>NC_140590.1:241842454-243042454 GCF_964204655.1 Triturus cristatus
CCGGCGGGCGAGCCCGGGCGCTGCCTACCCCCGTCTCGGGATCGCCAGACCTCCCGGAGGTCTGACCCAGCAAACCCGGCAGAAAAAGGACCATCGGGAAGGGGCGGAGAGGCAGGAGCGTACCCGGGCCCCTGGGGGCCCCGGCGGGCGGGCCCCGGGTCTGCCTTCCCCCGTCTCGGGATCGCCGGACCTCACGGAGCTCTGACCCAGCAAACTCGGAGAAAAAGGACCATCGGGAAGGGGGCTGAGAGGCAGGTGTGTGTACCCGGGCCCCTGGGGGCCCCGCTTCGGGCAGGCCCGGGTGCTGCCTTCCCCTGTCTCGGGATCCACGGACCTCATGGGGCTCTGACCCAGAAAACTCGGAGAGAAAGGACCATCGGGAAGGGGCTGAGAGGCAGGAGCGTACCCGGGCCCCTGGGGGCCCCGGCGGGCGGGCCCCGGGTCTGCCTTCCCCCGTCTCGGGATCGCCGGACCTCACGGAGCTCTGACCCAGCAAACTCGGAGAAAAAGGACCATCGGGAAGGTGGCTGAGAGGCAGGTGTCTGTACCTGGGCCCCTGGGGGCCACTGGGAGCCCCGGCGGGCGGGCCCGGGTGCTGCCTTCCCCGTCTCGCGATCGCCGGACCTCGCGGAGGTCTGACCCAGCAAACCGGGCGGAGATAGGACCATCGGGAAGGGGCTGAGAGGCAGGAGCGTACCCGGGCCCCTGGGGGCCCCGGCGGGCGGGCCCCGGGTCTGCCTTCCCCCGTCTCGGGATCACCGGACCTCACGGAGCTCTGACCCAGCAAACTCGGAGAAAAAGGACCATCGGGAAGGGGGCTGAGAGGCAGGTGTGCGTACCCGGGCCCCGCTTCGGGCAGGCCCGGGTGCTGCCTTCCCCTGTCTCGGGATCCACGGACTTCACGGAGCTCTGACCCAGAAAACTCGGAGAGAAAGGACCATCGGGAAGGGGCTGAGAGGCAGGAGCGTACCCGGGCCCCTGGGGGCCCCGGCGGGCGGGCCCCGGGTCTGCCTTCCCCTGATTCAGAATCGCCAAATCTCACTTTGGTCTGACTGACCCTCTCCCTAGTAATCCGGAGGAAAATTACCCCCCTTTCTTGTAATCCGTGCGCACGAGGTGGCAGAGGGGACCCTAGGCGCGAATGTACACGACCTCCTGGAGCCCTCGCTGGCATCAGGGAGGCAAATGGATCCTCATCGAGACTTCCAGGCAAGCTCGGCCATCTGGTCGCCCCATAGGAAAGCATTGTGCGCGACCAGATGGCCGAAGGGGGCTTGCGCGACCAGATGGCCGAAGGGGGCTTGCGCGACCAGATGGCCGAGGGGGCTTGCGCGACCAGATGGCCGAGGGGAAAGGGAAAAGGGAAGGGGAAGCCTCCCCGGGCCCTCCGGAACCCGCCCCAGGGGCCAATGAGCCCAGACGAGCCTGGGGAGGCTCCCCGGACACAACGGAACCCTGCCCCGGGCCTTTGGCAGTGCCGCAGGCCGGGGGACGGGGCCTGGGGCCGGAGACCCCGACCCGGGGCCCGGCCGGGCCCCTGGCCCCAGCCGGGGCTCCCGGGCCCGCAGGCGCAGGGGAAGCCTCCCCGGGACCTCCGGACCCTGCCCCGGGCACCCTGCCACGTGGCAGGACCCCGGACGGAGCCCGGGGCGGGGAGGCCGCCCTCCCAGGGGCACCCAGGGGCCAATGAACCCAGACAGGCCTGGGGAGGCTCCCCGGACACAACGGAACCCCGTCCCGGGCCTTTGGCAGTGCCGCAGGCTGGGGGGCGGGGCCCGGGGCCGGAGACCCCGACCCGGGGCCCGGCCGGGCCCCTGGAACCAGCCGGGGCTCCCAGGCCCGCAGGCACCGGGGAAGCCTCCCCGGGCCCTCCGGACCCCACCCCGGGCACCCTGCCACGCGGCAGGACCCGGGACGGAGCCCGGGGCGGGGAGGCCGCCCTCCCCGGGGCCCCCAGGCGCCAATGAAACCAGACGAGCCAGGGCAGGCTCCCCGGACACAACGGAACCCCGTCCCGGGCCTTTGGCAGTGCCGCAGGCCGGGGGACAGGGCCCGGGGCCGGAGACCCCGACCCGGGGCCGGAGACCCCGACCCGGGGCCCGGCCGGGCCCCTGGACCCAGCCGGGGCTCCCAGGCCCGCAGGCGCAGGGGAAGCCTCCCTGGGCCCTCCGGACCCCTTGTCCCAGGCACCCTGCCACGCGGCAGTCCCTGGGACAGGACCGGGGCAGCATCCGGGCCCGTCCAGCTGCCGGCTGAGGACTGAGAGGGGTCCCAGAGTACCCTGTCCCTAGTAATCCGGAGGAAGGCTACATAGCGGTAGGGCTCCCGCCTGAACCATGGGCTCGGTGGGCTCTCTGCTTCCCGGGGGCTGGGGGACAGCGGCTGGGACTTGGGCACGGGGAGGACCGACGGAGCTCTCGGGCCCGGGCGCCCCGGGGGTAGGACTGCCCGGGACCCGTGGAGCCCGTCCCTGGGCACTTTGCCACGCCGCGGGCCGGAGGAGTGAAGCCTGGGAGGATGTTGCCCGGGCGTAGCCCATCTGGTCCCCGGCAAAGAACCGCCAGCCCCGGAGGGGTCTTCCGGCATACCCTGCCCATACTAATCCGGAGGAAGGCTACCCCCCTTTCTTGTAACCCGCACGCTCCGAGTGACGGAGGGGACCCTAGGCCCGGACGCGCCCGGCCTCCTGGAGCCCTGGCTGGGATCCGGGAGGCGAATGGACCCTCATCGGGACTTCCAGGCCGGCCCGGCCATCTGGTCGTCCCATTGGAAAGCATTGCGCGCGACCAGATGGCCGAGGGGAGAGGTGCAACCAGATGGACGGGACTGAAAGGACTCCCATCTGTCCAACCCCGAGCCTTCGCGCTAGGGTTCCTGCCTGCCCACGCAGGGCTCCGTGGCTGCAGGGCTCCAGGGCTGCAGGGCTCCGGGCCTGCAGGGCTCCGGTCCTGCAGGGCTCCAGGGCTCCGGGCTGAAGGGCTGCAGGGCTTTGGGGCTGCAGGCCTCGGGGGACGCCCGGGGGACCCATGGAGCCCGTCCTGGGCACTTTGCCTCGCCGCGGGCTGGAGGAGGAAGCGCCCGACGCCCCGGGGAAGTGTCGTCCGGGCTTGGCCCATCTGGTCCCCGCCTGAGAACCGCAATCCCCAGGAGGGGTGTCCCGGCATACCCTGCCCCTACTAATCCGGGGGAAGGCTACCCACCTTTCTTGTAACCCTCGCGCTCCGAGTGACGGAGGGGACCCTAGGCGCAGACGCGCCCGGCCTCCTGGAGCCCTGGCTGGGATCCGCGAGGCGAATGGACCCTCATCGGGACTTCCAGGCTGGCCCGGCCATCTGGTCGCCCCATTGGAAAGCATTGCGCGCGACCAGATGGCCGAGGGGAGAGGTGCAACCAGATGGACGGGACTGAAAGGACTCCCATCTGTCCAACCCCGAGCCTTCGCGCTAGGGTTCCTGCCTGCCCACGCAGGGCTCCGTGGCTGCAGGGCTCCAGGGCTGCAGGGCTCCGGGCCTGCAGGGCTCCGGTCCTGCAGGGCTCCAGGGCTCCGGGCTGAAGGGCTGCAGGGCTTTGGGGCTGCAGGCCTCGGGGGACGCCCGGGGGACCCATGGAGCCCGTCCTGGGCACTTTGCCTCGCCGCGGGCTGGAGGAGGAAGCGCCCGACGCCCCGGGGAAGTGTCGTCCGGGCTTGGCCCATCTGGTCCCCGCCTGAGAACCGCAATCCCCAGGAGGGGTGTCCCGGCATACCCTGCCCCTACTAATCCGGGGGAAGGCTACCCACCTTTCTTGTAACCCTCGCGCTCCGAGTGACGGAGGGGACCCTAGGCGCAGACGCGCCCGGCCTCCTGGAGCCCTGGCTGGGATCCGCGAGGCGAATGGACCCTCATCGGGACTTCCAGGCTGGCCCGGCCATCTGGTCGCCCCATTGGAAAGCATTGCGCGCGACCAGATGGCCGAGGGGAGAGGTGCAACCAAATGGACGGGACTGAAAGGACTCCCATCTGTCCAACCCCGAGCCTTCGCGCTAGGGTTCCCGCCTGCCCACGCAGGGCTCCGTGGCTGCAGGGCTCCGGGGCTTCAGGGCTCCAGGGCTGCAGGGCTCCGGGCCTGCAGGGATCCGGGCCTGCAGGGCTCCGGGCCTGCAGGGCTCCGGGCCTGCAGGGCTCCGGGGCTGCAGGACTCCGGGCCTGCAGGGCTCTGGGGCTGCAGGGCTCCGGGCCTGCAGGGCTCCGGGCCTGCAGGGCTCCAGGGCTCCGGGCTGAAGGGCTCCAGGGCTGCAGGGCTTTGGGGCTGCAGGCCTCGGTGGACGCCTGGGGGACCCATGGAGCCCGTCCTGGGCACTTTGCCTCGCCGCGGGCTGGAGGTGGGAGCACCGGACGCCCCGGGGAAGTGTCGTCCGGGCTTGGCCCATCTGGTCCCCGCCTGAGAACCGCCATCCCCGGGAGGGGTGTCCCGGCATACCCTGCCCCTACTTATCCGGAGGAAGGCTACCCACCTTTCTTGTAACCCTCGCGCTCCGAGTGACAGAGGGGATCCTAGGCGCGGGTGCGCCCGACCTCCTGGAGCCCTGACTGGGATCCGGGAGTCAAATGAGGCCTCGTCGGGACTTCCAGGCTGGCCCGGACATCTGGTCGCCCCATTGGAAAGCATTGCGTGCGACCAGATGGCCGAGGGAAAGGTGCGACCAGATGGCCGGGACCGAAAGGACTCCCAGCTGCCCACACCGAGCCATAGCGGTAGGGCTCCCGCCTGCCCTTGCAGGGCTCCGGGGCTCTGCACCAGGGTCCCTTGTCCCGGGCAGATGGACACTTGGCAGGCCGCAGGACGTGGGATCCCAGGCCCTGACCAAAAATCAGGAGGCCCGGGGCCGGTCCCTGCTTCTCAACGCAGCCAGGCCGGGGAGATAGGGGAGCCTGCCCAAGCACGAGGGACCCCAGTCCCGGGCACACGGGCGCTCGTTTTCCACAATGTTTTTTCAAAATTCCGCGAAGAGGCATTCCGCAAATTCCGCCCAGCCCTACTAATTACCTCAAAACTTACAAGGAGGTGCTGAGCTGGATGAACTTTATTTCTGGAACGTTTTGAGAAGGTTCGTCAAACCGTGCCAAAGTTATTAGCAAACCAAAAAATGCTTTTCCGATTTAAACATGGCCTAATTAGAACTGCCCAGTGGCGACCACCATAGGAATACATATAACACCAGAAATATATGATCCTTGGCAATCCTCCTTTACCTCCTTGTGTCATAAACTGTAAATCTGTGTGATGTTTATAGAAAACAACTGTACTCAATGTTGACAAATACAGTCTACAATGCTCTATAAGAGTCCTTTTCAATTCATTCTCCTTTGTACAAAATCCATTTCAGAGGCGGTTTTGCTAAAACAAAATTCTTCTCTTTAGACTGTTATGATGGCCCTTATATAGAGGTGAGCGCAATATCAAATCCCTACAATAATTAAAAGGAAAGCAAGCTTTATTGAAACCCAGCTTCAACAGAGATGCAAAGAGCCTGCTGCTCAGACTAATGAAAGCTAGTGCATGCTTACCTTCTTAAAGATTCATAGCTTGATTGCAAAATGCAGAAATGACATCAATGCACCCTCGGATATTCATGCTTCGCAGTATCTGTAGGGCTAAGCATAAGGCTGGCTCTTTAGGAAGCAGGGGTGTCAGCAGTTTGTCAGGAAGCAGGCACCCTAAGAGGAAAGAACTGAACACATGTTCCCACGCAGCACATACAGGCATGCTATCTTGCATTCATGCCAGAGGAGAGTATCTGTTATCTCTGGGCAAAGTCACAAATTGCTTCAGGTCAGCTTTTAATCTGACGGGCTGTTTGAAACAATGTAGGTGTAGCCAGAAGTGTCGCCAGAAGTGTCGCCATATTTGGTGTGTTGTTAAAAACATGCATCTGAAGAGCATCAGGCAATGGCGTCGCATGCAAGAGGAATTTTCTTGCCACAGTCCCCTGCACAAGAAACATTTCCCCTCAGTTTTTAGTCAGAATGGCAAACAAAAAATTCGATGCATTCTACCGTAGTCTCAGCAGTGGTGTCCTGAGTATTCGCCATTTTAACCAACACTCCCGGAGAACTGCAATGAACTGTGCATACACCCATGCACTGCTTAACTTGTAAAAGACTGAGTGGAGGTGCTCCAGGGTCTGCTCAGAATAGATACCCATGGCTGGTGCTATCAAATGTTGGCGTGCCGAAAACCAGGGCTGCGCAGTCTTGAATTCGCCTCCGGCATCTTTAAGCCACTGCCAGACACTGCTTGCATCTCTATCTAACTTTCGCTGGTCCTTCCTTTTTTCCCTTTTTTAAAATGTTTTTCATCTTCGTCTTCTGCCTCCTTTCACGTTTGTGTGTGTTTACCCTTGTTTGCTCTTGGTGAATATCTGGTGAAGAAAATAAGTGCTGGTCTCCAAAAAGGAGTACCAGTGGGCCGTATCAGCTCAAATTAAGCACTGCACCGATCCCTTCAAAGGCATCACCAGATAAGTGACTCTGGTATTGAAAAGGAGCTGGGTGTATGTGCCCCCTCTCCTGTTTCTAATGATAAACATTCAAGGTGTGCACCACATTCTGCTGTGACAGACAATGAAGAAGCCCGCCCCAGAGTCCATCTAAACACACCTGCCACAAAGAGTTGTCGATGCCGCCATTGCTAAATCCTGAAGACAGCGTGGCACGTGCTTCAGCAACATGATGTCTTCCATCTTTATCATCGATTAAAATATTTAGAAATTTAAAAAGAACAATTCATTTTGTTAAAGAGCCAGTGCTTAATTTGAGCAATTGGTTTCCGCTGCTGGCACCATCACTTAAATGTGAACACTGGCACTTATGCCTGTCTACCACATGGTGGCGGTGTTTGTCTAAATTGGAGATTAACACCTAAACAGTTGCTAATTAATTCAATATAAATGACTAATACCTGCTACCCAAGCCATTCTTGTAGCTTTGGGGAACTGGAAACATCTAAATTGTCACACTCGTAGAGTGTGAAGGTTAGTCGTTGTGAGTTGTGTTGATTCTGTCATTGGCGGCGCTGGCAGGGGCAATGGGTGGTGCTAGCAGCACTGGCCTCCTGGAAAGGGTCCTAGCACTTATAAATGTATTTATTTTACTATTAATATTTTTTTTTTACAAATTAAACACTGTAAAGCGCCATGAGACAAATACATTTTTGTATGTGTTACATGCATGGTTAATAAATGTGCAAAGTTCTGAAGTCAGGCAACATGCTTTTCGCTGCTCACCAGTCTTGGTACGGGACGCCGCTTACGGAGACGGCGCCGGATAGCCTATTTTGGATGTGGCTAATACCATCATTCAATCAGACTTCACACAGACATTGATCGATTACTCTTGGTTCATTGAGCCTCATTTTCATCATATTTTAGTTTGACAGATCTGATGTCCTTTTGCTTGCTGATCATTTCGTCAAAAGATATATCCTACACTCATAACAAATTTGCCCTGAAGAAGCCCATGTTTGGGCGAAACGCGTTGGATGGCTGTTTTTATGAAGCACAACAAGAATAATAAAAGACGGAAGATATAAAACATCTTTATGTGATCTGTTCTGTGTTGTACCTGACTCATCTGTGTTATTATATTGCCTCTCATTCAATCCATTTCTAATTATTTATTCACGTTCTACAAGCAGCAGAACGTTTGAGGTGGGCAATATCGCATATTGCTAGTGACTGATTCTGGTGGTGCAGTCTCCTTTGACCCGGCTGCTTTCTTTCTCTATGTATACATGTGTCCAGATGTCCGCCATGGGGGTACGTGATTACTGCATGTAGTGTGCATGCTGTGTTCTGATTGGTTGAGTCTTTCTTACTTAGTGTGTCATCTGACTTTATGGTGCTTTGGGGATGCATGCTCCCCCGGCCAAACGTGTTTTATTGGGGAAAATCTAAGACCATTGTGGTGTTGCTGTCTTGATCTGGGTTTTCTGTTCGCGCGTTTGTCTAAGGGTTATGTGTCACCCCACCTATGATCTGTCCATCAGTTGCTTCAGGCCTAGGTCACAGGGCCTGCCTGACCATGTATTTCTGACTCAGGATTGAGGGGGTGGTCATATTGGGTACTTTCAACTACAATGATGCAAGTTTATTATAATACGTACATATATAGTGACAAGCATTGATATTGCATTTTCCAATATCAACATTTGCCCCTATAGTTGAATTTTCAACGACATAATTTACCCTATAACATCATGGCAGCCAGATTATTCAAGGTATGCTGTAATTCTGTTGGGTCTATTACTAATTCCCTAGTTACTTGCACTTTACCTAACTTGAGCACTGCGGGCCGATTCACAGAACTAATCTGAGACAAAATCCTAAACTTACTACTTTTTGTATTCACAGAAGGCATTTAGTAGTAGTAAAGTTAGGATTTTGTCTTAAATTAGGATTTTGTCTTAAATTAGGATTTTGATTTAAGTTAAATTTAAGTTAAACTGAAGTTTGTCTTAAGTTTTGGTCTTAAGACAAAATCCTAACTCAAGACAAAATCCTAACTTTACTACTACTAAATGCCTTCTGTGAATACCAAAAGTAGTAAGTTTAGGATTTTGTCGTAGCGGCCCCACAATCTGGGGATGAGCTGGGTGTAGGCAAATTCCCCACATTGCGAGTAGGTATCCATCAAAATGGAGGTGTACCATTGCATATCTGGTATTTACAGTATTGCTTCTCAATTCTCATTCGTGCCAAGTGGTATCATTCCTTTTTCTCTGAAACACAGGGAATACAGTGTAAGTTTCCCTACAATTATGGGTTGCCCCTTCTCTTCTAGCTTCATGTACCTATCTATCTCATTGTCTCAGATTTCCTGACATGAGTGTCTGTGCTGGCATTCAACCCTTCCCTTCGTATCATCTAGATGAATGGCCCTGCACTGGAACTCCATGTCTGGGTTCAATTTAATATTGAAGAATACTGCCCTAGATACACTAAGGGCCACCCTGGGACCACAGATGGAGGCAGGAGCAGATATGTTTGTGCACTGGCATGGTGGCCTTGCTACTTCCAAGAAACTCTTCTCTGGAAAATCTTAGGGCCAAACACCGTCCTCCTCCTCTATAGAGCCTCACCTTCGCATCCTGTCTAGCTAAGTTTAAATGTCGTTTGGCTCAGAAAAAAGATGTAGTGCTGTGGGGTTGGTTTCATACCAGTTGATGTTTATCACTACTCAATGAGGTTCTTCTCTACTGGGTTGTATCTTGACCCTAATTCTACATAGGTACAGGTGGATGAGACATTATGCTGTTTTGAGGGCTATTTTTTGGGCTAAGTATAGTCTGTCAGTGCCCACGGCGTGGGGTATCAGCGAGCAGGCATAGAATGACCTAGCCAATGTCTGGGCACCCACAGCGATCATGTGCTGGTACCATGTGTTGTGCAAGAGTGCGCTGTGTTGTACATGTGGAATACTAGTGTATGGTTCAGTGTAAGTGGATGTGAGGTGGGAGAGGTACTTGCGCAAGCACTGTAGCTATGTCGAGGTAGGTTCCACATGACTAGGCAGATTTCTTGCTATGAATGGATGCGGCCATACCCATCCTAAGCAGATGATGTACAAAGGTGCAATAATATAAAACGTTTGGAATATTGCAGGTCTTCGGATGATGTCTCGAGAGGTTCTCTGCAGCTTTCTGCCATCTGAGAGTGTCTTTACTTGGCACAGTGTAACCAGCCTGTTGTAAAAATAATCTCTAAAAATAGCCTGTGGTCGGATGATGAAGAGTGGCAGGAGGCACTGTCGTCTCCTCGGGAGGTTGCAATACCGGCGCGCCTGCGGTTGATACAACTGAAAGTACTTCATCGTACGTATTACACCAGAGTGACCCTCTTTAAAATAGGGATGGCTGCACACCAATTTTGTCTGCGGGATTGTGGGGAAGAGGGTACTTTCTATCATAGGATATGGGAATGTCCGAAGATTAGGGCATATTGGGTCAAGATAATGAGGACTATGTCTCCAACTGTGGAAGAATCACTGCTTCCAGAACCGAAACGATGCTTATTAAACATGTGGGAGCCGACTGACCTAACCCACCCAGCGCAGGACTGAGTAACTCTGGGAATCATGGTTGCTAAAAGGAATATTGCAAGGAGGTGGGGGTCGGGCGAGTCTCCTACACTGCAGGAATGGTGTAGGGACATGGATGAAGCCATGGTTGCGGAAAGGGCGGTATATGTGCATCGGGGATGTCCCCAAAAATGGGCAAAAGTCTGGGGAGATTGGAATAAATTCAGGGGGTATATTTTTGAACCACCAAGATCGGAAGCTGTTCAAATGTCTGATTAAGGGTGGTGGATGGAAGGTAACGGGGCTGGTATGTTATAATGTTGCTGTGATGGTTCTTGAAGTCATGTACAAGTATTGATTTAACAAGTTTAAAAAGTACTGGAGCTGCTAGAGGCTAACTTTTGTATAGATCATGCGAATTGGTGATGCCCAATGTTTCTAATAAAAATATATTTTTAAAAAAAATAGCCTGCGGTCTTTGACTAGACACTTGGGCCTCATCGAGGTTTGGGCCTCTGTAAAGGTGGTGCACTCGGGGCTCAGTTGCAGAACTGTTAGATAAGAGCTGTGGGTTTAAGGTTGTCCTAGAGAAATCATTTATCATCATTCAGTCTCAAAAATTCCTGCGCCTGTCCTTTTTGGGGCACTTCTGTGCATCCATTTTGTGCAATCTTCGGCGAGATACGCCATGGGGGACTCCAGTTTTGGGTGTCATTTTAGGAATCGGTGAGTTCGGGACATGACCTGAGTTTTATTTTTGTGGTCATTTAATCCTCCCCCCTTGCCGTGATAGAGGTGAGTGTTTTAGCGGGGTGATCTTCATAGGATGTATGGATGACTCCTTTTACCTAACTATCAGTTTATGGGCATTGTCGGCCCTCTAATACTATATTTTCCCTAATATGTGTGGTGTGTGTGTGTTGATGCAGATGGTACCTTTTTGATCTACACATGTACGGAGAACAGAAGGGTAGTGTCACAATGTTGGGGATTGTGGGTAATTGCATCATTGCCTGAGGGTAGGTGTATGCCCCTCTAGTCCCTGCACATGGTGTGTAGAGCGGTTGTCCCTAATGGAGTTTACTCTGCCCTTTTTCAGGAAGCTTTGTTTTTGGGCTGCTTCCTAAGGTCTCAGGTAGTGTTGGTTTCGTTGTGGCATACCGGTGGGGGTTGAGAAGGTGCCCTGTGACCCCCATGTGGTTCAGATGTGGCAATGACTGGGATCGGGCATATTGCCGCCTTGGATGATGTTAGTGAGGCCCTCTGTTATTTGCTTTGACAAGTTGGGTGCGGTGGTGAGCATATCCATGCACCTTGTGTGAGGGCTGTGATGATCATCTACAGAACCACTTTCCCTCCTGTTGCCCCTCTCTTCTTCAGATCCAGGATGCTTTGGGTCTACCACCCTCCGCGGAGATCAGGGACTTCTTAACTTTACTCTTACTGTTTTTCCGATGAGCAAACTATGGATGTTTGGAAGCATTGAGGGAGAGGAGGCGGCAAGAAATTTGCTTACAGCGGGAGCCAGGTGTGTGGCTAGAACTTGTTGTGCTGTGTGTAATGAACTGGGACAGATGATTGCCCTGGTGTATTTCCCTACTGACTTGGTAACAAATTGTTGCTTATTCATGCGTGGACTACTGAATTCTAAGGGGCACCTTGACATTCCACATATGCAAATAACCTGGCTTCCAGCACTTGGAATGGCACCTTATTTGGAGACTAAAATGGGACCTCCACTAACTGGAGGCCTACATGGGATCCTTCCTATCTAGTGATAGGAACCCATACCAATTGGACTTGGTTGAGAGGACCTGGGTTTTTGTTTTTATGTACCGGTCTGGGGAGCATCCTGCCCCCTCATCCGACTGCCCTTCCCTGGGACGTAGCCATTCAACCCCACCCAGGGGACCAGCAGCAGAGTGGAGTCTAGGCCCCCGCAGACACCCGAATGGCAAACTCTGGGGTGGATTCCCAGTCGGCGTATCATATGGCAGCCTGAAGTCTTTCCAGAGCTCAAGTAAAGGCTTGAGTTCTGCTTCCAATTGTTTTGGCCCTAGTCTTTATTGTTGGGGTGAGTTTTTGTAAGTGATTATGAAGTGGATGTGTCGTATTGGTGTTTTCTTTAGGCTTACTGCGCATTTGGGTTTGGTGATTGCGTAAAGGCATTGCTTCCTCAGACTGTCACCCTTCTCTGCCATGGCCCCGGTCTCTGAAAAGGCTCAGTTTCCTGCCTGCTGCTATTGCCATGTGTTTGGCCAACCACCTGGTCCTTGTTGCAGTAGTGTATTTGTTGACTGATTTTCTTGTGACTGAATGTGCTGTGCTCTCGGGTTGATCTGGGCTTGGTTTTGTAGATGGGGAATATGTTGGGCCTGGCCAAGGCTTATTGATCTTTGCTCATGATAAGCTTTCAGGTGGTATCGGTCGGTCGGTCTTGTGACCCTTTTGGGCACAGTAGTAGCACTCTATGGGGTCTGGCTATGGCCAGCCTCCCTGATCTTTTCTGTCAGGACTGGGTGGAAACCCTGTGGGGTTTTGAGGATGTGCTCCCTTTAAGACTGGTGCTGTTTACACACTTGCGGCCAACGTGACCCCCCTAAAGGGCGGTCTATTTTAAAATATATATTAGACCAGCTCGGCGGTGTCTCTTTAGGCTTGCTTTTGCTTTTCCCTGCTTCTTTATGTAGTAACGTAGTACATGGGCCTGTATCTCCCATCAAGATTTGGTGTCTAATCCTACTAAGTTATTTAGACCACTCTGTATTTGGGTGGGCAGTCCCTTTTTGAGGATGTTGTAGAAGAATGCAACCTGGGGGCCTGTGTTGGTCCATGGCTGTCCTGTCTCCTGTCCCCCATCGTTCCCTCATTCTGTCTAGAAAGTCGGTCACAGCTTTCCCAGGCTTCATGCTCTCTGGCATCAAAACCCCAACATTTGGGCGGTCAGGGAACATTTCCCTCGTGCCGCCCACATCTGGTGTCTGAACAAATTAAATGTGGCCCGTCATGTTTGCTGTTGGTCAGCATGACTGCTGGGATATGGGCTCAGGAAAACACTGTGTTAGTCTGCTCTCCGATGAGGCTGCTGAGCAGACTCTTAACTTCGCTTATTGCTAGCTTTATTACTGCAGTGTTTTTCCCAAAACATGAGTTCCATTTTCCCAAGCGATCCATCAATGAGGGCAGTTTGGTACTGAGCCCTTTACCTGTCCATCTAAGCCCATGGCACATAGATTGTCTTTTGTGTGCCTTTTTGTAACAATGAGCATATTTTGACTTGGAGCAGTTGCGCTGGCTTTTCTCCAACTTAGCGCTCCCATCTTCTCAGTCATTGCTACATGTTGGTGAAGTTCCATGTGGGATCACCTACAGTTTTCATGGTGCAGTCTTCCAAGATAGCTATGGATGGCCATGTCATCTGGTTCAAAGGATCGCTCTTCTGGCCAGGGTCTATCATACTGGCCCTCCCTTTTGGTCCAGCGGGCTAGTAGATGGTAGAATGGTCACACAAAGACCTCACCTTCTTCTCTTAATGCTATCTCTCTAGAGCTAAGCTTGTTTGACTGCCACACTCGGGGTTAGCTGCAGACGTCCTCATCACTGCTCTCCTTATGCATGTGCAGAGGTACCATTCTGCTTCTCCTATGTCTTAATTGAGTTTGGGCTAGGCTACCCTGATCTCTTATTTCTTGGTAGGTCCCTCTCCTGCTGACGATCTGGTGAGGTTTATGTCCTGGATAGAGGCCTACCTTCTGTTTCAATCTTGGGCTCAAGGGCCTAGCTCCCCTCTCCTCCGGGAAAGGGTGAGCAGTTCTGTTCTCCATTTGCATCGCCCAGTCAAGAGCTCTTTCCTTCCACATTCTCAAACCGTGCCTTTCCTCCAGCTCCCACCTAGGCTGCCTCTTTCGCTCATTGCTGCGCTCGGTTCTCCTTGGTAGGATCTTGTTCTACAGCGCACTTCCTGCAGTTTTTTCCTCTGCCTGAGAATACCCTGGGGGAGTGTATACTACGGCTACCCTATTGATGTCGGACCCCAGAATCCTGGGACCTTTCTTCCTGCCACCCTCCACTGGTTTTGCCACTATCCAGAACTGCTATGAAGCCCAAGTCACCTGAGACTGTTTTACTGGATGGGTTGGAGTGTATGATCCCCATGCCACTGGGCCACGATGGGTTGCGTATGTGGATGTGGTGGTCAAACTTCAGGAAATTCTAGCATGAACTGTAATGAGGCTAGAATCGCTTGGATTTGCTTATCTGGCAACATCCCAGCCCTAGATCTAGTGGTTCGGTGCCCAGTGGATTGGTGTAACCCAGTGCAGGAACGACTTAGATCGCCGGCATCAGAGAGAGCATCTCTGTGCTGGTGTATGGTGGTCGAGTTGCAGACGTCTTGCTTCCGGATTCAGGGACATAATCGCAAGTCAGGGCCACCTCGAAGATGGCCCACAGTCCTAACAGGGCCTCTCTTTTCGTCTTTTTTTTCTGTCCTGCGTATTTGGTCTGAATGCGCATCCTCATATGTTCAATTATGTTGGTATCGAAAGTTCCCCCCTCGGTCCATGGTAAGGCATGTGCCTTAGTGCGTCCATGCCATTCATGGCTCAATTTATATAGCTTTTTAGCCTGGTGGGGGATCTAGTGTGCGTGTGATTTAAAGGTGACTCCATGATCGGATAGAAACCTTTTTAGGGGATTTAGTGCACTTTTAGACTTCTCAAGTTTTTAAAATAAGCTAAAATCCTACTCTGTTCGTGGGGAAAGGCTATGTACACAGAGTTACGGCAGCAATAAATACTTTACTATGAGCTCAGCTTAGTACAAACATTCATCAAACAAACCTAGTACATAAAACAACACATAGGAAAAATAACCTGTACGAAAGTGCAATGGTTAATACAAAACATTTTGATTAGTTTTTTAGCAGCGGAACAGTAAAATGTAAACAAATTACTTTTTCATATGCACATAGAATCGTTAACTGGATATAACATTCAATATAGAATACAGTTGCAATAAATTATCAGTACCACAACATAAAATAATGCATAAATGGTAAACCTTAATAGAAGTAAAAAAGAAAAAAAGTGACAGAAAGAAAAAATTATGACTTTGTCAAAAAACCCTTAGGCTGCTCCTAGTGCATGCTGCCCGATGACGAGTGGAGTTTCTGCGTGGAACATGGGACTAAGTGAGCCCGATAGTCTGACAATATTGGCTCTGGGACAAAGATAGTAACAATTTATGTAGAAAAGAAAGAATAACTTGACAACTACATGCCCTATTTGGCCAAGCACTAGCTACACCTTAATCTCCAAGGTCCTAATGTCTGAATTGCACCCTGTTTCACATCTAGGGGCTTAGCGTACCATCTGTGTCACGCCCAGAGGTCCAAGTGAATAACACCTCTCACTTCTTTCAGATAATACCAGTGTTAAGAAACCGATAGCACTAGGTAAACTTCTTCAGACCAAAACATTAAGAATGAGATGATGGCTCTATATCACAACCTGAGCTTGAGTACCATCTGTGTCACGCCCAGCGGTCCAGGCAGTCCCTGTATCACACCCACACACAACCGTACAATCTGTTTCATGCCCAGCAATCCAAGCGGGCTCTGTATCACACCCAGAGACAAGTTTACCATCTGTGTCATGTCCACTGGTCCAAAAGACTAAACAATCCTCACCGTTCCTCGCGAGCTGACTATTGAAAAAAGGTGAACTCCATGGGATCGCCACCGAGGTTGCCCTGTGACTACTCAGCTCCGACACATAAAATGGGCAATATGTCAGGTTTCTTTGAAGGGCACATTAGGTGCCCTTCTACATACTCCAGTTTAAGCCATCCCAAGGAGCCCTTGGCTCCTGCTCTTTTGCAAAACTGGACCAAGGACATGGGAGTATCCTCCCCTCTGTCCAGCCCCTCCTCTGGGAGGGACTCCCAAGTTATTACAACCCTTTCCTTAGGGTCCTTAAGGGCTTACCTGTGGGTGGGTCCTTGGATTCATCATGGGACAAGACTCAACCCTGAAACTACATCACTATTCAACCTAGACACTTGGACTTCGTTGGACTTTGATTGGAACCGAGACTGCACTAAAGAAGACTCCTGCTGCTCCTGGTATTGCTGTTTCTTAAAGTCTTTTTCATCACCTATGTCTGTGCTTCTGCCTGGTTCTTAACCAGAACTGTGGGCATCAAGGACACCCAAATAAATCTCCCTTAGAGTGAAGGAGTCACTCTCCTGCATTTGCAGGCACCGCAACCAAGCTGACCGGTCTGCTGCTCCTGTCATCCTACGGACTTCCAGAGGCCCAAAAACACAGGTGGTGATTCTGCAACTCCCTCGATGCCTGACATGTCCTTTCTGAAACTTTGAGGCCAGTATCTCTCGTCGGAACTGCTGGGACCAAACCCCTATGCAACGCATCAACTTGCCGTTGCCAAGGTTTGTTGGCTCTCCACTCCAGAGATCTTCAGGCTACAACAAGCTCCAGCCCCCAGCATCTCTAACCTCCAAGATCACCATCCTCACAGCATCCTCTGCACCGTGGGCCTTCATCTGTTGTGTAGTTCCCACTAATCCGTAGGATCTGCGCATTTGTTGGACAACATAAACTTTGGATGAGGTCCTTAGACTGAGTCCGGGCACCCCCACAGGATATGTTGCCCTGGAGACCAGGTAGCTTACAGTGCCACCATAAGCCCCCTCTAACCCCACCAGGGAGTGAATGGTTTCTGGCAACCACTGTACCTGACAACCCTGACCTCTCAAGGATCGGGGTAACAGATCAGAACCTCTTGCACAGTCACTCGTGCTTACTTCTTCTCAGAGAAATATACAGAGAATACGCACTAGGGCATTTTCAATGTATTTATTGAACCAATGTCATTCTTGTGTAACATGTATGTGCTGCAATAATCAATAGAAAGAGATGAAAGTGATTCCGAGCACCAAAAGAGTAAATAGTAGATACAGTTCTACCATGGTGCTAAAATAGTGTATATATGCAGGAATATAGTACAAGATAGTAATCAAGCGTACTCCTACTATGCAAACTCTACTTTGTGTGTGCCTAGAGGTGTGTAGGTGTAAAGCCAAGAATCCTCCCAAAGGACGATCCAACCCCATTACCCGGCGGGAGAGAATGTAGGACCCTGTCTTAGTCATGTACTGGACACCCCTCAGGGAGATGTCAGACCGCTGCTTGGTGAGTCTCAGCATGCAGGGACGCTCAGTGTGAGCTGAAGTGCCTCCTCTGCTAATCCTATGAGGTGCTGATTATTTATGATAAAAAGCATCCTTGCGATGTATGTATAGATTAGTTATGGCTATATAGATAGCCCAGTCGCCCAGTGGATGAAGATAGCACTACATTTGTACATTGGTGCGTATAGGCCTTTTACGTGGTGTGCGAGGCATCCTGATAATGTTATGCGAAGCCAGATGTGTAAACAGAAAAAGTTTCAGAGAAAATAATTGTAAGAAGCTGGCTCTGTAAATACTATACCAAAGAAATGTATAGTGTGCACAGAGTCCAGGGAGTTCCCAGAGGTATAACAGAGGCTAAATTAGGTAAGTACTAACAGCTCTCTTTGTGGTAGTGGGGGAGAGCAGTTAGGCTTATCCAGAGGGCGTGTTAAGCATTTATTGTATTTACTCAATCAAGGACTGATTACACACACTCAGAGAGAGAATCTAGACCAATTAGGTAAGTATAAAAAGAGGTATACTTATGTTATATTTTAGAACCAAGCAGGACTTGGCACGGGTAGGTAACATATATCTTCAAATGCAAGACTGTTCAAGGAAATGCACTTGTATTTGAAATTTGTATATGCTTTGGAAATGGTTTAAATTTACACAGCAATTACTTTTCATTACTCTTGGATTACTTTTGGATTACTTTGAGTACTGGGGTGGTATGTCTACATACCACTCCTTAGGAGCTCTGAATACAAGGTAAGTACGACTTTTTATACTTTGCAATAGAATTCTCTTTTCTTCATGCAACACAGTTCAACACAGACATTTTTAGGTCCAAAATCTCTTTACATAGGTATCTATGGGAGAAAGTATTAGTGGCTTAACAGGCAAGTACAAGCCTTACGAGGGTGCGTTTTGGGGGTTAGGACAAAGGTTCCTCAAGGTCTAGATAGGGACTTAAGTTGCACCACCAGCTGCACTGGGGCACCCGGGAGCAGAATGCAGCAGCCCGATGTTAGCCACAGGGGCTAAGGGGACCTTTGGTTAGGGACTGCTTATGCGCAGGCCTCTCAAATGTGGAAGCACAGCACCTGAGGTTAAGATCAGCACTGCAGGGGCCAATAATCAGCACATGAGTTGCATCACCAGCGACACAGTGGTATCTGGGTGCAGATTGCCAAGGCGACGACAGGGGCCCAACGGGTACCAATTACGATCTTGGGTTCAGAAAGGAGACTGCAGGCTCAGACAGTGAGACTTCCTGAAGGTGACCCCTGGCTGGAGAGGTATGATGGGATCTTGCGGGATGCTTGGACACCGTCAGTGGGATCACCCAAGGCTGGGGGATGTCTTTAAGCGATGGATTCTTCTGACCATCTACGGTCGCTGTCCGATTCTTCGGACCGCTTCGGTCATTGTCGTGGTCTTCTCACCGCCGGCGGTCATGGTTGGAGGTTTCCTACCAGTTGAGGCTGCAGGTGTCATCTCTAAGCTTATGGGAGGTCGGCGTCTCTAGATCCTAGGTCAAGATCATGAGGGAGACATCCTTGGTGTGTTGGGCCACTCTGGCTAGGGCCGTGGCCGAGGTTCTTCTCTACTAGGTTGTATCTTGACCCCAATTCTACATAGGTACAGGTGGATGTGACATTATGCTGATTTGAGGTTTTTTTTTGGCTAAGTATAGTCTGTCCGTGCCCACGGCGTGGGGTATCAGCGAGCAGGCATAGCATGACCTAGCCAATGTCTGGGCACCCACAGTGATCATGTGCTGGTACCATGTGTTGTGCAAGAGTGCGCTGTGTAGTACATGTGGAATACTAGTGTATGGTTCAGTGTAGGTGGATGTGAGATGGGAGAGGTACTTGCGCAAGCACTGTAGCTATGTCGAGGTAGGTTCCACAAAAGTAGGCAGATTTCTTGCTATAAATGGATGCGGCCACACCCATCCTAAGCAGATGATGTACAAAGGTGCAATAATATAAAACGTTTGGAATATTGCAGGTCTTAGGATGATGTCTAGAGAGGTCCTCTGCAGCTTTCTGCCATCTGAGGGTGTCTTTACTTGGCACAGTGTAACCAGCCTGTTGTAAAAAAAAATCTCTAGAAATAGCCTGCGGTCTTTGACTAGACACTTGGGCCTCATCGAGGTTTGGGCCTCTGTAAAGGTGGTGCACTCGGGGCTCGGTTGCAGAACTGTTGGATAAGAGCTGTGGGTTTAAGGTTGTTCTAGAGAAATCATTTTTCATCATTCAGTCTCAAAAATTCCTGTGCCTGTCCTTTTTGGGGCACTTCTGTGCATCCATTTTGTGCAATCTTCGGCGAGATATGCCATGGGAGACCCCAGTTTTGGGTGTCATTTTAGGAATCGGTGAGTTTGGATCATGACCTGAGTTTTATTTTTGTGGTCATTTAATCCTCCTCCCCTGCCGTAATAGAGGTGAGTGTTTTAGCGGGGTGATCTTCATAGAATGTATGGATGACTCCTTTTACCTAACTATCAGTTTATGGGCATTGTCGGCCCTCTAATACTGTATTTTCCCTAATACGTGTGGTGTGTGTGTGTTGATGCAGATGGTACCTTTTGATCTACACATGTACGGAGAACAGAAGGGTAATGTCACAATGTTGGGGATTGTGGGTAGTTGCAACATTGCCTGAGGGTAGGTGTATGCCCCACTAGTCCCTGCACATGGTGTGTAGAGCGGTTGTCCCTAATGGAGTTTACTCTGCCCTTTCTTTGTTTTTGGGCTGCTTCCTAAGGTCTCAGGTAGTGTTGGTTTTATTGTGGCATACCGGTGGGGGTTGAGAAGGCGCCCTGTGACCCCCATGTGGTTCAGATGTGGCAATGACTGGGATCGGGCATATTGCCCCCTTGGATGATGTTAGTGAGGTCCTCTGTTATTTGCTTTGACAAGTTGGGTGCGCTGGTGAGCGTATCCATGCACCTTGTTGGAGGGCTTTGATGATCTTCTACAGAACCACTTTCCCTCCTGTTGCCCCTCTCTTCTTCAGATCCAGGATGCTTTGGGTCTACCACCCTCCGCGGAGATCAGGGACTTCTTAACTTTACTCTTACTGTTTTAGAGGTAAATGGTCCGATGAGCAAACTATGGATGTTTGGAAGCATTGAGGGAGAGGAGGCGGCAAGAAATCTTGCTTACGGTGGGAGCCAGGTGTGTGGCTAGAACTTGTTGTGCTGTGTGTAATGAACTGGGACAGATGATTGCCCTGGTGTATTTCCCTACTGACTTGGTGACAAATTGTTTCTTATTCTTGCGTGGACTACTGAATTCTATGGGGCACCTTGACATTCCACATGTGCAAATAACCTGGTTTCCAGCACTTGGAATGTCACCTTGTTTTGAGACTAAAAGGGGACCTCCACTAACTGGAGGCCTAAATGGGATCCTTCCTATCTAGTGATAGGAACCCATACCAATTGGACTTGGTTGAGAGGACCTGGGTTTTTATTTTTATGTACCGGTCTGGAGAGCATCCTGCCCCATCATCCGACTGCCCTCCCCTGACGCTTAGCCATTCAACCCCGCCCAGGGGACCAGCAGCAGAGTGGGGTCTAGGCCCCCGCAGACACCCGAATGGCAAACTCTGGGGTGGATTCCCAGTTGGCGTTTCATATGGCAGCCTGAAGTCTTTCCAGAGCTCAAGTAAAGGCTTGAGTTCCGTTTCCAATTGTTTTGGCCCTAGTCTTTATTGTTGGGGTGAGTTTTTGTAAGTGATCATGAAGTGGATGTGTCGTATTGGCATTTTCTTTAGGCTTACTGCGCATTTGGGTTGGGTGATTGCGTAAAGGCATTGCTTCCTCAGACTGTCACCCTTCTCTGCCATGGCCCCGGTCCCTGAAAGGCTCGTTTTCCTGCCTGCTGCTATAGCCATGTGTTTGGCCAACCACCTGGTCCTTGTTGCAGTAGTGTATTTGTTGACTGATTTTCTTGTGACTGAATGTGCTGTGCTCTCAGGTTGATCTGGGCTTGGTTTTGTAGATGGAGAATATGTTGGGCCTGGCCAAGGCTTATTGATCTTTGCTCATGATAAGCTTTCAGGTGGTATCAGTCGGTCGGTCGGTCGTGTGTCCCTTTCGGTGACAGTAGTAGCACTCTATGGGGTCTGGCTATGGCCAGCCTCCCTGATCTTTGCTGTCAGGACTGGGTGGAAACCCTGTGGGGTTTTGAGGATGTGCTCCCTTTAAGACTGGTGCTGTTTGCACACTTGCGGCCAACGTGACCCCCCCTAAAGGCCGGTCTATTTTAAAATGTATGTTAGACCAGCTCGGCGGTGTCCCCTTAGGCTTGCTCTTGCTTTTCCCTGTCCTTTTCCTGCTTCTTTATGTAGTAACGTAGTACATGGGCCTGTATCTCCGATCAAGATTTGGTGTCTAATCCTACTAAGCTATTTAGACCACTCTGTATTTGGGTGGGCAGTCCCTTTTTGAGGATGTTGTAGAAGAATGCAACCTGGGGGCCTGTGTTGGTCCATGGCTGTCCTGTCTCCTGTCCCCCATCATTCCCTCATTCTGTCTAGAAAGTCGGTCACAGCTTTCCCAGGCTTCATGCTCTCTGGCATCAAAACCCCAACATTTGGGCGGTCAGGGAACATTTCCCTTCTGCCGCCCACATCTGGTGTCTGAACAAATTAAATGTGGCCCGTCATGTTTGGTGTTGGTCAGCATGACTGCTGGGATATGGGCTCAGGAAAACACTGTGTTAGTCTGCTCTATGATGAGGCTGCTGAGCAGACTCTTAACTTCGCTTATTGCTAGGTTTATTACTGCAGTGTTTTTCTCAAAACATGAGTTCCATTTTCCCAAGCGATCCATCAATGAGGGCAGTTTGGTACTGAGCCCTTTACCTGTCCATTTAAGCCCATGGCACATAGATTGTCTTTTGTGTGCTTTTTTGTAACAATGAGCATATTTTGACTTGGAGCAGTTGCGCTGGCTTTTCTCCAACTTAGCGCTCCCATCTTCTCAGTCATTGCTACATGTTGGTGAAGTTCCATGTGGGATCTCCTACAGTTTTCATGGTGCAGTCTTCCAAGATAGCTATGGATGGCCATGTCATCTGGTTCAAAGGATCGCTCTTCTGGCCAGGGTCTATCATACTGGCCCTCCCTTTTGGTCCAGCGGGCTAGTAGATGGTAGAATGGTCACACAAAGACCTCACCTTCTTCTCTTAATGCTATCTCTCTAGAGCTAAGCTTGTTTGACTGCCACATTCGGGGTTAGCTGCAGACGTCCTCATCACTGCTCTCCTTATGCATGTGCAGAGGTACCATTCTGCTTCTCCTATGTCTTAATTGAGTTTGGGCTAGGCTACCCTGATCTCTTATTTCTTGGTAGGTCCCTCTCCTGCTGACGATCTGGTGAGGTTTATGTCCTGGATAGAGGCCTACCTTCTGTTTCAATCTTGGGCTCAAGGGCCTAGCTCCCCTCTCCTCCGGGAAAGGGTGAGCAGTTCTGTTCTCCATTTGCATCGCCCAGTCAAGAGCTCTTTCCTTCCACATTCTCAAACCGTGCCTTTCCTCCAGCTCCCACCTAGGCTGCTTCTTTCGCTCATTGCTGCGCTCGGTTCTCCTTGGTAGGATCTTGTTCTACAGCGCACTTCCTGCAGTTTTTTCCTCTGCCTGAGAATACCCTGGGGGAGTGTACACTACGGCTACCCTATCGATGTCGGACCCCAGAATCCTGGGACCTTTCTTCCTGCCACCCTCCACTGGTTTTGCCACTATCCAGAACTGCTATGAACCCCCAGTCACTTGAGAGTGTTTTACTGGATGGGTTGGAGTGTATGATCCCCATGCCGCTGGGCTTTGATGGCTCGCGTACTTGGATGGGGTGGTCAAACTTCAGGAAATTCTAGCATGAACTGGAATGAGGCTAGAATCGCCTGGATTTGCTTATCTGGCAACATCCCAGCCCTAGATCTAGTGGTTCGCTGCCCAGTGGATTGGTGTAACCCAGTGCAGGAACGACTTAGATCGCCGGCATCAGAAAGAGCATCTATGTGCTGGTGTATGGTGGGTGAGTTGCAGACGTCTTGCTTCCGGATTCAGGGACATAATCGCAAGTCAGGGCCACCTCGAAGATGGCCCACAGTCCTAACAGGGCCTCTCTTTTCGTCTTTTTTTCTGTCCTGCGTATTTGGTCTGAATGCGCATCCTCATATGTTCAATTATGTTGGTATCGAAAGTTCCCCCCTCGGTCCATGGTAAGGCATGTGCCTTAGTGCGTGCATGCCATTCATGGCTCAATTTATATAGCTTTTTAGCCTGGTGGGGAATCTAGTGTGCGTGTGATTTAAAGGTGACTCCATGATCGGTTAGAAACCTTTTTAGGGGATTTAGTGCACTTTTAGACTTCTCAAGTTTTTAAAATAAGCTAAAATCCTACTCTGTTCGTGGGGAAAGGCTATGTACACAGAGTTACTGCAGCAATAATTACTTTACTATGAGCTCAGCTTAGGACAAACATTCATCAAACAAACCTAGTACATAAAACACCACATAGGAAAAATAACCTGTACGAAAGTGCAATGGTTAATACAAAACATTTTGATTCGTTTTTTAGCAGCGGAACAGTAAAATGTAAACAAATTACTTTTTCATATGCACATAGAATCGTTAACTGGATATAACCTTCAATATAGAATACAGTTGCAATAAATTATCGGTACCACAACATAAAATAATGCATAAATCGTAAACCTTAATAGAAGTAAAAAAGAAAAAAAGTGATAGAAAGAAAGAATTATGACTTTGTCAAAAAACCCTTAGGCTGCTCCTAGTGCATGCTGCCCGATGACGAGGGGAGTCTCTGCGTGGAACATGGGACTAAGTGAGCCCGATAATCTGTCAATATTGGCTCTGGGACAAAGATAGTAACAATTTATGTAGAAAAGAAAGAATAACTTGACAACTACATGCCCTATTTGGCCAAGCACTAGCTACACCTTAATCTCCAAGGTCCTAATGTCTGAATTGCACCTTGTTTCACATCTAGGGGCTTAGCGTACCATCTGTGTCACGCCCAGAGGTCCAAGAGAATAACACCTCTCACTTCTTTCAGATAATACCAGTGTTAAGAAACCGATAGCACTAGGAAAACTTCTTCAGACCAAAACATTAAGATTGAGATGATGGCTCTATATCACACCCAGAGCCTGAGTACCATCTGTGTCACGCCCAGCGGTCCAGGCAGTCCCTGTATCACACCCACACACAACCGTACAATCTGTGTCATGCCCAGCAATCCAAGCGGGCTCTGTATCACACCCAGAGACAAGCTTACCATCTGTGTCATGTCCACTGGTCCTAAAGACTAAACAATCCTCACCGTTCCTCGCGAGCTGACTATTGAAAAAAGGTGAACTCCACGGGATCGCCACCGAGGTTGCCCTGTGACTACTCAGCTCCAACACATAAAATGGGCAATATGTCAGGTTTCTTTGAAGGGCACATTAGGTGCCCTTCTGCATACTCCAGTTTAAGCCATCCCAAGAAGCCCTTGGCTCCTGCTCTTTCGCAAAACTGGACCAAGGACATGGGAGTAACCTCCCCTCTGTCCAGCCCATCCTCTGGGAGGGACTCCCAAGTTATTACAACCCTTTCCTTAGGGTCCTTAACCCCTTCAGCGCTGCGCGGATTCCTCCGCGGTGCTGAAGGGTTCGAGCGCGGGCGGGGCCATGACGGAACGGTTCCGTCATGAGCACAGCTCAACCGATGCTCATGACGGAACCGTTCCGTCATGAGCATGGAAGGGGTTAAGGGCTTACCTGTGGGTGGGTCCTTGGATTCATCATCAACATCAACCCTGAAACTACATCACTATTCAACCTAGACACTTGGACTTCGTTGGACTTTGATTGGAACCGAGACTGCACTAAAGAAGACTCCTGCTGCTCCTGGGATTGCTGTTTCTTAAAGTCTTTTTCATCATCTATGTCTGTGCTTCTGCCAGGTTCTTAACCAGAACTGTGGGCATCAAGGACACCCAAATAAATCTCCCTTAGAGCGAAGGAGTCACTCTCCTGCATTTGCAGGCACCGCAACCAAGCTGACCGGTCTGCTGCTCCTGTCATCCTACGGACTTCCAGAGGCCCAAAAACACAGGTGGTGATTCTGCAACTCCCTCGATGCCTGACATGTCCTTTCTGAAACTTTGAGGCCAGTATCTCTCGTCGGAACCGCTGGGACCAAACCCCTATGCAACGCATCAACTTGCCGTTGCCAAGGTTTGTTGGCTCTCCACTCCAGAGATCTTCAGGCTACAACAAGCTCCAGCCCCCAGCATCTCTAACCTCCAAGATCACCATCCTCACAGCATCCTCTGCACCGTAGGCCTTCATCTGTTGTGTAGTTCCCACTAATCCGTAGGATCTGCGCATTTGTTGGACAACATAAACTTTGGATGAGGTCCTTAGACTGTGTCCGGGCACCCCCACAGGATATGTTGCCCTGGAGACCAGGTAGCTTACAGTGCCACCATAAGCCCCCTCTAACCCCACCAGGGAGTGAATGGTTTCTGGCAACCACTGTACCTGACAACCCTGACCTCTCAAGGATCGGGGTAACAGATCAGAACCTCTTGCACAGTCACTCGTGCTTACTTCTTCTCAGAGAAATATACAGAGAATACGCACTGGGGCATTTTCAATTTATTTATTGAACCAATGTTATTCTTGTGTAACATGTATGTGCTGCAATAATCAATAAAAAGAGATGAAAGGGATTCCGTGCACCAAAAGAGTAAATAGTAGATACAGTTCTACCATGGTGCTAAAATAGTGTATATATGCAGGAATATAGTACAAGATAGTAATCAAGCGTACTCCTACTATGCAAACCCTACTTTGTGTGTGCCTAGAGGTGTGTAGGTGTAAAGCCAAGAATCCTCCCAAATTACGATCCAACCCCATTACCCGGCGGGAGAGAATGTAGGACCCTGTCTTAGTCATGAACTGGACACCCCTCAGGGAGATGTCAGACCGCTGCTTGGTGAGTCTCAGCAGGCAGGGACACTCAATGTGAACTGAAGTGCCTCCTCTGCTAATCCTATGAGGTGCTGATTATTTATGATAAAAAGCATCCTTGCGATGTATGTATAGATTAGTTATGGCTATATAGATAGCCCAGTCGCCCAGTGGATGAAGATAGGACCACATTTGTACATTGGTGCGTATAGGCCTTTTACGTGGTGTGCGAGGCATCCTGATAATGTTATGCGAAGCCAGGTGTGTAAACAGAAAAAGTTTCAGAGAAAATAATTGTAAGAAGCTGGCTCTGTATATACTATACCAAAGAAATGTATAGTGTGCACAGAGTCCAGGTAGATCCCAGAGGTATAACAGAGGCTAAATTAGGTAAGTACTAACAGCTCTCTTTGTGGTAGTGGGGGAGAGCAGTTAGGCTTATCCAGAGGGCGTGTTAAGCATTTATTGTATTTACTCAATCAAGGACTGATTACACACACTCAGAGATAGAATCTAGACCAATTAGGTAAGTATAAAAAGAGGTATACTTATGTTATATTTTAGAACCAAGCAGGACTTGGCACAGGTAAGTAACATATATCTTCAAATGCAAGACTGTTCAAGGGAATGCACTTGTATTTGAAATTGCCATTGTTACAGGCTTGTATATGCTTTGGAAATGGTTTAAATTTACACAGCAATTACTTTTGATTACTCTTGGATTACTTTTGGATTGCTTTGAGTACTGGGGTGGTATGTCTACATACCACTCCTTAGGATCTCTGAATACAAGGTAAGTACGACTTTTTATACTTTGCAATAGAATTCTCTTTTCTTCATGCAACACAGTTCAACACAGACATTTTTAGGTCCAAAATCTCTTTACATAGGTATCTATGGGAAAAAAGTATTAGTGGCTTAACAGGCAAGTACAAGCCTTACGAGGGTGCGTTTTGGGGGTTAGGACAAAGGTTCCTCAAGGTCTAGATGGGGACTTAAGTTGCACCACCAGCTGCACTGGGGCACCCGGGAGCAGAATGCAGCAGCCCGATGTTAGCCACAGGGGCTAAGGGGACCTTTGGTTAGGGACTGCTTATGCGCAGGCCTCTCAAATGTGGAAGCACAGCACCTGAGGTTAAGATCAGCACTGCAGGGGCCAACAATCAGCACATGAGTTGCATCACCAGCGACACAGTGGTGGCTGAGTGCAGATTGCCAAGGTGACGATGGGGACCCAACGGGTACCAATTAAGATCTTGGGTTCAGAAAGGAGACTGCAGGCTCAGACAGTGAGACTTCCTGTAGGTGACCCCTGGCTGGAGAGGTATGATGGGATCTTGCGGGATGCTTGGACACCGTCAGTGGGATCACCCAAGGCTGGGGATGTCTTTAGGCGATGGATTCTTCTGACCACCTACGGTCGCCGTCCGATTCTTCGGACCGCTTCAGTCATTGTCGTGGTCTTCTCACCGATGGCGGTCATGGTTGGAGGTTTCCTACCAGTTGAGGCTGCAGGTGTCGTCTCTAAGCTTCTGGGAGGTCGGGGTCTCTAGATCCTAGGTCAAGATCATGAGGGAGACATCCTTGGTGTGTTGGGCCACTCTGGCTAGGGCCGTGGCAGCCGGTTGCAGAGTGGTGCAAGACCGTGGGATGGTCAGGTTCTGGGTTCCAGTCTTGGAGTCTTTGGCTTGAGCAAATTGAGTGCTCATGGGAGACAGAGTTCGTAAGGTGATTGCTGGGCAGATCCTACGGGATCTATGGGACTGCAGGCTACTGGACACGACTGTTTCTTCACTGTAGGTGGAAGTCGGGACAGGCCGGTAGAGCTGGGGCCAAAGCAGTTGGTGTCCTCTTCTTCCTGGGTCAGCACGGCTATTCGGTGTTTCTTTCTTCCTCAAATCTGAAGAGACCAAGTTCAGGGTTCCCCTAAATACTAACTTTAGGGGCGGTAAGGGGGTGTGCAGGTTCGGACCAATGGGTCACTTCCTTGGGGTGGGTACACCTCCTATGATGCGACCCTCCAGTGGGAGGGGGCATGAGCATCTTCCTAATTGGCTGAGTCCCCTTATCTTCAAGATGGAGGGGACTGAGATGTATGCTTCACCTCGCCTCCCCCACCTGGCGGGTAGGGTTGGCAAAGGTGGGCACACCTCTCTTCCTTGCTTGGTTTTCCCACTGATTCTCCCACCCAAAGTGAGGGCCAGAACTGGTGGGAGCCAGTTTCTGGGGGCAGCGAAAGGCAAGGACAGCTTCTAAAGGTGGTAGGCCATTGAATGATCCCCTTTCGTGGACGCAGCCCATCCCGGGGGAGGAGGCATGACACCTCTTCCCAGAATGGGCTTTGTTTCTGGACCCAGAGAGCAGAGGCTCTCTCCCCGGGGTCCAGAAACCTGTCTGGTGGTGGCAAATGGCCAACAACCATTCAGGAACCAGACCAGGGCTGGTCAATTTTTAGGGGCATCTCTAAGCTGCCCTATGAAGGTATTTTACATTAAATCCCCCACTGGCATCAGTTTAGGTTAAATGTGCTGAGAAGTTTGCTACCAAGCGTCCCAGTTTTTAATAAAGCCATTATGGAGCTGTGGAGTTTGTAATTATCAACTACCAGACCATATACTATGGCTTTACTACACTTACAATGTCTAAGAGTGGACTTAGACACTGTAGGGGTACAGGGCTCATGTCTCATGTCTCTGTACCCTTACTATTGGGCTAGTGCACCCTGCTTGAGGGGTGATTTACCTAGGCTTCAGGCAGTGGTTTGCAGGCATGGCGCGCAGGGATGTGTGCCATGTAGACTCTTCACTTTTCTCTGCACCAAAACACACAGCCTGCAGTGGCAGTGTATGGGTGGCAGGTGCAGGGCCTTTAAGGGTGGCACAATAGGTGCTGCAGCCCTTAGAGGTCTTTCCTGGTCATAGTGCCATTGGTACTCATGGTACCTTTTACAAGGGACTTACCTGTGGCCATGGATGTGCCAATTGTGGATACAAGGGTACAATCTTGGGAAAGAACACAGGCCCTGGGAACCTGATTGGCAGGCACCCAGGACACATCAAATCAGGTTGCATCAGATGTCAGGCAAATATTAGGGGGTAACCATGCAAAAAGGGGCAGTTCCCTACACAACCCCTCCTCAAATGAAAGAGGATGAGACTAACCTTTCCCAAGAGAGTCTTCATTGTCTAAGTGGAAAAATAGGGAAAGGCATTGGCAGTCCTAGGTCTATGTTCCTCTGTAAAGTCCATTCCCTGTAGGGATATGGACCACCTAAAAAGTTTTGGGGTTTCTCTTTTCATCTCCATTAGCCATCTGAGAGGTCCGTGGTCAGTTTGAACTGGAAGTGAGTACCAAACAGGTATGGTCTGAGTGTATTAAGGGACCAAACCACAGCTGAGGCGTCACTCTAAATGGCACTCTTACGCTGCTCCCTGAGGAGTAGCCTTCTACTTATGAAAGCAACAGGTTGATCTTGTCCATTCTCATTTGTCTGGGATAGGACCACTCCTATTTCCAGCTCAGATGCATCAGTCTGCACTATGAACTGCTTGGAGTAAACTGGAGCCTTGAGAATAGGTGCTGAGCACATTGCCTCTTTGAGGGTGTCAATAGCCTTATGGCAGCCAACTGTCCAGTTCACTTTCTTGGGCATCTTGTTGTAGGTGAGTTCTGTGAGGGGAGTCAAAATGTACCCAGTCAAGCCAAGGAATGCCCTGACTTGGGTCTGAGTTGTTGTAGTTTCCCAATCTAGAATAGTCTGGATTTTGGGTTGAAGGGGTTGGACGCGGCCTCCACCCACAAGGTGGCCCAAGTACACAACAGTTTCCTGCCCTATCTGGCACTTGGATGGCTTGAATTTAGGCCTGCAGCTTATAGGGCCTGTCAAATCTTACACAGGTGGACTAGGTGATCCTGCCGGGAAGAGCTAAACACAGCAACAGCATCAAGATAAGCGGCATTAAAGCCTTCCAACCCAGTAATGACTTGATTCACCAACCTTTGGAAGGTGCCAGGGGAATTCTTTAGACCAAAGGGCATCACAGTAAACTGGGAGTGCCCATCAGGTGTGGAGAATGCTGTCTTTTCTTTTAATCAAGGAACCATGCCAATCTGCCAGTACCTTGCAGTTAAGTCATAGGTACTTAGATGTTTGGCAGCCCCTAATTTGTATAGCAATTCACCAGCACTGGGAATGGGGTATTCATCTGTCTTGGTGACAGCATTGAGGCCTCTGTAGTCCACACAAAACCTAATTTCTCTCTTTCCACCCTTTGGATGAAGTTTGGGGACTAGGACCACCGGGCTGGCCCAGGGACTCTCAGAATGCTCAATGACCACCAACTCTTGCATCTTGCTGACTTCAGCCCTGATGCTTTCCCTGACTTGGTCAGACTGGCGATAGATTATTTTTTGTCAGGCAAGCTGTCTCCAGTATCTACCCCATGGGTACACCAGGGTGCCTGACCAGAGGTAACGGAAAAGAGCAATACATACTGTTGCAGAACCTGCAATCAGCTTGCTGTTGGGCAGAGAGGGTGTCTGAGTAGACACCTCAATCCACTGACCCATCTTAGGGGATGTAAGAGAGGAGGTCAGGGAGATGTTCACTCTCTGTCTCCTGATCCTCATCACCACGGTTACATCAGCCCTGTCACGATAGAGTTTGAGGCGCTTAACATGTATCACACCTTTTGGGGGACCTTCTGCATGTACTTTGCCATCTTGGAACAAAGGCCTAGTACATAGTCCATCCCATCTTGGTTTGGTACGTGATGGGGTCTCTCCCATCCTTCCCTCACAAGTGAGAGTGGTTCCCTAACAGGGTGGCCAAACAAAAGTACAAAGGGTGAAAACCCTACTCCCTTCTGAGGCACCTTTCTGTAGGCAAAAAGCAGGCATTGTAATAGAACATCCCATCTCCTTTTCAGTTTCTCAGGGAGTCCCATTATCATGCCTTTCAATGTCTTGTTAAATCTTTCAACAAGGCCATTGGTTTGTGGGTGGTAAGATGTTGTGAACTTGTAGATCACTCCACACTCCTCGTCCCACATGGGTTTTAAGTATATAAACATGAAGTTGGGAACTCAATCTGATACTACCTCCTTAGGAAACCCTACCCTGGTGAAGACACCAATGAGGGCCTAGGCTACCACCGGGGCTGTAGTAGTCCAAAGGGTTATGGCTTCAGGATACCTTGTAGCACGATCCACTACTCCTAGCGAAAATTTGTTTTCCTGAGGCTATGGGAGGTTTAAGTGGACACACCATATCTATTCATACCCTCTCAAAGGGGGCCACTGGCTTGACAGGTGACATAGAAGCTTACATTTTTTTGGGACATCTGGGGGCAATAAAAGTAGGTGACCAATCTTTCCCATGTTTTGGTCTAGACCAGATGCCCAGCTAGGGGGATGACACGTGCTAAAATGAGTAGGAACTTCCTATAAGGCTGAGGCACTACCACTTTCCTAGTGGCGCGAGATTTGTGTTCTCTGGCCTTAGTGTACAGGAGTTCCTCCTCCAAAAAGACTTTGTGGGAGCCACTGACATCTCCCTGCCCCTGTGCATCATCTTGCTGCCTCAGGCCTTCAAGAGTGGGACAGACCTACTGCCCAAAGCACAGCTGTTCCATTCAGGATCCCCCTGGCCCCAAGAGCTTTACCTTGTAAGGTTCAAGCAACTTGGGCTCAGTTCCCTCTAGGGCTGACAAGTCCTCTCCTTGAGAAGAGGGGTCCTTAATCGTTTTGCTGTATGGAAGCTGTTTTACCAGTCTTCCTACCTTCACCCTTGGGAGGTTGGACCATAATTTCAGCCTCCAGTCTTCCTTTCTCACCCTGTGCTAGGCACTGTGCTCTTGTTTTCACACACATTATCTCAGGAATTTACAGCATGGCTGCATGTGTCTGTCTTTCTACCTTAGTCATGCCGAGGTCACCAGATCATTTCCAAGCAGACAGGCAGTTTTGAGCTTTGGAGAGACCACTACCTGTTTCAGGCCAGCAACCCCCAAACCCCCCTCAGTCTAATATCACAATAGACATGACATGGTTGCGGGTGATACTGTCCGCATTGGTAACTGGATAGGTTTTTCCAGTTAGGTATTGCTCTGGGTAAACCAGTGTATCTCTCACCATAGTGACACTGGCCCCTGTATCCCTCAGGGCTTCTATCTTAGTCCCATTCACTATGGGGTACTGTAGGTACTTCTTTAAATTAGGGGGGCAGACAGCCAAAGTGGCTAACCTTCCCTCCCCTTCAGATACTAAAACTGCCTCAGTGTGAACTCTGATTTGCTCTGGGCACATTGTTGATCCCATCTGGAGATTTGCCATACCAGTAGGTACTAGTGAAGGACTAGGAGCTGGTTTGTTGGGACAGGCACTATCTCCAGTTCGGTATCCCTTCTTGATACATTGGAAATACCAGGCCTTTGCAGGATCAAATGTTTTCCCTTGTACGCACTAGTGGAGTGGGAAGAGTTCTTGGGCCAACACCCTGACCAGGATTTTGGGGGCCTTTAGAAGACTTGTGTTTTATGTTTGGGTTTCACACCCTTTCCCCCCTCGGGAGGCATTGTGACCCCTTTCTTTTGGTCACCCCAGTAGTTGTCTTGGTTACCCTTGTCTTGACCCAGTGGTCCGCCTTCTTTCCCAATTCTCAGGGAGAAATTGGACCTAGGTCTACCAGATGCTGATGCAACTTTTCATTGATGCAATTACTTGTAAATGTGTTCTTTCATAAACAAACTTTAAAGACCATCATAATCTTGCACTTTACTTCCAGTCAACCAGCCACCTAGTGTCTTTACTGAGTAGTCTACAAATTCCACCCAGGACATGCTCTAAGATTTCTGAGCCCCCCTGAACTTAATTCTATACTCCTCAGTAGTGAGTCAAAATCCCTCAATCAAGGTGCCCTTCATGAGTTCATAGGGCTAAGGGTCAGAAGGTTCCCCAAGGTCTAGATGGGCACTTGAGTTGCAGCACTAGCGGCACTAGGGCAGCTGGGTGCAGAATGCAGGGGCCAATGTTGGCCAAAGGGACTGCTTACGAGCAGGCTACTCAGTAATGGGAGAAAAGCTCCTGGGTTAAGATTAGGGGTGGGCGACAATTTCCGTTCCGCTCCCGGAAATTGCGACAATTCGTCATTTCCGCGTTCCGACCGGAACGCGGAAATGCCGAATTGTCGCAATTTCCGGGAGGGAACGGAAATTGTTGCCTGGCCAACCACAACAGGAAGCACTTACAGATATAAATAAAGCAGGGGCCCGAGTGGAAGCTCAAATTCAGTAACGCTTTATCAGCACAAAACATTAGGGAGCTAGGTCGAGGCTGGGCAGGTGTGCTTTTCCCCCAGGTCGTCGTCACTTACCCGATCCGTGATTCCGACTCGAGCGCAATCCCCGCGTAGTCTCCAGGAGGTTCAGTCTCCTCATCTGCTGCTCTGCTCGGTCTCTGGCCCATAAACAGAAGGCATGTGAACTGCATGGAAGCCCCGCCCCACACACCAGCGGTGGGCAACGTCTTCCGCCCTTTCCCCCACTGATGGACAGCTGACTCGAGGGACCCCAGGAACGTCGGCGCCGTGTCAACGTTACAGACACACATGGTCACTGTAACGGCAGCGGCAGGCCGGAAGCACCAATTTCCGCGATCACGGAAATATCGCGTGATCGCGAAAATTGCGGGCATTCTCGCGAGAATTGGCGGAAGTGCCTTCCGCCAATTCCGCCCACCCCTAGTTAAGATCAGCACTGTAAGGGCCAACAATCAGCAGAGGAGTTGCACCACCAGCGACACAGGGGGGGGCTGGGTGCAGAGTGCCAAGGTGACATTGGGGACCAAACGAATACCAATGAAGATCTTGGGTTCGGAAAAAAGGTTGCAGGCTTGGGCAGGGAGACTTTCTGTAGGCGACCACTGGAGAGGTAAGCTGGTATATTGGGAGATGCTTGGACACTGTCGGTGGGGTCATCCAAGGCCAGGGGATGTCTTTTGGCAATGGATTCTTCAGACCGCTTTGGTCACTGTCATGGTCTTCTAACCACCGGCGGTTGTGGACGGGGGATCCTTCAGATTGAGGCTGCAGGTGTCATATCATAGCTCATGGGAAGTCGGGGGTCACCAGATCCTAGGTCAGGATTGCTGTAAAAACCTCCTTAGTGTGTTGGGCTACTCGGGCTCAGGCTATGGCAGCAGGTTGCAGAGTGGTGCAGGACCGCGGTACCGTGGGGTTTCAGGTTATGGTCTTGGAGACTTTGGCCTGAGCAAATCTGGTGCTCCTGGGAGACAGAGTTTGTAAGGTGAATGCAGATCAGGTCCTGCGGGCTCTGGGCAGCTGCTGGCCATGCCGGTTTCTTCTCTATTGGCATGTCGAAGTGGAGACAGGCCGGTAGGGCTAGGGCCAAAGCAGTTGGTGTCTTCTTCTTTCTTCCTCGAATCTGATGAGATCCGGGTTCAGGGTTGCCAATATATACTAAATAAATTTAGGGGCATTAAAAGAGTGTGGAGGTCAGGACCAATGGGTCCCTTCCCTGGGGTAAGCACACCCCCTATGATGCCACCGTCCAGTGGGAAGGGGCAAGAGCCTCTTCCTAATTGGCTGAGTCACCTCATCTTCAAGATGGAGGGAACTGAAATGTGTGCTTTATCTCACCTCCCCCACCTGAGGGGTGGGGTGGGCAAACATCTCTTCCTGGCTTGGTTTTCCTGCTGATTCTCCTGCCCAAAGTAAGGGCCAGAACCGGTTGGGAGCTAGTTGCTGGGAGTAGCAAAAGGCAGGGTCAGCTTCCAAAGGTGGCAGGCCTTTGAAGCTTCCCTTTGATGGACCCAGCCCATCCTGGGGGAGGAGGCATGACACCACTGCGCAGGATTGGCTTTTCTTCTGGAGCCCAGAGAGAGGTTGCTCTCTACCCAGGGGTCCAGAAATCTGTCTGATGGTAGCAAATAGCGGGCATCCATTCAGGAACTACACCAAGTCTGGTCGACTTTCAGGGGGCATCTCTAAGATGCCCTCTGAGTGCATTTTACATTAACTCCCCCACTGGCAACAGTGTGGGTTTAGTGTGCTGAGAAGTTTGCTACCAAACTTCCCAGTTTTTAGTAAAGACATTATGGAGCTGTGGAGTTTGTAATGACCAACTCCCAGACCATATGCTCTTTATGGCTTTACTAAACTTACAATGTCTAAGAGTGGACCTAGACACTGTAGGGGTACAGGGTTCAGGCCTCTGTACCCTCTCCTTAGGGAGTGCACTCTGCTAGACAGGTGACTTACTGAGGCCTCAGGCAGTGGATTGCAGGCATGGCATACAGGAATTTATGCTACTTTGACGCTTCACTTTTCTCTGCGCCAAAACATGCAGACTGCAGTGGCAGTGGGTGAGTGTTAAGGTGCAGGTCCTCTAAGAGTGGAACAATAGGTGCTACAGCCCTTAGAAGCCTTCCCTGGTCACAGTGCCCTTTGTGCCCATGGTACCTTTTACAAGAGGCTTACCCGTGGCTAGGGATGTGTGAATTGTGGATACCAGGGTACAGTCTTGGAAAAGAACACAGACCCTGGGAACCAGATTGGCACATAAAGTCAGGTTGCATCAGATGTCAGACAAAAAGTGGGAGGTAACCATGAAAAAATTGGCACTTTCCTACACTAATCCAACATTTTCATGCATGTGAATATGTGCAAAAGGTCACAGCAGTAATCTTATTGTGCAAAAGAGGACAATGTAAGAAAATGTGCTGCTTCGCTACATGGGCACATAACACATCTTTGATGAGCTGTTTGAGGTCCTCTTGCAACTCCTGTGCCTTCAGCCTGTGGGTCCTCCTGAGGGTCTTCTACTGCTTCAGTGGGCTCCCCTGGTTGCATGGGCCTGGTCTGACTCTCCTGCTGTTGGTGAGTCACTTGGACCTTGCTGGTCTCAATGTTGCTCCTTTTGCGTCTTCCGTGTCAGTTACGGCTACCACGGCTTGCTGGTGCTTCTGCTGGACACTGACTACCTAGTCACTGATGTCTGATGTGGGACAGCTCGTGCATGGCTCCTGGTCTTCCTCTTTGTCGCCTGGTACTCACAGCTGCAGCTAAAAGTTCACCATCAACTCTTCAGAACCTCCCGACATTGGTGGGCATTATGTCTCCGTGCCTCCTGGTCACCTCTGAGTGGCATAGACTATGTCCACTCTGCTTGTACGTTCTTCACTTCCAGAATCCACCCTTGGATTCCACCAGACTACTACGCCATCTTCTCCAGAGGCATCTTCTTCAAAGCCTTCCATTGTTGTTTATGGCAGTTTGCAACATTAATTTACCCCTATGCACCCAGTTTCCCAGGTGCTGCTAACCTGGTTCCTGGGGCATCCACAGGAGGGGTGGCTCTCCAACCTTCTGTCTTCCAGGGGGCTTCTTAATTGTCCTCTGGAGAGGGTTCTTCTTCTTTAAAACTGCAACGTTGAATTCTCCATTGGCTTCCATTGGGCATGCAGCTGTATTTCCACACTTCACAACCTCCTTGGGGTTCCTATGTATTTAGCTTGGGTGGTTCCTTGTCTCCCTTGGTCCTCTGGGTCTTCTGGTACAAGTCCTGTTCTCCTTCGCAGTTTGCGTTCCATTTTGTTAGTATATGGTTTTGTCTCCCCCCCTGGAGACCACTGTATTTTGTGCTACTTACCTATTTGCTTTTGAAGAATTTTTGTGTGTTGTGTATGATAGTAATATTGTGCTGTAATAAACAGACTTATTTTGCTGAATACTGTGTGATTTCTTTTCATCTAACCTTCACTACAGAATTAACTGGTAAAACACGCTGCTTAACACTCCTTCAAGATAAGCCTGAAGGCTGCTCTCCACAGCTACCGCTTTGAGAGATTTCTATGGTTATCAAAGACCACTAAAGCCACCATAAGGGTTGCCTGGAATGGTGCAAGGTGCACCACATGAATAAGTGTGCACCATATACTAAGTCAGCCTCCGGGCTGGCTCCTGTTCCTTCGGGTGCAGTCGGACTAAAAAAAACAACCTCTCATGGCTAGCCCACCAAGATGTTGTCCGAATATTAATTATTCTAAAAAAAATTAAAAGACAGGAGGTGTTGGACTTGGCCCTTCTGGCTGGTTCACCCCTAAACTTTTTGCTTTTAATGGTGACTTGGTGATAGTGATTTTTGGTTTCTGCGCACTTTCCCTGTGTCCCAGAGTAAAGTGCGTGCGCACTCTGAGTGCATGTGGTGAGATAGGTCTGCCCTCCCATAGGAATGCATGGGGAATGTATGTGTCCCTGGTAGTTCCTGATGCGTGGGGTGTGCAGGGTCGAGTCTGGTATGTACAGATTCGTGTGATGAAATGCTGCGCGATGATGTGTGCGGCGTGCATGTAGCTAGTATGGAAGTGCCACTTCTGGATGCTGGCATAAATGTGTAGAGACTGCCTGTCGCGTGATTGGCTGACTGAGGTCATGTGACGGGCTAGGGAATCCCCAGTCAGGAGGAGTCGCCCAGTGGTGAATAGGGAGATCAGCAGCTAGATGGGTGGGAGGAGTACACCTAGGACCTGAATAGGGCTGGGCTTTCCCCACACAATGCTGGCTCCACCCCCTGTGGTGCGACTGATGACCCTGGCCTGCTCTCTGAATAGGGAGAGGAGCTGAGCAAAACAAAGTGCTCAGGAACCAGTTGTAACTGGTTCGCCCCTTCCCTGCACCTTGAAATAAAGGGGAAAGGTGTATAAAAATGGGGCTGTGTCCCCACTGATGTTGTTCTCTTCCAGGATCCTATCTGAGGGGGGCTGCTGCTGCTGGAGGCGAGGAGGAACCGCCACTGAGGACTGCCTTCCTGCCTGGAGGGCCCCGTGAGCTGGCCCGTGGCCCAGCCTTGCCCCCCTCCCTACCTTCCTAAAACTTTGCTGGACCTTGTTTTTATCCCTAAGCGCCTGGGAGCGCTTTTCTTTGCCTTATAGCGCTAGGAGCGCTTTATTTGGACCCCAGCGCTTAGAGAGCGCTTCTGTGACGCCTCTGCAGCACCGAACTGCTCCTCCTAAAAGAGGGAATCACCGGCGTAGGGATTCCCCCTCTGGTTACCAAGATCTACAGCGGGTGCCCACCCCGCATTTTGGCGCTCGCTCGCGGGTGCCCACCCCGCTTATTTAATTATTTCTATATCGAGTGCCCACCTCGATTGATTGCCTTTGAAAAGAGCCGGTGCCCACCCGGCATTTGACCGCAAATCACCGCTGCAGCCCGGAGCCGGGACCTCCAGGAAGTCAGGCAGGCCGAGGGCGGGCCTCCGGGACAACCAGGACCGGAAGTAGGAGGGCGGGAGCCTACCCCGCCTCCCATCGAGGACTCGCGCTGGATTGTAAGCCCCGGAGCAGGCAGGAGCCTACCCTGGGCCCCAGGGCCCTGAGGAGAAGTACTGCGCCCCCACCCAGGCGGGAGCCCACCCTGCACTGGGACGTGCCGCCTTCGTGCACGGAGCCCGTAGGCTCCGCATCCAAGCCCATGAGGAAGGTGACCGGAGGAGTCCTGCCCACATACGGTGAGAGGGGCTCCGGGGTTCCTTGTGGTGAAGTACCCGGGAGCAGGACTGAGCAGAGACCACGCGGGAGTCCCAGGTAAGCGGGACTCTGTGTGGCTGTAGTCTCTGCCCTGTCCCCCACAGCGGCCCCGCAGTAGCGGGCCGCTCTGACGGGGGCAGTACTGACGAGAGCGCTAGTGGCACTCCAACGGAGAGGGGAACCTGCATTCATTCCAGAGCGGCCCCGCTTGGCAGTGGGCCGCTCCAACGACGCCCCCCTCCCTCTGACAAAGGGAGCAGCAACTCCGGGGCATTCTTGTTCTCAGAGCCCACGAGGCTCCAAAAAGGCGCATTCTGTAGGAGCCTAGAAGGCTCCCAGGGGGCATTTCTTCTGGCGATTTCGAGTCCCCCGAGCGGGACTCCAACGACGGCATTATTGTTTTAGAGCCCAGAGAGGCTCCAAGTGCGACAGATTGGTTTTAAAGGCACAGTGGTGCCCACGCTCCCTTTCCCAGCTGCCCAGCACTTAGTGGGCAGCTGCCACGTGTAGGTTGTGCCTTGTGCGCCCTGGTTTGCGCAGCCTGCGCCGGCGCGCCCTGACTCTGCTGGACAAAGGGCGTCCTAGCCCCGACAAGGCCAGTTGGCCTAGGGACTGCCACAGGTGGTGGCTAATGAAAGTTTTGTGCTATTGTCCCTAACCTGCACCTCTGAATGTGTTGTGATGCATCATGTGTAATGTGCTTAGACCCCTACAGGTATTGTGATACTTAGGTGGTTGTTTGTCTCCTAGTACAGGTGGTGCTAGTGAGGTCCTGGTTCCCTGCGCGATATTTTCCTAAGGTGGTTAGGGTTGCGTAGGTGGTACCGACCTGTTACCAGTAGTTACTGGTCGTGTGCTACATGTGTTATTTAGTACTACAGTGATTGTATGTGCTATGTTCTAAAGTATTATTCCTATGTTCTAAGTGCTAATTTCTACAAAGTGCTAATTCCTGACAGTGGTCCATGTGGCCCTGTCCCCTGTACATATCATCCCTTGTAAATTCTGCCCGTGCCTGTTGGCACATTGTAGAGTGTGTGTTTTTATCTAATGTGTTTTGGTAATACAAAGGCTATTTTTATATAATACCTTGTGTGGAGTTTCTTTTGTGGTGGGCCTTGGGTGTTGTTGCTGGGTGCGCGTGCAAACGCTTTACACAACGCCTCCGGGATAAGCCTGACTGCTCGTGCCAAGCTACCAAGGGGGTGAGTAGGGGTTATCTTTGGCGTGTAACTCCCCAGCCCTGACTAGAGTGGTGGTTTCTGCCTGGCTTTGGCGCAAGCCCTAGCCAACCAGAAATCCCATTTCTAATATTGGTGGCAGCGGTGGGATAGGACTTGCGTTTGCGCGGTACCGCAGCAGCAACTGGCTGCACCACAAAACTCTGCATTTAGATAATCACATGGTATAGGGATTATTGTGCTAAGTTTGTTTTTGTCATTTCTGTGGAAATGTGTTTCTGGATTCACCAGTAAGGGTGGGATCCAGTGGTGGCAGCATAATAGTGTCCAGTACATTTGTCCCCCGCCCTGCGCCCAGAGTTTGGTACCTGTGTCACGTGTGGTCAGGTTGAGGAGTCAGGGGTGGTAGAAACTGCCTTACCAGTCCGAGGGGCAGGTTGTGTGTGGATGAGTGGTGTGTGGCACTAGGCAAGTGAGTGTGAGTTCTCTGGGATAGAGAGCTTGCTGAATCCTTTGTGAATTGTGTGTGCCTGTTAAGCTCAGACCCCTAGGTTCCCTGTGTAATCTTTTCACCAGAACGTCCGCCAGAATGGAGCCTGCTTTTGATCTCCGTGAGCTAGTTTGGTAAAGTATGCAGGATTTGGAAAGGTTCTGTAGAGAGAGAGACATAGGGGTGAGAGAGTCAGACACTCTGTATGAACTTAGGGACCACATGATCCAGTGGGTTAAGGACCAAAGTGATCTTGAGCGCAGTAGGGAAAGGGCCCGGGCCTCACACCTGGAAGGTGGTGGGTCTGTGGGGAGCCCTGAAGATTCAGAAGAGGAGGAAGAAGATCACAATACCTGGACGCCAGTAGGGAGTGAAGACCCCATAGGTAGGGAGTCCCTTGCTGGGTCCAGCATAGGAGGCAGCGCCTCATCCCTTTCCCTGTCCCCAGAGGAGTGGATAGATAGGAGGGAAGAGAGGGAGCATCAGCTGGCGATGGAGAAGCTCAGGATAGAGCATGCCAAGCTGGAGACCGAGAGGGTCTTAGCTCAGAAGCAGATGGCGGAGGCTGAGAGGGCCTTTGCCAGAGAGAAACTAGCTCTGGAGGGTAGGTTGTCCCCTGAGCGCAGTTGTAGTTGTCTGGATTCCCCAGGGAGGGTAGAGTCCAGTGGTGGCAGCGATATAAAGTCCAGTGCAGGATGTCCCATTCCCAGTTCCCAGAGTATGGTACCTGTTTCCCAAGAAGAGGAGGATAGGTTGAAATTCAGGGTCAGTAGGAAACTGTCTCACCAGTCTTGGAAGGAGTTTGCGGATGAATGTAATGATGCACTGGTCAATTGGGTAAAGCTTGACCCGGAATATGGCTTTGGTGAACTGCTCAATATGCTTCTCGTAGAGCAAATGCTCAATAGTGGTTGTAGGCCAGAGTTGCGCCAGCACCTGTTGGGGTTGGAGGACTGTGATCCTTGGGATCTTGCAGAAAAAGCAGACCATTGGGAAAGTGCTAGAGGTTCTCTAGAGTCATTAGGGAGTGACTCCAAAAGTAGTGGGTCAGGTATCTTCCAGCCCAGCGTGGTGGAAGAGTCTCAGTGTAGCCCAGCTAGGTCCCAGGATAGCGAGGAGGGTGTAGGGGCTCACTGCCTGGCTCAGTGGAGCAGGAGTGAGGGGGTGACAAAGGGTCCCCAGACGCCCGAAACCCTGCCTCAGGACATGGATGGTTTCATGAGGGAACACCAAGTTGGGGACCTAGGCTGTCCTGTTAGTCCATTTGAGGAAGATCTCCTAGTGAGTAGAGGACCTGGAGCGCCTATAAACAGGGCTCCTGTGGTTCTAGCGTCTGGCAGTACAGCTCCGGTAGGGAGGGTACAGGAGTCCAGCGTGAGGAGTGATTGGAGGATGAGTTACACAGTGGAAGAGCCAGTGGGTCAGGGACTACCCAGTTGGGCTAGGATCCCGTGTAGTGACCATGGTGACACCACTTCCGTTCCGGGGGATCTCTGCGCACTGTCAGGTGGACAGGGGACGGGAGATCCGCGCCAGACAGACAGTCACCCGACTTATGTGTCGTTTGTTAGCCTCAGGGGGATGGAGTGTAAATCCCCAGAAGTCCTGGAGTGCCAGGCGATTATTCCACCAAAGGTTCTAGACCGGAGGTTGGGAGGCCAGGTTCAGGATCAGCCTGACCTGAAGGGTAGGACGACTGTAACCAGTGTCCTGACCAGTTCTTCTTCCAGAGGTACCGCCCCAGTTGGTAGGGAGCAGGGCTCTGGAAGGGGGTGCAGAGGGTGGGAGAGCCCACCTCTGACCCCGGTGCAACCTGAGGGGTTAAACCCTGGGTTGAATGGCGTTCTAGGTGTACCCCTCACCAGAGGAGGAGGAACCCTAGGAGAAGAGGTAGGGGGAGGAGAGCCTTCCCTGAGACTCCTGGTCCGCCTGAGGGTGTAGACCCTAGGCTGGAGAACCAGTGGCAGTCTAGTCCTGTCTTGCAGACAGGAAGAGTGGAGAATGGCCGCTATGTGCCAGGGGTTACTACCCCCCACTCTGTGATTAGGCAAAGACCGGTGGCACCTGGGAGGCCTAGGGCCTGGTCTTGGCCGCGGACAGCTTGGGAGTACCAGTGGGGTAGCCCAGTTGGTCCGGACAGTGGTTTTAGAAGGAATCCCATGGGTTCACCGTGGCGCAAAACAGGAGGGTGTCCCTGCAGTAGCGGGCCCGCGTCCGTGTTCTATCGCCCCAAGCAGGGAAGTCCATCACGGTGGTGATTGGTCTGCCCTGTGTTTTAGCTGCAAGGGGGTTGTGTTGGACTTGGCCCTTCTGGCAGGTTCACCCCTAAACTTTTTGCTTTTATTGGTGACTTGGTGATAGTGATTTTTGGTTTCTGCGCACTTTCCCTGTGTCCCAGAGTAAAGTGCATGCGCATGCTGCAGATCGGAGCTTATAATTCTCCCTACTTCCATGGACAGAGTAATTCCACAGTCATGCGCACATACACTCATCACACACCAGGGCCCATCACACCGACATTCATTCTAATACTCTATCCACACTGAATATACGAGAGAAATCCTAAACAATCTGCATCTATACTGAGGTCAATGTGACCTAATGATCAGTCTTGAGTCATGATTTTAAACAATAGGAATACATTTGGAAACTCAATAAATGACAAAGAAATAATCACCCGACACTGCAATTCAAACAATAGGTTATTTATCTAAATTAGTTCAAATGAAAGTCAATCAATTGCAAGATCATTATTCTCATAGTTACCTATTCTAGCTAAATGACATATTTGGGTCAGGACAGGTCTCTCAGTAAGGTCTCCCGAGTCGCCGTCCTCTCATTCAGCGTCGATCCTCTCGAACATAGGTTCGGGAAGAAGTGGGCTTAATCGCTAAAGACCCTCTCTAGTCTAGTAATATTTATAGGGAAACTAACAAATTAAAAGTTACAAACAAGCTCCAAACGTCCGTTGAGCCGTTGGGCAGAGCGAGCAGGAAAGGATGTTGACTTGCAACATTTAGAAAAACCTCCGCTCTCAAAAATCACAAAAATAAAAAACACGGAAGAAGGAAGCTCAAACTAAAAAATGCAACATTCATGAATGCTCTTCCTCGGAATCATAGTGAAGCCACCGCAAGTTTATCAAAGTTCATTGTGGCCTTATTCTCTTCCAAGGGAAACTGGCATCAAGCCCGGAGCTGCTGTCCTCACGGAAACTTTTAATACAGACAGAGGCCAAAGTCAGGTGGTTTTCAACCATATTCAGCGAGGCCTCTCTTCATAATTCAGCAACTCAAACGCAGGCTGTAAATATCGGCCATCTTTGTCTAGGCCAAAACGGACCATCTTAATTTAAAGAAACACAAACAACGTTACTTCATCGTAATGATTATACAGTGTTAATTCCCACTAATACCCTTATGTTATGTAATTATCTAGCCAACTGCAACATAAAGAAGCATTAAAAGCGTATTATTTCAAAACATTCGCGCTGAGACAGATAACAAATAGCACATTTAACCATGCACATCTAATTAGTTTGCTCCCCAACTTAGTTCACGTATTAATAAAGCAACACAAATGCATCCCCACGTGTAATTCTTTCATTAGTAAGGTTGATTAATCATAAACTTCAACAAATTTAAAATCTAGTAAATTAATTATTAGTAATTTTAATTATGACATATAAAAATATAAGCTGATGTTCGGATTTTGACAGAAAACCCTGCTCCAGCAATCCCCCCTTTGGTGATATATTATCACCACAAAAACCAACCCAAAAAAAAAAAATGTAGTCCCCATTTCTTAGGAGAAATTGAAATGTCTTTTTCAAAACACTACACACCAGATTCTCTTTCGTCATCCCTCTTCGATTCCAAATACACACTCTCCCTAAATTCTTCTAATTCTATTTCTTGTGGGTCTCTCTTTGACCTCTTTTGTTTCTTTTCAATATTTTCTCTCATTATCTTCTTTTTCCCTCCCCTGTTTTTACAACACAAACACAAAAATTTAAGTAATAGTAAAGCAACAATTACACATGTCAAAGGAAACAATATCTTACCAAATATGGTACTACCTATTTTAGCTATAAATTCCTTAACAGCAACTATCTTATTAGCTAACTTAGTCCAGATACTTTCAGCTTCCAGTGGTACTAATTCTTCATGCAAATCAGTAATATTTTTGATATAGACCTTTAGATCTTTGCTTTCGTCAGGAATGTAAGTGCAACAATGTTGAACTTTCAGCATTCCACAGACTCCACCCTCTTTGGCCAATAGAATATCAAGGGCAAGTCGATTTTGCATAGACATGGCACGTAAGGCAACCATCTCCGTATTTACCAAAAGAAACCCTCCAGCGGTGCTTGTCGATAAGCGATCCACCACTGTTGACAGTTTCCGAATTCCATATGCATTTAACGAAATTCCCACTGCTGGTATCAAAGCTCCAAAAATATCTCCTACAATTTCTGACCAAGTTTCTCTTTTAAAGCGAGATAGTAGATTAATCTCTTCTGCATCTTCTATTCTATCTATATGGAAAATCTTTGGAAAGACCAGGCCAACATAACATGTGCCATACCAATGGTCAGGCAACCTGTAATAAGCCCTGTTCCCACAAATATAATACACTCCCGGGAAAACCGGATCTTCTCCTCCTTTAAATCCCCATCCCGTTGCAATAAAATATGTATCATGGCACTCACTAGCCCCAACAAAATATGTATCATATTGGGATTTCCTTCTGGTAATGCATAGTTTACCCTTTTGTGGTGCATCTAAAGCCAAAGTTGGACTGGCCCCATTCCTCAACTCTTTTCCCATCTCAATGGCCCACATTGTCTCACTCATTTTGTATCCTCCTGCCTTTTCATGCATGCTCACTCTCCTTTTCTCTACCATGGCCAGGAAAGCCTTTTCTTCTTCCTTCAAACTACAAGTTAAATTGTTTTTAAAAATGTAATCTATTGTTAATTCTTCTGTTTCAATAAAAATCTCACCTAAAACATTAGCTTCTTTAGCAGGATTTAATTTCTTATTCATAGGTAATTGCCCAAAAATGTTATTTTTATTAGACATCTCATAATCTATTTTCCCTAGTAAATAAAAAATACTAATCAACACACTACATGAAATCCCATACGTAGCTGGAAGATGGTGATAAGTAACTCCCTCCGAAACGGATGCAGGCAATTGCATACAGACGTAGCAATCCCTTACTTCCATTGTCTTCACGTATTCGTACAACAACTTTGAAAAAACATTGCTAGAAAAATCATTAATCGACCTATCTTTGTGTATATATGTATTACTAATTCTAGTTGGCACTACTCTTTGTGAACTACTCCCTACATTAGTCATATTCTCAGTGTGTATTCCTAAAGTGTCTATTGTAACCCTAAAGGTAACTAATAAAGCAAGTACACTCCATAATAGTATTAATAATCCTGTACAACAGCAGCACATTCTACACCATCTTTTCAAGAAGGTACATCTACTTTGATTATTTTCTGTGTTAGCCATCTTATTATTTTGACCGTGTCTTTTGACTTAGCCTCTACTACTCCACTACCAGACACTGGAACACTAGATTTTACAGTCTGTTAGTTTTCAGAACTCTTCTTCACTCTCCTCCAAGTGACTCTTTTAGTTCACTCAATTTGGGTTTTCATCACTTTTCACTTCTTCTTCAGCAACATCAAATTGTATCAAATCTTCAATATCCTGAGCATCTGACTCTTCTCCAATGTCAGTCAAGATAACTTTAAGGATTCCAACGTTTTTCTCCTCCTCAACCACTCTCCGTAAGGACCCCTCTGGACTTTCTTGACTCTCTGCCTCTTCTTCTCCTTCTTCAGGCAGTGCCACATACGTCCATTCTGGTGACCTATACTTCTGGTTGGGCTTTCTGATTCTCTTGATCTCCTCTGGTTCTTTCGATTTCTTTTGTTCTTCTTCTTTCGCTTGATTTTGACTCGACACTTCGTTCACCTGTTCAGCTTTTGATGAATTCACTCGTGTCAGTCGATACCTCAGCCTCTTTATCTTGTTAGGCCAAAGGTCTCCTCTCACATTTCTTTTCTGCTTCGCTTCTTTATTGTTTCTCTCTCCAATCCAAGTTCTCTTTCTCAGAACTCGACCCTCTGGTTTCTCATTCTCACTCTCATCAGATTCTGTCTCATTTGCATCAACGAATTTCTCTTTTTCCACAGACTTTTCCTCCACCGATTGAGATTTCCCTACTACTGTCCCTCCTCGGGTCTCCGACACGCAATCTTCTTGCTGTCTACTTGTCCCTTCACCTAGCTTATCAGGAATTTTCCCTACACCTCCTCGGGGGTCTTCCGCAATCTGTCCCTCTCTATCTTGTTCTAACCCTACTTCATCAGAAGTAATCTCAGGTGGATCTCTCTCATCCTCTTCATTTGACTCAGGAATAGTCTCTGTGGAACTGCTCTTTTCTTTTCTTTTTTCCCTTTTATTTTCTCCACTGCTCGTTGAAACTTCAGGCACCTTTCCAGAATCTGATCTTTCTTCTGAGGTTCGCAATGTTCCTCTTGAAGCTCTTGAAACTTCTTCTGGTAAGAAAAAAGAATCACCTGACTCTCTTTCTGACTCTCCTTCCCCCCTTTCAGGATTCTTTTTTCTTCTCACTGTTTCAGTGTCTTCATCGTCACTGGAATCTGACTCTTCAAAATACTCTTTCCCAGTCCCATCTTTTGGATTTGGAACTCTCAGAGTATGACTTGCATGAACCCAGTTCTTCACTCCAGCACACTTCACAGCAGTCGTAGTAGTCAAAATGACTTGTCTTGGCCTTCCCCACCTTGGAACCAAGCAATTTCTTCTTCTGTGCACTTTTATTCTCACCCAGTCCCCTGGACTCAGATCATGGGCTTGCTTCTTTTCAAGTGTGGTGGCGTCTTCTCCAACCTGGTGAAACACAGAATGAACTGCGTCAGCCAGGCCTTTACAGTAATCCAAAATCATGTCATCAGTTATAGTCATCAGCTTGTTGACGGGCACGAATGCATGTCTCATTGCACGTCCCATCAAAATTTCATGTGGACTCGACCCCGTAGTTCTGTCTGGAGTAGATCTAATAGTCATTAACACTAGAGGCAAGACATCAGGCCATTTCATTCCAGTGGCTAAACACATCTTACCAATCCTGTTTTTGATTGTGCCGTTCATCTGCTCAACAACACCAGAAGCCTCTGGCCTGTATGCACAATGTAGCTTCTGCTGTATGCTCAATGCTTCTCAAATCAAACCCATGAGCTCATTGTAGAACTGTCCCCCTCTGTCTGACTCAATTGTCACTGGGACCCCGTACCTAGAAATCAGCTCTCTTAACAGCAACTTTGCCACTGTTATTCCATCATTTCTCCTAGTCGGATAGGCTTCCACCCATCTTGAAAACAAACAGACCACCACTAAAACATACCTCAACCTATTGACTTGAGGCATTTCAATTAAATCAATTTGCATTCTGGTAAAAGGACCTCCTTCTCTGCCTATTGTTCCTAGGCTCACCACTGTTTTCTTTCCAGTATTGAATCGCTGACAAATCAAACATCTCTGACAGATGCTCTCTGCAATCAGCCTGAACTTTGCATTGTACCAGGTTTGTTTAAAGGACCTAATCATAGCGTCCCTCCCCAGATGTCCCTGGCCATGATACATTCTTGCCATTGTTGACAGCATGGAATTAGGCATAACTGGTCTTCCATCTCTATAGATCCAAACATGATCTTTCTCTCTTGGAGCACAACCTGCTTTGATCCAATCCCTCATCTCCTCATCTCCTGCTTCATCCTGCAACTGTTTCACCTCATCCCATGTTTCCAGGACGTTAGTAAACATCACTGAGCAAAAAGACATTTCCCTTTCTCTTCCCCGGTTAATTGAATTATCATTCTTTGCACAATACTGTGCTATGTCATTTGCAAAACGATTACCAAGGGTAACAAAATCGTCTCCTTGTCCATGAGCAGCACATTTTACAACTGCTGGTTCTTTAGGCAGCTGTATCGCCTCAAGCAACTTTCCAATCACTTCAGCATTCTTTATAGGAGTTACACTCGAGGTCAGGAAACCTCTTTGTAGCCAAAGTTGGCCAAAGTCGTGAACAACTCCAAATCCGTATTGACTATCAGTCATTACAGTCACTCTCAAATTTTTCCCAATCTTGCAAGCTTTCGTCAATGCCACCAATTCAGCCACTTGACAGACCTTACTCCTTTCAAAGACGAAGCTTCCATAACTTCTGAAACTTTGCACACCGCATATGCTGCACTTAGCACACCATCATCAGTCCTCAGACATGATCCATCCACAAACAACACATGATCACTCTCAGGCAATGGCAGATCTCTTATGTCTGGTCTCGGTTTTGTACAGTAATCAAGCACATCCAAACAATCATGATCAACATCATCTCCCACACTCACATTTTCTGCATCTGGCAACAGTGTCACTGGATTCACATTCACACATCTCTCAAGTGTCACATTTGATGCTCCTAGAATTATTTTCTCATATTTAGTCAGCCGACTATGTGACATATATTGAGTTCTGCTTCTGGTCAAAAGAATTGCCACATCATGAGGTACGAATACCCTTACAGGATATCCCATTATTATACCCTCACTCTGTTCCAAACTTCTGCATGTAGCAGCTACTGCTTTCAGGCAACCTGGCAAACCCACAGCTACTGGGTCAAGTGTTGATGAGAAGTACGCAATTGGTCTTCTCAGTTGTCCATGTTTCTGGATTAACACTGATAGTGCACATCCATTTCTCTCACTACAGTATAATTCAAACTCCTTCTCATAGTCTGGCATTCCCAAAGCAGGAGCTTCACACATTCTGCTTTTTAATTCTACAAATGCTGCCATTTGTTCCGCATTCAATTCTAATGGGTCTCTCGCCTCACTTTTAGTCAATTTAATCAATGGTTTTGCTATCAGGGAGAAATTACTTATCCACTGACGACAATAACCCACCATTCCCAGAAACATTCTTACTTCTCTCTGGGTCATTGGGGCTCTCATTCCTCTGATAATCTTGATCCTGTCATTGGTCACTTTTCTCAAACCCTTTTCAATATTGTGTCTAAGATAATGCACTTCTTTCTTGCAAAATTGCAATTTGGCTGGAGATACCTTTAACCCTCCATCAGCCAGATGATTCAGTAAAGCTATGGTATCTACTTCACAAGCTTCACGTGTCTTTGATGCCACAAGTAAGTCATCAATATACTGTACTAGTACTGAGCTCTCAGGCATGATCAAACTCTCCAAAGACTTTTTCAACAACTGATTGAATATTGAAGGACTCTCTGTATACCCCTGTGGGATACGGCACCATGCCAAAATACGCTGTCCAAACCGAAATGCAAAAATCGGCTGGCTATCATGATGCAATGGAATTGAAAAGAAAGCATGACACAAATCAATCACCGTGTACCATTCAGCATCATGAGAAATCTGATACAAAATCACTGATGGATTTGGCACAATAGGACAACATGCTACCACAATTTTGTTAATCTTTCTCAAATCTTGTACGATCCTGAACTTACCATTTGGTTTCTTCAGCCCCATTATTGGTGAATTACATGGGCTACTTAGTAACTCTCTCAAAACACCTTGTTGAATCATCTTGTCAATTATAGGAGTTATTCCCTCAATTATTTCTGGTGTCAATCTGTACTGTGGGATATTAGGATAAGTGATTCCCTCTTTCACTGCAATCTTCACTGGATCTACATTATTCATTAATACCACATCTTCTCCAGTAAAATCCCAAACTGCTGTTTTTACTGTGTGTCTCAACTCTTGAGGCAAATCATCTGGATTAAATACAGCATATGTCCCAACAATCTCACTTTCTCTATTATCTAGAGTCATCCGGTACAAGACATCCTCATCTGGTGTCTCAAAAGCTATTCCATCCGGAGTACAAAAAATTGTGCAATTCATTTTACATAACAAGTCCCTACCTAACAAGTTCACTGGACTAGTGTCACAGACCACAAATCTGTGCATATCTGAAAATTTCCCTATTCTTACCCTTACTGGTTCAGTAAGACGAGTTTTAATCTGTGTATTAGCTACACCAACCACTTGGATTGCTTCATCCGAGAGAGGAAGATTTCTTATATCTGCTGACCTGACAGTTGATCTCGTCGCTCCTGTGTCTACTAAGAAAGTAACACTCTCCCCATTTATTTTCCCATCCACAAATTGTCCTGCCTGGTCTATTTCTAGAGTTGCACCAAGTATGCACTCTTCCTCCTCTCTTCGGCACCGTCAGTAGTCCCCTTCAGACTCACTCCCCTCATTCTTTAACCAGTATTGCTGTACTGGGTTAGTACGTCTCGGTTTGTTTACCTGCTCATCATTGTAGAATCCTGAGTCTTGGTTATATTTCTGGGACCCTCTATTCTGCGGCAAAGGCGGCTTTGGCTCTTGACTCTGCTGTCTGACAACCTTCTGCTGTTGCTGCTGATGATTACACCCCTCGTTCTGCACCTGTTGATTCAAAGATTTATTCTCATTACTCACTAATGGTGGATTCGTACACTCGGATCTCCAGTGCCCCAATTGTCCACAGTTGTGACATGAGAACTTCTTTTTGGCCTCTTCTAGATTCCCCTTTCCTTTTCCTGTACTATGCCTGGGCCTATTTCCTGGATTATTTGCTTGTTCCACCAGCTGTGCTTCTTGTCTTTCTGCAACCTTGACCTGTGCCCACATTGCTTTCTCTTTCAGCTTTCTTTGTTTTGCCTCAATCTCATCACTAAAGTACTTCGCATGTCTCAAGATTTCATCAATCTTCTTACTCTGCCAGTCAACTGTATGCTCACGTATCATTTCACTGATCTCAGGTCTCAAGCCATATACAAATCTGTATACAAAATGACTCAAATCCTTATCACCCAGATGTTCATCTCCACTGAACTGTTTAAATGCCAGTATTAACCTTTCATAAAAGGCATGAACTGATTCTTTTGCCTCCTGATGTGTTCGATCTATTTTAACCCAATCTGTCTCTTTAGGGGGTACCTTATTCTTCAGGAAAACTATGACCTGATCATATTTTCTCATTACCTCCGGGTCTGGAGCTCCTGTTCTTTGATCCCTTGAGTATTCTTTAGTAGGCCAATCTATAACTATTTTACACTCTGCCCACAAATCTGCTGGAACAATTATATCGAACAGACTATTCAGGTCAATCCACAGCACTTTTGACAATTTCACAAACCTATCTACCTGCCTATACCACTCGACGGGCTTTTCTCTCAGTCGAGGGAAATCATTCGTAAATGACAAAATATCCTGTCTAGTCCATGGAACATGTACATATCCTCCTCCAGGAATCTCTCTCAGAGGATAGGCATCCACTGTTTTTTCCTTTTCTCTCATGGGAAATGCTGAATAAGTCCTGTCCACTGAATCTTCCCTTTTCTTGTACCACCTATCCTTCCATTTTTCCACATCACCCCATTTTCGCAATAAGGAAATCATTTCCTTAATCTGCCCTGTTCTGCCAACACCATTTAGATTCTCAATGTCTTTGTCGGAAAAGTCCACCCTGTAAGGTTTCTGCAAAGCTTTCGCCTTATCCATATCAACTCCCAGTTCACTCGCTATTCCTTTTAACCTGTCATGTGTACTCTTAGCCCTCCAGGTGATACTCTTGCACATGAATAACAACTCTCCATCATGATGATTTTTCAACATCTCTGTAGGAATTGTCCCGGCTATAAGTTCCTCCAGTTCTATACGCAACCTGGCTACATCAATTGCCTGTGAATCTTTATTTTTCTTTTGGAGAACTTTCAACCAATCATTCAAATCCTCAGCCGTTATTTCTGTAGACCTTTTCACTGTACTCGCTTGTTCTGTAACCCTCTGTGGTTCCAAAATCGATCCTCCCAAACAACCAGTATTCAATCCTGAATTAGGCCGTACATTTGACTCTCCACCACATGTGTCATGTCTCAGCTGTCTTAAATGATTTTCTTCCATCCTCATTCCAGATTCTCCCGAATAATTAATCAAACCATTTCCTACGAAAGGAACCGTCAAACCATTTTCACCCATTTTTTGTTTTTCGAAAATAGGCACTACCGGACCTATGGTTACAGGCACTGTCACAGCTTCTAGATTCTTTGTTCGCTCTCTAATTTTCTCAGTCAACTCAGATGTCAGTCTTGCTAATTCTCTTGTTTTCTCACTCCCGATTGCACTCTCTCTTTCTCGCTCTCTCTCTCTCTCCCTTTCCGTGAAAGAGCTACCACTTTTCAGATCAGGGGTTGCAACCTCTGTTTTAATGATCTTCAAAGTATCTCTTATTGGAGTAGCAACTGGTGTTCTCATTTCTGGTTCCGGTCTATATGGAGGTGGTCTCTTATAGAGCATGTCATCCAAAACCTCATCCTCATAATCATTAGCCCCATACCTTCTCAATTCTGCATCAGGTACCTTTTCTACACCTTTCCTCTCTTCCGTCTCTTCAACAGCTCTCATAGGATATAATCCCTCTGACATACTAGCATCTCTCCATCTTCTCATTCGATCATGATGAGTTTCACGATCATATTTCCTCCCAAAAATATACCTATAGTTGCCTCCACACCTCTGCTTTTCTCGCTCATGCACTTCATCTTCCCATTCCACCAATGCCTCAAACTGTGTCGGCCTTGGTCTAGGCTCTAGACACATCATCTTCTCCCGTAAATTTCTCAACACGGACAAATTAAATGAACCATGTTCCGGGAATGCTAAAACACCATCTTCTCTAGTGTACTTAGCCCAATTGTCTAACTAAATACAGGTATGATACCCATATTTCGCAACCATGAAGGATGCAGGGGTTCTTGTCGGAGGTAATAACTCACCCTCTCTAGTTATTACATTCTTATCCTTGTCGAACCACTTTTTAATTTTACTGAACAAGGATTTCTTCTTTTTCTCTTCTGTTTGGTAATACATTTTCGCGTTTACCACAACCCTCTAGTCCCTTCCGCAACTGTACGATCTTTTGTCCAATAACAGCGCGACTCACACTAACGCACCAATCCTGGAGCGTCTACGTCACTCTGTACTCCTTCCAATCCCTGCGCGGCTCACACCAACGCATGAATCACAGCGCAAGCACTGTTCTAACCCACTGCTCAATCACAGCGCGGTCTTTCTGACATCAGTAGTCGCTGGCTGCAGCTTCTACTCCTGTCTCCTATCACTCGTCTACCCCTCCTTTACAAAGTCTTCTCAGTAGACTTCGTTTCAGATTCTACAAAATCTATTAGTTACAGCATATAAACATCTCCATTGTCTGCTTCGCTAACCACAGAATAGTAAAGAAATGTCTTTCTCACAAAAAAATTCCCGCTTCTTTCTAGAACAGCGCTTACCTCTGCTCCCCTACGGAATTATTACTTTCGTTGACACAGTAGCACATCCCTCTACTCTGCCTTTCTAACATGCATCCATCAACTGTTTTCTCTTGGAACGCTCCTAAGAGTTTCACAATCAACTGAATGCTCATACATTCATGCACTTTCACACCAGAAAATGTAGTACATCCACACAGAATCCTGCCTTTCCCGAGAACAGCGAACAGTCTGTCCTGCTACAGAATTATAACATACGTTAACCAAGCAGTGCTTACCTCTGCCCAGTCCTTCAAACGAGCTCAGAGAAAACCTATTACCTTTCCAGTGATAAGCGATAACGGCAATCCCAAAAAGGATCCCTGGTACCTAAAACCAGAACTTCACAGATAACCTTCGCAACCATACGCACCCCTTTTATACTGGAAATATATCTCTAGTAGTAACACACGACGATGTCACTGATTCCGAACTCAGACAATGCGACGCGCAACTTCAATTGTCACACGTTTTTCCTGCATACGTACAGGTAATTCCAACAATTCCGTCTTTCCCGAGAGCAGCACACACTTCCCTCTGCCCTACTACGAAATTGTCACCAGCTTCCTACGTTCCAGAAGCCGTACAGACTACATATAACTCAATACGACGACTTCAACATTTAGTGTTAATACATATATCAACATTAATCAATAAACCAATGAATCCAAAAGCCTATGTACAAGCAATCTATCAGATCAAGACCATAATCAAACCATCATACTGCTACCAGGAAACTGCTGCAGATCGGAGCTTATAATTCTCCCTACTTCCATGGACAGAGTAATTCCACAGTCATGCGCACATACACTCATCACACACTAGGGCCCATCACACCGACATTCATTCTAATACTCTATCCACACTGAATATACGAGAGAAATCCTAAACAATCTGCATCTATACTGAGGTCAATGTGACCTAATGATCAGTCTTGAGTCATGATTTTAAACAATAGGAATACATTTGGAAACTCAATAAATGACAAAGAAATAATCACCCTGCAATTCAAACAATAGGTTATTTATCTAAATTAGTTCAAATGAAAGTCAATCAATTGCAAGATCATTATTCTCATAGTTACCTATTCTAGCTAAATGACATATTTGGGTCAGGACAGGTCTCTCAGTAAGGTCTCCCGAGTCGCCGTCCTCTCATTCAGCGTCGATCCTCTCGAGCATAGGTTCGGGAAGAAGTGGGCTTAATCGCTACAGACCCTCTCTAGTCTAGTAATATTTATAGGGAAACTAACAAATTAAAAGTTACAAACAAGCTCCAAACGTCCGTTGAGCCGTTGGGCAGAGCGAGCAGGAAAGGATGTTGACTTGCAACATTTAGAAAAACCTCCGCTCTCAAAAATCACAAAAATAAAAAACACGGAAGAAGGAAGCTCAAACTAAAAAATGCAACATTCATGAATGCTCTTCCTCGGAATCATAGTGAAGCCACCGCAAGTTTATCAAAGTTCATTGTGGCCTTATTCTCTTCAAAGGGCAACTGGCATCAAGCCCGGAGCTGCTGTCCTCACGGAAACTTTTAATACAGACAGAGGCCAAAGTCAGGTGGTTTTCAACCATATTCAGCGAGGCCTCTCTTCATAATTCAGCAACTCGAACGCAGGCTGTAAATATCGGCCATCTTTGTCTAGGCCAAAACGGACCATCTTAATTTAAAGAAACACAAACAACGTTACTTCATCGTAATGATTATACAGTGTTAATTCCCACTAATACCCTTATGTGTATGTAATTATCTAGCCAACTGCAACATAAAGAAGCATTAAAAGCGTATTATTTCAAAACATTCGCGCTTAGACAGATAACAAATAGCACATTTAACCATGCACATCTAATTAGTTTGCTCCCCAACTTAGTTCACGTATTAATAAAGCAACACAAATGCATCCCCACGTGTAATTCTTTCATTAGTAAGGTTGATTAATCAGAAACTTCAACAAATTTAAAATCTAGTAAATTAATTATTAGTAATTTTAATTATGACATAAAAATATAAGCTGATGTTCGGATTTTGACAGAAAACCCTGCTCCAGCACGCACTCTGAGTGCATGTGGTGAGATAGGCCTCCCTCCCATAGGAATGCATGGGGAATGTATGTGTCCTTGGTAGTTCCTGATGCGTGGGGTGTGCAGGGTCGTGTCTGGTATGTACAGATTCATGTGATGAAATGCTGCGCGATGATGTGTGCGGCGTGCATGTAGCTAGTATGGAAGTGCCAGTTCTGGATGCTGGCATAAATGTGTAGAGACTGCCTGTCGCATGATTGGCTGACTGAGGTCATGTGACGGGCTAGGGAATCCCCAGTCAGGAGGAGTCGCCCAGTGGTGAATAGGGAGATCAGCAGCTAGATGGGTGGGAGGAGTACACCTAGGACCTGAATAGGGCTGGGCTTTCCCCACACAATGCTGGCTCCGCCCCCTGTGGTGCGACTGATGACCCTGGCCTGCTCTCTGAATTGGGAGAGGGGCTGAGCAAAACAAAGTGCTCAGGAACCAGTTGCAACTGGTTCGCCCCCTCCCTGCACCTTGAAACAAAGGGGAAAGGTGTATAAAAATGGGGCTGTGTCCCCACTGATGTTGTTCTCTTCCAGGATCCTATCTGAGGGGGGCTGCTGCTGCTGGAGGCCAGGAGGAACCACCACTGAGGACTGCCTTCCTGCCTGGAGGGCCCCGTGAGCAGGCCCCTGGCCCAGCCTTGCCCCCCTGCCTACCTTCCTAAAACTTTGCTGGACCTTGTATTTATCCCTAAGCGCCTGGGAGCGTTTTTCTTTGCCTTATAGCGCTAGGAGCGCTTTATTTGGACCCCAGCGCTTAGAGAGCGCTTCTGCGACGCCTCTGCAGCACCGAACTGCTCCTCCTAAAAGAGGGAATCCCCGGCGTAGGGATTCCCCCTCTGGTTACCGAGATCTACAGCGGGTGCCCACCCCGCATTTTGGCGCTCGCTCGCGGGTGCCTACCCCGCTTATTTAATTATTTCTATATCGAGTGCCCACCTCGATTGATTGCCTTTGAAAAGAGCGGGTGCCGACCCGGCATTTGACTGCAAATCACCGCTGCAGCCCGGAGCCGGGACCTCCAGGAAGTCAGGCAGACCGAGGCCGGGCCTCCGGGACAACCAGGACCGGAAGTAGGAGGGCGGGAGCCTACCCCGCCTCCCACCGAGGACTCGCGCTGGATTGTAAGCCCTGGAGCAGGCAGGAGCCTACCCTGCGCCCCGGGGCCCTGAGGAGAAGTACTGCACCCCCACCCAGGCGGGAGCCCACCCCGCACTGGGACGTGCCGCCTTCGTGCACGGAGCCCGTAGGCTCCGCATCCAAGCCCATGAGGAAGGTGACCGGAGGAGTCCTGCCCACATACGGTGAGAGGGGCTCCGGGGTTCCTTGTGGTGAAGTGCCCGGGAGAAGGACTGAGCAGAGACCACGCGGGAGTCCCAGGTAAGCGGGACTCCGTGTGGCTGTAGTCTCTGCCCTGTCCCCCACAGCGGCGCCGCAGTAGCGGACCGCTCTGATGGGGGCAGCACTGACGAGAGCGCTAGTGGCGCTCCAACGGAGAGGGGCACCTGCATTCATTCCAGAGCGGCCCGGCTTGGCAGTGGGCCGCTCCAACGAGGCCACCCTCCCTCTGACAAAGGGAGCAGCAACTCTGGGGCATTCTTGTTCTCAGAGCCCACGAGGCTCCAAAAAGGCGCATTCTGTAGCAGCCTAGAAGGCTCCCAGGGGGCATTTCTTCTGGCGATTTTGAGTCCCCCGAGCGGGACTCCAACAACGGCATTATTGTTTTAGAGCCCAGAGAGGCTCCAAGTGCGACAGATTGGTTTTAAAGGCACAGTGGTGCCCACGCTCCCTTTCCCAGCTGCCCAGCACTTAGTGGGCAGCTGCCACATGTAGGTTGTGCCTTGAGCGCCCTGGTTTGCGCAGCCTGCGCAGGCGCGTCCTGACTCTGCTGGACACAGGGCGTCCTAGCCCCGACAAGGCCAGTTGGCCTAGGGACTGCCACAGGTGGTGGCTAATGTGAGTTTTGCGCTATTGTCCCTAACCTGCACCTCTGAATGTGTTGTGATGCATCATGTGTAATGTGCTTAGACCCCTACAGGTATTGTGATACTTAGGTGGTTGTTTGTCTCCTAGTACAGGTGGTGCTAGTGAGGTCCTGGTTCCCTGCGCGATAGTTTCCTAAGGGGGTTAGGGTTGCGTAGGTGGTACCTACCTGTTACCAGTAGTTACTGGTCATGTGCTACATGTGTTATTTAGTACTACAGTGATTGTATGTGCTATGTTCTAAAGTATTATTCCCATGTTCTAAGTGCTAATTTCTACAAAGTGCTAATTTCTGACAGTGGTCCATGTGGCCCTGTCTCCTGTACATATAATCCCTTGTAAATTCTGCCCGTGCCTGTTGGCACATTGTAGAGTGTGTGTTTTTATCTAATGTGTTGTGGTAATACAAAGGCTATTTTTATATAATACCTTGTGTGGAGTTTCTTTTGTGGTGGGCCTTGGGTGTTGTTGCTGGGTGCGCGCGCAAACGCTTTACACATCGCCTCCGGGATAAGCCTGACTGCTCGTGCCAAGCTACCAAGGGGGTGAGTAGGGGTTATCTTTGGCGTGTAACTCCCCAGCCCTGACTAGAGTGGTGGTTTCTGCCTGGCTTTGGCGCAAGCCCTAGCCAACCAGAAATCCCATTTCTAACAGGAGGCATTTGGCAAAATAGGAAAAGGTGGAATAATTAAACAATTCTGCCGAGAGAGCAGGCAACAGAGCCTGGGTCTGAACACTGTCTCAAAGCACATTGGTTTCGGACGTCATTTTATACATTACATGAAGTGTCATAAAGTAATTTGTACATTCCTTTGGAGACAGAAATCTGGGTCTAGTTACAGGGCCAAAAATCTGGTTCTTTAATAAGAAGTGCAGGTGGGTCTTAACCTTGAGTGGACGCAATGTGTGACCAGTGGGTATGTGTCCAGCATGGGAGAGTGCATGATCACTGCATGTAGTGTGCATGCTGTGTTCTGATTGGCTGGGTGTTCCTAAGTGTGGCATCTGACATTATGCTGTTTTAGAAATGTGCACCCCTAAGGCCAAACATGTTTTGTTGGGTCCAATCTGCTAACACAATTGTGATGTTGCTGCCTATCTGTGGGATCTATCTGAGTTTTCCTGTTTCCACGTTTTCCTAAGGGTTACATGTCACACCACCTGTGATCCTTCCATCACTTGCTTCAGGCCTAGGTCACAGTTCCTGCCTGACCACATACTTCTGACTCTGGGATGAGGGAGAGGTCATATCGGATGATTTCAACAACTGTGATGCAAGTTTGTTATTATACGTACATATATTGTGATGTGCACATTGATATCGTATTTTCCACTATTAACACACCGCTGAGTTATAACCCCTCTAACTCCACATAGTTTCTGTGCCCCAGCCTTCACTCTCATTTTGTACTGTCCCAAAAGCCCCAGCCTCGCAACCCAACTGCCACAGAGGTGGGTGAGCATATAAATAAACAGAGAACTGAGCCAAGGTTCTGGCTTGACTCTAAAAACCTGTGCATGAGGCAAATGTTTGGCATGTAAATTGTGCAACAGAAATTATGTGAAAATTATCTTAAAGTCTTTCTTTAAAAATTCTGAAGCATTTCGCCTTGGTTCATCAGATTATATCACTGTCTTGAGTGGCGTTTATTAGATGCAATAGCTTTTAAACATGAACTTAGAAGCATTCTTGTCCCCTGCTCTGATGACAGTGCCATTAATGAAAAAAGAACCAAGTCAAATGTAAGTATGCACCCTAGGTTATTAAATATGGAGCAACATTATTGAATTAACTCAGACACAAGGTAGATTTTTGTACAGCACACATCCTGAACTCTTTTATTACAAGGTGCTCTCATACGTGATTATGAATACAAAAGGAGGCACAGAGAAATAAAATAATTATTTAGCTAGGATCACATAATTTGGTCAAGCCAGGTTTGATCGCACTGTTCTTATTTCACATTAAGCAATTCAGAGCTATGAGAAGGGTATCTCTTTCTCTCTACTTGATATGTTACTAATTTATCTTTAATTCCTCGCACATGATTTTAGAGCATTTTGCAGACAGTAGGCACTTTAAAGCATGGCTTAAAGGGCCTAAGAGGACCTCAAACGGAGCCAGATTCAGGCCTCTGATTTGAGCCTTAATTGGCTCACACACCTTTACCTATCCACTTCCCTCCCTCCGATCCACCACCATACCTGGAAACCTTTTGAGTCACAGACTTTTTGCAGCAGGAAAGCAGCTCAGTACTGCAAGCTGTGGGTGGAGAATCTTCAACTAATCCAGCCAGAATAACTCTGGTTACTTCTCCTACATCTGCCAAGTCAATGTTTCCTGGGTTTGTAAGGAAACAGGCTTTTTGCAGCCCTCCTCCCCTACTTTTGGCCCTCATTTGGACTACTAGCTGCTGGTTTTCCGACTCTGAGAGTGCACTGAGGCCTGCTAACAAGACCTCAGTGCTAGTGTTCTAACCCCTTATAAAGTGTACATCATATTGATTACCCCCAATTGGCAAGTACTGACTTATTTATAAGTCCCTAGTATATGGTACCCTGGCTACCAAGAGCATGTAAGAAGGAGTGTCCATCCAAGGTGGCAGCACTGTTTGTGCCACCCTGTGTGTGTGATAAATTAAAAAATGACTCCCAGCCTGCCGCTGCAGACTGGAAGGGTAATTGTCACACAAAGCCACGACTTTCCTTAACAATATATGTCCCTAAGGAAAGTCTAGAGAGCTCTAAGGAAGGGAGCTGTTTATTATAAAGTGGGACATGTATGCTTATATATGCCCCTGCAGCAAAACCCCTCAAATTGTTGTTTTGCAGTGTAAAGGTTAGTTGCCCCATTGGCTAATGTAGGGTTACAGGGTGGCACCCCAGCCTAGCTCACTTCCTAACGGGTGGGACTACCTAACTGGGTACTGTAAGGTATCAAATTAATTGTGGTATTAGACCTGACCTGATGCCCAGGTCAAATTTAATGTCACTGTTAATGTAGGGCAACTTTTAGAAGGTTGCCACTCTGTGCCCCAGTGATCCAGGAGCCTCACACGGGCTGTGACCCACAGACAGCTTTCTGTTCACCCGGGGAGTGGTGTGAATGACTCCTAGGCTTAGGATCAAACACAGCCTGCCACAGGATGGGGTGTTATGGCCCTTTTTCACGATGCCACTCGGAGTGTCAGCCCAAAAGGTGAGCTTCAAAGGGTAAGCTGCCTTTGATGAGCTAACGGTGATAACACTCCTGAGGGCTGCTTTTTGTTCCTGTACACTAGCTGGAGGCCAGGCGAGAGAGAGAGAAAACCCATCCCTAAACTGGTTTTCCCGTGGGAATATAGCCCTCAGGCAGCCACACTTCTAAGGTGGGCTACTGAGCTCCTAAAATCCATGGGAAGGTCTCAGTACCTTGAGAGTGGCCAGAATGGTGCACTCTGGGACTTTCAGATGTCACACATCACTAAGAGGAATGGGACCTGGTAGCCTGTTGGCTAGTGACCATGTGTTCCCCTCTGTGCACTTCAACAGGATAAATAGGGCACCCCTGGCATCCTGGACCTTTAGATCATGCTGGCATGGGAAAGAGGATCGAAGAAGGAATACCCTGCTGCCCTTGCAACTGTGCAAAGAGAGGCTTCTCCATCTGCTGGACTGCACCTGCTGTTCTTCGGGCTGGTGATGTTTGGACGGTGCCTGTGGCTCCTAGCTTGGGAAAAAGTTAATCCCCAGCCCCAAACTAAAGAAGTGACTCAAAGAATCAGTCTTCTGATCCCCTGGAACTAGCTCCAGGGACAAAAGAGCTGAAGAGCCCAAATGGCAAGTTGCTAGCCAACCGGAAAGATTTTCTGCAAGCTTCCGTCCCTCGATGGCCAAAGGTTGCACACGAGTCAGCCAGGCATAGGAGTAGATTGGTCACCCAAGAGGGACACTCACCCCAACAAAAGAATTTTGCTCCAACCACTGGCCATTGCGACCGAAAGCCTAGATGCAGTTGTCCTTCTGCTGTGGCAAGAAGGACTTGGTTGGACCCAGACCTCTGTGGCCAAAGTAGCTCCACATGACTCGTTGACCAAGGAATCACCACAAAGGCACCCCGTCAATCTCACTGCAACTGGAGCATCTTTGAGCATCTTTTCATCCTGTATAACCGCATCAGGACCTCTCCATTAAAGTCTATAGGGGTCGTTCTGTAAAATTTGGAAATGGACTGTAAAATGCTCTGGCAATTGTCGAAACCTACCCCATGGGCCCCCCAGACCTTCATCTTGTCGGATTTGGTCACTCAGGTCAGGCTGGCATAGCCAAATTAACTTTCAGAAACTTTTGAAAAACTTACAAATTCTTTTGTTGGCCAATGCTTGTTTGCCGTTGAAGTAAAACGTAAAAAAACCTTTAAAAATCTGTATCTCCAGAACCCTCCAGTCGATTGTGCTCATCAAGATCTCTAAAAATTCATAAAAACAAAATCTAGTTTTATAATTTAATGTCCTGTTTCCTCCATGTTGTGTGGCTTTCTTATTTTGTTGTGTGGTACTGTTAGCGGTAAGGAGCAACCCTTGACCTTCCTGGTAGGTCACTCCCCCCCCTGCCGCAGCTCCGCCTGATCCCCCACTGTCCCTGCTGCCGCCGGTGATATCTAGGCCCTCCTCCACCCACAGGTTTCCACCTGCGCCTCATCCCTGGTGGCCAGTGGTGGCCTTAGGTTTGTACCCGCTTTGTGCCTCTAACTGTCTGTGCCCCCTGCCCCCCACTCGCCGCTTTGCTTCTGTGCCCCCTTTTATTCTGTACCCCTCGCCAACTTCTGTGCCTCTGTTCATATTGTACCCCTGTGCTGACCTTTGTGCCTTCTGTGCCCTTTGATTTTTTACCCCTTGTGCTCTTTTCTGTGCCCCATGCCGGTCTCCTGTCCCCCGTCCCTGCCGCTGCCTCCCCTGTGGCCCCGCCCCTCTGCGCCCATTCGCTCCACCCGTCCCTCGCCTCCCAGCTGCTCCTCCCTCCCCACCTCCCCATATATGGCAGCCACTGTGCGGCCGCGACGCTGGTGCGCCGAAGGCGTGCCTGAGGCAAGCCCGTCTGCGCCCGTCCGCGCCTGGACCGCGCCCAGCGCCAGAACCCCTAGCCCCCGCAGCAGCCACGAAGTCCTCCTCCGCTACAACGCCAACACCCTCGTCGCTCTCAACCCAGGAAGGACCCACACCTGCTGCAAGGCCCCCCCCCCGAGGCGCACCCACGGCCCCTTCACCTGCTGGAATTGCAGCTTCTCCTGTCGCGAAAGCGCCAAGACGCCTGCCACGACGGAACCCAACCAGCTTAGATGCTTCCTGATCAACACCCGCTCCACACACAAACACGCCGTTGAACTCTGGGACCTACTCGACACCGCATCACCGGACGTCGCCTTCCTAACAGAGACCTGGATGAACGAAACATCCTTGCCAGACATCGCCATAGCCATCCCAGACGGGTACAAGATCACGCGCAGAGACCGCACCAACAGGGCCGGAGGAGGAATCGCCATCATCCACAAAAACACCATCAGGGTCTCAACAAACACCAACGACACCCTCAGCACCGCCGAACACATGCACTTTCAGATCCACATGGACCCCAAGACCAACCTAAGAGGCACCCTTGTCTACAGACCGCCAGGACCCTGGCCTCAATTCTCCGACTCCATCGCCGACCTCATCAGCACGCACGCGCTGACCTCCACCGACTACATCGTCCTCGGAGAACTGAACTATCACCTGGAGAACAACAATGACAGCAACTCCTCCACCCTGATCGACAACCTCACCAACCTCGGACTGAAACAGCTCGTCACGACACCGACCCACATCGCCGGCCACAAGCTACATGCCATCTTCTCCTCAAGCCCACACGTCACCTTCAGCCACGCCTCTGAACTCACCTGGACAGACCACTGCTGCATCCACTTCTCCTTCCGAAAACCCCTCACACACTACCTGTAGGAGAGTGGCATCGACTGCATAGTTGCCCCCAACTTTTTGCTGATGTTTTGACTGTTTTCTGACTCTAGCCAGGCTGTGGCCCTGCTATCCATGACCCCAGCCTATCTGCTTCCTCTCTAAACTGATGTGAGTATCCTAGGTACATACCAATTGGATACTGAGGACACCCTATCAGCCCCTTGTAGATGGTACCCTAGGTACCCAGGGCATGGGTCCCTCAGAGTCCTACCAGGGGCTGCAGCACTTATTGTGCAACCCCTGGGACAGCCATACAAACTGACACCACCAGACCACTACTGAAGTCTGGGTTAGGTGGTGCTTGCACCCCTTACCGGGATATAGGTATCCTGTATCCCACTTAAATACAACACATATATCCTCATTGGTCACCCCTAAGGCAGGCCTTGCTAATCCTACAAGGCAGGGTGCTGAGATATGTGTGAGGGGGAACCCCTACCTGAGTAGGGCCCCTCTGCAACCTTCGTTAAAACTATTGCTGGGTTGTTTGTAGTGCAGCCATACCATATACTCTTAACCGCATTATAAGTAATCGCGATAGCGTGATAACTTGAGAGTGGCTGCACAGAACCATGTCATGTTTGGTGTCGTGGAATCATACCCCCAATCCAGCCATGGGAGTGAGGGCATGATTCCCCCCTGCTAGAGGGGTGATATGGTAAAAGCAGCAAATTTTAGACACCAATTTTAAAGTGCACACGTAGTACAAAATGGATGCTACCCACCACCCACACAACTCTGGCTGCCTGTTGCTGGGCAGAACTCCAGCCACGGCAGCTGGACAATAGGGATCTTGTTGCAGGGAGGTGTTCCCACCTCCCCAGACAGACTATGTGGATTGGAACTGGGTGGGTGCACCATAGGATGTCTTTCAAACTTGCACGTAGGCTTCTCCAGTGCCTACTTCTGCATACACCACCTCAAACCGGTTCAGGGGCATCCTGTCCCCTGCCCAGGCAGGAAAACACACAAAGGGGAGAGGGTGTAGCCACCCTTTCCCGCCTGAACTCTCATTGGTGGGCTCTGATTCAAACACTCCCCTAATCTCTGGATAAAGGTGGGTGCAGGGTCCCCAGAGCCTCAGGTTAATCTTGGACTTCAAAGACTTGAACCTTCGACGAGCTGCCGCACCCCTTGTGGTAAAGGAGTTACCCCCCTGCTTGGCAGGCACCTGAAACACTGCAAGTGACCCGGTTGGAACTCCGCTGCTCCTACGGACATCAAAGACTTCTACCTACCCTGAGGTGGGTTTCCAAGCATCCCAGATGCCGGTGAGTGTGCACAGCAAAGCTCAGCACCGTGGACCCCGTGGGTGCCGAGATCCCCAATACCCCAGGACACTGGCCACCTCTTGCACAGCACACAACCCCGACCAGTGGGGAAGTTGTGCTTTGTCCCATCATTGAGCCAACCTCTCAGCATTACTTGTGCCAAAGGACGACGCTCCAGCCCGCTCTGGCGACCCGTGGGCTCATCTTTACGCACTCCAAATTGCCGCCTCCCGCGGTCCCTTGTCTCTCGACTGGTGGGCCCTAGCGGAGGTCAATCTTTACTTTAAAGGGCTCCCCTGGTTGCTCCAGGCCTGCTCTACTGTCTCCTTGCTGGAGACCTCACTCAGACCTCGTGGGTCTGCACCGTAGCTGTTTTATGATCCTTGCGTGGGTTGCGGTTGCCAAGGCTTAGTGGATCCAATCCGGACACTAACACCTCAGCGGCCTTCATCCTTCATGGCACAGTCACCCTCCAGAAGCTGGACTTCCTTGAAGCCTCCTGGACCCCGTGGCTGCTGATCCAAGCTACCCATCTTCAACCTGGAAGCACCCGACATTGAAGGGCTCTTTCTCCTGAGCTCCCTGATCACTGGCTAGTGACCCAGACTCTGTCCCCTCTGCTTTCAGGTCCTTTCCTTCAAGATCTACATCTTCAATCTGCACGACATCGACGACGCTTCTCGCCAGCAGCAGTTCTTCACCTTTTTCCATTGAAAACGAGATCGCGACCCGACATCGAAAACGACCTATGCACCCGGCTTCCCTGGGGCAGGTAACAGTTCTACCTCAGTATTGTCGTGGGTGTGGGCCCTCCAAAAGCTTAACTCTAAGCTCCTGAACTTGAACTCCTGTTAGAAGTGTCCAGATTCTTGTAATTTCCAATCGCAACATTTCCCATAGGGTTTAATAGAGATCCCGACTGTAGTTTAAACACTGCACCGTCTCCCGTGGGTCTCCTTCCTCACTGCCTTGGGTGGTTTCGTAAGGGGCCAGCGACCCTAAGTGCCCTAGGCACTGTCTGCAGAGCTGTCGTGGTTCTTATACCACTTTTTTATTATATGGTTTGGTCCCCCCCTGGGGCCCTATGATTCCAGTGCTATTTATTGTTGTTTAAATGCTTTATTGAACTGTATCTTTACCTCCAGCCTCACAAGAGACTAGTGGGATTTGTTCTTAGAATAAATACATATATTTTGAATATATACCTGTGTGGACTACTCTTTCATTTGGTCATTCAAGAGGTTATCCATGGTAAAACAATAAGCTTAACACTCCTTCAAGACTTAGCCTGAAGGCTGCTCTCCACAGCTACCACTAGGATAGCTTTCTTTAAAAGTTGTCTTTTAACCTATCACCTTAAGAGTCGAACTGGGCTGGTGCAAGGTGTCCCCTATAATCAGTGGACAGCATATGCCAGGCCAACTTCTCACATTGGTGTGCAGCGGTTGGATCCAAGCTTGCCATTGTTTTACCAGATAACAAATTGAATTTCTAAAGTGAAAGCCACTTTGGTACTAAAGGTAAATATAAAATTCAGCTTAGAATACAATAAGTTCTACTGAACTTAGGTGTTGTGTGTAGAGGGCTTAGCACACCTTGACTACAACTCAAGAAAGGGTTCAGTAGGCCACACCTAGTGTAGGTAGATGCAACAATCCACTACACTAGAAATGTCTTCAGGATCAGGAGCCCATGATGCCCTGGAAGGACCTTCAAAGGTCCCAGTCGACAGGTATGACAATCTCACTTTTGCTGAGCTTAGGGAGATGTGCACTGCTAGACATTTGAAGACAACCAAAGGTGCCAACACACAACGTCTCAGAGAAATTCTGCTCATGGCAGACTTCAAGTAGACTCTAGTGTCTGATGGGGTAGACAGGTTGGGTGGGCATCCCACAGAAGAGGACACCCAGGTGGTGGACTCTGATGAGGACCAGGAAGAGGATAATGAACTTGACCTGGAAGAAACAGACCACTCTATACATGGAGGTGGGGGCCCAAGGGGTACCCTCTCCATCCCTAATGGGAGAGTGGTGGATCCAAACAGAAGGAACAGATCCCCCTCAGAGGAGTCTGCCCATTCTGGGAGATCCAAAAGGACCTCTGCCTCTTCTCAGAGAAGAGACTCCTCCCAAGAGAGGAAATGCAGACTGATCCAGTTTGAGCAAGCTAAGCTTCAGCTCAGGAGAGAACAGTTAGCATTAGACAGGGAGTCCCTGGAGCTTCAGAAAGCTTCAAGAAAGTGGGGTCTAGAGACCCCTGGTGGCAGTAATAATACTTCTAGAGTTAGAGAGAAAGCTACTGACCATAGGAACCTGCATAAGATTGTGCCCCATATCAGACAGGGGATGACATCCATAAATGGATCACTGCACTTGAAAGGGCCTGTAAAGTTCAAAGGGTCCCAGTAGATCAGTGGGCAGCAATCTTATGGCTCTCCTTTGCTGACAAAGGAAGAGACAAGCTCCTCTCTGTTAGGGAAGAGGATGCAGATGATTATTATATCTTGAAAAGTGCTTTGATAGATGGGTTTGGTCTAACCACTGATGTAGGAGAGTAGGGTCTGCTATCCTATGGTCACCCCAAATTTTTGCTTTTTGCTTCACTGGTTTTTGACATATTGAGGCTGTGGGCCTGCCAATCAGACCCCCAGCCTGCTGTTCTCTCTACTAAATTTACACTATGCACCATAGGTGCATAACCAATTGGAAGTGGATCACCCTGTGAGCCCCTGTACCAGTGTACACTAGGTACCCAGGGCATTGGTATATCTAAGGCCTGCCAGGGGCTGAAGCATGTATTATGCCACCCCAGGCTTGGCCTAACAAATTTGACACAACTGGCTGATCACTCAGCTGGGGTAAGTTGGTGTAACCACCTCTTACTTAGGTTAGGTGTAGTATACCTATACCTAACCTTAAATGGGACACATGTTAACCTATAAGTCACTCCTATGGCAGGCCTTGACAATCCTGAAGGCAGAGTGCTTGGTTCCATGTGAGATGGTGCTCTGGCATGAGCTGAGCCTGTCTGCAGTGGTCGGAACAACTTCCTTCTACTGTTTCCAGATATCGTCATACCATATACTCTTAAGTGCATTATGAACCTCGCGGTTAAATGCTATCTTTGGTTTGGCTTTATCAAAACATGTCGAGTAAGGTGTCATACGAATTGGAATACTAACCCCTCGCCAATTCTGGCGACGGGGTTAGCATTCCACCCTTCTAGAGGGACACGACATGTACAGTACCTGAAACCCGGGTAAAATCAGACATAGCCTCAGCTCCACAAAATGGATGCTGCCACCACAGACACAAGTCTGCCCTCCTGCTGCTGGGAGTCCTTCCAGCTTGGGAGGTGTGGACAAAGAGTTTCCTGCCAGGGGAGGTGCGTGCACCACCCCAGACAGGATTTTGTGTATTGGTCAGGTAGGGCTTGAATAGAATGAGACATGCCTAAGGCTCACAAGGAGCCTCGGTGCATATGCCAGTTCAAACCGGTCCTGGGGCACACCAGCCCTGGACCTGGGGCGAGCTGGACAAAGGATTGGGGGTGTAACCACCCCCCTTCCTGGTCCCACCCATAGGGAGGGACCTAGCAGGTAGTCCGGCCCCTAGAATCCGAATAAAGGTAGGAGCTGTGTCCTAAGACTTCAGACATCCTGGAATCAACTTGAAACCAAGAAGAAGACGGGAACTTCGACGCTCTGCCGCACAGAGGACTGAAGCCAATCTCCCCTGTGGTCAGGGAGTGACCACCTTGCTAACGCAAGCACCATCCAGCGAATCAACGTCTGCTTTGCCGCCGCCTCCCGCCGGAGCCCGAGCCCAGAGACTGACAAGACCTGGACATCCAGACCTCTCACCGCCCGATCCACAGTCCCTGAAAAGAGGAGACCCGTGGAGGCAACGAGACACGTGGAGCCAGCCATCTTGAAACGACCACGACAAGCTGCAAGTGCAACAACCGAGGCTCCCTCCAAGTTGTGCTTTGGGATCTGAGAAGCCCAACCATCGAGCAGCATCTGCACTAAAGGTGAGCCCTCCAGCATCTCCACGATCTGCGTGGGGCCCTTCTGCATTTTGCCACTCGACGCGCCTAACCGGTTGCTGGCCCGCTGGCTAGTGGCCATCTTGGCGACGAACCTCAAGAAATACACCACTGGTCTGGTTGCTCCAGACTGGCCCTTGCTCCCCTCCAAAGGAGCAGTCCCTCTGACCTTGCTGGTCAGAACCATCAGCTTATTTCACTTTCCACAACAATTGCTTTTGCCAAGGCTTGTTTGCTTCGATCAAGTCGCCGACACCGCCGACAGCGAGAGCCTGCGTGGGACAGCTCGTGAACCGACTCCTGGACGTCGTTGACCTTCAGGGACCACGTGGCTGCAGAGACAAGCTACACCTTTCTTCCTGTTTGCACCCGACATCGCCTGGTACCCACCTGGTGCCACGCGGGTCACTGGCTAGTGACTGTGAACACTGTCCCCTCTGCTTACAGGTCTTCAACAACTCCGATCCACCCTTGGATCCACCGCATCTCTCCCGGACCGACCGCCTGCAGCATCTTTGTCTTCAGGCTCCACGGAACAGATAGAAGAAACCCGACGCACTTCGAGGCCTATGCACCCGCTTCCTGTGGGTGAGGTAAAGCTGGCACTCCTGTGCCCAAGTGTAGTATTACATCTCTAGTGCCTGTGTTTCAAATCTTGAGTTCCTAGTCCATCCGGAAGATCCTCTTTGCAGTAACTTTGTACTTTTTACGCACCCATTGAAAACCTATGGGAGCTCGCGTGTGACTATTTGCTCTGCACACGCAACCCGTGGACCTCCTGGTCACTAACTAAAGTTAGCTCCTTGTAGGCCCAGCGATTCTAGAGGCCCTAGGCCTTTTCCCTTTTCTGTTCGTGATACTTATACCACTATTTTAGTATATGGTTTGAGCGGCCACCAGGGCCTATCCATATAAAGTGCAACTTCTGTGTATTCTACTGTATTCTTGTTTAACGATTTGTGCTCCTGTGCTCATAAAGAGTCTAGGGGTTACTTTGAGAAATAAATACATATATATTTTCAATATATATCTGTGTGGTGTCCTTTCATTGGTATAAAAGGGGGTTACATTTGGTAAAACAGCCTGCTTAACACGTTTTACGAGTTTAGCCTCAAAGACTGCTTAGCCTACGCTACCACTAGGGCAGCTGGTCCGAAAAGGTTGACTTACAACCACACCATAAGGGTTGCTTGGCATGGTACAAGGTGGTCACTTTAACTAGTGAACATCATATACCAGGCCAACTTCTCACATTGGTGAGCAGCGGTTGGATTTGAGCTTGCTGTGTTTTACCTCTGTAATCTCTTTGTTACCAATTGAAAGATCATACAGGTACCTTTAGGTACATATAAAACAAGAATAGATATACTTAAGTTCTACTGAACTTAGTTGTTGTAGAGCAAAGGGAGTAGCAAACCCTGACTACAGCTACTAGATAGGTTTAGTAGGTAAACCCAAGTGTAGGTAGATTGCAACACATCCACCCACACTTAAGAGCAATGGCTGGGGCAGAGGGGTCCAATGTACCTATCTCTGTTGAGAGTGACCCCCAGAGGGCACCATCCATCTTTGCTACCCTTAACCAGAATGAGCCCAGGCATTTGGCAACTCTTAGAGGCCTTAAACAGCCCAAGAACCCTACCTCTGCTGAGCTCAGAGAACTCTTGCAAAATGATGAAAATCAGAGAGAGCTCAAGAAAGCTTCCCAGTTAGGCCCCTTAGGGACTGGAACAGGAGGCCCCCCTTCTGAAGATGCTACAGAGGTGCCCAGTTCCAATAGTCACCCCTTAGATGGCAATAATACCACAGAGGATGAGAGTGATAAAGGTGCTGATACAGAAAGTAGTGATGATGAAGGGAGAACTAGCCCAGTGCCAAGTGTTATACTTGGCCCAGCTAAACTAAGGCTATTGGGGACTGACAGTGGGATCATCCCATTGGATCTCCCCAGTGGACTTAACCAGGGGCTTGGGAGGCAAAGGAATCGCTCAGGTGACTCTAATGCTTCTCATACCTCTAGAGGCTCTCAAGGTCACTCCAGGAGAAGGATGACCACCCCTCAGAGGAGGGAACATGAGGCCAGAATGCAGGAAGCCCAGCTGAGAATCAGGAAGCAGGAGCTAGAGGTAGCCCTGATGGAAGAGAAACTGAACAAGGCTAGGCAACCTAGAGAGAGTGGGTCTATACCCACTGGTGGCAGCATTGTCCCTAAGGACAAAGATAGGGTCTTTGATAATAGGAACCTGTCTAAGGTTGTGCCCCCCTACAAAAGTGGGGATGACATCCACAAATGGATGACTGCTCTTGAGAGAGCCTGCAAAGTGCAGCAGGTTCCTGAAGACCAGTGGGCAGCAATCCTCTGGCTCTCCTTTGAAGGAAGAGGCAGAGATAGACTCCTCACTGTTAGAGAAGAGGATGTCAGAAATTACAGAGTCCTGAAGAGTGTCCTAGTTGATGGGTTAGGCTTAACCACTGAACAGTACAGGTTAATGTTCAGAGACACCCAGAAGACACAGACTCAGGACTGGTCTGAATACATTGAATGTGCCACTAAGGCTTTGGAGGGTTGGTTGCTGGGAAGTAAGGTATCTGATTATACAGGATTGTACAATTTGATGATGAGAGAACAGATTTTAAATAACTGTCAAAACCAGCAACTGCATCAACACTTGGTTGACTCTGATCTGACCTCTCCCCAAGAATTGGGAAAGAAGGCAGACAAATGGGTCAGAACCAGGGTTAAGCAAAAGAACCAGAACCAGGGCTAAGGGGGTGATCAGAAGAAAACAGACCAGAAGGGTGGAGATCAGAAATCTAAAGACCAGAAGTCTTCAACAGGGCCCCAAACTACTGCTAAGGAGGGTGGGTCCCAACAACAATCCAAGAGAAAGAACAAAGAAGGTCAAAAGAAACCCTGGTGCAATCATTGCAAGAATACAACTCACTGGACTAGTGATTGTAAGAAGGGTGGAGCCCCCAACACTGTTGCCCCTAAGGCACCTGCTCCCAGTACTACTGTTAGCAGTGTTGGTCCCCAGACAAAGGGTGTAGTGGGAATCACTATGGGAACTGAAGGAGATTCGGACTTAGACAGAACCCTTACACAGGCAGTCTTGATCTGTGATGGGGACATTGATTTGTCCCTGACTGTGAGCCCCAGTAACCTGGGCAAGTACAGACAGACTCCTTTAATTAATGAAAAAATGGCTCAAGCCTACAGGGACACATGTGCCAGTGTCACTATGGTGACACCAGGCTTTGTGGACCCTGGACAGTACATACCAGGTGAGAATTACCTGGTGACCAATGCCAGCAATGCCACTACTTCACATAGTGTGGCAGTTGTTAACTTCTCATGGGGAGGGGTAACTGGCCTCAAAAGGGTTGTGGTTAGTGCAGACCTCCCAGTAGAATGTTTGTTGGACAATGACCTAGAGAGTTCTCTATGGTCAGAAGTGGAGTACAGGACACATGCAGAGATGTTAGGTATATCACCACATGTCCTTGCTGTGACCAGGTCACAGGCCAAAAAGTGCCTTACTGAACCTCAGGTCTTGGATCCTGGAACAATGGACCAAGCACCTACCAAGAAGAAGAACAGGAGGGTCAAGGCTGTGCCTTCCCCCCTGCCTCAGAGTGATGATCAACCTTCCCAGGAAGCTGATCTAGAGAACCCTGAAGGAACTGTCCCTGAAGAGCTTGAACCTGATCAGGTTGAGTTTCTGGGGACAGGGGGACCTTCAAGGGCTGACTTGAGGCAGGCTCAGTTATCCTGTCCCTCTCTTGAACCCCTCAGACAGCTGGCTGCTGCTGAGGCTGCTGGGAATGCTCAAGGTACCCATAAAGTGTATTGGGATGATGGGCTCCTTTATTCAGAGGCTAGAGACCCCAAGCCTGGTGCCACCAGGAGGTTGGTTATACCTCTGCAATTTAGGGGCTTCCTTCTTACCTTGGCCCATGATATTCCTTTAGCAGGACACTTAGGCCAGAACAAGACTTGGGACAGGCTTGTCCCTCACTTTCACTGGCCTCATATGAATGAAGATACAAAGGAGTGTTGTCGCTCCTGTGCGACCTGCCAAGCCAGTGGCAAATCAGGTGGCACAACAAAGGCCCCCCTAATACCACTACCTGTGGTGGGGGTCCCCTTTGAAAGAGTGGGAATAGATATAGTGGGTCCCATGGATCCTCCCACTGCATCTGGGCACAGATTTATACTGGTGGTAGTGGATCATGCCACCAGGTATCCAGAGGCAATTCCCCTTAGGACAACTACAGCTCCTGTTGTGGCCAGGGCCCTGCTGGGAGTATTCTCCAGAGTGGGGTTTCCTAAGGAGGTAGTATCTGACAGAGGTACCAACTTCATGTCAGGATACTTGACAGCTATGTGGAAGGAATGTGGTGTCAACTACAAGTTCACCACTCCTTATCACCCACAATGCAATGGGCTTGTTGAGAGATTCAACAAGACCCTAAAGGGTATGATCAAAGGATTACCTGAAAAGCTCAAGCGAAGATGGGACATCCTTCTACCCTGCCTTCTGTTTGCTTACAGAGAGGTCCCACAAAAAGGAGTTGGCTACAGCCCCTTTGAATTGTTGTTTGGGCACCCTGTAAGAGGCCCACTGTGTTTGGTGAAGGAAGGATGGGAGTTACCTCTCAAAAAGCCTAAGCAAGACATAGTGGACTATGTACTTGGTCTCCGCTCCAGGATGGCTGAGTATATGGAGAAGGCATCCAAAAACCTTGAGGCAAGCCAGGCCTTACAGAAAGCTTGGCATGACCAAAAGGCTGTCTTGGTTGAGTATCAGCCAGGACAGAAGGTATGGGTGTTGGAGCCAGTGGCCCCAGCAGCACTCCAAGACAAATGGTCTGGACCCCATACAATCCTGGAAAAGAAGGGAGAGGTCACCTACTTGGTGGACCTAGGAACTCCCAGGAGTCCCCACAGGGTACTCCATGTTAACAGGTTAAAAGCATATGTTGACAGTGCAGACATGGGCTTGCTCATGGCTACAGATGAGGGACAGGAGGAAGAGAGTGACCCTCTCCCAGACCTGTTGTCTCAGAACCCTGAAGATGGCTCAGTTGAAGGAGTGACCCTTGGAGGCAACCTCACTGCCCATCAGCAGACTGAATGTAGACAAGTTCTACAATCATTTCAACATCTGTTTTCCCTAATACCTAGCCAAACTGACTGGTGTACCCATGTGGTGGACACTGGTGACAGTCTGCCTGTGAAGAACAAGCTCTACAGACAACCTGACCACGTCAGGGACTGTATAAAGGCTGAGGTACATCAAATGCTGGAATTAGGTGTCATTGAACCCTCAGAGAGCCCCTGGGCTAGCCCAGTGGTTCTGGTCCTCAAACCTCACACCAAAGATGGCAAGAGAGAAATGAGGTTCTGTGTGGACTACAGGGGTCTCAATGCTGTCACCAGGACAGATGCACACCCTATTCCAAGGGCAGATGAGCTCATAGACAAACTAGCTTCTGCTAAGTTTTTGAGCACATTTGACTTGACAGCTGGCTATTGGCAAATCAGATTAGCTGAGGAGTCTAAGGCCAAAACAGCATTCTCAACCCCAGGTGGGCACTACCAATTTGTGGTGATGCCCTTTGGTCTGAAGAATGCACCTGCCACCTTCCAAAGGTTGGTGAATCAAGTCCTTACTGGGTTGGATGACTTTTGTGCAGCATATCTTGATGACATTGCTGTCTTTAGCTCCACCTGGGAGGATCACCTGATCCACCTGAAGAAGGCTCTTGAGGCTCTGCAAAGGGCAGGCCTCACTATCAAGGCTACTAAGTGCCAGATAGGGCAGAGTAAGGTTGTGTACTTGGGCCACCTTGTAGGTGGAGGCCAAGTTCAACCACTGGAGAGTAAGATACAATCCATCAAGGACTGGTCTCCTCCAACCACCCAGACTCAAGTTCGAGCTTTCTTGGGCTTGACTGGGTACTACAGGAAGTTTGTTAAGAACTATGGGTCCATTGTGACTCCTCTTAATGATCTGACATCCAAGAAGATGCCCAAAAAGGTTCAGTGGACAGTAAGCTGTCAAAAGGCATTTGATGACCTGAAGGAGGCCATGTGCTCTGCACCTATCCTGAAAAGTCCTGACTACTCCAAAGAGTTTATTGTCCAAACAGATGCTTCTGAGTTGGGTGTGGGAGCTGTGCTGTCACAACTTAATGTAGATGGTCAAGACCAATCCATTGCTTTTATTAGCAGAAGGTTGACCCCCAGAGAGAAGAATTGGTCAGCTATTGAGAGGGAGGCCTTTGCTGTGGTGTGGGCCCTGAAGAAGCTGAGGCCATACTTGTTTGGCACTCACTTCAAGATTCAGACCGACCATAAGCCCCTCTTGTGGCTAAATCAGATGAAGGGTGAAAACCCCAAACTGCTTAGGTGGTCCATTTCCCTACAGGGGATGGACTTTACAGTGGAGCACCGGCCAGGTACTGACCATGGGAATGCAGATGGTCTCTCCAGGTACTTCCACTTAGGACATGAAGACGAGACTGGTCAAGGCTAGTTTAATGTCCCTGCGTTTGGGGGGGGGGTTGTGCAGGAGAGTAGGGTCTGCTATCCTATGGTCACCCCAAATTTTTGCTTTTTGCTTCACTGGTTTTTGACATATTGAGGCTGTGGGCCTGCCAATCAGACCCCCAGCCTGCTGTTCTCTCTACTAAATTTACACTATGCACCATAGGTGCATAACCAATTGGAAGTGGATCACCCTGTGAGCCCCTGTACCAGTGTACACTAGGTACCCAGGGCATTGATGTATCTAAGGCCTGCCAGGGGCTGAAGCATGTATTATGCCACCCCAGGCTTGGCCTAACAAATTTGACACAACTGGCTGATCACTCAGCTGGGGTAAGTTGGTGTAACCACCTCTTACTTAGGTGTAGTATACCTATACCTAACCTTAAATGGGACACATGTTAACCTATAAGTCACTCCTATGGCAGGCCTTGACAATCCTGAAGGCAGAGTGCTTGGTTCCATGTGAGATGGTGCTCTGGCATGAGCTGAGCCTGTCTGCAGTGGTCGGAACAACTTCCTTCTACTGTTTCCAGATATCGTCATACCATATACTCTTAAGTGCATTATGAACCTCGCGGTTAAATGCTAACTTTGGTTTGGCTTTATCAAAACATGTCGAGTAAGGTGTCATACGAATTGGAATACTAACCCCTCGCCAATTCTTGCGATGGGGTTAGCATTCCACCCTTCTAGAGGGACACGACATGTACAGTACCTGAAACCCGGGTAAAATCAGACATAGCCTCAGCTCCACAAAATGGATGCTGCCACCACAGACACAAGTCTGCCCTCCTGCTGCTGGGAGTCCTTCCAGCTTGGGAGGTGTGGACAAAGGGTTTCCTGCCAGGGGAGGTGCGTGCACCACCCCAGACAGGATTTTGTGTATTGGTCAGGTAGGGCTTGAATGGAATGAGACATGCCTAAGGCTCACAAGGAGCCTCGGTGCATATGCCAGTTCAAACCGGTCCTGGGGCACACCAGCCCTGGACCTGGGGCGAGCTTGACAAAGGATTGGGGGTGTAACCACCCCCCTTCCTGGTCCCACCCATAGGGAGGGACCTAGCAGGTAGTCCGGCCCCTAGAATCCGAATAAAGGTAGGAGCTGTGTCCTAAGACTTCAGACATCCTGGAATCAACTTGAAACCAAGAAGAAGACGGGAACTTCGACGCTCTGCCGCACAGAGGACTGAAGCCAATCTCCCCTGTGGTCAGGGAGTGACCACCTTGCTAACGCAAGCACCATCCAGCGAATCAACATCTGCTTTGCCGCCGCCTCCCGCCGGAGCCCGAGCCCAGAGACTGACAAGACCTGGACCTCCAGACCTCTCACCGCCCGATCCACAGTCCCTGAAAAGAGGAGACCCGTGGAGGCAACGAGACACGTGGAGCCAGCCATCTTGAAACGACCATGACAAGCTGCAAGTGCAACAACCGAGGCTCCCTCCAAGTTGTGCTTTGGGATCTGAGAAGCCCAACCCTCGAGCAGCATCTGCACTAAAGGTGAGCCCTCCAGCATCTCTACGATCTGCGTGGGGCCCTTCTGCATTTTGCCACTCGACGCGCCTAACCGGTTGCTGGCCCGCTGGCTAGTGGCCATCTTGGCGACGAACCTCAAGAAATACACCACTGGTCTGGTTGCTCCAGACTGGCCCTTGCTCCCCTCCAAAGGAGCAGTCCCTCTGACCTTGCTGGTCAGAACCATCAGCTTATTTCACTTTCCACAACAATTGCTTTTGCCAAGGCTTGTTTGCTGCGATCAAGTCGCCGACACCGCCGACAGCGAGAGCCTGCGTGGGACAGCTCGTGAACCGACTCCTGGACGTCGTCGACCTTCAGGGACCACGTGGCTGCAGAGACAAGCTACACCTTTCTTCCTGTTTGCACCCGACATCGCCTGGTACCCACCTGGTGCCACGCGGGTCACTGGCTAGTGACTGTGAACACTGTCCCCTCTGCTTACAGGTCTTCAACAACTCTGATCCACCCTTGGATCCACCGCATCTCTCCCGGACCGACCGCCTGCAGCATCTTTGTCTTCAGGCTCCACGGAACAGATAGAAGAAACCCGACGCACTTCGAGGCCTATGCACCCGCTTCCTGTGGGTGAGGTAAAGCTGGCACTCCTGTGCCCAAGTGTAGTATTACATCTCTAGTGCCTGTGTTTCAAATCTTGAGTTCCTAGTCCATCCGGAAGATCCTCTTTGCAGTAACTTTGTACTTTTTACGCACCCATTGAAAACCTATGGGAGCTCGCGTGTGACTATTTGCTCTGCACACGCAACCCGTGGACCTCCTGGTCACTAACTAAAGTTAGCTCCTTGTAGGCCCAGCGATTCTAGAGGCCCTAGGCCTTTTCCCTTTTCTGTTCGTGATACTTATACCACTATTTTAGTATATGGTTTGAGCGGCCACCAGGGCCTATCCATATAAAGTGCAACTTCTGTGTATTCTACTGTATTCTTGTTTAACGATTTGTGCTCCTGTGCTCATAAAGAGTCTAGGGGTTACTTTGAGAAATAAATACATATATATTTTCAATATATATCTGTGTGGTGTCCTTTCATTGGTATAAAAGGGGGTTACATTTGGTAAAACAGCCTGCTTAACACGTTTCACGAGTTTAGCCTCAAAGACTGCTTAGCCTACGCTACCACTAGGGCAGCTGGTCCGAAAAGGTTGACTTACAACCACACCATAAGGGTTGCTTGGCATGGTACAAGGTGGTCACTTTAACTAGTGAACATCATATACCAGGCCAACTTCTCACATTGGTGAGCAGCGGTTGGATTTGAGCTTGCTGTGTTTTACCTCTGTAATCTCTTTGTTACCAATTGAAAGATCATACAGGTACCTTTAGGTACATATAAAACAAGAATATATATACTTAAGTTCTACTGAACTTAGTTGTTGTAGAGCAAAGGGAGTAGCACACCCTGACTACAACTACTAGATAGGTTTAGTAGGTAAACCCAAGTGTAGGTAGATTGCAACACATCCACCCACACTTAAGAGCAATGGCTGGGGCAGAGGGGTCCAATGTACCTATCTCTGTTGAGAGTGACCCCCAGAGGGCACCATCCATCTTTGCTACCCTTAACCAGAATGAGCTCAGGCATTTGGCAACTCTTAGAGGCCTTAAACAGCCCAAGAACCCTACCTCTGCTGAGCTCAGAGAACTCTTGCAAAATGATGAAAATCAGAGAGAGCTCAAGAAAGCTTCCCAGTTAGGCCCCTTAGGGACTGGAACAGGAGGCCCCCCTTCTGAAGATGCTACAGAGGTACCCAGTTCCAATAGTCACCCCTTAGATGGCAATAATACCACAGAGGATGAGAGTGATAAAGGTGCTGATACAGAAAGTAGTGATGATGAAGGGAGAACTAGCCCAGTGCCAAGTGTTATACTTGGCCCAGCTAAACTAAGGCTATTGGGGACTGACAGTGGGATCATCCCATTGGATCTCCCCAGTGGACTTAACCAGGGGCTTGGGAGGCAAAGGAATCGCTCAGGTGACTCTAATGCTTCTCATACCTCTAGAGGCTCTCAAGGTCACTCCAGGAGAAGGATGACCACCCCTCAGAGGAGGGAACATGAGGCCAGAATGCAGGAAGCCCAGCTGAGGATCAGGAAGCAGGAGCGAGAGGTAGCCCTGATGGAAGAGAAACTGAACAAGGCTAGGCAACCTAGAGAGAGTGGGTCTATACCCACTGGTGGCAGCATTGTCCCTAAGGACAAAGATAGGGTCTTTGATAATAGGAACCTGTCTAAGGTTGTGCCCCCCTACAAAAGTGGGGATGACATCCACAAATGGATGACTGCTCTTGAGAGAGCCTGCAAAGTGCAGCAGGTTCCTGAAGACCAGTGGGCAGCAATCCTCTGGCTCTCCTTTGAAGGAAGAGGCAGAGATAGACTCCTCACTGTTAGAGAAGAGGATGTCAGAAATTACAGAGTCCTGAAGAGTGTCCTAGTTGATGGGTTAGGCTTAACCACTGAACAGTACAGGTTAATGTTCAGAGACACCCAGAAGACACAGACTCAGGACTGGTCTGAATACATTGAATGTGCCACTAAGGCTTTGGAGGGTTGGTTGCTGGGAAGTAAGGTATCTGATTATACAGGATTATACAATTTGATGATGAGAGAAAAGATTTTAAATAACTGTCAAAACCAGCAACTGCATCAACACTTGGTTGACTCTGATCTGACCTCTCCCCAGGAATTGGGAAAGAAGGCAGACAAATGGGTCAGAACCAGGGTTAAGCAAAAGAACCAGAACCAGGGCTAAGGGGGTGATCAGAAGAAAACAGACCAGAAGGGTGGAGATCAGAAATCTAAAGACCAGAAGTCTTCAACAGGGCCCCAAACTACTGCTAAGGAGGGTGGGTCCCAACAACAATCCAAGAGAAAGAACAAAGAAGGTCAAAAGAAACCCTGGTGCAATCATTGCAAGAATACAACTCACTGGACTAGTGATTGTAAGAAGGGTGGAGCCCCCAACACTGTTGCCCCTAAGGCACCTGCTCCCAGTACTACTGTTAGCAGTGTTGGTCCCCAGACAAAGGGTGTAGTGGGAATCACTATGGGAACTGAAGGAGATTCTGACTTAGACAGAACCCTTACACAGGCAGTCTTGATCTGTGATGGGGACATTGATTTGCCCCTGACTGTGAGCCCCAGTAACCTGGGCAAGTACAGACAGACTCCTTTAATTAATAAAAAAATGGCTCAAGCCTACAGGGACACATGTGCCAGTGTCACTATGGTGACACCAGGCTTTGTGGACCCTGGACAGTACATACCAGGTGAGAATTACCTGGTGACCAATGCCAGCAATGCCACTACTTCACATAGTGTGGCAGTTGTTAACTTCTCATGGGGAGGGGTAACTGGCCTCAAAAGGGTTGTGGTTAGTGCAGACCTCCCAGTAGAATGTTTGTTGGGCAATGACCTAGAGAGTTCTCTATGGTCAGAAGTGGAGTACAGGACACATGCAGAGATGTTAGGTATATCACCACATGTCCTTGCTGTGACCAGGTCACAGGCCAAAAAGTGCCTTACTGAACCTCAGGTCTTGGATCCTGGAACAATGGACCAAGCACCTACCACGAAGAAGAACAGGAGGGTCAAGGCTGTGCCTTCCCCCCTGCCTCAGAGTGATGATCAACCTTCCCAGGAAGCTGATCTAGAGAACCCTGAAGGAACTGTCCCTGAAGAGCTTGAACCTGATCAGGTTGAGTTTCTGGGGACAGGGGGACCTTCAAGGGCTGCTTGAGGCAGGCTCAGTTATCCTGTCCCTCTCTTGAACCCCTCAGACAGCTGGCTGCTGCTGAGGCTGCTGGGAATGCTCAAGGTACCCAAAAAGTGTATTGGGATGATGGGCTCCTTTATTCAGAGGCTAGAGACCCCAAGCCTGGTGCCACCAGGAGGTTGGTTATACCTCTGCAATTTAGGGGCTTCCTTCTTACCTTGGCCCATGATATTCCTTTAGCAGGACACTTAGGCCAGAACAAGACTTGGGACAGGCTTGTCCCTCACTTTCACTGGCCTCATATGAATGAAGATACAAAGGAGTTTTGTCGCTCCTGTGCGACCTGCCAAGCCAGTGGCAAATCAGGTGGCACAACAAAGGCCCCCCTAATACCACTACCTGTGGTGGGGGTCCCCTTTGAAAGAGTGGGAATAGATATAGTGGGTCCCATGGATCCTCCCACTGCATCTGGGCACAGATTTATACTGGTGGTAGTGGATCATGCCACCAGGTATCCAGAGGCAATTCCCCTTAGGACCACTACAGCTCCTGTTGTGGCCAGGGCCCTGCTGGGAGTATTCTCCAGAGTGGGGTTTCCTAAGGAGGTAGTATCTGACAGAGGTACCAACTTCATGTCAGGATACTTGACAGCTATGTGGAAGGAATGTGGTGTCAACTACAAGTTCACCACTCCTTATCACCCACAATGCAATGGGCTTGTTGAGAGATTCAACAAGACCCTAAAGGGTATGATCAAAGGATTACCTGAAAAGCTCAAGCGAAGATGGGACATCCTTCTACCCTGCCTTCTGTTTGCTTACAGAGAGGTCCCACAAAAAGGAGTTGGCTACAGCCCCTTTGAATTGTCGTTTGGGCACCCTGTAAGAGGCCCACTGTGTTTAGTGAAGGAAGGATGGGAGTTACCTCTCAAAAAGCCTAAACAAGACATAGTGGACTATGTACTTGGTCTCCGCTCCAGGATGGCTGAGTATATGGAGAAGGCATCCAAAAACCTTGAGGCAAGCCAGGCCTTACAGAAAGCTTGGCATGACCAAAAGGCTGTCTTGGTTGAGTTTCAGCCAGGACAGAAGGTATGGGTGTTGGAGTCAGTGGCCCCAGCAGCACTCCAAGACAAATGGTCTGGACCCCATACAATCCTGGAAAAGAAGGGAGAGGTTACCTACTTGGTGGACCTAGGAACTCCCAGGAGCCCCCACAGGGTACTCCATGTTAACAGGTTAAAAGCATATGTTGACAGGGCAGACATGGGCTTGCTCATGGCTACAGATGAGGGACAGGAGGAAGAGAGTGACCCTCTCCCAGACCTGTTGTCTCAGAACCCTGAAGATGGCTCAGTTGAAGGAGTGACCCTTGGAGGCAACCTCACTGCCCATCAGCAGACTGAATGTAGACAAGTTCTACAATCATTTCAACATCTGTTTTCCCTAATACCTAGCCAAACTGACTGGTGTACCCATGTGGTGGACACTGGTGACAGTCTGCCTGTGAAGAACAAGCTCTACAGACAACCTGACCACGTCAGGGACTGTATAAAGGCTGAGGTACATCAAATGCTGGAATTAGGTGTCATTGAACCCTCAGAGAGCCCCTGGGCTAGCCCAGTGGTTCTGGTCCTCAAACCTCACACCAAAGATGGCAAGAGAGAAATGAGGTTCTGTGTGGACTACAGGGGTCTCAATGCTGTCACCAGGACAGATGCACACCCTATTCCAAGGGCAGATGAGCTCATAGACAAACTAGCTTCTGCTAAGTTTTTGAGCACATTTGACTTGACAGCTGGCTATTGGCAAATCAGATTAGCTGAGGAGTCTAAGGCCAAAACAGCATTCTCAACCCCAGGTGGGCACTACCAATTTGTGGTGATGCCCTTTGGTCTGAAGAATGCACCTGCCACCTTCCAAAGGTTGGTGAATCAAGTCCTTACTGGGTTGGATGACTTGTGTGCAGCATATCTTGATGACATTGCTGTCTTTAGCTCCACCTGGGAGGATCACCTGATCCACCTGAAGAAGGCTCTTGAGGCTCTGCAAAGGGCAGGCCTCACTATCAAGGCTACTAAGTGCCAGATAGGGCAGAGTAAGGTTGTGTACTTGGGCCACCTTGTAGGTGGAGGCCAAGTTCAACCACTGGAGAGTAAGATACAATCCATCAAGGACTGGTCTCCTCCAACCACCCAGACTCAAGTTCGAGCTTTCTTGGGCTTGACTGGGTACTACAGGAAGTTTGTTAAGAACTATGGGTCCATTGTGACTCCTCTTAATGATCTGACATCCAAGAAGATGCCCAAAAAGGTTCAGTGGACAGTAAGCTGTCAAAAGGCATTTGATGACCTGAAGGAGGCCATGTGCTCTGCACCTATCCTGAAAAGTCCTGACTACTCCAAAGAGTTTATTGTCCAAACAGATGCTTCTGAGTTGGGTGTGGGAGCTGTGCTGTCACAACTTAATGTAGATGGTCAAGACCAACCCATTGCTTTTATTAGCAGAAGGTTGACCCCCAGAGAGAAGAATTGGTCAGCTATTGAGAGGGAGGCCTTTGCTGTGGTGTGGGCCCTGAAGAAGCTGAGGCCATACTTGTTTGGCACTCACTTCAAGATTCAGACCGACCATAAGCCCCTCTTGTGGCTAAATCAGATGAAGGGTGAAAACCCCAAACTGCTTAGGTGGTCCATTTCCCTACAGGGGATGGACTTTACAGTGGAGCACCGGCCAGGTACTGACCATGGGAATGCAGATGGTCTCTCCAGGTACTTCCACTTAGGACATGAAGACGAGACTGGTCAAGGCTAGTTTAATGTCCCTGCGTTTGGGGGGGGGGGTTGTGCAGGAGAGTAGGGTCTGCTATCCTATGGTCACCCCAAATGTTTGCTTTTTGCTTCACTGGTTTTTGACATATTGAGGCTGTGGGCCTGCCAATCAGACCCCCAGCCTGCTGTTCTCTCTACTAAATTTACACTATGCACCATAGGTGCATAACCAATTGGAAGTGGATCACCCTGTGAGCCCCTGTACCAGTGTACACTAGGTACCCAGGGCATTGGTGTATCTAAGGCCTGCCAGGGGCTGAAGCATGTATTATGCCACCCCAGGCTTGGCCTAACAAATTTGACACAACTGGCTGATCACTCAGCTGGGGTAAGTTGGTGTAACCACCTCTTACTTAGGTGTAGTATACCTATACCTAACCTTAAATGGGACACATGTTAACCTATAAGTCACTCCTATGGCAGGCCTTGACAATCCTGAAGGCAGAGTGCTTGGTTCCATGTGAGATGGTGCTCTGGCATGAGCTGAGCCTGTCTGCAGTGGTCGGAACAACTTCCTTCTACTGTTTCCAGATATCGTCATACCATATACTCTTAAGTGCATTATGAACCTCGCGGTTAAATGCTAACTTTGGATTGGCTTTATCAAAACATGTCGAGTAAGGTGTCATACGAATTGGAATACTAACCCCTCGCCAATTCTGGTGACGGGGTTAGCATTCCACCCTTCTAGAGGGACACGACATGTACAGTACCTGAAACCCGGGTAAAATCAGACATAGCCTCAGCTCCACAAAATGGATGCTGCCACCACAGACACAAGTCTGCCCTCCTGCTGCTGGGAGTCCTTCCAGCTTGGGAGGTGTGGACAAAGGGTTTCCTGCCAGGGGAGGTGCGTGCACCACCCCAGACAGGATTTTGTGTATTGGTCAGGTAGGGCTTGAATAGAATGAGACATGCCTAAGGCTCACAAGGAGCCTCGGTGCATATGCCAGTTCAAACCGGTCCTGGGGCACACCAGCCCTGGACCTGGGGCGAGCTGGACAAAGGATTGGGGGTGTAACCACCCCCCTTCCTGGTCCCACCCATAGGGAGGGACCTAGCAGGTAGTCCGGCCCCTAGAATCCGAAAAAAGGTAGGAGCTGTGTCCTAAGACTTCAGACATCCTGGAATCAACTTGAAACCAAGAAGAAGACGGGAACTTCGACGCTCTGCCGCACAGAGGACTGAAGCCAATCTCCCCTGTGGTCAGGGAGTGACCACCTTGCTAACGCAAGCACCATCCAGCGAATCAACATCTGCTTTGCCGCCGCCTCCCGCCGGAGCCCGAGCCCAGAGACTGACAAGACCTGGACCTCCAGACCTCTCACCGCCCGATCCACAGTCCCTGAAAAGAGGAGACCCGTGGAGGCAACGAGACACGTGGAGCCAGCCATCTTGAAACGACCATGACAAGCTGCAAGTGCAACAACCGAGACTCCCTCCAAGTTGTGCTTTGGGATCTGAGAAGCCCAACCCTCGAGCAGCATCTGCACTAAAGGTGAGCCCTCCAGTTTCTCCACGATCTGCGTGGGGCCCTTCTGCATTTTGCCACTCGACGCGCCTAACCGGTTGCTGGCCCGCTGGCTAGTGGCCATCTTGGCGATGAACCTCAATAAATACACCGCTGGTCTGGTTGCTCTAGACTGGCCCTTGCTCCCCTCCAAAGGAGCAGTCCCTCTGACCTTGCTGGTCAGAACCATCAGCTTATTTCACTTTCCACAACAATTGCTTTTGCCAAGGCTTGTTTGCTGCGATCAAGTCGCCGACACCGCCGACAGCGAGAGCCTGCGTGGGACAGCTCGTGAACCGACTCCTGGACGTCGTCGACCTTCAGGGACCACGTGGCTGCAGAGACAAGCTACACCTTTCTTCCTGTTTGCACCCGACATCGCCTGGTACCCACCTGGTGCCACGCGGGTCACTGGCTAGTGACTGTGAACACTGTCCCCTCTGCTTACAGGTCTTCAACAACTCCGATCCACCCTTGGATCCACCGCATCTCTCCCGGACCGACCGCCTGCAGCATCTTTGTCTTCAGGCTCCACGGAACAGATAGAAGAAACCCGACGCACTTCGAGGCCTATGCACCCGCTTCCTGTGGGTGAGGTAAAGCTGGCACTCCTGTGCCCAAGTGTAGTATTACATCTCTAGTGCCTGTGTTTCAAATCTTGAGTTCCTAGTCCATCCGGAAGATCCTCTTTGCAGTAACTTTGTACTTTTTACGCACCCATTGAAAACCTATGGGAGCTCGCGTGTGACTATTTGCTCTGCACACGCAACCCGTGGACCTCCTGGTCACTAACTAAAGTTAGCTCCTTGTAGGCCCAGCGATTCTAGAGGCCCTAGGCCTTTTCGCTTTTCTGTTCGTGATACTTATACCACTATTTTAGTATATGGTTTGAGCGGCCACCAGGGCCTATCCATATAAAGTGCAACTTCTGTGTATTCTACTGTATTCTTGTTTAACGATTTGTGCTCCTGTGCTCATAAAGAGTCTAGGGGTTACTTTGAGAAATAAATACATATATATTTTCAATATATATCTGTGTGGTGTCCTTTCATTGGTATAAAAGGGGGTTACATTTGGTAAAACAGCCTGCTTAACACGTTTCACGAGTTTAGCCTCAAAGACTGCTTAGCCTACGCTACCACTAGGGCAGCTGGTCCGAAAAAGTTGACTTACAACCACACCATAAGGGTTGCTTGGCATGGTACAAGGTGGTCACTTTAACTAGTGAACATCATATACCAGGCCAACTTCTCACAACTGATCAATACAGGTTAAAGTTCATACCCAGAAAGCACAAAATCAAGATTGGGTAGACTTTGTAGATTGTGCTACCAAGGCTCTGGAAGGTTGGTTAAATGGCAGTAAAGTAAATGATTATCAAGGATTGTACAATCTCATCATGAGGGAGCAGATTCTTAATAACTATCAGAATCAACTATTGCATCAGCACCTGATGGACTCAGATCTGACCTCTCCCCAAGAATTGGGAAAGAAGGCAGACAAATGGGACAGAACCAGGATCAAGCAAAACGTCCAACCCTTGGGGGGTGCAACTAAAAAGGAAGATGCCAAAAACTCTGAGAAGGGTGGGGAAAAGGGAAAAGACCAGCAGCCTTCATCAGGCCCCCAAAAAGCAGCATCTCAAAATTCCCAATCTAACAAAGCTAAACAGCCAAGGAAGCCATGGTGTAAAAACTGTAAGCAGAAAACCCATTGGACTTCAGACTGTAACAAGGCCAAAGACTCCACCAGTACCACTACACCTGCCCCTAAGGCACCTGTCCCCACTAGTCCAGCTATAGGTGGTGGTACACAGAACAAGGGTATAGTAGGGTTGACCCTGGGATCTGGAGAGGACTCTGGCCTAGTCACAACACCTACTCAGGCTGTGCTAGTTTGTGATGGGGACCTGTCCCTATTTGTGAGTCCCAGTGGTCTGGGCAAATGCAAACAACAGCCTAGGATAAATGGAAGGGAGTCTCTAGCATACAGGGACACAGGAGTTAGTGTCACCATGGTGACTAAGGACCTTGTGGATCCTAGCCAAATCATACTTGGGGAAACTTACCAAGTGACCAATGCGAGCAATGCCAGTACTAACCATACTCTGGCAGTTGTTAACTTCTCTTGGGAAGGGGTAACTGGCCTAAAGAAGTTTGTGGTGAGTGCAGACCTACCAGTAGAATGTTTGCTAGGAATTGATTTGGAGACCTCAGCATGGGCTGAGGTGGAGCTGACTATCCATGCAGCAATGCTGGGTATCCCTGCAGAAGTGTTTGCACTGACAAGGTCAAAAGCTAAGCTGACAGAAACTGAACAGGCCTTGGATCCTGGAAAAATGGACCAAGGACCTTCCAAGAGGAGGAGTAGCAGGGGTAAGGCAGTGCCTTCCCCCCAGTGTCAGTCTGAAGAGACCCTTGTAGCAGAAGAGGATCTGACACCTGAAGAAGGAACTGTCTCAGATGAACTTGAACCTGATCAGGTTGAGTTCTTGGGGACAGGGGGACCTTCTAGGGCAGACTTGAGCCTGGAGCAGCAGAGCTGCCCCACTCTTGAACCCCTCAGACAGCAGGCTGCTGCTGAGGCTGCTGGGAATGCTGGTGAAACCCATATGATATATTGGGATGATGGACTCCTTTACTCTGAGGGTCGAGACCCCAAGCCTGGTACAGCCAGGTGGTTGGTCATACCTCAGAGGTTTAGGGGCTTCCTACTCACACTATCCCATGATATTCCCTTAGCAGGACACCTAAGCCAAAATAAGACTTGGGACAGAATTGTCCCTCACTTTCATTGGCCTCAAATGAGTGAGGACTATAAGAGTTTTTGTAGTTCTTGCATTACCTGCAAGGCCAGTGGCAAGGCAGGTAAGTCCACAAATGCCCCCCTGATACCACTACCTGTGGTGGGGGTTCCCTTTGAACGGGTAGGGATTGACATTGTTGGTCCCCTTGACCCACCAACAGCATCTGGGCACAGGTTCATACTGGTGGTAGTGGATCATGCCACCAGGTACCCAGAAGCTATTCCCCTTAGAACCATCACAGCACCTGTGGTGGCAAGAGCCCTCCTGGGAATCTTTTCCAGGGTGGGGTTCCCTAAGGAGGTATTATCTGACAGAGGTACACACTTTATGAGTAGTTACCTCAAGGCAATGTGGAAGGAGTGTGGTGTTAACTACAGGTTCACCACCCCTTATCATCCTTAATGCAATTGGCTTGTTGAAAGATTTAACAAGACCCTAAAGGGTATGATCAAAGGACTTTCAGACAAGCTCAGGTGAAAAATGGGATGTTCTTCTGCCCTGCCTTCTCTTTGCATACAGGGAGGTGCCACAGAAGGGGGTTGGTTACAGCCCTTTTGAACTTTTGTTTGGCCACCCTGTCAGAGGGCCACTCTGTCTAGTGAAGGAGGGATGGGAGTTACCTCTCAAACCCCCTAAACAGGATATTGTGGACTATGTACTTGGTCTCCGCTCCCGGATGGCTGAGTACATGAAGAAGGCGACCAAAAACCTTGAGGCGAGTCAGGAATTGCAAAAAGCCTGGCATGACCAAAAGGCTGTACTGGTGGTGCACCAGCCAGGACAGAAGGTATGGGTGTTGGAGCCAGTGGCCCCAGCAGCCCTCCAAGATAAATGGAGTGGACCCCATACCATATTGGAACAGAAGGGAGAGGTCACCTACTTGGTGGACCTTGCCACAGGGTACTTCATGTAAACAGACTGAAACCATATGTGGACAGGGCTGACATGGGCTTGCTCATGGCAACTGATGAGGGATAGGAGGAGGAGGGTGACCCTCTCCCAGACCTGCTCTCTCACAACCCTGATGATGGGTCAGTAGATTGTGTAGCCTTGGCAGGCAGCCTCACTGCCCAGCAACAGTCTGACTGCAGACAAGTTCTCCAGTCATTCAGACATATGTTTTCACTGACTCCAAGTCAGACCACCTGGTGCACTCATGAAGTGGACAGTGGGGACAGTCTGCCTGTGAAGAATAAGATCTACAGGCAACCTGACCATGTCAGGGACTGCATAAGGACAGATGTCCAGAAGATGTTGGAATTGGGAGTTATTGAGCCCTTGGGCTAGCCCAGTAGTCCTGGTACCCGAACCTCACACCCAGGGTGGCAAGAAAGAGATAAGGTTCTGTGTAGACTACAGGGGACTCAATGCAGTTACTAGGACTGATGCACATCCCATTCCCAGAGCAGATGAGCTCATAGATAAGTTGGCCTCAGCCAAATATCTGAGCACATTTGATCTGACAGCTGGCTACTGGCAGATAAGGTTAGCTGAATCTTCAAAAGCCAAAACAGCATTTTCAACCCCTGGTGGGCACTATCAATTTATTGTAATGCCCTTTGGTTTGAAACATGCACCTGCCACTTTTCAAAGGTTGGGGAACCAAGTCCTCACAGGCCTGGATGACTTTAGTGCAGCATATCTAGATGATATTGCTGTCTTCAGCTCCACCTGGGAGGATCACCTGATCCACCTAAGGAAAGTTTTGGAAGCCCTGCAAAAAGCAGGACTCACTATCAAGGCTACCAAACGCCCGATAGGGCAGAGTCAGGTTGTGTACGTGGGCCACCTTGTAGGTGGAGGCCAGGTTCAACCACTACAGAGCAAAATCCAGACCATCATGGACTGGGTTGCTCCAACCACCCAGACTCAGGTCCGAGCTTTCTTAGGCCTGACTGGTTACTACAGAAGATTTGTAAAGGGATATGGATCCATTGTGACCCCCTTAAATGACTTAGCTTCTAAGAGGATGCCCCAAAAGGTTCAGTGGACTGTCAGCTGTCAGAAAGCTTTTGATGACGGAAAGCAGGCCATGTGCTCTGCTCCAGTGCTCCAAAGCCCCAACTACTCCAAAGAATTCATAGTTCAAACCGATGCATCTGAGGTGGGGGTAGGTGCTGTATTATCACAATTGAATGAAGAGGGCCAAGATCAACCAGTAGCTTTTATTAGGAGAAGGTTTACCCCCAGAGAGAAACGTTGGTCAGCCATGGAGAGGGAGGCCTTTGCTGTGGTCTGGGCTTTGAAGAAGCTGAGGCCATACTTGTTTGGCACTCACTTCATTGTTCAAACCGACCACAAGCCCCTCCTATGGCTAAACAGATGAAGGGTGAAAACCCCAAACTACTCAGGTGGTCCATTTCCCCACAGGGGATGGACTATACAGTGGAACAGAGACCTGGGAGCAACCATGCCAATGCAGATGGCCTCTCCAGATATTTCCACTTAGAACATGAAGACTCAACTGGTCAAGGTTAGTTTAATGTCCCTGCGTTTTGGGGGTGGGTTATGTAGGAGAGTGGCATCGACTGCATAGTTGCCCCCAACTTTTTCCTGATGTTTTGACTGTTTTCTGACTCTAGCCAGACTTTGGCCCTGCTATCCAGGACCCCAGCCTATCTGCTTCCTCTCTCAACTGATGTGAGTACCCTAGGTACATACCAATTGGATACTGAGGACACCCTATCAGCCCCTTGAAGATGGTACCCTAGGTGCCCAGGGCATGGGTCCCTCAGAGGCCTATCAAGGGCTGCAGCACTTATTGTGCCACCCCTGGGACAGCCATACAAACTGACACCACCAGACCACTACTGTAGTCTGGGTAAGGTGGCGCTTGCACCCCTTACCGGGATATAGGTATCCTGTATAAATACAACACATATATCCTCATAGGTCACCCCTAAGACAGGCCTTGCTAATCCTACAAGGCAGGGTGCTGAGATATGTGTGAGTAGGAATCCCTACCTGAGTAGGGCCTCTCTGCAACCTTCGTTAAAACTATTGCTGGGTTGTTTGTAGTGCAGCCATACCATATACTCTTAACCGCATTATAAGTAATCACGATAGCGTGATAACTTGAGAGTGGCTGCACAGAACCATGTCATGTTTGGTGTCAAACATCGTGGAATCATACCCCCAATCCAGCCATGGGAGTGAGGGCATGATTCCCCCCTGCTAGAGGGGTGATATGGTAAAAGTGGCAGATTTTAGACACCAATTTAAAAGTGCACACGTAGTACAAAATGGATGCTACCCGCCACCCACACGACTCTGGCTGCCTGTTGCTGGGCAGAACTCCAGCCACGGCAGCTGGACAATAGGGATCTTGTTGCAGGGAGGTGTTCCCACCTCCCCAGACAGACTATGTGGATTGGAACTGGGTGGGTGCACCATAGGATGTCTTTCAAACGTGCACGTAGGCTTCTCCAGTGCCTACTTCTGCATACATCGCCTCAAACCGGTTCAGGGGCATCCTGTCCCCTGCCCAGGTGGAAAAACACACAAAGGGGAGAGGGTGTAGCCACCCTTTCCCGCCTGAACTCTCATTGGTGGGCTCTGATTCAGACACGCCCCTAATCTCTGGATAAAGGTGGGTGCAGGGTCCCCAGAGCCTCAGATTAATCTTGGACTTCAAAGACTTGAACCTTCAACGAGCTGCCGCACAGCTGAATGAAGAAATCTCCCTTGGGGTAAAGGAGTTACCCCCCTGCTTGGCAGGCACCTGAAACACTGCAAGTGACCCGGTTGGAACTCCGCTGCTCCTACGGACATCGAAGACTTCTACCTACCCTGAGGTGTGTTTCCAAGCATCCCAGAGGCCAGTGAGTGTGCACAGCAAAGCTCAGCACCGTGGACCCCGTGGGTGCCGAGATCCCCAATACCCCAGGACACCAGCCTCCTCTTACACAGCACACGACCCGACCAGTGGGGAAGTTGTGCCTTGGCCCATCATTGAGCCAACCTCTCAGCATTACTTGTGCCAAAGGACAATGCTCCAGCCCACTCCGGCGACCCGTGGGCTCATCTTTACGCACTCCAAATTGCCGCCTCCCATGGTCCCTTGTCTCTCGACTGGTGGGCCCTAGCGGAGGTCAATCTTTACTTTAAAGGGTTCCCCTAGTTGCTCCCGTTGTCGTAAATAAATTATTACGAGTTTCAGAATTTCTAGATATCATTACAATTATACATGAAGCAAAAGGCTGAGTCCGTGGTATCAGGTTCAAAAGGGCTTTATTCAAATAACTCGAGTTATAGGGAGAATAGCTCCATCACCACAAGGGATCAGGACCAGGGTTCTCAAAAAGGTATTCTCAAACTTTATTCACAGAGTACAGTATATATATGTTTGTAATAATATACGTAAGCAAGAGCGCTTCAGGCGGAGCAAGAGAGAATGAGATAAGAGCATGTGGGCGTGTAAGTAGGCGTGAAGGTGGGCGTCCACTTGATGATAATAGGTAAGTGTCATAGGTGGGTGGATGCCTGGAGGGGGTTGCGTGATCAGCTGGAACTTTACTGGAACTTTGCCTTACTTGTGCTCAACTCGAGCATGACGTGTAACTGACGTGTAAAAGGGTTGCTATGCAACCGGGGAGTCTGTAGTCTAGAAGTGAGGCCTTCAGTGTCAGGGTGACCAGCACATCTCGTATTATCTGATATCTAAAGTTTGGAGCAGGGACTGATTCGTGACATAGGTTGCCCATCACCAAGGGCTAATGTGGCATTTATTTCTTCATTTACTGCTGAAGTCTTGCACGGGAGCTATGGGCTTTTCACTGACGTGAGCTTTGTAATCACACAAAAAGAGACAGAAAGCCTAGGTTTTCTCCTTTGCAGATGGGTCATGTTTATCCCTCCTTCTCCAGGCAGGAATGTGGTTTCGGTAGGAGTAAGCAGAAAACCGTGCTCAATACTGTCTCGGACAGGGCCCCTTTGGCTGAGGCCCAAGTGTGCGAGGCCAAGGATACGCAGCTACAGCTTTCATAGCGTTCTGAGGCCTGAAGCCTCTTTTCGGCTCTGGCTGGGCCACAATAATGGAAATGCGGGAAAACATGTAGCATGAGCATCATGATAGACAGGCCATGGAGGGGAAATACGTAGGTGACATGTATGTGCACATGAGTGTGGGGGAACACACGGGGACACATAGGCCTCATGATATTTTATTTTCCTCATTCCCTCCTTGTCCCCTAGTGGACCCTTACGTCATATCTATTCTCATTAGACAGTCAATCTGTTCTTGCAGCATTATTTTTCCATTTTCAATGCTTTGTAAATGGGGATGTGGGACACATGCAGTAGCACACAGGCCGCAAATGGCCGGGCCACACTGCAGACATAGGCAACAACTGAATATCATCAGTAGTATTAGTCCACAGACGTCAACACTTTCCATCCCCATGCTGATATTATTTCCCAGAGCCAACTGGACCAAGTCCACGTGCCTGGGTCTTGGTGTATGCTTTGGGCAATCTTGTGGAGTCTTGTTATTGCTTTGTATACAGACGGTGCGTTATTAGGTATGAAAACGCAGCAGCTGGAACCGATGACCCTACAGGCCCCGCCCCTATCCGCTAGGATGACGTCAAGAACAAGACGATTCTGAAGAACGACCATTCTCATAGCAGACTGTTCCTGGGTCAAGTTCCCCAGGGCTGATGCAGTCTCATTAGCAACTGTTTCTAGAATCCTTGTTAGTCTGCGGATAAGTTTACTATTCTGGACGGGACCTATGAAGAAAAAGAATCCTTTGTTGAAATCTGTATATTGCTCCCAAGCTGTTTCAGTCTGGTCAATGCCAGAGGCATCGAGCCCTCGTCTGTGCCTGATAAGTGCTAGTTGAAGATTTTGATGATAGTTCGATGGGGCCAAGAAAACGGGTGGTAGGAGAAATGATATATAGCACGTCCCACCCCAGTCTAAGGGCAGTTGTACATAGGCTGTCTGGCCACAAATAAAGTAGGTGTGTCGTGATGCTCTGAAGTAAGACTTTCCTTTGTCTTTGAACACTAGTATAGTGTTACACTCGCTGTGCCCCAACTGTATAGAGCCTTCTTTTCTGACACACAAGTTCCCTTTTACTGGCAGGACTGTGATTGAGGATGGACCTAAATTGTGTAGGGGCTTGACATTCAACACTATAAAGTCAAGGGTCGCATTTCCTTGCAGATACTCTTCATTTTCTAGATCGGTACCTTTCCTTTGGGGAAGACCTTCTTCATCTGGGAAACATGCTTTATTCATGACTTTGTTCAAGTTACCCCATACCCAGTCGCCCCTACATTCCTTATCTTGACATTCTTTGGCATCACCGTTGATGGATGTCATTAAGGCAAACCATGCTCCGCAAGAACCATTATGGGAGAATGGAAAAGGGAAAAGAGGCAACACTCCCTTCACCTTCTGATACGGGGGAAGTCGGCCACAGACCCAGCAGTCTGTAGCATTGCTAGTCTGATGTGAATGGTGCAGCATCTGGATAAAAGTATTGTTGCGTAAGGCAAGTCGATACGATAGCTCATGGGATGGCAGATCACTAAATGTGTGCTTTATGGTATCATTGGTAGAGTGTAAGAGTGAGGCAATAGGAGGAAAAATAGCATGTAGTATTAAGCTGATACATATCATAGTGATGCACAGAAGAAATAAAAATATCAGTCACTATACATCTACCACGTAATATTTTACAGTATTTGGTTTTCATCTTGCTCTTTTTCTCATCTCCGGTATCCAAGATCTTATGCGAGCCAGAATACATGTTCAACCGCTTCACCACCTAGTGGACTTAATTGATCAAACGGGTTCTGACTTGTTAGATCTAAGTTTGGTTTTGTAATTCTGCTGGGGAGTCTCCTCTAATAAAGGGGGCTCAAAGTCTGAAGTCTTTATGTCTCTTTTAAACGAATCGTTATTCCCAAAGTAGCGTTTACAATGATGTAGATGAACCCATCCTTTTCGTCCTTCGACTTTAACAGCGGTCCTCGTAGTTAATAATATTAGTTTAGGCGTCTTCCACCTTGGCTCAAGAGGGCTCGTTCTGTCAAAGTTCCTTATGAGAACAAAGTCCCCAGGAGCGAGGGAATGTTCCTTGACCTGGGTGTTGTCAGGGAAGGCGGCAGCAACCTGCGAACGACAAGAGAGTAGTGCAGACATCAAGGAAGCCAGGTAATCTGTCAGCATGTTACTATCAACATCAGTGATCTTTTTAGGCATTGGAGTGCCCCACATATTCGGTGGTCTACCAAAGACCACTTCATAGGGAGATAAGCCTGTTCTAGAATGGGCTACCATTCGCATGTAAAAGAGGGCAACCGGCAGGGCTACCATCCAATCTACACCTTTGTCTGCGCAAATCTTTGCTAGTTTTATTTTTAAGGTCTGATTATGTCTTTCTACAAGGCCTGCTGCCTCAGGATGTCGTACACAATGGAACTTCCAGGTATACCCTAACAGAAGGGACACTTGTTTCATGAGTTCAGAAGAGAAAGGCTGACCGTTGTCGGAATATACGACACGCGGTAATCCATAACGTGGGAAAAACTCTCGCACCAGTTGTCTGGCGGTAGTTACAGCAGTATAATCAGGGACTGGATAGGCCTCTGTCCATCTTGATAGGGAACATACTACTACTAGGACATATTTGTAACCTCTGCATCTGTCCATTTGGATATAATCCATTTGAAGGACTTCAAAAGGATGGTCAGGTGGATGGAAACCACCTTGTTCCATCGGAATGCCTTTACCTGGATTGAATTGGCAACAGATCATACATGTTCTGACTTTTTGTTTCGCTGCTGCACGCAGGTGCTTGTTGAACCATATATTCTGTAAGCTGTCTATCATTGCTCTCTCTCCTAAGTGTGCAGGACTATGTGCGGTATTTATGATCACTTGTACCATTGAATCAGGAAGAAACCATGTTTCTTTGCCCTTAGTCATCCAACCCTGATCAGTCAGTACCCCTCCTTGTTCTGACCATTTCTTTAATTCGTCTAGAGTAGCATGTGTCTGTATGTCTTGTACATCCTTGGAAGGATCCCTAACTGTCATGGCTTTGGACCTTAATGGTACCTGTGATTTCGTCATGTCTAGTGGGGTCTGAGCTGTCTGTTTAGCTGTTCGGTCTGCCAGATCATTGCCTTGAGAAATGGTATCTGTGGCTTTAGTATGTGCTTTGCATTTCAGGATAGCTATGGCTGTTGGTAAATGTATCGCTTCCAGAAGGGCATGAATAAGGGGGCCATGCTGTATCTTGGCCCCGTGAGAAGTCAAGAAACCTCTTTCCCTCCATAGGACGCCGAAGTCATGCACTACCCCATATGCGTATTGTGAATCAGTGTAAATATTTACTCTCAGGTGCTTAGCTCTTATGCACGCTTGAGTCAGAGCGATGAGCTCTGCTGCTTGTGCTGACAGTATGTCTATTCTTTTAGTCTCTATGATTTCAGTAGCAGTGGTCACTGCATATGCTGCCACTAATTCTCCCGCCCCCGTCCTCATGCACGAGCCGTCAACATAGAGTGTTAGGTCAGGGTCTGGGAGTGCTACATCTGTCAAGTCTTGTCTTGGTTTAGTCACGGTATGTATTACTTCAACACAGTCATGTGGGGAAACGTTTTCTGTACTGGAGGGCAAAAGAGTAGCAGGATTCAATATGTTGCATCGTCTGATCTCTATGTGTGGTTGAAATAGCGTCAGCTCATAACCTGTCAGTCTCGCTACAGTCAGGTGTTGTGTTTGTGTTCGGTTCAAGAGAACCTCTACTGCGTGCGGTACTTGTACTGTCAGGGGGTGGCCCAGCACTATCGAGTCACTTTGTGTAATATCTAAGGTGTGATGTAATCACTTTCTGTGCGTTCTGTCATCTCCTGGGTGATGGAATGTCTACACTTGAATATGCTGTTTATTCCCTGGAAGCTGTTGTGATGAGCGGTAATAAACCTGACTTCTTCCTCTACATATCTGGACTGTGGTCACTTCAATTGGCGACGAGTTTGAGACGCACCGCTCATCGTTATACCTACGTGTGCAGAGTACAAACGGACTGCTGTTTTTTTTTCCCAACATTTTGATTTTAAAATAAGATAACAATTGTCTTATGGCTAAGGCTGTTGCTGCAACAGATTTTAGGCACGCAGGCAAAGCCTGTGCTACTGGGTCCAATGTACTAGAAAAATAAGCGCAGGGCTTGTGTTTTCCTGCATGATCTTGTGTTAGGACAGATAGTGCTGTTCCATCTCGCTCTGTCACAAAAAGCATAAAAGATTTGTTGTAATCAGGGATTGCTAAAACTGGTGCTTGACATAAAGCTCTTTTTAATTCTTCAAATGCCACAGTGTGTTCTTGTGTCCAAGGGAGGACTTTAGTAGAAGCTACCTCCTGTGTCGTCAACTGTATTAGGGGCTTGGCTATGTGAGCATACTGGGGAATCCACTGCCTGCAATATGAAGTGAGACCAATGAATGCATGTACCTCCTTTTGTGTCTTGGGCTGTGAAAGGCCAGAAATCAATTGAATACGTTCTGGTGTCAGTCGCCTGCCCTCCTTGGATAGCAAGTGCCCAAGGTACGCCACTTGCTGTTCACAGAATTGTAACTTCGAAGGGGACACCTTGTGCCCCTTGTCAGCCAGGAAATGTAAAACAGTGAGTGATGCATTTTCACAGTCAGTTTCCGATCGTGCAGTAATGAGAATGTCATCTACATACTGTATCAGCGCTGTAGTGGTAGGCATATGAATACTGTCCAGTTGTCTTTTGAGCACCTGACTGTAGATGCTAGGACTTTCCGTGAAGCCCTGTGGTGCTCTTGTGAATCTGAAGCTGCGGCCTTTTAAACTGAAACCGAAAAGATATTGGCTGTCCGGATGTATTGGGATACTGAAAAAGGCGTTTTTTAGATCAATAACTGTAAAGAACGTAGCCTTCGCATCAATGGCAGTCAATAATGAAGAAATGTCCGGGACCACAGGGTACTGTGGCGCCACACATTTGTTTAATTCTCGCAGGTCCACAACTAATCTATAGATAGGTGATGCATTGGGATCAGTTCTTTTAAGAATAGGAAGAACAGGTGAATTGCATATGTTTGACTCTGTCTCTTTCACCACCCCTTGTGCAATGAGTTCATCGATAATTTTCAGCAACCCTACTTCAGCTTCAGGTGGAATTTTATATTGTCGAATTCGTGGCAGCACCACTCCTTCCTTGAGGGTGACCTGGTATGGTGTAATGTTCATGAAACCTACGTCAGTCGGGCCTTGTGCCCATAGGTGCTGCGGTACATTTTGAAGCCGGATGTCAACATCTTTCATAACAAAATGTCCCTTGAAATCACGTAAATACAGTCGCACTCCTTCTGGCGAGCAACAGATAACTGCTCCCAGTTCCTTTAATGTTTTTATGCCAAGTAAGTTTTCTGGACATGATTTAGTAAGCAGTAAGTCTGTTGTATGTATTAGTGGACCGACTCCTAAAGAGACTGGTTCTGAAACCTCATTGATAATAGGCCTTCCTGAAAAGCCCAGGGATATACTCTTTGAGCCCGAGAGGGGTGCCCCTGGAACCTCAGAATGACTGATGGTAGTTCTACTTGCCCCGGTGTCAATCAAAAACTTTTTATTCTGTCCTAGTAAACGTGCATGCACATAGGGACCCGCTTGGTCCACAGGAACTGGAATAAGGGGCAAGTCGATTTCCCTCTCTGGGCTTTTTCACGAATATGCTTGATATTCTGGATAGTTAGTCTGAGCGTGCTCATACATTTGTGCTGTGGCGTGGGCTGGTAAAGGTGCATGGACAGGCGGCGGCGGTGGTGGAAAGGTGTCTGATGTCTGATGTGTGTTATTTTCTTTGGGAGGATAAGATCGTGGCTTTGTTTTACCTATCACTATATTGTTTTTCAGGACCGCACATTCATTTACGAAGTGACCTGGCTTCTTGCAATAATTACAGGTCCCAGTATTTTGTTTCGTGCTATTCTTGTTCGTGTTTGTGTTTGCCGGTGTTGATTGGGCCACCAGCATCTTCATCTTTGTGTCTCTCATGCGTCTCTTATCCTGTTCGTGTTCCTCTCTAATTCTGTTCTGGTGGTATTGTAACATCTGTAACATTTGTGAAGGGCTGTTTGCTTGCCAAGTACTCTCAACCTTTAGTACCCTATACTTCACTTCTGGTAGGGAATTTTCTACTAGTTTGCTCACGAAAAGATGGGGATATGAATCACTACCGAGCTTAAGACCACTATTAATAGTGAAACATTTCTCGAACCTAGAGTAAAAATCGCTAGTGTCTTCGTCTGGTTTCTGTTTACAGGCCGAAATAGCATCCCAGTCTTCCTTCTTGGTGATTAGTAATCTGGGCAAAACTTGTACAAGGAGTTCAGGTAGGTCTTTAGCTCGAGGACCCAGACCAACCCCCGGGCCTCTTCCTACCTCCTCTCTTTCCAGTATATCCCAACTGAGTCTTTTGTCTCCCACCTCCCAGTCCTGTCCTTTCAATTTCTCGTAAATACCAGCGGGCAATAGTACTTTTAATAACTTTAGAATGTCAGCATATGTATATTCTCCTAAGCGAAGAATGTCCTTTAGTTCTCGGTGAAAACCCCCCGGGTCTTTATCATGGGATGGTAACATTTATCTTCATTTCCAGTATCTCTAATTTTGACAAGGGGGTGTAGACATACACCCGTTGCAGGTCATTGTTTGCATCCTTTACAGGATGAACCTCTCATAGGGGGTTCAGCTTGTCGTACGACTGTTCCTTAACCTGAGGTGGAGCGGGAAGCAGGGATCTAGTCACGTATACTATATACTTGTGTCGCTGATCCAGAATGACATTAATCAGTTCAGTACCCATGTTCATCCACCTGTCTAGTATTATGTCGTCCAGCAACTTATACAACAGACCAGGACCAGAATATTGACTCTCATATAGCGTGATCAAATTTTGGACCATGTAAACACCAGCTATGCGCTGTTCGTTTGGTGGGAGGCTCAAGAACGTTTGGGCTACGATATCATTATTATATGTATCATATTGGGATATCCACAGGGTGGCTGATCGTGCTAATTCATTTTCGGTCGGGGTGAGGGGCTGATCGTTACCCAGCCATTTATTCACCGCTTTTTCGGTGATCTGGAACAAACTTTCTAGGGAATATCTTTCCTTTATGGCAGTTCCCTGTTTACGGTGATTGAGGCCCTTGGGCCTTTCGAATCGCCGGGCACGGCCCACATAATGTATTCTGTCTTTGTCCCCTGCTTCGTCATCAGATGATAACTCAGCTGTTTCGTCCGGGCTTCCTTCATGTGATGCTATTATTGCCTTCCGGATTTTGGTCAACATGTTGTCTGTTTGGCCTGATTTATCATGCTGACCGGCATCTATGCGATCACTCCAACCAGTATAACAACGGTCTACATCACCATCACCTTCGTCTTTTTCTCTGATCAGACAATTAATTAGGAAGCGAAGGATATAGTTCTTAATAATTACCTTTCTATTTTGTACGGCTTCTGCTATACACTCAGGACCTTCCCCTGTTCTTATGAATGTGTAAATTTTCTTTAGATGTTTATCCATATCTGGTAATTTTTCCAAATCTGCGACTGCTCGTCTAAGCCGTAATGAAAACACGAGCATTCTGCCCTTTCCTGGATCTGGGTCATATATACATTCGGAGATTGCTACTTTTACTGTCGGCCCCCCTCCTGATGTTGCCCCGGATCCTCCCTCCCCGCCGTCCTCGAGCTCCTGGAGTTGTTCTTGCGTTGGGGGTGCAGGGAAAATTCCGTCCACGTATGATGGTGGGGGTTCCTCTAGGTAGTTGTTAATGAACGTGTCGGATGCTGTTTGTTTTATTTTTCGGGGTACTGGCGGTGGCACTCTAACTAATTTTTCTACTGGGGCCACTTTTGCTAGTTCCTCTGAAAGGACGGGATAAATACCAGCAACGGCAGTATTACTTTCTCTTTCAGCCTGCTCTCTTTTTACCCGCTCCCCTTCTTCATGTAATTTTTCTTCTTTTGCTTTTTCGGACTCCTGTCTACTTCTCTCTGCTTTGTGGAACTCTTTCTCTGTTCTTCTATGAGATTCCTTGCGCCATAACTCAATGGCATCCTTCTGAGCAGGTCTAGATTTTCTCTACCGTATCTCTTCCTCTACCTTCATGATGCATTCCGCATCCCATGTTCCCGTAATGGGCCATTTATACTTTGTCTCTAAATCCTTCGTGTAATCCACCCAAAGTTCTAAAAACAACACGGCATCTAAACCATGCTACAGTACATGAAATCTCCAGGTGTGTCTCTAGGCAGAATGTTAACTGGTTCCTCTAGTACACCTTTCCTGGTACCTATCTTACGCAGTTTCGAAAATAACGGCATGTTGGAATGTAACCGAAAACAAAAATCACAATGAACACAAAAAAAACCAAAAATCACAATGCAACGAACTTACACACAAACCTGACACATTCAAACCTAACTGAACCTAACTTAAGACGATAACATTCATACAGCTATATCGGTGCACCTGAAAACTTGGCCTCTAAATCTTGAAACATTAATTCTTGAATGCATGCTCTTGAACATACCGGTCTCAGAAGTGAGACACGTCTTTACCGTGTTCATTAAATGAACCCGTCATGATTGCAACCCCCATGAGAAACTCACCGGGAAGCAGAACTTGTACTTGAACTTGAAGGCCTCGGACACTTGACGCTGCGCAGGGAATGGCGTATCTTAGGTGGATCTCTTGAAACCTCGGACACAGCTCTCTCGCAGGTGGGCTCTGGGTCGGGACGATCCGCAATCCTCACCGCCTCGTATGGATGCCTGGTCGCAGTCCGTCTCCTTCGTTGGCCTGAGGGAGTTGGCGGGAAAACCCGCGTCGTGTACACTCGAAGTCCGTCACGGCTGTGGAAGGGGGCAAAACTGGACCTTCATCTCCGGCGCATGGGGAAGGAGATTCGTCCCTATTCGGGCGCCATTATGTCGTAAATAAATTATCACGAGTTTCAGAATTTCTAGACATCAATACAATTACACATGAAGCAAAAGGCTGAGTCCGTGGTATCAGGTTCAAAAGGGCTTTATTCAAATAACTCGAGTTATAGGGAGAATAGCTCCATCACCACAAGGGATCAGGACCAGGGTTCTCAAAAAGGTATTCTCAAACTTTATTCACAGAGTACAGTATATATATGTTTGTAATAATATACGTAAGCAAGAGCGCTTCAGGCGGAGCAAGAGAGAATGAGATAAGAGCATGTGGGCGTGTAAGTAGGCGTGAAGGTGGGCGTCCACTTGATGATAATAGGTAAGTGTCATAGGTGGGTGGATGCCTGGAGGGGGTTGCGTGATCAGCTGGAACTTTACTGGAACTTTGCCTTACTTGTGCTCAACTCGAGCATGACGTGTAACTGACGTGTAAAAGGGTTGCTATGCAACCGGGGAGTCTGTAGTCTAGAAGTGAGGCCTTCAGTGTCAGGGTGACCAGCACATCTCGTATTATCTGATATCTAAAGTTTGGAGCAGGGACTGATTCGTGACATAGGTTGCCCATCACCAAGGGCTAATGTGGCATTTATTTCTTCATTTACTGCTGAAGTCTTGCACGGGGGCTATGGGCTTTTCACTGACGTGAGCTTTGTAATCACACAAAAAGAGACAGAAAGGCTAGGTTTTCTCCTTTGCAGATGGGTCATGTTTATCCCTCCTTCTCCAGGCAGGAATGTGGTTTCGGTAGGAGTAAGCAGATAACCGTGCTCAATACTGTCTCGGACAGGGCCCCTTTGGCTGAGGCCCAAGTGTGCGAGGCCAAGGATACGCAGCTACAGCTTTCAGAGCGTTCTGAGGCCTGAAGCCTCTTTTCGGCTCTGGCTGGGCCACAATAATGGAAATGCGGGAAAACATGTAGCATGAGCATCATGATAGACAGGCCATGGAGGGGAAATACGTAGGTGACATGTATGTGCACATGAGTGTGGGGGAACACACAGGGACACATAGGCCTCATGATATTTTATTTTCCTCACCGTGGGTCCCCTTCCTCACTACCTTGGGTTGTTTCGTAAGGAGCCAGCGACCCTAAGTGCCCTAGGCACTGTCTGCAGAACTGTCGTGGTTCTTATACCACTTTTTTAATATATGGTTTGGTCCCCCCCTGGGGCCCTGTGATTCCAGTGCTGTATATTGTTGTTTAAATGCTTTATTGAACTGTATCTTTACCTCCAGCCTCACAAGAGACTAGTGGGATTTGTTCTTAGAATAAATACATATATTTTGAATATATACCTGTGTGGACTACTCTTTCATTTGGTCATTCAAGAGGTTATCCATGGTAAAACAATAAGCTTAACACTCCTTCAAGACTTAGCCTGAAGGCTGCTCTCTACAGCTACCACTAGGATAGCTTTCTTTAAAGGTTGTCTTTTAACCTATCACCTTAAGAGTCGAATTGGGCTAGTGCAAGGTGTCCCCTATAATTAGTGGACAGCATATGCCAGGCCAACTTCTCACACCACCACACACCACAGACCCCCCGCCGCTGCTGGGGCAAAATCACCCAAGAACAACTACAGACAAGCCTCGCACTCAACCCTCTGACGACCCCCACCAACCCCGATGAGGGTGCACTCACCCTCGAACGCTGGATGAACGACTGCGCCAACACCGTCGCCCGCTGAAAAATCCCAGAGACACCAGCAGAAGAGTCAGCTGGTTCACCCCGGAACTCCTCGACTCAAAACCCAACTGCCGGAAACTGGAGAACATATGGCACAGCGACAAGACACCAGACAGCCGCGCTGCCCACAAAGACGCCATATCCAACCACCACCACCTCATCAGGACCGCCAAAAGGACCTCCTTCACAGACCGACTTGACAACAACGCACACAACAGCAAGGAGCTGTTCACCATCGTGAAGGAGCTCTCCAACCCCAGCTCCAACGCCAACGACATCCCACCATCACAAGCCCTGTGCGACTCACATGCCACCTTCTTTCACCAGAATATCACTGACATCCATAACAGCTTCAGACCCCGGACGACCCCTGCCGACCGCACCGCACCCACCGTACCCCTCCGCCCACGACACCCTGACAGCCTGGGCCAACGTGAGCATCGAGGACACAATCAAGACCATGGGAACAATCCACTCCGACCCTCTCCCGCACCACATCTTCAACAAAGCCAGCAATTCCATCGCACCCCACCTGCACAAAATCATCAACTTCTCCTTCGAGACCGCTACCTTCCCTGAGAACTGGAAGCATGCAGAGATCAACGCCCTACTGAAGAAACCCAAGGCGGATCCGAGCGACCTAAAGAACTTCCGACCCATCTCCCTGCTTCCGTTCCCAGCAAAGGTCACCGAGAAGATAGTAAACACCCAGTCCATCCGTCACCTCGAAGACAACAACATCCTGGACCTCTCCCAATCAGGATTCCGCAGCAACCACAACACCGAGACCGCCCTAATCGCCGCCACAGACAATATCAGGATCCTACTAGACAATGGCGAGACAGCGGCCCTCATCCTCCTGGACTTCTCCGCCGCCTTCGTCACCGTCTGCCACGACACACTACACATGTGCCTCTACAATGCAGGGATCCGAGACAAGGCCCTGGACTGGACCACCTCCTTCCTCTCCGGCAGAACTCAGAGAGTCCGCCTCCCCCCATTCCAATCCGAGGCCTCCGAGATCATCTGCGGCGTCCCTCAAGGATCTTCCCTCAGCCCGACGCTATTCAACGTCTACATGGCACCACTAGCACGCATCGCCCGACAGAACAACCTCAACATAATCTCCTACGCCGGCGACGCTCAGCTGATCCTCTCCCTCACCAAGGACCCCCTCACTGCCAAATCCAACCTCCACCAGGAAATGATGGCCATCGCAGACTGGATGGAGGACAGCCGCCTCAAACTGAACACAGACAAGATGGAAATCCTCTTCCTCGGGTCCAACCCCTCCGCATGCGACGACTCTTGGTGGCCCACGTCACTGGGGTCCACCCCAGCCCCCACTGACCACGCACGCAACCTGGGAGTCATCCTCCACTCTAAACTCTCCATGACCAAACAAGTCAACGCAGTCTCCTCCACCTGTTTCAACACCCTTCGCATGCTCCGCAAGATCTACAGATGGATCCCGACAAACACGAGGAAAACAGTCCCCCAGGCCCTAGTCAGCAGCGGACTCGACTACGGAAATGCCCTCTACGCCGGAGCCTCGTTCAAGCTCATCAACAGACTACAGAGAATCCAGAACGCCTCTGCACGCCTGATCCTCGACGTCCCACGCCGTGACCACATCACCCCCCACCTGAGGAACCTGCACTGGCTCCCCGTCGACAAAAGAATCTCCTTCAAGCTCCTGATCCACGCACACAAGGCACTCCACAAAACCGGCCCAGCCTATCTCAACAGTCGACTCTCCTTCTACGTACCCAACAGGAAAGTCCGCTCCGCTGACCACGGTCCCACGCATCCTGAGAACTACTTCTGGAGGCAGATCCTTCTCCCATCGCGCCGCCAGGACCTGGAACACCCTCCCCCTCTACCTGCGACAAACCGAAGACCTGCTGACCTTCAGGAGACAACTCAAGACCTGGCTCTTCGACCAATAGCAGCACCCCCCCCCCCCCCCCCCCAGCGCCTTGTAACCCTCGCGGGTATGTAGTGCGCTTTACAAATTATGTGATTGATTGATGATTGTTAAATGCTTTACACTAAGTTTCTTTGTCCATGCCTTGTTTCTTGAAGCCACAGCTACCCAGTGTTCTGCTTAAGGTTCACAAATAAGCCTGACTGCACCCAATAAAGGTTTTGCAAGTGTATTCAGTGATAAGGCTACTCAGACATGTCATATAAGGCACCCAGATCCTCACACTTACGCCTTACTCTGACTAGGATTGTAATAATTGCTTGACCAGGACTCACACCCCAGTCAACCTGTAACCCATTTTTAACACATAGGATTAGCACAGTGCCATCCACACAGAGCTGAAAAATGACAGAAGACTTACCGCTCCATCTGCAGTAGTACAGCACTGGATTGGTAAAATACCTTCCAAGCCAGTCTTGAATGCATAAAAGCAACCCCTGACACATATTTCACTCTAGTTAGAGCTCATCAGGGAAGTCAAGACAATACCCTTTCAGCCTCTGAGTGCCAGGTAATTATGCAAAACTAGAAGCAAGGAATTCTGAGTAGCTCCATAGTTTAGGCAGAGAGCAGCTCCTACATATGGCGTACCCTATTACACTTACCACCCTAAAAATCGTCTCACCTCAAATGTCTGTTTTACTAGCAGAGTTTTAAAGCATAGGATTAGCACAGGGTCATCCATGCAAAGCTAGATAGGGGCATAGGGCCCGATTCACAGAACTAACTTAAGACAAAATCCTAAACTTACTACCATTTCGGTATTCACAGAAGGCACTTACTCATTTTGGTATTCACAGAAGACACTTACTCACTTCGGTATTCGCAGAAGTTAGGAGTCCTAACTTTAGGACTGCTAAATGCCTTCTGTGAATACCGAAAGTCTTAAAATTAGGATTTTTCTCTGTTTAGGAGTCCTAAAGTTAGGACTCCTAACTTTACTACCACTAAACTGAGAAAAATCCTAATTTTAAGGCTTTCAGTATTCACAGAAGGCATTTAGGAGTCCTAAAGTTAGGAGTCCTAACTTCTGTGAATACCGAAATGAGTAAGTTCCTTCTGTGAATACCAAAATGAGTAAGTGCCTTCTGTGAATACCAAAATGGTAGTAAGTTTAGGATTTTGTCTTAAGTTAGTTCTGTGAATCGGGCCCTTAGTCTTTTGCCATATTTACAGCAAAGTGTTTAAGCATAGAATTAGCATGGTGGCATCCACGTCAAGCTGAAAAATGACAAAGCCTGTTACCACTCCAGACAAAGTAATTCAGTGATAAATTGGTAAAATGCCATAAAAGTCAACCTTGAATAGATAAAAGCAACCCCTGACGTGTGTTTTTCTCTACTTAGAGCTCATCAGAGAAATATAGCTGTGTCCAGACGCAAGGGAGCACCAAGAATAGGTCAAGACAGTACCCTTTCAGGCTGAGAGTTCACATAAACTGTGCAAAACAGGAACCAAAGAACTCTGTGTAGTTCCCAAGTTTAGGCAGAGAGCAGCTCATTTATATGGCACACCCTACAACACCAACTATACACTAAATCTGCTCACCACAAATGTCTGTTTTTCTAGAGGAGTTTATAAGCAAAGGATTAGCACAGTCTTTTTAGGTGTATTTCCGACATCTTCTTAATCTGGAATGGCAATGTAAACAAAGCAAAAGAGTTTAAACACAAGCTTAATAGGAATGATTTAAATTTGAAGTTGCAATTTTAACTAGGCAGGCATTGCATAACTTTTTTAGATGTTACTGTAAAAGTTTAGAATGGTGTCTTAACAAAGCCATTTCGGAATATGATAGGTGGGAATAGTTTGTTGTATACCAAAAGTTGACACCCTTGGAGTGCAAAATTGAGTATCCCTTATGGTGAGCTGGTTAGGATTCACTATAATTGCAGTTTAAATACAGATTTTGAGCATGAATAGGAGGCAGCTCCTATGAGATTTAGACATAGCGGCTATCCAGAACAGGTTTTGATGGAGGCAAAAAGGGAAATCACCCATATTCGAAGAGAGGAATTGTTGATGCCTGGAGCTAGATCTAAGGATTCACTTTGGTTAGACTAAATACCAAATATAGTTCACAGACACCTAGTGTTACAAATATCCTAAGGAGGTATTGGAGGTTGCTCTGTTCAGATGATAAGCTATCAGATGTCATTGGGCCTTTATGAACTGTAACATATAGGGAACCTTGGTAGGGAACTCTCTCTCTCTCTCTCTCTCTCTCCCCCCCCCTCTCTCTCTCTCTCTCTCTAGAGAGAGAGAGAGAGAGAGAGAGAGAGAGGGAGAGAGAGAGAGAGTTATCTACATCTATTTCCAGTTTACAGAGCTTTGGAAAATGCAAATCTTGTAATGGTTGTTGAAATGGAGAGGATAGGGATCAATATACAGACCCAGATATCAATCAGATGAGACAGATAGATAAATTCATCACTTGTACACTCTCATATGAAGTATATTTTCTAGAATCTCCTTGTAAAAAGTGGTATGGAGGAAGTACTGTTTTCCGGTTATGAAAAGAATTTTAGAACATAGAAGAGCTATACAGCACAATGACAGAACTTATCCATTGGCTACACATTTTCAAAAGGTCCCTGATGCCAAATTGTGAAGAATTAAGGGCTCGAGTACAGCGGTTCCAAGACCGCTGTACCTGCGGTGGCAGTCCAACCATTGCAACCTCGACGGTCCGGCTGTCGGATTTCGATTTTGGACCGCCCCCAGCCTGACACAAGACGGCCCCCACCGCCAGGATCCTGCTAATCACGACCTGCCTTGATGATGAACTTTTCATGGTGGGGACCCTGCCATGAAAAGGTCCATGGAAAGGCAGGGAAAGGGTCCCAAACAGGGCGTTTATTGCCCATTGGATGAGTGCATGGGGCACATGTTGTGCCACCCTCTACATACACTATTGTGCGTGCACTGTGTGCCATGCATGACATGGTGCATGGTACACAGTGCACCGACATGTAAGCGGTGCTGCCGCAGTGGCAGCAATTGTTTCAGGCCCCCAATAAGCCAAAGCATGTTGCCACTATTGCACCTCTGAGACAACACCTCCAGACCGGCGGTGTGGTCATAATTTGGGAGTTGAAACGCTGCCAGCTTGGCGGCATTCTCCCGACCATCGCAGAGGCTGTCCGGCGGTCGGATTGCCAAACTCAAAATCGGGGCCTAAGTTTTTTGGGCATCAATACAGTGATGAATGATCCTAGAGGGGGGGAATAGTGAGCTTAAATTAAGACAACCTGAGTCCCAATACATTATTGATTTGGGTACCAGTGGAAAGAAAGGTTTAAATACTGATGAAATGATGACACTTTTGAAATGAATTAGAATGTTGGCTACTGGGAATGCACATTAATATGATATTTGTATAGTGTTTAACAGGCAGGGCTTCAGCTTTCATAATTTTATTTTTATTTTCAGATGCAGCACATTATGGATAGTTACTCCCATGACTTAACAGAAATGAACCCTCTTGGGCTATGTAACAATTGAAGTTTGATTTTGTGAACTTTCCTTTCTGGTAGATTACTCATTCAGGCCTGCTGTAGGAGATTGTGCTGCATTGTCACATATACATTTTGTCATATTTATATGTTTTTTCATATATATTTGTTTGCATGTTTTTTCATAATATGTTGCTGCATCCAGCATTGGACATATATGTCCATGGAATTTAATTTTGATGATAATTTCATGCTAAGCCCACTTGGGCTTGACAACACTACATGTGTAGAGATATATTGTTATATCCAACAGTAAACTAATTCTGTGGGAGACAACAGTTAGCATAATGGCAGTGGCATTGGATGGAATGCATCTAGACCACAGTTTGAATCCTTGGTCTGACATACTGTTTTATGAGGTATATATGTTGTTTCCTTCAATGTACTATTTTGAATTGTGTGTATGTCTTTTATTTCTAATGTTGATAGATTTAAAAAAGAAAGGAACAGGATGTGCAAGGGCAACAAACGTAATTACAAACTTCATCACATTTATATATTTCTCCAATTTATTTATAACAACCAACTCATTATTACAAGCACCATAACCCGGGCTACAAAGCTGTCATGCTTAACTTTACAGGCAGTGTGCAAAGGATTTGCCCAACACTTCAAACAATAAAACAGTGAAAACACCACACAAAATGATTCCACGCCAAGTTAGAAGAATAGATCTGACTTAAATAAATAAAACAAGACCAAAACAACAAAAATCCAATTAGTAGACGTTTATAATGAAAAATAGCGCCAAAAAGCTCAAAGTGCTATTGATGATATCTGGTTGCACTGAAGTGCGACAAATTCACAAGCTCAGACTAACCGGGATGGATTGCAGGACGGCTAGAGGGAACCATTTAGGCCCGCTGAACAGAGTACTTTAAATCCTTGCAGAGCGTTGCTTGGATCTGCGTCAAAGATGTGTCATACAATCGAGGCAATGCGTCGGTTCCAAGATGCGGCAAGGCTTCAGTGTGAGGTCCTGATGCGTCAAAGTCGAGGATCCTGTTGACGGGGCTTGCGATGCAAAGTCCGATTTGCGAGGAGCAGCTGAGGCGATGCGCTGGTTCCAGTGAGAAGTGAAACTGCAATGTAGAGTTTCGTCATCAAGGCTGCCATTGACGAGGGATGCAAGGAGGTTGCGTTGGGAAGGCGTCATGCAGCGGCAGTTCCAAAGGCAATGCAGTGGTGCCAGGATGTGGCGGTAATGTGAACCTTTTGCGACGGGTCCAATCCATGCTGCAGCGGTGATACATCGGTTCTGTTAACAAATGCGTCGCTCAGCCGAGGAGATGCATCGGTTCTGTTCGGGGAAGTGTTACTCAGTAGAGAAGATGGGTCAGTTCCTCTGGCAAGCACTTTAAGCCCGCTTCCAAGGGTCCAGGACTGGGGTGGCATAGCTTGGACTCACAGATGGGAGAGTCCAGGTGCTGGGGTTGGAAGCCAGTTATGTCACTGAGGCTTCAAATCAGCAGGCCGGTCAGCTAGCCCTTGGGGTCACTCTCCAAGGGCTAGCTGGTTCTGGGGACAAGAGATGCAGGTTCAGTCCTTCTCCCACACGCAAGAGCAGCTGATCAGCAAAACAAAGCAGGAGTCCAGCAGAGTGCAGTTCAGCAGAGTGGCAGTCCTTCAGCAGCAAAGCACTCCTTCCTAGCAGAGTATCGACAGGTCCAGAAGTGTACTGAAGTGGTGGTGTCTGAGATCCAGTACATATACCCAGTGGTGCCTTTGAAGTGGGAGGAGACTTCAAAGACCTGCCTTTGAAGTGCACAAATGTCCTCCCAGATGTCCTCCCTTCCTGTCCTGACTCATTACAGAGGGTATACAGCCCTTTGTGTGTGGACAAGACACAGCCTATTCAGGTGTGAGGCTTTGCCCAGCTACTCCCTCCCATCCTGCCAGAGATGGCACATTGAGACACACCTTAGCTCCCTTTGTATGTGGCTGTCTAGGAGCAATACACACCCAAAGGCACCAAATGGATAGAGCAATAAAATGCCAACTTTCAGAATTGCAGTTTAAAATCTGACATCCCCATAGGTTTGGACTTTAAATTGTGATTGAAGGGACACCACACTTGAAGGGTGTATTTCTTCCTGTTGGACATGGTCCTTCTTAGGGGAATTTACCCCAAAATGTTTTGCTTTTTCCTCCTAGTCTTTGCCGACTCTCTCCACAGGACCTTGAGAAACTGGGCACCTTCCCACTGTACTGCAGGTTGAAGACGTGCACTTCTGATTCGCCTGCATTAGGCAGGGTGGGTGGCATACACGACAGGATCAGGTGTTGTACCTCCGTGTGTCCCGTAAACAAGTATACCACATCCCAGGGGTGGGTATGTCCATGTTTAGTAGTGGGAGGTAGCACTGAGTATGCTACCCACCAGATAGTCTGCCAACCATGTATAGGGCCTGTCATCGCAGGCCTATGGGGCATCATTGCTCCCCTGCCTAGTATGGCATCACCGATGCTTCATACCATGAGGACACCTCACCCAGTAAAGACCTGAAGGATGTGGGGGTGGTAAACTAAGGGAAAGGCGGGTACATATGAATTTTCCCTGCCCAGGTACTAAGGAACCTCCAACGTGGGGCTTCCCCTGCCTTGGAGTTCGACTCTTCCCCTAGGATACTCCTGGCGTGTTGCTGATTCTCCTGTGTGGCCTCAGGGCTCTGAGCTCATACCCACTGTTGAGGCAATGGAGAAGTACTTGCACACAGGCTAGGAAGAGGTGCTGACACTGTGTTATGAAACATTTGCCAGTATGCCAAAGCCGGTATGGGAGTGCACACTTGTCCCTGAGGAGTGTTAGCTATGCACCCTGCCTGCCATTACAGGACTGGATGTGTGCCCTGGTCCTTATGCTGTTTTGAATACATGTCCAGCTTGCCGTTGCAGGTTTGAGGATGTGCCCTGGCACCTATGACATTTTGCATAGGTGCCTGGCCTGCCATCATGGGCAGGTGAGTGCATACCTGCATCCCAGGTGTTGTAACACCCGGTTCAGGCCTGCTGTTGCAGGATTTTGTTAGCAGGCCTGTGTTTGCACGCTTCCATCAATGGTGTTACTGGCAAGGTGCCTGAGTCCGCTGTCACAGACTGTGTGTGGCCTGTCATACCCATAAGAGGTCAACCCATGCCCAGGTGGCCCGGATAGGGTTGTGTGCACAGACTTGCACCTAATGCGCTATGGCCTAGGAGACTTGGTCCAGCCTGCTATCGCAGACCGGTGTGTGGACAATGACATCTATCATGATTAAACTCCTGTGTGGACTAACATTGCCGGCTGCTGTGTGATCACACTTGCACCTATGATGCCCATGATTGCGTGTGACACCAGTGTTAGTTAAATCCATGTCCAGTTTGGCATTTCAGACTCGGTTAGGCACACTTGCACACCTGGTGCTGGGGACTATGTGTCCAACCTGCCATTGCAAGTCAGTGTGCACACTAGTGCACATTTGCCCAGGTAGTGAGGAATACCTGTGTGTGTTTTCATTACTTATGAGGCTTGATCTTCACATAAGTTAACATGGGGAAGTGGGTGGCATTACTCTGAGCTGCAATAGTGAATTGCAGTCGAGCAGCCTCATGATGTCTCCTATCAATGGATTTGCGATGCCAAACCTTTTCCAGTGGTAAAGGTCATTTTGGCATAACTCGCTTAGAAATGTAATTTAGAGAATATGGGTATTTCTATGCTTTAAAGGTCTTGTGTGCCATGGTGCCTCACTCCAGTGGACAACAGGTGCTGGGGCAGCACATATGTGCATTCCCCAGCCACAGCCATAAACCATGGGCATACAATTGGAACGACAGACCTCTATGATTTGAGGGTTGAATGTAATAGGTAGGAGGAAGAGGTTTTGACATTTGGCCTCTAGGAGCCAGATCATGGCACCTATAAAGATTAAGATCTACATTCCATGGCCCATGGCAGATAGGACTCCAGTTTAAGGGAGACATTTGTGGTTCAAGGGGAAACCCCTTAAACCACCCCTTACTTTAAAGAAACATGACAGTATAACTACTGGTGCCATCCTTCAGGCAGGAAGAAGATATGCTTGTTTTGAGATACACTTCTGGGGATGTATGACGGGAGAAGCCGGACTGCGTGGTGCACACTGCCAGAGGATTCTGTTCTGCACATGGAGGATTACTGCCACAGAAGGAGATTGTGTGTCCTTTCTGAATAGTGGCTGGCCTGGGCTGAAAGACCTGCTTATGTGTGGCGCCCTGAGGTGTGCTTGCTAAGGGCCTGTCGGCAGGCCTCCTGCTCTCCCAGAGATCTCAGGGGCATCAAAGATCTCCTGTGAGCACAAGCGTTCATTGGGTAGGCACCGACGTGACAGGGTTGTATTTGCACTTCTTTATCCCCCGCTGCTAGGATTGTTGTAATTAATGGTTGTTTTGATGACTTATGCATGTATATGGACCTGATATCACCATCAACCACAATCAATATTATGCTGTACTGTATCTTTGTTTCAATGCTGTGAGAAAGTGCCCTCTTTCTGCATGGTTGCCCCCACTTTTTGTTGAATCGCTGATGTGCTTTGACTGAGTGTGCCCTGGGCTCCTGCTAATCAGGTACCCATGGCCTATGTTCTTTCCCTAAAACTGCATCGAAGCCTAAAACCAATTGGCATCTCTGACCACAGGTCAGCCTCTGGTATTGGTGCCACAGGTACCCAGTGCACTGTGACCTGAGAAGGCCTCTAAGGGTTGCAGCACTTATTGTGCCACCCTTAGAGGCCCTGTACCCTTACACACACACACTGCCCATGCAGGCTGCGTGTTTTGGTGCAGAACAAAGTGAAGAGTCAACATGGCACCCATCTATGTGTGCCAAGCCTACCAACCACTGTCCTGGCATAGATCAGTCACCCCTCTAGCTGGGTGCACTTTACCAGTGGTGAGGGTACAGGTGCATGAGCCCTGTACCCCTACAGTGTCTAAGTCCATTCTTAGACATTGTAAGTGCAGTGCTGCCATTAAGAGTATATGGTGCAGGGAGTTTGTCATTATGAACTCCACAGCACCTTAATGGCTACACTGAAAACTGAGACGTTTGGCATTAAACTTCTCAGCAGATTAAACCCACACTGATGCCAGTGTGGGATTTAATGAAAAATGCACACAGATGGCATCTTAGAGATGCCCCCTGAAAACGAACCCACCTCTAGTGTCCAGGCTGAGCGGCTGCTTTCAGCTGCCACCACCAAACATATTTCTGGACCTCTGGGTCGAGAGCCTGCTGCTCTCTGGGGCCTGAAACAATGCATATCCTAGGACGAGGTGCCAAGCCTCCTCCCCAGGATGGGCAGGGTTCACGAAGGGGACGCTTCAAAAGCTTTCCGCCTTTGTGAGCTTCCTCAGGCCACTTGCTGCTCTCAGCAACTGGTCCCCACTAGTTCTGACCCCCACTTTGTGGGGGAGAACCGGTGTGAAAAACAAGCGAGAAAGAGAGGTGTGCCCACCTCTGCCAACTCCACCCCTCAGGTGGGGGAGGTGAGGTGAAGCACAACTCTCAGTCCACTCCATCTTGAAGATGGGGGGACTCAGCCAACCAGGGACAGGCTCGTGTCCCCTCCCACTGGAGGGTGGCATAATAGGGATGTACCCACCCCAGGGAAGGGACCTATTGGTCCCTGCCTTTTACCTACCTGTAACACCCCAAATCTAGAATTTAGGGGCACCCCTAAACCTTGCTTCCTAAGACAAGAACCTGCCAAAAGAAAAGAAGAAATAGGACCGAACAGCAGTGCCGAAGCCAACAAGAGGAAGACGCGTACTAACTTGGCCCAAACCCTACCGGCCTATCTCCAACTCGAACCTGCTCCTGCCAAATCCCGGTGAGTCCTGAAGTCAGCAATCTCGAAAACCCTGTAGGACCTGCCTGCCTTCAAGCACAAAGACTTTGTCTCCCGTGAACACCGGATTTGTTCACCTGCAACCTCTGGCTCCGGCCGGACACCGCAAATCCGCCCCACTCTACACCCGTTGCCTAAGGCCCGAGCTCGAGTGGGCAAACACCACGAGGAGGTCACCCTGGCGATCCTGACCTGAGATCCAGTGACCCCTGACCTGCCTGAAGCCTCCAGCCCACGCCTGCAGCCTAAATCCAGGAGACCCCCCTAACCAGGACCAGGAGCTGGTAAGAAGATTCGACCCCTGCACCCGACGCCCCACGCCCTTTTGTGCCCAAACCAACAGTGCCTAACTAACCCCTAACTTCCCAACTTACCTGTCGAAGTGGTGGTCGCACCCAGAAGACCTTCCTCTGCCTGCCTGCAGTGCTTTGGCAAACCAGAGGTTCTCCATTGAAACCCACAGGGCGCCTGACGTAGAAACAGCACCCTGCACCCGGCCACCCTAGTGCTGCTAAGGGTGCACCTTTTGTGCTAATTTGTTTCCCCATTTGCCCTGAGCTAAAGTCCAGGAGCTTTACTCCCACAACCCCGTGGCCTGCTTGCCAGCAGCCACCAACCGGAGGCCCCCTATTATACATTGGATAACATTGGGCCTCAGCTCTCTGCACCCGGCTGCCCTAATGCTGCTGAGGGTGTAAAAAGAGTGCATCCTTGACCCTGAGGGAACCCTTGTTCTAACCCCAGAAGCTCAACTCCAAAGACCGATTACTTACCTGGTAACCGTTAACTTTATTTCTCTCCATAGGAATCCATTGACTGTTTTTCTCTGAAAACATTTCTAAGTGTGGAGTTGATTTATATGGAAACCAGAAAAATAACAATTGTGCAAAACTGATTTTACTTACCTTTTCTCTAGGAAATGTACCAGTGTGATATCTAGGCATATCACACTGAGTAGAAAAAGTAATCTAAAAAGTAATCTAAAAAGTAATCTCAAAAGTAACGTAAAAGTAACTGACCTATAATTTTCAGTGCAAAATCGATACAACGTATATGGACAGCATTTCACAGTATTGCATTACCAGCAATTCAAACTGTAACCATTTCAAAGTACATTTACAATTGCATTTCAAACTCTATATTTACTGCAAGGTATTTGTCAACTTACCTGTGTCAGGCTTGCTTGGGTCTAGAAAATAAAATAACTAAAAGAATATTTTTTTATACAAAACCAATTTGTGTGAAATTGCTGATTGAGTGGGTACAACAAATGCTTAACACTGTCCTCTGATACTGCCTTACTGCTCGACCACACTACCACAAATAGAGAATAAGGTTCTATCTAACTTTACCTCGGCCTACCTTTGGGGCTTCACTGGACTCTGTGCACACTATACCTCACTTTGGTATAGTATATACAGTGCCCGCTTCCTACAAATGCTTATTATGAAAAAGCACTATACATTTCACATTGGTTTTACCCACATGGCTTCGGCTCGCGGTGCTGCTAAACAGTGTTCTATTTACATGCATGTCTATATCTTTGATATCATTGTGACATGGGATGTACCCTATAACTGTATGGGATTGTATTATCAGGATTGCTAGGGTGCCTGGGGTGGACAGCATGTCACACCACATAAGAGTGCTCTCTTTCTCTATGGGGGCAGGAGGGTAGATTAGGAATTATCTTCAATGTGCATACTATTGATGTTGCAATAATATGTGTAGGCCTAGTATTGCTAGTAATATTTGCAAATGTGTTTTATGTCCAAAAGTACTGGATGTTCATGTTATAATGATCGAATATGTGTGTTGAATGCATACGTTTTAGATACATCCTGTGTGAAGTCTCTTTTGTGATGCTCCGTGTTTTCATTGCAAGTGCCTGCTGTGCCTTGGCTTTACACATTGCCTATGAATTAAGCCTGACTGCTCAGTGCAAAGATATCCAAGGGTGAGCACAGGTTATACAGCGAGTGTAATCACCTGCCCTAGACATGAGCGGTAGGTTCTGCCTGGCTGCGGGCAACCTTTCAGCCAACCAGAAAGTGGCGGTTCCGACACTTCCCAATTAAAAATTACACTTATAAAATGTGTAATGAGGAAATCCCAATGCTATCCCATGGGAGAGATAGGCCTTGCAGTGGTGACAAATGAATTTGAGATTTTTGTCAGTACCATGACATGTAAAACTCAAAAGTACATGTCCTGCCTTTTAAATACAATGCTCTCTGCCCTCTGAGTTGTCCAAGGCCTGCCTGAGGGGTTGCTTATATGTATAAAAAGAGAAGGGTGAGGCCTGGCAGAAGGGTTATTTTGCCAGGCCGAAATGGCAGTTTGAACTGAACACAAGGGCTGTGCAATGGCTTGCCTGAGACATGATTAAAGGGCTACTTGAGTGGGTGGCACAATCTGTGCTGCAGGCCCAATAGTTGTAGCCTTAAGCACATGTGGTGCACTGTATTAGGGAGTTATAAGTAAAATGAATATGCCAATTCGGTTTGAGCCAATATTACCATATTTAGAGAAGAGAGTAAATGAACTTTAGCACTGGTTAGCAGTGGTAAGGTTCTCATAGTCCTAAAGGCAACAAGAACGAATTCAGCAAAAATAGGAAATGGAAGGCAAAAAAGTTTGGGGATGACCCAGCAGAAAGACCAATTTCCAACAGTGGTGATGTAAAGCTCTTCAATGTGGCCTTTGGGTCAAGTTCACGCTATATAAAAACTGGAAAAGCAAATGCACAAAGAGGCAAAAACAAAGCCTTAACATAAGGAGTCAATAAGATACTAATTTCCTGGCTGATGTGTACAAAGTGAAGCCCAAAAAACCTGGATAAATCGCGGCTTCATCTCTTAAATTGTGTAATCTTAGGCAAATATTTTATTTCACCAAAACTCTTTATCCTTCATTATTGTGTGTAAGGCACTTTCAAATGTGAGTTCAAAATACCAGTTGTATGAAAACCTTTTGTGCTTCATTTAAAAGACTATAATGTTGCTCTATAATATTCTAGACCGCGAACAGGGTTTAAATGATAATTGTCTTGACTCTCAGTGCACTAACAGTTTGTGTTTTTTAAATATTAATTTTATTAAGTACTTCTTTACTTCACCTTCTTTTCATCTTATCATCATCTGAGTTCCTCAAGAGTTCTGGTACCTCACAGGCTTTACTGACCCAGAATGGTAACTTAAATGCATTCGTTTTGCAAGGATAGCTCCTTCTGAACTCACTGCCACTAGTATCCTTAGACAAACTAGTAAAATTTCTCAGCAGACAATCCCTTTAATTCTCCCATCATATGGGAGATGGTTGAGAGAGTCACTGGCAATCAAGAGAAAGTAACTGCACTGGGCCTTCTGCTGAAGGACTGTCACTGTAGGCTAATAATGAGGAGCAGGCACTCAAATATTAAACTGAGGGGATCACAGGTTCAGGATTCGGGGGGAAAAAGGAGGCCTGAAAATGTTTACATTTATTTTCATGAATTATGAGACCCAGTGAGATTGCCGTTTCCCATAAAAATATTACCCAGTTTTGTAAAACCTCCTCTGGCAGTTTCCTTCTGAGCGAGCTTCACTTGAGTTGAGCCCACCACGGGAAGTTCATACCACGGGAAACGTTGTCATTTTTTTTTTCGGTCTAATTTGTCACATGCAGCTTTATCTAGATGAGTAAACTTTAGCAAATGTAATCCAAAATATAGGCAAAAGGGGTCATTGTTTATTTACAAAAGCACGCGAGACTCAAGATTGTTAAAGAGAATACGTTTACGTTATTTAAAAAGTAATGAATTTGTTTATTAATTATTAAATTGCAATGTTACTTTGGAGCTAATTGTTTAAGCAATGAAGGAGGGGCAGTTAAGAAGTAAAATTCTTGCAGGGAGGGAGACCAAAATCTAATTTGAGGAGCATGGGCATGGATAGTGCAGTAGGTGCCTGTATTTTACATCCACTCTGCGGCGGGGTGAGGCCGGATGCATTTTTTCTTGCTTGCATGAGGGCTCATGGCACCCTCAATGCCCCCTCTTTAAAGTAACCATATGCCTCCTCTTACTGTAGATTTCCTTATATTTTGGGGTTTGTGGAGTCGATGTCATGGGAGTTAGCATGGCTGTGGGTTCCTTCATCAAAAGCAGTGATGTGTCTCCTAGGGGCCTGGATGGGAGGGAGAAAGAAGTGTGGGGGGTGGGAAGAAGAATGAAAAGGACTTTAAAATATTAGTTAGGTGTTGCAATTGTGTCACAATGACTTATCAGACAAGTTTGCTAACGTATGCTGCACAAAGACAAAAATACGGCACGGCAGATCCAGCGGCGTACCAGCAACAGATACTCCAATACCATATACTCACCTGGGCCCATAAACACACATACGCACAGTCCAGTAGAACCGCTGGAGTCAAAGTTTATGTTTCTGACTTCAAGATTAGTTTCCTTTCATTCCTAACTAACCTTTTCACTGATCAAAAAGTTCTTTCCTTTGGTCATTGGACCATTAGGTGAACTAGTTGATGGTGAAATTACATTAATAACTTCTCTTATTACAATGAAAAATAACCACAGACTCGAAAAGAATTTTAAATTTTTATTTAAATTAATTGCATGTGGACCACCTCAAAGTACAGTACAGTCTCTGTCACTCATTGGAAGGAAAATTCAATTAATCAATCATCAAACACATACTTAGTACCCTGCAATGACTTATGCTCAGTAGGAGAGGACAGAGAGAAAAGGACATATGCACAATCACGTGAAATAATAATTACCTAGGATGGTGTGAAAACCAACCCCCTGGCCAAAGGGCTGGTACGGGTCCCCCATGAAAAATTGGGTGACAAAGGCTTCAGGACAGGATTCAGAGCAGGATAGATGACCTCTCTAGCACCGACGCATGCGTAGCACCCCTCTCTGATTCTCTCTTCCTCCTCGAGATTTTTCCGTGATCTTCTTCTAAATTAATTTATCAAAGATTGATGGTTCTGCATTCGATTCTTCATCAGCATCTCTCGTTACTACGACAGCATCCTGAGCTCTGTAACATTCAGCAAATCAGATTACAAAGCCAAAAAAAGCAGAGATAAAACCAGCGCCCTATTTACAAGAGGGTGCTAACATGCATAATCGCATGTTAGCACCCCTTTTCCCAATGCCTCACTTTGCATCTCTAATGAGATGCAAAGTGGGCATCACTGGGCGTACCAAAGATGGACTACCTTGCAAATATCGCTGATGTTTACATCGCGATATTTACAAGGCAGCCCACATGATTTTAGCACACATTAGATTTTGGCGAAAACGTCCGTTTTTGCCAAAACCTTCCATTTGCTAAAATCCTGACTTAGCCATCCCCAACATAGGGGGTGTATAATGCTGATACGACCCTGTGGGTCGTATCAGCAAGGTATCACCCTTTTGCAGGGAACATCGCTGGAAAACCAGTGATGTTCCCTGCAAAAGGGCGATAACCTCGCTATCTCTGGAATTGTTATCGCCCTGGAGTAGCGAGTTGTTAATAACGCGCTATCAGGGCGATAAATACCAGAGATAGCCTGCGATAATATAATTATCGCTAAGCACAGCCAGCGATAATTATCGCTGGCCGTTGTTAATATGCCCCCACCTAACTAAAGCTACCTCAATTATACCTTTCTATATTCATGTACCACCCATTAATGTTTCAATATTGTAAAAATACTAACTCCGATTGGACAGGCAAGAGGGAAGATCATCACACTATGCGTATATGTCATCTTAGTCTATTACTCCATTGTTCATGAATCCAACCCCTTAATTTTTATTCTAAAACTTTATTCCCACCCGGATTCACATTTCAGTAGAAACATTTGTTTTATTTTGTCGTGAACATCCATTCATCCAGAGGTCTTCAGTGCTTGTTCCCAGGGTATGTAACTTTTGTGTCCTTGGATTGCATTCAGGAGTATTGTCACTCTTCCGGCTCAATCTCACTAGGCATGCACGGAGGTCACATGTCTAACAAACTCTGGAGTCATACGAGAGGCCCAAATGCGCACTAATAAGAAAGTCAGTAGGACCAATATTATTTTCAAGAATAAATGGCTTTACTGTATACCACCCATCTCTACTCTAGTCCCATGTACTTATTAATGCTTTCCCCGCATTAACATTAGTAAAATAGCTTGGTTAAGTTTCCGCAAAGCAAATGCCAGCCATGTGAACCTTCAAACCGTTATTTTAGTATTTTCTTCTCATGCGCAAGAATTTCCCTCCAAGCGAAAGCTCGTCATACTGCGTAGATGCAGTTGACGCATGCGCAATAAAGATTTCCCGTTAGCAGCCATTTTAGAACTTCGCTTGAGTTACTTATGTTAGTAAACACATAGGCAAGCTTCTCTGACCCTTATTTTGATGTGGTGCATATTGGTTTCACACAATACATAATTAATACAATGTTAGGGAGTTAAATGAGAGGATTGCTTCCGAGCAAGTCTCTTTTCTACGAGTCCTTGCTCCATCAATCCCCTCTCTGATGGCATTTTGAGCCATCACAAAATTGCCCATCCCAATCAGATGCCAAATTTAGCATATCTCAATTTCTTTTCCACCCTTTTCATTCTTGTCCTCATCTCTGTTTTTCAAATCTTTCATTCTTTTGTATAACTTCCCTTTCATCTCCTCTAGCTGAATCTCTTCATATTTTATTTTCTTTCCCTTTCCATTCACTTCATATTTTCTTCCTTTCCCTTTGTTTCTGCAACATTTACACCATATCATTATTGTTAAAACTATTATTGTTATACAAGCTAATGGAAAAACTACTTGCCCTATAATACCTTTCCTAAGATTAGTAAACCATGTCCCTATTGAAGCAATACTCTTTGTTAGTCTCTTCCATACACTGTCAACCTCCAGTGGTTTCAATTATTCTTGAAGTTTTGTAATATGCTTAATGTATCCTCTGATTTCTTTGCTTTTATAGGGTATGTAAGTGCAACAATATTGCACTTCCAACATTTTACAGACTCCGCCTTCTTTTGCCAATAATATATCAAGTGCAAGTTGATTTTGAAAAATGTAGACCTAATTTCAACCATTTCTGTATTAATCATCAAGAAACCTCCAGCAGTATCAGTAGACAATTGACAGATTGTATGTGAATTTAGAATGACTCCCACTGAAGGCATTAATGCACCAAAAATGTCACCTATTATTTCCGAAAAACTAGCTCTCTTTCTTCGGGTTAGTTCATTAGTATTTTCATTGCTTACAGTGATTCTTTTTACGTGGTATATTTTTGGAAATATAATCCCAAAGTAGCAACTCCCGTACCACCGTGCAGCCTGCTTATAGTAAGCATTATTTCCACACACATAGTAAACCCCAGGAAATACTGGATCAGTTCCCCTTTTAGGCCCCAACCTCCCAGAATCAGGAAGTTATGTTAACATTCACTTGAACCAATAAATACGTTATTATGTTCTGTTTTTAATCTATGGAGGCATGTTTTCCCTGTCTTCAAAATGTCTAGGGACATCGTAGCATTAGCTTTGCCAGCTGTATAAATTCCCTCTTTCTCAACCCACGGTGGAATATTGGTTTTCTGTTCAGCAGCTATTCTTTGAAAATCCTGCATCCTTTCTTCAACTAAATTCAAAAACACTTTCTCTTCTTCACGTAATGAGCATGTTAAATTATTTTGTGTGCCTTTACTATATCTATTGACTTCATTGTTAAGAAAAATAGGAATTTCTGAAAATACTACATCTAAATTTGAATAATAATACTGAAGTTTTCCTGTTCTATAGAATAGACTTGTCCGTACACTACATGAAATGTCATATGTTGAAGGTAAATGATGGTATGTGACACTGAAGCTGGTAATTTCATACAAACATAACAGTCACTAATCTCAATTGTATCTACATACTGAAACACTTTCCCTTCATCAATCTGTTCAGCATTTATTTCTTCCTCGTCTGTCTCTTCATTCAGCTCAAATTTTCAAACTCTTTCAATATTACATAGGTCCACTCAGGACCCTTGAACTTATTGTTCAAGATTCTCAATCTTGGGCTTCTTCGAATATTTTTCACAATTGACTGCGTAGACTGAGTTTGACTAGTGACTGCATTTACTTGCTCAGGTTTTTCACTTGTTTTTCTCAATTGTTATTTTAATCTTTTAACTCCACCTGGCCAGTTATCACCTTTTCTGAACCTTTTAACTTGCACTGCACTTTCACCTTCTTTGCCTCTCTCAAAAGTTCTTTTATTTTCGTTATGTTGTGGCACAATCCGTTCTTCCTCTTCTTCGGAGTTATTCTCTAACTGTTCTTGTTCAGGTCTTGTTATCGTGGCTTCATCTGCCTGAACTTGTTCTTCTTCCTATATCTGATCCTGTTTGAGTCTTATTTCAAATTGATCTTCTTCTTCCCGAACTTGTTCTTCTTCTCCTAACTGGTCCTGTTCAGGTCTTACTACAATTTGTTTTTCTGCTGCCTGAACTCGTTCTTCTATACCTGTCTGTCCCTGCTCAGGTCTTTTGGTTGATATGCCTGCCTGAGTATGTTCTTCTTTCCCTATCTGGTCCTTCTCAGGGTCTCGAGTAACTTTATTCACTTCTTCCTGAGCGTGTTCTTCTACACCTATCTGGTCCTCACTAGTTTCTTGTCTTTCTAATCTGGTTCTGCTTCTTGTTTGAATAACCACCTCAGGTATGTCAACCACTGGTATCCAGCCCTCCTGACATGTGCTTGGTTGTTCTTTGTCAGTCACTTCAGAATCTGTCCCTCTAGATTCTTTGATTGCACAACCTTTAGCAGTCTCAACTGTTTCAGACAGTTGTGGTCTTTCACAGTGGGGCCTGGAACCCTTTTTGTGTGACTCGCATGGATCCAATTGGGCAAACCTGCACACTTCACTGCTGTAGTAGTGACCAGTATGACTTGCTGTGGAACATCCCACCTGGGTGCTAGGCACGACTTTCTGGTGTGCTTCTTCGCTACCACCCAGTCTTCTGGATTCAAATCATGCGCCTGTGCTGGCTGCCTGGCAACTGCGTCTTCTCCAACCTGGTGAGAGACAGAACGCACTAGGTCAGCCATTGCTTTGCAATAATCCAATACCAGATCAGCAGATATATTCAGCAATTTATGTCCTGGTACAAATGCTTGTCTCATTTCCCTTACCATGAGTATCTCATGGGGACTCAATCCTGTTTTTCTGTCAGGAATACTTCGGAGTCCCATCAATACAAGAGGCAATGCGTCTGGCCAACTCAGTGATGTGGATGCACACACCTTCGCCAGTCTTGACTTAATTGTGCCGTTCAATTGTTCTACCACTCCAGAAGCCTCTGGACGGTATGCACAGTGCAGTTTTTGTTCTATTTTGAATGCTTCACAGATTAATCGAATTATTACATTATTAAAATGAGGTCCTCTATCTGATTCCAAAGTTACTGGAAAACCAAAACGAGGAATTAATTCCCTCAACAGCAATTTAGCAACTATCAGACTGTAATTTCTCCTAATGGGATATGCCTCCACCCATCGTGAAAACAAACACACTATGACAAGGATGTACTTCATTCCATTGCTTGGTGGTAACTCTATAAAATCAAAACTGTAATCTTATCAATGGCCCTTCTGCCTTTCCAATTTTTCACCAACTGACTACTGTCTTCTGCCTGAATTTATTTGCTGACAAATTAAGCATCTCTGGCAAAGACTCTCTGCGACTACCCTGAACCTTGGATTATACCAATCTTGTCTAAATAGTCTGATCATAGCATCCCTGCTTACATGAGTTTCCCCATGATACATTATTGCCATTTGAGAGAACAAACAGTCTGGCATGACTAGTCTGCCATCAGGGTACACCCACACGTCATCTTCTGCCCTCCTTTCACAACCTGATTTTATCCGATTTTCGCTTACCTATACCTCATCCTGCAACTGTCTCACCTCATCCCATGTTTCGAAAGCTGAGAATAACATAAGTTGGCAGCTGATTCCACTTGTTTCAATTTTCTTATTCAATGCCACAATATTTCTTGCACAATATTGAGCAATCTGGTCAGCATATCGGTTACCGGCTGTCAAATAGTCATTTCCTGACTGGTGAGCAGCACACTTGACCACTGCTATTTCTTTTGGCAATTGTATCGCTTCCAACAATTCTTTCACAGATTTCCCATTTTGTAGTGGAGATCCTGAAGAAGTGAGAAATCCCCTCTGCATCCAGAGCTGGCCAAAGTCATGCACAACCCCGTAACCATATTGACTGTCTGTTAATACGGTTATCTTCCAATTTTTCCCAATTTTGCATGCCTTTATTAAGGCCACCAGTTCGGCTACTTGTGCAGACTTGACTCCTGGTAAACAGGTGCTTCAATTACCCCAGATATTTTACTGACAGCATAAGGTGCACCCAGTCCTCCTCCCTCAATCCTTAAACAAGAGGCATCGACAAATAGTTTGTGATCTGGCTCTTTCAGGGGCTCTTCCTGTATATCAGGGCTGGGCTTAGTACACATCGCAGTCACATCCAAGCATTCATGATCCACTTCATCTTTAACTTCTTCTAAACGTGGATCTGGCAATAGTGTAGCAGGGTTTACCATTGTACACCTAATTACTGTCACATTTTCTGCTCCAAGAATTACTCTTTCATACTTAGTCATCCGACTAGGGGTAAGGTGCTGTGTTCGAGTTCTTGTTAAGAGAATCTCAACTGAATGTGGAGCATAAACCTTTACTGGATGTCCCATCACAATTGACTCACTTTGCTCCAGACTCATGCAAGTAGCAGATACTACTTTTAAGCAGCCAGGTAAAGCTGAAGCTGCAGGATCCAAAGTAGCAGAGAAATATGCTACTGGACGTCGGCTTTATCCATGTCTCTGGGTTAAAACTGAAAGCGCACAACTCTCTCTCTCACAACAAAACATTGCAAATTCTTTTGTATAATCAGGCATACCTAACGCAGGGGGCTTGCACAGGCAATTTTTCAATTTCACAAATGCTTCCACACTTTCATCATTCCAGACAATTGGATCCTTCACTCTCTTTTGTGTCATCTTAATCAATGGTTTTGCTAACAAAGAAAATCCTACAATCCACTGATGACAGTACCCAACCACTCCGAGAAACATTCTTATCTCTCTTTGTGTCTATGGTAACTGCATTTGCTTGATTATTTTAATTCTCTCAGGGGTCAGTTTTCTCACTCCTCTTTCTATTTTGTGACCCAGGTATTTTTCTCCTGTTTTACAAAATTGCAATTTCTCTGGAGACACTTTGGGGCAGATTTACAACAAAGTAACGCAGAACGGTGCAGCAAGTCATTTAGCAGCACCGTGCTGCGTTAGTTTGGAAAGCACAGAGATGCAACATATTTACAAGAATATGTTGCATCTCTGTGCTTCCCCTGCGCGGCGCACAAACTGCAGCCATGCGCCAGCGCAGGCACCCTTGCACCATGGTGCAAGGATGCCTGTGTCGTGGGTAGATTGTTTTTGTGCAGGAAGGGACACCTTCCTGCACAAAAACAATCACAAGAGGCTTTTTCCTCTTTCAATGCATGCTGTAGAATGCAGCACGCATTGAAAGTGGAAAAAACTAGGGGAAATGAAAACATTTCTCCTCTTTGCGCCTCGCTACGCCACCTCTAGGGTGGCGTAGCATCACAGGCATCTCCAGATTTACGATTTCTTGTAAATCTGGAGATGTGTGTTGTTCCATGGGTGTTGCGTGGGAACACCCACAGCAACACCCATGGAACGCCCCTTTAACGCACAGTGCTGCGTGTGAAGGGGCCATATTTACGAGGAGAGGAAAAGTCACGCAGGTTGGCTTTTCCTCTCCTTGTAAATATGGAAGAGCCCCCTGCACCACCAATACGTCATGAAAAGTGACATAGTGGTGGCGCAGGGGGCTTGTAAATCTGCCCCTTTGTGTCCTTCATCAGCTAAATGATTTAGCAAACGCAATTGAATCAGCAACACAGTCTTCTCTGGATTTTGATGCTACAAGTAAGCCATCGATATATTGAGCTAGAACTGAATTTCTGGGCATAACTAACTTCTCTAGACACTTTTTCAGTATTTGATTAAAAAGTGAAGGACTTTCTGTATACCTTGAGGAACTTGATTCCATGCCAAGATACGATTTCAAGAAAAAAAATACTGGCTGTCTGAATGCAAAGGAATAGACAAAAAGGCTTGACACAAATCAAGCCTGCAGTCCAGGGTATCTGATAAAGAATCACTGCTGGATTTAGCACCACAGGCCATGGTACTACAATTTTATTAATTTTTCTTAAATCCTGCACTATCCTGTATTTTCCACTAGGCTTTTTAAGTCCTATTATAGGCGAATTGCGAGGACTACTCATTATTTCTTTTAAAATGCCCTGTTTAATCATCCAGTCAATTTCTGAAGCCACTCTGACTTTCACTTCTGGACTCATTTTGTATTGTCTGGTGTTGGGATAAACTGCACCTTCTCTCACAGTTACTTTCACTGGGTCTACATTCACCATTAGCCCCATTTATTTTCCAGTGAAATCCCATACATCTGGATTCACCGTTGCTTTCAGTTCTTCTGGTAAGTCATCTTTTGTCATTAAGGAATACATTTAATCTATTGCTGTGCCTTGTTTAGCAAGCATTATCTTATATACAATATCTTCATCAGGGGTTTGTAAAGCAACACCATCCGGTGTGCAATAAATTGTGCAATTCGTTTTGCACAACAGATCTCTTCCTAATAGATTTACTGGACTAGAATCGCAAACCCCGAAACTATGCATGTCTTTAAAATTTTCGATGTGCACTTCCATTGGTTCTGTTATTGAGGTTCTAATCTGTTGATTTCAGACTCCAACAAGTTGGATTGCTTCTCCCGAGAGGGGAGGTCTGGGATGTCTGCTGTTCTCGCAGTAGAACGGGTAGCACCAGAATCCAACAGAAAAGTGAAATCATTGCCTTCTACTTTCCCATCAATAAATGGACATGACTGATCTACCGGCAAGGATGCGCCAAGTACGCACTCCTCTTTCTCCCCCCCTCAGGCACCGTCACTACAGTTACTAGTTACGCGACCCCCAGCAATCAATTTTTCTTTTGTAATCATGTTTTGATCTTGTCTGAGTGTCAGCCCCGGTGGTGTTTTGTCCATATCGTTCTGACCCTATCTGGGCCCATATTTATCTTAGAGCATAGGCAGGTGGTTTTTTCCTTGTAGTATGTTTTCTAATTTTTCCGCTGCACCATCTGCCTAGTAATTTTTCTCAGGGGTCCCCCTTTATATTGGTTACCGTCCTTACATTTGACTAACTTCATCATCATAACTCTGTAAAAGGTATCGTGAAATCACAGAATTTTTCTTACCACTTCCTCCCTGAAATCCGGTGTCCGCACTGTACTTTTGCTGGTTCACAAAATTTGGCATAGGAGCAGGTGGCACCTGACACTGCTGATTAATTACCTGCTGCGGCTGATTCATAAGCACCTCATTCTGTGTCTGTGGATTTAAATTTTGGTTTGGCCCATTATTATTCTGAATATTCTTACACTCATTTTTCCAATGTCCAAGCTTTCCGCACCCATGACAAGGAAACTTCTTCTTTGCATCCTCTCTATTCATTCGTCCTCTTGATTTACCACCATTTGCCACTTGATCATTTTGATTCTGTTCTTTCATCTGACTATCAGTCTGATTATTTAACTTAAATTCCTGTTGTTCAACCAATTTCACTTGTGTCCACATAATTTTCCTTTTTAACTTTCTATGTCTCGCCTCAATATCATCCCCACAATACTTTGAGTACTTTAGAATATCATCAAAGGATTTTCCCTGCCAACATAACATGTGCTGTTGAATCAACTGACTAATCTCTGGTTTCAAACCATACACAAACCGATAAACAAAATGTCCCATATCCTTGTCTCCAATGTTCTCAAAGCCACTATACTCCTTAAATACCTGTGGCTGTTGTTCATAGTACGCATGAACAGACTCATTCAGTTCTTGGGTGCATCTATCTATCTTTACCCAATATGTTTCTTTGGGAGGGATTTTCCCTTTCAAGAAGGTAATTACTTGGTGATATTTCTTCATCACATCATCTGAGGGTGCTACTGTTTTCGAATCTCTTGGAAACTCCTCATTCGGCCAATCAACTGTAATCCTACATTCCGTCCATAAATCAGCAGGTACCACTATATCGAACAGACCATCCAGATCTTTCAACAAGACTTACAAAACTTTCACAAACCTATCAAGCTGTTTGTACCATTCAACTGGTTTCTCTCTCAATCTAGGGAAATCGTTTGTAAATGACAAAATATCTTGTCGACACCATGGGACATGAACACATCCACCTCCAGGTACCTCTCTCATGGGACACATTCTTACTACCTTTCCTGATTCTTTTAATAAATATGTAGAGGACTCTTCCTTCGCCTGTGCTTCCTCCTTCTTCCTTGTTCACCTTGTCCTCCACTTGTCAAGGTCTCCCCTCTTTTGCAAAATATTCATCAACTCCTTTACCTGTAGCTTTCTACCGGACACATTCATTTTTCTAAATCTTTATCAGTAAACTCCACTCAATATGGTTTCTGCAGCACTTTTGATCTCCCTATATCTATTCCCATTTCTGAAGCGAATTCTGTCAGTTTCTCATGAAATGCTTTCACATTTCTTGTTATACTCCTACATATAAACAACAACTCTTCCTCATTGTAAGTGTTCAATCTTTCTATTCTCACATTTCCAGCTACCATCTCTTCCAATTCTACTTTTAATTTGTAAATATCCCAAATTTTTGGTGGTGAGCTTTGTTTTTCTATACACTGTGCCCATCCTTCCAGATCTTCTGGAGTTACTGCTGTTGAACTCCTGGCTCCAATGGATACCACAGACCTTCCTTCTTTTGAATTGCTGGGTGTAACTCTTTTTGGGGTTTCACTTACTGATTGTCTTATCAGTAGATCCATTAATGAAATCACTGAATCGCACTCACTGGCTTGGTCGTCAGTTATTACAATTTCTTTTCTAGGATTATTCAAAAGAGTTGTTACAGCTTGTGGTTTTGGACAATTTACTTTGTTTCCATACAAAGGAACAACGGGACCTATAGTTATGGGTATTGTCAATGATTCAGGGTTTAAATTTAGTTGGCTTATTTTCTGTAATAATTCCTCTCTGTTTTTATTTAACGCTTCTTTTTCTTTATCTTGAAGTACCCTACTAACTGATGCATCATGTAAAATGTGCGGAATCAAAGGCATTCCCATGACTGGTGCACTCGGGGTGACTCTACTGGGTCCTTCCTGATACGGTGGAGGGTTTTTAGTTAAAATGTCCTCCAAAATGTAATCATCTGATTCACCATAACCTGTCACTCTCATGTGTTTTGTTTTCTGCTTACACTTGCCCCCTGACTGTTTCACAGCCATCAACACTGGATATAAACCTTCCAATACCATTGCTCTGCTACATTGCTTCATTTGACCCTCATGTGACTCACGTAAATATCGGGAAAAATGTCCCATATATCTTCCACTCCTGTTTTTCTCTCGTTCATATGCCTCAGTCTCCCATTCTTCTAAAGCCTCATACTGCGTTAGCCTAGGTCTTGGATCTAAATCATTCATCCGCATTCTCAAGTTCTGAAGAATTCTCCCATTAAATGTACCATGTTCAGGAAAAGCTACAACACCATCACTCTTTGTGTATTCTATCCAATTCTCCATCCATACACACGTATGATATCCTCTCTCCATCATCATAAATGAAGCAGGCTTTGTTGGTGGCGGAATAGGAATTCCCTCTCTAGTCAACCCAAATTCTTAATTTTTTGTATAAATGACATTTTTCTCCTTTCACCATACATTCTAGATACTCGATGTAGAAAACAATAATCCGCAAACCCTCAAGCTTTTCTGTCGGGGCGACTCACTTCAAAAGGCAAATGTGAATCAAACATACAAATTTTCGTCGATCAATCCTAAAAATGCTTCTATTTAATCACCCAATCAGATTCCAGCTCACGCTCGTGGTCTGACCAATACCAGCGCGGCCTTTTCAATGTAGTCAGTTCTGCTCCTTATTACTGCCCCCTCCTTTACAATTCGCGTCAGTCACACGCCCGCTGTTTCAACCTATCCCAGCGCGGCTCTCTGTGACGTCAGTGCAACTCTGGCAACTGACCCTTCCTTCACAAGGTAATACGATAACTTCTTTTCTTTACTTTAAAAAAAAAAAAAATTAGTTATTAACAACATAAAAACATTCGCTACACTGCCTGTTCCGCTAAACAAAGGATAGATTTCCGACTTATTCCTGGAGTCTCAGAATTGCTCCTCTTCTACTGCGAGTAAAAACCTCTGTTTACCCTTCATTCAAGCTCAAGAGTACCTGTTACTACTTCAGTGTTACCCTTACTAGGTGATATAAGACCAAAGTTTCACAAGCAAACCTTATGCTTTCACTCACACGCACTTTTACACGAAAAAGTCCCTAATTTTAACACTGTCAGCCCTGCGTAGCTCAGTGCTATTCCAACAGACGAGTAACCTCACTGCAGTATGGCTTCTATCACCATCCGCTATTCATTCCCCGGGAATTTTCCCAACAACATACAACAACGCTAACTCTTTTTGTAAAACATCAATAATCAATACTTATCGCCAAACTAGTCAATAATAACCATAGCTCTGCTACCATAAAACTGATCCAGCGGCGTACCAGCAGCATATACTCCAATACCATATACTCACGTGGGCCCATAAACACACATACACACAGTCCAGTAGAACCGCTGGAGTCAAAGTTTATGTTTCTGACTTCAAGATTAGTTTCCTTTCATTCCTAACTAACCTTTTCATTGATCAAAAAGTTCTTTCCTCTGGTGGATGGACCATTAGTTGAACTAGTTGATGGTGAAATGACATTATTAACTTCTCTTATTACAATGAAAAATAACCACAGACTCGGGAAAGAATTTAAAATTTGTATCTAATTTAATTGCATGTGAGCCACCTCAAAGTACAGTACAGTTTCCGTCACTCATAGGAAGGAAAATTCAATTAATCAATCATCAAACACATACTTTGTACCCTGCAATGACTTATGCTCAGAAAGGAGAGGACAGAGAGAAAAGGACATCTGCACAATCACAGAAAATAATAATTACCTAGGATGGTGGAAAACCAGCGCCCTGGCCAAAGGGCTGGTAAGGGCCCCCGTGAAAAATCGGGCGACGAAGGATTCAGGATAGGATTCAGGACAGGATAGATGACCTCTCTAGCGCCGACGCATGCGTAGCACCCCTCTCTGACACTCTCTCCCTCCTCGAGATTCTTCCGCGATCTTCTTCTGAATTAATTTATCTAAGATTGATGGTTCTGCATTCGATTCTTCATCAGCATCTCTCATTACTCCGATACATCCCGAGCTCTGCAACATTCAGCAAATCTCCATCTCACTAAGTAACTAAATCTACCTCAATTATACCTTTCTATATTCATGTACCACCCATTAATGTTTCAATATTGTAAAAATACTAACTCTGATTGGACAGGCAATGGTGGAAGATCATCACACCATGCTTATATGTCATCTTAGGCTATCACTCCATTGGTCATAAATCCAACCCCTTAATTTTTATTCCAAAACTTTATTCCCACCGTATTCACATCTTATTAGAAACATTTGTTTTATTTTGTCGTGAACATCCATTCATCCAGAGGTCTTCCGTGCTTGTTCCCAGGGTATGTAACTTTTGTATCCTTGGATTGCATTCAAGAATATTGTCACTCTTCCGGCTCAATTTCACCAGGCATGCGCGGAGGTCACATGTCTAACAAACTCTGGACTCATACGAGAGGCCCAAATGCGCACTAATAAGAAAGACAGATATTATTTTCAAGAATAAATGGTTTCACTGTATACCACCCATCTCTACTCTAATCCCATTTACTTATTAATGCTTTCCCCACATTAGCATTAGTAAAATAGCTTGGTTTAGTTTCCGCAAAGCAGATGCCAGGCATGTGAACCTTCAAGCGCCATTTTAGTATTTTCTGCTCATGCGCAAGAATTTCCCTCAAAGCGACAGCTCGTCATACTGCGTAGATGCAGTTGACGCATGCACAATAAAGGTTTCCCCTTAGCAGCCATTTTAGAACTTTGCTCGAGTTACTTACGTTAGTAAACACATAGGCAAGCTTCTGTAGCCCTTATTTTGATGTGGTGCGTATTCGTTTTACACAATACATAATTAATACAATGTTATGGAGTTAAATGAGAGGATTGCTTCGGAGCAAGTCTCTTTTCTACGAGTCCTTACTCCATCACGGCCAGTGACAGTTCATGTTATGTTATATGTTATAGGTTACAACCAAAAGCCGTCATCAGATTGATTATTTAGCTACTATATGCCTGAGAGAAGAGCCAAGTTTTTAGCATTCTTCTAAAGCTTGTATAGTTGCCTGTTAGACGAATTGCAGTGGGCAATGAGTCCCCAGACCTGGGGACCTTGAACTGAGAAGCAAAGCCCTCAGAGTCTCTTTAATTTGAAGCTTGGGACCGTGAGAAGGTTCATTTGAGAGGACCTAAGATTGCGTTTCGGAGAATATTTACTGTTTTATCAAAGATACATTAAAACTGTTTGGGGAAAAGTTTAACTTCATTAATACCAATTTAACACTGGAATTTAGCAATGACCACTTAAACTTTGCCAAGCTCTGTCATTGCCATGTATCCTAGAGTAAATAATAGGAATGATTTGCATAATTTGGGGAATTTTTCAAATATTCAAAATTACGTCGTAATGCTTTGTTTTGTAAATACGTTGTAAAATTACAGCGTAGAAACAATGTGAATTACCTTTATGCGAGCGGCTGTCATTCGTTGTACTTGTGTTTTTTGTGCTTCATTTTTAGCACAAAAGCATCATCGAGTCCAAACTGGAAGTCAGGATGCGTTTTGTGCTGCAATATTTGCTAAATGCCATATTTAATTTTCGCATATTTATTCCTATTTTTGTGTAATTTTCTTAACACTTTGTATAAATATGCAACAGTAAATTACATGAATTTTACACAGCCCTACATTGGGACAGCGTGCCCACAGCAGGCCCAAGCCAGTAGTGGTGAGGTCCTAATTACCTTGAGGTAATTAGGACAATAGGACAATTAGGGCAGTAGGACCACTCCCAACAGGCCGGGGCCTGTACCGGCGAGGTCCTAATTCTACTGAGGTAATTAGGACAATACGACACAGCAGATCACCCAAGCAATGGCAACAGGGAGTCACAAAGTCTGAGTCCCTCCAACTCTTCATTCTCACGCCTTGTGGGCTCCAAGGTACCCAACCATTTAAATAAGAAAAAAAAGGCAAAACATTGCTGGCTCCTGCGCCGCCCATGGGGCCGCTTCAGGGAGCCAGCGGGTCCACAGGGGCCCCGGAGCTCGGTGTGCTGCCCCCAACTAAAGAGAAACAACCAGGACGCTGCTGGTAGATTGGACTTTGCCTTTTCTCCTGTGCACCCAGATCTTGGGCGTCCGAGAATCAGTTACACCCTCTAGAAGGGACCAGGCCCAATTCTAGAGGGTGGACCATGTGGCCCGGGCACACCCAAGGTAAATCTGAACTGGAAAAAAAGCATTTTTCACCATAACGTTTCACAAGGGCGTGCAGCCCAGTGGGATCTCCCTTTTTGTTTTTTTAATGATTAATACCATTGATAGAGGCTACTTCCAGGCCGGGGTAGAGGTGTGACGTCAGCACAGTTTAGTAGTTGCTGATGCACAAATGACCAGCATGGATATCCTGAAGACTGAATTAGGATTCTGGGTTTATTGACCGTATTTTTAAAACGCTTTGCAAAGTAAAAAGATGCCAACGTTCTTTTTAAAACATGAAAGCTGTAAAGTGGACCTGTATTTCAGCTGAGACATTCCTGCTGTTACACGTGACCAGGAGCATGCTGCAGTCTTCAAATTCTGCTTCCCCCCTCTTCCCAAAAGCTGGAAGCTCTTCAAACCCTTATCTAAAGGCTCTGATCTCCAGGCCTGCAGACTTTTTGAGCACGCGCTCTGTGCAGACAGCTGCCTCTACTACCGCCTTCTGGAATCTTCCAGGCCATTCCTACATGAGTTCTTCCCTCTCTCGGGTGCCAGACAGAGCACGTCAGATGAGTTCTCTGTACGTAGCAAAACAGATCAAGTGTCGGGAAAGTTTCTGCCGCCTGAACGAAAGCACGCTTGCCCGTCAACAAAAAGCCTTTAAAGGCTCAAAACAAACAACTCTAGAGTGCCCACCCTCACTCTTCTCCGTCTGCCTGCGTGCTCAGGCGGCGTGCCTACGTGGCCCACTGCTCTGGGGCACAGGCTGGGGTGACAGCTCTTTATCAAGACTGAAGTGACGTCAGACACTAACAGCTAACGGACATTCCAGACCGCGATTAGAACCAGCAGCTGCGGAGATTACAGCGCGCTATCTGCTGCCCTATAATTGGAAACGCGAAAGTCCAAAGCAATCCCGGTCTGGGGACAAAGAGAAGGTCCTGAAAGGATCGGAGCGGCGTCTGCAGAACAAAGCGCCTTCATCTCAAGGTCATGCAAGCTACACCCCAGGCGCGCGGCTGACGGCTGAATATAACTGAAAGGTTTTCAGTGCACACGGGGCACGAGCTGCTCACACGGCCATTCTTGCACTGCACGTGGGACTTGAGGAACTCACTCATCATGAGCCATGAACTACAAATGGGCACGTGCAGCTCACTGCCCTCACCGGACCTATCCTGCCCTGCATGTCGGACTAGATAGAGAAGCTCACTCCCCATGCCCTCACTGAACCGTTCATGCGCTGTGCGCGAGACAGGCAGGACACACTCACTCACCGTGAGCCATACAAACACTGTAGAACCGGCAGAAGCATCTCACACCCTCTGTGGACCATCCATACTGCACGTGGTACTTACTGGAGGAACTCCCTCACCTTCAGTCATACTCTGCACAGGGGTCATGTATAGCTCATTTACATCACTGGACCATTCATGCACTGTACATTAGGCTGGTGACATTTAAAAGTAGTGGGGCATAAAAGTTTGGGGTCAGTGGAGTGCACGTCAGCCTGACTGTCATAAGAGGGGTTCTCCCCCCCCCCCCCCCCGAGAAGATGTTGAAAAAATATTGGGCAAATTGTGCATTTTCAAGCATATTTAAGAAAACAAGAAAGTTAATAAAGCAATAATTCAAGTGTTTTATGACATAAATAAAGAGATGTTATACATAAGTAGCTGCCTATTCAATATAACCACAGAACTTCATAACAAACCTTGAGATAACAATGCTGAGCACCTCGGATTTCTTTATTGATAAAAATGAACTCTACAGAGGAAAGGCGAGTTATTGTGATTTGCCAGTAGGAGCACAAAGTTCATCCCCTGACAAATTCCTTGAATGTTTTGTGTGCATTTGGGAGGAGCTGAAAGGGGTGTTTTCGCCAAACAACCGGACACGTGTCAGGCCATAAACACTGGGCTCAGGACATTTAATAGCATTGTTAACATATCGTGATATGACAGTGAAAAATGCAACTAGAGAGTGAGTCAAATGCATTGTTCTGCTCAACCCCCAACGCACATAACTGAAGTGAGGCAGCAGAAACTCAGTTAGTGACATGCCAACTCATTGGTATATTTTAGTTTGGCTTAACCTCGAGTGTTTCAGGTACATTAGAGTGGTTTCTAGACATTCTTTCCGTTTCTTTTCTAGCCATGGGTGGTATCGTGTTGCCATATAAGGGCCATTGTTTGGCCTGGTTAATGGCACGGATTGCCTGACCCACATGTGCTCCGCAATCAACATGTTAAGTATTGTAAAGTAAACCCCGCAGGCCAGACATAGTTTAAACACCTAATAATAGCGTGACAGTGGCCTGCCTGGAACATTCTGTCCCCGAGTGCCTCTGCCCTGAGGCCAGGCCCGGACATCCTAGAGTGAGAGGTTACAAGTTCATAAACAAACCCCCTCTGACTTCCCCGACCCCAACTCGCTTCCTCCTCGTGTGCAGTGTGCGCTGACACTGCCTGTGATCTGAGGCAGGCTGGGCTCATGCAGCAGGGCCGTTCAGCAGGAACACTGCCATCTAGCTGTTTCTACACGCCGCGGGCCTTTCACCCCCACGACTGAGACTCTGCAATCAGTGCAATGCTGTGGCAGTGGCAATTGGCCTAATGCGCAGGAAGAGTCTTTCGACAGACAAGCAAACCAAGAACAGAAATAAACTAACCACATCCTTTTTTATGATGCGCAAACTAAATCCGAAGCAACAACACGCGATTTACAAGAGCCCCAGCTGTGTTTCATTACACACACATTAATTTCAAATCACTTAAATAGCCATAGTATTGAGGGCATGCCTGAAATTCTTGATGAAGGTCCTTTCACCCTTCCACATGAACGAGACAGTCAAACTTATAGCTTTTTTCCCCCCAACAAATCTAATGCAGCACAAAGTGCCTTACACATGCTAGAAGTCAGGAGGGCTGTAATGTATTACATACAGATCACCCCAGACATCGGGAAAACACATCAGTTCTTTATAGGATATTCACCGCACCTCGTCAGTGGTGGCCGGCATGCTCAAGGGAGGGGTGTTCACGGGGGAAATAAATAAAATTAAAATAAAAGTAAACGTACCTGAGTGCCGCCGGGATACCACACTGCCTCCGCTCCGGCCTGTACTGGTGGGTCCGCGTGTTTCTGCTGCAGGAAGCAGCCAGCAGGCAGCTTCCATCACCACGCAACGCAAGGGAAGCCAATCACGATGCTGGTAGGCGCACCAGGCTAGCGCCCCATCCGGGACATTTTCTCTGCATAGAGAAAGACAGAGAGTGGGCGGTCCTGCTCGAGGGCAGGGAGGAGTGGCTTACCCACTGTTGTGGATACTGACTGTTTGGTTGGCCTTGAGCCGACCAAACAGTCAGTACCCACAACAGTGGGTAAGCCACTCCCCCAGCCCTCAAGCAGGACCGCCTACCCCCCGCCCCAAACCAGGCACAGAGGCACTTCTGCTTTCTCGCAATGCGAGAAGGCAGAAACATAAATGGTAGTTTATACCGTTGATATTTCTGCCTTCTCGCACTGCGAGAAAGCAGTGAGGCAATGCCCCAATGGGGGAGCCGCCACTCAGGCACTCACTCGCCATGAGCTATACATACTTGGCAGAGGCATCCAACTGCCTCCCCGGATCTTCCCTACTGCCCGAGGAACAGGAGGAGCTCACCCCCCTCCAGACATACACTGCACAGGAGGCACAAGGAGGTTACTGCCCTCCCTGGACCATTCAATCACTTCACGAAGGACTGAGGAGCCCACTCACTGCAATCCATACACTGCACAGGAGGCAGGGCACGCTTACTGCTCGCAAAACCATTCAGGCACTGCACGCAGGGCATTTGGAGCTCACAGGGGATGCAAGCCATTCACTGCAATCACTGGACTATTCATACACTGTACATAGGACAGAGAGAGCACACAGAGAACACGGGCAGCTGACTGTCCTCACTGGACATTCATTCACTGCACGTGGGTCAGTAGGAGCTCACTTCCCTCAAGTCTTTTCACACACTGCACAGCAGGCACAAGCAGGCCATTCGTGCACCTCACATGGTACCAGAGGAGCTACCCCAACATGATATGCACAGCTCACTGGAAGATTCATACGATAAACTTGAGACAGGAGGCACGCACTCACCATGGACTATACGCTGCACAGTTCGCTGTCTTCATTGTCTCATTCATATACAGTTTATATGGACCACAACAAACATACACTGCATGAGAACCTATACCCTGTACATGGGGCAACTGAGCTCAACCCCACTCACATCCACTCATACGCTGTGTGTCACCCATGATGAGCTGAGTCCTCTCACGTCATATACATAGCTGTCGTTTTTTTAACCCTAGCTCTGCGGGCACCTCACTTGTGTGGGTAGGCCTAGTGCCCATGACAGGAAACGGCGCAAAATGCAACAGGGACACTCTCCGAGGACTTTTAATTTCTCTTCCCCCACTTGTTTTTTTAAAATGTGCATTAGTATATAGATTAAGCCCTTTGATGCTCATGACGGAATGGTTCCGTCATGAGCACAGGGGCGCCGATGCTCATGACGGAACCATTCCGTCATGAGCATCGAAGGGGTAATCTATCTACTAATGCACATTTTAAAAAAACAAGTGGGGGAAGAGAAATTAAAAGTCTTCGGAGAGGTGGTTGGGGCAGTGAGGGGTGAAGGAGTGGAGCTGTAGCCAAGGAACAGAGAGCAGCTGTTGTTGAAGGAAAGCATGTTGTGCCTGCAGTAGGAGAAACTCAATAAAGAAATTGGGGGCATATTATTAAGCAGGGCGTTAAAATTATCGCCGCTTTAGCTGCAGAAAACTGCCGCTAAAGCGGAGATAATGGACTTGATAATATGCCGCAGAGAATTCCCATAGAAGCCCATGTGGACACCAGAACATGGGCTTCTATGGGAATCCTCTGTGGCATATTATCAAGCCCATTATCGCCGCTTTAGCAGCAGTTTTCTGCCGCCAAAGCGGCGATAATTTTAACGCAGTTTCTTGATAATATGCCCCATAGCGCTTACAGATTAAATAAGACATACTGTTTAACAGAAGTAAAAGGGCCAGTCCCCTTGGGAGTTTACAAATGAAGACAAGGTGGTACTAAGGAGGGACTAACAAGCCTAATAACGAATCAGGGGCCAGCGTTTACGAAGGACAATGCCACAAGCCAATGAATATAATGGGCGGAGAGTGAGTGGAACTTCAAGTCTATACTTGAATACAGCATGCCTCTCAGAGCAGTGCATGCACTGCCCAGGCTCAACCTAAAAAACGCCACAGGGATAATGTTTACTTTTTTTCTCTAAACAGTTTGCGATAATAAAATGTGTGTAAACCAAGGAGAGAGCGAGGAATTTAAGGGGTACGTCCCTATCCCCAATTCAGGTATAAGCAAACAATGTGGACGGACCCACTGAAAAGAAGTTTATCTAGACTCACTGATGTGATAGGTAGTGCCAAGGAACCATTAGGTTTTCTTAAAAGACCCCTCACACACCAACCTGGTTGGTGTCATGCTTCATCATTTGGAACCCAACCGGGCGGCTGAATGCCCCCTGGTTGTGCTACAACTCCTGATTACAGCAGAGCTGGTGTAGTGTAATTGTGTGAAGTAGTGTAGTGCAGATTAAAAATATCTCTGGGAATCCTTACCAAATGTGTTTATTGTTGGCGGCCCAGGATATAGTTAAAACCAGAAAGCGCAACTAATGAAGAGGTTTTCTCCTAGTTAAAAAATGTTCTACATGTTTCATCCCAAGGAAAAAACAAGCATTTGCAATGCAATTGGTCGCGCATTTACGCGAGCTTAAGCTATTGGCATTGTAAATGACAATGAGTTTTATTTACATTTTAAAAACCAAAACATAAATAAAGTCATTGTCATTTACAATGCCAATAGCCAAAACTCACGTAAATGCAAGACCTATTGCATTGAAAATGCTTGTTTGTATTCTCTCTGGTGACAAAGAGTGTCTCCTTTCCGCCCTGTGAGATGGCCAGAAAGGCCGCAATGATTTCATTTGGGGGTGTATTTTCGTTAAAACATGTTTAAAAAGATCTTTTGGGTTAATGTGTGTCCAACGCAGAGTGTATCCATTGCGCCGTGCTAATTCGATCCCCTCTGCCTGTGAAATAACTTTATCGTGCCCTGTTTCAAAAAGGTACAAGTCGATAATTGCAGGCTCAGTGGGAAGTGATCGCTTAATAAAATCGAAGGTGTACAGAAGTTGAAAATAAAACCGGCTGAGTTATTTGACAGTAAAACATGGTCAATAATGCTTTTATTGGTTGTCCCATTTCAAGTTTTCTTACGATACGCATAGGGTATAGAGATTTCATTTGCAAATGACAAATCAAATTTAAGTAGCAATTTGTTTATCTTATCGCCGCATATACTTTGTATAAAATGGGGCTGCTCTGAGTCCTCTGTGTATGTCGTTCCACACATTTTACCTGACTAGGGTTTACACTGAGGTTTATTAAAGTCACCCCAACCACATACAATTGTCATATGTTTTTTATTAATGGCGGCAATGCGCTCTAAGTCATTATTTATTTCCTGTACGACTTCGGTTATTACTCTTATATTGGTGTTGCACTCCCATGCACTCTCAAACAAAAGGATGTGACGCCGCACATATTCTGCCAAATTAGAAGGCAGCAAAGAAGAGTGATATGGTTGCCAATGAATAATGGCCTAAAAGCACCTTTTTAGAGTTTGTTGCCATAACTACAGCGTATACACGTTGCCTGTAGTCAAGGCCTAACAAGCTGTTTACTGCTCGCGGGTGAATATGGTTAACAGGCTATGCAAGCATAATGGAAGGGGATGAGATGTTCTGTGCGGCCGCGACCGGGAGTTGTGTGCGCGCGCAAAGATAAAATAAACAAGCATTGGCCGCAGTAATGTTAAAACAAGCGTTGGCCTCGAGCGAGCGGCTGGAGACGCAATATGTGGTGGGGGAGGGGGAGAAGCGGGAGTTGTGTGTGCTAGTAATTCTTTAAAACTATGACATTTAAAAAGTTATAGTGGTGGTGTATTTCAATTGTCTTTATTTTGTTAGATTGGAGTCCGTTATTATTTCGATTTCAATCTGTAGTTTTGAATAAAATAACATAATATAATAAGGTTGACTTCATCAATACCATTTTTTTAATTTACTACATTAGATTTGATCAGTGGGTGACATTTACTGATAGCAAAGGATTCTAAACATAACCATTAAAATGGGTACCCGACCTCTGGGTGGGTAGAGGTCTTAATTATGATGCAGTTGGCCCCGGTGCCACTGCACCTGCTGGATTATTGCTAGCTCCGCCCCAAAGAATACCTCTGTGCCCTCACAACACAGCCAACAAACCTATCAATTTCTTATGTAGTCTGTACAGAGGGCACTGTTGTTTCAGGGGATCTCACGCTATTGTGCCCACACTGCTCTTATTGGCACATTTAGTCAGGGGTGTAGCTTCAGGGAGGTGTTTGGGGTGTTACAACTCCCCCCCCCCCCAATAAATGTCTTTGTAGTAATTAGTTGGGTACCGGTGCTTTAAGTTAGGTATGGCAAAGTGTGTGTCGGATTATATTTGGGATTTTTAAATACACATGCAGACAAAAACACATAACTCTCTCGGTTATTTCACAAAATAATGAGTTTTAGGAACCTCTCATGAATACTAATAACAAATTAAGGCAATAATAACCTAATGTGGTTAAAACACCAAATTCAGATCCAGTGCGGATTGAACGTTTTATACAATTCGTCAGTTTTCTTTCTTTGACAGTAAAATCAGTCTCCACGGAGACTGTCAAAAATTGCAATGTTAACTATATTTCAAGTCGCCATAACGGGGTATTGGGTAAAGTTTTCAATAAGCAATATTCGCGCCTCGGTTAGACCTCATTGGCTACGCTACTGCCACTGCGCAAAGCTAAAGACAGGTAAGTCATTCGAGGTACGCACCGGAGATGGTACTTAAGACACCTACAGCGAGCAAAAGTCGCATTCATCCAACAGTCAGAGACAGATAACAATAACTTACCAGGTGCAATACTGTCAACTGTACTCTGTTACTTGTCAGCCTCATAAACACGATGTATGGTGCGCAAAGGACTCTGGGGGTACTTTATGCTAATTAGCATTTCCATTCAAAGGGCCCGGTCACCGCTGCAGCAAAAATTCCTCGCAGCAATAGAAGGACTCAGAGAGAGAGAGAGATGAGAGATGAGAGAGAAAGAGAGAGAGAGAGAGGGAGAGAGATGAGAGAGAGAGAGAGGAAGAGAGAGAGTCTCAGAGAGAGAGAGAGTCAGAGTGAGAGAGTGAAAGAGTCTCTGAGAGAGAGAGAGAGTCAGAGTGAGAGAGTGAAAGAGTCTCTGAGAGAGAGAGAGAAAGAGAGAAAGAGTCTCTGAGAGAGAGAAAGCGAGTCTCTTCAAGAGAGAGAGAGACAGTGAGAGAGTGAAAGAGTCTCTGAGAGAGAGAGTGAAACAGTCTGAGAGAGAGAGAGAGAGAGAGAGAGAGAGAGATGGTATTGCTCCCTCAGGACAGGAGAGGTTTTTGTCCACACGGAGAAGGCTCGCTCCCGGCCAACGAAGTCAGGGCAGAGGGAGGCGTGAATACCCATGTATTATGCGTGCAGTAAAAAGTACCACATTTTGCCCACATGTATGTGGCCATTCACTGTTTGCAAACATTCACAACTTTGTCAGCATTGAAGTGCTACACAGTTTCTCTGACTGTCACATAAACGCTAGGCATGAAAAGTGTCCATCATCATGTCTACAATGTATGAGTTGAGGTCGGTGTTCTTGCTGATAAATGTTATACTTATTTCAAAGATGCAATTTTTCATCTCCTCCCAGAATCGCTTTTACAATCAAAGATGCGTGGGAGTGGGTAGGTACACGCCAAGGGAGGCGGGCATGATCGTATGTTGCAATTTGTATAACCAGGCAGAAATATCTGAAATTACGAAGTAAGATGTGCGAGTCAGTGCCGGAAGTTCGATGTTATCAGTCTGTCCCTGGTCTGAGTGGAATCACAGAATCCCAAGGAAACTCATGACATGGGGCCATGACAGGGCCTGGCATCAGCACAAGGAAGGAACCACGTGACAGACTCAAGATTCACCCTCACCCCTAAGACCACTGTAATGACAGCCAATAAGAACAAGCTGTTTACTGCTCGCGGGCGAATATGGTTAACAGGCTATGCAAGCATAATGGAAGGGGATGAGATGTTCTGTGCGGCCGCGACCGGGAGTTGTGTGCGCGCGCAAAGATAAAATAAACAAGCATTGGCCACAGTAATGTTAAAACAAGCGTTGGCCGCGCGCGAGCGGCTGGAGACGCAATATGTGGTGGGGGAGGGGGAGAAGCGGGAGTTGTGTGTGTGCGTGCGTCATCGTGATCGCGATCGCTCTGAAAGCGAAAGTGATCGCGATGACGCACGAGTTTTCAAAGTGCTGCTGGCGGCCGGCTGCGCGCGTGCACGATCGCGTGAACGCAAGCGTTAGGCCAGCCAGCAGCACTTTGAAATTCCCACATACAAAATGTCTCTTCGAGCCTTTGGCTCAGCGAGACCTAATGAGTGGGCTTACATCAGGACCAGGTGAAAAGTGAATGAGTGGCAAAATGATGCAACATGAAAGTGAATTTCCAACACACACGCTAAGGTGTGTTGTAGTGTTAGGTGGTCTCGGTATACTTACGGACCCACTTAGAAAACCTGTGAGGGAATAAAAAGACAAGACAAGACACACAATGAAGAAATGCAACATAAAATGCAATCTTTGCACGGTCATTAGTGCCTCTATGCGGTCTCAGGTAAATCGGCACAACAGTGAGCCGATCATTTCGTCTTAGCCGGGTGGAAATGCATGCTATTCCGGCACTTTGTGCTCATATGGCAGATAGCAGGTATACGGCTGTGACTATTATGCAGCATGCTGATGTTCCAAAAGGTGTGTCTATATTGCAACATCATAGTAGACAGGCGTGAGGCATGCTGAAGAAAGAACTATAAAAAAAGGGCTGGAATTAACCATATGAGTACCCTAGGTACATATAATCATAAGGTACAGGTGTGCCAAGTGATCGGCAAATGTGGCCGCAAGTGCCGACGTGTGGCATGAAAAGGTGCAGCCATTGTAGAATACAATAAAACAATAGATTGCGTGTGGAGAATCATAAGAAAGGACATAGAGCCAGATGTAGGAAGCCAAATTGCGATCGCAAACGATGAAATTTGCAGAATTTCAGCGTTTGCGATCGCAATTTGGCTGTGTGCAATGTAGGTAGGCAAATACCCACTCGCAACATAAGGACTCGCAAAAATTGCAATTACTTATTTTGCGCAAGTATTTAGAGAATCGTAATATGTGATTCCCTAAATGCTATGCTAGTAGGCATCGCAAATTGCGATATTGCCTTAAGGAATCATAAATTACCACCAACTTCAAGTTGGTGGTATTTTGCGATTTCCTTTAAAACAGCATTTTTTTGCTGTTTTCAAAATGCCATGTGGCACACATACATGCCCTTAGGGCATGTATGCAAAAAGAACTATTGATGGACAGAATGCAAAACAATGTCATATATTCACCCCAGTGAGATCAGGGCCTAAATCCATAGTTTTTTTGCTCACCATGCTGTTCCAGTTTGGACCCAGCAATTAGCAAATCAGTCTTAACCCTGTACCCAATGGGAACAGTCCAGCCCGAACTGCCAGGCCAGGTCCTCCCTGGACTCGAAACAAGCATCCTAGGACCGGTTTCGGGGTTTCACCCCTCTTCAGCCAGGATAGCTTGATTCCAGTGGCATGGGGAGCACGGGACTCACGGCTGAGCACCCGTCCAACTCGGGGTGACAAATGCAAAAAGAACTATTGATAGACAGAATGCAGAACAATGTCATATATTCACCACAGTACAGAGATCTGGGCCTAAATCCATCGTTTTTTTGCTCACCATGCCATTCCAGTTTGGACCCAGCCATAAGCAAATCAGTCTTGACCCTGTGCCCAATGGGAACAGTCCAGCCCGAACTGCCAGGCCAGGTCCTCCCTGGACTGGAAACAAGCATCCAAGGACCGGTTTCGGGGTTTCACCCCTCTTCAGCCAGGATAGCTTGATTCCAGTGGCATGGAGAGCACGGGACTCACGTCTGAGCATACCCGTCCCACTCGGGGTGACAAATGCAAAAAGAACTATTGATAGACAGAATGCAGAAAAATGTCATATATTCACCCCAGTACAGAGATCTGGGCCTAAATCCATCGTTATTTTGCTCAAAATCATGCCAGAAAAAAAAAGAAAAAGAAAAGAAACTCAGAAAGGCGCAGGAGCAGGAGTGTTTTTCATCCGTATGCACTCTTCTCGTGCAAGATTGTTCGGATGAAGGGTCCTTAGGTGCTTCATCATACTTGCCATGCCGCACGAGTATTTCTTGTTAGGATCCCCTCACGACAGCACTCTTTTGCAAATCTTGCACGTGACCAAGGTGGCATTGGTCTTTGTTTGCCCCTAGGGAAAAGTACAAAATTTCCCCACCACTGAAGAAAAACGTTGTGGGCGTGGTGCCTCCTCCAAAAATTCATCTTTAGATTCGGTGAATATTTTAAAGCGGCAACATTTACAGTTTTTGTAAGTTAAACTTATAAAATGTTGTTAGCCATAAGAATTTTATATATGTGTGATTTGTAGCTTGTGGTATTTTACTGAGAACAGCATGTTGTTTTTTTTTAACAATCTTTCTGATTGTTTTTTTTTTGCCCGCTGTTAAGTGATGAGTACAATTGAAATAACTATTTCTAGTGAAATTCAATATATTCTGAGAACAGCAAAAAAGGCAAACAAATTACTTTGTGGAAATTATGCTGTGTTGTAAAAAATGTATTATTACATGTTATAATTTTTTTTTCTTTTCTTTCACAGATCCAAATTTTAAAATAAGCAATTTTATATGAATTTAGATTGCAATGACAATCTGAAAAAAATGTATACAATTTTTTATTCCTATTATTATGAAGGTAAGTTTAACTAAGTCTCAATATGCAGAATGAGGAGGTCTGCAAGAAGCTACTAGGTTGAAACACGTTTCTAAAAACACTCTGTTTATACCTATGTAGTTTTGAAATCTGACCATAATCAGATATCATGTGACCTGCAAAAAAAGAGATTTGAGGGGTTCATAATATTTCCCATTGTACCTATTGAAGGACCGCAATCATTTCAATCATTCTTCTTTGAACATCTTTGCAGACAAAACTCTGTGCTTACCTTCTATCATTCACAAGGAATTTTAAAACTGGAAATATGTCACTTTTTGTAACATAGTTATTTCGCAAGACACTCTTTCATATTTACAAAGAGAGGAAAAGGCACTCTGTGCACTTTTTATACTCCATGTAAATACAACTTCATTATGCACACAACTTTGCGTTGAAAGGGTGTTCTATAAGTGTTGTTGTGTATGATTGCACTGAATACAAAATAGAACAAGACACATGTCTAGATTTATCAGAAATCATAAATCTCGATATGTGTGTGAATGCTGCACCATTCTAAAATTGGTGTAGGAAAGCACAACAAGGAGAATTGTTTTCATTTCTCCACATTTGTATATCTTCAATGCATGCTGAAATGTTCAGCATACATTGAAGGAGAAAAATGCATCAGGGTGACAAATGCAAAAAGAACTATTGATGGACAGAATGCAGAACAATGTCACACATTCACCCCAGTACAGGGATCTGGGCCTAAATCCATCGTTATTTTGCTCAAAATCATGCCAGAAAAAAAAAGAAAAAGAAAAGAAACTCAGAAAGGCGCAGGAGCAGGAGTGTTTCTCATCCGTTTGCACTCTTCTCGTGCAAGATTTTTCGGATGAAGGGTCCTTAGGTGCTTCATCATACTTGCTGTGCCGCACGAGTATTTCTTGTTAGGATCCCCTCGCGACAGCACTCTTTTGCAAATCTTGCACGTGACCAAGGTGGCATTGGTCTTCGTTTGCCCCTCGGTAAAAAAACATTTCCACACCACTGAAGAAAAACGTTGTGGGTGTGGTGCCTCTTCCAAAAATTCATCCTCAGATGAATGAGGAGAGTCAGGGGATGCCTGCTGCCCTGAAGCCATTTTTAGTTGAAAAAAGTTAGAGCTAAGTGTAAACTTAGTCTAAAAAACCTTTTTCTCTGCAAAGAGATGCTCCTCCAAAGAAGGTGAAAGAAGAATGATTGAATTGGGTGGGGTCTTTCAATAGTTAGAACAGGAAGTGTAATGAACCAATCAAATCTCTTTATTTGCAGGTCACATGGGATCCGCGCACCCTGCACTTACGCATCACGCACCCAGCGCGCATCCGCGAAATTGAATTAAAAAAAAATATAGGATTACATGTAAAAATATATTACTTTTAAGACAAGTTTAGAGTTTGTCTTCAATTAATATTCACATGAAATACATATATATGTTTTTTTAAATGTTAAATATTTTGCGTAATCATCGCACCTACCGTGTCATAGACGCAGATGACGCATCGCGGAAGTGCGTAAACGTCGCATTATGTACATCGAACGTGTCGTGTATAGGCTGGGAGTCGCGTACCGGTCGCATTGCGATCGCGCACTAAACACGTGCCCAACGCATTCCATGCACGGATGCTAACGCGTAGGGATCGAGAACGGTGCGCATAGGGTGCGCGGATCCAAAAACATGGAAATAAATTTATAAAATAAAGTTTTAAACATTTAGTTAAAAAAAAATTAAAATATAATAAAATGTATGAAAAACCCAATAAAAACAAATAATATTTTTTAATTTTTAAAAGAATTAATTGAAAAATAAGTTTAAAAGATGGTGATAAAAAATAATTAAAAAAAACATAATTAATGAAATTGACACACTGAATTTGAAAAATCTTGAAATCCAATGAAAATCATTAAACATGATATCTTTAGAGATAAGTTATAGATAGGAATTAGCATTTAAAAAACCTTTGAAATTCACAGAAAAAACTATAGGTTTCATGCACGTTATAGTTAGGAATTGACATTTAAAAAACCTTTGAAATTCACTGAAAAAACCAAAGGTTTCAGGGGCGTTATAGTTAGGAATTGGCATTTAAAAAACCTTAGAAATTCACTGAAAAAAACATAGATTTCAGGGGCGTTATAGTTAGCTGGACATTTCCCTCGTACAAAACCCGAGAAATTCCCCTGTTATAGTTAGTTCAGCTAACTATAACTCGCGCCCCTGCAATGCACTGCTGATGACGTCACATATTACATCACTCATGACATGGTCAGTGAGATCACTGATGACATCACTGATGACATCTCAAATGACATCACTGATGACATCACTGATGACGTCATCAATGTGATAAATTAGTGCATCTTCTCACACCCTAATATAACCTTTGATACACCGACTCAAAATTTCAGACGGCCATTTTGAAAACAATAGATACTCCAATACCAATAACTACATACCCACTCATTGACTCTTAGGTCTACATACATCTCCACTCACTGACCTGTACAGTCACTCGTACTTACAGTCACTCCGTACAAGACTATCATATGCATTTATACACCTATATAGACACTCACACACCGCCAACCATCCATTGAGGTACTGACACACCTAGTCAGTCATGCAAATAATTAAACACAGTCCAATTTACTCACCTATATAGTTAAACACACTCAAGTTCACTTACTCATAAAAATACTAACAAATTCTGACGCTCTCATACAATTTCTAATACAAGCAAACACTCATCCATACAGCCACTCCCGCAATCACACACTCTCACATATAGATAGTTATATACTCTTACACACATATACACTGTGTTAGACCTGCCAGCCTCTGGCTATTCCCTCCTCATTTTTTTTCTTTTCCCTTTTGCCCTCTTATTTTTCTGTCCATTAGTTTTTTTTCGGTGTTGACGTAGAGGCTCTGGGTGCCCCATTTCCACTAATTGAGGGTGAGGCGCAAGGTGCTTCTCTAAAATGGAGGGAGGGAGAGAGCTCCTCCACAAAATGGTGGACTGAACTGTCGCCTCAGAGCCTGGGCCATAGACTGTCATGAGGGGTTCCAGCACCTTCTGGACCACTCTGGCTAGTCAGGGCCCAGGCTATAAATAGAGGTGAGGTGCGTCGGCCATTTTGTAGAAGAAGGTGGGCTGTGAGGTAGACAGGAGAAAGGCACCTGAGTGGGGAGGTGGATGCGCTAGAGAGGGAAATTGACAGATCTTCGGGTCTGCTTTTTCTTCCCCCTCGGCTGATACCACCCTCGACCTCTTGACCTGACCCTGCCCACAACCACTGACTCTGGGGTCACATTAACCCTATGCGCTCTTGTTTAGTCAGGACCCCTGAAGGGAGACAGGGTGAAGAGTCACCATCTTTGGCCACATCTTCCACCTCCCTGCTGTTGCCTGGAATCTGGAATAATCCAGATTCAGTGACTGACCACTACTCTTGACTGAACGGGAAGAGGATCTTCGCCATAGATCCAGGAAATTGGCTGACCGATTCGACTGCTCTGAGTGCAGATCACCCCCCCCCCCTTAATTTTGGCCACCCCTGTACTGAGACACCATCAAGAAACACGCCCCGCCGCAGCCCAGGGGTTAGAAGTTCGCTCCTACTGTCACCTGGGGGCCCGTGAGAAAGACCGGGGCCCCATTGTGCTTGGATACGATCACGCGGCACAGCCCAGAAGTGTGAGAAAGCCACCGCAGGGGAAGGGAAGCCCGCATCACTCAGATCACATGCAGGGGGGCGGGCTGTGGAGCGCCGCCCCCGCCGTTGCCCGACTGTGTGAGGAGGCCGCGCCCCAGGAAAAGAAGGCCGCGTCAGGCCTTGAAGCCACACTCCTCGTATCACGTGCCGGGGGTGGACTGAGGAGCGCCGCCCCCGCCGTTGTCGATTGTGTGAGGAGCACCGCCCCCGCCATTGTCAATTGTGTGAGGAGGCCGCGCCCCCGCAGGCCGCGCTGCTTCTGGCGGCTGCGGGCGCGCCTCCTGGCAGTCACTGAGTCCGAGTGTATTAGTGCCTGGCCTTGGAGGGTGTTGTGTCCCGAGGACGACTCCATGTAGGCGTTGTTACCCCCAGGACACCGTCAGAGAGTGGGGCCTGCCGGTGTGTGGAGCTATGAGGAGCGAGTCCTCAACCGGCTGAAAAATCCCGCAAGATGCCCTGGACTCGCCCCTCCCCTGGGGGGGTCTCACCTTGAGTACGGAGAGCCCCCACTGCTATGCAGAGAGAAGAACTTGGCTCCTGACCCTCAAAGCTCCCCCTGAGGAAGACGTGGTACTCATATAGTAAGCCGGGCATTTTGGGGGTATACAGAAGGTTGTTAAATGAATGTCAGTTGATGTCCTGATAGACCAGTTTTCCTGCTTCACGGGAAAGCCATGTTATATGCTGCGAAGACCAGCCAGTCGTCGTGAGCATATATAAGATTCTATTTTATGCATCAAAGTATTACAGAATTGAAGTGCCTTGTATAGTGCTTAATGTAAAAACCTGATCTCAAGCACATTGTGAGTTCTAAAGTATAGTGCTTAATGTAACAACCTGATTTCAAGCACCTTGTGAGTTCTAAGTATAGCGCTTAATGTAAAAACCTGATCTCAAGCGCATTGTGAGTTCTAATGTATAGTGATTAATGTAACAACCTGATTTCAAGTGCATTGTGAGTTCTGAAGTATAGTGTTTAAATAGGATGATCTGATTTGAAGCGTATCGTGTATGCTACGTGCAGCGCTTAATGTAATCACCTGATTTTCAGTGCAATGTAAATGTTATGTGGAGCGCTACGTTTGGTGACTTGATTCAATGCGCTATTGAGTTTACTGTGCTGGATTGGTTCACCAAGTGGCGCGCTTAATTTCCTGCCAGTCTGAAGTAGAATGGTACTGCTAATTTGGACACAATGATATGTTTTGAACCTGATATGCATTGGATAAAAATTGATTGACTTCATTCGATAAGGAAAGATAAAACTTTTCTACCTTTTCTAATTATTTGGTGTAGCGTCATTTTTAGTGGTGGAACGCTGGAGTGTGAAGTGAGTGTGATGCAAGCACGACATGTAACTCTGGAGTAAAGCCTTTCTACCTGAGCCAAGCTACCCTAGGACTCTAGGTCCAACAAGTTGGTGTTCAGCGGTGGGATCCTGAGCTGGTGTTTGCATCCACTCATTAGCAGTTTAGCATGCGCTACGCACCCTACACCTAATTTTTGTTTTTATTGGAGTTTTCTCCAGGTTGTCTCCCTGATTGGAAATTTTTGAAATTATTTCTGACCTGTGGTGGGTTCTTGTTAATGTTCATCTTATCCTCTGAGTCCTGTTCCGCATTGTTTAGGGCCCCACCTGGCAGGATGGAGTTTGAGCTGGGTAGGCTGGAAACCCAGCTAAAGGAATTTTGCCAGGAGAAAGGAGTATTTTTCAAGCAGGGAGCAAAGAAAGTGGAACTCCAGACTAGCTTGAGGGCCTGGGTTATGGCCCACCATAGTGGGGAACGGGAGGAGGAGCGACCAGAGCCGGACACCACGGAAGGGACAGAATCACTTTTTCCCCCTGAGAGCGGCAATATGGATGTAGGACCCAGGGCACCTTCAAGGGCCGGTAGAAGCTTTGGGGGAAGCCTGTCACCGGCTGATTTAGCCGACAGGAGGGAGGAGAGGCAATTCAGGATGGAATTAGGCCGCTTGGAGAAAGAGAGGGAAGAGCGGAGGTTCCTTCATGAGCTCCATTTGAAGGAATTGGATCTCAAGGCCCTTCAGTTCGGAACCCCCAGTAGTCCTGTTGGTGGCAGCGTACAGAAAGAGATCACCAGGGAGCCCAGACCCTATTTACCAAAGGACGTAGTTGCCAGCTACGGTGTTGGGGATGACATCGCCAAGTGGTTGGCTGCCTATGAGGTCTCCTTACGAGCCCATGGGATCCCAGAAGCTCAGTGGGGGGGTGGTCTGTACAGGTACATGCCTCCGGTGGGGAGGGATGCCCTTTTAGCCCTAGAACAACGGGAGCAGACCAATTACCCCACCATGAAGGTCGCCTTGATTAGGAAATTTGGGCTGACCCCTGAGAAGTACAGGCAGAGATTCCTGGGTAGCCAAAAGTTGGCCACACAGAATTGGGTGGACTTCTTTGACTACGCAAAAAAAGCTTTGGAGGGCTGGGTGCAGGACAGTGAGGTAAAAGACTACGAGGGGTTGTATAACCTGTTTTTGAGGGAGCACCTCCTCGAGAAAAGTTTTCCGGAGCTGCGTCAACACCTGGTGGACAGCAAGCTAACTAATCCTAGGAAGCTTGCAGAGGAGGCGGACATCTGGGATAGTACCCGGGTGTCCTCAAAAGGGACTGGGGGGAATTTCCAAGGGACTGGTCAGGGTGCCCCCCAGAAGAAAGAGGGGGGGTAAGGAGAAGGAGTTCCCTAAAGGCCCCCAAAAGAGTTCGCAGGGAAAGGGATCAGGATTCCCTCCTAAGGTTGGCCCCCACAAACCCCCTTATCCTGACCGTGGTCAGCAGCCTAGGGTTGTCCGTTGTTATGAGTGTGGCGAGATTGGGCACTACAAGGGGGATACCAAGTGTCCCAAGAGACCACACCCTCCCACTGGAGGAAAGACCCCTGGGGTGGCGAGTGTAGTGCTCGGGGAGGAGTTGCCCCTAGATAAGGGAGGTGAGTGGGCAGGGCTAACATTAGTGTCCCTGGGAGATTGTGAGATGGTTCCTAAGACCCATGTGCCCTCGAATACTACCAAGTATAGGCAATGGGTCACCATCAATGCCCAGAGGGTGGAGGCTCTGAGGGACACAGGAGCCAGCATGACTATGGTAAGGAGTCAGCTGGTGTCCCCAGAGCAGGTGGTTCCCAACGTAGTCCACCCGGTTGTGATGGCTGACAACCGAGAGGGTCACTATCCGGTGGCCCAGATTCCCTTTGAGTGGGGAGGGGTTGCGGGTCCTCTACGAGTTGCGGTCAGCCCTGCCATGCCGGTCGACTGTCTGTTGGGAAATGACCTGGAACACACGGCATGGAAGGAGGTCGAGTGCAAGGCTCATATGGAGATGTTGGGGTCACCTGAGTGGACTTGTGCCAACACGCGGTCCGTGACTGCCCAGAGGGGGAGTTCACAGAGGTTGGAGCCTGGGACAAAGGCAAAACCAGCTGCCAGAAAGGGTAAACGGGGACAGGAGAAGCCTGCCCCGGCATCTGCACCTCAGAAGGTGGATGGGGCAACTGAGGTGGTCCCGGAGTCCACAGAGGGGGATGTGACTTCCCTGGAGGGCTTACCTACCCCTGCAGAATGGCAGGTGGAGGGAGGACCTACCAGGGAGGAGTTTTGTCAGGCCCAAAAGCAGTGCCCCACCCTTGAGGGCTTACGGCGGCAGGCCGAAGCCCAAGCAGCAGGTAACGATTCGGGGAACTTCCACATATATTGGGAAGCTGGTCTCCTCTATAGCGAACCCAAGGCTCCGGTGCATGGATCATCCCGGGCCTTGGTGGTTCCCCAACGTTACAGAGCCTTCCTTTTGGAATTGGATCATGAGATACCCTTGGCAGGACACCTGGGAAAGGACAAGACCTTTGCTCGGCTTGTCCCTCATTTCTACTGGCCTCAGATGAGGATTACGTCCGACACTTTTTGTAGGACGTGTGTTACCTGCCAAGCTAGTGGGAAAACAGGGGTGAAGCTGAAGGCTCCCCTGAAACCACTGCCTGTCGTTGGCACCCCCTTTGAAAGGGTGGGCATCGACATTGTTGGGCCATTGGATCCACCAACGACTGCCGGTCACAGGTTTATCCTGGTTCTAGTGGATCATGCCACCCGGTACCCCGAGGCTATCCCTCTGAGGACCATTACTGCACCTGCGGTGGCACGGGCCCTGATGGGAATTTTCACCCGGATGGGGTTCCCCAAGGAAGTTGTGTCGGACAGAGGTACCAACTTCATGTCGGCATACATGCGGGCTATGTGGAAGGAGTGTGGAGTCACTTATCGGTTCTCCACCCCTTATCACCCCCAGACCAATGGTCTGGTGGAGAGGTTTAACAAAACCTTGAAGGGCATGATCAGGAGTCTGCCCGAGAGCCTGCGGAGGAAATGGGACGTCCTCCTACCTTGTTTACTGTTTTCCTACAGGGAAGTACCACAGACGGGAGTGGGCTTCAGCCCCTTCGAGCTGTTGTATGGACAACCTGTTCGTGGACCCCTCAGCCTGGTGAAGGATGGATGGGAAAAGACTCCCAGAAAACTTCCCCCGAATGTGGTGAGCTAAATGCTGGCCTTTCATAGCCAAATGGCTAGGTTGGGGAAACAAGCCTCCGAAAACCTAGAAGCCAGCCAGACGGTCATGAAGGAATGGTATGACCGAAATGCTCACCCAGTGGAGCTGGAGCCTGGCCAGAAGGTGTGGGTTATGGAACCTGGAGAGCTTAGCACCCTCCAGGATAGCTGGTCAGGCCCCTTTGAGGTGATTGAGAAGAAGGGCAAGGTCACCTATGTGGTTGACCTTAAGACCCCTAGGCAGCCCCATCGGGTGCTCCATGTCAACCGCCTCAAGCCCCACCAAGAGAGATCAGAGGTCACTTTGATGATGGTGACTTATGGGTCAGAGGAAGAGGAAAGTGAACCTCTCCCTGATCTTTTTGCGTCCAAGGAGAAGGATGGGTCGGTAGAGGGAGTGATCCTCTCACCATCTCTAACTCCCGAACAGCGGAGAGACTGCCGCCAGGTTTTGGAGCAGTACGCTTCACTGTTCTCACTTATCCCGGGAAGGACTCATCTGTGTACCCATGATGTGGACACAGGGGACAGCCCACCTGTGAAGTCCAAGCCCTACCGCTTGTCGGATAAGGTGAAGGCTAGCATCCATTGTGAAGTCACCAAGATGCTGAAGCTGGGAGTGATTGAACCTTCAAGCAGTCCCTGGTCCAGTCCGGTGGTACTGGTACCCAAAGCTGCCCCGCCGGGCACTACCCCAGAACTCCGGTTCTGTGTGGATTACAGGGGACTGAACTCTGTGACAAAGACCGATGCTCATCCTATCCCGAGGGCGGATGAGCTCATTGACCGGTTGGGAGCTGCCCAATATCTGAGTACCTTTGACCTTACATCTGGGTACTGGCAGATCTCCCTGACAGATGGAGCAAAGGAAAGGTCAGCCTTCTCCACACCTGAGGGTCACTACCAGTTCTGCGTGATGCCCTTTGGGCTCAAGAACGCCCCTGCCACTTTTCAGCGGCTGGTGAACCAGGTCCTCTCCGGGATGGAGGCTTTCTTGGCTGCTTACCTGGATGACATCGCCGCCTTCGGCAGCAGCTGGCAGGACCATTTGTGTCACCTTCAGGCTGTCCTTCAGGCCCTGCAGCAGGCGGGTCTGACGATCAAGGCCAGCAAGTGCCAGATCGGGCAGGGGTCGGTAGTGTACCTCGGTCACTTGGTGGGTCGGGGCAAGGTGCAACCCCTCCAGGCCAAGATTGAAACTATCATGGCCTGGGAACCCCCCAAGACTCAGACGGAGGTCCGAGCCTTTCTGGGCCTCACCGGTTACTATCGACGCTTCGTCAAGGGGTATGGTACTATTGTGGCTCTCTTGACTGAGCTCACATCTAAAAAGCACCCTCGACGGGTAATCTGGACCGAGGTGTGTCAACGAGCCTTTGACACCTTGAAACAAGCAATGTGTGCGGCACATGTCCTCAGGGCCCCTGACTTCTCCAAGGAATTCATCGTCCAGACGGATGCGTCGGAGCATGGCATCGGGGCAGTGCTGTCGCAGCTCAATGAAGAGGGTCTTGACCAACCTGTGTTTTTCCTGTCCAGAAGACTACTCCCCCGGGAACAGAGGTGGAGTGCGATTGAGAGGGAGGCTTTTGCAGTGGTGTGGGCCCTGAAGAAGTTGCGGCCATACCTGTTTGGCTCGCACTTCCTGGTACAGACCGACCACCGGCCCCTCAGATGGCTGATGCAAATGAGGGGCGAGAATCCGAAGTTATTGAGGTGGTCCATCTCCCTACAGGGAATGGACTTTAGGGTGGAACATTGCCCAGGAGTGGACCACGCCAATGCTGACGGTCTCTCCAGGTATTTCCGCCTTAGTGAAGAGAACTCCCAAAGGATTGGGTAGCTCTCCCCACTTTCAGCTGGGGGGGACGCGTGTTAGACCTGCCAGCCTCTGGCTATTCCCTCCTCATTTTTTTTCTTTTCCCTTTTGCCCTCTAATTTTTCTGTCCATTAGTTTTTTTTCGGTGTTGACGTAGAGGCTCTGGGTGCCCCATTTTCACTAATTGAGGGTGAGGCGCAAAGTGCTTCTCTAAAATGGAGGGAGGGAGAGAGCTCCTCCACAAAATGGTGGACTGAACTGTCGCCTCAGAGCCTGGGTCATAGACTGTCATGAGGGGTTCCAGAACCTTCTGGACCACTCTGGCTAGTCAGGGCCCAGGCTATAAATAGAGGTGAGGTGCGTTGGCCATTTTGTAGAAGAAGGTGGGCTGTGAGGTAGACAGGAGAAAGGCACCTGAGTGGGGAGGTGGATGCGCTAGAGAGGGAAATTGACAGTTCTTCGGGACTGCTTTTTCTTCCCCCTCGGCTGATACCACCCTCGACCTCTTGACCTGACCCTGCCCACAACCACTGACTCTGGGGTCACATTAACCCTATGCGCTCTTGTTTAGTCGGGACCCCTGAAGGGACACAGGGAGAAGAGTCACCATCTTTGGCCACATCCTCCACCTCCCTGCTGTTGCCTGGAATCTGGAATAATCCAGATTCAGTGACTGACCACTACTCTTGACTGAACGGGAAGAGGATCTTCGCCTTAGATCCAGGAAATTGGCTGACCGATTCGACTGCCCTGAGTGCAGATCACCCCCCCCCTTAATTTTGGCTACCCCTGTACTGAGACCCCATCAAGAAACACTCACCGCCGCAGCCCAGGGGTTAGAAGTTCGCTCCTACTGTCTCCTGGGGGCCCGTGAGGAAGACCGGGGCCCTATTGTGCTTGGATACGATCGCGCGGCACAGCCCAGAAGTGTGAGAAAGCCACCGCAGGGGAAGGGAAGCCCGCATCACTCAGATCACATGCAGGGGGGCGGGCTGTGGAGTGCCGCCCCCGCCGTTGCCCGACTGTGTGAGGAGGCCACGCCCAAGGAAAAGAAGGCCGCGTCAGGCCTTGAAGCCACACTCCTCGTATCATGTGCCGGGGGCGGACTGAGGAGCGCCGCCCCCGCCGTTGTCGATTGTGTGAGGAGGCCGTGCCCCCGCAGGCCGGGCTGATTCTGGCGGCCGCGGGCGCGCCTCCCGGCAGTCACTGAGTCCGAGTGTATGCCTGGCCTTGGAGGGTGTTGTGTCCCGAGGACGACTCCATGTAGGCGTTGCCACCCCCAGGACACCGTCAGAGGTTGGGGCCTGCCGGTGTGTGGAGCTCTGAGGAGCGAGTCCTCAACCGGCTGAAAAATCCCGCAAGAGGTCCTGGACTCGCCCCTCCCCTGGGGGGGTCTCACCTTGAGTACGGAGAGCCCCCACTGCTCTGCAGAGAGGAGAACTCAGCTCCTGACCCTCAAAGCTCCCCCTGAGGAAGACGTGGTACTCATATAGTAAGCCGGGCATTTTGGGGGTATACAGGAGGTTGTTAAATGAATGTCAGTTGATGTCCTGATAGACCAGTTTTCCTGCTTCACGGGAAAGCCATGTTATATGCTGCGAAGACCAGCCAGGCGTCGTGAGCATATATAAGATTATATTTTATTCATCAAAGTATTACAGAATTTAAGTGCCTTGTATAGTGCTTAATGTAAAAACCTGATCTCAAGCACATTGTGAGTTCTAAAGTATAGTGCTTAATGTAACAACCTGATTTCAAGCACCTTGTGAGTACTAAGTATAGCGCTTAATGTAAAAACCTGATCTCAAGCGCATTGTGAGTTCTAAAGTATAGTGATTAATGTAACAACCTGATTTCAAGCGCATTGTGAGTTCTGAAGTATAGTGTTTAAATAGGATGACCTGATTTGAAGTGCATCGTGTATGCTACGTGCAGCGCTTAATGTAATCACCTGATTTTCAGTGCAATGTAAATGTTATGTGAAGCGCTACGTTTGGTGATTTGATTCAATGCGCTATTGAGTTTACTGTGCTGGATTGGTTCACCAAGTGGCGCGCTTAATTTCCTGCCAGTCTGAAGTAGAATAGTACTGCTAATTTGGACACAATGATATGTTTGGAACCTGATATGCATTGGATAAAAATTGATTGATTTCATTCGATAAGGAAAGATAAAACTTTTCTACCTTTTCTAATTATTTGGTGTAGCGTCATTTTTAGTGGTGGAACGCTGGAGTGTGAAGTGAGTGTGATGCAAGCACGACATGTAACTCTGGAGTAAAGCCTTTCTACCTGAGCCAAGCTACCCTAGGACTCGAGGTCCAACACACTGCGTTTCACATATGTAGTTACTGACACATGTACAACTGAGATATACATTCAATCACTAACACACCCATACATACACTCACCCAACCATATAGTCCATCACAATTGCACTCTTAAAACCATGCACCCATATAATCACCCACTCACACATCTATGCACAGAGTCACACACACCCTACCCACACAAACTCGGGCACCCATACAGATACTCAGACAACCAATCAATAACCCATACAGCGATTCACAAAACCGTGCAGCCACTTATACACCAACACACAGACACATACAGACATTCACACAGTTTAGTCACTAGTCTGCAGTAAGATACATTTAATGACTCACTTATGGAGTCAGTTACGCACCTAGAAAATCATCCATTCACACACTTGTACACCCACTCATTTTTCAACAGGCCTTTCCCTATATATATTAAACATATTAAAACTGTACAGAAACACATACTCACTGGATGATGTCATCAGTGATGTCATCAGTGATGTCATTTGAGATGTCATCAGTGATGTAATCAGTGATGTCACTGACCATGTCATGAATGATGTAATATGTGACATCATCAGCAGTGCATTGCGGGGGCGTGAGTTATAGTTAGCTGAACTAACTATAACAGGGGAATTTCGAGGGTTTTGTACGAGGGAAATGTTCAGATAACTATAACGCCCCTGAAACCTATGGTTTTTTCAGTGAATATATGTATAAACACACACATATATGTTTATGCACTATGACACATATGATGCAGTCAACTCTTGATGCGTCATATTGCTTTTTAAACTTTCAGTTAGGATGCTTGTTAAAGTTGTATGTGTAATTAGATTGTTAAATTAGTAAATTAACGTTTATACGTTGTTTGTTGTGTATTTATTTAAAATATAGTAATTAAAAAATATAATTTACCTTCTATTCTAAATTATAATTAATATACATACCGTGATTACGCATGTATTGCATATTATTGAATCCTCAAGCTATTGCGACCTAAAGATGTATACACATCCACAATAATCCCCAAGTTTTTAAGACCTAAAGATGTATACACATCCACAATAATAATTGGGATGTGTCGCTGCCGATCCACTTCCGCCACTGCTGGTAGGCGCTGACGTACTTGTAAGCAAACCAATTCAGTTTTAATGTTGGTCAAAAACATATCGGAGACAACAGGAAAAATACCCACTAATTTCATCCCCAGATCCAGGGCTGGACCAGCCCCGTGCTCATCCTGTACCTTCTTCAGAACGTTCATTAGAACACTCATGGAGGGGGTGCCAAAGCACAATGTATACACTGAAGCAAACAGCGTCCCTAAGGTGATGCAGTCAGCTAAAGAGGGAACCAGACCACTCAGCAAACTCATTGTAAGGATCCTGTGTTTCTCAACAGGAGACGTACGGGGAAAACTGCCTCAAGCTGCTCAAATTTTTGTGCAAGTCAAAACGGAAAGTCATTATGATTTTGAGGACGTTTGCCCATCACCGAGTTAATCATGACGGGACTAATCACCAGTCCACCGCCGTGCCCCGGTAGTGGAGGAACAGCTCTAGCTGGAGCTGCCTGAAGTGCATGTGACATAAACTGTATGACACTTCTGTGAATATGAAACAACTGCGTATATAACAGATGTAGCTCTGCGACAGTGACAGTGAGATAGTTGGGATGTGGCGTAAAACCAGGCAAAACCGGCCAGGTGGCCCCATTGATAGACAATGGGCCCATACGAACAATAGAGACAGGGTGAGGAAAGGCCCCATTAAACCAAATAGTATGCTCCCAGAACATCAGCAGAACTTCAATCAATGCATAAGTACGATAAGCCGCCGGAGGAGCCGCTCTTGTATATTCATGAAACAAATTATCATTCCCGTCCACCGCGGAAAACGTAACCCAAGAATAGAATACCTCGAAGCGATAAGCAGGGTCCATCTCGACTACAAAAATAATAGTAGCCCCTGCATTGGGGACTCCGTGTTGAGTTAAGTGTGCTGTAACGCTGCACGGATATGTGCCGCAATAGTGACAGCTTGTGCCATGTTTAAGAAGAAAGCAACTAACAAAACGGCAGCGCAAAACAGGATCAAAAAACCTTTTAAAATTCAAGCTTGAAAAACCTATAGAAATAGGGGTACCCTACAAATACAGGAGGCTAAGCCCCCCCATCACGGATATCTTCACATACCGATAAGAGGGAATTGTGGACAAGCACAAGCGCTACTCATTTGTCTCATAAATAAGTACCAGACCAAACATTGGCGGCGCCATGTTGCAGGGATTCTACACAAACACAGAACTATCTCCACGATTATAGGACCTTGATGTATAGGGACTGAGTCATCCTACAACCTTGGTACCCACAAGCTTAGCACCAACTAGCTATAGTGTCTCCCTTGCTCTCCTACTCACTCACAGAGAAACAAATGATTAGACACCCCAGAACACAACACTCACAGATCTCTCAGGAATCGCAGTAACAAGACATAGCCTTTCACTCTCACTCTTGTATTTGTCCACAATAAGATCTGACAGAGACACTGAACAGTTTAAAATATTTATTTTAACAAATGTGCCCTTACATGCAGTATACCTGCCACAACAAACAGGAAAATGCATAGTACAAATACAGTCAGCATAGCAGCTAGACCATAAATCATGAAGGGAGATGTCATAATGGAAAACAGTAGAATCTAACCTCCCTCCCCTTGCTACAAAGCAGTATTATTATATATTGGAAGATCTCTGGACTGGGTCAGCAGACCCCATACCTTAGACTATAGAGGGTAAATCTATATCATAGGTGCTGTCTCGCACTTCTCCCTGGAAAGGTCCTTCTCCAAGTGTGTGCTACCTATTTGTTTATCATAATAAGACCAAAGTATGTTGTCCAAACAAAAGTTGCATCAGCATGTTTTGTCTAAGGGCTAAGGCCTGGCCAGAACAAAATAACAAGGGGCATTGTTGTTCGATCTTGCTCACAATATTCAGTCAAAATCCCAGGAACCTGCAGAGAGTGAACACAATGATGAGTTATCATGTAAAACAGCCATAGAAAATATTGCAATAATGAAGTTGTGTAGTAACGTGCGCAAAGCAGCAGGCAAGCTGCAGCATGCTCATGCTAACTTAGAGAAAACAACAATGTTCCCATGGGCCATGTGACAGTATGTATACACAAGCATACATCTAGGCCACCAGAAACCTGTGGGAAACCATTGGCCCTATAAGTCTGTGCTAGCGTTAGAGTGTGAACTAAACAAATGCTACTTATGTAACATAACATGAATGATCTGCAGTGCTGGTGTTGCATTAAGGAAATCTGAATTACAAGAGGAAAGCAGCATTATATGACTTGGGGGTCTCTGGTTGGCACAGGTATGCAATTGTGACAAATAGGGACCTCCTCCTCCAGTCAGGTTAAGGGGGTACACTCCTAAAATAACCACTGCTCACCCCCTTGGTAGCTTGGCATGAGCAGACAGGCTTATCTGAGGCAGTGTGTAAAGCATTTGTGAACACATACAGTAACCAAGTGGCAACACTACAAATGGACACCACACAGGTTTTATATCAAAAATAAGTATTCTTTATATAGATTTACCACAAGAGCCTTAAACGACAAAAATACACAATACTGTTACTTTAGATGGTATAATTTTGCTTAGTTCTCTTAAGTTCTTAAATGCGACACTTTAAGTCAATGTACCTTTTAGATGCGAAACGCAGGGCAACGAAAGTGTTGCAACGATGTTGATGCAATGAAGTTTTTAGTGCAAAGAAATAAAGACGTGAAGATCTTCCAGATGCGGCATGCTTCTCCGATGTTGCGAGAAGACTCGACTCGATGTTTCAGCTGCAGCGGCGTCACCGTTTATGCGATGTGACGACAGCGGCCTTGGCAGCGACACTCTTCTCCAACGTTTGCGAGACGCTTCCGCTCGATGCGATGTTGCAGCGGCGACACCCCTTTACACGATGCGACGACAGCAGCTCCGACGGCGGCACGCTTCTCCGTGGATGCGAGGCGCTTTTCTTGATGTGGTGCAATGCGACAACTACGATGGCTGCGATGGCAACACGCTTCTTCCTCGATGCAAGACTCTTCTCTTGATGCGGTGCAATGTGTCAGCTACGATGGCTGCGATGGCGACACGCTCCTTCGGCGTTGCGGGACGCTTCCTGGATGATGCGAGACGCTTCCGCTCGATGCGATGCTGCAGCGGCGACACACTTTACGAGATGCGACGACAACAGCTCCGACAGCGGCACACTTCTCCTTCTTGAGTTGCGCTTCCAGCTCCTTGCGACATGCAGTCCCTCCGAAGGCCCAACAACAGCAGCAGGCACTTCCAAAGAACTATGGGGAGCTTGGGGGTGAAGTCTGTTGTTCCTGAGACTTCAGCAGGAGCCAGCATTGTGGAGGGAAAGCACAGCCCTGGAGCACTTTTTTGACATGATTCCTTCTCTCCTTTCACAGTGCAGGGCAGAGACATCAGACGCACCACAGGGGGTGGAGCCAGCACTGTGGGGGGCAGGCACTGTCCTATTCAGGTCCCAGGTGCAACTCCTCCCTCCCATCTAGATGCAGATCTCTCTATTCACCACTGGGCGGACTCACCCTGTCTCCTGGAATCCCCCAGCCCTGTCACTCAAACTCCAGACAAGGAATACACAACCTAGCAGAGGCAGGTTTGAATGGTTAGACAAGAAAATACCTACTTTCGAAAAGTGATATTTTCAAACACAGAATGTTAAAACCAACTTCACTAAAAGATGTATTTTATCATTCTGAGTTCAGGCATACTAAATTCTAATTTCTACCATGTTCCCTGAGTCAGTTAGGATTATAAGATGTGATAACCAAACTGCCCATTCTGGCCTATGGAGAACAGGTAGCCTTGCAATAGTGTAAAACGAAAATGGCTGTAATTCACTATAAGGACATGCCACACACACCAGGGCATGTCCTACCTTATACTTACAATACACCCTGCCCTTGGGCCTACCATAGGGGCGTCTGATATAAAGAAAAGGGAAGGTTTAGGGACTGGCAAGTGGGTGCACTTGCCCAGTCAGCATGACAGTACCAGACTGCACGCAGGCTCTGCAATGGCAGGCCTTAGACACACTTTTACAGGCTGCTTCTGCGGGAGGCACAACCAGTGCTGCAAGCCCACCAGCAGCATTTGGATTTACAAGCCCTGGGCACTCCTGGTGCACTGTACTAGGGTCTGACAGGGAAACCAAACCAACCAATCATGGAATCACTAATTCGTACTATAATTTATAGTAGGGAGAGCATATGCACTTTAGCACTGATCAGCAGTGGTAAAGTGCCCAGAGTCATAAAACAGCCAACAACAGGTCAGAAAAAATATAGGAGGAAGACAAAAAGTTCTGGGATAACCCTGTAAAAAGGGCCAAGTCCAACACAACCCCCTTCCAGCCAAAACGCAGGGTAGACCAATCACTACTTTGATGGGCTTCCCTGCTTTGGGCGATAGAACAAGGACCTGGCACGCAACTGCAGGGGTAGACTCCAGTTCTATGCCAATGTGAACCTATTGGAATCCCTCTGTCCATACTCTCAGGGCCCACCAAGACAATCCATGGGGAACCCTTCTCCTCACCTGTGGACACCACCTGTGTAACACCTAACCTTAACTGGCTCACAGGTGTGTCCCAACAGCCAGACAGCAAAATGCCACAGTGGCCACTGACAGTAGTCAGGGATGAAACCCAGGCCTTATGCCTCTCGGGGCTCTCAAACCTCTGTGGCGCCAGAGAGCGGGGGCAGTAGCCCCAGGTGCTTGGCACCCTTTGTCCATTCTCCCTCCTGTCAGGTCAGGTATGACATCCTGGCACTGACCCACCAGCCCCAGGCCTGTACCTGGCAGCTGGACCAAAGACTGGAGTGGCCTCTCCCACACCCGGTCCTCCTCCTTGGGGCTCTGTACCCTCCCACTTGGAGTGTTGAGTGGTACCCCCTTCCAGAATTGCCAGGACACCTGTGGCAGGTGTCCTGCGCAATTCGCCCACCAGTTCAGGGGTTCTATCCTGCAACTTGGCGTCCAGGTCAGGGGGGACACCTTGAACCTGGCCCTCCAACCTAGGGTCTAAACCCTTCAGTTGAGCTCGGGTCAGAGGCGAGGACTCCCTCCCTCTGCACCCCCTTCCAGATGGCTGTACCCTCCCACCTAGAGTGGTACACCAAGAAGACAGACTGGTAGGGACACTGATTACAGATGTCCCTCCCTCCAGGTCAGACAACACCTGAATCTGGCTTCTCAAACTAGGGTCTAAACCCTCAGGCTGCACTGGGGTCAGAGGCAAGGACTCCCTCCCTCTGCACCCCCTTCCAGAGTACAGCACACACACCCAACTGGACTGGTACCCCTAGGAGCAACATGGGTCAGGACACTGATTACAGTTGTCCCACCCTCCAGGTCAGACAACACCTGAACCTGGCTTCCCAACCCTGGGACCAACCCCTGCCGTCGAACGCTCGCCTGGCGCACCAGGACTTCCCGGGGAGCACAAATGCCTCCCAGAAGGTGACACATAACTCATGTGTCGTGTGACAGTCTGCCTGGCGCAGATCTCCCGATCCCTGTCCATCTCACAGTGCGCGAAGATCCCCCAGGACAGAAGTGGTGTCACCATGGTCATTCACTGGTGACGCAGCCCTTCTGGCTGGCCCCTGACCCACTGGTTCTTCCACTGGGGACTCTTTCCCCCTCTCACCCCTCAGTCTGGACTTCTGCACCCTCCCAACTGGAGCGGTACTGCCAGACACCAGAACCGAGGGAGGCCTGCTTACAGACACTCCCCGTTCACCAGACACTAGGAGATCCCGCACAACGGGTAGCCCCTCAGGACAGACTAGGCTCCCCACCTGGTGTTCCCTTAAAGAACCATCCAGGCTCTGAGACTGATGTTGGGCACTACCGGGACATAACCCATTCTCACTCCTTCCCCTTAAAGACAGGACGTGAGGCCCTACACCCCTCTCAATACTACAGGAACTAGTTGGGCTACTCTGAGCCACTTCCACCAAACTGGTTTTGAAGATACCTGAACCACTCATCTTGGGATCACTCCCCAATGCCTTTCTAGACCCTCTGGACTCCACCAAAAGGTCTGCCTCCAATGTGAGCTCCCTGCGGTCAGAGAACTCACTCTCCCACAGGTGTTGGCATAGCTCTGGAAAACAGGTGTTGGCATAGCTCTGGAAAACAGGGACTTACAATATGCTCCCCCACAATTGGATTACACAGTCCCCTAGCAGGGTTAAGCAAACTATCCTTCACCTCTCCATCCAGTGCCTCGCACACGTACTCCACACCACTCTTTTGAGATTGGCAAGGCAGCATCTGACTGTCTCTGTCACTCAACCCACACTCTTCTGGGTGGTCTTCGCACTCACACACCAGGATCTCAACCATGGGGGAATCCCTCCCACCACTAGGACTATGAATCCCTGTGCCAGTTTCCCAATTCACCTCAAGAACACTGCGCACCACTGGAGCTACCTCATATCCTTGAACCTCCTGGTGTAAATTAACCCCCTCCTTCAAGTCAGGTGCCACATCTCTGGGTGTGTGTACTACTCTTTCGGCACTAGAAAATTCTATATTGCTGCCACCATCTGAGCTGGATTCCTCCTCCCACTCAGCAAACTTCAATCTCTGAGCTACACACATTTCTTGCTGCTGGGCTGAGACACTCATGGCCTCAAGCCTCTCGAGCTCTAAGTCAAGCTGCCTCATAATCAACTCATGCTCCATTTCCATTTTCTTTTCCTCTAGGGCTAACTTTCTAACTTGCCATTCCAATTCTAACTGCCCTTTTAACTTGAGCTTGGTCAGCTCCATTTCGTGCATCATACACTCTTTTGTATCTGCCAACTCCTCTGGAGATAGACTTTTACCAGAAATACAGCTACCAGCAGGGCAAGGGGTTTTTCTCCCTCCTGGGCCCAATGGCCCCCCCAGCTGCCTTAAATTGTAGCATCCCAGTTTCTCCTCTTCACAATCATAATCAACTGATGCTATGGATGCTGTTTTCTCCATGGTGGTTAAACTTGGCAGTACTCAAAAATAGAAAGTCCCAAAAAGAAATCTACCAACAAGTATTGGTTGCGTTATGGTCTGCACTGACTAAGTAGTGTTCACCAATCACTGTACATGAGTCACAAATGCAAGTCCAGAATCCTCACCCCTGACCACCAATGTTAGACTTGGGGGTCTCTAGTTGGCACAGGCATGCACTTGTGACAAATAGGGACCTCCTCCTCCAGTCAGGGTAAAGGGTACACTCCTAAAATAACCCCTGCTCACCCCCTTGGTAGCTTGGCACGAGCAGACAGGCTTATCTCAGAGGCAGTGTGTAAAGCATATTTCAACACATACAGTAACCAAGTGACAACACTACAAATGGATACCACACAGGTTTTATATAAAAAATAAGTATTCTTTATATAGATTTACCACAAGACCATTAAACGACAAAAATACACAATAGTTACTTTAGATGGTAGAATTTCGCTTAGTTCTCTTAAGTTCTTAAATGCGACACTTTAAGTCAATGTACCTTTTAGATGCGACACGCAGGGCAACGAAAGTGATGCAACGATGTTGATGCGATGAAGTTTTTGGTGCAAAGAAATAAAGACGTGAAGATCTTCCAGATGTGGCACGCTTCTCCCATGTTGCGAGAAGACTCGACTCGATGCTTCAGCTGCAGCGGCGTCCCCCATTACGCGATGCGACGACAGTGGCCTTGGCAGCGACACTCTTCTCCAACGTTTGCGAGACGCTTCCGCTCGATGCGATGTTGCAGTGGCGACACCCCTTTACACGATGCGACGACAGCAGCTCCGACGGTGGAACGCTTCTCTGTGGATGCGAGGCGCTTTTCTTGATGCGGTGCAATGCGACAACTACAATGGTTGCGATGGCGACACGCTTCTTCCTCGATGCGAGACTCTTCTCTTGATGCGGTGCAATGCGTCAGCTACAATGGCTGCGATGGCGACACGCTTCTTCGGCGTTGCGGGACACTTCCTGGATGATGCGAGACGCTTCCGCTCGATGCGATGCTGCAGCGGCGACACACTTTACGAGATGCGACGACAACAGCTCCGACGGCGGCACGCTTCTCCTTCTTGGGTCGCGCTTCCAGCTCCTTGCGACACGCAGTCCCTCAGAAGGCCCAACAACAGCAGCAGGCACTTCCAAAGAACTCTGGGGAGCTGGGGGGTGAAGTCTGTTGTTCCTAAGACTTCAGCAGGAGGCAAGCTCTTTTCCAAGCCCTTGGAGATCCTTCACAAGTTGAGCAAAAGTACACACAAAGTTCCTTTCTCCTCTCCCCAGTTTCAGGGATAGCTTCCTACTCAGCTTCTTCCGGTTCCTCCCTCACCAGAGGTTCTTCTTGTTTTCCCAAAGTGATCTAAATTCTTGGTATCAGGGTCCCAATACTTATACCCCAAAATCCTTTGTCCTCTGAGGTCAGAGGGGCCTTTGCCTTGTTCAAACCGGTTCTGGTCAGTCCTGGAGCACTTTGTTTACCTGACTCCTTCTTTTCTTTCAGAGTGCAGGGCAGATACATCAGACGCCCCACAGGAGGTGGAGCCAGCATTGTGGAGGGAAAGCACAGCCCTGGAGCACTTTGTTGACATGATTCCTTCTCTCCTTTCACAGTGCAGGGCAGAGACATCACACGCACCACAGGGGGTGGAGCCAGCACTGGGGGGGGGGGGGGGGCAGGCACTGTCCTATTCAGGTCCCAGGTGCAACTCCTCCCACCCATCTAGGTGCAGATCTCTCTATTTACCACTGGGCGGACTCACGCTGTCTCCTGGAATCCCCCAGCCCTGTCACTCAAACTCCAGACAAGAAATACACAACCTAGCAGAGGCAGGTTTGAATGGTTAGACAAGAAAATACCTACTTTCTAAAAGTGGTATTTTCAAACACAGAATGTTCAAACCAACTTCACTAAAAGATGTATTTTATCATTCTGAGTTCAGGCATACTAAATTCGAATTTCTACCATGTTCCCTGAGTCAGTTAGGATTATAAGATGTGATAACCAAACTGCCCATTCTGGCCTATGGAGAACAGGTAGCCTTGCAATAGTGAAAAACGAAAATGGCTGTAATTCACCATAAGGACATGCCACACACACCAGGGCATGTCCTACCTTATACTTACAATGCACCCTGCCCTTGGGCCTACCATAGGGGTTTCTGCTATGAAGAAACGGGAAGGTTTAGGGACTGGCAAGTGGGTGCACTTGCCCAGCCAGCATGACAGTACCAGACTGCACGCAGGCTCTGCAATGGCAGGCCTTAGACACACTTTTACAGGCTGCTTCTGTGGGTGGCACAACCAGTGCTGCAAGCCCACCAGCAGCATTTGGATTTACAAGCCCTGGGCACTCCTGTTGCACTGTACTAGGGTCTGACAGATAAACCAAACCAACCAATCATGGAATCACTAATTCATACTATAATTTACATTAGGGAGAGCATATGCACTTTAGCACTGATCGGCAGTGGTAAAGTGCCCAGAGTCATAAAACAGCCAACAATAGGTCAGAAAAAATATAGGAGGAAGGCAAAAAGTTCTGGAATGACCCTGCAAAAAGGGCCAAGTACAACAAGCATGAAACAAATGGACACAAAAAAGCCTTAATTTGCTAAATGAAAGAGGTTACCCAATAATTTTTTTTATAACTTTTCTGAGACTGAATCGTACTCAAATAATTGACTCTGGGGGTGTAAATGCAGAATCAGTAATGCCGGAAGTGAAGTCTCTAACTTGCAGAGTGTAAGCGTCACTTTAAAAGAGGTGTAAAACTCACTGAGCTATCTATCTTATCACAATGATCTGTTTTGTGAAGCCAACCAACATCTCGGATTAGTACAAGCTAAGGGGCATATCAGCAACAACCGGCGATAATTATCGCTAAGCGCACTTAACGCTAGGATAGTTATCGCCGGCTATCGCTTGGTTTTATTGCGGCGATAGCGCGCTATCAGCAACGCTTATCTCCAGAGCGATAAAAACAACCGAGTTAGCTGCCAAATGTGCAATTATCACTGGGATTCCAGCGATAATCGCAAAACATTTGGCGCTACGTTGCTGATAGGGCTACACATACTTAGCAATGATATCCTCCTTCAATAGGATATCATGGCTAAGTCAGTTTAAAAGCAGGCGTAGGGAAAGTAGCGCTAACCGTGGTTATCACTACTTTTCTTATCGCTCTACAGGTTAGGGTGAGGCTTGATAATAGGAGAAATGTCGCTTAGCGACATTTCTCCCATTATTCTGGGGAGGAACGCCCACTTTGCATCTCATTAGCGATGCAAAGGTCGGCGTAGGGAAAAAGGGTGCTAACATGCGAATATGCATGTTAGCACCCTCTTGCTGATAGGACGAAGGTTTTATATCCGCTTTTCTGGCTTTTAAAGCCAGAAAAACTGAGCTAAATCCCTTGCTGATATGCCCCTAAGTGATTAACACAGGAAAAAGTGACATCCACAGTTTTCTGGAGCAGGCATTAATTACAGGTATTAATTACGAAGTGTGAGCTCAGTTGGACTCTAGAAGTCACCAGCTATCCCTTCCGGACCAAGTGATTTACTTTCTTCTCTGCAGCACGCAGACAATGGCCTGCTTATTTTTGGAAGCTACAATCAGCTTTGGCTTAAAAAGCTTGTATGTTTGACAGTGTTCCTGAAGACCACAGCAATAAGGAGAGATGGGCAGGCTTATAGCATCCTGCACAAAATACTGCAAGACTCTGGCTGCCTGTGAAAGGATGAAAATTCAAAAGTTCCACTGAAGCCAATTTGTAACAAGCAACTTAGTGGGAGGGGCCGAAACGAAGGCAGCATTAACGATGAAGGGAGGGAGCGAGAGTATCAAAGGCAACAAGCAACAAAGGAGGAAGTAAGACAGAAAAGCAACAAAAAGTACCTCCATCTAAGCGCAAGCTGCAGAAGGACACCAATAAAGACATTAATCAGTATGGGTTTTTTTTGGTAATTTATCTAGAAAGTTTTATATAGCACGAACATGACCCAGGTGGGTATCTGAGCGCTTTACAGTTAGGATAGGTGGGGTAAGGAGGTGAGAAGGACAAGCATAACTAGAGAATAGATAAAACGAGCAAGGTAGGAGTACATTACAATTAGGATAGGATGGACACGGTACATGGAGCAGAGCATTAAATACATAAGTGAGCAAAGCAGGTGAGTGCTGCGAATCCAAGGTGCACAATAATCTGGTAGTCAATCATTTGATTGGTCAATGCTCCATCGAAGAGACAAACACACAAAGAGGAAGTGAAGTCTGTTTGCGCTGACCGATGATAACCAAGAAAGTGAGAGTGACGATGAAGCCAAGCAATGGTAAGTAATAGCCAGGCTAAAATCCCATTTTTGGAGTTTAAAAAATAATAATAATAGATCGCCACAAGTGACAGCACATGCCCGCTGCCTGCAAATGAGACCTTAAAAACAGGGTGGCAATGAACCAACAAACATGGTTAAAAGATAAGATAAAATGATCAAAGAAATAAAATAAGCTAGAGGCAAATGAAATAAGAGTACGAAAGTAAGAAAGAGAGAAGAAAAGAAAGACAGAAGGGCAGTGCCTAATTTGAGCCGGTGCTTTCGGTGCTCAGCACTGGCACTTAATTGTTTTCCGGTGCTCGGCAACCACACCTAACTGTTCTAACTATGGTGTTGACAGTCTACCACATGGTGGCGCTGCTCATCTAATTTAGAGATGAGCAGAACCCCGGTTGTTTAGAAATACATTATACATTAAAATAATGCTAATACCTGCCTCCCCAGCCATTCCTTTAGCGTTGGGGACCTGGAATAATCTGAACTGTCGCATTTACATGCGAGAGAGATAGTTAGTAGTTGTTTTGGCAGCAATGACAATGGGCGATGTTTGGTGCAAGCTGCAGTGGCCTCCTGGTCAGAGCCCTGGCACTTAATATTTTACAAATTAAACACTGCAGAAGGGAGAAAAGAGAAGTAAGGAAGAATTGGGGAAAACATTCAAGAGGACTATCCTTAAAAAGGTGGCATGTTTTGCACACCTCTGTGGTGCGATGTGGTTGAAATTGGCTGGTGTTTTAATTTTCTGGCTACTTACTTGCAACATCAGTTGTACATTTGTTCCATAAAAAAGTTAAATACATAGGGGCAGATTTACAAGCCCCTTGCGACACATTACGCGGCCGTTGCGTCACTTCTGTGACGCAGCAGCGGCGTAAATCATGCGCCATGTTGCGCCTTGTTTACAATGTGACGCATCTAGGGAGATGCGTCACGTTGTAAAGCCCTGTGCCACATTAAACCTGTGTCAGGTTTAATGTATGGAGGATGGGCATTCCATCAGAAAAAGCCTCTGAAAAGTGACGCAGTGAAATCTACAAGATTTCACTGAGTCACTTTTCCGACGCCGCTGGGTCAAAACCCTGCGCCTGCTTGAAGCAGGCGTAAGGTGTGACGCAGCATGTTAGATATGGGAAGCCCCTAGGCATTGCTGGAGTTGCGTCGCTCTTGCGACACGACTCCTGCAGTGCGCCGTCCTTAGTCATCAGATGCGTGACGCATCTGTTTATCCTTGCGCCACGATGCGCCGCATTGTAAATGCAAAAACAACAATTGATGGACAGAATGCAGAACAATGTCATACATTCACCCCAGTACAGAGATCTGGGCCTAAATCCATCGTTTTTTTGCTCAACATGCCGTTCCAGTTTGAACCCAGCCATATGCAAATCAGTCTTGACCCTGTGCCTCATGGGAACAGTCCAGCCCGAACTGCAAAGCCAGGTCCTCCCTGGACTGGAAACAAGCATCCTAGGACCGGTTTCTGGCATTTCAGCCGTCTTCAGCCAGGCTTGCTTGATTTCCAGTGGCATGGAGAGCAAGGGACCCACGTCTGGGCATACCCTTCCCACTCGGGGGGACCAATGCAAAAACAACAATTGATGGACAGAATGCAGAACAATGTCATACATTCACCCCAGTACAGAGATCTGGGCCTAAATCCATCGTTTTTTTGCTCAACATGCCGTTCCAGTTTGAACCCAGCCATACGCAAATCAGTCTTGACCCTGTGCCTCATGGGAACAGTCCAGCCCGAACTGCAAAGCCAGGTCCTCCCTGGACTGGAAACAAGCATCCTAGGACAGGTTTCTGGCATTTCAGCCGTCTTCAGCCAGGCTTGCTTGATTTCCAGTGGCATGGAGAGCAAGGGACCCACGTCTGGGCATACCCTTCCCACTCGGGGTGACAAATGCAAAAACAACAATTGATGGACAGAATGCAGAACAATGTCATACATTCACCCCAGTACAGAGATCTGGGCCTAAATCCATCGTTTTTTTGCTCAACATGCCGTTCCAGTTTGAACCCAGCCATATGCAAATCAGTCTTGACCCTGTGCCTCATGGGAAAATTCCAGCCCGAACTGCAAAGCCAGGTCCTCCCTGGACTGGAAACAAGCATCCTAGGACCGGTTTCTGGCATTTCAGCCGTCTTCAGCCAGGCTTGCTTGATTTCCAGTGGCATGGAGAGCAAGGGACCCACGTCTGGGCATACCCTTCCCACTCGGGGTGACAAATGCAAAAACAACGCCACTGGAGTCAAGCTATCCTGGCTGATGACGGCTGATAGCCAGAAACCGGTCCTAGGATGCTTGATTCCGGTCCAGGGAAGACATGGCTTGGCAGTTCGGCCTGGACTGTTCCCATGAGGCACAGTGTCAAGACTGATTTGCATATGGCCATGTCTAAACTGGGGTGGTGTAGTGGGCAAAAGAACGATGGATTTAACCCAGATCTCTTGACTGGGGGAGAATGTCTGCATTGTCAGCATTCCGTCCATCAATTGTTTGTTGTAACGCATTGTAAATGCGGCGCATCTGTGGTGGCACAAGGGTAAACGCGTGACGCATCTTACCTGGCGCATCCCTGCTGATATGCAGGGATGCGCCAGTCCTTGTAAATCTGCCCCATAGAGTGCACTGAACATAAGAAGTAGGGAAACCGATTTTAATTAAGTGATCAAATTAGGAAAAAGAGAACCTCAGGTTATACTGTTTTGATAAATATATTTCATTTGTATCTTCATGTAACCTATGCAGTAACCCCCTAAAATACGATTATAAGAGCCACATTGATTTACATATCTATGAGACGGGGACAGACCCAGTCAGCTCCTAACCCCGGTTTCAAAAGTTAGTAACAAAAAGACCGGTTTTCCGTTATCCAGGCAGTCTCTCTGACCGCCGGAGACGATCAAATGGTCAACTGTCTGTTGTTGCAAGATATTTGCATTAGTGAAACGTCAGCTCATACCATGCGGGTTACCCAGTTGGCTGAGCGTGTGTGGTCACTCCCACCATGCCTTGCGAGGTTGGACGCTAAAGTTTGTTGCTTCTTCTCTATCCCGCAAGGGGGACTGCACCAAGAGCAGCAAGCAACTGTTGGGACTTTGTGATCAGCAGTGTAATATAACTATTGCCTCAGGGCGCCCTCGTGTGGCTGAAATGTGGAACTACCGATAAAACACACAAAGTATGAATCAACAAGAAAATCTGCAACGGATCTGCTGCATGTGTACACCGCCTTGGTGACCTTGTGATAGGGTTGAGGGCCTCGAGGCAGATCATAAACAATAGGGGCGGGGCCCTAATTAGCAAAGGCACTCTGTCATGTGGCGTCGCATTACAGGAAACGTTAGCACAGCACTTCTATCCCTCACTTAAAAGAGAACCAGCTATTACAGTCCAAGCTGAAATAGTGTTTACTATATCTGTTATGTACTATACACATACGTGATATATGATTGTAAACATGTATACAATGTGTACATTCGTTTCTAAACCAAACATGCTTGTTGTATGTGAATATAAAGCAGTTAGTGTTTTTGACAATGAGACAATACAATACATGGATTCATAAGCCTTTAAACTATTTGCATAACATTGGATAATTGAAAAGTGTATATTCCTCCTGCGTAATGAAATATAGTTTTAGTAATGCAGATACCGATTAAGAAGCTAGGCTGATTTGAAGTTTTCATTTATATGTAGAATTCATAAAGTTGATATCAGAGACCTCTTTAGATGTCAAAAGTATTATTTATGGTACATCAGAAAATGTGACCTGGTGCATGATCTGGTGATCTGGTGTATGGATTATCAGCCGTTTTGAATTTACTTTCCAAAAAATAAACAATAAATGTAGAGACCCAGAAATCTTAAAGGTTTTTTCATTTATTGAAATCACATTGATGTTTTGAAGATAGAAATGAGTTATAGCGCTCAGAAATTACTATAAAGTAATACTATTCATATATAGGCATGGTATTTTATGAATGCATTTAAAACGTGTTTTCACAGACTAAAAGGTGCAGGGTGCATTTTTTTAAAGAGTTAACAGCTGTCTGCTGTAAGGAAATGCATCTTTTTGCATGTTCATCTCCACATATTTTAACTACTTCTGCTGGTTTTTCGACTCAGAGAGTACTGAGGTCTGCCAACCAGACCTCGGTGCTAGTGTTCTAACCCCTTACAAAGTGTATGTCGAATTGGCTACCCCCCACTGGCAGAGACTGACTTACTCTTAAGTCCCTAGTCGGGGCCCGACTGGGAACCCAAAGCAGCCCTCGCACTTTTGTCGGACAGGCCCTCACACACTGCATAGTGAGCAAGCCTGACCACTACAAGAGGAGTTTTTGGGGCGGAGGTGCAAGTGTGAAGCACTGGCTGGCCGTAGGGGTTGAAACTGCAGCACTACTACAAAACCGTCACCCAGTAATAAAACTGGCCCCCACCCTTGCAGCCTTCCAGGGAAACGCCTGATGAATGGTATGGCCAATCTGTCCCTCGTATATGGTACCCAGTGCACCCAGGGCACGTAAGGCAGAGTGTCCACCCAGGGCTGCAGCACTGATTGTGTCACCCTGCGGTAACTTTCAAACCAATGGCAAAGACCCCATTTTCCTTAACAATGTATGTGTCACGTCCCGGCGTAGTTAGTGGCGGGAACCACACTTGAGGTGAGCGTGTGCGAGTGAATGCCGGGGCATTGGTGTGAGGGACTACATCTCCCAGAATCCTGTGAGGGGCGTCACCTGCCTTCTCTCGGACTTCCTTCATAAGCTCCGCCCTGGGACTGCTCGGAGGTTGTCAATCCCGTTACTTTTGCAACTACGTTTGACCTGCCGTCCTCGTTTCAAGCTCAACTTGTCCCGCTAGCTCCCTGCTGAGACCGACTACACCCCGGAGCAGCCCTCTGAGATCGGAACCGGAGCACTTCACACACGCGCTGAGCCGCGCGTCCGGAAACCGTTACGGGGATCTGGTCCTCGCGACTCCAACTACGTTGCTGCCGGAGGTCTACCTCAGTACTTACTCTATGGTGCTTGCTGATTTCGACCCCCCCGCGCATTGGCACGCAACCTTGTATATTTGCATCCTGATTCTACAGGGTGTTCCTCGGCGAGCCGTTTGAAAGGCTCGGATCCCGTTTTTGTTGTTTGCTCGCCAAACCCCCAGGAGGGGACTCCAAGAGCCGTTTGTAAGGCTCGTTTTTGATTTATAAGTACTTTCACTCGCCACAGTAACAGGCCAACATCTCCAATGGGAATCGCTATTGGGCGAGACCGCTGTCTCTAACACTACTGGGTTCCTGTCTATTTCTACACGTAAGCGGATCTCTATCCTTGTTGTTCCTGCTCTAGCGAACCACAGTCCATCAGAGCTAAGTACTTTTTCTTAATGTGTTTCAGAAGGAGTTTAGCTCGCATGCCATGAGAGGGGTGACACGCTTCATGAGGTGGTTAGATAAAACCCTGGACTAAGAGAACCCTGCATCCGGCATTGTGATTGTGTGTTTGTTGTCAGTACCCTTATACCCCATCCTTCCTGAATGCTGGTGGTTCATAGGGTGTGTTCTGCTTATTTCTCACTGCAGGGAACACAGGGTTTATACAGTTGGAGATCCAGAGCCTGACAGAAGTCTGTTACCTGTCCACTGAGAGTGATTTGCTGCTTTGCCTTTCTTGTTTCTTTTGTCCCTTTTTTCCCTTTCCCCTGATGGGGAGTTGTCCGGCGAGGGTACTATATATATACTCCCGGGCTGCTCCGCAGTGGGGGCAGGGTTCCCTGTCATCTTTCATCGCTCCCGCTGTATCCGGCTTGAAGGTTAGTGGTAATCTGCTTACAGTCTGACAGTATGTAAGTCTCTCCTAAGGAAGGCCTATTGAGCTGTAAGGCAGGGAGATGCCTATTATGAAGTAGGACATGTATTTTATATATATGTCCTGACAGCAAAGGTTCCTAATCATTGTTTTGCTCTGGGAGAGTTTGTAGCCCCATTGGCTAGCATAGGGTTACCGGTTGACTACTAAGCCCAGAAACTTCTGAATGGGATTACTTAGATGGGTGTTGTAGGTATCAATTTAGTCATGACACTAAACCCGACTTGTTGCCCAGGTTGAATTTAATGCCATTATTAAAGAAATGCAACTTTTAGAAAGTTGCCACTCTGTGACCCAGTTTGTCCAGTGGCCTCACATGGTCACTGGCGACTAGACTGCTTTCTGCCCTCTTGGGGATTACTGTGAATGACTCTAAGGCTTAGGAACAATCGCAACCTACAACAGGGTGAGGTGTTACCTCCCTGTCGCAGGAAGCCACTCAGGGTGTTGCCCCAAAAGGCAAGATTACTTTCGGTAGTTAAATGGTTATCAAGAGGCTCCCCTTTGTTCAGATAGATGGACTGGTGGTGGGAACAGAGAGGGTAGACCACTGCCCAAACCGGTTTTCCCATTGACGTGTAGCCCACAGGTAGCCACACCTCTAGGGTGGGCTACCAAGCTCCTAACATCCTAGGAAGGTTTCAGTAATTTTGAGAGTGGGCAAAACAGTGCACCCTGGGATTGCTAGATGCCACATGTATCTGGAAAGTCATAACCAAGAAGGAGGGAACCTGGTAGGCCATTGGCTAGTGACTGCATCATCCGGAGCACTTTCTGAGAATAAATATTGCACCACTGGCACCCTGAACCTCCATTCACGCAGGAACTGGAGAAAGGACTAAATAAGGACTGCCCTGCTGACCCCTGGACTTGGCAAGAGAAGCAGCACCATCTGCTGCACTGAATCTGCCACACCTTGGGTGGCAAAGATAGGACTGTACCTGTAGCTCCTGGCTTGGGGAAAAGTTGCTCCTCACACCTACACCAAATAAGTGACTCCAAGGGTCAGTAGGCTGACCCCCTGAAACCAACAACGCTGGAGTAGCCCAACTTGGCAAGTCAGTAGTCCTTCCAACAGAATCCCTACTGACTGCCGCGGGGGGCCCAAAGAGACTGATCCTCAATGGCCACAAGTTGCACCTGAGTGAGCCGACCCAGGGGTGTCATCTGAGTCCAGCTGACTTCCACTATTTTGAAGTGGACTTCAAGGGATAGTGACCTCTGTGGCCAAAGTCACCCCACCTGACCAGTAGACAGAGGAGTAACCACAAAGGCAGTTCCGTCAAATGTACAGCACCCAGAGCATCCGTGAGCGTCTATCATGTCCTGCGTCCGTAGCATCAGGACCACTCCATTGAAGTTTATGGTGGTCGTGCTGTAAAGTTTGAAACTGGACTGGAAAACACTTTGGTTGCCAGGTAACTGTCCAGATACTCCTTATTGGCCTCCCAGACTTTCTCACTGTTGGATTTGGTCACCCAAGTCAGGCCGGACTAGTCAAACTCAACTCTTACAAACGTTCCAAATGTTTACAAACTTTACAGTTGCCAAAGACTGTTTGTGGTTAAACTATAAGGAACAGTTTTTTTTGCAGGTTTCCTCCCACTTTTTGCCCCCATTTGAACTACTAGCTGCTGGTTTTTCGACTCTTACAGTGCACTGAGACGTGCTAATCAGACCTCAGTGCCAGTGTTCTTACCCATGGTAAAGTGCAGGTCGAATCGGCTATCCCCAATTGGAAAGGACTGACCTATTTAGAAGTCCCTAGTACATGGCACCCAGGGTACCAAGGGCATGTAAGGCAGAGTGTCCAACCAGGGCTGCAGTACTGTTTGTGCCACCCTGTGTGTGACAAAGTACAAAATGACTCCAAGCCTGCCACTCCAGACTGGAAGGTTAGTTGTCACACTGTGAGTTCGACTTTGCAATTACTATTAATGGCAAAGCCACCACTTCCCATAATGATATTTGTAGGTCCCCCCTAAAGAAGGCCTATAGAGCCCTAAGGCAGGGAGCTGTATATTATTAAGTGGGACATATATGTTTTTATATGTCCCTTCAGCAAAAGCTTTCAGATTGCTCTTTTGATGGGACAAAGTTAGTTGCCCCTTTGGCTGATGCACGGTTACAGGCTGGCACCCCAGCCTGGAAAACTTCTGAATCGAAAATTGACACTTAGTGTCCTAGCTGGTCCAGTAGCCTCACATGGGCACTAGCCCACAGGCAGCACTCTGACCACCTGGGAAGTAGTGTGAAAGACTGCCAGGCTATGCAACAATATCAGCCTGCTGCATGGAGAGGTGTCACACCCCCTCACAGGAAGCCACTCAGGGTGTCAGCCCAAAAGGCAAGCTTCAGAGGGGAAGCCAGCTGCCTTTGATGGGCAAATGTTGCTTACACTCCATGGGGTTGGCCTATGTTCATGTAGGCAAGCTGGATACAGGGCCAGAGAGGGAAAATCCATTCCCAAACCGGTTTTCCAGTGGGCGTGTGGCCCTCAAGTAGTCACAACTCTGAGGTGGGCTACCAAGCTCCTAACAGTTGATGGAATGTCCAGACATCTTGAGAGTAGCTGGGATAGTGCACTCTGAGAACGCCAGATGTCACACATTGCTGGACATTCATCACCAAGCAGGAGGGGACATGCTAGCCCATTGACTAGTGACTGCATTGTCCTTTTCGGGCAATGTCCCAAGATAAATATAGCACCATGAACCTTAGATCATGCCGGATTTGGAAAGAGGACCAAAGAAGAACTACGCTGCTGCCTGTGGAATCGTACAAAGAGAGGTAGCATCGTCTGCTGAACTTCATCTGCTGCACTCTGGGCTTGCAAAGTATGGATTGTGCCTTTGGCTCCTAGCTCAAAGAAGAGTTGATTCTCAGTCCCAGACCAGAACAGTGACTCAAATGATCACTCTGCTTATTGCGTGGAACCAGCTCCAGGAACAAAACAGCTGAAATAGTTCACACCAGCAAAGTGCTAGACACTGGAGAAAATTTGCTGCTAGCTGCTGCTGGGAACCTCGAGAGAGGCCAATCTTTAATGACCAAAAGTTGCACCGAAGTCTGCTGGACCCAGGAGTGTCGTAAAAGTCTGGATTGGTCACTCCAGAGGGACACTAGCCCCCACTAAAGGATTTTGCACCAACCGTTGTATCTGGAGGCCAGAAGCTCAGCCACTGCTGTCCTTCTACCACCGTAAAGAGGAATTTTTGGGTCCCCAACCTTTGTGGGTAAAGTTGGCCCATATCACCAGTAGACCGGGAAACTACCACAAAGGCAACCCTGTCAACCGTATCCTTAAGTATCTTTTCATCCTCCTTCCCTAGCATCAGGACCACTCCATTAGTGACTATGGTGGTTGTGCTGTAAAGGCTGGAACTGGACTGACAAATGCTCTAGTGGCCAGGTAACTGTACAAATGTACCCCACTGGCCCTCTATGCCTAAATCCTGTCAGATTTGGTTGCCCAAGCCGAGCCAGAATAGTCAAACATAACTTTTACAAACTTTTAAAAAGTTTGGAAACCTTTTGTTGATCAATGCTTGTTTGCAGTTAAAATTCAAAGTGATAAAATATTTGAAAAATCATATCTCCAGAACCCTCCAGGCAATTGTGCTCATAATGCTCTCTAAAATTCATCAAAATACAATCTATTGTTAGAAAATTGGGATTGTGTTCCTTTCGTGTTTTGTGGCTTTCTTATTTTGTTGTTTGTTACTGTTAAATACTTTAAACTAAGTTCCTTTGTTCAAGCCTTGCTGCTGTAAAGACATAGCTACCCAGGGTTGAGCTTAGAGTTGTTCAAATGAGCCTCACTGAACTCAATAAAGGGCTTTGCGAGTGCATCCCACGAGAAGGCCCCACAGCCATATCGTATATTAAGCCAAGATCCTCACACTGAGATTTAAGTTGTATTAAAAAATCTGTTTCTCCGGAACCCTCTGCTGGACTTAGCTGATATTGGACTCTAAAAATTAATTAAAATGTGATCTACTTTTATACATTAGTGTTGGATTTCTTTTGTGTTGAGTGGCTTCCCTATTACTTTGTTTAAGCCTTGCTGCTCGAAGTCATAGCTACCCAGGGCTGAGCTTAAGGTTTACAAACTAGCCTGACTGGACCGAAGACAGTTTTGGAAAGTGTATTACACTCTAAGGATGCAGAGTAGCACCATATAAAAGACCCAAATCCTCACTGTTTGATGATGGTCCTTAATCAGTTTCAAAGTCTAAAATGTTCATCTTATCACATCTTTTAGCAATGGAAGGGTCAATGGTGAGCCTGTATTCTTGCAGGTAAAAGCCTAAAAGAACCCCCCCCCCCTCTTAGGACTTTCTCAGAAATAGAATTATGCCAGCAGGATCAAGGGTTAAAAACATACTGATACCACATTACAAGTGTGTGGGATGTGGCAGTGTTTGTAAAAAGTAAGCATCCAAAAACTGGGGCAGAAAGTGGCACAGGGAACACCTCCAAGCGTCCATAGGGCTTCGGCTAAGGTGAATGGTTGTCCAGTCTCTACAAATAGTGGGGGGACTTCATTCACCTGTATCTACCCCTGGTTTGTGCCCAGCTGAGGCCTGTTATAATTAGACTGCACAGTGCATCACTTACCCATAGAACGTTTACTATAGCTCTTTTACTAAACACATGTAGCTTGAGGAACGGAGGAACACTGCCATGTGTGAGTGAGAGTGAACGGGGTGGGGATGAGGGGGTGCAGGTGAGGGGCTCTTTAAATCTGTAGTTTGTAGGTGCATCGCAAGATGCTGGACATATGCCATATTATGCATAGACACGTGCGAACACTCCCATCAGGGCTTCTGGTGGCTGAAGCGCTTGGCACCCTTTTGTCCTCCACTGATGGCTCCAGCACCCCATATCCTAGTTTTTCACCATGAGGAAGCTCCCAGAACATCAGCATAGGTGAACACAACCTCCGTGGCCCGTGCAGGCTGTAGGGAGCAAAAGAAACAGGCCATCAGGAATATCAGGGTACATTAGAGGTGCACCAGGACCTGCATCAGAGATTATTGCTCACCGTCTACGGTGATGTACAATTCACAGTGTTCCCACTGTGTGTGCACTAATCATGGTGTACATTAGGGACTATAAATGTCCATCACATCCTGCAATCACAGTTTAGACTATTGCATGTTACATGTGTACAGCTAGTTTTGGACTCTTGTGGGACAGGCTTTGTCCTTGAATGTCACTGGCTACCAAATCCCTCATATAAAGATGCCATTGTTAGGGAGATCCCCTGGCCCTATCTCCAGACACAGTATTTCCAGCCACGTGCTTTCTATTTACAAACCTTTGAAGTCATTTCTAGTCTGCTTCCATGCGACATTTTCATGTTTGCAGTGTGCGTATGTGTAACACTTTGAGTCACATTTCTATACTCTAGCAGGGTGTGCATCAGCTGACATTGAAAGAGCATGTTCAGTCCTTCCAAATCCCCTTTGCTCTTCCCTACCATGCCACAGACTCACTTTCAGATACTGACACAGGGGAAGAGTGGAGGATTAGCTCAGAGCATAGCTAAACAGTCTGGTTGCTGCCATCATGTACAATTGGAGCCTAAACTGTGAAGGTGGTTGCAAGAGGTGGGCCTGGGCCCTCATGTTTCAGGACCACATCTTAATTTTCATTATCAGACTTTGACTCAGATCAGGAGACAGAAAGGCAGAAATGGGAGAAAGAAGGAGAAGGGAAAGAGAGTAAAATAGTGATGAAGGGAGAAAGCACAGAAGAATTCAAAACAACTGCAACAGTGAAATAATTAGACAGGAAGTGTGAGGAGGTCAAAGGAATAGGCATGAGGTGGAACCAAGACTGGGTAGACCTGGGGCCAAACTTATCAACATTTTGTGCGACACAACACAGCAAGACAGCTTGCTGCGCTGCATGAAAGGGATAGGGTAGGAATGTGCCCTATTTGTTAATAAATTCCTGCTCTCTGCCTGCACTGGTGCACAATCTGCTGCATAGCCCCTACACAGGCAAATGGGTGCCTGCATTGCAGGCAGGATTATTTTGAACAGGAAGGGACACCTTCCTGCACAACAATAATTCTTAGTGACTTCTTCCTCTTTCTAAGTGTGCTGAATAATGTACCTTCCCTGAGAAGGCTTAGCATTTTAATGCATTCCCAGGTTTACCAGTCTTGGTAAATCTGGGAATGCATCAAAATCCTTAGTTGGATGCGTGGGAACACCCACGCTCCACTCATGAAACGCCTTCTCAGGGCACAGTTACACAAGGAAGTGACTTATGTTGCCTTATGTTACTCCAGATTAACCAAGCAATGCCAGGCCATGCAAAGTGGCCTCGCATTGCTTGGTAAATCTGAATTATGTATTGCATTGCCCCAGCAACACCATACATGATGCAAGGGCAAAGCAATACAATGATAAGTCAGGCCGTTTGTGTTCTGCTGCCCCATCATTCATCAGCACCAGTGGCAAACTGCTCACTTCTTGAAAGAAGAAGTGGGTGTTAAGTTAGTTTGTTGATTTGGATGGATTAGAATTGGTGTTTCCTGAAATGAGGATCTCTTGACTTGTGTCAAGGTGCAGGACATGTAGAGTTTGCACTGGTGGATGCACTTTTACATCTTGAAGGCTCAGATGATTTGCTTAGCTTCTGATTGGAATTCTTATGAATTTGATTTTGGAAGTCTGGGTTTGAGCCAGCAGGCAGTGTCCTTCTGAAGCAGATTTGACGGAAGAGCCTTGAGGTGGTGGGATGAAAGGGACATGGGCTACTGAAGTGGAAAGTTGCCTAAGATCTAATGTTTTAATGAGTGTGTAGCGAGTGTTTGCTGGAGAGCATGTGGCAGATGAGGGCAGGTTGAAAGGTTGCCTCTTTACAATTTTATGTCTGGAATTAGCCAAGATCTTTTTATTTTACTACAATTATATGCACAATATACCTAAATTTATAGGCCCACAGCCAGACCTCTACATCCAGTGGTTGGTGGCCTGCTATTGTCATTCACATTTTTATTAGCCTAGAGCAGAATACAACATTGGGCAATGGGTCAGTCCCCTTAAGCCATTACTTAACCTCACTGTGAGTGTAATGGCATTCTGTCATATCACAAGGAGCATATCAGCACACAGAGTAATTCCTTAAGAGCCGTGGGCTACTATTGCAGTGTATGAGTTTTGAGATCAAAAATATATTTTGCTTTTGACTAGTGACAAAACAAAGCAGTCATTGACAAAACCATAAGGCTGAAGGCCACACAATAGCTATTTTCTTTGCCAATGCCTCTTTGAGCTGGACTAGAGACAACTTTAGGAGTCGCCACGCATCTTTAGAATGTTATAATAATAATTAATAATAATATTAAACAGAGATGGGTTTTCAGTCATTCCCCATCAGACTTACATGTTTGAAGTAAACACAAGGAGATGATGGACGAGCGCTGAAACTTTTCAGAGACTCACCCCCAGTCACAGATCTAGGTTGAATCCATCATCCTTCTTTAGCTCTCTTCGCCACCCCAGTTCAGACCCAGCTATATGCAAATCAGTCTTGACCATGTGCCTCATGGAAACAGTCCAGCCCGAACTGCCAAGCCACGTCTTCCCTGAACCAGAAAAAAACATCCTGGGACCGGTTTCGGGGTAACACCCCTCATCAGCCAGGCTAGCTTGAATCTAGCGGCAAAGTGAGCAAGGGACCCACATTGGGGCATACCCTGTCAACTTAGGGCGAACAAAGCAAACACAAAGAGATGATGGATGGAGTGCTGAAAATTTTCAGACACTCACCTCCAGTCACATATCTGGTTTGAAGCCATCATCGTTCTTTAGCTCACTTCGCCACCCAAGTTCAGATTCAGCCATATGCAAATCAGTCTAGACACTGTGCCTCAAAAATTATGGATTTAGGCCTAAATCTCTGTACTGGGGCAAATGTATGACATTGTTTTGCATTCTGTCCATCAATTGTTCTTTTTGCATTTGATACCCCGAGTGGGACTGGTATGCCCAGGCGTGGGTCCCGTGCTTTCCAAGCCACTGGAGTCAAGCTATCCCGGCTGATCAGGGGTGAAACCCCGAAACCGGTCCTAGGATGCTCGTTTCCAGTCCAGGGAAGACCTGGCCTGGCAGTTTGGGCAGGACTGTTCCCATTGGGCACAGGATCAAGACTGATTTGCATATGGCTGGGTTCAAACTGGAATGGCTTGGGGAGCATAAAAACGATGGATTTAGGCCCAGATCTCTGTATTTGGGTTAATGTATGACATTGTTTTGCATTCTGTCCATCAATTGTTCTTTTTGCATTTTACATGTTTGAAGTGCCAAGAACATTTTGGAACAGCCCAAAGCACACAGATCAGGGATGGTTCATCACACTTCAGTCAATGGCTTCCTTGACACTGTCCGCATTTGGGATAACCATAGGGTGTTTGCAGCACCAGGAACTATGGTTAATGGCATTTAGCCCTTTTACATCTGCATGGACAATGACAGGAGACAGGATTGACTGGCAAGGGAGTCGAACTTTGCCACACATGAAATATTAGTACTGTAGTTATCTCAGAGATTTCAAATTCCATCTGTGTACCTTTGTCCTAATATAGTTGCTTTTTCACAGAATATTTTTTTCCTTTGATTAGTGTGTGCTCCAGAGTTTCAACCCGTGCTGTACTTACACACAGCATACTCTGGGAAGACACTTCAGATATGTCCTCACAGACAATAAGTGGTTTGGAAAGAATCATATGAGTGAAGTGCTAAGGCGTTTGTATAAATTAACATACTTCTTATTATGTTTAGAGAGATTTGCAGTTTGTCAGCACGACAACCTGGGAAAGTCAGGAGTCCTCTGGGTTGCCATTCCAAAACACAGGGCCCGATTAATGAATAGTTTTTGCTGGTGCTAAGTCACCAAAAGTGATGCAAACCAGTGCAAAGTATAGATTTGGAGTTTACTTTCCAATGCTGGATAGCTGACTGAAAGTACTACCAAGTGGTACAATTTACTACTTTTGAAATGAACTGCTTCAAAGGTCATTCGATGGATGCTTCTTGGGGGTTCCCGTGCAACCATCCATGGTTTTTGACGAAAAGCCCTATCTACTAAAATATGTAGACAGGGCCTTGCATAAAACTATTACAAATCTTTGAAATAGGTACAAAGAAGGAGAAAAGCTTTCTTTTCTTATTTAGCATCTGTGCCATACTGTACAGTTTACACATAAAGTGGGCAAAGTTTAAAAGTAGGTCAAAGGATACTATTGGGAACGTACCCTTCCACTCCAAACATATGGTAGACTCAAGCAGTTACCTTTGTACTATGGTGCAAAGGTGTGTGTATGTGTGGTGCTAGCCAGACAGTGCTTGAAAAGACAGCAACAGTACCATACCTTTGTAGATATGATGCTGCCCTGCTCTCCCTTTTCAGATAACATGGATCAGCAACCTAAGTTGGCTGGCATGAAAAAATAGTAAATGTGCCTTTCTTCTCAGAGAAATACTCTCCTCTCAGAGAAATACAATTTCCTGTTCCTTCTTAGACTTATTACAATTTAGTTGCCAATATTCTATTTGGCAGGGAAACACATAGAAGACAAGCTCTGCTTTTCTGAGGCCAGCACTTTGCTGTCCTTTCCACAAATAATGCATCCTTGGTTAATGTGACTTTCAATTTTGCACTTAATTAAGGTGTGGACATTACTTTAATGCCAACTGCAAAACACAGAGCACTCGACTTCTCCATTAGTGCAAAACCTCCATGGGCCCTGTATTAATCCTTTAGCAGCATGGGCTGCTTAAATTAAGTGTTGTTTGCTTTCAGAATAATTTTTGTTATTCATGTGCCTGTAATTGGAAACAAAGGGGCTTATTTACAAGCCCCTTGCACTGCTAGTACGTCAAGCTGCGTGACACAACAGTGGCACAACCTGCTTCCCAATATTTACAAGGACACGTAGAGCCACCCTTTGTGGTTTTATGTCTGCTTGTAAATATCGCCCCTTCACATGCATCACTTTGCGTGTAAGGGGTGTGACTTGAGTGTTGCCGTGGTTGTTCCCATGCAACACCCATGTATTCTGATCCATACCCAAATTCACGAGAAATCATAAACCTGGAAATGAGTCAGAATGCTACACCATGGTGCAAGGGTGCCTGTGCCGACGCGTGGCAGCCGATTGTGCGCCAGCGCTGGGGAAAGCACAGGGAAGTGGCATATTGTTGTAAATATGTTGCATCCCTTTGCTTTGAAAGTGACTCAGTGTGGCCCAGCCATACGGCTCTCGGTACGCACTGAGTCACTTTCATTGTAAATATGGCCCATTATCCATAAGAAAACAAGCAGCACTACAGGTACCAGCAGAGGTGAGAAGACGGATGGAGTGATTATCTGGATTGATAGAATTACAATGTAGAATGCCTCAAGCAAATAAAACATTCACACGCCATCGTCTTCAATTCTCAATCTTTGTCACCTCTGAGTAAGCAACCACCCTTCATATAATAAATGGGACCCTGCAATCCCTGTATAAAAAATTGTCCACAATTTCCTTATTGCAGTTAAGCTGTGACATCTCTAGTCACCTATAACAAATACATTGTGTAGTTATTCAACAGTAATAAATTATTACAATTGAGTTGTGACCCCACAATGCCTCATGCTGAGCCAGACGACAGAGTAAAAGATAGGTCACAGAGCATAAGTGCAGCTGCAGTTTAAATAAAACTTTTAGATGGCTTCTAGATATTCTTATCTGTTTTTCTAAAATGAACAACACTAAGGAGATAATGAAACGTTTAATTTTTTACACATTATAAGTCATTGCAGGAAGAATAGAACTTCTAAATGTTTCTACAAAATAGGAGCTACTTAATATGACTCACATGAAACTAATACTAATATTTTTTTGCAACAAAATACTAGCTTTTTTATGTTTAACTTCGTACTGTAGATTCTACTGTTATTATTCATGTCTGCAAACATACAATCTCTACTGTATCAAAAGGCAAGATACCAAGTATTTCAATGGTTTGTGGGATGATTGATGGTGTGGCCATTATTATAAGGAATAAAATATCCTCTGCTTTACGTTAAAAGGATTTTGCAAGTCACCTGGAAGTTCCATCATCTTATAAAGGGACTTGGCCTTCCTCCTCATTCCTCTATATGGTCATATAATTCCTCTGTAACTTGCAATATCCTTAAAGTGTATGGCATGGAGAACTTTATCCATATATATTTAAATTATTCTAAACTATCAGCAAGCAGTACGGAAGTAGAATGCATGGGAGTAGCAGAGGGAGCAAGGAATAAAAAAATAAAGCCATATAAGAGCCAAGCTACTATAGTTCCTTCTGCTCTCAGGCAGTGAATTTGGTATCTCTTGTAATCTGCATTGCATCTGCCTTTTTTCCAACCAATGCACAACCATCACAACCTAAATGATTCGACCTACTGCCTGTGCCAATGCTTGTTTATTTCAAGTTGATGCCACTGAGGACCATAACAGAGAAGGAGTAGCATTAAGGATTGTGCCTATGTCTTCAAGGAACGCATATGTGACAGGAGAGGGCAAAAGACGATAATTAACTGACTCGCTACTTGCTGATCGCTAATCGCTATTGAGGATATTTTAAAAACGTTTTAGTGATTGTTGCACTTGTTTCATGCCCTCACACCCGCCCTTCCCCCTGGCTATGTTATTACCAGAAGTGATAGAGGCACCGCGAGGGGAGGTGGGATAGTGATAATCTTTAAATCGAAGTACTCTTGTAAGCTGGAACCTCAATCCTTTCCGACTGTGAAGCTGCTTTGTTTAAACTTGCCATTTCTCCCCGAATGACCTTATCCGGCATGCTCATTTACCGTCCCCCTGGTAATTCTAAGAAATGGTTATCTTCTATTCCTGACCTAATTGCCCCTTTTATCTTACAAGCTGCCAATTTCACTATTCTGGGTGACCTGAATCTCCAACTAGAAGATCCCCAGAATTCTGAGAGCACTACTCTCTTGGCTGATCTTGAAGCTCTTAATCTGATACTACGAAATAAAGGGCCCACACACCAGGTGGGGCATTTACTGGATCCTATTCTGTCCAACCTTTCTCTGGATTGTAGTCTACCTGCTTTTCCTTTAGGTTGGTCAGACCATTTTGCTATTTACTTCCAACTTACCCTCTCAGAAGATTTCATGCAATTCTGGGAGTAGAAGACCATGGCACAAATTAAATCTAGGCTCATTAAATAGCCTTCTAGTGGCGATTCCTCCAGATTTGAACCTCCCTCTTCGATCTTTAAATGTGGCGGTATCCAATTGGCTATCCACATCTATTAATCTTTGTTTGCCTTTGATACCGAAACCTAGTTTCTCCCATCATCCCCCTGCCCCCTGGTTTAATAATGACCTGAAGATTATGAAATCCAAATGTAAGCATTTGGAAAGAAAATGGCATAAATTATACGCTCCCAGCTGCAAATCCGACTATAAAGCTGCTCTTCATACCTATCACTCTGCCTGTAAAGCTGCAAGAGTCATCTTTGTCTCCAATACTATTAATAATTCATTGAATCGTCCCCAAGCACTATTTTCAATGGTTAAGAAGCTGTCAGGCGCTAACACCCTTCCTTCACTCCCTGCCCTTGACGCCACCAAATGTAATAATATTGCCAATATCTTTATCACCAAGGTGGAGACTATATACAGTAAATTAACTACTTCTGCTCCCGCTAACTCTGATAGGCTTTGATCAAGAACCATTTGTACGAGCCCTCCCCCCTCGACATTCAAAATCTCAAACTGGCCCCTCCTTGAAGATGGATCCTTCTTTGATTGTTTAGCTAGGGTAAAATCGGGTTCTCCCCTTGACCCGTTACCAGTTAATATCTTAAAACAATTATCTCCTGTTGTTCTGGGAATTTTTAAGGCGCTCCTAAATTCCTCTTTACGGGAGTCCTTTGTTCCTTTAGATTGGAAGCATGCGATGGTGGCCCCTCTTTTAAAAAAGCCCAACGCTGATCCATCCTTCCTGTCTAATTTCCGTCCAATCTCACTTTTACCCGTGCTTTCTAAGATTTTAGAGAGACATGTAAATTTTCAGCTCACAACTTACATAGAAAACTCTGGCTTTTTACACCCGTCTCAATCAGGATTTAGGACCCATTTTTCAACAGAGACCACCTTACTGGGGGTAACTGAGAAACTGAGCTCCTGTCTTGACCGAGGTGAGACTGTGGCACTCATTTTATTAGATCTGAGTGAGGCATTTGATACTGTGTCTCATCCCATCTTGTTAAAATCTCTCCAGTCGGCAGGAGTTGAAGGTTCTGCCCTATTGTGGCTGACCTCCTTTCTCAGTAATCGTACTTTCCAGGTTTTCTCCTCTGACTCCTCATCCACTATTCGATCATCTGCGTATAGAGTTCCCCAGGGGTCCACTTTGAGCCCACTGCTCTTCAACATCTTTGTGAGACCCCTTGCGACCATCGTAGAGGACGCGGGCCTCTCCCTTTACTCCTACGCCGATGATACGCAAATTATTTTTTCTCTATCTTCTACTAAAGAAGCGCCCGTATCTTCTTTGCAAAGTGGTTTACGTCAAGTATCAGAGTGGATGAGTGCCAATTTTTTAAATTAAACAGTGACAAAACTGAGGTCATCATCTTGGGCAAACATCCGTTCCCCAAGCCTGTTGCCCAGGTCCGCAACCTTGGGTTTGTCATTGACAATGAACTGTCTATGCGTCAACAGGCGGTTAGCACCGCTGCCATCTGTTTTACCATTCTTAGATGGCTGCGGAAGATCATCTGGATGCTTCCTGTCTCCACACAAAAAACTGTGGTCCAGGCACTTGTTATCTCTCGCCTGGATTACGGCAATGTACTTTATTTGGGAGGCAGTAAGGAACTTTTGAACAAGCTCCAGGTGGTTCAAAATTCTGCAGCTCGCCTTCTCTGCCACGTTCCTAGGAAAACTTCTATTGAAAGCTGTATCAAGTTTAAGACGTTGTGTCTCATTTTCAAAATTAAGCAAGGTTCTTCCCCTGCATATTTGCAGGAACTGATTCGTCCTTATGTCCCCTCCCGAGCCTTACGTTCTTCCACCATAGGTAATCTAGTACTTCCTAGATTCAAACTGACCAGAATGGGTGGGCGATCTTTTGCCTGTCTTGGACCCAAACTTTGGAACTCTCTCTCTAATTTCATGAAACATGAATCCTCTTATCTCAAGTTTCGCCGAGATCTTAAAACTAGGCTCTTCCCCCAGTAATTAGTTCAGGTTACTTAGTCTACAGCTGTGGACAAAGATGCGCCGGGAAACCTTGCCAAGGGTAGCTGTGCGCAATATAAATTTACTTTAAGAATAATAATAATAATTATTATATGCATCCTGAGACAGGCATGAGTCAATGGGCAAGGGAGAGAAAGTGAGAGATGTGTTCATGAGGATCCATCCCCTAGATGTTCTATCACTATCAAAAGAGAGAAACTACCCATCAGTCCAAATGTGCATCTACTTCCACCATCGACTGTGAGCGGTGCCCCAGGATGTTGTGTATGACCAAGATGAATAAGATAAGGTGGGTGCCCTAGGAAGATGTTGAGCGAAACACATAACTGCTGCTTCAAACACTCGGGAATGTGGTTTGTATAACACACTTTCAGAAACTGGGTCTGTTTGAAATCCTAAGGAATGTGGATCATGTATTTTTCTCCAATAGCTAAGCAAGTAATTCTAAACATTATCCTTGTTTAAGTACACTTACATCTGACAAGTGCCACTCACTTCAGCTCAGTCCAGTGCTTAATTTGAGCCAGTGGTTTCTGGTGCTCAGCACCAACACTTAATTGGCAGAACTGGCACTTGTGACAGTCTGCCACATGGTGGGCTATTTTTCTGATTTAGAGTAAGCACAACAACAGTTATTTATTAATTAAATATATGTTAAAAAAGGCTAATACCTGACGCCCATGCTAATCTTATAGTTTTGGGGGCCTGGAATAATATGAATTTTCAGACTTGTAGTGTTTGATGATTAGTAGCTGGTTTGCTACTGCCATTGATAGCGCCAGCAGGGGCAATGAGTGATGCAGGCTGCAGTGACCTCCTGATGAGGGCCCTGGCATTCAATTTTTAACTAATTAAGCACAGGCTCATTCGATCAACTCCAGGTGCGCAGTTTTCACTAGTGCAGATTATACAGTAGCACTAGGGCCTACGATCTGAGCAGTGCTTAATTTGAACAGGGGGTTTCCGGTGCTGGGCACCAGCACTTAATAGTGAACACCGGCACTCGTGGCAGTGTGCCATTAGGTGGCGCTGTCTGAGATGACCACAACAACAGTCAATTATTAATTCATTACAAATTAAAAACAAGCATTTGCAATGCAAATAGGTCTCGCATTTGTGAGTTAGAGCTATTGACGTTGTAAATGGCAATTTCTTTTTTACCTACACGTTTTATTTTTGGAGTGAATGTATGTAGTGTCAAAATCCCTTGGAAAGGTCCTGCACTTCGTAATAAATATATTGAAAAAGATGCAGTGTGGATTGTGTCAACAATTGCATGGTACGTACCTCATGGGTGAAGTGTCGCCATACATGCACACCGTGATGCTTTAATAATGCGAAACTCATTAATAAAAGTAGTGCTTACAGACTAAACAACGCGATTGGGATCAGAGCATGTGAATCTGAATCCCGGCTTCTCTTTCATTTTCTGGACTATTTGACTCACTATCCTGCGTCTTGGTTATCGCCAAAACACTGGGAGGCAATGAAGTTTGCCAATGGGGCGGGTGCTGGGGGGCTTTGGGGGTACATGAAAATGTATTCATTGCCTAGTTGTCAAAGGTCGCCCGGTGCTATTAGTTAAAAGAGTGCAGATTTCATTAAGATATTAGGAGTACTTTGCTCGCATCTATTAGGAAATCGACATTATCTAAACAAAATGCCAGAATGCGTGTCAGTTTTCACAGTGTTTTGGACCGTACTGGTTGCTTAGTTTCATTGCATTAATTTTTGTATTTACTCTTTTACACAACATCCAAAGTAGGTTACCTAACCCCAAAGCCCTGAGTTGTTAAATGATCCATAGAAGGGAGTATTTTACAGTTGAGCAAATGTGTCCAAATGTAGTTTTGGTAGTGCCCTGGAATGATCAGCCAATGAGGTACTCGATGAGCAGTTATTTAACTACACGTTCAAAACGTATGGTATTGTGGCTATTGTTTGTTTGTACCCAATCACCTCTTTGAATGTCTTTATTAACACAGAGGTTCATCTACCAGACAGTGCTCACAGAGGGGCGACTAAAGCACAGAACAAAATGTATTCATTTATCCTGAGTGTGAAGGCACCCGGAAGGCTTAGGTGCCCGCCCGGAGAGGCTAGGGATCCTAGCGCTTCTACAGACTCTGCCGTGCTCCTCTGCACTAGCAGGGCACAGCTCAGAATCTGCCGCTCCTGCTAAGAATAGGTGAGGGGGATGAGTTTGGGGCACGCGGGAGTTGCCGGCAGATTTCCAGGTTATTGAAAGTGATGATTCTGACGTGAGGCAATGGAGACTGACTATGTCTGTTTGTCTGCACCAGTCTACTTTTCTACCATCTACTGGGCTCACTGTCATGTATCCATTCATCTCTCTTTGTTAGAGGTGCGCAAGCCAATATATTAATTAGCAGGTAGAGCCAGCCGGAGAAGAGCCAAGCGTATACAAGCCAGTGGGCGAGACGTGAAAATGATCGGCATGTTAATCATACAGTAAACATGATGTAAATTTGCGATAAAGTCTCTTCAAAATTTTAAAAAAGTTCTTTTCTTTAGCGCGTCACTTCAGTACACAAGATTATAGCACTGAATTGAGAGGAAGTTATTAAAAGTGCTTGTTTTAAGCATGAGTTAAAACACTGCCGCTCCTCCTGCCCGACAACAATGCCATTTGTGAGCTAAGAGGCGTCAGTTGCCATGCATACCCCGAATGTTGCCTAGAGTCTTATTATATTTAGAGTAACATTAAAATCTAGTTCATTAAGCAAGAGAAGTTTTTGTACAGCACGCATCTTGAACGCGCATATTTAAAGGTGGCAATAACAAAGATGAAAACGGAAGTGCCGGCAGGCAAGAAAACACGAACGAGAGTGGGGGGAGGGGCAGGGGCAGGGGAGGTTGAAAAGTCACAGACTGAGGGAGGGGGCCATGGGGCGGGGAGACAGGGAAGAAAACAGTGTTAGGAGTAAAGGGGCCAATAGCCATGGAAGGATACAGATGAAGAATGAGGAGGGACTAAAAAGCCTCAAACCAATCGGAAGGCAGCATTTAAGACAAAAGCCAATGGGCAGAGAGTGGGAGGAGCTTCCACGAAGCTTCCACACCACAGTATATACTGCATGCTTTGCAAAGCGATGGCAGCGCATGCAGCGCATGCGCCCTGCAATGCTAGACGAGGCCTAAAAGAAAATAGTGCTAGGAGTAAAGGGGCCAATACCCGTGGAAGGATACAAATGATGAATGAGGAGGGACTAACAAGCCTCAAACCAATCGGAAGGCAGCATTTAAGACAAAAGCCAATAGGCAGAGAGTGGGTGGAGCTTCCACGAAGCTTCCACACTACAGTATATACTGCATGCCTCACAAAGCGATGGCAGCGTGAAGCCAATGGGCAGAGAGTGGATGGAGCTTCTACGAAGCTTCCACACTACAGTATATACTGCATGCCTCGCAAAGCGATGACAGCGCATTCGCGCTGCAACGCTAGGCGTGACCTAAAAACAAATCATGGGGTTTTTCACTACCATGCCATGTAAAATTCAAAAACACATGGCCTACTTTTTAATTACAATGCACCCTGCCTTGTGGGCTGTTTAGTGCCTACCTGAGGGGTGACTTTTATGTATTAAAAGCCTCAAACCAATTGGAAGGCAGCATTTAAGACAAAAGCCAATGGGCAGAGAGTGGGAGGAGCTTCCACGAAGCTTCCACACCACAGTATATACTGTATGCTTTGCAAAGCGATGGCAGCGCATGCAGCGCATGCGCGCTGCAATGCTAGACGAGGCCTAAAAGAAAATAGTGCTAGCAGTAAAGGGGCCAATAGCCGTGGAAGGATAAAAATGATGAATGAGGAGGGACTAACACGCCTCAAACCAATCGGAAGGCAGCATTTAAGACAAAAGCCAATGGGCAGAGAGTGGGTGGAGCTTCCACGCAGCTTCCACACTACAGTATATACTGCATGCCTCGCAAAGCGCGGCAGCGCATTCGCGCTGCACCGCTAGGCGAGACCTAATGACTATTACCTGCCACCCAATCCATGCTTATAGCTTTGAGGGCCTGGATTAGTCCAAATTGTCCCACTTGTAAGAGTGTGATAGTAGTAGTGTTGTTACTATCATTGGCAGTGCAGACGGGGCAATGTGTGATGCAAGCTGCAGTGACTTCCTGACGAGAGCCCTGGCACTTGTTTATTTTACAAATTAAGCACAGGATACGAGGGAAGCATTTCACCACAGTTACAGGCTGTTTTCTGCAAGAAAACTAGGGGATGGGGGATCAAATTGCTTGCTTGCACTAGGGCCAACAGAAAATGGAGAGAGAGCACACAATTCACCCAAATGCATTATGGTCCATTGTGCCCTTGCTACGCCAGTGGTCAGCTAAAGATTTGCACCAACCTGTTTATTTAACTGCACATCTTATGTGGTACTGAGGAGAAAAAATCCAGAACAGAGTCACTCTGGGAGTCCAGGGCACTAGGATGTGGAATGCCTTGGACCAAACCTGAGGGAATAAACAAACACTGTGCACAGCAAGAAAAGCCTGAAAGCAGAGTTGTACCAGCTTCCCCTCATCTGAACTTATATATATCGGGGGTGGCAGAGAAGTATTGGAGAGGTGCCAACTCCCTCTCACATTTCACACCAACTTCAAACATAGGGGTCAAAGTAACCCCCTGTCGTACATGATAAAGATATTGCAAGTCACCTCAGAATTCCATACCTTCATGGCCAGACTAGGCCCTCGGAAACAGCTCTGTTGTCCTTGGAAGCCCCACTCCCGTCTCACCGCTGCCACTTTTGTTACAGGGACCAGATATTGCAAAACCGGCCCCCAGTAACAAAAACGCCCCACCAGGGGACCAAAACGGGCCCTCACCCTGGCAGCTCACTGGGGAAATGCCCCGTGCCCGCAACGGGCAGTCTGGCCCTGTATACCTTATACAGGAACTCTGCCTTTGCCCTTGTTCCTCTATATGGTTATGAAACTAATGCATGCCTTGCAATATACTTAGCACTTACGGTAGGGGGAGATTTATCCCCAATGTCACATTCCCATAAACAAAGTCAAGACATTTTTGGGGGGAGAAAATTCTTCAGGAATGGCATGGCTGTATCTCTGCATGTCTCCCTCAGAAATTCAGAGAAAGTGTCGCCCTTCACAATTTCTTTTGTGTGACACTCTGAGGAATGGGTAATGCCCAGTGTGTGACACAATCAGAAATAATGTATATGCAAAATCCCTACAAAAATGTATCTTGTGTAGTTTCTTTCGGTAGTTGAAACATTCTTGGAACCAAAAGAAGAAGCAACATACCTTACCTAGATGTACCAACTGGAGGTGTGAACCAGTGTATTTAGATGCACTCTTAATTGTCAAACGTTTGTAGAAATAGGAGTCACGGAAAGATAGACAGACAGACAGACAGAAAGACAGACAGACAGACAGACAGATATATAATGACTCCCTAAGGCATGTATGGCACCCACAGCAATTGGATGTTTTTTGACTACTTTAGAAATATGCATGTGATTGTGCACGTGTGTGTGATTGTGTCTATGGTTCTACTGTGACTGTGAGCACTTGTATATCCGTTGCATGTGTGTATGAGATACTGCGATTGTGGCTTGATGTTTGCCTGTGTGCCATGAATGTGTTTGAATGTGACTGTGGGTGTGCGTGGGTGCTTGTGTATATGGTTATGTTTGTGCGTCCGACTTTGTGACTGTGGGTACTTGTGTGTGTGTGGTGTAAATGTATGTGACTAGGACTGGTGGTATTTGAAGGTTGTGCGTGGGTTGTTACATGTATGTTTGTGACTGTGTGAATGTGACTGCAGATCCTTGTGTGTGCATTATGTGTGTGGTGTGAATGTATGTTACTATGACTGTTGGTGTTTGGGCGTTGTGTGTGGGTTGTTACCTGTATGTTTGTGACTGTGTGATAGTGGGCATTTGTGCATGTGTTGAGAATGTGTGTGTATGTGTGAGGGAAGCCATCAGCAATGGGTTGCACGTGACTGTGGTGTCATGGCCTTGGTTGGGAGAAGCAGGCCACACGCCATTACCCAGGAGGCTGCTCCAGAAGGACGAGAAGGTGGCGGTGCCAGTCACAGCGCTTGGCATGGCAGGATTCCTCCGGCTGGTATTCACAATTAATGTATGCCCACTCTTTGTGTCCACAGGCCCCACAACCTCAATGTCCACCACATGCCAGTCCGGGAGGCTGAAAGAGAGCAGGGCTTATGTCAGAGACATTCTGCTTCATTATTCGTGTAGTGTCAGTGCCTTTATTTCAGTATAACTTTGTAGAGGGTTTTGTAAAGAACAAACATTGTTAAAGTCTCATAGCTTGGCCAACAAGGGCCTGCAGAGCGTCTAAGTGAGATTAACCTCTTGAATAAGAGAGAGGATAGGGAGACATACAGTCTTGGCACAAAGGCTTTCCACTCACCTGGAGATCCAGGAAAAGAGTAGCCTATCCACAAGGACAGTTCCAGGACAGAACACCGATTCAGAAGTAGTTGCTGCACAAGGACAGGTCCATGACAGAGCCACTACTCTCTCATGGGCTGATCAAAGACAGAGGCCCACACTGCACATGAAGAGCACCAGGACAGAGGCCCTCACAACCCATGAACAGACCAAGGATAGAGGCCCTCACAACCCATGAACAGCCCCGGGACAGAGGCCCTCACAACCCATGAACAGCCCCGGGACAGAGGTCCTCACAACCCATGAACAGACCAAGGACAGAGGCCCTCACAACCCATGAACAGACCAAGGACAGAGGCCCTCACAACCCATGAACAGCCCCGGGACAGAGGTCCTCACAACCCATGAACAGACCAAGGACAGAGGCCCTCACAACCCATGAACAGACCAAGGACAGAGGCCCTCACAACCCATGAACAGACCAAGGATAGAGGCCCTCACAACCCATGAACAGCCCCTGGACAGAGGCCCTCACAACCCATGAACAGCCCCAGGACAGAGACCCTCACAACCCATGAACCGACCAAGGATCGAGGCCCTCATAACCCATTAACAGCCCCGTGACAGACACCCTCACAACCCATGAACAGCTCCAGGACAGAGGCCCTCACAACCCATGAACAGCCCCGGGACAGAGGCCCAGACAACCCATGAACAGCTCCAGGACAGAGGCCCTCACAACCCATGAACAGACCAAGGATAGAGGCCCTCACAACCCATGAACAGCCTTGGGACAGAGGCCCTCACAACCCATGAACAAACCAAGGATAGAGGCCCTCACAACCCATGAACAGCCCCAGGACAGAGGCCCTCACAACCCATGAACAGACCAAGGACAGTGGCCCTCACAACCCATGAACAGCCCCGGGACAGAGGCCCTCACAACCCATGAAAAGCTCCAGGACAGAGGCCCTCACAACCCATGAACAGACCAAGGATAGAGGCCCTCACAACCCATGAACAGCCCCAGGACAGAGGCCCTCACAACCCATGAACAGTCCAAGGACAGAGGCCATCACAACCCATGAACAGACCAAGGATAGAGGCACCCACAACCCATGAACAGCCCCGGGACAGAGGCCCTCACAACCCATGAACAGCCCTAGGACAGAGGCCCTCATAACCCATGAACAGACCAAGGATAGAGGCCCTCACAACCCAATGAGCAGCCCCAGGACAGAGGCCCTCACAACCCATGAACAGCCCCAGGAAAAGAGGCCCTCACAGCCCATGAACAGACCAAGGATAGAGGCCCTCACAACCCATGAGCAGCCCCGGGACAGAGGCCCTCACAACCCATGAACAAACCAAGGACAGAGGACCTCACCGCGCATGGGGAAGTCCAGAACAGTCACTCATTTCTCAAGGATCAAAAACAGAAACTCTCACACTACAAATACTGGTTCAGGACAGAGGTCTTCAACTCACAGGTGCATGCCCATTACAGAGGTCATATCCTCACAATGACTGTCCTCGGCACAGGCCCTAAATCCAGAAGCAGGGACAGAAGACAGAAACAATCTCCCCAAGGGTGGACCCAGGGCATAGGCTGTTGCTACCAGGGACAGACACTTCATTGATTCCCTCATCATGAAATTAAATGGAATGAAAGGACATTTGTAAAGCGCATGGCTGCCAGAAGGCCTCCCAGCGCTAGGCGAACACTCGTAATCCGATGGCGCATCAGGGTTCAGGGAAAAAGGAGGGTTTTGAGTTGTTTCCGGAAGGCAAGATGACCAGTCTCTTTCCTGAGGTAGAGGGGCAGAGCGTTCCAGAGCCTGCCGGCATTAAGAGAGAAGAGTCGACCGCCACTTTTTGCTCGTTTGATTTCGGGGATGTTGACAAGGTGGAGATCATTTGAGCGAAGTCCCCTCCTAGCTTTGTAGGGCTGAATTATCGCCGAGAAAAGAGGAGGGCCAATCCCCTGCAGGGACCTGTGAACTATGTAGAGAGCCTTAAACATAACTCGTTCTTTCACTGGGAGCCAGTGAAGTAGGCGAGGGGCTGGTTTTGAGGACTGGAATTTGGGAGTTCCCGTCAACAATCTGGCTGAACAGTTCTGGGCCATCTGTAGTTTATTGATCACCGAACTGGGGGCTCCCAGATAGAGCCCATTGCTGTAGTCTAACCTTGACAGAAGGAGGGATTCAGTCTGCCAAGCCAATGCCAGGGCATACGTCCTCACGTCCTCACAATAAAGTGTGGGAAGCAGAAAGGTTAAAACACAGGACAAAGGTTATCCCACCACAGGTACTGGTCTAGGACAGATGCCCTCACCTGTCAAGCCAGATCTCCTGATCTTTTGGCAGAGGAACTGGACAAACCTTATGACAGAAATTGGGGGTCTGGAAAGCACTGCACACTTCCTGAAATGTGAAGAACTCCGTATTTGGGGTTTGTGTCTCAGGGGGTGAGGTCAGGCAGTCAAGACATCCCTTCGGACAGCAATGTATGGTTAGAAATCCAAATACAGCTAACACATGGTTATCGTACAATAAGTTGATCAGTAAGCCAGAATCGTCTCCTTAGAAGTGTTTTTTTTTCATCAATAGTAGAGTAAAACAGAACAGTTAGTAAGCAACATGATAGCCAAATAGTGTAGGAATATTTGTACTTTTAATGGGCCTGGGCAAAATTCACATACTTGTTTGCTGAAATAAGTGAAGTGCTTAAAAAAATTACGTGAATGCCAGTCCAGCATTTTGCACATATATTTTAACGTGAAATGCATCCATTTTAGACATGAGAATGCTTTTGTACTAAAAGATAGTGTAAAATAGTGCAATGATGCGCGCAAGATCCGTGTGAGTTGTGTTCGTTCAAATTGTTCCCGTGGACCCACAATCGAATTTGTATTAGAATGAAATATCAATAACGCAAAGTGGCATAATGGCATATTCTCTAGCATTTTGCGTAAACAGGATAGTGCAAAATTTCATGTATTATGCGGGATTACGCTCTAATGAATGTCCTTTTGCCTGGCCTACTCCTTAAGAGGCTTAATTGTACCTGCTCACAGCCTAGACCCTTGGGCAATATCACAGATTTGTTCAAACAGCTCTGAGTGGGGTATGTGTGCAAAGAGGATCAGAACACAACAATTTTAGTTTTGCTGGTCTTGCACATGGGCAGATAGATGCAATCAAGAAACAATCTTTATTGTGGCATAGAGAGCAAAATCAAAGTCTGCCACCTGCCACAATTTTGGTACCAGATGGTAACTTGATAAAACTTGGTGTGATCATGCCGTCTCTCTTGCGGTTGCCACCAAGGAGGTCCTTGTCTCAGAAGATGTCCACAGGCATGTGAAGAGCGATTTACATGCATACTACACAACCATCAGCAGAGGCCAAGCCAAAGTATCTCAGCCATGTCAGTTTTTGCCATTGGTGTGATTCAGGTCTCATGGAATGATGTTTGCATAGTGACATTGATGGCTAATCCTGGTAGGTCTCCCTCCGCTGGAAGACAACTCCTGGAGTGGCCCACATAGCCATAGGTGCAATCCGCCATATTACAATACCCACGGTGGAACACCTAAGAGGTTTCTTGAGCTCTTCCTTCAGCAACTGTGACTTCAGCTGGGATGAAGGTCACACAGAAGACTCTCTAATTGGGAAGCGCAGAGAGCAGCAGACAAGCAATGTCTAAAACGTTGCTGTGTGTCTTGGTTGGATTGGGCAGAGACAGACTAATCTCTGTCTAGGCAAAAAGTACTCAATCACATCCGCTGGGAGTGAGCCTGGACCATTTCTTCTGGTAGCATTCCGCTGCTTCTCCTCGGCTGACATCAACATATAGAATTATAGATGGGTAACAGTCAATAACAGGAATGTTTTCCACCGAGGTGTTCTGAGTGATGTAAATGGATGTGTTTTTTAAATATGTTTTATTAGCATTTATCCAAAAATCTTCCAACAATACATACTCTTTATGAACACAATACTCCATGTACATCCTTGATACCCGACTTTTATCATTGTTTATCTATCATTACCTCATTATCTCTCTGTCTTCCATCTTTATGCATTTTCTCCACCATTATATTCGTTCTATATCACTGTGTCTTGGTTCTTTCTTGGCTTAATACAATTCTTTTTTTTAATACTACATATAGAGCTATTAATGTTTATTCTTACTAATCCCATATCTTGTGTATACACAACAAAAAATTGAGCATAAACCAAACAAACTATACCCCTATTCTTGGGTAACTTATATAACTCGAAACTATCCAATGGTTGTCCATATATATTCTTCATGTTCCATTTCAGAGATTGATGTAAACGGATTTGATTAATGTCTGTGATATTATTCAGAGTCCCAAGGTAAGTATTATCCCTGTTACTCACTTTCTAACCAGCTAACCATCTATAATTGTGTTATGTATGGCCACCAAATTAAGCTTCCCCAGTGTTCAAATGCTACACATGGGCAGGGGAATGATGGGGAGTCATAGAAACATTGCCTCTACTCCCTGTCCCTAGTACCTGCTGCCAGCCATCCACCCCCACCACATGTCCCTCATCGCAAAGGTGTTCTCTCTTCTCTCATCAGAGGAAAGAGCCAGTGCCATGCTGGCAGGCTGTCTGAAAGCTCTGCCAGAGCAGCCTCATTCCTTTAAGATGCAGCAACAGTGGGAAACTTTTTTTTCCACTGTTGCTATGTCATTGTAATAAAAAAACAGACTTGCAATCTGGTGTTCACAATAGTGGCTCTCAGTGAAACCACAGAAAACAACAGCTGTCTTCCACAGTGCTAGATCACATCCATAACTCCGTTGGGGAACAGCAATGTAATGTCATTACATGTGTCCAGTCCGTCCTATATGTTGGTGCACATAGATTGCAAGACATTAAAGTTGACATATTCCTGGATCTCCAGCTCCATTTTATATCCAGATGTATTGGCAGTACAGGTCACCCTGCCGTTCAGGTGCTGTGCTACACTCACACGTTTGGAGGCAGCCAACCACACCCAAGTGATTCTCTGGGGGCAGAAACAAAGGAAGCACATTGCAGTCCACCAGTACTGGGAAGTCAGATACTGAAAACAACTACCACTGGGGTGAGAATGAAAGACTCCCTTTCTCGGAAAAGCCATCTCAAATACGTCCTACCCATGGCCATGGGTGCTGCAAAGGGAAAAGTGCAGTTCATAGAATGACAGGGCATTGCAGTCCAAAGGAGCCTCAAATCAGTTACAGAGGCAAAATCCAGAGGTGTGTGATGCTATGGAGCAGAGATTTGGGGTCCTTCAAACAAACTCAGGGGCATATTTACCAAACAATGGAGAAGCGTGACGTTACGCAAATATTGCTAATGCCACGCTTCTCCATTCTGAAAGCTCAGGGATGTGCCGTGTTCACAAGAATGCTGTGCACCCCTGTGTTTCCCCTAGCGCTGGCGCTGAGTTCAGCTGCGTTGAGCCAACACAGGCGCCATTGCACTATAGTGCAAGGGCATCTGCGTTGGGGGGAAGATTGTTTATGTGCAGGAATGATACCAGTATTTGTAAAGCACAAATGATTACCCTAAGGGTATCGAGGCGCTGGGGGCCGTCGGGAAGATTAAGCGAGCTATTGCCCGAAGTCACATGGTGCTGGGCTAACCTGCCACGGGCGCCGGGGATCGAACCGTGAGCCCTGTGCTTCGGAGTCAGCCGCCCTGGCCGCTGCGCCACACCTCTTCCTCAAGGCACCCCTTCCTGCACATAAGCAATCTTTAAATGCAGTTTTTAACTTCTATGTGTGCTGCTGAATGCAGCACACATAGAAGTTGCAAAACTGCATTTGTTTTAAATGATTGTTTAGGTGCAGGAACGGGGACATTCCTGCACATAAACAACCATAGGTTTTGCTGTTTCTATGTGTGCTGCACATGGCAGCACACATGGAAACAGCAAAAACTAGGAGAAATAAAGAATTTCTCCTCATTTTGCCTGTTTAAGATCAGGTTTCCCCTGGTCTTAATTTTGGTGCTGCCTCCTATTTACGCTGCCCTTGTAAATAGGGGCAGCATCAAAATCAATGGGTGTTGTGGTGGAATGCCCACAACAATACCCATTGACCCCCTTTCATGCTAAATACAGTGTGAAAGGGTGCCTTATTGACAAGACAGCGTTATACCACGTGTAGTGGATTAACACTGCCTTGTAAAGAAGGTGAGGTCCCTAAGATGTAAGGACAGGATGGAAAGTGGGAAGGAGAAGCAGAAAAATAGTAAGGGACAGCAGAAAATGAAAGGAAGGAAGAGAATAAAGAAAGGAAAAAGGGGAAGAATTAAAGAAGGGAATCCATAATTTAATTAAGGAAAATACATCTAAAGGAGAGACAAAGAAACCAACGGAATGAAGAGAAGAAAGAAGTAAGTGATGAAGAAAAGACAGATGGAAGAAGGAAAAAAGTAGAAGGAAGGGAAGAAGGATAGACATACAGGAAAAAGGGAGGAAAACATTGAAGAAGGGAATAAAAGATGGGTGAAAAGGAAACATAATAAATGCATGGAAAGAAGGCAAGAAGAACAGGAAAGTGGATAAACAGAAAAAGTTGAGAATGAAGAGAAAAAGGAAAGATGCAACGAAAAAGGGAAGAGGGCTGTAAAAGGAATACAGAACTCAGATGGCATGATGGGAAAAAGAATGCAAATAATGAAAGAGAGAAGGAAGAATTAAAGGGATGAAACCACGGATAGAAAGAAGTAACAAGAGATGGAATGACAAATGAAATAATGGCAGAAGAAGAGGGAATGGATGGTGGAAAGAAGTAAAGAGAGATATAAAGAAAACAATGTGGAACAAAGGAAACAGACAAAGTAGGAATTTTTGATGAAAGAAAGAACGTAAGACTAGAACAAAAATGGAGAAAAGGACAGATATTTAAAAAAATGGCAGCAAAGGTGTCATTAGGATTGACGAAAATAAGACCTAAAACAGGAAAATAGACCTAGAAAGTCAGAGAAAAGAAAAGAAAGCAAACAAGAAATAAAAGAGAGGATAAATAAAATCAGATGGAGAGTAAGAAACCAGGAGAAGTAAAGGAAAAATTATACAAAAGGAGTCAAGATGTACAAGGAAATATGGGGAAAGGACATACAATGTAATGCATTGAAGACAAAAATGTAAAGAAAAAACAAACAAATGAAACAAAAACAAAAATAATTAAATGAATCCATAAAAAGGATGACAAATAGATTTAGCAAGGTAAAAGAGAACGTTTGGAAACAATGCTTGAGATATAAAGACGATGGGACAGAGAAAAAGAAAAAACAAAGTGAGGGGCACAAATAAATAAATGAAGTAATGAAATAAAGAAAGTGGGATAAAAATGAGAGAGGATTTCAGGAAAATGAAGAAAGAATAACAAAAATCGAGTGCAATGATGTGAATTGTGAACGTAGAAAGAAAAAATAAATTGGGGAAAAGAAGGATGAAAAAAAGATGGAAATTGAAATCTGAACTTTTTTATTAGTGCCCTGAGCTGCAGTCTGGACATGTGTTTTCCAAGCGCCTTGAAAGGGTGTGCCCACTCACAAAAACTTAATGGACCGCTGTCCAAGATGGCAGAGAGAAGGGGCTGGTCTGGTGAATTAATCAATAATTTTACAAGTATGAGCCATGAAAACGGGCTAGCTATGAAACAAGAAGCCCTCCATGTCATCACACGTCAACAAGCAGCCCTCCTACACAGAGGTTTACGAACCTGATTGTAACCCCTAGATCAAATATTCACTTCATCATTTGAAAGTGAAGTAAAATGCTGTTGCCGTGCCATTGAACCCATGTCAGGCACTCTCTGGTTCGAGCTTCAGTGTATAAAAGCTGTTGTGGGGTTTGTGTATGTCAGCATTTCTGTGAACATTTGTGATCTGTGGTTAAGTGCGCGTGACTGATTGTGATCAGTAGCTGACACGTTTTGCTGCTGAAAAGGTCACTCGGGTGCTGCTAGCCCGGAGATACACCCCCTGCAGTGAAGATATTCCGCCAAAAAAGTGAAGAAGTGCAGAGAAGAGAGTAGACCTGGGCGGTAAATTCTGTTACGCTCGCGGAATTTGGGGAATTTGGGTAATTTCGCGTTCTGCAGAGAACGCGAAATTGCCAAAAATTCTGCGATCCGCGGCTTTGTGTAATTTTTTGCCTGTTTGCGCTTTCAAAATGCGTGTCCGTGAGATATTCTCCCCCGAGCAGGCAAACAGCGTTCGCGAACAGGAAGAAGGCATCGCAAACAAGCAATTCCGCGTGTTCGCGGAATTTTTGAATGCTCGCGGAGATTTTTTACCTTTTTGCGGAGCTTTGTGTAGCGCGACTACGCAAATTCCGCCCACCCCTAGAAGAGAGCCTGTATGAAATGGACGAATCCTTCATTCTAACACCCAGAGTGAAATAGAAGTTGTACCAAACAACAGGAAAGAACATGGTGCTCCTCACCTTGGATCGGCCACCAAGGCTCCAAGCACGCCATCAAAACCCAGGTTATGAGCCGCCATGCATGCTGCTGCCATTGTGTTCACGTTGTTGGGAGCCAGGGGGCAGAGGTCACGCACCGGTCCTTCATAGAGAACTGTCCGCTTGCTCTTGACTTCCTGGTTAAGGTCCCGCAGCCGGCCCTCCAGTTTAAAACTGCTGGGGTGCTTCGTCATGGTGACCTTCAGACCCTAGAGCCAATCAGATTGGGAGTAGTGAAGAAAAGACACCAGGCAACATCAGCAGCATTGTACCCATCCCCAAACTTCAAACAGTGAGAAGGGAAGGAAAAATAAGGAGACCAATCTGATCCCTGCCCTCAACCCTGCCTTCTCCTCCCTCCATCTTCGTAGGTCACTCGGCAATCACAAACCGTGTCCTAGAGGTGGATGAGCTACTGAAATCTCAAGCATTATGCCTGGCTCTGACTCATCTCAAGTTCCTCTTGGACACACACACAAGCCCAAGAGGAGCTGAGCTTACTTGTGGCGTTCGCCCCCTCACACTCGCCCCACGTTCTAAATACATGCACCAAGAATTAACGACAAAGCTGTCAATTGTGATGTAAAATGAACGAGAGAAAGAGATACCCATCTACTTCCTGAATTGCACAGGGTGGAGAGAGAACATTTGAGGGTCAATCCCAGCTTATCTGCTTGAACAAATTATGTGATCCTAGGCAAATATTTCAATTCCCTAAGTCTACTTTTTCTTCATTATGTCAAATGAGAGTATGTTGCGCTGTACAGAAACCTCTTACGTTTAACAGACTATAATTTTACTCCATCTTTATTAAGACTCTAGGCCATATATGGTGTAGGCATGACAATTGACTTGCAAAAGACTTCAGTAGTGGCATTGTGGTCAGGACTGGGGGAGACATGAATATTTCTAAGTTTATGTTTACGTTGAAATCTTTTTTATTAACTTTGGTAGAATATCAAGATGTCAGCAAAGGTATCCCTTCTGTATATCAGGATGGGGACTGTTGGAGATGGCCCTTTTTGCAGGGTTAACCACAAACTTTTTGCTTCTTCCTCCTATTTTTTCCTGACCTGTCTTAGGAGGTTTTAGGACTCTGGGCACTTTATCACTGCTGATCAGTGCTAAAGTGGTTATGCTCTCTGGGTAAATTGTGTTATGGATTGATGTTTCCATGATTGGTATATTTGATTTACAGGTAAGCCCCTAGTAACGTGCACTGAGTGTGCCAGGGCTTGTAAATCAATTCTTCTAGTGGGCCTGCAGCACTGATTGTACAACCCATAGGAGTAGCACTGAAAAGGTAACTCATACCTGCCACTGCAGAGTCGGCGCGCAGTTTGTAACTGCCATGTTGACTTGGCAAGTACACCCACTTGCCAGGCCCTAACCTTCCCTTTTCTTATATGTGAGTCACCCCTAAGGTAGGCCCAAGGTACCCCTTTGGGCAGGGTGCAGTGATTGTGAACTGTAGGACATGCCCTGATGAGTGTGGCATGTCTTGATAGTGTAATACTGCCTATTTTGTTTTTGACTATGGAAAGGCTATCTGTCCCATAGGAAAGCATGGGAGTTAATTTTTAACATCTTATCAATATAACTACCCATTGGGACCAGATAGGAAAATAACGTTTTGCATGCCTGAACTCAGAATCTAAAGATGCATCTTTTAGTAAAGGTGATTTTTACATTCTGTGTTTTAAAATACCACTTTTAGAAAGTAGGTATTTTCTTGCTTAGCCATCCTGTGTGCCTCTGCTAGGATGTGTATTGACTGTCTGGCTTTGGAGTGAGAGGGGCTGGGGATGTGCAGTGGCTCCAGAGAGTCTGGATGAGTCAGGGCTGGGCTGAATGGTCCTGGGCTGCATTCAGAGTAGTGTAAGGAGTTGTCACTAGCACCTGCATAGGCCCAATCTGGATTTAGAGTGGTAGGAGGAGATTTCCCTTGCACCTGGATAGGCCCTGTCTACCTTGGACAATGCTGTCTCCACCTCCTGGTGGGAAGCTGGGCCAGAGAGGACCAAACTGGTATGGACTAAGCACAGACACTCTCTGCCTGAGAGGATAAAGGAATTTGGAGTATAAATATTGGGGCCCAAACCCCTAAACTTTAGAACTCTTTTGGACCAAGAAGACTGCCAGGAAGAAGAGCTGGAGAAGTTGTGAGGAGGTACTACCATTTTGCTGTGTGCTTTGCTGTGTTGGCCTGCAGTGGCTGCTTCTGTCTTGGGCAGTGAAAGAACTGGACTTGAACTTTCTGCAATCTCTTTTTGTGAGTTTTTCCAAGTGATTAAGGTAGAGCTGGCCCCCTGTTAAAGAAGTCTCAGGAACAGCAAAGACTCTAAGTTTTTCTGCCCGCAGCATTAGGGACTGTGTGTTTTGTGCTGCAACAGATGAAAAAGCAACTCAACGCCATCTACGACTCAGCTGCCGACTCCGTGTCCTGGAGGCACCACAGAGGGCAGCGCCGCAACATCGCACCGACGCCTGCTTATGCCGCCATCGAGTGACTGCTTGCATAGCGACCTGTGGGTGCCGCACTCCGCACCACCTCTCTTCACATCGCCGCCCTCGTATCCCCGATAAAGCAGCTCCACGCCGACATCAACGCCGCTGCTTGCACCGTGGTTCGAGGGCACCGCTCGTAAATTACACAATGCACAGTCCTTATCCTGCGTTGCAGCCTTGGCCTGCCCGCGCCATCGACTCCAGTTCGTCAGCCAATGACAGCGCTTCAGCAACGACGACAACGCTGCTTGCACGTGACCTGCCAGCACCGCGAAGAGCACCGCATCACTTCGCACTGCAGCCCTGGTCTCACTGATGCCGTTGGACAACCGTCACTGAGTCGATGCCTGAACCACGACCTGATGGCATGGCACGCCGCACCGCTGCCCTTCGCACAGCAGCACCCGACACCTGCCGACGCCGGTGCTCCCGACTTCAACTTTGAGGAGTTCGATCTGCAACGTGTGTGACTTCAAGGGTCCGACGACTCCTGCACCGACCTCCTGAACTGACGCCTGTGGACGCCGTGCTTTTGGAGCTCAACAAGAGGTCACTGACTCCCTGCATTTCTAAAGGTACTGGTTTTGCGGGTCTTCCCGACACCGTAGCTGGCCCGCGACACTGCGGTCAGCAGGAACTGTTTGGAATTTGTTGTTCATGACACCGTAACAGCCCCGGACGGAGCTATCGACATAGAAGAACTTTATTTCAAGTTATTTTGATAACTGAAGATTTATAATTACTGTAGTGTGGATTTTTATCGTTTTTGGACTTGTCTAAACTGGTGTGATGTCCTTTTGTAGTGCTTACATGTGTTACTGTTGGTTATGTGCAAATGCCTTACACACTGCCTCTAAGATAAGCCTGACTGCTCATGCCAAGCTACCAAGGGGGTGAGCAGGGGTTATTTTAGGAGTGTAACTCCCTTATCCTGACTAGAAGGAAGGGTCCCTACTTGGACAAAGGTGCAAACCCTTGCCAACTAGAGAACCCCATTTTTAACAGGGACCAACATGAGGCAAATATTTGTTACAGAGTGCATCATACTTGAGTACAAAGCATGCCAATGAAAAATACATTGATACCCCTCTGCACCCTAACTTTCAGAGTAGAACCTCCCGACCCCTCGACAATAATCAATTTCCAAAATGCAGTTCAAGTCTATTACAGTAGAGGTCCAGACATAATGTACCCGAGACTTGAACTGTCCTTGCATTTTTACTGAAAAAAGACCCAGGACCCTCCAGCGTGCTTGTAAAATCAAATTAGGGAGGTTGCTTTTATGTTGTTTATAGAGTGTTTTCCATTTGAGTTTGAACATTAAGTAGGTGCCATTCACGTTACTCATCAGGTGTTCCATGCCAACAGAGTCCATAGTCAGGTTGTACAGAGGGCACTCCACCTTCCTCCAGTTAAAAGCTGTTGCCGGTTTCACAGCTCTCAGGCACTGGAGGCTTAGGTGCCATTAGTGGCTCGTCATTACCATCCACATTGTGGGCTTGAGGTCTAGGAGTATCAAGGTGGAGGAGAGTGGGTATGTCATTACTTTTTGTACAAATCTAGAGACCTCTTCCCAGAAGGAGTGGGCCACCAGGCACGCTCCCCAGATATGAAGCACATCCCCGGGGGCACCAGAGCCTCTCCAACAAAGAAGGGAAGCATTATGGTACATACGGTGTAGCCTGTGGGGGATGTAGTGCCATTCATAGCAGACCTTGAAGTGAATTTATCTCCCCAGGGTAGACGTAGAAGATTTGTATGTGTCCCTGCTTAATCTATCCCAGTGTTTAGCTGTGTTCTGTATGCCTAAGGATTGTTCTAACCCCCGGTTATGTTTCCATGATTGTGGCCTATCCTGCCCTAGGAGGAGTTTATATAACACAGAGCAGAGATTGTGCCTCGGGTGCCTATGAGGTTTGAAAGGACTGACTCGAGCGTTGGTTTAGTTTAGGTATCTCCTGCGGGAAAAACAGGATGTTTTATCCAATGTCAAATCTGAGTGTATAGGAGTCTCTAAGACTCTGGGAGGGCAAACTCAGTTCTACACTGGAAGAAAGATTTTGGAACAACAGTATCATACATATCCCAAATCCTCAGGCTGCCTCCCACCCACAACTTATGAAAGACATGTCCACTCATTTCTGCATACACATCCCAGGTTTTGAGGTTTATGGCTTCTGGAGTACTAATATGAGTCTATTCAACTAGACTAAGTCCTAGAATGGTCTCCACAGTATTGCATGCTACATTCCATGCTAGTTATTTTCCAAGTTCAACATGGACCACTTTACCATGGTAAGCAGTTTGGCTGCAGCATAATAATGCAGTATGCTCAGGGCTCCAAGGCCCCCTGCGTCTCTTGGCAGTATCATGAAGTTTTGTGGGAGCCTGGGGGTTTTGCCCTTTCAGATGAATGACATAGGTGGCACTGGACAGTATGAAAGTACACAGGGTCAAACCAGATTATAAGATATAGTAGGCGGAAGAATATTAATCTTTACCACAATAATCCGATCCAGCAAGGAAAGCATCAGCTTCCCCCAAGACCGCAAGTCCAACTCTATAGCTGCTATCAAATGGGTGTAGTTGGCTCCAAAAAGGTCTCTCACAGACTTTGTTAAGTGTATGCCTAGGTATTTAATGGAGGACTTGCCCCAGTGAAAGGGAAGTTGTGGCATCACCTCCACTTGTTCTTCCTTGTCAAGAGTTGGTGTAAGTATCTCCTACTTCTCCATATTGGTCTTATAGCCGGAAGCTTTCTCAAACGCCTGAAGTAAAGTTATGACTGCCGGTAGCGAGGTCTTTGAAGAGCATAGTGTCAGGAGGATGTTGTCAGTGTGGAGCAAGATTATAAATTCTTGAGGACCGAACCGTATTCCAGTCACCTCTTGAGTCTGCCATATCAGGTAGGCTCAATGAAAAGGTAAATAATAGAGGTGAGAGAGGACAGCCCGACCGTGTGCCCCTGGAGAATGCAAAGGGTGATTAATGGTGTCCATTGAGAGTGATCCTGGCCATGGGCTTGGCATAATTTGCAAAGATCATTCTCACAAAATTGGGGCCCATACCCATTTTTCAAAGTTAGTTGAAGCATGTCAAAGGTTTCTCAGCCACAAATAACAGAAAAAACACAGGAACTTGCTTGAGGGAGATCTTCTTCATTAGGTGATTAGCTGATCTAGGATTGTAATGCATTTGCTGGCCCTATAAGAACCCACTCTGGCCGGGTATATCAGGCTGGGCAGCACATCACTGCGGCATGTGGCTAACATCTTTGAGAAAAGTGTGGCATCCATGTTCAGGAGGGCTATAGGGTGATATGACGCACAGTGAGATGGATCTTTTCCCGGTTACACTATAACCATCGCCACTACATACCATATGGACTGCATGGTCGCCCGGTGCTCTGCACAGTGGTTAAATAGGGAGTTTAGGAATCAGTCTGGGTGAGTACATTTTTAAAAACCTGGTCTGTGAGACCATCTGGATCTGTTGCTTTATTAGATTTGAAAGATTTAATGGCTAGACGGACCACTTCTGCACTATTAGGGATCTCTTGGGCTTCCCTCTGGGTCCCTGTAGACTGCGGCAGAGGACTGCTCGAGGAGGGTCTCCCCTTCATCAGTGGAGGAGGGGGCACTACTATAAACAGCCTGATAGAATCAGTGGATTTCATCCACCTTCTTGGTGTCAGCCACGAGGAGGGTCCCTGCACTATCAAGAATGTCCCTTGTGTACTTCTTTTCCTTCTTGCCCCATAAAATTCATTGCTAGGTGCATACCCACTTTGCTGCTACAAATGTACAAGTGTTTTCTAAGGTATTGCAGTGACAGCTTGACTCTGTTCACATAGTACATACATAACTAACCTCGAGCTGCAATGAGAGCATCAGTGGTATGACGCGAGGGCATCTGAGATATTACGCCTTCAATTTCTGGATCTCTACCTCCAGCTGTTGGACCTCAAGTTTGCGGAGTCAGTGATTCAGCTGCCGCCACCATAAAGGAGCCCCATATGACTGCTTTGAAAGCGTCCCAGACTCCCTGGTATAGCAACTTTCCCTCCATCATTAAGCTAAAACAAACTCATCAATGCAAGTGGCAATTTCCGGCTGAACAGTGGGATCTCTTTCAGGAGGGAGGGGTGAAGTCACAAATGTCTGGGGAGCTGCAGCTCGTGCCATTCCCAAGTCAACTAGGGTGGGCATGTGATATGAGACAGCAATATGTCCTTTCTACACCGAACAGAGTAGCCCAATAAGTGAGTTACTTAGGAGTATTTAGTTAATACGGAAGTATGTCAGATGGACATGAGAGTAAAAGGTAAACTTAAAGTCCATCCTCCCACCAGACATCTCGAAGGCCAAGATTTTCCAATTTTTTAAAGGCAATTTGGAAAGGCTCCCATTTGTGCCCCATAGCCTCCCACTGTCTTTATGGGGCTCCCATGCCATGTTAAAGTCTTTAGTGAGTATAATCTCCCCTTTGGTCCACCCCGCAAGACCCTCCAGGAATGTTAGGATCAAGGAATCCTGAGCTGTGTTACAGTCACTACAGTGATGAGGTATTGCCTAGGGTGCCCACCAGTGCTAGGGATCTTCCCTCTCTGTTTGCCTTGATCTGCGAGACCACTAGGGGTAAATTGCTTCTTAGTCTTCCACCCCTCTGTTTAGTCGATGCCAAGGAGTGATAGGCCTCGGGGTATGCAGAGTGCCTAAATCCTCCCTTATCACCTCTGAGGCATATAACATCTGGGTAATGGTTTTGAAGGGTGCACTAGATGGTCCCCCGCTTAGTAGGGGAGTGCGATCCCACACATTTAGCAAGATCACTTTGATCATAGTTTTGGGAATAAAACTACGCTGTGTAGGCTAAGGCTACCTGATATGAAGCAAACATTGCTATGTAGTCTATACTGGAAGAGACCCGCCCCTCTAAATACCCAAAACCAAAAAGATAAAAATGAGTTAAACTGATCATCAATATAACAAAACATAGTCAAAACCAGGAGAAGGAGACATGCCCTCTCCAACAGTTGACAGATAAGGGCACAGTGTGCCTTCAGAAACCTGTTATCTAGGGCAGGGAGGTCCCCTCCACTGAGTGGGATGACACCCCCAAGACTAGCACTGGTCAGCTAGGCATCTATTACCCCAGGAGAGTATCTGGTCCTCCCCCCGCTCCTGCTAGGACCCATCCGTATCTCAGCTAGTTAGCTTCCATGGTCAGTGTGTGGCCCTGCAACTGGATGGCCGCATGTGCCTCCAGCCCCCCAATGCAGCACCCGCTGCTCCCAGGTGCTTTTAGTAGTGACATTTATCCTGGTCCACCGAGTAAAATTTCAGACCCCAGCGAGGCCCCAAGGGCCCACACAAGGCTGTCACTGTAAAGACAGATGCAAGAGATCTGCCCATCTCCTGATTTACCAGGGCGTCAGGCCATAACAGTACATGACCTATTCTTTATCCCAAGGGCCATGTGCGAGTTTACCCGGTACGACCACTTGTTCAACTCAGAATATAACAAATGATTTTTTTAATCAGATAAGCTGTTGGCAGCACCCAGACCCTGGACCAGTGCTCCGGTTCTGATTGGCGGACGCCACCAAGAATGCTCTGAGTTCTGGGAGCGTCTTAGGTCCACAGCATCTGACCCCAGGGGTCCCAATAGACTGTCAAACAGGAGACCCACCAAGGCCTAGGCCCTCCACACACCTGTGAACGTGTGACACTGGTCTCTGCATTCAAAGGAGAGGCCGAATGAACACATCCACCTATATTGAACGCCATCATCCCAAAGCTTACGTGTACCTGGGAGAAACGCAGCTGGTATCTGTACAGTGAGTTGAGAGACATCTTTATTTACTGTGCAACAAAAGTCCTGAAAGCTGACCACTCTCACTCTTCTGGCAAGGCACAGGATTTCCTCTTTCCCAGAAAAGTAGTGGAACTTGATCAAGAAATCTCTAGGACTCTGCTACTGGGACTGCTTTTTGGGTTCCACATGGTGGGCTCTGCCCACTTAGACTTCTGAGTGGTTGTCACCCAACAAGGATGGGAACATGCCAATAACACAGGCCTCCAGATTGGGGTCAATTACCGCTGCACTAAGTTCTCTGAGCCATAAGTGCTTCCTTCTTTAGTGGTTTTTGCAGGCAAATGCATGTGTGAGCTTTTCCTCTAATGCTTCGCATCAGGCTATCATGTCATGCTGAGCAGTCGGAAGGGCCTCCACTTGCTTTTCAGTGTTCAGGGAACTTTGGACCACCGCATATACAGCTGTGTGCAAGTCTGTAAGCCTCATGGTTAAGCCTGAATGACGTTTAGTCAAACCTGCAGAGAGGTACTTTCTCAGCTCGCCTCTGAGCTCCAATTTTAGGACTGTCTGGCTGCCCATTAGGTCTGCTTTAGTGAGCGTCATGCCAGGTGTCAAGGCTGCACCCGTGCCAGCCATATCCAGGTATGCATGTATCCAGGCATGCATTTATGCAGGCTATTTGGCAAAATAAATGATTACATATACTGATTAGAGCCACAAAGCACTAATAAAAGTATAATACTGGCACCTGCTTTTCAGGTGAACCATTTCCACTAGAACCTCAAATAAATTAAACAAAACAAATGTGGCAAACATTGTTCCACCCTCACTTCTAACAATGAGGGGAGGGCCACTCCCCCTTACTGGCCAAAAGCTTAGTCATCATTTAGTGCTGGTGTCTCAAACCAGTCAATCGTAAGCTACCAGTATCTCCCAGACACCTTCAAAGTAGCTTGCAGCCTTTGAGTTAATTTTTAAATAATCACGGGTCACATTTTTCTTTTAACATTAACGGTAGGCTGTGTTTACTTTACATTATCATTAGGCTGCAGATAGCAGGGCCTAATATTGAGCATTTCTCAGTCAGATTTATGGGCCAGGCTGGGTGACAGAGGTGAAGAACTGAAGCATGGGAGTATTTAAGTCTCAAATAAAATTCCTTCTCAACTCAATATTGGAGGCAAGAACAAATGATGTTTCTGAATGACAGAAAATTAAAATGAAAAGTTACCTCAATGATTAGTTCTTCATTTTCATGTTCTCCCTTTTTAAAGTGTCTAACAAGCAGCAGGCCTTTAGCTCCCAGTGGCCAGTAGACACTGTGCCATATTTATAACTGAAAAATAGTCTTTTTTTCAAATGGAGAAATTTAAAGTGAAGAAAATGTTTTCTATAAATCATTAAGTATTAATCTCATTCTCCACCTTCACTTAGGCCAAATACCTCTTAATGTTTTATGAAGTATGTTTATTCACTTAAAATTCCTTCCATTTAAACAAAGGTATTTTTATGTTATAAATATGACACCCTGTCTACATTCCACTGGGAGCAAGCTGATTTGTGCTTGTAAATACGACACTTGGAAATTGAAGAAAATTTAAATGATGAGTTTTATGGACTCCACATAAACAAAGTTTACTCTTATGTGTAATTTTCTTGATACCATCCCATATTTATAAGTGAAACATACAGACATTATTTTAAGTTGCAGAAATGTGCAAAAAAAATATTCTATATTTTTGCAGAACATTTATCTGCACTTTAAATTTCCCTCATTCGTGTTATACAAGTAACAGTGTCACATACGGTGAAAGGTGTGTCCTATGTCATAAGTACATATGACACAGTCTCTCATTCGCCCGTGCACATATATCCCATTCATACGCATACATGTTCATGTGTTCTCAAAGATCACGCTCACTCTGACATACATGGCAGCCTTGTCATAGTGCCCTAAGTCAAATGATTTTGTTCAAACCATGGCATCTGGCTGTCTGGACATAGAGAGAGAGAGAGAGACTTGGGGCAATCGTGACTTTGTTATGTGTTAGACTTGGCATCCTTGGCGTGGTTTCCCCTGACTTTTTGCCTCTACCTCCTGCCTTTTTGACTGTGTGCTGGATTTCATTTTTGCTGGCTTACATGCTTTGGGTACTTTGCCACTGCAGATTAGTGTCAAAGTGCAAGTGTTCCATGTGTAAATTGTGATTATGATTGGTTATCCATGATTGGCATATTTGATTTACTGGTAAGTTCCTAGTAAAGTGAACTGAGTGTTTCTAGGGCCTGGAAATCAAATGCTACTAGGTGACCTGCAGCACTGATTGTGCCACCCACATGAGTAGCCCTGCAAATGTGTCTCAGATATGCCACTGCAGTGTCTATGCGTGCAGTCTTAGCCTGTCAGACCCTAACCTTCCCTTTTCTTACATGTAAGGCATCCCTAAGGTAGGCCCAAGAAACCCGAGGGGCAGGGTGCAGTGTATGTGAAAGCTATGACATGTACTCATGTGTTTTACATGTCTTGATAGTGAAATAGTGTCTCTTTCATTTTTCACTGCTGAAAGGCTGTTTGTCCCATAGACTTTCCATTGTGACAAGATAGAGGAATGGAGTTTAGGCTATCTGAGCTCAGAATTTAATAACACATCTTTTAGTAAAGCTACTTTTTAAATAGTTTTTTTAAAATGCCACTTTTATAAAGTACGAAAAGAACAATTGATGGGCAGAATGCAGCACAATGTCATACATTCGCCCCAGTACAGAGACTTGGGCCTCAATCCATCTTTTTTTGCTCCCCATGCCATATGCAAATCAGGCTTGGCCCTGTTCCCCATGGGAACAGTCCAGCCCGAACTGCCAGGGCAGGTCCTCCCTGGACTGGAAACAAGCATCCTAGGACCAGTTTTGGGGTATCACCCCCTCATCAGCCAGGCTAGCTTGTCTCCAGTGGCATGGAGAGCACGGGACCCACGTATGGGCATACCCGTCCCGCTCGGGGTGACACATGGAAACAAAAACAATTGATGGACAGAATGCAGGACAATGTCATACATTCACCCCAGTAGAGAGATCTGGGTCTAACTCCATCATGTTTTTGCTCCCCATGTCATTCCAGTTTAGACCCAGCCATATGCAAATCAGTCTTGACCGTGTTCCCCATGGAACAGTCCAGCCCAAACTGCCAGGCCAGGTCCAGGAACAAGTAAACTTCCCACAATGCAAGAGTTTTATAACACCACAAAAATCCGAATCACTACTAAGCCTGCTAATATCTAGAGTGAATGTCATTTGGAAATTGCATCGTTTGGCACAACGCAATAACATGGAATGCTGCTTGAGGCGGAGGCCTGTAATTATGCGCTGTGTATAACGATCCCAGTATTAAACTCTGCGATGGCACCGCCATAGTAATGCATGCTAGGGGTTCTCAAAAGGGGTGGGGCAAAGGCATTAGGAAGGGCACGGTAAAGTCAAACGATTTCAGCGGCATTCCACGGGAAGTAAAACACTCCCACAACGGATATATTGTATTGTAAAGCAGAAAAAAAAACAGCTTCTGCATTTCACCACGTCCCTAGGAAAAACTAAACAGCGCCCCTGTGCCCCCAGGATCATACCAACATTGGCCGTCCAATCAAACCAGTGTAATCACAAGACAATATCCTGATCATGTGCCACAGTCCTGAAGTCAGGTGCGGAACTCCTGGGCTCCAGGATAATCGTCCACAGTGGGCTGCTACATACAATAGACCAGAAAAAGACAAATGGCTTTCTGTTGACTGTCTCCCTCCTGAAATTGCCTCTGCTTGAATAAAAGTCAACGGAGGTGATACACTCTCCCGATTATTTCTGTGAAATCTTCCATTTTCTTCTTCTAAAAATGTTGGCATGTATGCTTCTAGTCTAAATCTATCCTGTCTGGCAGCACATATACATTTACACGGGACATTACCAATAATAGGGCAGAGAAAGCCAGCTTCCTGTGAATTGTTCAGATCTCACACCAAGTACGTTTAGTGAGTGAATTGAAATACATATTTGGTGCGCGTTAGCAGCATATGTCTATAGACAATCGTTAAAAAATAAATGTTATTTCTGTGGATCCCAGTGAAAAATTTTCAGAGATTTACAAACGCCAACCTCATGCGAGGAAGCTCTGCCTCTTCCCTCATTTATGTCATGTTTGAGAAGCACTGACAAAGCAAACAGCAGTTAAGATTGTGGGCACCACAAGCTCCCCAAACACTACTTTCACTCACACACAGAACAGATAATAAATCACATTGATTTTGGCCCAGATCTCTGTACTGGGGTGAATGTATGACATTGTTCTGCCTTCTGTCCATCAATTGTTCTTTTTATATAATAAATCACAGGCAGCAGTAGAGCAAGCTTCCTCCGCACGGGCACACATGCAGTGCAAGCTTCCGCCAACAGAAGTGAATCAGTTGAAAGGCACACGTGTATAGGTTACTGTTACTTGGCAGGCAGGTAAAAATAGATGCAGCCAGGATCAGCAGTAGGATTTTCACGCTGCTGTCTAATTGCTCACTTTCCACAAGCCCTTGGGTGAATTATGTGTGCTGTCAAGCTTTCATACTCAGACATATCAAGCTCTTATTCTGTGTAGCCTTTGCGGTTTGTTGTTGGCAAGGGAGGGGGGCAGTGAGCATCCTAACAGGAGAGGGTCATGTCAGCTGCCATGCGAGGCCTCTCTGAAATATGCCTAAACTGCACTGCTCACCCCTTGGTGCTAAAATGTTGTTCTGCTGTCTGTGAATAAAGATTATGTCTAACAGAGGTTTATGGTAATTGGCATAGCATTGTTCCATGATCTCGCTGAAACAATATGCCTCCTGTGCAGATACCATCCTGCCATTTCTTGCACTTCCATGATGATCTCCTAAACTCCTAATATAGACCTTGAATTTGCTCTGTACACTGGACTCATCACTTTGGGCACTATCTTGTTAGAATTTTCACAATATTCGTTGCCCTTGGGACATGTCTTTATTATAAAATGTTTCATAATTATATAATATTTTAGACCTTCTTAAACTGTGAATAGGTAAACATGCTAATAATTCACAATCATTCAACCTGTTTCTGTAAGGAAGGGTCACCACTCCGAGGCTCTGGAATGAGAATGTAGAGGTGCTGCTATGGCTGAGAGCAGGAGCCTTGTACCACTAAATAATACACTGCTGTATGCATACAAGTCCATGCCAATTTAGGCTGCCTCCCTCCTGAAATTGCATCTGCTTCAAAAGGCATTTTTAAAAAGAAATTTAAATTGTACAAATTGCTTGGGGGTCTCCGGCTTCCAGTAGTGATTCAGTGGGGGTCCTCAGGAGTCAAAAGTTTGGAAACCACTGCTCTAGCTGTCTAGCAATGTTTCGGAAGGTTCAGGCCCAAATGTTAGCCACTTGGAGGTGATGTATGCACTATTTATATAGCGCAAAATCAGGGAGCAGGCGCCTCAATCTTTTTTAAATGGTTCCCTGCCGTTTTGTATCTGGTTAAAGAAGATTAGTCGACTGAGCCAGACTAATGCATCCCAGGCATTCCAGAGGTCAGAGGTTCAAATCCAGCTCGTCATTTTGTTTCTGAACGGATGTCGGATTATCGAGGGGCTTTATGTAACAGGTAATGTCGCCTCTCGACAGCACTTTGTGGTAAGTGCCGGCTCATATAAGCAACTATGTTACATGAGGCTGACATAAAAAGGAAAGACGTTTTTAAAGCATACGCGCGCTTTTACTGTAAATGCGCAGGTACACTTGTAAAACACTCACATGCAGTTCCAGAGGGAGAAGAGCCCTCCTGCCGGTTCGAGGTGCTCAAATGCTCTTCAGCCTCGATACAAGAGGCACAGCTGTACTCTGCTTTCAGGGCAACAGGGCACACATGGTAGCAAAATGCCCCAGCGCTGGCCGCAAACTCAAGGGGAAACACACGCACTGTGGGTGCGCAACATAGGAGGACGGGCAGAAGCAAATAATAAAATAAGGCCAATCACCCTTCAGCTTGCTCCTAAAGCTGAATGGTGATTGGCCAGATTGTATTGTTGTGGTCTCGCTGCCCCTGTACCAACATTCACAGCTCTTGTGTGCTGTGAGGACGCATGGGCATTTCGTTTTTCAATATGACAGCAGGTACTCGAGTCCTGCGGACCCCCTGGGAATGTCTCACGGACCCCTAGGGGTCCACGGACCACAGTTTGGGAAACGCTGGTCTATGTCATGTAAAATTTGAATGACATGGATAAATCATTGGATAAAAAGGACTAACCACCAGCCCCGTATGTATCAATATATGCATGTATTTTTAGTATAATTAATTTTTTTGAAAGTATGAAGCTGTCAAATAGCTAAAGCTGTCTCTAGGACAGACCTAAAAAACACACACATAAGGGTAATACTCAAGCACTTTTTATCTATGAGGACCAGGACGGTATTTAGATTTATGGTGGCATCCGACCATCCACCAGAGGATGACGGTCATAGTTTACACCACCTTCACAGATTACCGCCCGCCATATTTAGAGATCTCTGCCTTCCGGCGGAGATATCTAAGCCTTCAGAGGAGTTGCAGCCATGGCTCAGCCAGCCTTTTTTGCTTATCGAAAACAAACTTTCAAAGGGAGTGTTTGTTCTTTGAAAAGCAAAACCCTTGGGAGTTTCCTCACAGGTGTGTATTAATTTTTTTTTCTGTCTGGGACTATCAGGCTTTTCCTGATGGTCCCTAACAGGTTAAGAGTACATCAGAACGTCATCATTAAATAGGGTGAATGGTCTGAGGTACTTACACTGTTGGCCCCATGTCTATGCAGTTGTCGCTCTAAGGTTTGCAATGGCAAACCCAGAAGGGCCTCTGTCAGTAGAAGCGTAACAGTTTATGCGTCTCTATACAGTATGGGAGGACCCTCAGTTTGGCAGACAGGATACTGCGCCATGTTTGTGGCAGAGTACCCTGTCTGCCATGCTCCAAAGAACCCCCAACGTGTTTGCGGGGTCTACAAGTATCTTCTTCCATCTCTCACGAGAAAAGTAAGTGATAGAGTCCAGACACTCCTTGACATTGGGGCAGAAGCCAATGGGCCTTATTATGAATACAGAGGACAGCCGTAGCCACGGTGGTGATGTGGGCAGCACCCCACCGGGAGTCTAACCGCCCATTACAACTTGGGCAGTAAGACGGCATTAGCACCACCGCAACTCTGGCAGTTTGCGGCTGTCTTGAGGCTGCAATATGCTTGGCGGGCCTCTGCAGCCCTGCCAAGCATATTACGAGTTTCCTCACCGCCACCCTTTTCATGGCAGTGGTGGCAAGGAAACCTTGTGCCTCTGCACCACGGGGTGCATGCAGTGGGGCACACATTGTGCCCCCCTGTCTCCACACACCCTTAGTTCCTGCACAGCATGGATTTGTTAGTCCATTTATGGCTTGGGCAGTCTCGGAGCAGGGCGGTGTCGTGGCAGCCCACTATGAAACTGCCAAAGTCATAATAAGGCCCTATATCAACTCTGCGTTGGATTAGGCTAGCAATCCTTACATGATTATTTCCTAATAATATTTCATGAAGTACAGGTATCACAAAAAGTGGACCATTGTATTTTGGTCATTTTAGAGAATATTGCTGAGCTAGGGAATAATGAATTATGCTCCAGAGTAAAGATACCTTTTGGCCGTTTTTTAAAGACATTGGAGATATATCCAGGTCAAAGATCTTCTAGGGATGAAGAATCATTTACATTTATTTAGCATCATACTACGTAAATCAGCAAACTCATTTACTGACCTCCTCTCCTTTCCTGATAGATTTACAGCGCACGGATTTCTAAAGCGCCAATGGATGGATAACACCATCTTGGAAAATATAAAATGATAACTGAACAAAGAGGTTAGAGTTTTATAGGCAAATCTAGCACATACATGCACCGTACGTTCAGTCAAGCGCGTTAGGTTCTCTCACCTTTAAAGTTCCCCTGTCGGCCATCTTTTGAATATCTTCTCCACCCCACAAGGCCCCACGAGGGATGTACAGTGTATTCTGGTGCAATGCGACTGCCTTCCGCAGAGACTGCTCTATAGCTGGGTCAGCCAAGGCCGTGGGGGATCCAACCTAAGAGGAGAGGTTAGAGGAGCAAAACAAGACCATAACCCTTTTTTTAATAAGAAATTGAATTCAGAAATTGTATAACCAATAACCACTAACCTGGACTGTGGTGTGAGCTGTGCTGGTCTGCAGGACAATGCAGGCTGTGGTTGGGCGGTGTGCACCACTATTCTGTCTAATTCTACTCCATGAGGAAAAACTATGGGATGGGTCCATATAACAGCTTCTAATCACTGTGTTGTGTGTTGAAGTGCTTTATGTGCAATGACTGTGTTAGGTGAGGGGCTTGTCTCTATCGCACTGCTGGCGGGACTTTGGTGGCTGTGCTGCCTATGGACCTGCGCTGTCCGCTGTGTCTCATCCTAAGAATGCTGTGTGCTATTAGACCACTGTCTATCAAAGTAATATGTTTTGAACATGCATATGTAACACCTCTGGGACTAGACATGAAGTACTGCTCGGAATACTTACCAGTAATCTTCATTACTTCAAGTCATAGTCTTCCTCAAAGCGGGCCTCACGGATTGGACAACTGCTTTGCTTGACATATCTCACCCATATGTAAAAACTTGTGTCATTGGCCCCTCTTTACCATATGTCAAGATCCTATGACTGATACAGGGGGGGGTCTTGACAAAGTGCTTATAAAACAAAGAAGCACATTTTAAAAACCACTGATGATTTTTCACCACCCTCCAACAGACCCCCAAGGGAGCGGAGGGAGGGAAGTAAGACTGTGATGAGGAACATTATGAAGATTATTGGTGGGTAATCAACGCATTATTTCCCTCACCTGTCTTCCTCGTCACAGAGTATAACCAATCCATATAAAAAATTATCAATACGCAAATTTCAGACATTCACAAATGTATTAACTGTGACTACAACATTTTTGCGCTGTGGAGAGAACTGCAGAACCAAAAGAAGAAGACACCACTTCCCTCATTCTTAATTTTTAGTGTGAAATGAAAATGAAGTTGCTGAAGCACAGATATACTTTAAGGAAGCCCTTTCAGTGCTGCCCATAAAGAGGGCATGCTCCTGGGGGCACGACCCTGGATGAAGGAAGGGATAGGAACATTAGCCTTCTGATATGCCAAATGTTAGAATCCAGGGTCTCTGGTTGGCGCAGGTATGCACTTGCGACAAGCAGGGACAATTTGCTGTAAGTCAGGGCAAAGGATTACCCTTAGTGAATAACCCCTGCTCACCCTTTAGGTAGTGTGGCGCGAGCAGTCAGGCTAAACTCCAGAGTACAATAGGCTAAGCATTTAGGGTGTCCCACAATAATCACCACCCCACCACACAGAGACACCAGACTGTACTTGTAAAAATATAATTCTTTATATAAACTCTTCAGGTCGGCTTTCAAATACAGTCTTTTATGCTTTAGATATGATTCCAGTTACTTGGTATGCTTTCAGAGGCCACAGTTCTTCACAAAGCAAAAACCAAAGGCCGAACTGGCTTGGCAGTTCGTGCTGGACTGTTCCCATGAGACACAGGGCAGACTGATTTGCATATGGCCATGTCTGAACTGGTGTGGCAGAGTGGGCTAAAGAACGGTGATGGATTAAACCCAGATCAGTTGACTGGGGGTGAGTGCTTGCAATGTTCAACACTCGGTCCATCATTTCCTTTGGTTTTTGCTATGTTCGCCATAAGTTGGCAGGGTATGCTCAGACGTGAGTCCCTTGCTCACTTTGCCACTGGATTCAAGCAAGCCTGGCTGAAGACGGCTGAAATGCCAGAAACCGGTCCTAGGAAGCTTGTTTCCGGTCCAGGGAAGACATGGCTTGGCAGTTCGGGCTGGACTGTTCCCATGAGGCACAGGGTCAGACTGATTTGCATATGGCCATGTCTGATACTGGGGTGGCAGAGTGGGCTAAAGAACGGTGATGGATTAAACCGAGATCAGTTGACTGGGGGTGAGTGCTTGCAATGTTCAACACTCCGTCCATCATTTCCTTTGGTTTTTGCACAGTTCTTCACAAGGCACACTTTGGGGGTAATATACACCTTCTTGGGGCCTGTGCGCGGCGAAGCGCCGTCCGTACGGGACTTGGTATGTGTTGTACCACTCTTCGTACGGGCCGTACACTCCTCGGGACACTTCCCTGCGATAGCTCACGCTTCCGGCGGGAGTAGGCGTAGGCGGACAAGGCCGTACGGGCCATACAGACAAGGGACCGTGTCATACAGATGTCCGTACGCGCGGTACACTCAGGGGCGCTTCCCTTGCAATAACTCACGCTTCCCGCGGGGGTCAGCGTACGGGAAAGCTAGTCCGGGCCGCACAGTTGAAGGTACGCGTTGTACCGGGGAGTTCGAGGCGCACAGTACCTTAGATCTTGAGGGAGAGTTCGCGGCAGCCTCGGCAGTCACAGGAGGGGCGTCCCACGTCGCGTTGCAGTCTTCGCTTGCAGAGGACCACGGTGCTTGGGGGGGCGCCTCGGGACTTCCACAGCTCGCCTCAAGGTGGGAGGAAGGAGGGGCGGCTCGGGGGTGATTTCAGCGGCGCAGCGCTGTCGGCATCAACCAGAAGTGACGAACTTGAGTGTCGTCGATCCTCCGACAGTCTTTCCTTACGGTGCGAGCTCCGGCTCGAGGGGGCAGCAGTTTACTTTGTTCAGGCCAGGATGGGCAGGCCGTCACGGTGCTCACAGCAGCACAGTCGGGCAGAGGTCACGTTGCTCGGCGAGATGGGGGCACACAGGTTCTCTGGGGTCAGCATTCGTAATTCACCACCAGCAGCTTCCTTTCTTCCAGGGAGGGGTAGCGCCCACTGTTCCTGGGGCGCAGTTCAGGGGGCAAGTTCACCAGCAAGCCCTTGGAGATTGTTCGAAAAGCACAAGTTGATTCAAAAGTCTTTCTTAGTCTTTTCCTCTCCTTCTTGCAGCAAGGCACCCACCACAAGCCAGTCTCTCAGGCTTAGAGACAGTATTCCTCCATGCAGCTTTCCCAGGTCCTTCTCTTCGGGCAGAGGTTCTTCTTGGCGTAAACAGGATCTGATTTCTTAGGAGCAGGGCTCCTTCTTTTATACACAGTTTCTTTTGTTCTTTGTCGCCAGGGGGCCTGTGTCTGGCTCAGTCCAGTTTTGGAGCACTTTGTGGTGGTGACTCTGCTCTTTCCTTTCAGTGCACAGGGCAGAGACATCAACCGCTCCACAGGAGGCGGAGCCAGCATTGTGGTGGCAGAGCACAGGTCTATTCAGAGTCAAGGTGTACTCCTCCCACCCATCCTGGTGTAATCTCTCTACCCACCACCTGGCAGCCAGACTGTCTCCTGGAATTCTCCAGCCCTGCCCCTCACTGAAACTAGGCAGCACACACACACACAAAGCAGAGGCGGACTGAAATGGCTAAGCAAGTAAATACTAACTTTCTAAAAGTAGTATTTACAAACACAGGATATTAAAATAAACTTTACTAAAAGAAGTATTTTATTATTCTGAGTTCAGGCATACTAAACTTGACTTCTACCATGCTCTCTGAGTCCGCTGGGATTATAGAGAGAAATAATTCCAGCAGCCCATTCTGGCTTATGGAGAGCAGGTAGCCTTTCAATAGTGAAAAACGAAAATGGCTGTAATTCACTATTAGGACATGCCAAACACATCAGGGCAGGTCCTTCCTTATGCCTAAAATGCACCCGGCCCTTGGGCCTACCATAGGGGTGACTAATATGTAGTTAAGGGAAGGTGTAGGGACTGGCAAGTAGGTGCACTTGCGCAGTCAGCATGACAGTACCAGACTGCACGCAGGTTCTGCAATGGCAGACCTTAGACACATTTTACTAGGCCGCTTCTGTGGGTGGCACAACCAGTGCTGCAAGCCCACCAGCAGCATTTGTATTTACAAGCCCTGGCACTCCTGGTGCACTTTACTAGGGGCTGATAGTAAACCAAATAAGCCAAACATGGACACCAATCAATGTATACACTTTTCATAGGGAGCACTTGCACTGTGGCACTGATTAGCAGTGGCACAGTGCCCTGAGCAGCTAACACCAACAAAACACATGAGGCACATCAGCAAAAAGTGGAAGGGAAACTCACGCCAAGGTGCCAGGTCTAACACCAAAAAAATAGTCATTATGATCCAGCAGTCGAAGGATGGTTTGCTAGTCTAAACGTCACAAAGGTGGAATCTACTGCATGAACTGAGGCCGTTCTCTGTAGATATATATAGATATATATATATATATATATATAGAGATATAAAGGGCTCTATGAGCATCCAACCAGTGCCAAATAGATGTCTGCTCATTAGAAGGAAAAGGAAAAAATATAGGCAACACTAAATTCTGGGATAAAGGAAAAGACGATGTGACTTTGGAGAAAACTGATGGGTCAGGTCTGAGAACCATTTTGACATTAAAAAACCTCAAAAAGGGCTTGATAGCCAGGAGGGCCAAATTTCACCCATGCTATGTCAGAGGAGACGGCAACAAGAAAAAAAAACCTTAAGGGTCAGGAACTTTAAAGATGCTGAGTCTAACGGTTCAAAAGGAGGATACTGGAGCACCAAAAGCACTAAGGGTGGATCCAAAGAAGGGACATAAGTATGAACCCGAGCCTTTGTATGAAGAGTCTTCTCAGTCTAGAAACCTGCATTTCAAGGGTATCTATGTCAGAACCCTAATGGCTTTAATCACTTCCCACTGGTTGTGCAAAGTGGAATCATATAACTCCCTTAGAAATCCATCCCTCAAAAAATCCAATATTTAGGAGCCCTGACAGGATGAGTCAATGTAACCCTTAGACATACACCAAGAATTAGAGTGTCTTGAGTGTCTCTCGTAAAGATTCAAAGTAATTAACCTTTTGGAGTTCTGGATAGAGAGGGCTACCTTTGGAGAGCAATCTAAGGCTTTTAATCTTTGCCTTTCAAATGCTAGACTGTTAGAGGAAATTATGCTTAGACAGTTGGATCTGGACCCGCGGGGTCATTTATACATTGAAGAGCATAGGGCTGAAGGTTGGGCCCTGGGGATACCACAGGTGATCTTCTTGGGTTTTGAGGTGAAAGGAAGGATGTGCTCCATCTGAGTGCATTACCTTGGATGCCGATGTGGTGGAGCATTTCAATCAACAAGAGGTGGGATATGGTGGAAAAGACTGCCGAGAGACCAGGGAGGATCAGAGCTGCTGTTTCTTCTCAGTTGAGGAGGGTTTAGTTGTCGTCAGGGGTTGCGATCAAGGCTGTTTTGTGCTGTGATATCTGAGGAATCCGGATTTGGAGGCATCCAGTAGCTGGTTCGGCTCCAGGTGTGTCATGGATTGCTTGTTTATGATCTTTTCCAGTATCTTCACTGGTAATGGAAGCAGGGAGATTGTCCAGTAATTTTTGAGTTCACTGGCGTAGGCAGAGGATTTTTTGAGTAGTGCTCACTTTGTCATGTTTCCAGGAATCGGGAAATTTTGAGGTGGTGATAGAGGTGTTGAGCAGGGTAGTGAGTTCCTGGCTGATACTTTGTTATCCAAGGTTGAAGATGTGGTGAGGGTATTGGTCTGTGGGAGCTACCAAGTGGATGGTTTTTATGGTGGAGGTGGTGTCTTGGGTGGAGAGGAAGCTCCAGGTGATCAATCTGTGGTTTGTGTCAATTGTGGTGGTGGCAAATCTGCCAAGGAAGTCCGCAGATGTGGTTTGAGGTTCGAATTTTCTGTATATGGTTGTAATCTTCTCATGGAAGAAGTCGACTAGGTTGTTGCACAGCTCCGGAGAGGGTGTGATGTTGCTTTCGCTGGCAGCTGGGTTGGAGAATTCCTTAACGATGTTGAAATGTTCCTTCGTGTTGTAGCTGGTTTTGAAGTGTGTGGCTAAGGCTGTCTTCTTTGTTGCCCTCAGCAGGTGGTGGTAGAGGTTGAGGGAGGTCTTGAAGGCTGTCCTGTCGGATGTGTCCTTGCTGGTGGTCTATCTCCTCTCCAGGCTGTTTGCTGTCTTGTTTCACTGTTCTTGGATGTACCAGCAGGCCTTTTTAGGGGGTTTTCTCTGGATGTTGCTCTTGATGGGGATGACCCTTTCAGCGCAATTGATGATCCAGGCATTGAAGTTCTTCACTCCCTTTTCTAGGTTGGTGGCAGTACCGGGGTTGGAGGTGTTGAGGGTCTGTCCAGCTGTTTCTTAGATTCTGTTCCATCTCCAATGGGGGGTGCTGTTTGTCTTGGGGGTGGCAGTGCAGGGGCTAGAGATGCTGAAGTGGACAATGGAATGATCGGTCCATGTGAGTTCTGTAACATGACTGTATTTGATGTGGTTGCTGGAGGTGAAAAAGGGGTCCAGCTGTGTGTGTAGGGTCATGGACGATCAGGGTCAATCAGAGCCTGCTCATACTGCTGAGGAGGTGTGTGGTGTTGTTGTTGTTGGGGTCACTGATGTGGAAACTTAGGTTTCTGAGGAAGATGTAGTCCTTGGAGTCTAAGGCTAGGGGCACAATTAAGTCTGTAATGTTGTTGCAGAAGCTGGAACGCTGGCCTGGGGGTTGATGTGCAAGGGTGCCTTTGATGGTTGCCTTGTCGTCCATGTGAAGCTTGAACTTGAGATGTTCCATGTGGTTGGTGGTGTTGTCGGTGGTGGTAGTGCCATGTATGGTCTCTTTGTGGATGATGGCTGTTCCTCCTCCCGGCTTGTCGGTCTGGTCCTGGTGAGTGATTTTATATCCATTGGGTATCACTGTGGCAATATCTGGGGCAGACATGGGGTTGAACCAGGTGAGAAAGATGATGTGGGGTGAGAGGGTGACGAAGAGGTCCAATAATTTGGTAGAATGCTTGCATAGTGAGCATGTGTTGAGAACGGCACATTCGAGTTGGTGTTTTTGATCAGGTGGTGTCAGTGGTGTAACCATTCACGGTGGGGCCGGTCGATGTGCTGATGTGTGTGCTGTGGCAGGGTAAGTGGCAATGGCAATGGGTGCAGGTGAAAGGTTCTACCGTGGAGTGTGGTTCATGCAGTGGCAGTGTTTATTTGGGTATTTGGGGTCGAGGTTGTAGAGCTCAATGATGGTGTATCTTCAGGGGTGGGAGTGCCAGAGGTACAGGTGCTGGGCACAGTACAGGCACGAATGGACGCAGAAGGGCTTGCCTTTGGCACACCAGCAGTGCACCCGCTGCGCTGTCGTGCTGCTGCCTGCATTACATAGGCCCTCGGGTGGGCTGGGCTTCTGTTGGTGGGAAGAAGGGTGAGTGGGAAAACCAGGGTGGGATAACCCCAGCAGGAAAACCCTGCCAGCAGAGGTGTCACTGGATCAGTCTGACACAAGCAGGAGCTGGAGTCCACAGGCAAGTGGCAGACTAGGTGTCCAGGTGCCAACTCATCATGATATGTGGAAAAGAAGGGCAAATGACAGACATTTTTATTTTTTGGGTGAAATGTGTGTAAGGGGAGGCTTTGCTCAATCCGTGAAGCTAAAAATACATAGGGAGCACGGTATGTGAAAGGCATGCAAGGAAGGTAATGCTCTCTTTACTTGTATTCAGCATATTACTGCTCAGTTGTGAGTCCGAGCGAGAGAGAGTTCGAGAAGTATGAGGAGACAGTGCAAATAAGAGAAAGGAAAATGAAGAATAAAAGATGAGAAAAAGAACTAATAACATACCATAAAATGAGACGTGGAAAGGAATCTCTCGCCATAGTCTCTTGTGATGCATGGATGGGCCACCTCCACAATGAGGTCTGCCTCTCTGAAATGGAGAAACCAATCAAAAACAAGGCAGAAATAGAAGACGTAGAGTTTGAGAGTCAGACATGTAGGACCAAAGATGCCTGACCCAAAACTCCAAGCCCTATGTTGTATCCTAGACATGTGTTAACTTACCTTTCTTTGAATTCACTAAGGTCATGGAGCTGTAGCTGGGCGGGAACCTTCGCATCCATTTTCTTAAGATCCCGATTCCAAACAAACACCAGTTCAAGGTGACTCTGGGAGCCCTCGTTCAATAGTCTGTCCACCAGATACTGACCTAAAGAAGAAAAAATAATAGGCTTCATTAAGAGCAAGGTCTTACGGAGGAAGCCATTCCATGACCATTGGGGGTGACAAGTCACAGATCCTTTTCTCAGTGTCTAGTCACAAACTCATACCATTCAGTGGACTCATGGTCAGACAATGGGGGGCCGAAAGCTTGCAGCCCTAACCCCTCATACCGTAAAAACAGAACTCTCAGGTACACTGAGAAAATCATATTAATTAGGTATTACACAGAGTACCACACATTTTACTTCATGTTTCCATTTAAATTAATTGTATTGTTTTGCAACATTAATATAGCATTGCATACCCCAAACCAGGCCAGAAATTGCTCCAATGTGCTGGATGATTGTTGGATGTAGTATGACCAAAATGTTGGGTGAGGGACATATGGTTGAAAGATATTTCGAACAAGGTGCAGCGATGTCACTGCGCATAACCATGAGTATTATGCAATCACACATACACAGCATTTTAGGAGCAGTTGGAATCGATATTTGAGGCCATCAAGGGGCAGTTAGCATCTGGGTTAGTGGAGTTCCTCAGGCTATACTCAATATGAAGCCCACGTAAAAGTGGTATGCACCTGTAATCCACAAGGATATTTGTAGTGCAATGTTCGCTCATAAGTGACAAATGCCCAACCCCTAGTATGCATTGTTATGCACATATTGTGGATACAATGCAAAACCAACATTTAGTGCTATATATTAGCATGAAATGTATTCTCATATCTATTTTGGATGCAACAACACATTTTACGCTAAATAAATATTGCAAAAATAAAAAAGTGCCATGAACAACTGTCGCTCGTATTCTGGTTGTTCCCATACTTCCACAGACATAATTACGCACCGTGGCATAATGATGTAATTTTGAGAATTTAGAGTAACAAGCATAATGAAAAATTTGTGAAGTTTTGCAAGATTAACTGACATTGTGTCAGGACCTAAAAACAAGCACCACATTATTCTCCATTTAAAGCTCTCCTGATAGTAGTACCTCAAATACTATTTGAAGTAATACAATTATTCATTCAATGTATTACCATGCATGTACTGACCTCTCAATGAAGGCCCAAGACTAGGAACTCATAACTATTTTTACTCACAAAAGTCTGATGAATAATTAGATATGCAGAACAAATGACACTCAATGAAGCATTAATGCCATAAAAAGGCCAACTGATCAGGTGTAATCCTACAAACGCAATAAATGAGTAGATTTGCTGTGGTCCTGTAGTTTGGCATGTGTGGCATTTCACATGTTGCCTTGTGTCTGGCATCAGTGGAGCTGCACATATAGTCTAGACAGGGCCCAAACAATCATGTTTTGCCTTTGGACACAGCCTAACTGCATTTGTAATGCATAATTGTATTTAAAGAGCAGAGGCTAATATTATGCTTTCTATTCTCGATGTAATCAAACGACAGCAGTCAAGAAAAAAACTACATAACCTCTGAAGGGCATAGAACCAAACTGGCCAATGGGAAAGTTAAAGTAGTTCAACAATAAGAAACAAGACATACATACAGTACTCTTGACTGAGAGCAAGAATTCCCCTTTCCTTGCTGTCACAGTCAAGAGAGGTTTTGTATTCATGTTGCCATTATTAACTGTATTGTTCTTTTGGTCATTATAATGTTCAATTAATTATTGTGCTTTTTTCCAGGTTTAATACAGTTGCACGATCAGTGAATGACTCCCATCAGGGTCATTTCCATGTCTCTCACTCAGAGTGGATAGGTGCGGCAAGGCTTTCCCCCACAGTGCTCCCTGTCACCTGTGTGTCAGAGGTGTCACTCGATTATTATTCAGAGAGACCATCTTTGTTCATACCATTTCCCTATATATAGGTATATATTTGTTTCTCTAAAAATATGAAAACAATCATTTAAGAATTTTTAAAGAAACATTACATTAAACATAGTAACAATTATTTAAAAGTAAAAATTAACAAATATATGAAATGTAATTTAAAATTACAATAATTATAAAAATAGTTTTAATTAAAATGTGAAATATATATATATGTGTATATATTACCTACTGGCGGTCGCCAGTAGGTAGTTATAGTTAGGACCTATTTTCCATGGGAAATCCGCAACATTCAATTCCCAATAAGTCTGGTGCCGGTTGATGAATCTTTGCGAAATTTTCCAAACTTTTGGCCAGCTCCGGTCCGCTCCTATCCTGAATGTTTCGGGGTGATTCGTCAAGAGGGGGCCGAGAAAAAAGGGGGTCCCAAAACGCGTTTTCCCCATGCAATTTCCCATAGGACCTTTTGACGCAGCTACAGCCCGAACTGCTGAACGGAATTACACCAAATTTGGCAAAAAGGTAGTCCTCAGTTCAGACTCGTGCCTTTTGCTTAAATGGTGTAAATCCGTTCAGTAGTTCCTGAGTTAAAAGTACATATATATCTATGGCCTCGGAGGATCCGCGCACCCTATGCGCACCCTGAGCGCACCCTCTGCGCATCATGCACGCACCCTCCAGATCACGCGCTGAATGCTAATTGGCTGTCAAGTGTCTGTCAACATTCGAAACCAGGAACTGTTGGCAGCCATTTTGTGCCTCGGTAGAAGCGAGGCTGAAGAAGTAAGGGAAATAAGTGTGTGAAAGATGTAAAGGGGGCAGGGTAGAAATACTCTGACCCTCTAGTGTTGCTTAGGGGGTCCCAGAAGGACTCCCAGGGCCCCTTTTTTTTTTAAACAGCAAAATGCGCGCAGGGTGCGCTGATCCGGCTGTAAAAAAAACAAACCGAAGAGCGGGCTTTCGCGCTTCCTTAATAATTAGCCCCCGGGGTGCCAAATCCCGGAGGGAAAATGCGTAAAAAATTAAAAGCGGTGTCCAGGGGGGCCCCCCAGCCCCGGGGACCGCTACCCCCCGGAGCTAGAAAATAAATAGGATGGGGGGCTGAATGGCCCCCCCAAGCCCCGGGGACCACCACCCCCCGTGGCTTTATTTATTGAGGGAGGGGGGCTTTGTGGCCCCCCTCCTTGAGCCTTCGAGGGCCCTGGGGACCACCACCCCCCAGGGCCGGCTCCTACAGTGTCCTGGGGTGCCTACCACCAGGACAGTGTTGTTTGCTATGAGAGGGCGGGAGTCTCCTGCCCTCCCATAGCAAACTTCGTTTGGATTTTGAAAGAGAGAGCAGGAAAACCTGCTCTCTCTTTCAAAATCAAAACCATATTGCTTTTCCACACGGGGAGCTGCATGTCAGCAGCTCCCCATAAGGAAAAGCAATGCTGGCTCCCGAAGGAGGCGGGGAGCCGGCTGCGACTGTGGGTGCGTTGGGGCTCCCCCCATGGTCCCCAATGTGTTTTCATAAGCCCCGGGGGATGGGGTCCCCGGGGATAATAAAAATTAGTGATATGGGCTATTTTTTTTTTATGGTAAAATTAGGAGTCGCGCATCCTAACGCCTTGGGTGCACGATTTCTCTCGTGGAGGGTGCGCGGTTCCTAACGCGTTGGGTGCGCGACTCCAAGGAAAAAATAGTTTAAAAAAAATACCAAAGTATTAAAAATATAGTTTAAAAATATATAAAAAATAGTTTTAAAAAATTTACAATTTGTTTTTAAAAAGAACATCAAAAACATATAATATTTTTTAATTTTTGAAAAAATTAATTGAAAAAAAACTTATAAAAATGGTTGAAAAACAATATGAAATACATAATTCAAGGAGTTGATACGCTGAAAATCATTAAACATCATAGCTTTAGAGATAAGTTACAGATAAGAATTTGCATTTAAAAAACCTTTGAAATTCACTTAAAGAAACCATAGGTTTCAGGTATGTTATAGTTAGGAATTAGCATTTAAAAAACCTTAGAAATTAACTGAACAAAACCATAGGTTTCAGGGGCGTTATAGTTAGCTGGACATTTCCCTCGTACAAAACCCTAGAAATTCCCCTGTTATAGTTAGTTCAGCTAACTATAACTCGCGCCCCCGCAATGCACTGCTGATGACGTCACATATTACATCACTCATGACATGGTCAGTGACATCACTGATGACATCACTGATGACATCTCAGATGACATCAGTGATGACGTCAATCATGTGATCATTTGATGCTTCTTGTCACACCCTAATATAACCTTTGATACACCCACTCTAAATTACATACTGCCACTCTCAAAACCATAGACACTCCTACACCAATAAGTACATACCCCATCACAGAGTCTTACATCTAAACACCCATCCACTCACTCACCCATACAGTCACTCATACCTATGGTCACTCAGTACAGGACTATCATATGCACTCATACACCTATATAGACACTCCCACACCACTACTCATCCACAGAGTTACTCGCACACATACTCAGTCATGCAAGTAATTAATCACACTGACATTTACTCACCTATACAGTTATACACACACAAGGTCAATTACTCATACAAATACTAGCACATTCTTATGGTCTTATACAATCAAAGATACAAGCACACACTCATCCATACAGCCACTCACACTAGCATACATTCTCAGTCATAGTAACTTCTGTACTCCAACATACATATATACTGCCGTTCACATATGTGGTAAATTACACATGTACTAATGAAATATATATTCACACACTAACACAACCATACAGATATTCACCCACCCATACAGTCCATTACAGACCTAGTGTTGAAACCATGCACCCAGTGAACCACCCACTGACACATATATGCACAGAGTCAACACACATCCCACCCACACAAACACTCAGGTACCCATACAGATAGCCAGACACTCAGACAACCAATCAATAACTTATATAGACATTCATGTACCTATTCACAAAACCATGCATCCGGTTACACACCAACAGACAGACGCATACAGTCATTCACACAGTTTAGTAATTAACTCATGCATTTAGTAAGATACATTTAATAGCTCACTTATAGAGTCAGTCACGCACCTACAAAATCATCCATTCACACACTTATACACACTCATTATTCAATATGCCTTTCCCTATATATAATAAACATATTTAAAGTTTATAGAAACACACAGACACTGGATGATGTCATCAGTGATGTCATCAGTGATGTCATTTGAGATGGCATCAGTGATGTCATCAGTGATGTTACTGACCATGTCATGAGTGATGTAATATGTGACGTCATCAGCAGTGCATTGCGGGGGCGCGAGTTATAGTTAGCTGAACTAACTATAACCGGGAATTTCTAGGGTTTTGTACGAGGGAAATGTCCAGCTAACTATAACACCCCTGAAACCTATGTTTTTTTCAGTGAGTATATATATATATATATAGAGAGAGAGAGAGGAGAGAGAGAGAGAGAGAGAGAGAGAGAGAGAGAGAGAGAGAGAGAGAGAGAGAAAGAGCAGGAGAGAGAGAGAAAGAGCGAGAGATAGAGCGAGAGCGAGAGAGAAGAAGAGAGGGAGAAAGAGAGAAGAAGGGAGAGAGAGAGAGAGAGAGAGAAGAAGAGAGGGAGAGAGGGAGAGAGAAAGAAGAAGAGAGAGAGAGAGAGAGAGAAAAGAAGAGCGAGAGAGAAGAGAAGAGAAGAGAAGAGAAGAGAAGAGAAGAGAAGAGAAGAGAAGAGAAGAGAAGAGAAGAGAAGAGAAGAGAAGAGAAGAGAAGAGAAGAGAAGAGAAGAGAAGAGAAGAGAAGAGAAGAGAAGAGAAGAGAAGAGAGAGAGAGAGAGAGAGAGAGAGACGTCCAAAGCCTTGGCAAGTATAACGGACCGCATCGGCACAACTGAAACACCTTTAACACGTTTCAGTCACCAGGACCTTGATCATGGGCTACTGTATCTTTATCCTACAACACTTTTAATAGCAGCACGTGTATTTTCCATTTCTACAACCAATTCGTACATGCCATGCAAGTAATGAGTGTAAAAAACGTTAACAGCTGTTGCATTGTTCAATGATACAATGTATTCAGCGCAAGCTAATATTGACAGTAACTATGTATTCTGTTGGGCCCGCGGTTGTGTTCAAAGCCAACATTAACCTCTATACCTCACAAGAGTGCATTCTGGTATGTGTAGTTTCTGAGCTACAAATCCCAATTGCTACGATACATCCCTCTTGTGTTGCATGTTCATGGCTAAAGTCCCCATGTAATTAATTATATGTTTGCAAATCATTAATGACAATTGTTTGCCCCCACACACATTGCTCCTTCAGTATTTTTCCTCACAGTTTTGGTGTGTGCATGCAGCGGGCAACATGTATGCGGAAATTAAACTAGTGCCTGGCTCTAGTGTCCAATTAGACCAAACACATGCATGTTTGCATAGCTGCGTCCCCGGAACAAACTCAATTCTTTGAATGCCGTAAGGACCTGGCTCATCAGAGTGCATTCTGGTATGTGTAGTTTGTGAGGTACAAATCCTCAATGTTGAGATGTATCCGTGTTGTGCATACATACAAATGGCTCGAGTGCCCGTGTAGTTAATTGCGTGATCGAAAGGCATTGATGACAATGGTTTGCCCACACACACATTGCTCTTTCAGCGTTTTCCTCACAATTTTTGTGTCTAATTTTCGCGTGTGCGTGCAGCGGGTCATTCGTATTCAAAAGTTTAAACAGTACACGTTTTGTTGTCCTCTCCATAATTTAAGTGCGTACCCAGAGCAAACTAAACACTTTGAATGCTGCAATGCCTGGTTTTGTTGTGTGCACCACAACATATTTGATACATGAAATTTACAGCGTCTGTTGTACATAAACCCTACACTAACAATTGTGTGCATTCTCAGTCTTGTTGAATTACCCTCAATTGATCATTCAAATTTGTTAACAATTATCAAATACAGAGCAAACAAATATTATTGTCTTGTGAATACAACTGTAAATTATCCCGGCAATGAGGAAAAAATAATAAATAAATAATAAAACTTGTACATAATGCCACCGACAGCAAGAAGTCAGCCTGTTGCTGCTTATTGCTGCCATGAGTGTTTTTTTAAAACACATCCGATTACACGTTTAAAGGCAAAGTATGGAACAAATTGGCCTGGCTCAACATTTGGCCAGGTGTTGAAACAATCCAGCAGATTAAAGAAGGGGACCTAAATACAAAGGAACATGTAGCTCTTCATCCAGGCTTAACCCTCTTGGCGCCAGGAAACGTCCAGCCAAAAAATGTTCTCCCTTGAGCCACCTCTCTCAGCTTTTTTTACATGAACTATGGCATACTCACATACCCATTCACAGACCCATACAACTACTGATACACAGCCACTCGCTCACTCACACAGCCACTCACACAGCCACTCATTTACCCATACAGCCACTCACACATCTGTCGGATGCTAGGTCTTGAATCACCGGGTTTGGGGTAGGGACCATATAAGTAGGTCCAGCAAATATGGCGGCTGACCCCTCCATGTAAGGATATATTTTCCCAGCACATGCCAGCCACTTTTTTTTTAATAAATCTTTTTATTAACAGTCATCGACTTACAAATATACATTGCATCAATACAATTTCTGCTCAGGCACGGCCGTTTCTGACATTGATTACCCACAGTGTACATAGTAAGGACAAATCAAGGAGAGAGCCGTTCATCTCGGGCAAGTTGCTGTGGTGGAGTACAAATGTCCCCTCTATATGAGTTCCAGGGTCCCCACAACTTGGACCACTTTTTGGGGCAGCCCCGAGCGACGAATACAGTTTTTTCACGGAACATGCACCAGTCCATATCCGCTTTCCATGCTTCCAGAGCAGGCGGAGCCGAGGCCCCCCAGGCTTGGGCAATGTTCCTCTTTGCCACCATGAATCCCAGTGTGACCCATTGTGTTTGGTGTGTATTGAGATCTGTTGGTTCCCATATGTTCAGTAAACATCTCCGCGCCTCCGGATGCAGAGGCACTCCCATCCCATCTACCACATCGTGTATCTTCCTCCAGTAGCACTGAATGTGTGTGCATTCCCAGATGATATGTAGGAAAGTCCCCAATTGGCCACAGTGCCTACGACAGTCTCCGGTGGTAGCCCTTCCCATTTGCACCAATTTGGGCCCTGTCATATAAATTCTATGCAAGATCTTAAGTTGTACTAGTCGCAGTCTTGCTGGTATCGCCACCACCCTGGGAGACGACACAGCTACCTGCCAGTCCTCGTCATCTATCTCAATACCGTCCGCCATCCACTTTTGCCGTAACGGTGTAAGAGGGTCTTCCATATTATAAATTAGTTTGTTATAGATCAGCAAGATAGTCTTCTCTGGAAGATGTCCATCTAATAGCCTACTTTCCAGTGGGGAGGAGACGGGAGGCGAGGAACCCTTGGGGAAGACCGAGCGTATGGCATGCCGCACTTGTCGGTAGCGAAAATGCTCAGTGTCGGCTAACTCATGTTGACCCTGGAGGGCAGCAAATGTTTTAATGTCGCCTCTTTCCCAGAGGTCTTGGATGCGAGAGATGCCAATCATATCCCACTTATCGAATCCCTTTGTCGTCCACAGATTTCCCAGCCACGCAGAGTCCCAGATGGGGGTGGCCAACGTCAGTCTACCCTCCCATCCCAGGGGCCTGTTGGCAGCATGCCAAACCGCCACTGAGTGCCCGGTAGGGCCCGACAGCGGAGGCCTTGCGGGTTTCGAGTATAGTGATCTATTATAATTCCCACCCGGGAGAAGCCACCTGTCCATTCGATAGCCCGGGTCCCCAGGGGCCCCATAAGTACTGTGATTAATGGCGGCCATATGGGCAGCCCAACAATATACTTTAATGTCAGGTAGAGCGATGCCTCCGTCATACCACTTCAGGGTGAGTTTTTTAGTGCTATTCGCGTTGTACCGTTCCACAGCAACTCCCTCTGAAGTTGCTCAATTTCTTTGAAATAGGTCGGCGGGACGGCATCGAGTGAGTTTTGTAGGGCATAGAGGGAGCGGGGGAGGGACATCGTTTTAAAAAGGGTCGCCCACCCCTGAGGGATAGAGGAAGGGTTCTCCAGCTGGCTATGTCACGTTTTAAGCGCTGCAAGGGGGAAGAAGATTATTATTGTAGGGGAGTGTGGAGTCCAGGGATATGAATATCCCTAGATATTTAAAACCTGAGGAACTGACTTTGTTGGACAATTACGGGGTAGGGCTGGTAACCCCCCATAAAGAGGGTACAGTTAATCTTGAACCCCAAATATCTCCCTTATACCGCCAGTATATCGATTAAGGCAATCAAAGATTTTCAGGGGTCGGTCAGGTAGAGAAGAACGTCGTCGGCATAAAGTGAAATGCGGTCCTCCCAATCCGGGGACCACCGGAATCTACGAATCACTGGGTCTTGCCGGACCCAGGCTGCCAACGGTTCAAGTGCCAATGCGAAAAGGAGAAGGGAAAGTGGACATCGCTGGCGGGTGCCTCGGCTCAAAGCAAAAGTATCTGATTGTTTATTGTTGACCACCACCCGTGCCAACGGAGCTGCGTATAAAAGAATGAACTCGGAGCCAAACCCTAGTTTCCGGAGCACTGCGAAAAGATAGGGCCATTCGACCATATCAAACGCCGTTGTGGCGTCCAAGGATACTAGAACCGCAGGTTCACGTATAGTGTCCGCTTTACCAAGAACTCTATGGACGCGACGCAAGTTCAACGCCGTGTTACGATGAGAGATAAAACCTGAATGATCGGGGTGTACGAGGTCTGGAATGATTTTAATTAAACCGTTAGCGAGGACCTTTGCAAGAATTTTAGGCTCGGCATTAAGAAGAGAAATAGGCCTATATGAGGCACAGTCTGTCCTGGGTTTGCCTTCTTTGTGAATAACAATGATATTAGCAATACGTTGATCCAGTGGTAGTTCCCCCCCTCCCTGCTCTCTTCGAACATAGCTTTAAGGTGGGCTGCAAGTCTATCAGGGTTAAGTTTGTACAGTTGTATGGGGATCCAATTAGGCCCAGAGGCCTTGCCTGAGCGTAGCAATCTTATTGCTTGTGCTATTTCGTCTGTGGACAGAGACCGTCCATGAAGTGCCTGTCAGACGGGGAAAGTGTGTGTAAAGTGATATCCCTCAACAATTCTGCGGAGTCGTCTTCAGTATAAGGTGCCGCCGATTTATACACTGCCTCGAAGTGAGTAGCGAATCGATTTGCGATTTCTTGGGGGTTCACTATGCTGGTATTGGTTGCGTCATGGAGGGCCGGGACCAGTCTACTTGCCCACTCCCGCTTATCAAGCAAGGCTATTAGTTTCCCAGCTTTATCGCCAAGGTCGTAGAGTCTCCCCAACTTTTCTCTCTCCAGTGTTTGAGCTGCGTCTGTCACTAGAGCCTTGTAGTCGTCCTGTTTAAGTCGCAACAGGTGGAGTGTTTCGGGGGTATTTCGCCCCTCCAACTCCCTCTCCAATCTATAAATGTCATCTTCTATGTCGGACACCACCTTTTGCCGTTCTTTCTTGTGACCTGATATTAGGGACAAGGTCTCCCCCCTAATCACCGTTTTAAAGGCTTCCAAGAGCGTCTGGGCGGAGGGCAAAGAACCCTCATTTTCACTGAAATAATTGTCTATATTAGTTAGAAGACCCTTATGAATTTTGGGGAGACGAAGGAACCAGGGGTTGATCAGGGCCATCCTGCCCACCCGTGCATAGTCCAGGAGTATGTGTACCCATAGTGGGAAGTGGTCGGATATGCCCCAGGCTAAGTGTCGGATCTCATGGACATGTGAGATCTGGGAGCTGGGCACCAATGTGTAGTCAAGTCGAGAAAGGCTGTGGTGAGCACTGGAGTGGAAAGTGTATTGTTTTTTCTCGGGGTTGCATGTGTGCCAACTATCTTCCAGTCCCATAGCCTCGAGGAAGTCAGGCAGCCAACGTGAAGAGGGCCCCAATTCGCGAGGGGGGTGAAGATCCAATGCACCCGAGCCCAGTGGCGTAGCTAGGGGGGGGCGAGGGGGGCGGACCGCCCCAGGCGGCACGGTTTTGGAGGCGGCGGCCGCGCGGCACTGTTTGAAGCTCACGTGACCTGATTTCAACTACTGCCTGCACTAGCGCACGCACGCACGCTGCACGCACCGCATAGTGGTGGTGGTGTGGTGCGTGCGCGCGCGCGAGCGTCGCGAGGTGGACAGTCATTCAGATGATGGTGCCCTCTGTGCAACTGGAGCCAAATTGTAAATGAAAATGCTGCCTGCGCACCCAAAGCTATTACGACGGCACAAAAACATGCTAAGCATGCTGGCCTGACCTGCGTCACAGGATAATGTGCACGCCGGGAACAATGGGAAATGTTCAGGTAGGCTTTCACAGCTTGGAGGCGGGCGGCTTTTGGGGATTTCAGAGGGACTTTATATTGTTACCCTATGTGTCACAGCTGTGTCACTGTGTTGCGTTCATCAAGCCATGATATTGTGCAACCCCTCACTGCCCCCGCCCCCCAGCACCATAAAGGGCGGGAGGGAGTGACCGGTCCAAACAAATATTGTAAAACACTGGCTTGGGACATCATGGTGGTATGATGCGGTAGACATTGAGAAGTGCTTTCTAAGACAGTGTGCGCAGTTGAAATCCCTAAAAGTGCATTCCTCCAAGCCCTGCTCCTTCTAGTCACAGCTCTTACTATGGGTGTGCCTCCACCCTCCATAGACACTGATGAAAGCAAGGCAATCTGTGAAGCAATCATTAAAATAGACAGAAAGAGCATAATGAAAGCAAAATGACCGGAAGAATTCCCGAACAAAAAGTAGCAAACGGATCTTCATATAAGAGTAACCGATGAGAGGTAAAGAGTTTGGTCCAGAGTAGGTTGCCATAGTTCACATGTTGGCAAGCTGCATACCTCCTGCATCGGCCCAAGGCGCAGTCACAGCACTTGTTAAGTTACCTTAAACTCAGGACTAAAGCTCCTTGCCTGAACTAAATGCTCAAAGTAATGGAGTTTCGAAACCTCTGAAAAATAAGGAATAGCCAAATACAATTCAGATGAAAATGTCACTTCACGACTGAGGCGCAATCCTTCTTCAGGAAATGGAAGGTGGTAAAGAAAGGGCTAGTTTTTAAATATACATAACTGCCGGACTGCTCATGTAGTTACAATATAACAATGCCTTTTGGCATCCTACAAGCCTAAACTGTCAGAGCAGATTGTGCAGAGGTCTGAGTTTCACGATGTGCAGACTTGATCAAGTCCACATCCACGCATACATTTTGACAGGTCAAACCCGCTGGAATTTAACAGAGGGAAAAATGGACAGCAGCTTTGGTGCAGCGAGCACCACCATTCTCATTGTATTCCCCATCAGGGTGTAAACATTTGGAATAGTTTGAATTTATACCACCCCATAAATTTCAAACCCAGAAATATCAGATGTTATCAGGTACAAAAGCTACATTCGACATACCCCTTCGTAGCACTAAAAATAAGGCTTTTACTGTTTGATACATTCATATAAACTGAAAGATATACATCACTGCTACAGATCACCTGTGAGGTTCCTTGCGAGATTACACTACATCAGTTCCTAGCTTTCAAGTGTCTGTTATCAGGCCATTTATGGAGCCATTTATTAGGCTCTTGCTGATAGACCACAAAGTAGTGTGGCTACTGCATAGGTTTAACCTGTATAGCTCCTTCCATATACTTATTCCCTCTGCATGAAACTGATTCTCCATGCTCCTGGGGTACCTCTGTATGTTTTACCTCTGCTCTGTCATGCTGAAACTCAGATCAGTCAAAATCTTGTTTCTGGTCATGATTTTCCAGGTTGCACAGCTAGGTTTACTGGTTGTGATCATCCCGGTGGTGAAGTTGAATTCAACCATTTTTTCTTTCCTGCTATTGATTTAATTTATGTATTACTATAACAGACGGTTCCAAATCGCCATTTGTTTAAACAAATAATCTTACATTTAAATTGAATTGATTGTCCATTGTATGAAAGGTGACCCTGAACACCTACTTTCTGGTGAGATCAGGGGAGTTACACGTTTGAGGAGAGATCCTTTTCAATACACATGCTCCATGGTACATGTTTGTACTACCAAATCAAGTATCATATAAAACAATATCATATGTCTGTCCTGCTTTTTCAACATGGCGGCCTGCGTGTATTTTGGAGTGTGATTTAGGCTCATGACACTTGAGTACCACTCCTTAACTTGGCAAAATGAAAACTTCCACAGAGCCCCATTCAGTCTACTATTAAAGTAATGACTTAAAATCATATAAGCAAACCCCTCTTCTTGTAATACAACATGCATTACGGTATTGCCGGTGGCACAGCTAATTCCAGCTGCCAGAACGCAGTTCGCGACTACTGGTGTGGCGCTCATGGGGGGCACACAAATAATTCAAAGCAATGGAAAGGAACAAAGTAGGAACAGCTGGACGGAATGTCCGGATTACTTTCCGGTAATGACTATGCTAATGTCCAGTATTTGTAAAGCGCAAACAATTACCCGAAGGTGTCAAGGCGCTGGGGGCCGTCGGGAAGATTAAGCGAGATATTGCCCAGAGTCACATGGTGCTGGGCAGACCCCTGCCGCCGGAGCCGGGGATTGAACCATGATCCCCAGCGTCCACCGTCAGTCGCCCTGGCGGCTGCGCCACACCTCTTCCCTGTAAGGGTATGACTGGCAATATAGTCTCCCACGTACACCTCGTATTGATAAACTTAGTGGTGAGAAATTCTAGCACTCGCGGTGCGTTTTCTTCATTGAGGACACAAAAGCGCCCATCTTAGTAAAAAAGCCTCAAAGCATTTTGCAATACGGAAAATAACTTCCTCCTATGCCGGACACAATCCAGTTGGAGGATGTCACTTCCTGCAGTTACCTGTAGACTTTTTAGTCACAGGATTATGCGAATACTTAGCGCGATCAGTGGTGTAGCTAGGGGGGGGCGAGGAGGGCGGACTGCCCCAGGCGGCACTGTTTTGGATGCGGCGGCCGCTCAGCACTGGCGGCCCGCTGCGGCGGCCTTTATAATTTATTTGGGGACACTCACTGTCTGACACTTTGTCAGTCAGTGTCCCCAGTCCCCAAATAAATTATAAAGGCCGCCGCAATGGGCCGCCAGTGCCTCGCGGCCCTGTTTGAAGTGCAAGCAAGCTCACGTGACCTGCTTGCAACTACTGCCTGCACTAGCGCACGCACGCTGCACGCACCGCATAGTGGTGGTGGTGTGGTGCGTGCGCGCTCGCGTCGCGACCGGGTCACTAGTCTCTCCTGGGCAATGCCAACCTCCAGTGCACAGACACGGGCTAAGGCGGGGACGAGTCACAGGTCCCGCAGTCATGTTGAGCTCAGCTGCTGCCTGCGGTGCACATCGAGCGGGCGGCATTTATCAAAGGTTTGTGCTGCACTTATAGGTGACGCCATAATTCTGAACTGCGCGATAGCCTGGGAGCCAGCTTCGAGCTACTCGACCCTGTCCCGGTGGGGATCTTGAGGAATGGATTGATTCCCACCACCGACGCATGCCATCCAGGACAGGCGGGCCCAGGCAACGCCGGCCGCGGCTAAATTAAGTTGGTCAACAGCCTGCTAAGTGCTGGGCAAGGCCACTGAGAGCGGCTCAAAGCAGCATGATGAGATCCCGCCTGGCGACTCGACCCATGACCTCAGGCCTACCTGTGGCTTACTCGAGTGAGGCAGGCCTTCTGAGTCGCCGGCGAACCTGTGCAGAAGTGTAGGAGCTGTCTAAGCTTCTCATGTCAGCACCTGCGCGTGGGATCCGATGCACAGCTGCCACAAGAAGTCATTCATCTTCAGGAGTCAGTACGAGTGCCGGTATGTTTTAAAGCAAACACTTCTGTGCAGTGCCATATGTATTTTTTAGACTACTTTTACAGCCTGCTGCATAACACGCACTGGTGCAAGTACTCTTAGATAGTGCGGGCTTTTTAATGCTTACTCTCTCAAAAAGTATATGTATTTGAAATAAACTGCCTACAGCCGAGTTTTGACCCCTAGGCTATGTGTACTTTAATCAAACTTTTCTCCTGAGGCTTGCATGCACCCCCATGCTTAATCGTGTCTCAATGTTAATTGCTTAGACTAGCAATGCAACGTAGCTTCAGATTGTTAATAAATAACGGGCGGCGACGCACACCCTGCTGTTATCAGCGAATTGATTTTTATCAAATTGCTCAGTGTGTCCTTTTGAGATAAATTACAGTCTGCAGAGGGGTTGTGACCTCTAAGCTACGCGTGTACCCTTCCATTTCCAGTGCTTTGCAGCCGTTTTAAAATCTTCTTACAGTTTGTCGTTGCTCAAATGGTTGTAATTTCTGATAATTATGCTGACATTATAAAAATGTCACACTTAGCAATCTGAAACCTTGGCAGCTATGCTTCCTTTATGTCCGGCCTGCTGCTCTTAGCTGTACTTCCGGTGCCAGCTGTGTCCCTTCACGTGCACAAACCATGAGCTGAACATTGCAGGCATTGCCCTGTAGAAACGTAGACATGGCCGCCGGTTGTACAGTGTGGTGTCGGAGAGCATTCCATAAAGTATAGAACCCTGCGAATGCTGGTAATTTCTACGTTTTTATTTCTTTATTTGAAATTTTATACCACACGCAGACGACGTTAAAGTACTCTACAGTTTTTTATTTTTACAAAAAAATTTGAGAAATGATTCCAAATAATAAACATACATATTTACAAATAAATGTTCAGGATGACGTCGGAGCATTTTGCAATTTGTAGATACATATTTTGAGAAATGGATCCAAGTCATATAAATCCATGTTAGCAAAGACGTGTTGCCTTATAGTGAACGTTAAGTAGTCAGTTTGTTCTTCACGCTACAATATTTGATTTAAGAATGACACTGCATGTGGCGGTGCAGGTGCTGGAGAGACCTGCAATTAAATGTCACAAACTAAGTGTTAGTGTTAGGTGTTATGAGGCATGAATATGGAGTTTTATTGGATAAATAAAAAATCCATATTCTGGGTGCTGTTATTGAGATGGAGTAAGGGCCTACTTTGGAGTTTGGCCGATGGGATACTCAGACACAAATGTATTACAGGTGCATTGTAGCCTATAGCCTTTGTATACAGAACACATGATATGTGCCACTGTGTGGCAGAGTATTCCATTCACCAATCTCTAAATAAGGTCATACGATTTTTTATGTTGAATTTCAGAGCTACAAGTATCAGTGCTTCTTTGTTTCTGGGGTTTCTGTTTTGCCCAGTGACGTGTAATTGCTGATGCTAGGTAGGTTGGTGAAGGGCTTTGAAGGTTATGCGCACCATCCTGAGTATGCAGTGTTTCTCTACTGGGAGCGAGCTCAGACATTCTCTAACTGTTGAGCTGTGGTCTCCCCTTTCCATGTTTGCAGTAAGCCTTGCTGCTGAGATTAATATTAATGTTGGTGAAGCCAGGCTCGATAGGCCAGTGAGTAGGGCAGTTTCACATACCTACCTGGTGACATCTAGAGAATGGACTAAGGTTTGCAGATCTTGTTTTTAACATAAGGCACCACATCATGCACAAATCTTGCACTGAACCAAGATCTGCTATTCTCGAGTTAGGGCACGAGATAGGGGTTGCCTTAAAGCTGGTATTAGTGTTTGAGTTGGAGTGACAGTCAATATTAGTGTTAGAAAGAATTAGATTACAACTAGGATGAGGGTGATGGTTATATGAATGGGACGGGGTGGAACAAGGACTGGAATTATTAGCATCGCTTGGATTAACAATAGGTTTAGAGATACATGTATGATTATTCTTAGATTGCGGGTTAGTTTTAAGGTTTGGAGGAACACAAGTGTTTCGATTGGGTCTTACCGCAGGTTTGTGGTTAGGGTTTGTGTTCTAGGTTTAGAGTTACAGTTAAAGTCATTGAGCCAACGATTGTGCAAGGAGGAATCCAGACTGCTTAACACCCAGCCTTAGCACAAAGACCAGCAATTTACAAATAAACATAGAATTGTCAGAGACTGTATCAAGCTCTGAAAACTATAAAGGGCCTACCACAGCAGGCTTCTTTTTTGGTCACTCTGGTGAGACACTAAAAACACACACAACATGTGCCCTTCTTTAAAAATTCAAATGAGTAAAATATCTGGTTACCACATTATCAGGCCAATACCTGCCTTGATAATGTCCAGAGGGCTTGTGACACATTCATATGGGAGGGGGACTAGAATTTCGTTGAGTCAGAGAAGGTAATAACCAAGAGAAACAGGATTGGGAGCACCTAGTGGTGCTCGAACAATTTTCAGAGTGGCGTCGCTGCCATCAGTGCTTCATCACTGAACTCACAATGTTGAACATATATCATTAAAGCATGGTGTGTTCGCGCAGTGTCATTTATTGACAGCACAATCTCCATTGAAGTGGCCACTTAACTTGCAAAGACATACACAATTTTACAGATAAAACGAATGTAGCGCATAAACGATGTGTGGAAATCGGGTGTCAACCAATCAAGCAAACAGGATTTGCATAGCGCTACTTATCACCTGTGAGGGTATCTAGGCGCTGGAGGGTGGGGGCGGTGCTGCTGATTAGGGACATTAATCGAATAACCATGTTTTTAGGCCCTTCCTGAAATCCTGCACGGTGGCAGTCTGTGTGTTCTCCTTTGTACTGCCGGTCACCGGTGTATTTAACTGTGTAGCCTTGGACCGTGTCATGTATGTGCATGCAACTTGCATGATCGAGGTAACTATTAGCGGCGATACTATGTGTCTCTCGGTCCTTTTTCCCCAGCATCCCTCATCCCCCTCTCCAGGGGCGGCAATCTGAGGGAGAGCCCCGGGCGCCACAAGCTCTAGCTACGCCTCTGCCCGAGCCCATAGAGATAAAATCACCTCTCAGCACTAACAATCCCACTGGCAGAGAGAGAAGAGTGGTGCGGAGATCTTGATATGTGGTGGTCTGGAGGCCCGGTGGAATATACACAGATAATAGCGTAAGGACGCCCCCCTCCCAGGACCCAGTGATGCCTACTTACCGACCCCTGTCGTCAGTCCAAGTGGAATCCACGCTAAGGGGGAAAGTGTTTTTTACCATAATGCCCACCCCTCTGGAACCAGTCGTGGCTCCTGCGTGTGCAATGAGTTTATACCCACCCCTGCTCAACGCTCTACAGGAGTGGCCCATCAAGTGTGTCTCTTGGAGAAGTACAACATCAGGTGCCTGTTTCCTGACATATTGGAGGACGATACTTCGTTTAACTGCCACCAAGCCCAATAACATTCCAGCTCAAAATGTTAACACTTTTATCCCACTGCGTATGCATTGACAATGTTGAAAGCCTTTCGATCGCTCGTTGCGCCTGTTGCATTTTCGTCGATGAAAAATATAACAATAAAAATCAAATCAACCCCCCCCCCACCAACGACCCCCCACCCTGCTGCCCTGCCCTCTGGACCTGTAACTGCCCATAACAAATTGGCAGAGTGCCTGTCGCCCAACATCTAGTGCTAAAAGAAGTAAATTGGGGAGCGCAAAGCCCCCGGTTCCCCCAACCCCCCCCCAATCATTCCACTAGGCTCTGAAAGGAAACCGTCTGTCACTTAGAGTTACGAAAGTTCGGTCAGCATCCCACCTTTCTACCGTTGTCAGAAAAAACCCAATCAGTTCTATAAGGTTGTATCACGGACCACCAGTCATTTTGTGGGGTACCCAGCCATTTAAACCAATCCAGCTTGTATTCAGTGTACCGGAGCCAGATCTCCTAGCCCCATCACCGCCAAACTCACGCCTTACGGGACTCCAGCCAGTGAGCAGCTACCTCAGGAAGATCAAAGAACCAGGCCCTTCCGTCTGCCTCCACTCGAAGTCTAGCCGGGAAAAGCATTGCATATTTGAGGCCTTTATCTCGGAGCTGTTTCTTGACACCTAGAAAGAAGCGTTGTTGTTTCTGAACCATCTGAGTGAAGTCGAGGAAAAAGGTAATGTCTGCATTTTTTAAGCACAGTTGGGCCTCCGTTCTGGCTCGCTGAAGTATGGCGTCGCGGTCCCGATAGTTGAGGATCCTGGCCAGGATCGGACGTGGGGGGGCCCCCGGCTTTGGACGACCCCCCGGGACCCTATGGGCCCACTCCACCATGAAGAGGTTCCCAAGGCCTTTGGGCTTGAGGTGCTGAAGAATGAGTTCCTCCACAAATAGGTCCACTGACTCCCCTTCTGCCACTTCCGGAAGACCCAAAATTTAAACGTTGTTCCGGCGTAGACGTCCTTCGTAATCATCCATTTTTGCCTCAGCGATTTTCTTGAAGGCGTGCAGTGCCCCTATGTCAGATTGTAATTGGGATGTGTCCTCCACCAGGCTGTTGGTCTTAAGCTCCACCTGCTTTAATTTTTCTGTATTCTTATTAAGATCTGCTCGAATGAGGTTGACTTCAAGAGTGATAGTGTCCATTTTGTGTTCCAGGGAGGATTTAATATCTGCAATCGTCGCCATGACATCCTTTAGCGTAGGGGCCTTGTGCGGGTTCCACTGATCACCAGCTGCCTTATGTTTGGGGGAATGGTCCTGCGCACTCTCTCTGGTGAAGGCGTATTTGTCGAGTTTATTCGTTTGAGTGGACTTGAGGCCCCGTGCTGACGCCATGTTACTTTTGTCCGCTAGTTGGCTGCGCTTCACATAAATGTCTCGAGAGGTGCAAGGATGGAGCGGCACTGTGATGCTGTCCTCAGGGGCTTCCAAGGTGAGGGGGCAAGGTCCAGATGTACCACACACCCACCACCGGAGGAAGACCAGAAACAGTAAGTGCGCACCCACCCCTCAGGTCCCTCAGTCCGACCGGCTCCTCAAAAGGCTCTCGGGCAGGTAGATATGTGCCTCGCTTCAACAGTCGTAGGGCAGTTTATGGCTTGTCTTCTGGGGCCTCCGCCCCCCGGTTCACCACTGCCGCTCTTGTCACTGGATCTCCGTTCTACACACTATGAGGTGTTATTGAGGTGATGTGGTGGCATCGCAACGTTCAAGACTCCATGGGGAGCAAAACAGGTAATGCGGAGGAGAAGACAGTTCAGGCCGCACAATGGCGCCGATGGGGGAAGGGGGAAGCCCACTCACCATTGTTCAAGTCGGCACCGGCCTCCAGGCGCATCCCCCCTCCAAACGCACGATCCGGGCACTCACTCTGTGAGCTTAGGCACCTCTGGTCGGTCCGCCCTGCATCGAGGCTCCAGCGTCGCAGCCTTCCCTCTGGTACCCCCGAGCTGGCAGCCTGGTCGCGCTCAGTAGCAGGGAAGCAGCAATGTGGAGATCGGGTTACGCGTCCGGAGCCGGGCACCAGATCCAGCCACCTGCGTCAGCACGCAATTGACTCTCGCCCTCACTCAAGACCCCGGCTCTCACTTCCCTGCAGACCCCAACTCGTCGGTCGCAATTCTCGGTCCTGGAAGGTGATACGGACTCCGTTTCTCGTGAATGATGAACCAAGTAGCTTCCGGTTTACAGTTCCCTCTTCAGATGTAGCGGATTAGTCCGACGGATATGCGGGTTAGGTTGGGTTCACCGGAGCTACACTAAACGGCGGCCATCACGCTGCGCCGCATAGCCACACCCCCCCCCATCCCAGCCACTTTTGATAACTTATGGTCCATTTTTGAAACCAAGGCCGTACCCATTAGGTAGTCTAGGATACCAAACTCTCCCAGCTCCCCCAGCACGTCCTCAGGCTTCGGCACCCCAAACTCCACCAGACAACTTGCAACCCATTGTAACTGGGCTCACGCATAGTAGAGTAGATAGTGGGAGGCTCTCAGTCCCCTACCATCCAGAGGAGCATATAACTTTAACAGGGCCACTCTGTGTCTATCACCTCCCTAGATTAATGACGCTAATAGTGAGTGTAGTTTCCCAAAAAAGGTGCTGGGCAATCTCACTGGCAGTGCTTATAAAAGATATAAGAACTGAGGAGAAATAGCATCTTGGAAATTGCTATTCTCCCCATCGGAGACAATGGCAATTGGGTCCGGACAGCAATTAGTGTTGCACCTTCACAACAACCCTCCTGAGATTGCCATCTATAAGGTCACTGTGGTAAACTGCACCACCCAAATATTTGAACGTGTCTGGGCTCCAGTGGAGAGAAACAGAAAGGTGAACAAGGGGAACATGCGCAATTTGTCTCAATTCACCCTGAGACCCGACATGGCTCCAAACTCATCAAGGTGCTCATCCAGCAAAGGTGCATTATTGCTATAAGCCCATAGATAAATCAATGCATCATCAGCATAGAGGGAGACACTATGTATCTGCCACTGAAGAACATTCTCCACTCTTGGTCTTTGGAGTGCAAAAGGCATGCCAGTGTATCCCTGGCCAGAGCAAATATTATGGGGCGAGTGGAAAGCCCTGCATTTAACCCCTGTGTATAGCTATGGGGTCTGAGATATCCATTCCTGTGCGCACCCTAGCCAATTGATCCTTGAATAGGTGAGAAACCCACCTTTGGAATTCCCGCCCCTCTCACAGCCTAAGTACTGTGAAGAGGTAGGGCCAACTCAAAGTAACACATGCTTTTTCAGTGTCAGGCGATGCCACCCAACACTCGGTGGAACCGCACTTGGCCCAGTCCATAATGTGAAACAGCCGTCAAAGGTTAAGGAATGTGCTCCTGCTCAGAATAAATCAATTCTGGTAAGGGTGTATTATTTTTTGCACTATAGGAAGCAACTGGGACACCAGTATTTTTCCCAACACCCTGTTGTCTACAATTAATAGGGACAGTGGCCTTAGGGAGTCTCTCCCTCATTTGGGGAGAGCCACTATTATTGTCTCCCTCATGGAGGATAGTAGGAGTCCCCTCTCTATCCCATGGTACAGATGGGGTAAGCGCTGACCCAGCACTACTGTGAATGTGCCATAGAACTCCACGAGTAAGCCATCAGTCCTCGGACACCTACCATGTGCCATTTGCTTAATGGCCGCCCTGATCTCTTGGATCGACACTGAGCTCTCCAGCACCTGCCTTTGGGTCTCAGTTAGGGTCAGCAGGGCCACCGAGCCAGGTACTGTGCCAAGTTGTCTCATGGGAACTCTGGCAGGGCCTTATACAATTGACTATAGTAAGAGTGGAACACCACGTTAATACTTTGTTGTGTGTTCACTAGTGTCCTGTCAGGTGCACATCAGGGGCGTAACACATGCCCCCCCCGCAGCCCCCCAAGCTCCAGGGGGCCCCCTCAGCACTGCACTCTGGCCAGAGAGCTCCTGATTGAGCCTGGAGGGGGCCCCTCTTCGTACCGTGCAGGGAGGCCCCCTCAATTCTCGTCACGCCAGTGGTGCACATATGGCATTGATCAGAGTCCTTGGCGTCTCTGACTTGAGTAGCCATGTGTGCATAGTGCTCGCATTATTGCACATTGTGTGCTGGCTTGCAATATATATTCTCTCCAGTCCAAACTGTAGAGCCAAGAAGGAACCCACTATGCTCCTTCTGCAACACCCTCAGAGTCGTCTGCACTCCCTCGTCCATACCACACAGCCTTCCAGGTCCCTGAGGCTGTACTCAATGTGCATGAGCTCTCTGTGGAGTACCTTCTTAGAGCCCACTACCTCCAAGACACGGATAACCACTTTAAACGTGTCCCATTCCACCCTGGGAGCATAGGCTGTGCCCTCATTATCAGTGAAGTATTGTTGTATGGCCAACCCTATTCAGTCACAAAATATTGGATCCTGGAGCACTGCCATCAGCAGGAGCCATGACAGAATTCTGGGACACAGTTTTCCCCAGTTCAAGGTAATCAACAATGGGTTATGATCTGAAAATGTACGTACCACATATTATGCCCCTGCAAGCTTTGCACATGCCACTGCTGTCACAAAGGCCATATCTATTCTGGTGTGCAGAGAGAGCATTCTCGAATAATGTGAACTTTTCCTTCTTTTTAGGTGCAGCACCCCCCACAATTCTGTGACCTGCACATGAACAGTCCACTGCTGTAGCATTCAAGTGTTAGCCAAAGCCTGAGTACCCAAAACCGGAGGGTGCGATCTATCTAGCTGCACATCTTGGATACAGTTATAGTCCCTGCATCAAATGTTTGGAAGCTGCAGCATGGTCAAAAGAGTTGGGGTAAATGGCTCATAGAAAGGGGACTGGTTGGTATTCGGAGCATACAGTGCCACCAGTGCCAGAGGAGCTCTGTCTAGGTCACCTTAAAGTACCACTTACCGACCCTCGGGGCCTATCCTGGAATGCCGTGCGGTGAACGGTATACCATGATCTACCCAAATCAATACCACTCTAGCATAGCTCGATTAAGGGGTGCCGTAAACATTGCCTCTCCATTGGTTCAGCAATTTCTGATTTCCCCATCCACCAACTGGGTCTCCAGCAGGCATGCAAAATATATATGCCTGCGTTTAAGGTACGTGTGTATTTAGTAACGTTTCACATGTGTGGCCATGCCGCAGACGTGCCACATCAGCAAGAGAATTCTGTCATTCAGCCTTTCACTGCATGATACCCCCAAACCAGCGGGGTCCCAATATCATTGCCCACTCTGCCCCCGCAAATCCTACAATTTTGCATTCCATTACTTGCTTCAGTTCTACAAACATACATCAATCCCACAAACACCGATCCCCAGGCTATAAGCTACAGAACAGTCTGAGCTAAACAAGCTGCACGTGGAACATATGCAAACTAACCATTCCCCTTGGATCATGGGGTGATGTGGTACTAATCCCTTCCATTTTGCCACCTGGACTTCCCCCAAGTCTCCAAATGTCCCCCCAACTCCAAATGGCAGCATCAAAATAAGAAGACCCTAGCACAAGAGGCAACAGCCTGAACCCTCTAGGTCATCCTGATACACTGCTGGACTCACGAGCTCCATCAGGTTGCCTGGTCATCTGTCATTGGAGTGACATCAGGTCCCATCCTCATGGACTCGACCTGATCATCGATAGTGTCCCAGCCCCTGTCTCGAGTCCCAGTTTTCTGACTTAGACGAAATCCCTCTCTAGCTCCACCACCACTCATGCACTATGGTTTGTGGCTGGTTCTCCTGTCGGTGTCATGGCTAGCCCTCACAGGAAGACAGCCACCCTTGTTACCCGCCACCCACGGTGGCTGCGCTATTCTCCTAGACTCCAACCAATCCCACGCTTCCTGCAGTCTCTGAAAAAAGAATGATTTCTCACTGTCCTGTATGCGAAGGCACGCTGGGAATAACAAAGCATATTTGATGTTCAGTTTTCGTAGTTGGCATTTGATCTCCATGAGCAAATCCTGCTTCCTTTCCATGTCCGCACTGAAGTCGGGGAACACTCTCACTTTGCAGTTCTAAACTTGCCAGAGACCCTTAGTTTGCGCTGTTTGCAGGATATTATCCCTGTCCCTGTAGTTGAACATGTGTGCCACCAATGAGCGGGGAAGGCTCCTGGAGGAGGCCGATGACCGGGAACCCTGTGGACCCTCTTTACCAAAAAAAGGTAGATGTCTTACCGCCTAGAACTGTAGTCTCCCACAAGTGTTCCAAATACAGCTCCATGCTGGAGCCCTTGACCTGTGTTTGCAGGCCCACCACCAAATGTTGTTACGTTGATTATGGTCCTTTGCATCATTGGCTTTCAGCTTGAGTTGGTGGACCTCTTCCTGGATCTGATGCTCTGAGAGAGAGTACTGGACCACTGCCAGCGCCAATTCCTTTGTGTCCATGCAATCCCTGAGCTTCTGTCGTTCATCCTGAAGGAGACCCACCACCACCACCAATTTGTCTATCTGGGCCCCAGAGAAGTTGTAGCGTGAAGTTGTAGCGTCCAGTACAGCCTGCAGCAATTCATCAAATGTATCAGAATGTTCTTGCAATGTGTTCTCTGGTGTACTGGTGGACAGCGACACTGCAGGACCCGGGGTTACTCCTCACTGACCAACAGTCTTTGGTTTCACCATCATCTCCCACTGGGGTCTCCTGGGAATTCGCGGTCTACAAGCGACCTCTCTGCACCTCCAAAGTCCAATGACCCCAGGCCCACTAGCCACCAGTAGTACAAGGCTCACCATAAGGTGCCAAGGGGAGTGTTCACGAGTGTTCTAAAAGGCTTGCAAAATCCACCCTAGAGCCACCTGCTCCACCTCCACAGTCAGATTCTTGAACCCCTGGATGTGATGACAAGATCTGCAAAAAAGGAAGGGCGATAGAAGCGTCCTTGCACTCACCTTTCCTCTAAGGGCCCACATGGCCAGATCCAAAATGGCCTCCCAAGTCAGAGTCATCTCTGATGGGCAAAGGTTACGCAGGACCTCAGGCTCAGACACACAGGCCCATGTTGCCTCCGGCCACAATACTCAGCTTTCCAGGCCAGGGAGGACTCACCTGGTAACCTCCTACAGTCAGTCGCGGAGCACCTGGCACACCCCACGGTGTTGCAGAGCCCTCCGCTGGATCGTCCGCTCCGCTACTCCTGTGATCAAGAGCCACTTCCAGCAACATCAGGACACAAGGGAGGGGACGCAGCATCAGTCTCAGCCTGCCACGATGCACAGACCCCAGTGGCCGGTCAGAAACAAAAGCTTCTTATCTGAGCCACCGGGCCGGCAAGTGTTCTCGACTCATGCTGGGCAGGTATCCCAGCGCAGCCCTCAGTAGACTGCCACTATCAGATGAGGGAAGAGACAGAATTAGGACAAATTTTGTTGGGTTTGAGTGCGGAGCTCCTCACTATGCATCTGCACCCAGTGCCATCTTGGCCACACCCCCAAGTAACATTATTCATGTTATTTGGTTTACTATCCATTAAACGGTTGTCTGTTGTTAGGTGCTGGATAGCTCAGTAAGCCAGTTTACACCTAAAGGAATTTATTTAGAAGAACAAAAATAAATATGATAGCAGTTTTTAACTCCTTTTTCCCAACCCAACCAAATTTGTGTGTGGGGCCCTGTCTGAAAACATAACAAAAAACTGATCATCTGAGAACATCGTTCTTCTGGACACTTCTTATGTCTTTCAGGAAACCCTACAAACCAGTTTCTTTCCCTACTGAGGCACAATGGGTAAAATGGGTAATGTCCTTGGAGAGTACTGACATGTCAATATTTGGTCCCTACTATTCAAGGGGAGCAAGAGTTTTCAAACATTTGGGCGGGATGAAGATTGTTTGATATTTTCAGATCAGCAGACTGGTCGAATGATAATACTTTTCACACCTTTTATTTAGAAATGATGCCATGGCTGCCTCATTGATTATGAATATGTCTTAAAAACCATAATTTGAGCCTCTAATCTTGACATAAAGTGACATAAAATGCATATTTTCCTACTGTCTTAAGCATAATTTCAATTTAGTTTAAATACACGGAGGCGAATAATATCTAGGGGTGGGTGGAACTCGCAGAGTTCCACGGAGTTACGGAAAAACTCAGCGAGATTCAGTGGAATTCCACCAATGGGAGGAAAATATTCAGCTTGCACTGCAGTTTAGCGCTGGTAGTGCGAGCAGCACTGGAAATCTGTGCGAAGTGCACCATGCGCTGTGCAAGAGCGCGCAGTCATTCGAGTTTATTTTGCTGTCACTCGAGTAGAAAATCTGCTCAAGCAGCAGCAAATCTACTTTAATGGCGGCCCTCTGACCGCAACCACCTTGTATGCTGTTGACTGCCCTCGTTAGAAAATTGGGCTAGGGGAGGCCAAGTCTCACTCGCGCTTGCCAGCTCGCATTTTCTGGATGCTTGTGGAACAATTCCGTCACTCATCGATTGAGAATTTGGCCAGAACTTGCGCTGAAGAATAGCGTGGACTGGCCAAAACTCTGGCAGAACGTGACAATCCACCCACCCCTGTTAATATCCCACCTTTTGATGTCTATTGTCTCTTTTCTCTCCCATTTATTCAGTGATCGTCAACCAAAACCCTCCGATCTTGTAGGAAACATTGGGCATCTTCTTATGACTCATGAATTCACATTTCAACTACCGAAATTCCTTGAACTCCAAAAGTTACTTTGGGGCATATCAACAACAACCGGCGATAATGATCTCTAAGCGCACTTAGCGCTAGGATAATTATCGCCTGCTAGCGTGAATTTTTATCGCTGAGATAGCGTGCTATTAGCAACGCTTAACTCATTAGCGATAAAAATCCTCACGCTAACAGGCTAACGTGAGATTATCGCTGGAAAGCCAGCGATAATCTCACGTTACCTTGTTGATAGGGACAGGCAAACTTAGCCATGATATCCTCCTTCCATAGGATATCATGGCTAAGTCAGAAAAATACCAGACGTAAAAAAGCAGCGTTAACCGCGGTTAGCGCTGCTTTTTTTGTCTCTAACAGGGTTAGCGACATTCTTGATAATAGGAGAAATGTCGCTTAGCGACATTTCTCCTATTATTTTACTCTGGAACGCCCCCTTTGCATCTCATTAGAGATGCAAGGGGAAGCGTAGAGTAAAAGGGTGCTAACATGCAAATTTGCATGTTAGCACCCTTTTGTTGATAGGGCGCTAGTTTTATCTCTCCTTTTTTGGCTTTTAAAGCCAAAAAAGGAGAGATAAAGCCCTTGTTGATATGCCCCCATGTCTGCCGCAGCTACCAGCAGTGGACATTTGGCAGAATTTTCTCAAGAACACCTTCGCTTATTGGGGCATATTATCAAGGACGGTGTTAAAAATTATCGCCGGTGTAGCGGCAGAAAACTGCCGCTAAAGCGGTGATAATGGGCTTGATAATATGCCCTTGTGAATTCCAATAGAAGCCCATGTTCTGGTATGAACCTGGGCTTCTATTGGAATTCCATAGAGCATATTATCAAGCCCATTATCGCCGCTTTAGCAGCAGTTTTCTGCCGCTACACCGGCGATAATTTTAACGCCGTCCTTGATAATATGCCCCATTGTTGGTTATAACCATTGCTTTTCTTAATTATCCAGTATTCCATAGTACGTAATTTTGCTTTTTCACACAATAAAATGGGCGGAATGCTATCAGTTAAGAATATTATATGTACCTCTTGTTTCAGACTGGAGAAGTCTGTTTTCTTCCCCATTTGCCAGTTTGGTTCTAGGCCCTATAGGAATTTCTCTTTTACTTGACTGCGGCTGCCTAATTAAACTATGCAAGAAAAGCATAATGCTTACCTATGTGTCTTCAAAAAATCTACTTTCCCTCATTAAGGCACGAGTTAAATCATGATGTCCTCACTTCTCAACCGATGTACTTTGTGGCAGTAGAGTGCCACCCCACCCCACCCCCCACCACACCACCCTTCTGCACGGGAGAGGACGGGAAGCAGCTGGGTGGATGCTGGACAATTACATGCCTGGACTGCACAGATTCTTTCCAGGGCAAGCTGCTATAATTATCTTTATTACTGGGCACCTGTCATTCCCATTATATGACGAGAAAGGACAGGCAAAATGTTCCACTTGGCCAACTTTGCAGAAGAAACCAATTGCCGGGAGAGGCTACAACCGCCGCCCTTTCAATGTCTGCAACGCATAGTCTGCTGCGAACAAAACACCTTTCAGCACGTGCTTCACAAGCACTGTTCAGTCGCTCGAGCCTTTGACTTGTAATGCGTTTCCTTAAATAGACCCTGGAGACTGCCGGCGCTGCCATTGTTGCGCGACTTGGCCTGTCTGCAGACATCATCCTCTGTGGGTAATGGCTGCAGAAGCAGCAGGAGTGCGATAACAAGCGCAAAGATCAGATGAGTCATGGCCGTCACATGACTGTCGTAGGTGTTGGGCAGAGAGTGGCGTGCACTGTCCGGCACACAGACAATTCTACATTCTGTCACTAGGTGGCAGCAACGTCCCATTGGTAAGCGCCGCAGGTTACTTTTTCTATTGAAAGTCAATTGACTGCGCAAATACGGAGTGTATGTAAACAAACGAAATCTAGTCGATCAGCACTTGACCTATGCCCCTTGTGAAATGGAGACGCTAGGGTAATTACCACCTACAGCCATTCATTAAAATGTCTCTGCCTGGAATGCAGTCTCGATTCCGTGGTTCTGTACAGAACCTCTCTGTGCCCCAGTGCTTTAGATGGGGAGAAAAGAAGTGCAGGTACTTGCCAAATGAGTAGAATGTGCCGAGAGGGCTGTCGGTGGGCGTGGCCGCCAAGCAGGCGTTTATAAAATCAGCATGTTCTTGGTGTGCATCAGCGGCGAGTGTTCTTTGAGATAAATAGCACAATTTCCCTCACCGTTTTCTTGCAAAGAAGCCATATTTACTGAAAGAACACCATACATCTTTTAGCACAACATAATGTTGAAGATGTTGCATTGTAGTTGAGTTTTGTCTAGTGGATAAACTGTCATTTGTACAACCAGGGGATCCAAATTCTTATCCCGACTGTCTCTACACCAATATGTGTGTCAAATGTGGTAATCTGCCAGTATGGCAGCTCCCTTTTATGCCCGAGGTTGAAGTTGCGAGCGAGCACACTCAATACATTATTAAGAGCCCATTGTCTGTGTCATATATCAGCCTGCTGTTACACCCTTCTGTAGTGCACCAGTGCCACTGCTCTGGGAGTAAAACCTACTTACTTTGTGCTGTGTTTTACACTTTTTAGGTCGAGCATCAGCGCGCATGCGCTGTCTGCAAAACCTGTGGTGACCTGTGGCAATCCCCACCTGCTGTTTATAATTGGCTCACTCCTGCCGTCTGTCTTCTTTGGTGTTTCTGCAGTGGCTGGTGCTCCCGATACATCACTTCCCTTTTTAGGTCTCGCTCTGCGTTGCAGCGCGAAATCGCTGCCATCGCTTTGCGAGGCATGCAGTATATACTGTAGTGTGGAAGCTTCATGGAAGCTCCACCCACTGGCTGCCCATTGGCTTTTGTCTTAAATGCTGCCTTCCGATTGGTTTGAGGCTTGTTAGTCCCTCCTCATTCATCATTTGTATTCTTCCACGGCTACCAGCCCCTTTACTTCCAACAGTATTTTTCTTCCCCTGCCTTCCCCTCTCCTCCCACAGTCCGTGACTTCTCAGACCACACCAGCCCCCCCCACTCCTCTTCGTGCCTTCTTCCCAACCTCATTTCTGATTCTAATGCAATAGGTCTCGCGTAAATGCTAGTCTTATTGCATTTTCAATGCTTGCTTATAAAGTCCTTTCTGTGACGTAGGAGGCGGATTTGATATCCCGGCATACCTTCAAATCCCGGCATGCCTCTGTACCCACTTGCGTCTACCGTAGTGCTCGCATGACCGGTTCAAGCAGCGAGCAGAACTTTCACGTTCGGTTGTTTATTTTGGAAACGTAAATGCGTTGTAAATGCGTTAAATGCCTGCTGCTTTACCCTAAATTGCGCCCCTGTCTCTGGCGAGCAGACATCGAGGCAGGCACTCCCTGTCTTCGTGGTAAGGTTTTATTGCACTAGCTGCCGGACTGCGAGGCTTACAGATACAAGGTTGCACTTTCACTTCTGCTTGCCGTCTCCGATTGCTCAAGCACCTGAAAAAAAGCTTCACTCACACAGTTACGGCTCCTAATGTGGTGGAAGCAGAGCATTTAGAGCAGATCTGCACAGAAAAGTAAAGCGTATACTTTCTGCTTCAAATTGAATCACTATGAGGAACGTAATTGAGTGTCGAGCAGATGGGACGCTTCTGTCGAGACATACAGTGTTCAGGAAATGTGTGGGGGGTAGGGAGAGTGTGCCATTGTGCTACTGTCCAAGGCAGCAGAAGCGACCCGCCTGTCCAGTGCAAGGAAGCAGTTCCTTCACCCCAACAGGAAATACCACCAGAATCGTAGCCGAGCTCAGTGTAGTGAGGGGAGTTGAGGGTCAGCCGCAAAAGACAGCAGGACGAGGAAGCATGTCTGAGAGCAGCAAAGCCAATCGAGGAAAGAGACCCCCAAGCACGTAAATGCAAGCCGAGTATAGCGAGGCAAGTTATACTCCTCATGAGCAATGCAGGGAAAAAACACTCACAGAGTGGGTGGGTGCGTTTGCTGAAGAGCTTTTTATAACTATGTACATTCTGTCTGTAAAAAACAATGTTTAGGGCCGCATTGATGTATTGCTTTCCTATTTTTTAAGAGTCCCATTTCTCAGACATCCTGTGCAGAAACGGATGAGGCGTAACGGCCAGAGCTGCCCACTATGGAACTAGCTAGGTTTGAGTCACGCTGTCGCCTAAACATCCTGTGATACTGGGCAAATCATGTAATCACTCTGTGCCTGCAAAAAACTGAATGTGCTCCTGTGTAATACAACATTTACATTTACAACTGGTGCACATGTAAAGCTCTTCAGTACCCTCGGATGGTGTGCGCCGATATAAAACTGTACATAGAATATAGAAGGCAGAACATGGCACAGTGAGGCAAAATGTGCCATCTGTTTAGGGTACTGGGTGATGAAGAGAGCACAATATAACCAGTTTTTGTTATGAATATAAAGGATTTCTGTTAGGGTTTATAGTTGGTACTCAAGAAAGGAGTGGCTTGTAAAAATCCTGGGCCAGGGAAGTTCAAAACTCAGTCTTTGAGAATACCTGTCTCCTCTTACCGCCTTGGTTGTGGCTGGTTCATTCGGTTTCTGAAGGAGATCGAGAAGCCGATAATGCCACCCCTTAGCCCCTGCCATCCCTGTGAGTCCGAAGCATGATAACTTGTAAAATAAATGCTAGAGGCGGGCAGTGTGTGTTTCACTCTATTCTTCAGGGTGAAAAACTAGAGAAACCCTGGGGAAGAGTCGGGAAGATGGTGAATTCAACCCTTGCCCAGGGAAATGTGGCTCAGCTCTTACTTTAAAGAAAACAACTCGAAAACAGTATCCAAATAAGATTGGGTGACTCAGGTCCATAGACGTCACCCGGCACGCCTCGATTGTGAATCAAAGCACAGCAGTTCTACATATTTAATTTCTTATGGTCATTGTGCAGAAAGTTTTACATTATTCACTGCGAATGTCCATTCTTTGCAGAAGGCAAAACCATCACGAGCTGGAGGTTCGTGTATCCCTGTGTTGTGAAAGAGGCCAGGGGGGGAGCTAGCATAAGGTGGTCTCGCCTGTGTTTTTTTTTTCTGCCTCGTGATTTTTAAATAGATGTGTCGGCGTTATTGTGTTCTGCTGCAGGCATTGTTTAGCAGAGTAAGTCCTGGATATTGTGCACTTGGCTGTCCCTTGCCAGCTTTTTGAATCACGCACCCACTTTCCTGTAGAGCAGTTAGTGGATTTTTAACAATGTGGGCTACTTCTCAGCCACATTGGAGCGAAGTGCTGGATGTGTACATTAACATTTCACCGGCAGTAGACAAGACCACACAGGTTTTCATTGAAGGTAAATTATGCTGCTGGCGCCATTGCGTTGATCCTGTGACCCTAGGGCAGTATTGCCTTTTCTGCTCCCAATGGAGTTGTTTGCTGCACAAATGCCTTTAACACCATCGGAAGCGTTAGTGCAAAAACTCAAGAGCAAGAAATATAATGTACACAGATCAGTGACATGTTGTTTAAGGGTTAGTGTTAGAGAGGGATTCACCATAGAAAAAGGCAACAAGTCAAGTCAAGTCAAGTCAGAGGCATTTTTATAGCGCAAAGCATATCACTCCGGAGAGTCTCAAGGCGCTTGCAGCGGCTCTGTTGCGGGGAGACAGATGAGAGTTACTGATCAAAAAGCCATGTTTTCAGCTTATTACGAGAATAACTGTGGATGGGGATGGATCGTAGGTCTACAGGCAGTTTATTCCAGGAAGCCGGGGCTAGATACGAAAAAGATCTACCGCCTTGTCTAGTTGTGTATATTCTAAAGGGAGTAAGAAGAGACTTAGTACTGGACCTAAGTGCCTTCTGGGGCTTGTACCAGCAAAGTGTTTTGGACCAGTATTGTGGACTTTTCCCATAGAGATACTCATGCGTAAGGCATAAGACCTTAAAGAGAATATGCGTTCTCACTGGGAGCCAGTGTAGGACTCTGAGACATGGGGCAGAAGACGTTCGATAAGGCAGATTCAAGATCAATTTAGCCGCAATATTTTGTAGAGTCTGCAATTTATTTAGAAAGGTCTCATTAATGGACTGCAGAAGAGCGTTACCATAGTCCATTCGGTTGGTAATAAGACCCTGGATCAAAGGTTTCCTTGCTTCCAAGGGGGTCCATTTAAAAACTTTCCTCAGCGTGCGCATTATTCCGAAGCATGAACTGATGATATGATTAACCTGGGCCCTCATGGACAGTTGATTGTCCATGTGAAAGCCCAGATTACGAACCACATCTTTGGGGACAGGACAGGTGCCGAGGTCGGAAGACCACCAGTCAGGCGACCAATATTCATGCGCTTTCCCAAAAAGCATGATCTCAGATTTGGTACCGTTCAGTTGAAGATGGTTACTTTTCATCCACCTGTTGACGTGGGACATACCGTTTTTAAAACACACCATGGTTTCATTCGGGTCAGGACCCAGTGTGACTATGATCTGAGTGTCATCAGCATACGATATGACATCAAATCTGTAGGCTCTAATCACTGGGGCCAATGGGGTCATGTACAGGTTAAAAAGGGTAGGACTCAAGATGGAGCCTTGTGGTACTCCCATCGTAGCAGGTCTTGTGGAGGAGATACTGGATCTCATCTGGACAATGGTTTTACGGTCAGAAAGATAACTTCTAAACCATTTCAGGGCCTTACCACTGACACCAATCTCCCACAGCCGATGTTCTAAAATGCTGTGAGAGATGGTGTCAAATGCAGCCGACAGGTCGAGGAGTACGAGAATAACTGATTGGTGCCTGTCCAGAGCCCGTCTGATGTTGTCAGTGACCTCGACCAATGCCGTTTCAGTGCTGTGAGCGGCTCTGAAACCAGACTGTGAAGGGTCCAGTAGATTGTGACTCTCCAGATAGACCATCAATAAACATAGTGATCCACCCACCAATGTATATGTTTGTCAAAATTTCCCCAGATAAAGTTTAGATCCCCACAATGGTGGAAAGTACACACTAGTTGTTAAAATACCCCTCACACACCAAAAGGGCCCTTGGTGTCATGCTTCATCATAGGGGTCTTCCCGCCCCTCTACGGGACGGGGCATGCTACGACCTACGTGTACGTGGGAGCACCGTTATTGTGAGACAACTATGTGTTTTGTAGGGTGTAAGAGGAAGGGTCGGGGGTGAATGGAAAAAGTGAGATAAAAAATACCTGGCTCGTCGGTCTAAAAGACTTTAATATACCTATGAGCTGGTATTAATAAAAAGTGGGGGGAGGAGGTATATATGCCTCAATGAGCTGTGCCTCCTATGTCTGCCGACATGTTTCGAAGCTCCCCAAGCTTCTTCTTCAGGACCATTTAGGATCCCTCCCTAAACTCACAGTGCTGTGTAATAACGTGAAAAAATTGTCGTGTGAAAAGAAAAAAATATCTAATAAATAATGTATATGCCTCAATGGGTCTTCACGGCCAATATACCTGGAAAGAAACACATAAAAGGGGAAAGAATAAAGACATTTGTCCTCTGCTTAGATGTATATTCCATCGTGAGCATTTCAGTGACCTGAAAAAAAGTGATAAAATAATCTACTTTTATCATTAATCAGCTTGCGTGACGTGTCTCGGTGCGTCGTGGGGCAAGCAGTAGTACATTGACAACCGACATACACAACAAAAACACACATGAAACATAAAGCACACACTCTAAAAAATCTAGAACAATACACCAATTCTAGTCCAATATCTCTATGATGGCTATTAGTTCGTGGTAGGACAAAGGAGGTAGACACACTTGATTCCTGTAATGTCTACAGCGTCATGAGCCTGATATGCACGGGTCGTAGGAGTGCTTGATAGACTATCTGAGAAAAGAAATTGAATAAAGTACATGCCTCTGAAGTAGATCGAAAGTGGTAAGCCAAAGTTCCCCTGGTTACGAGGTTTTCTATCTCGGCTGTGCCGTACTTACAACTCCCGGGTTCACTGCCCTCCTCAATACGACCTCACCGTGTGGCTCCGTAGGACAAATGAGTCAGTGGTGAAGGTCCGTTTAAATACCGTAATGAACCGGTAAGGTTAATTGATATTGGCGCGAAAGCAAAATTAGTGGAGCTTGCAGGCAGGGTTACGCTAATTCTGCCGGGATGACCCGGAACCGGAAGTGTCCGGCTTCGCGTGTGGAAAGTAAATAAATAAAGTAAACATACGGAAACAGCCCATTACGGGAGGGTGCCGTAGTCATATATATGACGGATCAGAAAATGGAAGGGAAATAAAGGTTTGTTGTCACCCCAATGGCTGAAAGCATGCACGACAGAGCCGGGAATCCTCTGGTTTTGTCGATGTGCGATCGGCGAGTAAAGTGAAAGACACCACACTCAGGAGGATCTATAACAGGTCTGGTACGCAGCGCTAAACATGAATTTGGAAAATACGTGGTTCAGCCCATAGGGGGAAGAGGGAGGTGGAGTCAAAACGCTAGAGCCTTGCAACACAAATTACCAGATTCGTGAATGGAATCAAAAGAAAAAAATAAAAATATATTTTTTCTGGATGTTTTCTTTTTGTTATTTTCAGGGAAATAAAAGAGGATAGCTTGCTCCATAAGAGGGGGGTTTGCTGGTATTCAAGGTTGCGCCAGACGAAAGTAACAGGATTAAGGTGCATGTATTCCCGAGGTTACTATAGAGGGAAATAGTTTAGGATCATTTGCGCTAAGGAACTAGTCGTACAAAAGCTCAGACTATCAAGATAGGAAGTTAACAGATGCTCACAATTCTATTAAATCACAATTGTCTTTGTTCCCAAACTGCGCAGGAAAGTTATTACTTGCGTAGGGAAGTCATTGATATATACATACCCAAGGTTAGTTCTGTGGAGCGTTCACTTCAGGGAGTGTGGATGTGGGCATATGAACTGATGTCCTCATAGTTTACACAGGAGGTCGGCCTTATATGCAACATAGATGGCAGGTTTACACATAAATTTCTGTTGTTCATCTATGGAATTGGTTCCATGGGATCTCATCGTTAAGTCCCAGGATGTGTGTTCCCAAGCGGAACACCCAACGTTGTTCCTTCTCGAAGAGGCCGTTTTCTCCTTCCAGTCGCTCTATGACTGTCCATTTTAGGTCTTCCACTCCGTGTGTTGTAGTTAGGTAGTGGTTGGACATCTTTGTTGTGCTTCTCCCACATCTGATGTTACTTCTATGTTCCCCAATGCGTATTTTTACCGGTCTAGTAGTCATACCTACATATTCTAACCCACAGGGGCAGGTGATTAGGTATACTACATTTTTGCTGTTGCAATTGGTGAAACTCCTCTCGTCCCACTCGCTACCATTCCTGAACTTGATATGTGTACTCTTGTTTGTAAGATGGCATGTACTACAATTACCACATGGGTAATGTCCCTGTACAGGGGGTAGTGTGCATTCAGATACGGTCCTCTGTATTCGCCTTGGTCTTGTCCAGACGAGCATATCTCTCAAGTTTTTACCCCTCCTGTGCGCGAACATTGGTTTCGCGATGTTGAGATCGCAACTATTCAGGAGGCGCCAGTGTTTATTCTCTACTTTTGTGATCTGGTTGGAGTGAGTGTTGTACGTGGTAACACATATGGGCCTTTCTTCAGTTGTTGTTCCCACCCTGTCTTCCAAAAGGGCTTCCCTATTGTTGTTTTTTGCCCTCTTCAATGCTTTGTCAACTATTTTTCCAGGGTAGTTGCGTTGTATTAACTTACTACGTAAATCAGTGGCCTGTTGCTTGAAATCTCGTAGTTCGGTACAGTTCCTCCGCAAGCGGAGGAATTGTCCGTAAGGTAGATTCTCCCTCAGATGTCGGGATGAAAGCTGTTAAATAATAGAAGACAGTTTTTGGACGTTACTTTAAAGTGTGTAGTTGTCTTTAGTGTACCATCTTCCGGGTAGATGTTCAAATCTAGAAACACCAAGTTCTCATCAGATATTGTGTGTGTGAACTTGAGAAAAGTATTCTGTTGGTTGAGCCATACTAAGAAAGATTCGGCTGAGACATTGTCACCTTCCCATATTACCAGAACATCATCGATGTATCTCTTCCAGACCTTGATGTGGTGCAGGAAAGGGTTGATGTTATTCAGAATCTTGTTTGCTTCCAGGTGGTGGACATAGAGGCCTGCCAGACTTGGAGCAAATGTGCTTCCCATGCTGGTACCGTGTCGTTGTTCATAGAAAGTGTTGGCGTACATAAAAATTTTTGGGTGAGTGCCAGTGAGATACATTCCAACACTACACTACAAGGTGTCTGGTAGTCCCAACTCATAGTGAAAAGGACTTCTTCGATGATGGCCATGGTCTCATCGTGAGGGAGGCTTGTGTACAAACTTTCCACATCAAGTCCCATGAGGAGATTCTTGGTGGGGTCGAACTCGATATCCTTCAGTAGTTGTAACACTGCCTTGGTGTCACGCAAGTAGGTACTAGACGCCTGCACCAAAGGACGGAGGAATGCGTCCGCAAACTTTGAGAGAGGTTCCAAGAGAGAATTGATTCCAGAAACTATAGGTCGTCCTGGGGGGTGATCAAGATTTTTGTGAATCTTTGGTATAGTATAGAAATAGGGGATCCTCGGGCATTTGTTGATCAGGAATTCCGCCTCTTTTTTAGATACCCAGTTGTGGGTCACTGCCTCTTCCACCATAGATGTAATTTTAACCCTGATGGATTCTGTGGGGTCATCATGCAGGATGCCATAGTACCTATGGTCTTCTAGAAGTTTTCTGCATTCATTGTCGTAATTCTCTGCTGACTGAAGTACAATGGCTCCTCCCTTGTCCGCAGGTTTAATTACGATATCTTGATTCATAGACAGTTGATGTATTGCCTCTTTCTCTTCCTTTGATGTATTCTGGAAGGTTGTATAGTTATTAGTTGTAAAGCCCTGGATTTCTCCCATCACTGCCTTCTCAAAGGCCAGGAGTTCAACTGGGAGTGAAGAGTCAGGAGGAACGAAGGTGGATTTGTTACGTAATCCTGTGTCATTACCATCCATCTCCATGGGTTGGTCTTTGAAGAATGCCTTCAATTTCAATTTCCGAATGAATTCGGTCATTTCCGAGCAGGCTTTGAATTTATCAAACCGATTTGTGGGCACAAATCCCAGTCCCTTTTCAAGGACCTTTTTCTGGGTTGATGTTAATGTCAGGTTGGTCAAATTCACCACTAAGCTCACTTCCGGCTGGTCGATGGTAGTGATGGCGTGCTGCTGGTCATGCTCCTGGTTGATACTCGAGGGGTTTCGACTTCTGGTGTGGACCAATGGACGTTGTAGGTTCTTCTGTTCCGGCCTCTTCGTGGTCCTTGACGTGCCCCTAAAAAAGGCGGTGGAGGTTGATAGTTATAATCATATTCCTGCGGGGGTGGTATCCAATGGGGGAAAGGTCCCCCCATCATCGGTTGAGGTCCGTACATAAAGGGGGGATACTGAGGTGGTCCCTGATAGCCATTCCAACCTCTCCCTCTTGGGTAAAAAGGTCGCTGGTTTTGGTTATCCCTTCCCCTGTTGTAACGTCTACCACTTCCCCTGCTCGAGTTAGAATTATCAGAGCCGGTATCGGAGGTATCACCGTCAGAATTATAGTCCTGATTTTTTGCAACGTAGTCATCACGCGTGTAAGGATACACATGTTCATGGCTGAAGCGTGCTGTATCCTTCTTCAGTTTCTTATATTTGCTCTGTTTCAGGATTCCCGGCTCTGTCGTGCATGCTTTCAGCCATTGGGGTGACAACAAACCTTTATTTCCCTTCCATTTTCTGATCCGTCATATATATGACTACGGCACCCTCCCATAATGGGCTGCTTCCGTATGTTTACTTTATTTATTTACTTTCCACACGCGAAGCCGGACACTTCCGGTTCCGGGTCATCCCGGCAGAATTAGCGTAACCCTGCCTGCAAGCTCCACTAATTTTGCTTTCGCGCCAATATCAATTAACCTTACCGGTTCATTACGGTATTTAAACGGACCTTCACCACTGACTCATTTGTCCTACGGAGCCACACGGTGAGGTCGTATTGAGGAGGGCAGTGAACCCGGGAGTTGTAAGTACGGCACAGCCGAGATAGAAAACCTCGTAACCAGGGGAACTTTGGCTTACCACTTTCGATCTACTTCAGAGGCATGTACTTTATTCAATGTATTTTCTCAGATAGCCTATCAGGCACTCCTACGACCCGTGCATCAGGCTCATGACGCTGTAGACATTACAGGAATCAAGTATGTCTACCTCCTTTGTCCTACCATGAACTAATAGCCATCATAGAGATATTGGACTAGAATTGGTGTATTGTTCTAGATTTTTTAGAGTGTGTGCTTTATGTTTCATGTGTGTTTTTGTTGTGTATGTCGGTTGTCAATGTACTACTGCTTGCCCCACGACGCACCGAGACACGTCACGCAAGCTGATTAATGATAAAAGTAGATTATTTTATCACTTTTTTTCAGGTCACTGAAATGCTCACGATGGAATATACATCTAAGCAGAGGACAAATGTCTTTATTCTTTCCCCTTTTATGTGTTTCTTTCCAGGTATATTGGCCGTGAAGACCCATTGAGGCATATACATTATTTATTAGATATTTTTTTCTTTTCACACGACAATTTTTTCACGTTATTACACAGCACTGTGAGTTTAGGGAGGGATCCTAAATGGTCCTGAAGAAGAAGCTTGGGGAGCTTCGAAACATGTCGGCAGACATAGGAGGCACAGCTCATTGAGGCATATATACCTCCTCCCCCCACTTTTTATTAATACCAGCTCATAGGTATATTAAAGTCTTTTAGACCGACGAGCCAGGTATTTTTTATCTCACTTTTTCCATTCACCCCCGACCCTTCCTCTCACACCCTACAAAACACATAGTTGTCTCACAATAACAGTGCTCCCACGTACACGTAGGTCGTAGCACGCTCCGTCCCGTAGAGGGGCGGGAAGACCCCTATGATGAAGCATGACACCAAGGGCCCTTTTGGTGTGTGAGGGGTATTTTAACAACTAGTGTGTACTTTCCACCATTGTGGGGATCTACACTTTATCTGGGGAAATTTTGACAAACATATACATTTGTGGGTGGATCACTATGTTTATTGATTGAACCTTGGGAGGACGTATCCACCTCCACCACTCAGGCTGAGTGGTACCTCTCTACTCCCCCTCTTTGTTTTTCTTATCTCCAGATAGACAACACGTTGCTGATTAACAAGGGATTCCAATACTTTCCCAAGATAGGGGAGTAAAGAAATTGGACAGTAATTGGAGAGAAGTTTAGGATCAGCCATAGGCTTTTTCAAAATGGGCTTCACAAGGGCAGTCTTCCAGCTTGAAGGAAAAACAGCTTCTGCAAGTGATTTATTAAAGAGATCTGTAACAATGTCTACCAGTGCGGGAGCAATTATTAAAAATATCTTCGGGGAGATCAAATCACTGGGAGAACCTGACTTTATCTTTTGCAAGTCCCTGAGAACTAATTTAGAATCAACATTAGTAAATTCATCGAAAAGATGAGAGGGGGCAATTATCATAAAAAGTCAAAGATCGGTGAATTGTTAAAATCTTTTCTTCGAAGAAGTTGGAAAGGGAGTCCACCCAATGTTGCGAGACAGGTGCAGACGACTGGTTTCTAGGGGTTGTAAATTCCTTCAGGACCTGGTAGAGCTCCTTAATGGAATTGCCTGCCTTATTTATCCGGTCGGTTAGGAACAATTTTTTTGCCACTTTGATTTCCGTCATATAGCGGTGGTGAGCTTCTTTATAAATAGCACAGTCATCAAAACGTTTACTCTTACGCCATTTTCGTTCTGCTTTACGACAAATGGTCTTTGTAACTCTGAGTTGGTCAGTATACCACGGAGCAGTTCTTATTTTAGTCTTTACCTGTACCGGAGGAACAATTATATCCAGTACAGTTGAAACTGCCTCTTCAAAAATGTGTAGTGTCTGATTTACATCTAGGTCAGGGCTAATTAGGTCACAGGGGAAATGTTCTAAAAAAAGAGGCAAAGTAACTTTGCGCCAAGGTCTTCATAGAAAGGAATCGCTTTTCAGGGGCTTTTTTATTAGCATATTTGGAATGAAAAATTTTAAAAGATAGTGATCGGTCCATAGTAGTGGAACAGGAGGTAGTGCAGTTATCTCAGGCCGATTATTAAAGAGAAGGTCAAGAGTATGACCAGCAGTGTGTGTGGGTCCGTACACCAGTTGGGTGAAACCTAGGATACTCATATTGGAAATCCGCCTCTCTGCATCAGAGTCAGACAGTATATCAACATGACAGTTAAAGTCCCCAATCAAAAGAAAATTGTCTGATGCCAAAGCATGAGGAGCTAACAGTTCCAGTAATTTATCTGAAAAGTCGCCTTTGGGTCCGGGGGGACGATACATTAAAGCCCCAAAAGCAACAAAAGGAGGACTCCGAGTGGCCCTGCCCGTAAGTGCACTGTGGGCCCAATATGGCTTCCTAATTTATACGGCAGGAACAGGATCCCTGGGAGGCCTCTCCTATCTACTATAGGGAGGAGAGGTATTTACTGTGGCATTGGTATGAAATACTTAGGTGCGGTCCTCATAATGACGCAATAAGCTTCTTACTCACCTGTACAAAACCTCAGACGGGCACTGTCTCCTATAATAATTATTGTAATATGCTTAATCTAAAAATATTATGTATGAAATATTTGTCTTATATGTTCATGTGCTTCCAATCACTTTTAACACAATTCTTCTGACTATGGAATGAAAACCTAAAATGAGAGAGAAAAAATGTGAGAACATTGGAATTGTCGTGCCCGCATACTTCATGTTTATTGGACTATCAATACATTATGGTAAATGGTGTGGTTACTGCATAAAAAATGCATGGAATCAGTTTACTTCAACACAGATGTCGAAAGCATGGCATGTCTTTAATATTTCTGCATACACCGGAAGTTGTTTTGCAATTGCTAATGTTCTATGGTGAAAGTGCACCCATGCTGAACAGTGGTGCAACTCCAGTGTGGTGCTGGGCATGAAAACCACACATGTTAGAGGGTTAATTCTTGATGGTTCTTGAGTGTGCACTTTACATGTGAAGGCCAGTTCTTGTTGATATATTGATTTTGTAGGGGAAGTGAACTAGCCTGCAAAATTTCTCACCCTCTTTTTGATATTGGCACATTAAAAAATATATACATAATAATCACCAGAAATTGATAGGTCTTCCCTGTGCTGTGGTGATAACCATCAGCTGGGCTTGTCATTGTGCTGAATATAGGTGTGACTGAGGCTATGGTGCAATAATGTTTGATAATGTGCTCTACCGCTAAATACTTATAAGGTGTCAAAGGCGAGACCGATTGCATTGCAAATGCTTGTTTCAATCGGGAGCACCGGCCGAGTACAGTTTCCTTACGCTGTACATGTTTCTTAGTGGATTTAGGTACTACTTCAACAAAACAAACCTGTTCATGTTGAAGCTTCGAAATGGTGATCCCGACATTGTGACACCCCCTTGCCCATTAATTAACCTGCCTCACTTTACCGCACAGTTTGAAAACTATGCCACTTGTAGGGTGGTCAGGAGTGCAGCACCAGGGGAATTGGTTGGAAGCCGCTGCCAATAAAGGTGATTTTTGCCACGCCATGGCTTGTTTATTGAATATTACATGCAGCGCGGCGTGCTACGCTGCTTACGTAAAACTTACAGTATTGGAAAAATTAAGTTTAGGGAGCCGCGCCATTCTTTTCTTTGGCACAGCACGCTAAACTCCGTTAACCTGTCTGCCACCTTCATCGGAACTCCGAGTTGTAGAAGTGCCTTCCGCCCTGCAAAAGAAGAGGCTGGAGATAGTCAGGAGGCTCACGTTACTTTATTTTATGGAGGGAGAGTGCGGGGCCGGTTGCTCGCATCAGAGCTGTACTCCCGGCTAATGGCCGCCGCACTTCCCGTCATGCTCTGCCCGTGACGTGGTGGTTAGCAGCTAGACCGCTACACCACATATCTCCCCCCTACAACAACACCAACAGGAATACTAACAATACATGTTCACATTCCAGACACTGACGGTGCCCCATGGGGCATAAGATAACGTAACATGTTACATTATGTTTAGGGGGCAGGGGGTGGGGAGAAGGGCGAGGGGGAACAAGGAGGGATAAAACATAGCAAGGTGGAAAAGGTTTACATATCGAAATCTCTGTATCTCATAGGTAACACTATCGCTCTGCCTGTGCGGGTGCATGTGAGAGGTACTTGTGTCCTCTGTGCCTCACTTGTGTGTGTTCTGGGTTCCCCAGTACTTTCCTCCCTGGCCCTGTTGTGCGTACTGGGAGTGCCTTGAGTGGTATCTGAGTCACAGGTGTCATGGCTCTCGTGGGACGTGCTGCCTTATGTGGCTTCTGAATTACTCTGCCCCTCTGCGTGGCCCACCGCACTGCTGCTGTCTTTTATTGTGTCATTGCTAGGTGTGCTTGTACTTGGTCTGTCTTCATCATCGTTCAGTTGCCCCTCTGCTTGTCCGGTGCGCGTCGATGGTTTGGCTTTGTTCCAATTGATCACTTTGTTGCATTTTGCCATCCTACTGCATGACCATATCTTGCCATTGCTTAGCAGGGCGAAGCACGCGTATGTTTCTCTGACCTGTAAGGGCTCGCTTAACTTGCTGTCTCCTTTCCCGCGTAATTGGCTAAGCTTCACCCTGACCCAGTCCCCTTTTTCCAATGAGACAGTGCGGACTCCATGTTTCCTGTTGTAATTTTCCGTGTAGATCTTCTGAGCCTTCTCCAAGTTGCTCCTGACCATTGCTGGGGACCGTTTGCTTTGCAACGTGAGGTTCATCCACACAGAGTTATCCCGTGTGAATGGTTCCCGGCCTCGGGGGATCTTGAATGGGCTGTAGACAGTCATGGTGGGTGTAATGCGATAGGCCCAAACGTTATGCTTGATTTCTGTCTCCCAATTTTTTCCCACACTGATGGCTGCTTGCACGGACCCCATGATTACTTGGTTAAATCGTTCCGCTAGGCTGTTTCCTGCGGGGTGGTAGACTGGGATGTGTCTGGTTGCAATTCCGTTTCTTTTTGTGAAAGCCTTCCACTTATCGGACGTGAATTGCAGCCCATTGTTGCATGTGACACTTTTCGGGATCCCTTCTCGTAAGAATGTGGTGGTGAGGAATGCGATGACGTTGTCTGTATCCACTTTTTCGCATATCTCTACTTCTGGTCACTTGGAGTATCGCTTAATGAGAACGATGGTATACTTGGGCACCCCCCAAGAATCCAGGATGGAGCGTGGGGAACTTTCCCAGAGGTGGTCGGAGCAAGGTCTGTAATTTTCCGCATTCCCGCACTGCTCACATGCCCTCACGTACCTTTCCACTTGGGTGTCGATTGCGGGCCACCAGAATGATTGTTTGATTCATCTCTTCAATTTTACAATTCATAAGTGCCCTTCATGGAGGATATTGAGGAGGCAATCTAGTAACAGTTGGGGAGGGATTACTTTGGTCCCTCGTAGTAAGAAGGTGGCATCATCACTAAGGGAGAGTTAATCTCGCACTTCCCAGTATTTCCTGAGATCGCTGCTGATGTGTCTTTTCTCTGGTCAACCCTGTGTAACATATGTCTTTACGCTCATCACTTGGGGATCTGCGTCATATGCCGCCTTCCATTCTTGTGCACTGATGACCTCCTCCTGGTCCGTCGTGAATGCTATGGTATATTCGTCCCATTCTGTGTGGGTCAGCGCCTCCGCTTTTGCAGCTGATCGAATTAGGTAATCCACCACTTTGTTTTGCATCCCTGGTAAGTAGGTGGCATATTATACAAAGTCCACAATCTGAGAGTCATCTTGGCGATGCATAGCGTGGCACTGGCATGCCCGCTAGATGTGAGGATGAACAGGGAGCCCCAGAGATATTGGCGAAACTTTTCCATGGCCCAAACGGCAGCCAGCATCTTCTTCTCTTAGACACTGAACTTTTCCTCGTTGGGGGCGAGGGAACGGGAGGCAAAACTCATGGTGGTTTCCGTGCCATCCGTGGACATCTGCAACAGGACCACCCCCAAGCCTTTGTCGCTGGCATCCGTGGTCAAGATGGAGGCGGCAGAACCGTCGAATCCGTGTAGTGGAATGGCTTTGCAGATGTCTGTCTTGATTCTTTCAAATTCAGCATTGGAGTCATCTGACCAGCTGAAAGCATTCTTCTCTTTCAAGAGTTGACGTAAGTGGTACGTTTTGGTGGCGAAGTTTCGGACAAACTTGCTATAGAATTCGGCCAGTCCTAGGAATGAGCGAACTTCCTCTTTGGTTCGTGGAGTGGGTGCAGACATAATTGCATCGACAATAGCCTTCTTTGGGGTAATTCCGCTTTCGCTTATTTCATGCACCAAGTATGTGACGGAGCGTAGGCCAAACTTGCATTTCTCCCATTCCGCGGTGAGGCCGTTGGTGAACACGGTCTGTAGCACGGCATTCAGTTTGGTGTCATGATCCTGTTTGGTTCTCCCCATGATCAGTATGTCGTCCTGGAAGTATAGGACACCACTGATGTCTTTGAGGGGTTTGTGCATACGTTTCTGAAAAACCGCCACCGCGGACGCCAGGCCAAAGGGCATGCGCCTAAATCTGTAACATCCGAAAGGCACGATAAAGGATGTCAATTTCCTGCAGGAGGAGTGAAGTGCTATTTGGTGATACGGTGCTTTGAGGTCAATGGTGGAGAACCATTTGATCCCTTTGGTCTGGGCTAACATTTTGCTGATTTTTGGTAGCAGAAACTTGTCAACAATGATGTTCTTGTTTAGTTCCCTGAGATCTATGCAAAGGCGCACCTTCCCATTAGGTTTGCGTACCACCACCAAGGGCCCCAGCCATTCAGCGCTTTCAATGGGTTCAATCACGCCATTGTCTTCCAGGCGCTTTAATTCCATCTGCACTGCATCTCTGCAATTGAACGGGATATTTCTGACTTTGTGGCAGACCGGTGTGGCACCTTCCTTTAGGCAAATTCTGTGTGTGAATTTTGAGAGTTTGCCTATGGTGCAGCCTGTTACACCTGGCATCATTGGCGTGGTTCTCCCTTCCTCTTTTCGCTTCCTATCTTTTATGTTGGCTAATCAGTGCCACAGCGCGAATGCTCCCTGTGTAAAGATGACTGTATGAATTGGGATAACCATAATTGGCTCGTTTGGTTTACCTGTCAGTCCCTAGTATAAGTGCACTGTGTTTGCCCAGGGCTGGTAGACCAAATACTGCTGGTGGGCCTGCCGCGCGGATTTGCGCTACCCACCGAAGCAGCTTTTAAAGTATGTCTGTGTAGCATGTTCTAATAGCGAGTTACCCTCCATTTCACTGTTTACCATTGCGTGGCTATCCGTTCTCATAGGCCAGAATGGGCAGGCTGAATATTACATTCCATAATCCTACCTGCCCCCAGGAACCTGATAGGAAATTCGAATTTGATATGTTTAACCGCAGGCCATTGGGATACATCTTTTAGTAAGGTTCATTTGCATATCCCGTGTTCGAAAATGCCTCTTCTAGAAATTAGGTATTTTCTTGCCTAAGCTTTCCTGTAGGCTTTGCTAGTATGTGTATTGGCCATCTGGTTTTGGAGCAGCAGGGCCAGCTGGGTCAGACCTGGCTGGAGAGAGAGATCGACATTCAGAGCATGGGGAGGGGTGACTCTTTGATCTGAGCAGGGCCGTGCCTGGCAAGGTGAATGATGGCTCCACCTCCAACTGGGCGTCTGAGAGCAGACCCCCTGATTCTCAAAGGTCAGGATGTCGCCTCGTAAACCAAGTGCTCCCCGACCCCACCAAACTGGTTCTGGCTGGATTCAGTGATTTGTGACTTTAGAGAACAAAGACTTTTTAGGTATAAAACGCTGCGCTGAAACCTTTTTCAGGTGTGTTCCTTCTGGATGTCAAGACAAAACTCTGTCCGAGTGAACAGAGGAAAGGACTTGGAAACTTTCATCAAGCTTGCTGAAGAAACTACCCGAGGGCCTGAATTGAGAGCGCCTCCTGCTGAAGTCTCAGGGACATTAGACTTCACCCCGTCAGCCGTCTGAATTCCTGTGTGAGGGATTCTACTTGCAAGTGAGGCCTCCATCGAGTAATCCGGAGCCTCTAGTTCTACTGTTAGGAACGCGGACTGGTAACCCTTGTTAACTCTGTGTGGGCCGCCGCAGCTAAGAAAGAGCTGCTGCCTCTGAGTGCCCGCACCTTTGCATCATCGTGATTTGTCCTGTGGGCCGCCGCAGCTAAGAGAGAGCTGCTGCCGCTGAGTGCCAGCACCTTTGCCAACTTTGCATCATCCTGATTTGTCCTGTGGGCCGCCACAGCTAAGAGAGAGCTGTTGCCACTGAGTGCCCGCACCTTTGCCAACTTAGCATTATCATGAGTCATCCTGTGGGCCGCCTCACCTAAGTGAGAGCTGCTGCTGCTGTGAGCCCACCATGGAGCTGCACGACAAGAGTCATCGCCACCACAAGCCTGGGCCGCTGCAGCCGCGTGCTGCTGCCGCTGAGAGCCCGCCTGTCCCAGAGTGTCCGAATCATTGTGAGTGCACGTTGCGGACCACTGCAGTCAAGAGTTGTGGTCACTGGGAGTCCGCCTGTCACCGTCTCTGCTTCTTCGAGAAGCTGCGTGCTGTGTCCCCGTCCAACGGCAGGTATCTAATGCGCAACGGGTCGCGTAGACCCAGGCCTTGAACTCAGTCAGTGCCACGTTCTGGTGAATACGTTATTGCATTTTTAAGTCCATACTGATTTACACGCATTGTGGCTTATTAAAACGCTTTGAGAGTCTTGTGTTAAACCTTAGATAAAGATAATATTTTTCTATACCTACTTGAGTTGTGTCCTTTTGTGGTGTCGTTACTGCCTTGTTGTGCATGGTCATAAATGCTTCACACACTGCCTCTGAGATAGGCCTAACTGCTCGTGCTACGTTACCACAGGGTTGAGCAGGGATTGTCAAAGGGGGTAGCCCACTTGCCCTGACTTAGGAAGAAGGGTCCCTATTTGGACATTGGCGCCAGCCATTGCAAACTAGAGGCCCCCATTTCTAACACCCCCGAAAACTAAGGCAAAGTCGTCTTTGAGTTTTATAGTTTCTGGTGCTGGCGGACTGTCTGTCATGAGCACTTGTGTTTCCCCACCGGGGTTGAGTTGAATCCCTAACGCCCCTTGGTCTGCCCACCCTAATACGGGGGGCTCTTTTTCTGCTACGTACAGTTTTCCCATGGAAGTCCTCTGTTTGGATTCAAAGCGAAGTGGGCGGAATCCCTACCATGGGGATTTTCTTCACCAGTAAAGGTGACTGGGTGGATGTCAGTGGGGTGTAGGTGAGTACCTAAAGTGTGAACAAAGTCCCTTTCCTAAATGTAATTTTGAATAATGGCATATGGGGACCCTGAGTCAGCTACCATGGAAACTTGGACTCCCCAATGGTTAACAAACATGATGGTTTCCTGTTGCTGTTACAATCAATATCTAGGATTTGGTCATTGATGCATAAGACACTGTCATCATCTGCAGCTCCCTCCACCCCCTCTGTGTCTGAATCATACATGCCACATTTAACAGCTGTGTTGCTGGGTTTCCTTCTACATACTTTGCCAAAAGGACCCATAACCCCACAAACTGAACATTTAACTCGGAAGGCTGGACAGCGTCTATCATTAGCCATGTGTGAATGGCTCCCGCACCTGTAGCAACTTCCTTTGTGGTCGCTAGGTGACTTGTTGTTAACCGTAGATATCGGTGCCAGCTTCCTGTTAGTTCATGTCCCAGCTGTGGATGGAGGTCGGTCGTTAGGTGCTTTAGGATCACTCCCTCTGCATACGGTGGGGTTGGTCTCACATTCTCTTTTGGCTGCGGCCGCGCACCTTTTGGACAGTTCTGCCTTTTTCACAATGGCTATAATCTCGTTGAGGGGGGCATCCCCACTAACCCACAATTTCTCTTGGATGCTAGTATGTACTGTCTGCATTTAAATCTGACCCCGCACCAGCTCATCGTGAAGGGTGCCAAATTTGTAAGTCACTGCTAGTCTTTTCAACTCAGCTACAAAGTCCTCCACAGACTCAGTGTCAGTTTGTTTCCTTTGGAAGAAATTATAACGGTCCATGCCGGTACCTACGACCGGCAGGTAGTGGCTGTCTAAGTCTTCCAACGCATGCTGAAAGACGTCGTCGTCATTGGGAGCCCTAGTCTTTTTGACCATGTTTTCATATACTTTCAATCCCTCTGGTCCCAGGTTGTGCAACAGGATTTTCTTCCAACGTTTACTGGACAACTGTTCTTCTCCTTCATCTTCTAGGGCTGATAGATAATTCAAAAAGTACCCCTTCCAATCTGTCCATTTTCGAGGCGCTTCACCTGGCTTCGGCTGGAATGGAATAGGGTTGGTGAGGGAGTAGGTCTGTGCACTCATTGTGGGGAAGGGCTGGCCTGGGGACAGCAGGGAGTGCTGGAGAAGGACACAGGTGTAGCAGGCAGGTGGTATTGGTGTGCAGAAGTGGCACTGCGCAAGGGGGAAGGGCTTGCAGAAACCTTCCGCTGGGCCGTCTAGGTTCGGGGCTTGGTCGGCTTGAGAGCTTCACCAGGTTGCTCTGGATCCTCCACCGGGAGGCTGTGGGGTTCGGGAGCCTGTGCACCCCTGTGGTGATTGAGAGAAACTCCGCTGCGTTGGTATGAGAATAGGGCTGTTGGTGCTGCATGGTTACCAGCTTTGATTGGAGGCTTTGGAGCCAGTACGTTTTATAAAGCAGGCACGTGGCCCCTTGCAGGCACTTACTGTGGGGATTCTGTAGGCTGTACCTTCCCAGTGTGGGGCACCCATGGAAAACTACCCCTTCAGCTGTTTCTGCTCCGAGCACTCTGCAAACATCAAAGGCGGGAAGCGCCTCAGCCTACCAGGCGTCCCGCTGCGTCCTCTCCCTCCAAGAGTGGAATGTCGCGTCGGAGCACGACTGCTTCCCAAAGTGCCGTTGAGGGTGGGGATCGATCGCCGTGTAGGAGCGTGGCGCGCTCCACCTCGTCGCCAATTTGTCGGCCACCTTCATCGGAACTTCGAGTTGTAGAAGTGCGTTCCGCCCCGCAAAAGAAGAGGCTGGAGACGGTCGGGAGGCTCACGTTACTTTATTTTATGGAGGGAGAGTGCGGGGCCGGTTGCTCGCACCAGAGCTGTACTCCCGGCTAATGGCCGCCGCACTTCCCGTCATGCTCTTCCCGTGACGTGGTGGTTAGCAGTTAGACCGCTACACCACACAAGTTCATTTAAAACGTGTTACTAATGTCTGGATTATTAGATAATATTGCTTTGAAGACCAGTATTATTTTTTTCGTCATTAAACCTGAGCCAGGTAACTTCTCCTGCTCTCCCCGAAGCTGCTTAGAAATGGCTGTCGCCTGCCTCATGCCCCCAGTACAGCGGGACTATTGCTTTTGGTTTCACATCCAGGATTGGACTTTCCTAAGGCAAGCCCGTCTGCGCCTGTCCGCGTCCGGCCGGGGCCAGGGGCAGGAAATTATGCAGATGATGACAAACAAAGAATCACTTTTAATGCAGTACAGCTTCACCCCAATGCGGAAAGAGGTACTCAGTAGGCCTTGGCTAAAATTTCGTTCCGTTCGCAGAAATTGCGATAATTTGACATTTTCGCGTTCCGCGGAAAGCGCGAAAATGTCAAAATTTCCGCATTCCGCAGCTTGGCGATAATTTGTTTCTTGCTCGCGCTGTAAAATAATACATTCTCGCGCGCGCGCGCGTGACCGCCTTACCTGAATCCCTGCGTTCGCCGACAAGTTTTCTCCATGAGATGTTGTATTGTTTTCAGCCATTTGCGCTGTCTCGCGACAGTTCGCGCCCGCAGTGACGTCATGCGTCGCGCGATCACGTCTTTCTTCTCGCGATCATGCACCGCGAGACAACTGAAAACAAGATGGCCACGCCCGCGAGCAAATACATGGGTAAGATGGCGAGCCGCAACCATGCAGAAAATCTCGCGAACATGTGGGAAAAAAACTTCCGCATCTTCGCGATATTTCCGCGTGTTTGCAATAATTTATAACATTTTCGCGATAATTTGCGAAAGTGGATTTCGCAAATTCCGACCACCCCTAGTACTTAGTAAATGGGCCCACGCTTTACTGCCAGATATTAGCTATCAATGTCCTCAGTGCAAATTTCCCTTTCAAGACTCTTCTTTTACCCCACGGGTTATGCTCAGGGACAAAAAGATTACCATGCTGCTACTTAAGTGCCGTTCCTTGCCCAAACATTCGATTGAGATCCATCTGCTCCTCGAAGAGAGGAGTCCGGATGTTTTATTTCTAACCAAAACTTGGTTAAGTGGCGACATGGATTTTGATGTTGTTCAAGCTCTCCCCTTAAACTATGCTATCCAAAGGCTTGATCACCATTCAGGGCGAGGCGGAGGCTTAGCCATAATATATAAAACTAATTTGGTCTGTAGATTTACCGCTAACCTACTCCCTGATTGCGAAAGTCTTTCCTTTGTGATTGATTTAGCATCCACATTCACTTTTTCAGGGCTTCTTGTATACCGTCCGCCTGGCCCTCTTGGATGCTTTAAGAAGGATCTTCCGGAGATGGCGGCAAATCTTGCCGCCTCAACCCCCAATTTCACAATTTTGGGTGATTTTAATTAACATTTTGATGATTACTCCTTAGCTTCCACCCAAGAATTAGTCAAAGAATTGGCCATGTTTCAACTTTTATTGAAAGGGAATAGCCCAACTCATGTCAAAGGTCATACGCTTGAAACTATATTTACTAACATAGACCTGCTTTTAGTAGAAGACGCGGTCCCTATTCCTTGGTCCGATCATTTCTTACTTCCTTTCAGTTTTAGATTATTTAAGGCAAACACCCGAACCACTAGAACTATAAAAATTACCCGTCAATGGTCAAAACTTCTATTACACAATTTTATCAGTAAATTGAATGATACTATTCCTATATCTCATCTCAATCCCATTGTGGCTAATGAAAATTTTAATAGGTGGATCGAGCGGGCACTTAATTATGTTCTTCCTAAAGTCAAAATATCAGAAAAAGTGGGAACAAAACAAAACTTATGGTATTCCCACAATCTTCGTCATCTTAAACAAATCTGTAAAAAACATGAGAGACTTTGGAGGAAGGACTTTTCAATAACGAGTAAACTTAAATATCGCGAAGCTATTAAAATATATAAAAAGGAAATTAAAACTGCCCAAGCTCTCTATTATCAGGGAAAGATTCTTTCTGCAAATACCCCGCGGGAGGTATTTAAAATTGCAAACACCCTTCTCACCCCACCTACTGTTGTTACCAATACAGACAATGCACAACTGCGGTGTGACCAAATCGCGGACTTTTTTGCAGGAAAAGTTCAGACTATCTATAATTCTTTTCCACTGGCTTATAGTCCACAAATAGAGGGATCAAGTGGTGGAGTTAATCTTTTGCCCCTCACTCCACTACAGGAGGAATTTCCTTGCTATTTCCAGGATGTTGATACTTTTTCTTTCCAGCGAGCATATTACTCTGGTCTCCCATCCCTCATAACCTATTTCCCATTTTCTGTAAAAAACATTGTCATTTTCAACACCAAGAGCTCTAGCTTTCACAAATGCGAGACCTAATGCATTGCAAATGCTTGTTTAATGAGCATTACATAATTACAGCCTAATACAAGCAATGGTGATGATTTGATCAGATTCAGAAAGATAAAAGGCCAAAGATACCCTCTCAGGAGTGTAACCAAGATGCTAAATGCAGAGTTCGGCAGCAGGCACAGTCACCCTTTAGATGTTCTTGCCACAGGGTTGGCTATTACCATCACAGAGTAACACAGGAAGTGACATGCTAGACATGAATCTTAACATAAAAAGTGGGCCAGGGTTTCACCTCCACCCTGTTCCCCCAGCTCTTGTAGTGCTTAGGGGTCTGTGGCAGTAGGGTGGGACACATAAACACATTCCCACATCCATGCACACTCAGATATAACAGGCACACTGGCAACATACAATGCCGTTTTTACATGCGTATGTACCAGTGGCAACACTCATATCTGCTGTGCCTCAACACTATTGCTGCCTCACTACCTCCTGAATCAGCATGGCAACCATTACGGTATTTTTTTTTCCAATTTCCTACGTATCGCGAGACATTGCCGCCCAATGCCAAGCGTGTGCTTTGATTGACTGCGCGTGATCTAATTAGAACTGTTTCCCATTCAGGGGCGTAACATAGGCCCCCGCTTCTCCCGCGGCGCGGGGGGCTCCCTTCCTTCCCAGCATTGAGATATTGCACACCATTCACAGCAGAAGAGCAAAAGGCTTCAGGGACAAAGTGTCCCGCGGAACATGCTCCTCTGTCAAAGCTCAGCTCAGCAGCACTTGCATTAGACGAACCAATACTCCCGAGCATGCCCGGCTGTACCCTCCTGTGCCAAGGAGAAGTTCAAGTACTCAAGGGGAGAAAACAAATACATTCCTGTACTTACTACAAGTGAGTGCCGGTCCATTTAAAGCACTGTGTGGCCCCCTCCCTTACTCCAGGTCTAGCTGGACTTTTTCTACAAATAAAAATACCAATTCTTCAACTGTTAAAATGCGATTAAGACATTGGTAGACCGGTTTACCAAATAATTGGGGGAGGGTAGGCTGGAGTTTAAAATGAAATGTTCGGCCTGTGAAATATATCCAACACTCCAAAAAATACCCGGGAATGACTGCGCGCTCCAACCCTTGAAACCTGCATAAATCACTCATGTTTTATACATTTTGTATAGCACCATCTTCCCAGGCTCAGTCCATCCTTTTAACCCGGGAAGCAGAGAACAAGTCCTACAAAACAAACCTGGGGGCAAACAGGCTAGGCCAGGCACACTTATGGGCCAGATGTACAAAATACCGTGTTTGCGATCTCCTTATACCGAATTTTCATGATTCACTATTAGGAAATCACAAACTGTGATATACAACAGTGTGTTTGACACTGTTATCAATTCGCAGTGGCTCGCAAATGGAGCTGGCTCATCAATATTCATGAGGCAGGCTGCAATTTGCGACACACTCTGAATGGCTACAATCACAGGGATGGTGTCCTGAAGGGGTCAGCAGACCACCATGTCTGTGATTGCTTTTTAAATATAGCAATATTTTTTTTTTGTAATGCAGCTCGTTTTTCTAAAGGGAAAACCGGATGCATTTCGAAAAAACTAATGAAAAGCTGATTGATTAAAGTCTAGAGGGAGGTCTGTGCCTGTTGATCAATAACAGTAACGTAGATAATAATTCCTGAGGTCCAACGTTCTTTTTGTTCTTTTTAAGCCATTGCCATTTGTAAACTTTATTTCGATCAGAAGATCATAAAAGTTGCATAAAATACATTTTAAGAAACACATTTAGAGGCAGATAAAAACATTAAAAAATGGTTTTAAAATAGACCGGGGCAAAATATACATAGCAGCATAAGATTATTTAAAACTAAGACGCTTAATCCACATTGCATGTAAAAAACGTGAAACAGCAAACACTACAACAGTACTTGTATCAGTGGCTAAAATGCGATAGGCTTCAGTACATCTTGTAAATCCTAAACTCCTACATAGAGGGATGAGCCAATATTTCCTGGGAGCTCTATATGCAACGCAGAGAAACAATACGTGGATTAGTGTCTCGGTCGACCTTCCACAGGCTGGGCAAATTGTTTCTATTCGTTTGGACCAATTTTTAGTAAAGTCCCTAAGTGGTAAGGTGCCCAACCTAAATTGAATGTAAAGTTTCCTTGCCAGAGGTGGGTGCAATTCATTCAGGGATGGCTCAAAGATATACTGGTCTTTATTTAATAAAAACTGTCTTGAAAGACTACCAAGAGTTTCATTTCGTTGTAATACACTTAGCCTATACTGCCTATATGCCTGGACCAGTTTTGCGCGAGGAAGCATCAAAGAAAATGCCCCGGGATTAGTCCAAAGTTCAGGCAAACCAATCCTGAAGCACATTTCCTTGATGTAAACAAGCCAGGGAAACTTCTTAGAAGTGCTAAGTGCAATTATTGAGCTAAGGTCACGACAATAAGATCCTATCTCATCTGTGAGCCAAAGTCTTCGCCAATATGTTAAGGGACGTAGGCCTGCTTCTTCATCTATGGGTCGTATTGCCAGATCAAGACGTAATGGGATTAAAGGAGTGCTTTGCGGTAGGCCCAATAAAAGTCTCATGAACTTATTCTCTATTAGAGACAGACTTTTCAGCTGGGAATGGCCCCACAGCTCTGCCCCATATAGAGCTGCATTTCTTGCTTGCACTTTGTAAATTTCTGCGGCAGGGCCAGGAGCCCTATATGTGGTATATTTAGAATTTCTTAATATCGCACCAGATAATTGGGCAAGCCGCATAGCTGCTTTGTCTAGTTGGGGAGCCCAGGAGAAAGACTCTGAGAGTGTAATTCCTAGGTATTCAAATAATGAGACCTTTTCTAAAGTTATTCCATTGAGTGTGGGATTAGGTCGAGTTGTATTAGCTGGATTAAAAACCATGTATTTAGTTTTCGAAATATTTATTTCGAGCTCGTGGTCGATACAAAATGCTAAAAAACTATCTAAAACACGTTGGACGCCCATCGGGGACTTAGATAGCAGAAGGGTGTCATCTGCAAAAAGCATGACTGGGACCTTTCTACCATTGAGTCTGGGGGAGTCACCACGGTCCGTCTTGTTGATATGGGTTATCAGAGCATTAACATAAAGACAGAACAGGGTAGGGGCTAGTACGCATCCCTGCCTGACTCCTCTGTTGACTGGAAAGCGCGCGGTTAGTTGGCCTGCCTTGCCATATCTGACCTGCGCATAGTTACCAGTGTGCAGTCTAATGATCATGGCTAATAGGTCCAAGGGGACTCCCATCTCATGTAATACAGCCCAGAGCTTAGCCCTTGGAACCATATCGAATGCTGCTTTCAGGTCGACAAATATCAGATAGAGGCTGCCACCCTCCACTGATACTGTCTTCCAGAATAATAATTGCAGCCTTAGAAGTTGATCAACTGTTGACATCCTTTTCCTAAATCCTGCCTGTAAGTCACTCAAGATGTTCATGTCTTCTATCCAAAAATGCAGACGATTGAGTAGTATTCTAGCAAACAACTTTTGTGCTACATCTATTAGGCTAATTGGCCTATAATTTACAGGAAGCAATGGTGATCCTTTTTTGAATATGGGAAATATTTCGGCTCCTAACCATGTGTCTGGGATACTCATACCTTTCATAATGGCGTTAAATAGGGTCCATAAATATGGAACCCAAATTGAGGGTTCTTCTTTATATAGGTCCCCAGGGATTTTATCAAGGCCAGGTGCTTTGGACGTGGAAAGAGTTTTGATGGCACCCTCCACTTCTGAGGCCGTTATTTCATTAAAAGGTTCAAATTGGGCTAACGGGAGGGGGCCCTCCACAGCAATCAGGTCATCTCCAATAGAGTACAAAGACTTAAAATGAGCTTCCCAAGCAGATGCTGCAATATTCGGGAGAATCGGGGATCGTTCGTCCTCATTACCTGTATTGGAGATAATTTTCCAAAATCCCCTCATATCCTTATTGGAAAGAGTAGTCTTGAGGGCCTCCCATTTTTCAAATTCCCATGTTTTTTTTGCCTTTTTAATAGTCTCATTATAAAACTTCCTAGAGGACTTCAATATAGCCTTGTTGTTTGTTTTAATTGCATTAATAAGAGCAGTTTTAGCCTGCCTACATGCTTTAGTATACCAGGAATTAGAAACATGTTTTGGCCTGGATTTACTTGTGAAAGGATTAAAAAAGGTTTTAAGAGCCAAAGTGAGGTGCAGATAAGTTGATTCTACCGCTTGTAGATCCCAAACGCTTGGAAGTGGAGTGAATAACCTTTCAGTTTCAAGAAGCGCTGGGAGGATCAACCCATAAAGTTCTAGCAATTTATCCGGAGTGCGTTTAACTGAGTCCCATCTAATTCTTCTTTTATTATTATCCAGAAGAAGATTCTGGTTAGCCGTAGGGCCAGTAGTAGAAGATACTTGAGGGACAGGGATTAATAGCTCAAGCAACAACGCATCGTGGTCGCTGTCAAATCGAGAGATGACAGAAAAATCAACAATGCTGTTCCAAGAAGATACCTCCACCAGAATGTAATCTATTAGGGAAGAATAATTATCCCTTTTAAAGGTAGGTTTCCCTGGCTGGTCTGATTTTAAACGGCCATTACAGGCCCTCAATGAATGCATAAGGACAAATGCATTAATTTGCATAACTAATGGAGTCCATGCCTTTACCTTCTGGATTTGGGGGTCTGGTATTAGATTACAGTTATCTTCCTCGTTATCTAGTATATATGGGAGATCAACAAGCGGTTCATATTGACAATTAAAATCACCCGCAATTATTAATCTATCATGTTTAGGTAAATCTGATATACAAGTAGATAGTAAATCAAAAATCGGAGAATCTTGAGATAGGCTTGTTGGACGTGAGTAAACGTTAATAAGAATTAATTTAAAATTAGGTTTAAAAAAAAGGACCAGACCTTGAAGATCCAATGAAAAGAAATCCAATTCAGAAATAGTGCAATCTAGATAAGTTGCGACCCATATGGAGAGGCCACCATAAGGTCTACCCCTGTTCCCCTTAGTTGCTGCTACATTATAGACCGAGAACCCTGGGAACAATGTAGACACAAGCGACCAGGTCTCCTGGAACAATACAACATCATATTCTGATATAAACTTGGACCACTCTGGGTTACCTATCTTTGAGTTTATACCAGCAATATTCCAAGATATTGCTGGTATAAACTCAAAGATAGGTAACCCAGAAGCTCAGCTCAGCAGCACTTGCATTAGATGAACCAATACTCCCGAGCATGCCCGGCTGTACCCTCCTGTGCCAAGGAGAAGTTCAAGTACTCAAGGGGAGAAAACAAATACATTCCTGTACTTACTACAAGTGAGTGCCGGTCCATTTAAAGCACTGTGTGGCCCCCTCCCTTACTCCAGGTCTAGCTGGACTTTTTCTACAAATAAAAATACCAATTCTTCAACTGTTAAAATGCGATTAAGACATTGGTAGACCGGTTTACCAAATAATTGGGGGAGGGTAGGCTGGAGTTTAAAATGAAATGTTCGGCCTGTGAAATATATCCAACACTCCAAAAAATACCCGGGAATGACTGCGCGCTCCAACCCTTGAAACCTGCATAAATCACTCATGTTTTATACATTTTGTATAGCACCATCTTCCCAGGCTCAGTCCATCCTTTTTACCCGGGAAGCGGAGAACAAGTCCTACAAAACAAACCTGGGGGCAAACAGGCTAGGCCAGGCACACTTATGGGCCAGATGTACAAAATACCGTGTTTGCGATCTCCTTATACCGAATTTTCATGATTCACTATTAGGAAATCACAAACTGTGATATACAACAATGTGTATGACACTGTTATCAATTCGCAGTGGCTCGCAAATGGAGCTGGCTCATCAATATTCATGAGGCAGGCTGCAATTTGCGACACACTCTGAATGGCTACAATCACAGGGATGGTGTCCTGAAGGGGTCAGCAGACCACCATGTCTGTGATTGCTTTTTAAATATAGCAATATATTTTTTTTTGTAATGCAGCTCGTTTTTCTAAAGGGAAAACCGGATGCATTTTGAAAAAACTAATGAAAAGCTGATTGATTAAAGTCTAGAGGGAGGTCTGTGCCTGTTGATCAATAACAGTAACGTAGATAATAATTCCTGAGGTCCAACGTTCTTTTTGTTCTTTTTAAGCAAAATGTGCTGTTTCAATTATTTGTTCCAACAGTACAATCACACAGAGAACTGCCGACACGTGTTTAGCCTTTTCGAAGTATATTTAAAACTTTGATTATACTCTTCTTTCAAATGGGCCTTGAACGTTGCCTTATGAGGTTTCTTCATTTCTATCCAATATGCTACATCAACCATAGCAGACCACAAGCATGCGATTTTTCACTAGCAGGCTGTTTTTTGACGTGCAGGACCTGCGATAGGCCCTACTATTAGCTCATTTTTAGCCTTAGCACCATATGTTGCACGGTCCTGCTGACAGCAGTTCTCTCTTACATTGCTTCACTTTTATTTGCTTATGAACTATTGTTATCTTGGTCATGCCTCTGTCCCACACAAAAGCAATGTGGTCTATTGTAGGTATCAGCCTTGAAAAAGCCCACGGCCTGATGGCCAATTGGGCAAAACACGTGTCGGCTGTTCTCTGTGTGATTGTACTGTTGGAACGAATAATTACAACGGAACATTTTGCTTAAAAAGAACAAAAAGAATATTGGAAATTATTATCTATGTTACCGTCATTGATCAACAGGCACAGATCTCCCTCTAGACTTTAATGAATCCTCTATAACCAATGGCTCTTGGGTGTAGCCATTCGTGAGGTACCTGCCAATCACAACTATGGGTCTGGAACTCTTTGGCTTGAATCCTAGAACTATCCACCCATTTGCAAACAAAAATGAAAAGCTACCTTTTCATTTATTAAGAGCAGGTAGTGGTCCCTGGGACCACTGCCCGCTCTTAAGAAATGTTGGCGCTCACATTCACAAAGGGGAGAGGGTTCCTTTGAGAAACCCTTCCTATTTGCGAATGGGTTGCCACCATCTTTAAGTTGGTGGTAATTGCGAATGTTTTGCAACCACATTTCTGGTCGCAAAACATTCATACATACCAGTGCTATTCGGTATTAGGTAGGGACGCCCTAAACACACCGGGCCCGATTCACAGAACAAACTTAAGACTAAATCCTAAACTTAGTACCATTCTGGTATTCACAGAATGCACCTAGTACTTCTGGTATTCACAGAATGAACTTACTACTTTTGCTATTCACAGAATGAACTTAGTACTTTTGCTATTCACAGAATGGATTTACGACTCCTAAACTTACGTCCGCACTCGGGCCGGAAATTCCGGCCCGGAGGCGGAGCTTCCGGCCCGGAGGCGGGGCTTCCGGGCCGGAGGCGGGGCTTCCGGGCCGGAGGCGGAGCTTCCGGCCCGGAGGTGGAGATTTCAGCCATAGCTAAATCGGCCGGAATCCCCACCTCCGGGCCGGAAGCTCCGCCTCCGGGCCGGAATTTCCGGCCCGAGTGCGGACGTAAGTTTAGGAGTCGTAAATCCATTCTGTGAATAGCAAAAGTACTAAGTTCATTCTGTGAATAGCAAAAGTAGTAAGTTCATTCTGTGAATACCAGAAGTACTAAGTGCATTCTGTGAATACCAGAATGGTACTAAGTTTAGGATTTAGTCTTAAGTTTGTTCTGTGAATCGGGCCCACCGATTCCTAATACCGAATCGCAAAAGCAAAATGCGATTCGTCAACAAGTTATAGAATCACATTTTGCCTTCTGTACATGGCAAAATGCATTTTTCCGGTCGCAAACGGCCCCATGGGCTGATTGCAACCAGTAGAATGCTTCGTACATCTGGCCCTATGTCTTGTCCAGAGGAAGCGACGTCACAGGAAGTAATGGAAAGATTGCTTTAGAGATATGCATTTTCATAATCTTATCCTAACGTATTTGGAACTTTTCAAGATAATATCAGTGATGTCATATTAAAAGTATTTATTTGTGATGCATCATTGAAAATATGATTTAAGTGCAGTTTTCTGTTCAGGGATATGGCAGGTTTGTGATCATGTTATGTTTTTATTAGTGCTGTGAAGTGGCATATGGACTGCTTAAAAGGTATACAAAATTAGTCAATAAAATAAACATTAGCAAACACAAACATGTGAAAAGAATAATTGAACAGATGCAGAAGCTTGCATGGTATCTTTAAAGGGGCCTTTTCATTACGTAATTCGTTTTAGCATATTCGTTAAAGGGTCAATGCTTTTGTACTGAGACTCTGAAGAGAGTGAGATCTGCCTTTATGTTGCAGGCATGTGTACTCATCCATCTAAAATCTTCACACTCCAGATAAAATGGCTTCCTTAAGGCTTTCTTCTTTGTTTCTCCCGCCACCTCCTCATGTAGCACCTCCTCCTTCAACCTCGAACTACTCAGGCAAGGATTAACAAAGTGAAAGGGCATCTGACACTTTGTTATTCTGGGCCTGCCCCTGGAGCCCCTGAGCATGAATTATTGCTGGGGCTTAAGCCCCTCGGGCGCGTACAACTTGTAACATTTGAAGAGAGTGGCAAGGCTCTGCCAGTGCTCTTTCCACGTTTGTTGGATTTGATGGCTCAAGCAGGGTTGCCAAGTATGAAATATTTACTGTGCAGCTCATGCTCTGAGACAAGGTGTCTCTATTCACAGTGCTCTGAGGCGTCGGATTGCCAGATGACTGGGTAGATGGCTGAAAGCAGCCCTGGAAGTTGTTTCCATTTCAGCCACATATTGCACTGGGAGGGGGCTAGTGAGAGAGTTTCACCTTTTCTAAGAGGGTTTGGAGGGGGTTCCCCAAAGGATATTACTCAAAGTTATGAAGCCAATTTATGAATTCCACTGTACATTCCAATGATCCACATATATTAGCTAAAATAAGTAAGTTTTAAGAGAGTTCCAAAGAGAAAATCACTATCTGTTGTATAAGTATTGGTATATGCATTCATTGGAACTTCAATGGGGTTACGTTCTTTTGGGAGACTTAGTGGAATCTAGGGAAGGAATGTGGGAGTTAGAATCTTGGGGGGACATTGACAGTTGCTCCGGGACTGTGGAGTACGGAGGTTGTAACTGAAATAAAATCTTGGAAGAGCCTACCTCGCTACACGGTTTTCCGTGCTTATTACTTCACATTTGGCGATGAGCTGTGGAGTGAACCTGGCAGTGTTCACCTTCTTCTCCTGGCCAGTGCTTTCCCATTGGCGTCAGCGTGTGGCCGTATTCCTTTAAGGTGAGGAATTGATGAAGCAATGTGTTTATAAGAGAACCAACCTGGTGCGACTCACTGCTTTGACTATTACGTGTTCTACAAGTGATGCATGATAGGCATTGTTAACTGACACGGCCCACTGTGTGGTGAGGTACGTGGTATACATGTGACTTGCGATGCATGCATTTGTGTGTGAGCGGCTATTTTAACTCTTTGGCAAGCATACCAATGTGGGTGTGCCCATCTTAGATTGCCGATCAGTGTTACCTGGTAATGTCACTATATTAATTCTTGGGGAAGAATACCAATTGAGAGTGGCCATTTCAAATTGGGCTGGTTTTGAGACCTGGTGGCCATTTTACGCCATTTGAAATGCAGCCATAATTGGTGGCCATTTTGGTTTGGGAATCTAGTAACCAGCCAGCCCAGCTGTTCACTCTCTTCTGTCTAAATGTTTCCCTATCAATGGCAGTCATCTTGGATTGGGGAATTTAGTATCAGCAAACATGGATTATATTGGAACTAGGGTATGTTGAAGAGATTGTTTTGGCTTTTTCAGATGAAAATAATCTAATTTGAAATATTTTTCTCCTCGCCCAAGTGGAATTAACATTTTATATTTATCACTTTCTTTTCAATATTCTCAATATTACAGCTCCTCCTGCCTTTCTACAAACAGAAGGTGAACCTCCAATGAAATGGGAGCTTTGGTATCCTGTTTTTTCAGATTATGTGGATGTTTTGGAAGAGAAGGAATGCTCAGCGCAGAGGAAGTTGGCATTGCTTAAACCATGCTTTAGGGATATGGGATTAAAGGAGTTCAACAATCTACCTCTTTTGGAAGTCATGGATGATTTGGATGTTTTTGAGCAGGCAATAAAGAAAATGAGCATTAGATTTGGAAAGCAAAATAAGTACGGTGATGGAAAGATTCAAGTTTAATTCACATGCTCAAAAGGATGATGAATCCATTGAGGATTATGTTTAAGCTTTACGTGAATGAACCACATTTTGTGAGTTTGAAACTAATAGTTTTGACCAGTTCTACGGGACCGAATTATGATGAAAACAAAAAGCAAGAAGATTCAAGAAAGAGTATGGGTGAGTGCTGAAACAACTTTAAATGCCATCATTGCTATTGCTATAGGTATAGAGTATTGTGAGAAATTTGTAAGGGAAATTAGAGGGCATTCTATTAATCCAAATGACGTGAGCAATGAGGTTAATGTTATGATGAGCAATTCCAATGTCAAACATAGGAAGCATTCTGACAATAGAGCATTTGAGGGGAAGACAAGTCCAGTGTGTTTCAGATGTAGAAGTTCATATCATGTAGGAAACTTCAAAGGTTGTCCCTCAGTGGATAAAATATGCTTGAATTGTAAAAAAACCAAAAAAGAGACACTTTGGCAGGGTGTGCAAAGCCCGTTTGATAAATAAAGTCTGTTGTATAACTAGTGAGGAATGTGGGGAAGAAGTAGGAAATATTAATTCAATTATTTATGTGACTGACAAAAATGTACAGGGTTTCCTAAATGCGATGGAAAGGAAATTTCTGTGATGGTAGATTCATGCGCATATTATACAACTATTAGAACATCTGTGTTTTGCGAGTTATGGGGAGGAATACAATTGTTGGCTCCTGATGTTCAACCATGTGGTTACTTGGGAAATGAAACTGAGCTGGAAGGATACTTTCTGGCTGATTTGGAGGTTAATAGGAGAAGAACGAGAGCAAAAATGTATTTGACAAAAAAGGAGGATTCCTTCTTGAGTGGGCCACATTAGCAGGAATTGGGTATGAAGGTTGACCTGAATGCATCTCCCACTGTGTATGTACTGATGTTGGATATGCATGGCTCACATTTTGTAACCGAGGTAAAGTCATTACACCCTGATATTTTTTGGGGAAAGGTAGCAAAATTTGTTGGGAGGGGGATATAAACACAAAATATTTCTCAAGGATGGAGCAGTTCCAGTCAGGCATATGGTAAGAAAGGGGCCTTTGGTCTATCGAGAGAAATTGAAAATAATGTTGGACGTTTTGTATTAAAACAAAAGTATTATTTGAAGCAATTGAATCATCACCATGGGTGTCTCCAGTAGTGATCTCTATCAAAGGGTTAGGGCCCGATCACAAGTCTGGAAGTTCATGGGCTGCCAGAATCCTGTGTGCGTAATTGTGAAAGCCTGGTTTTGCTAGTATTGCATTGGCTGTTCAACGATAAATGAAACAAACTCTTGAGGGTGTTAAAGGTGCTGGAGCATTTGAGGATGATATTATGGTGTTGGGAAAGACCTTTGAAGAACATGATAAAAATGTATATGTGGTAATGAAAAGCTCCAACTGATGTTTGACTGTACAAGTTTCTAAATGAAATTTTTGTAAGGAAAAAGTTGAATATTTACACCATGAAATTTCACAAAGTGGTATAAAACCAAAACGGAACAATGTGGAAGCTATTGTACATGCTGCAGCACCTATCTCCAAGGACCAATTATTATCGTTTCTGGGTATAATAGAGTTTTCTGCCACATTTGTACCGGATTATGCTACAAAAGTTGATCCCTTAAGGTGTTTGTTATGGAAAAATGTGAAATTTAGATGGGAAGAAAGTTAACAGAGAGTTTAAGTTATTAAAGGAAGAAATCATGGGAGCATCCTGTTTGAGACCGTATAATGCTGGGAAAGAATGTGTGGTGACTGTGGATGCGAGTAGCATGGGATTAGTTGCGGTTTTGATGCAAAGAAATAAGGGCAAAGAATGGGTCTTATCATATGCATTACATAACTAAGGCCTCCTGAAAAAACTTACGCTGTGTTTGAAGAAAAGCTTTAGCATATACCTGGGCTGTACAACATTTTAGACAATTCTTGTGGGGAACACAATTTAATTTAAGGACTGTCCATAAGCCCCTGGTGAGTATGCTATCTGCAAGTGGTGGCAGGACTCTGACAGCGTGGTTGGCTTGGCTTGTTTGGCAGCCAAATTGCAAGAATATAAGTGCATTGTGCAGTATATGCCATGATATGATAATGTCCACACAGATTGCATGTCCCATTTTCAATGTTTAATTGATGATTTGCTGAAAAGATGTCATGTAGCTTACACTGTAGATGATGTGAGAAGGGTGTGAAAGTTTGGGTGTGCAGAGGGTGATTTCAGGAGAAGAATATAAGGAATCATTGTAGAGTGATTAAGATTTGAATTCGGTTCAAAGATTTTTAAAAAATGGATGGCCTGAACAACGGAAGTTACGCAAGGATTTAGCTTTGTTTTATAAAGTAAGAAAATAGTTGATGATTTGTAATGGGATTGCGGTGAGGGGTGATAAGATAGTTTCTCCTCAGAATTTTTGGAGGAAAATATTTTCATTGGCTCATGAAGGACATCCTGGTATGTCTGCTATCAAATGAAGAGTTTGTGAATTTTATTGGTGCTCAAGGATTGATGGCATGATTGATGGTTGGGTGAGGGAGTGCTTTTGTAGTGATAAGTCGGTTATTTCATGTGTTGTTGAAATGGAACCAGTCGAGTGTGCTAAAGATCAATGGAGGAAGTTGGGAATCAATATTTTTTGTCTGTTTGCAGTGCTGCCTAAAAATTATGCTTTCGCTGTTCTGTTGATAGATTATTTCTCAAAATGGCTGGAGGTAAGGCTGTGAGAGAAAGTGGATTCAAGTTGGATTTATTGAGTTTCTGAATAAACATTTTTGCAGAGAAGGATTGCCTGAAGAATTGGTATCGGCAAGGGGTCCCAGTTCACAAGTAAAGACTTTGAGAGTTTTTTGGCCAGGTGTGGGGTGGTGCACAAGAGTTTTCAATTATCATCCCCAGGCTAATGGTCAAGTAGAAAGATTTAATAGAGTGGTCAAAGAGTCTAATCAGCTAGCCACTAAAAGTGGATTACCTTGAAGGAAGGCATTACAGGCTGCATTGTTGTAATATAGAACTTATTTGAATTCAGTTACTGGTATGTCTCCATTTGCAAGTGTTGAGAGGTAAAAACCTGGAATTAAGTTTAGTCCATGGTGACATAGGGGAAAAAATAGTTATGCTGTTACAGTTGATTTTGGGAAGATAGAAGAGAGATTGGAGGCGCACCAAAGGATGAAGATTCACTATTCTAAGAGAAGTGGTTCAGCATGTTATGGTTTAAAAATTGGGGATTTAGTGAGAATTAAGATTCCTAAATTGGTGGATAAGGGGTTAGCAAAGTGGTCAAATCCAGTGAAAGTGATTGAGGTTGTCAGAAAAGCTGTGCGTGCGGAAGGGGGAAGAATTTGGAACCGTAGGAGAATTTCTGTGTTCAAAAGGGAAGTCAGAGAGTGATGAAATACTGGTACCAGACAGTTGTGAAAACAATGTGTTTTTGGATCTTGGGAGTAATGCCCTGGGTGAGGGAGTTGGGAATTCTATGGTTCTGGAATGTGACTGGTGAATGTTGTGATTCAGATACATATTTGTCTTAAGACTCTGTGGTGTAAAAGTGTAAGAAACAGAAAAGGGTCTGAAAATTTCAAGAGTATATAAGGTAATGCAATTCAATTCCTTATATTGCGTTTAGCAATAGTTTTGGAAACTGTTGATTCATCTCTCTGTTGTGAAATGTTTATTAGTATGTTCTTATGGATTTTCACTGTATATTATTTGATTTACATATATTTGTTTTTTCTTCTATTCCGTTTTTGGTATACGTTGTGTAAAAAAAAAGAGGGGAGATGTCTTGTATATGCATTGGCATATGAGTTACTTGGAACTTCAATGGGTTAACATTTTGTTCAGAGAATTAGTATAATCTTGGGATGGATGTTAGGAGATTCAATCTGATGGGGGACGTTGGTAGTTGCTGGGGGACTGTGGAGCAAGGTGTTTGTAACCTGTGTTACTGAAATAAACTCTTAGAAGAACTAACCTCGCAAGACATTTCTTCATTCTTATTACTTCACTATTCCAATGCTTCAGAGTTTGCATGGCACCCAGGAGCACTAGTAGTCTGCCGCAGCAAACCACTTGTGTGCCTGTTGCAAGTGCCGCTCCAGGGGTGCAGATTTTGTAGGGCCATGTGGATAGATCATTTCTCAGCCCATCCAACCAGCTTCAGAGGCATTTCTGGCTCCATACTAAGAGTTGTGTATCACTTATAAGTACTCTAGTATTAATTACACAATGCTCATCTAAAAGAGCACTCTTTGAGTTTTAGCCTTTTCACAAGTCTATTGAATGAACTATACAGAACTGACAGCTATGGGTTTTTATTTATTTATTTTTTCTTCCAAGTGTCCTAAGTAATGGAATATGGTGACACCAGGCAGTGGGGTTATCTGGTAATCCTACAGAGAGAAGTCTCTAGGATTACCTACAGGGATAATCTTACAGGCAGAAGTTCCAAATGGCTAGATGCTGTGTGACACCTTCCACTTGTTCTGGCTTTGAAGCCAACCCAATATAAGATGCTAGGATTATCAGTCAAGTACTTAGACATTCTTCTTCTAATGCTATAGTTGCATTAATAGCATAATTACCAGGCGCAGTAACGTACTTACACATTCGTGGTATTACTGTGAAGTCACCAAAAAGTGTAAACAGGGCTCTTTTGTCAATTAACTTACATACTTTCACTGTGCTCCAATCTAAGAATACCCTGTGTATGTGTAATACCACTTTGAAGTTATTAAAAAAAGTGTAAACAGGGGTATTTTGTCAATTAACTTAAAAGCTTCCACTGTGTTCCTATTCAGGGGAGTCCTGTGTATGTGTAATACCACTGTGAAGTTACCAAAAATTGAATACAAGGGTCTTTTGTCAATTAACTTACAAGCATTTCACTGTGCTTCTTATCCAGGCGAACCCTGTGTATGTGTAACACCACTATGAATTTACACAAAAGTGTAAACAGGGTATTTTGTCAATTACCTTACAAGCTTCTACTGTGCTCTTATCGGGAAAACCCTGTGTACACGAATATCATGGTGAAGTTACCAAAAAGTGTAAAAAGGGGTCTTTTGTCAATTACTTTACAAAATTCTACTGTGCTCCTATCCAGGAGAACCATGTGTATGTGTAATACCACTGTGAAGTTAGCAAAAAGTGTGAATGAGGTCTTTTGTCGATTAACTTACAAGCTTTCACCGTGTATCTATCCTGGGGAACCCTGTGTAAGGGGCTATGAGCAAAACAAATCCTGCTTGTAAAGTGCTTTGGAAATAAGTCCATACTTTTAGGATCATTAGCTAAGAAGCCCCTGGTTGAATGTGTAAGACTGAACCACTGGATCCTCTGAAACTGGAAGACCATGTTTCCAAGATTCAAAAGCAGAAATTCTATTTCAGAAGGACTTTCGAAAGCTCCAAGTGGCTTCTGTTCACCTGGCTCCTCCAGTAAGTCAGGTACATCCTGTGGGCAACCCAATCCATATTTTGGGAACTGTATTGGTTCTTTTTCTATTAAGCTATGAGTCAATAGGTATTAGGATGTGAAGTTCTGCAGTGGAAAAGCCAGGACTAAGTCAAGGTATAGAAAATAGAAAAAAATAGAATAGTATATAAAACAGCATGCAATGTTGCTGCTTTGATTCTTAGGTAAAAAGACTCTGTGTGGAGTATGCTGAAACCAGACAACCTTTGTTTATTGGGCATTAACACTGAAAGGGTACATGGTAAGAAGTCCATCTATGTGTGGTTATCAGCCGAAGGTCTAACTATGCAGGATTCTAAGCAGTGCTTCGTTTGTAAACAAAAGATAGTTGCAGGAGTGATCAAGTTTCCTTAGGAGCCAACTCCCGGCACTGATGACTGCCAGGGTTGCTGAATACTCAGGCTGCTTAGTCTTGAATTCACACCATGCATTTATCTTCCACCACTCTAAACTTCCTTCCTCTTTATGTGAGTGTGGAAAGTTCTTTTTAATCCCTGCTTTCTCTTTGTCACTTTTCTGATCATTCTTAGCCTCATTCTTGCTCCTTTCTTTTTCTTGGTATCAGTCAAGGTCTAGGTTAAAATGAGTCTTAGTGCTGACTACCTGCTACTGCCAGCATCAATTAAACACTACCCCTAATAGAGGGACATAAAGTTGCTCTCATATGTATACAGTGAAGGTCCTCCAAAGTTGGATTCCTGATGAAACATAACTTTTGAAAATAAAAGCTTTTAATTGGATAAATAGTCGAGAGGGTTAAGGCAGAAATGCTATCGTTTTCTAAACTGATGGTCAAATGAAAGTCCGATCTTCTAAGTGAGGATCATTGAAGAGTAACTGCATGGAAAGAAGCCCATGTTTGCAAGATTCTGATACAGGCGTCGCAGAACACAGCTATACTACCGAATGACCCTATGGGCAGGTCTTTAAGAAGCGAGGTCCCTCCATGTATGGACTCCTAGACACAATCTCCAATTACAGTTCTCCGAGATAGGAAAGTCATGTTTTATGTGCTTTATCACAGGAAGGAATCTGTTAGGAGAACAGCACATTTAACTAACACAACTTACCCAGATGTCCATATCCAGCGATTCCAACCCGGACCTTCTTTTGGCCCGACATTGCATACACCGATCCCTGACCTGTTGAAGCAGATCAAAAAGATTTGGTTCAATTGAATATCTGGTACGTTCTTTTTTTCAATCATGCACCTTTGGATTTGGACAATCATGAGATTTGCGAATGAACGAGTGCCAACACTATCATCAGCGTTTTGGCTTGAAGTGATCAAGGAGAGTGGTCAACTCCCCCACTCAAAATGCAAATGCCCAGTAGCGTTTCTATCAAGAGTTACAACTTTTCAATTTGCGATAGTCAAAAAAGGTGCACTTTTAATATTGTGCAGCCCACTGACCCAATTCCTTCACAAATGTTCATGTAGTTCTACTTCTCCATAAGCTTTCTAAGAAGCAAAACTATGCATTTTAAAACTACTTTCAAAAGTATACTAGCTATTACAACCAATTAAATCCAGAAATACTAAGTGAACCTCTTACACACATAAAACAAGCATTGGCATAGCCAGTAGGTCTCGCCTTTGGGATCTTATAGGTGTTTAGTTATCCAGCACAATATCCTTGGTGCAACAACATCAAATGTTGCATGGCTAAACACTTATAAGGTCCCAAAGGCGCGACCTATTGGCTATGCCAATGCTTGATCAATGCTTTGAATGGTTTGTAATGATATGGCATGGAGTGGAATGATGTGAAACGGAAGTGTGTATAGTTGAATTTTTGTGGATTCTAGACTGATTCACTCTTCATAGTCATTTCCTTTGTCTTACAAACAGGCCAACTTGAGAACACCTGGAACAGGCTTAACGCCACTGTTTAGCGATATACAGATAGACATCTGCATCTCCAGCTCCCCAGGAGGTCCTTGGCGGCTGTGCATTTATTTATTTGTTAGCATTAAAATGAGAACTGTATTTTTGTATGAGCGGTGGGCTCTGCCACCATTCTAAAAGATGAGCTTCTGATTAAGTTGTCTAAAGGTACTTAATATAAAGCAGTGCCTTTTAATTTTATACCCACAGTGCAAAACTGGATGCTCATTCCTGCTAACACGTGCCAAGCGGGTTTGATTCCAGCATTGGTTCAGAGCTGCCTGCCAGCAATATCATGCACTGTAAACAGATGTGCCACCTGGTGATATAAAGAAAGAGAAAAGTTTTCTCTGCCCTAACCTGGTGGGCACATAGCTAATATGAATCACTGTTTTGTGTAGTGCTTAAACAAAAGCATATGCAAGCGCAGCGATAATTTTACAATATTTATATCGGCAGCATAAAAGCCTAAAGTTCCCTCTTGGACCAGGTCAAACACTGCTTTGCAGCAGGCATGCTAAGCCACCATGTTATCAGTAGTGAAAATGAATCACTTATCGTCTTACCTGTATATATTTTCAATCATTCACACATTCAACAAGATACTCTTTATAAATTTAGCTTGCAGTGGTTCCCAAACTGTGTGCTTTGCGCATGCCACCTCTTGCTGGTTTTGACAGCGCACTATGGTGCAGTGACGCACAGATGGGGAAGCACTGCAGGGGGGTGTTAGTGCTAATCATTTTCACCATGTTCCGGTCGCATGCCCTACATTTCCGTTGGCGGAGTGTGGGGATCCTAAATCGGTCTAACGTTTATTTTGCTGCTGTATTATGGAAACTAAAGAAAGAACGCTGTATGAAAAATGTAGACTTGCGCTTCGATGCAATTTCAGCAACGTAATCAGAATTTACCAACTCTCTGCTGCCTGGATCCGCCGTCCAGTGAAGGTTTGTTACTGTGCTGCGAGGCCTGCCTATATTTCCTAGTGGTGTAGATTCTGCTTCCTTGTTCCTATTTCCTCCGCATCTGCTAGCTGTTCTTTTCATGCCGGGCCATTCTGGAATGCAGCTAATTCCAAGGAAATAAAAAACAAGCGCGCGCGCCTAAAAAAGTGTTGGCAAAAGTGAAAGTGTTTTCCCTTGCGAGAGCGAGCCACGGGCACCATGTGTTTGCAAGTTCATTACAAACATATGGTGTCAAGCTCACTCCCGCAAGGGAATCGCCAAACGTGCACGCGTTGCCATTGAAGGCAATGCAACGCGTGCACGTTTTTGGGACAAAAACCGTAGCGATTGCTACAGGTCTTTTTCCTATGAAGCACATGCGCGCTGCGTAGGCGAGACCTAAAGATATTGGTATGAGCATCAGATGGCTTGGTCAGCCAGTTGCATCTTCTCACAGCATCATGCTCTGCGGTTATTTCAATGAATTGCAATATTTCATTTGTGACTGTACCTGACTACATTCACAGTAGATACTCAAAAAGAACTGTGTACGTTTTATTGTCCTAAAACCTCATTCCACTTAGTACTACCTAAAAACAAAAGCAGACAGAGTTTAAACTGAAGGGAAATCCTGACAAATTTAGTAACGCTAGGTTGAGCTGAATGGTCAACTGCTGTAGAATTCATGCCCACTATATTTAAATAAGTTAAATTCAGACATTTATTATTTCTGAGTACTTTCGTTTTTTGGGAAATTAAATCTTTATCAACTCGTTCTTCTAAACTAAGGTTTAGGAAGCTTGGTCTTTTAAAAGTAAATATGATGCACATAAGAAAGCACTGGAAATAAGGTGGTACTTGAAACAATTTCTTCTACATTTCATGACTTGGAAGCAATGTTTTCTTATGGAACCGAGGCAAAGAAAAGTTGCCCATAAAAGTGTATTGCTTTGTGTACGAGGCAGGCAGATTGTGGCACATGGTATGGTTAAAGATACTTTTTCAATTTCATAGAAATTTACTTTTGAGGAGCATTACTCCATGGCAGGGTCGGCTGGCGTTCATGGGCGAGATGGGCGCCGCCCTGCCACCCTTAGGGGATTAAAACAATTTGAGCTGGAACACAGAGCAGCTAGCAATACATTGTGCTGGCTGCTCGGTGAACAAACATGGGCAAATCCGGGGTTTTCTTTGAGGGGGTGGGGGGATGATGGCTCTTGGCTCTGCTGCGCATGCTTTTGGCTGGGCGAAGATTTCTTCGACCTGGAGCCAGAAAGCAGAGCCGTGAAGCCACACAGGTGGGCAGGATCTGTGTATCACTGCCAGAATACAGCTTTTAATTTGGGCGTTATTCGTAAAGCCGAGGGAGGAGTCAGAAGCTCCCCATTAATTCCAATGGCTGGGGGCAGGCCACTGAGGCCAGTCTGGCTTCGGGAAAGTAGTGGGGTGAGGCAGTGGCCTCTGCTTCTTCCTCGTGGAGACAAAGTAACAGTTGTTGTTTACTGAAGTGATTGGTGTGCTGGGTTCTGGGGGAGGTGGTCAATCCAGCATTTTCCAGTTTGTTTGAGATGTGCCTGCCTGCGTCATTGCCACTCTGTTTTCTGCACTCGGCAGTCACGACTCGGATTCGCAGCCCGGCGCGAGAGAACATCGAGCTCGTAGGATTAAGGTAGCTGTGTTTAGTTTGACTATTTTTTAAGCCTCCACCCCCGTGGCCTCTCGTCTAACCACTAACATGCAGCACCTGGCCTGTGGCCTCTCTGCGTCAGTCGTCCAAGCCTGCACATCGCGGCCTCTCCTCTGATCCCTGACAGCCTGGGTTTCATACTTCACCAGGGAGGTTTCATGCAAAAGAGGAAGTGAACTTGAAGTGAGGGTCAAGAGAAGTTTTGAAAGTCTTTCTTCACTGCACTGCATCGAACCCAAGTGTTGGGAGAGGCTGCCATCTTTAGGAGCTCACCCTACGAAGGCAGCACAGAGGATGCACTTCTGGAAAGGGTCAGCCTCGCCCCACGCCTGCAGCCACCCTTCCAGGAGCCCTCCCAGCACCACAGACACAGCCCCGCCCTGAAGGGTGCTGCTGACAGACCACACGAGGCGGGTTTCCTCTCCCAGGGATGAGAAATACAAAGCGACAGGCTCGCAGCGGCGCCTTACACCTTGCATCTAGCCTCCATCTGTATCTTTGATACCTAGGGGAAGCCGCTGCCAGTGGTTCATGCCCTAAGAGGCCTTTGCATGCTTTGACATCATTGTATTCAGCTGGCCAGTTCCACAGAAAACAGACAGTTTTGTCCATGCCGCACTTGGCCTCTCTGCGTCAGCCGAAGCCTGCACCCCGCGGCCTCTCCTCTGATCCCTAACATGTCACATCTGGCTGAGGTGTCTGCCCGTGAGTGCGGTATGGTTGGCGTGTTGAGTGCGGTGTGATCAAAGTGGCAGTGGCATAAGTGCATAGTAGGGTCAGACTTACAGTGTACAGGCGCCCTGTCATCTTCCAGGTTAGAGTGTACCTGTTTTTGGCATAAGTTTACCTCAACGGGGCAGAGAGGGGGCGTGTGTGAGACTATGTGTAGTGTACACGTGTTTGGGCAATCCTTTCTGCAATGGTTCTTTGTGTGGGGCGTCAAGAAGGGAGAAAGCCAGCATACTGCCTAGTTCTTCCCCTAGTACCAAACATCCTTTCCCCACACACAATTCCTTCTTCTGGAAATTAAGCAGCAAGATGGAATGTATTTTTGCAGTGCCCTGGTCGGCAAGCCACATTTATTGTACACAAGCTGCTGCAGGTTTACCCTTGACAATTAATTTCTGGCCTGTCTTTCATCCTGCGGTGAATGTATTTATATACATCCTTAATTTATGTCAGCTGCCTCTTTTCTGCTATTGTATTTCTCGGCGACAGGGACCCGTCTGATGGCCCACAGAAAGACAAAGTACACCAGTTCTATATGGACATATTAGAATAGGTACGTCTTTTATGCTCTGTTACCAGTGTTTGCATAGCGCACAACTGCTGTTTATGTTTTTTGACACCTGCAGTCTAGATGTCTCTTGTTTGTAGTAATTATGGCACTCAAGCAGTCCGTGGAAGGTGCGGGCAGTTTGTCGGGTCGAGAACTCCATGAGGACGTTAATAGACCACCAGGAGGCGCCATGTCTTGGAAGGCATTTACTAATTTCAGCCTGCTGGGTGTGTGTGCCTGTTGGCTTTGTTTCTGTCTGAGTGAAATGTGAGATTAGTCGGGAGTCTAGACCATGTGTTTAGCGTTCTTTACGTATGATGGGGGTTGACGCTGCCTGGAGCTGATTCAGTCTGCACACTGTTTGGAAGGCTGGTAATTATATATGTGTCTCACGTATTGCAATGTGTCTCACTTATTGTAGTGTGTTAAGTTTTCCTACATCAGATGTGGACAATCCCAGTACCATCTGAGTAGTGTTTGCACTATGATGGTTGCATGAAATTGTGTCGAACACGTCTATGTTTTCATGCGAAGTGCTGTTCAAGTGCAGCCTTTTGCCATTTGCATGACTTTTGACCAATGTTTGCACAACAGTGTGTTGTTTGGGCTTTTGGCGCATTCGGCTGCACTTGCTGCTTGTGGCGTTGAAGCATAGGTTGGGAGGAAAATCACCACACATTTGGGTTTTTTTTATTGTCAAAAGGCGGCTTTATGCAGGAGCAAGCTGGGGTGTATAAAACAATAATATACTCCAGCTTCTTGTCGCACCAACTAGCATGACATCACAGTGCTCTAACTGTTCTAAACTAGCTCCTTACAACACCCAAAGGCCTCTCTGCATCGGTGGAGTGAACACTGAGGGCTGACCATCCTGGGCCCAACATGATCTCGCCGCTCCCAGTGCTTAATTTGAGCCAGCAGTTTCCGGTGCTCGGCACCGGCACTTAATTGTCAGCACCGGTGCTTATCTCAGTCTGCCACATGTTGGCATTGTCTGCCAAATTTAGGTATGAGCACAACAAAAGCTGTTTATTCATTCAATATACATTAACAATGATTAATAGCTGCCAGTCCTGCCACCCAAGCCATTCTTATAGCTTTGGGGGCCTGGAATAGTATCAACTGTCACACTTGTAAGAGTGTGATGGTTAGTAGTCGTGTTGATACTGTCACTGGTAGCGCTAGCAGGGACAATGCTACAGTGTCCTCCTGACGAGGGCCCTGGCACCTATATTTTTACAAATCAATCAGTGGCCGCTCCTTTGTTTTTGCAGTCTGACGATGCAGTGTCCGAATCTGCCACGAAACCTTAGGTTTCCTGAACTTGAGGTGTTGTTAACACAGCCCTAAGCAGCTTCCTGGATACCTTTATGGAGCTGAGAACTGAGGAGAAATTCGAAGGAGTGCGTGTTTTCCGAGAAAAAAAATACCTCTCGTGCGCCGACTGCCTCCCGACTCTATTCTACTCCTGCTTGCCCCCTGTTGCTGCTGCTCGCGTGACGGAAGCAGAGGTAAGTGGAGTGCTCTGGTGCTGTCAGTCAACTGAACTCGTGCAACTCCACCTAACAGAAGCTCTCAAGCTTCCCGGGTGCTTTCCTGAGTAGCTCATCCCGTCAAGATTAGTTTCCATTCTGGGGCTTGGAAAGCTAAATGCATACTAGGATCGATAGGAATATAAGTGTCAGAATTCCCAGGTGAGTTCCTCACTATGGACCATGGAAATTTGAGAGTGCTGCATAAATGTCGCCCTGCTGACTCTATTCAGCAGAAATTGGACGATCCTATTAAAGTACTGGAGATAGGATAAACTATTTTAGTAGGATACTGAATATCTGTGGAGCTCTCTGGTGTCGTGTCATTGTGTGAGTGGGTCATCCATTTTTTCTCTATGCATCCTGGTACTTGTAGTCGTGTTCATCCCACTATAAATGTAAACACCTCATGTTATTTCCTTTTGAAGCTGAGGACGTGGGTATTGTATGGGGAATCTTGGGAGTTTGTTTGAATTCTAAAGAGGCAATTGCTTTTTAGAAGGGTGGATGTGAAATAAGAACTACCCCCTTCTAATGTGTGACTTGGCAGGGATTTGCTAACAGCCCCGAGCTCACACATTGTATAAATGAGACGGTTCTTAAAAGTGAGGCCCTGGATTCAAAGACCTCCTGAGTTCAGACTGCACCCAGATTGGTCTGCAGGGTTTGTAGGAAACGTTGAGGTTGGGGAAGGGAAGAGTAGAACACATGCCAAATGACCACTCCTGCTCTGGATATCCAAGACCTGCTACCCCCATTTGGAGCTATAATCTGACAATCTGTCAGGCTCAGCCAATAAATGGCCCAGGCCGAGACCTAGGTGGCCTTGCTAATTCCAGGGTCAATACCGTTTCACACCACCACTTCTGATAATAAAATAAAATCTCTGCCTTTAAACTGCTCTCTTGCATGCAATAACAGCTTAATGTGCTCTCTGCCCACATCTGCAGTATGTATGCAATATCTAAGCTTTTTGCCTGAACGAAATCAACGCATACAGTGAAGGACTACCTTAACCAAGTTTATAGAGAACAGGAGCATCCCTGTAGACTACTATGAAATGTGTGTGGTACATAATAGCAAGCAAAAGTGTTTCACTGAAATAATATTTATGAAAATTTAAGCTACAGAAAAAAATTGTGAATTATCCCTTATTTGCAGCAATAGAGGCACTGTCAACACACAAAAGACAACAAAAACACTGTGAAGAATCAGCGGCAGACGGTTTTAGCCCGGGGTTCCAAGGTCGTGTGTAATTGGCTTGGGGGTAATTTTGCAAGCACACAAGTTAGAGGATTGGGCACATTTTTGATATATTTCTAATGTTTTCTTCTCACTTGTGCTTTAACCCCTTCCCTGCTCATGACGGAACCGTTCCGTCATGAGCCACGGTTGGCGTGTGCTCATGACGGAACGGTTCCGTCATGACAATCCTGTTGGCGGCCGCTCCGCCTGCGCGGCGCTGTTTCCCCGCCTGTGCGAGGGGACAACGCAAATGGGCGGAGTCATGACGGAACCGTTCCGTCATGAGCACAGCTCAACTGTGGCTCATGACGGAGCGGCTCCGTCATGAGCACAGGCCCACCGCGCTGCCCCCCTGCCCCCCCCCCAGCGCTGCAGCGGAATGTCCGCAGCAGCGAAGGGGTTAAAATGCTATATTTGGACCCCGTGTTTGCAACAATTTGCAGTAAATATGTGGTGCAAAAGCCACCCTTGGAACCCATTTTTTTAAAGGTTTTCTTGCGGGGGTAAAACCCTCTCCGCACCCTGCTTTTGCAGTTCAGCCTCGCTCGCTTCGCTCGCTCGCTTGGTATACTTCGATACTATTTTTCGCCCCACCACTTTCAAAATCCACCAGCTGCCCCTGCTCCATGGAGGACAACAGAATGACAGAGGGCACAAACTATTAGAATAGACCTTGTTTTCAAACATTCCAACGTTTGACCTTCTCGTTCTCCCTGCTTACTCCCTGCTTAATGTATATAAAGCTAACCTCAATAAGTGGAATGTACTAAGAGCTTTACCCATTCTACCTGAGATATACTCGTCGATTAAAGTCCTTTCTTTCGGTGTAGGCACTGGCCTGTGACTTGGACCTATAACAAGGGTAGACGGTCTCTAATTACCATTGTCAATGAAATATAATGCTACAATAGGCTGTCTGGACTCAATTGGTTAGAAATAGTTTTTAATGTGATAGCAATTTGGAGGTTTGAAGAGCCCATGAGACCTGAGATGATTACCAAAAGCACCAGCCTAATGTGCGCAGCTCCTTCTTGGGGACTATGTTGGGATAAAATAAAAAATAAAGAAATAGGGACTATGTTGGGATAAAAAAGAAAAACAAGAGTTAAAATAAATGCTTACAGAACACAAGAAAGAAAACTTTGAAGCAAACTTTAAACAAGCATTGGCAAAGCCTATAGATTTCACCTTTTTGCTTTGTCATACAAACCTGAAGCCTTTGCCCATACTTTCTGCTTATACTGCTCAATTGCTGGAAAAAATTATTATTGCGGGTGCTGAACACACTGGCAAAATAAAAGCACAATGTAGTGTATGTGCGCATGTATGGTGATGCATATGCACATGGTGTCATCATGCTACAGTGACCCACCTTTATGACGTATGCATGTGCATGTGTCACAAGTCATGCACATGCATTTGTCTTGATGCAGTGGCCATTTTGTTTTAAATATGCCATTCAAATATTGTACATGCCTATTTTGGATCAGTAAATTAAATAAAAAACGGCCCTATTTTATTCCACAAAGAAGATGCAGCTAAGTGCAAAGTGCAGCTACAGGGCCCTAAAAAAACCTGAATGTGGCAGTGGGGCAACATATGTTTTTCAGTAGTTTTTAAATTCCTATTTTAGAGAAAAAAGCTATTAACTGTGAATGATTTCCCATAATTCACAATGTCTAGGTGATTTGCAGGCTATTTAAATTCTCTAAACAAATGAAAAAGTCAGTGCTGGAAATGCTTCCACAAAGCCGGTGCTGCTCTCAGAGCATTCATGAGCACACCTGGCAGGCTCCCTCCTGCAGGCCCACTCTTGAAGCAAGCATCTACCTATGAATCCTGCCCAGGGCGAGAAAACAAACACTGTAAAGGCAAAAGCCTCTCCCAGAAACTCACATCGTCCCACATTGCACTGTACTTTCCTAAACATACTCTGTAGCAACAACGTATTACAATAGAAAAACGCATTTTAGAATTTACGATTACTGTATTATTATAATTAATGATAATAACAATATTAATAGTAATAGTCATCATAATTATATTATGAATAGTAATAATAATAATACTGTATTACATTGTTAATAAAAGCCATTACAAAAACATGTTAATGCACACGCATGACTTTCAAAATATGTAAATCCATAAAATCATTGGTAAAACACTCAGAACGAACACATTAGAGGCAATATATTACATCCGAATAAGAGTGAAGGCTATGATTTCAGACATATAATCTCAAATTGGATACTGAATTCTCCCGATGCATTTCAATCACAACGTCTCAGCCTGACTTATCGCTTTAGTGGACATTCATGCAGACTTAGCCTTCAGAGTATGATGCGATTATACTCTTCGCGCCAAGGCAAACTTTTAATTTTGCAGAGACTATTTTTTTTAAACTTTATGAACCCATTGGCTGGCTGCATGTCTTCAGTGCTGAAGCATTTTTCACCGTCTTGGCACAGGTTCTAATCCCCCCTTCCTTTCTATGCAGGCTGCGAAAGCAGCATAGACTATGGGCCAGAGTTTCAGATGCATGCTGGAAGAGCCTCTGTGGCCTGTATGTGAAGTGGTTTTCCATTTATGTTTAAGTGCCCCAATGTCAAACAGGGCAAATCAAAATGTAGTTATAGCCCTTTAAATTTTTTTTTTTAATGTTATTGGTTTTTGAGCACTTAACCACCGCATTACATCGCCACCGGCCATAACAGATAATGGAACCACATGTTGCACAATATAAAACGTTTCATGTTAAGGCATCCCAATATATGTCAACCATTTCCTTAAAAGTTTCTCATGCTTCTTGGGGCAACCCCGGTATATGTAGACCACTCTCTCCTGCATGGTGCCGCAGCCCCGGTCCACCGCCTGCCGCCAAGAAGCCATTGCCACCATTTAGCAATGTCTCTCTTCGCCAAAGCCACCCCAATCCTCAGAAGAGTCTGATACCCAATGGTGTCACTTACACCTTCCAGGACTCCCAACAATTCGACCACTGGGGAGCAATGGGTCTCCCAATCACTCCAGTATAGTCCTTTTTAAAATTCAATGAGAAGTACTCCCCAGTTTAAGGGTGAAGTTGTCCTTGAATATAAGATTCTACTAAAGTGTAATAGTGATTTAGTGTCTGGCATGTTCTGGTACCAAATGCACAGAAAGCAACATGCTTTTTTTTACCTGTTTAATATTACCTCGAAATGAGACAGAGGGAGGGAAGATTCCCACTTGTAAAAGATAAATCAAGTGAACTAGAGAGAGTAGTATGTTGCCTTTGGATTCTTTCTAACCCCTTCCTAATTTCTATCTACAAAAGTAATTTACATTTACATATCTTTGCCTGAAACTTAGAAGCATCCCCCGCAGAGGTACGGCTGGAATTTGGCCTTCAAAACCTGAAATTCCAAAGTATGAATTCCTTTGTGAAGCTGTGTCATGAATTTCGATCATCAGAACCCGGCTCATTGAACTGCCTATGCTGGGAAGAGAAAAAAGCCCAAATGGCCCAAGAAACACCCACTAAATGGGGAGCTCACTTGAGAAAAACCCAGGCATTGATTTTAGTGTCTTTGATAACCATAGAAAGTTCTTAAAGTGGTAGGTGTGGCGAGCAGCCTTCAGGCTTGTCTTGAAGAAGTGTTAAGCAGCTTGTTTTACCATTTTATTCTGTAGTGCAAGTTAGATGAATAGAAATCAAAGTGTTTAGCAAAAATAAGACTATTTATTATAACACAATATAACACAATATCACTATCACATTGGTATATCTCCTACCCGGAGTTATCAACACAATACACAAGAATACTTAGAAAGCAATCAGAAATTTAGCACAAAAATACAGTGGGAGACCAAACCATATACTAAGAAAGTGGAATGCAAACTGCAACGGAGGGAGGGACTTGGACCGGAAGACCCAGAGGAGCCATGCACACAAGAAACCACCCATGATAAGTACCCAGGAACCCCACGGAGGTTGTGTACATAATGGAAAAAACAACTGCTTACCCAATGGATGTCAAAGGAAAAGTCACAGTTGCAGTTTTGAAGAAGAAGGACCCTTCACAGAGGCCCCGGTAGAAACCCTCTTTGGAAAGCCACCCCTCCCGTGGATGCTCCGGGAAGCAGGTTACCTACACCAGGGAAGCTGGGTGAACACGGGTGAAGTGTCGTCGGGCCCTGCAGTAGACAACAATGAACAACTTCGAAGAAGATGCCTCTGGAAAGACTGTGAAGGTTTCTAGTGAAATTCAAGAGTGGATTCTGGAAGTGAAGAACCTGCAAGCAGAGGGGACAGAGTCTATGCCACTCGATGGTGACCAGGGGGCACATAGACACAATGCCCACCAATGCCGGGAGGTTCTGAAGAGTCCATGGTGACATTGACGCTGCAGCTATGAGGGCCAGGTGCCGCTGAGAAAGACCAGGAGCCATGCAAGAGTTGCCCAACGTCGGATGTTGGTGTCTACGTTGCCGGTGGCCGGCAGGAGCACCAACCATCCTTGGTAGCCACAGTTGATGTGGACGATGAAAAAGGAGCAACGTTGGTACCAGTAGGGTCCAAGGGACTCCCTAACAGCAGGAGAGTCAGAGCAGGCCCGAGCAAGCAGGGTAGCCCACTGAAGCAAGAGAAGACCCTCAGGAGGACCCACAGGCCGAAGGCAGAGGAGTCGCAGGAGGACTTCGAGCAGCTAACCAAAGATGGAGGCCCATGGTGCAGAGGATGCAGTGAGGATGCTGATCTTGGAAGGAAAAGGTGCTGGAGGCTTGACCTTGTTATAGCCCGAAGATCTCTGGAGTGCAGAGACAGCAAGCCGTGGCAAGGGTAAGTCAACACGGTGCAAAGGGGTTTGGTTCTAGCAGTTCAGACGAGGGATACTGGCCTCAAAATTGCGGAGAGGACAGGTTAGGCTTCCAGGGAATTGCAGAACCACAACCTGTGTTGCTGAGCCTCGGGAAGTCCTGAAAACGATAGTAGCAGCAGACAAGTCAGCTTTGTTGTGGTGCCAGCAGATGCAGGGGAATCACTGCTTCACTACAAGGGAGATTTCTTCCGGTGTCCTTGATGCCCACAGGTCTGTTGAAGAGCCTGGATGAAGTACAGACACAGACGATGAAGAAAACTTGAAGAACATTGAGACCAGGCGCAGCAGGAATCTTCCTTGGTGCGGTCTCGGTTCCCGTTGAAGTCCAACGAAGTCCAAGTGTCTAGATGATTGAAGAGCAACATAGCTTCAGAGTTGAGTCTTGTCCCATGACGAATCTAAGGACCCACCCATTGGTAAGCCCTTAAGTACCCTAAGCAAAGGGTCTAGAGATCATCAACAAGTACTTACTTGCACCCACTGGGGTGAACCACTTAAGAACTTCATGCACCAGCTTCTCATGGGGCGACCCGGAGGAGGAGCTAGCGGTGTGCGCTCCATTGCGGTTGTTTATAAAAATGGCTCCCTCGAGCTTTGAGCTGACGAGCTCGTGGACGACGCACCTGCGTGCCTGTGCGGGCACTGAGGCCCTTGACGGTTGCTTGGCGGCCCTCTCTTCCACCCCTAACTATTTTCTCTACTGAGGAGGGAAGTTATCCCGAAACCCGAGCCATGTCTCGGGCGATATTTTAAAACCCGGGACATGTATCGGGTCTAGAGATCATCAACAAGTACTTACTTACACCCACTGGGGTGAACCACTTAAGAACTTCATGCACCAGCTTCCCATGGGGCGACCCGGAGGAGCAGCTAGCGTTGTGCGCTCCATTGCGGTTGTTTACCCTAAGCAAAGGGTTAGGACGACTTGGGGGTCCCTCCCAGAGGAGGGGCTGGACAGAGGGGAGGATACTCCCATGTCCTTGATCCACTTTTGCGCCAGAGCAGCAGACAAGGGCTCCCTTTACTTGTTCAAACTAGAGTATGCAAGGAAGGCACCAAATGTACCCTTCAAAGTAGTCTGGTCTCGCTGGCAAGTGCCCCCACCAAGTGCCCAATACACTAAGTCTTGTCAGGGAGGTGGCCACACCTCCCAGTGACAAGAAACCTATTGTTCTACCTTCCACTGCTTGAGCTTGGCTCAGCAGCATGAGGGTAGAATCGGGTCTGTGGTCTGCAGCTGCACTAGCTTGCTGGCAGACCCTGCAAGGCTGTTACCTGGAGAACAGGGGGGTCTCCTAAGGAGCCTCCCCAGTACATGGAATCATACTTCCAACACTAGAATCGATGTTGGGGCATGATTTCAACATGTTTGATACCAAACATGACCGGGTTTGGTGCAGCCACTGTATAGTTAGACATCTCGTAATGACTGATGTCCACTATATGTCCAAAAATAGCTGACCACTGTTAGAACCGAGGTCCTAGGGACCACTGACTCTGACACGGTAGCTTGGCGCGAGTCACTTAGCCACGCCCGAGGCTATGTGTGAAGTAGTTGTGCAGCAGACCCCCACACTGACAAAGTAAAGCACACACAATAAAGAGACACCACTCCAGTTTCTTTTAGGAGAAAACGTTTCTTTATCTATTTCTTGTCAGGGTTGAAAATGCAAAGGTCCCGCAGTATGCAGAGTAAACGGTTTTTGTATCTTCAGGTCAATACAGACAACAATGCTTATGCAGATATATATTCAATTCAGGCAACAAACCTATTGCAGATATCTACTCCTTACAGGTAGCAATCCTATTGCAGATATATATTCTCTACAGGTTCAAGGGAGGCATTTCAGCAGGAGGGGGCATGTCCCAGACGGTTGTTACCCGCATCTGATTGATTTGATTTTTCAATTTATAAAGCGCAACGATTGCCCGAGGGCGTCTTGGCGCTGGAGGCTAGGTTGACGAGGTTCTCAGGCCCCCATGTGACTTGGACTGAGCCCCTTGAAGGTGAAGGTCTGGGGCACACAACGTCAGCTTCAGAATGCAGGGAGTTAACTACGGTCCACGTTGTTTGGTCCAGATCTCACTCGGCAATTGGGCGGTCACGAGGTTGCCACTTCTCTCACGACTCAGTCCTTGGCAGCCCCGCCTCTAATGAGGGAAAGCCTCCCGCCTGGGATGTTACCTGGCGCTGGGTGGGCCGGAGCTCCTCCGGTCTCTCTCTTCTGGGCGAAGGCGGCCGCCCCCGCCCTGCGGCCAACTCCGGCTCGGCCTCCGAGGTCTCGGTGCACCCTTCCCGCGGGAGGCTGATGTAAGCGGGGACGTGCCTCACTGGAGACCTGGTTGCCAAGGGACGCTTCCCAGGAGCACCAATCCCAGCGCGGCTCCCCTGACGTCACGGGGAGCCCGCGCAGCTCTCCTCACAGCTCCCGGGCCGGCGGCGGTGATCTTGGGCCCACAGCGCTCTTCTGACCAGCGCTCCTCAGGGATTTGTCAGCACCGAGGCAGGCACCGGATGGCGGCGTTGAATTCGCGGTGACACGCACTTCTCCTCTTTCTTCACTGGGGCTGCGGCGGTGATTTTGATACGGCGGCACTTCACTGACACAGCGCGTGGCAGCAGTCCAAGGCTCAGGCACACAGCGCCACCCAGGCACAGCACTGATAATGGATTTCAGGGGTCAGGCACCCAGCGCAACCCAGACGCAGCACTTCACCCCCACGGCGCTACACAGCCACGGCTCCGCAGCGGGCTCCAGGTCAGTTACCTAGATTTGTAGTGTCAGTTCATTCATGGTGTTAAGAGTCCCATGGTCAGGCAGTCAGTTAGCCTGGTTGGGGGAAACACCCTGGGGATGGTATTCCTGGTTCCCCCCTCGCAGGGCAAGGTCAGCAGGCAGGCAGGGTAACTCATCTAACTTGGGGCAGCAGCTCCTAGGACCAGTCAGCCTCAGTAGTGTAGCAATCCCCCTAGCTCAGCAGCCTTCACTCCAGAGGAGGGTCCCCAGGTCCAGAAGTGTAACTTCCTTATCAGGTTCCCTCCTCTTCTTTTATACCCCTAGGTCAGGTGACCCTTCAAAAAGGGCGGCAAGTTTTGGCAGCAACCTGGGGGGGGTTGGAAGGTTCTAGAGGAATCTGGGGACTCTGTGGTGTCTGTCTATGGTGACAAGAGGCGGGATGGTCAAGGTCACAGTAGCATTAAGTCCCAGCCTTATCCCAACTATTAGTGCGCAGAGAGGACAGTGGCCTCACCGCAGTAGCAGGGGCCTGTGACAACCATGTTGTTAGGAGAGAGCACCTGCACCTCAGCACTGTTTAGCAGCGGTAAGGCGCCCAGAGTTCTATGTCCAGCAAAAATGGCGGTCAATGGCAAGGCAAAAAGGGAAAAAAAATGTAGGGGAAGACCAACCTAGGCTGACAGGTCTCACAACCACACTTAACAAAGCCTGGAGAATCAACTCTGGTGTTTGTAGAGGTGTCCTGGTCATGCAGGAGCACACTCACACTTGTAACCAAGCAACCTGCCCTCAGGACTGAAGAGCCTGCCATAGGGGTGACTTATAGGTTTAAAGTGCGGTGCAGTGAGAGGTGCAAGCACCAACCTACACAGGCTGCAATGGCAGGCCTGTAGTCACAGTTTAAGTGGACTCCGATGGGTGGCATAATACATGCTGCAGCCCATGGGAGACCCCTGATCTACCTATGCCCTGGGTACCTTAGTACCATATACTAGGGACTTAAAAGGGTACACCAGTAGCCAACTGTGAAGGTACCTAAGTACTTACAATGTCAATTTAGGGTAAAGAGCACAGTTGCTGGGGTCCTGATTAGCAGCATCCCAGCAGAGTAAGCCAAAAAACACACTGAAACCAGGCAAAGGTGGGGTAACCATGCTAGAAGGATCCTACCTTCTTAGAGTAAATCTGAGGCAGCGCCAAAAACTAACACCTGAAGTTGTGCAACAAGGAGAAATACTTGTATTTCTCCTCGTTTTTTGCTCTTTCTATTTGTGCTGCATTCTGCAGCAGACAAAAGGAGCAAAACACCATCAATGATTGTTTTTGTGCAGGAAGATTGCACAAACTCAATCATCCGTGCAACGCAGGCACCCTTGCACGGTACAAGGGAGCCTGCATTGGCGCATGGCTGTTGTTTGTGCACCAGTGCAGGGGAGGGCACAGGGGTGTGCCTTATTGTTGTAAATACTGCACATCCCTGCGTTTTTTTAATTGACGCAGCTCAGTGCAGCAAAAGTGCTTGCGGCGCCATGCTGCCCCACCATTACATTGTAAATACGTCCCCTAGTATACGCAATGCTTGCACGGTTGGCTGTTTAATCAAATTAAATTTCAGTCAAATATAGGCCACTGAGGTGGAAAAGAGGTGGGCGAAAAGCTGCTTCAACAGGTAGCATTGAATTATGGCCAGTTAATCACAAATTCTGAGAGTACCTCACAGCCACAGGTTAATAGTGGCATAAACCTTGCACTGATAATATGTACTAGGTGTTTCACTGATAGACCACTCAGGATGTTCAACAGGGCAAACATTAGAGTATTTGCCTTAGATTTTAGTTTAGTCTTGGATGGACCGGCTCTGAAGTTGGCTAAAACGTTGGTATTATCAGAAATGTACAGGTTACATAAAGGAGGAACTTGACACATCCCTGTTTGAGGCTTCTATTTGAATATATTTCTTTGACAGGGATGCATTTTCACCAAGTATTACCTGGTAGAAATTCTACATCAGTTATTGACCATGTGTTGATATCTTCCCCCGTTAGTCGCTTGTGTGGTACACCAAGGATTATCCAGTCGGTCGGGAGTGATCAAGACATAATTATATTGCCTTTTTTCTTTTAGGGTGAGAAATGTGTAGCCTCCCCTATAGACAACTATATCATCCCTATTAGGCCCAAGAGGATGCAAGTTAACTGGACAGAAATTAAGCCAGATAACATTCTCTGAAAACTAGTAGCCAGGAACTATACCGATATTAGGTATTGCCTAAAGGAAGCAGTGTCCCCTGATAGGTTGTTTTCTAGCTATAATTATATTACCTGTTCTATTAGTTCACTTTGACTCAGAATTCTACCTCTCCTTGAGCTTTGGAATAGGGGATGGTTTGACCATTCATGCACCCAGGCCTTTCAGTACCTGAAAGTGCCACTACATTGATGCCTACAGGATTATAATCTAATAAAATCTCTTCGCCTTGAATACAGATGGGCCCTTGCAGCAGGAAAGAAATTGTTATATGAAGAGCTGTGGTCTAAATTATACCTAGCAGCAGACTGTAAAGATCACAAGCTCTTTTGGGATACGGCCATTTAAAAAATGATGATATGCAAGAGTTAACTCTTATGTTTCCTGCAAAGTATGGACGGCACATTTTTTGTAATTTCTGCACAAAGCAGCGAGATTAGTGATCTTTTAGGATGGATGGAGAGGAGCACCTGGGACCACCTCCCACTAGACATTAATCTGGATGAAGTTATTCGAGCTCTGCATGATAGTGCCAGGGGTAGGGCTCCGGGGCCCGATGGGGCAACTATGGATGCCTTAAAAGCAGGAATAGAATTATGGGGACCCATTCTAGTAAGGGTGTTCAATGCAGCAGTTAGTACGATTTCTTCCTCATGGGCTACTTCAATAGTTATCCGCAGCTACAAGTAGGGCGATCACTCATATCCTAAAAACTATCGCCCAATATCTCTTTTAGATTCCTCAATCAAAGTCATGAGTTGGATCTTTCTTATGAGAATGGAAGAGGGGGTGCAGAAAACCTCCATTTTATCTACCACCCAGTTTGGTTTTAGAAAGGGTATTGGTACTATCGAGCAGTGCGCTCACTTAGATCACCTGATTGGTAAGTACACTTAGGCCAAATTAGAGCACCTTATATCTTTGTTTCACTGATCTAAGAAGCACTTTCGATCTTGTTGACCATGCTTTTTTGTGGCCAACATTGCTCACCCTGGGTGCCCCTAGGGCCATTATAAATTTCCTGGCATGTATGTACAAAATTCTATCAAGCACAGTTCGATATAGCCGACAGGGAGAATGCTCTCCTTTCAAAGCAGGGCAAGGAATCAGACAGGGCTGTGTTGTGGCCCCTCTGCTTTTTTCCCTTTTAATTAATGGAGTGGATAATGCCTTGTCTAAACAAGCTGAACATCTGGTGGGTATTGAGAAGCTGAAGGTGGAAGTAGCACTTTACATGAACTGATCTAGAGAAAGGCTTCCAAAATTACCTAACTCTTGTTACCAAAACTCAGTACCATTTTGTCCTATCCAGGCTAAGACTTGAAATAGTGCACCACTTGGTTGCTTGCCTTATTGTGAGGTCATGCCTCTCTTACAGGACCCCTTGTCCATGTGATGGTATTAGTAAACAAAGCACATTGCACTTTATGCTGATTTGCAAATTGTATTCCCAGATTAGGCGCTATTATCTGAAACCATTGTTTGTTGCACAGAATATTAGAAATCATAAAGAAGCCCTCAAGTTCTTGCTTACACTGAATGACCATCAGGTATGTTTTAATGTTGCTCTTTTTATTTTGAAAGCCATGAATTGGAGGAAAAGTGCTATGTATTAGATATCCTTCTGATCATGAATCTAATGTATCGGATGTATCGGATGTAAGGTTTTAAGTGTGTTTAATGGTGTTTCCTTTTATCCAGAAAGCTATGAATTGGAGAAGAAGCATCATGTTCTAGAAATAACTTGGTTTTGTACCATACTGGATGCACAATTCTACTTTGAGTGTATTATGATGGTTTGATGAAATGTTTTATGCTCTGTTTTACTACTTTTAATAACTTATACATTTATGGATGTTTTTTTACTGTTGAATAAAGTTTATTCAACTGAAGTGACAGCCCAGATGCATATCAGAAGCGGTGCAGCCTTTGAAGCTCACCGCTCTGATGTTTAACTTCACTAGCCTGCTGTGGAGGAGGGAGGTGTGACCTCCTTCCTGGTCAGCCTTTGTTCCTGAGCCCTGGGAGTGATCACACTGCTTGGCAGGAGGTCAGAATCCTCTCTTGGAGGTACCAGGAGTGGAAAAGCGCAGACGGGTCAGCCAGAGGACAGTGAAGCTGGGGCAATCAGGCGGGCAAACTCTTGGTAATACCTAGGTGCATGCCAGCCTTCCCTTGACACTAGATTTATGTCAGGGCAGAGAAGGCATTTTGATCGACACCAAACAGGCCATATTTATGTCGTATCATAAGGGAGTTAGTCGGATGCAAATCCCATGGAATCCTATGGACCGCCTATCACTTATAGTGTACTTTATTGGTAAAGACATTATAGAGACATATAAGCTTGCAATTACACATCTGCACTCTAAATATACTGCACCCTGTCTCCTGCATACAGGAGGCCTTCTCTAGGGGGGGCCTGACGTATTATAAAAAAGGTGCATTTGACTGTGCCATACATGGTGAGGGCACAGTAGAGTTTGAGCAGTTTGCACTGCTCCTGCAGTCTGCAATGGCAGGTCTGCTGACAATAGTTTACCTGGGTCAATCAGGGAGGCACAACACTGTGCTTCAGCCCTGAGGACCCCTTTACCGCCTATGCCCTGGGAGCACTGGTACCATATTCTAGGGACTTATAAGGGAGTAAAGTCTCTTACAAATGGAATTGTAGATACACATATATGAGTTTTAAGGAAAGAACACTGGCACTGGAACCTGTTTAGCAGCCTTCAGAGCACTGTCAGGGTTGAAGACCAACATCTATTAGTCCACATGGGGCAAAAGGTGGAGGGACATCTGTCCCTATTTTGTGGATTTGTTTCTAGGGCCACCATTGGAGAATGCTCTGGTCACCAGTCACACTCTAAATCTGTCTTTTCTTCAAGTGAATGGGCCACCACCTGAATACTGGACCCGGATCTTCCATCTTTATCCACCACACTGGACCACTTCAAATCAATATCCAGCAACACATTGCTCTTACTCCTAGTAAGGTTCAAATCTTTTTCAGGAAGATCCATCAATAATCATGACATCAACATAAAACTCCCACCAATATCACGTGCTTCCCAAATAAACAAGCATTGGCATAGCCAATAGGTCTCGTCTTTTGGACCTTATAAGTGTTTAGACATGCAGCGTATTATCCTGGGTGCTGAGCTGCCAGAGATTGAAGAGCTATACTATTAATACACACTGGATGTGAAAGGAAGAGTGAATTGTTTTTGTGCATGAAAATAGTGCGGGTGAGCTTGTGTAAGAAACAGCAAATGGGCTGCAACTTAAAGTGTGTTCATCTTCTGTGGAGCATGCTGGTACCAGTGCGTTTTGCACCACTAAAGGTAGGCAAGTAAGGAAAGTGTTAAAAAGGCAATTCCCAGCCAACCATCCCTATATCCTTCATGCAGTGCCATAACACTGACTAAAACAACTTTGGCATGGGACACTGACCACATAACTTAATGGACTCATGATTATATAGAACAGGGCACAACTCTGTGTTCCAGACCATGGATTGGTAAGGAAGATGGATATACTGCCAGGTCACCAGTTGGTATTATTTTCTAGGTCACCAGTTGCTAAGTCCTATTGGCTGAACACACTTGAAAATAACAGGGGCTCACTATAAATAAGCACATGTATATACTGTTGTATTTTAACCAAGGCAGTATGAGAGCGGTAATGATATCCCCACAAGGGTTCTAAAATCTTTGTTAGACTGATCCTTAATGCACAGCCATGGCTGCAGTGGATTTCACATGACCCGGTGATGGTGCAGATCAGAAATAATATATCTACGACTCCCAGAGTCAGGCGAGAGATATTCTGTGCCTTCATTCCCAGCTTGGGAACGTAACACGTTCCGCATGTAACACTTGACTAATTCAATGTTGTCCCATTACAGTGCATGACTGTGGCACCAAGCACCTCTACCGCTCATTTAAAGAAATATGCCTCTGGCAATACTACCAGGGCAGAGCATCCGCTTTCCAGGATATTGACACACAACCTGGTTCACAAAAAGCAAGGCCGTAAACACACAGCCTTACTTGTCTGCACAAGCTCCATAACCAGACCCAATAGGAGCATGGTACACACAAGCTGAATAACCAGACTTAGTCAGGCTCACAGAGGATAGTACCCTGACCCAGGGTGTAAAACCTAATTCAAAGCGACCCGATGCAAGCTGAATAACCAAGTACCGGCCAAAAGAAATCTGCACTGACCTGAGATGCTTCTACTCTGGGTTAGACAGAGACCCTCTGATTTCCTAGTTGTCTGGGGTTGGAGGCGAATGAGGAAAAAAAATAAAAAGCTGTAGGCTATGGGGTTCTTGTGTCTGCAGCGAGTGCTCCCTCTGTTTTGTGGATGGATTTGACACACCAGCGCAGTCCTGCCAGCTTCGTTCTCAGATCCTCTGGGTTCGGACCAGAGTGATCTGATCAGAACGTGGCTTCAGAATCAAGTTTCAAAACACGGCGAGACTCCTGGATGGCAGATGACACTGCAGCAATCATTAACTAACCTCATCTCGCCTGTGCCCAGTGCATTTAGAACCCGCCTGTACAACCTACCGCTTGGAAACGAGTACAGTGGGAGACAGAGGGAGGAGGGAAACAGGGACACAAAGAGGAGTGGTGGGGGTGGGCACACAGAGACAAGAAGGCACTGCAGCTGCCAGCCTGTGCGCCGCTGCTCGCTCCCACGGCAAAAGGCCATTTGCAGGCTACAATTATAAAGAGACACACGCAAAAGTCAGTACAATGTGTGGGAAGAGTCAGACCCACACAGAGTAGTTACAAGAAGCCTCGCAGAGCAGCACATGTGTGCTGCGCTAGACTCGACCTAAAAAGGGTAAAATACCAGAAAGAGGTAAAAGGGATTGAACCCCAATGGTTTCGCGGGGCATATGGAGAGGAGTCTTGTAAAGATCTGTCCAACGTAGCGTTGCTTTTAGATTTAGCTTTATTAATGATATTGGCCCAGTGCACAGTTGGTTCTACACGTCTCATGCTCCACTAACGGTCTCCACCTTACAATGTTCTCTTCCCCCCAAGAGACCACATTCTAAGCTTGTCATGACAACCATGAACACTCTGAATTCTGCAGTCATAACATCTTCCCCTTTGAAAACAAAAGTAAACAAAAAAACCCTTATTTAAACTACATCACATAAGAATAAGTCTAACATTACATATTTCCTTAGTTAGTTCTAGTAACATATAACATTGTACAAGCTTTAGATGTATTTGAATTACCTGTGCACAAGTATAAGTAACCATGTGTTAAGCAAGGACTTATTCACATATTTAATCCCTCAGTTTGAAGAGTTCCTTTACAACTCTTCCAAACCGTTCTGTTTCATGTCCACTCGAGACGTTCCTTTCTACCAGTGGAGAATCAGGTGTAGAACTTTGAGCAGGAATCCCAAACCCGGGAACCAAATTTGAACCTCCTTCTTCATCAAACGACAAGTCTAAAGTTTTTTCCCCATGATCGCACACCTGCTTCGTATTTTTATTGCACACTGTAAAGGAACTCATATGGTGAACTTTACCATTGCTCAACAAAACAGAATTGCTAAATATTTTCTCTGCCACATGAGGTTTAGAAAACCTTCTCTGTCCTCTCCTTTGTACACCAGTTTCTTTTTAACTTTAATACAGTCACCCACCCGTGGGTTGGGTATTTTACATCTTTGTTTGGTGTCTTAGTATTCTTTGTACACCTGTTTAGCTTTATCGATCCTAGCTTTTATGACCAAAGGGTCCCAGACCACTCTTTTAGTATTAGGCATCCAACCAATATTTTCCGTGGAGAATGCAGTTCTACCATGCATTAATTCAAAAGGACTATGCCCTGTCATCGAGCAAGGTGCAATTTTGAATGCCCAAATGGTCCGGAACAATTTAATCTCCCACTCTAAACTGTTGTTTTTGCTAACTGGATCGCTCCTTTGATCACACTATTAAATCTCTCCACTGCGCCGTTCCTGTCCGGATGCTAAAACGAAGTAGTATTATGTTTTATGCCATTGTGTATTCAAAAATTCTTAAAATCTTCTGCAGTGAATTGAACACCATTATCGGTAATAATCGACTTTAGTAAGCCGACCCCCTGGAACAATTTATGAAGGAATTGGTATCAATGCATTCAACTACTTCCACCTCCGGCCATTTTGAGAGATGGTCGAGGGCGACTATCAGATACTTCTGGACTGTACCATCTAAGATTGGACATGTCATATTGACACAAGTTTTTTTCCAAGGCATCCCTGGAACACTTACAGGGCATAAAGGTGGTCTGAGGGTAACTTGACTTTTGTCAGCATGCAGACAAGCTATGCAATCTGTCACCATCCTTTCAACACACACACTCATACCCGGCTACCTCTAATATTCCTTAATCCGGTTCTTTGTTTTTGCTATACCTAGGTGTCCTTCATATCACAAGTCTATAATCCTCCGGCACGGAGGAATAATTCTACTACTCCTCAAAATGTTATCATCATCCACTGGTAATTCTTGTCTCACTTCCCACTATACCTTCAATTTCTTTGTGATAATACCCTTTCCAGGCCACCCTTTTAAAATCTTACTCTGAACTTCGGTTAATATGTTATCCTCCTCATAAGCTTTGCTCCAGTCTTCCATTGTGATCACACTCATTTCATCACCAATGTTGGCTACACTATATTGCTCAATGTAACCCCCCATATCCTCCAATCTTCTTAAAGATAATCTTCTTAAATAAATCTGCTACTTTATTTCTCATTCCCGGCATATATTGTACAATGTAATCAAAATCTAGTAACTTTATTGATAATCTTGTCAACCGGGGAGAAGCAGAGTATAAACCCTTGGTTGAGAGAACTTTAGTAAGTGGCTTATGATCACTTCTTGGAACTACATGGCTACCCCAAATGAAGACTCTATTATGTTCTAACTCCCATACACAAGCTAATGCTTCTCGCTCAATTACAGAGTACTTTTCTCCAGTGCGGGTGAGCGAGCGAGAACCGAAAGCCACAACATACTCTTTAACCCTCCTCATTAATCTGTGATAAGATGGCCCCAATGCCTTTAGAGCTTGCATTGGTGGTGACCATAGATTTCAAAGTAGGATCAAACCCCTGCAAGGGAATGATGGTACAGATTTCTTGTTCCCCCAACTCAAACTCCTGCTGGCAGTCTTTTGACCACTCAAGTTTGTTCTTGAGGAGTTGTCTGATGCTGTATGTTTTGTTAGAAAGATTTTCTATGAACTTTGAATAAAATTCCACTAGCCCTAAGAAGGCTCTAACATCATCTTTGCAGCTGGGGGGCGGAGATTTAACTATCGCCTCTAGCAGCTCTCTTTATGTTATTATACCTTCAATAAACACTTCATGGCTTAAATATTTCATGCTTTGTTTTGCAAATTTACATTTTTTAAACTCAGCAGTTAAACCTTTACAGCTGAAAATGTCTATTACATTCATGACAGTTTTGTCATGTTCAATTTTGATCTTCCCCATAATTAAAATATCATCTTGGAAAAACATGACATTACTTACATCCTTAAATAATTCAAACATAATGCGCTGAAACATTGCAACAGCAGAAAGAAGTCCAAATGGAACTCTGACATACCTGAAACAGCCGAAAGAAGTTATGAAAGTAGTAAGGCTCCTGCTGTTCCTATGTAAAGGCACTTGGTGATAGGCAGCTGTGAGGCCTCCTCTTCAACAGCACTTCAACATCTACACTGGCTGCCTATACATAAAAGAATTTTGTTCAAAATTCTAACCATCATCTATAAAGCTACTAAAGCATCAGGGCCAACATATCTTAGGACTAGAATTCGGCCTTATACCACACAGCGTTCTCTCCGATCATCCTCAGGACATTATCTGACAGTCCCCAGTTATCGACAGAAAACAAAAGGGGGAAAAACCATAGCGGTTCTGGGTACTAAAGCCTGGAACAGCTTGCCGCTCCAGTTGAGACTGGCCCAATCAGAATGCCTTTTTAGAAAGCTATTAAAAACGTGGATTTTTTCTGTTACTGATAGTACTGTGTTCTCCCTGTTATCAGAATAATCAATAGGGACTCACAGTCTATCTGCCTCCTTATCTCTTCCGTTACTGTTCTGTTTTCTGCTCATGGTCTGTTAGCGCCAAGATGCTCCTTGGAGTGAACGTAGCGCTTTACAAATAAATTCATTCATTCATTGTGGTGAACCATATTACTCCTTTGGTGACTGAAAGCATTTCTCTTATCTTTGGCAATGGAAATTTGTCAACAATGATGTTCTTATTTAAATCTCTCATGTCTACACATAACCTAAGCTTGCAATTCGCCTTGCGGGCAAAAAGCAATGGAGAAATCCACTCTGAGGCCTCTACTCTCTCAATTCTGCACACAACTTTTCTAGCTCACACCTAACTTCCTCTCTTATACGTCAAGGCATGTTTCTCACCTTATGCACATTTGGACTGGCATTGCATTTGAGCTGAATCTTGTGTTGAAATCCCTTACGTTCTCCAATAGCACCGGAAAAGACTTCAGGATACTCTTTCAACACGTTCTGCTCAAGTTCATCTATAGGCTGTACCACCAGAACAGGCTCTGGGCTGAGATCAAGTACAATACCTAATTCTCCTTGATCCCATCAGCCCTAAACAGATGGACCAGCTTTAGAGACAAAAAAGTGTACCTTCTGCCACTCTATCTTTGAAATTGAATGTAATTGCCTTCACACCTAACATTTTGATGTCCTCCCCAGTGAAGGTTTTAGGACAAGTATTCATGGGCTCTGACTTGTTCCCTAGAACAGGTACAAATATCTCCTGTCATACTTTCCTATTAAATATCGTATAAGGTGAGCCAGAGTCTGCTGTTTCAGTGACAACCACCCCACTTATACTGATTTCACATTTTGTTTTCTTCCTTAGATGGTTGGTTTCACTTGATACACCATCTTCACCTACACTCAAAACGCAACTGCATCATTATCAGTCGTCGGTACTAGTGGATGAATCATGTGTAAGAAGGTTCAAACCCTTCACTTTATGCTTTATGCATTCTTTTATGAAATGTACGACTACCCCGTACCCTGGACACCTTTGGTTTCTAGCAGGACACTTCTTATCATTAGCCAAATGCCACAAACTACCACATCTCTAACATTTAGAGATTGCTCAGACTGATCTGGAATAGTTTTCTCTGTAACCTGTTTCCTTCTAACAGGTTTATTCTTATATTTTGCCTTATGTTTCGTGTACATTTTTGCAAATATGTTGCTATCCTTCTTCACAACTGTCTTATCACCCCTATCAGGTATAACCACTCTAGTGCATCTGCCTGTTAACTCAGCTTTTTAACAACATCTATTACTTCTTGCAATGTATATTCACCCATAGTCCATAATTTATCATGAATATTAGTGTTTGCAACACACATTACAATTTGATCACGCATGAACTCATCATGTAGGTTTGCTAACCTACATGTCAACGCTAAATGTTTAAGCACTGCAACATAGTCTTCTACAAGCTCATCTTTACTTTGCTTCCTGTGAAAAAACTTGTATCTGTCAACTTATGTACACAAACTGTGGGATTAAAGTACAAGTTTAAATCAAGACCACCAACTCCTAGGCAATGTAGTAACATTTTTCTCTTTTTCTCCGATGTTAAGTCTTCATCATCATCAAACGAAGGAATATGATTCTCAAAATGTTCCTTCCACTTATTCCAATTAAGCAAAGGTTTGCCCTTATTTGCCAAAAATGATTGTGAAGGCGATACATTCCACACATTACCAGGAGCCAGAACTGTGTTAAATAAACTTGAAGACTGAAGGAAAAAAATATAGCTTCAAAAAGTATTTCCTTATAGAGGGAACAAGGAAGTATACCCCCAACGTAAAACAGTACCTGAATGACTTGAAAGTGCAATTTGCCTGGCGCGTGTCTGCCGCCTTGTTTGAAGTCTCGATGTGCCGAGAACAAACAGTCAACAAATTAATTAAAGTGTGCCTGTCGCTGAAGCAACAGGCTTACTAAAGGTGCCTGAACTTGAAAGTCATTGAGACTTGAGCAGGGATCCAGTGTACAGCCTCCTGAAGTTTCCCCAAATGATGGCCGCCATACACCAGGTAACGTGATGTCGGCACAAACATAATTCCAGAGGAATTTGGACTTGCTTAGTTGCGCATGCAGTGTGTGATGAGCAGAAAGAAAGGAGGCAGTCTCATGCAGAACCCTTGTGCCAAACTCGTTACAGGCTCCAATGATAATTACAAAAATTATCCAAAGGATGGCAAAGGTATAGGACCTCGTTATGTAAAGATAAATGCTCCTCTGTAGCGTTTGTTCTGCCGAATGCACGCAGGCTTCCAGCCGCGTATTATCGGAGAAGTGCTTGAATGCGGTCAGAAGAGGCACACCATACCCGCACTTGAAGGTTCTTTCTTCCCAGCCAGGGTCGTCTTCAACTTGTCGCCAAAAAGTATAAAGATCAGTCCAACGCAGCATTGCTGTTAGATGTAGCTCTATTCATGATCCTGGCCCAGTACACAGTTGCTTCTACATGCCTCAAGCTCCACTAACGGGCTCCACCTTACAATGTTCTCTTTCCCCCAGGAGACCACATCCTAAGCTGGTCATGACAACTGTGAACACTCTGCATTCTGCAATCACAATAAGTCTCTTTATAGCCAGTGTGAGTTGCAATACACATCGCTGTTTTTGTTTTGCGTAACCTGTACTCTTTTCAGGGAACTTGCTCTGGAGGAGCTCCTGTGCGACCTAAAAGTATTTTACCACAATATTATCTGAAAATATAGACCTTCAGTTATATCATGACAATAATGTAGGCTCAATAATATAGGCTCATGGCTGTCAGTTTTAATATGGCATTAGAGCCCGACGTAGTGAGCTCTACTGGCCATTAAAGGCCCGCTCCAGCGTTTAACAAGGGAGCGGGATTTAGAGGCCGCTACGGAGCATTCTAAGGCCATTATCACATTACACCTCTAGAAGACATAATGTTCTAATTAGTAAAAACAAAGGCCTTTCAGAGCCCGAGGGGTTTTAAATTCCCTCTGACTTTGGGAGGACTTTGTTCACAGCAAACGCTGTGAAATAAAAAAAAACATTGGAATGTTGCTTTCCAGGCTTCTAGCAGCCAATAGAAGCCCAGAGCACTCCATTGTCTCAATGGAGCATCAACATTCCAGTCTTCTAATAAGGAGAATGTATTGCTTAGAACAGTGATACTCAAAGTATGGCCTGGAGCCGCCTGCAACCCTCCTGACCTTCACATGCGGCCCCCGAGTTAGCAACAGCACTGGGCTGCTGTTTACTTCAGAGAGCACTAACATTCAGAAAGATGTTAAATACATGGGGAAGCTTTTATTTACAAGCTAACTGAGGCAAAGGAAATTAATCTAATAAACTATCCTACAACATTTAAGGACCCACAAAGCTCCACTCCCGTCCTGCAAGCATCATTGTGGCCCTCGGGCTCCCCACAGACCATACTTTGCAGCCCCTCGGAAACTGTTCGTATCTATGGGTTAGACAATCGAAAAAGAATTGTAAACAATGTAAATATATAGTCAATTGTACAGAAAGGTATTTTTTTAAAAGCCTTTCAAAAGGAATAAAATATGTGTGGATTTGTTTTGTGACGACAGACCTGAAGAAGTGACACAATTTTTCGAGGAACACGTTTCGGCTAGTGGTGTTTATTTGTAGAATCAAATCATTTTTGAGGCATTGAATGATCAAAAAAGAAAATTAAAGGAAAAGGAGAAAGACTCAAACTCTGTTTCTTGTAATAGGCAAGCAATATTTCCCTTGGTAATATTTTGGAAGTCAATATTAAAGTCACAATATATCTTCAAGCTGATATTACCATCTCAATAGTGTGCCATATTACCACTAGCAGGCAACAGGCCCCCCAACCCCGAAAATTCTGACCGACATGGCCAACCAACTTTGCATAGTTTTACTCGAAGTGCTCCTGCCTTTTCTGTGGAAACACTTTTGATAAAAGTTCCCTGCTCTTTCCTTAACCTAGATAATGCTGCATCCCTCTGCTGTTCTTACTGTCACTTGAATTATTTAACACTGACGTTTTAGCACTATTGCTGTCTTCATTCTCTTCCTGCAGTGGAAGGAGATTGCCTCTGTCTGCATCCCCTCATGTGCCATATAGGAAAATTGCTTTAGACTGCACGCCTCATTTTCATGATTTAGGGAAATTGTCGTTCCCCACCTGTGTAGTGTACGGTGGCCTCGTCTTGTCACATTGTCAGTGTGCTGTGTAGGGTGGTTGCCTTTTGCAGACTTCCCCGATTGTGCAGCATAATGTGATTACTTTTAACTATATGCAGTGTAGTGTAAGGCAAATGACCCTTGTTTTTTTTACCCACCTGTGCCATTCACTGTAATTGCCTCTTACTACACTCCCTAATTGTACAGTGGATAGAAATTACCTCTAACACACTCTACACTGTGCACTGTAGGGTGACTGCCTCTTGCTGCACTCTCCATATGTGTAGTGTAGGATAGTTGCCTATGATTGCATTCCCCATTTTTGCAATAAAGGGCGATTCCCTTTTGCTGCAATGTACATTGTGCATTCAGCTGTGTTTGTTTCTTGCTGTAATCTCCACTGTGCAGGGTGGGGCCACCGCCTCTTTCAGCACTGTGCAGTGCATAGCAATTGGCTCTTGATGCATTCTCCACCTATGTGGTGGCGGGTGAATGCTTTTGATTGCATTCTCTGCCTTTTCGGTATAGAGTGCTTGATGCTTGTCTTTTTCTGCACTCTCCAATGTGCAGTGTAGGGCGACTGCTTCTTGCTGCACTCCCGCATGTGCAGTGTATGGTGACTGTCTAATGGTACAGTAGGGTACTTCCCTCTGGGTCTCGGAAGAGGCTGCGTTGCTGCTCTCTCCCTGTGCTATGTGAGGTCAGCATCACCCCTTGCGTGGTCTATCTGTGCAGCAGGTTCTCAGGCACCTTGGGGTGATTACCTGCTGGTGATGAGCCCAGCTCAATATAAGGGCATTGACTGTTACTAAACTGTTTCTAAGTAGCATCAGCTTGATTCCTCTTGTTGAACTTTCCATATGCAGTGAGTGGCAGGGGTTGCTGCCTGTTCTATGCATGGCGCACAGTGCAAGGTATGTGCTCCTGTTACACCTCTCTCTATAGCTTGAGCTTGTTGCAGTTCGTTAAATTCTCCTGTGCAACCGAAGGTGGTTGCCTCTCGCAGCGTGCAGTATTTCACTTGTGCAGTAGAAGGTGACTGCAGTTTGCTGCAGCCTAGTCTGCATACTTACTGCGAGATATGTACCCTTAAGTGAAGTCGCCTCGATGCAATCTGAGGTGATTGCTTCTGCCTGAGATCTTCGTGTGCATGTGAGGCTGGCCTGCCACGCTCAACTGAGGTCAATGTCCCTTGCTCAGCCCTCTCTCAGTGTAAGAGAGCTGGTGAGGGGCAATAAGTTGCTGCTCGCTGACTTCCTTGACCTCTGTCTGCATCTTCTGCCGCACTGCTGGGAAAGAGGGGGATCCAGTCCATTTGACTCTGTTTCATGCCCCCAGATATAATAGTTACAGAAGAAACAAGAGCAACCCAGTATGTCCTCGTGTCCTTGAGTATAAACCGAGCAACTGAGAACAGATGTTCACTTGGGACTCATTTTCAAACATAATGTGATTACACAGACTTCTTTCTGTGCAGACTTATTCTGTATAGACTAAGTGATAATAGAACAGACATAATCTTATTACAGGCTACAATAAAATCCTGACAACAAGTATTCCATAATTTCTTTATACAATTCGAATCAGCCGAACCAAAGTTTTATTTGCAAATACATTTTAAAAAAACGGTTCTCATCACGTATATAATGAAGTGAGTGGTGGAAAAATCTAGAAAAACACCCCGGGGCGCATAATGACATCAGGGCGCCTGGGAAACTATCAGAGGATGCCAGCTCTCCTCTGCACGAGTGGTTGTAGGGCAGACCTCCTATGCGGGGAAGGGTCGGGAGCATCACTCTTGCGCCACAGAGAAACCCACGCATGCGCACAACGGCAGAGGCCTGCAAGTGATTGAACCAGCCCATCAGTAGTCGGAGTAGTAGGCACAGTCTTCCTTATTTCCTGTGCATCTCTTCGGTGTGCCTGCTGAGCTGCTATGTACAAACATGGCCCTACTGCAGGAGCGTGGGTTCCCCGTGCGCCGGTGAGTGGAAATGAATAAACGAAGGGGCACGTACTGTTTTCCATCTCTGTCCACATCCAAGCGCCACCCCCAATGGTGGCCCACAGCTTTAAGCGCTCTGTAAACAAGCATTGGCAACGCCAATACTTCTGGCCTTTTTGCTTTGCCAACGTGTAAACACTGTCTTTCTCAAAGCTTTTTGCTGATGGTATTCAGCATTAACAAGTAAAAAGAAGTGGTTAAAGCCGATGCTGAACAGTATTGGAAGTGGAAAATGGTGTTGTACATGTGCTTGCTTCATCGCACATGACCACATATCAGTCAAGACAGTATTACAGCCACAGCATCAACACACGTGCCCGCATGCATCGCCACACAGTGGGCATGTTTTTTTGTTTTAATTTACTATTCTAAGACGGTGGCTACTCATCTAAAAGCGACAAATTAAAAAATATAAAATGTGTGCTAAAGACACAAGAAGGAGGAAGCAAACGTAAAGCAGGTCGGGGTGGAGGAAAGTAGATGCAGGCGAGCAGTGGGTGGGATCGATGGATGAGATGGGGGTGGAGTTTAAAGTAAAAAAAAATGACAAAAATATGAGAAGGGTGGGAAGGGGTAAGGGACGCAACGGATGAGCCGGGGAGAGAGAGACAGAGAACACAGAAGGGGCAGGATGTGACGCGGAAGTAGCACAATGTGGAGAGAACAAGAAAACCCCTGCACTTCCATTGAGTGCCAAAAGAAAAAAGTAAAATGTAGCTCCCTGATGTGGATCCATGAATGTACACAAGTCATCTTATCAAAAGAATAGTAAAGAGGCTATGCTCCATGGGAGGGACACATACAAGTAGAAAAAGGAAAGCTATTGAATAAGATGCAAACAAATGAGATGGACAAAAGAGCCATCCAACGTCAAGCTATATGGGCTGACCCAATGTCCACTGCAACTATTCGTATTGTCCACAACAGGTCTTCGATACGAGAGCAGCAAAAAAATGTCTTTAGGTGAGACAGAAGCTGACGGATGTGTAAAAATTGTCCAAAACACAGATACTTGTGCTACGTAAACCCGTTAGAATTCTTTGGAAGGATGGAAGGAGAGGATCACACTAGCACAGGCATATCAAGACAAACTAGAGTGAGAAATAAATAGAGATCACATTCAGTCTATGCTAGCCCCCGATGCACCATGGGATGTGGAGAAAAGGCGAGAATAGCTATTTGTCCTGGAATCCTCGGCGAGGTTTCCACTGTCTGTGTGCCTCTATCTCCTGTGTTTTTTGACTGTGTGCTGGATTTCATTTTAGCTGGTTTAGATACTCTGGGCACGTTGCCACTGATGATCAGTGCCAACGTGCAAGTGCTCCCTGTGCAAATTGTGATTATGACTGGTTGTCCCTGATTGGCCTATTTGATTTACTGGTAAGTCCCTAGTAAACTGCACTGTGTGTCCCCAGGGCCTGTAAATCAAATGCTACAAAGAGCCTGCAGCACTGATTGTTCACCAACACCAGTAGCCTTTTGAAATGTGTCTCAGACCTCCCACTGCAGTATCTGTGCATGCAGTTATTTAACTGCCATGTCGACCTCGCAAGTGCACCCACTTGTTGGGCCCTAACCGTCCCTTCTACTTCATGTAAGGCACCCTAAGGTGGGTAAAAGGTACCCCCAGGGGCAGGGAGCAATGTATATGAAAGGTAGGACATATAGTGGTGTGTTTTACATGTCCTGATAGATAAATACTGAGCATTTCATTTTCCACTATAGCAAAGGCTATCTCTCCCATAGGTTATCATTGGAGCTGCCTTGTAACATCTTACAAGTGTAACTTTCAATTGACAACTGACAGAGATTTGGAGTTTAGGTTCCCTGAACTCAGAATTTAAAATTACATCTGTTAGGGAAGTTGGTTTTTAAATTATGAGTTTGAAAATGCCACTTTTAGAAAGTGGGCATTTTCTTGTTTAACCATCCTGTGCCTCTGCCTGCCCATGGAATCAACCTCTGATTTAGACTGACAGGAGATTGTTTGTACATTCACTTCAGATGCTCACACAAAGGGAGTTGAGGTGTGTCCTGTATATGGTGATGAGTCTTACTGGGTTAGAGTGGTGGGAGGAGTTGTCACTAACACCTGAATAGGCTGTGGCTGTCTTCCACAATGCTGTCTCCGCTCCTTGTAGTGTGGCTGGGCCAGGGTGGACAGGACTGGTTCTGCTGAGCAAGAGAGACTTTTCATTAAATGACTTCAAAGGACAAAGGGGGTATAAGTAGTAGTTCTAATAAATGGGCTGGCCTGTGTTCCACTTTCTAGGTATTATTTAGAAGATTTCTATCTATTAGAAAGTAGTCAAACCTGGACGAGTGACCCAATCTTTTATTCTGCAGGGTGAATCTGTGTGTTTTTTCTCATTTGTCTCTCCATATATCAATCAGGCCTAGGTCTTTAATACATAGACTTACCCACTCTCTCATTCTTGGTAGGTTGGGGCAGTTCTTTGTTGGAAATCTATCTTTTTTGAGGTCTAGTATTATATTAAAGTCACCCCCCATTATTATTGGCGATGTTGGCGATACAAGTTGAGAGCACACTTTTTGAAGAGGTTCAGGTTCATCACCCCCCATTATTATTGGCGATGTTGGCGATACAAGTTGAGAGTACACTTTTTGAAGAGGTTCAGGTTCATCCATATTGAGACCATAATATCCCAATATTGTGTAAGGGTTGTTTTGTATTTTAATTTTTGCTATTACCCATCTTCCTTTACTGTCTACCTCCGCAGCTTCAATCCTTGCCTTCGGTGATTTTTTTGTCAGAATTGCTACACCCTTTACATTACACTCCTGATTCGTACAGGCGTAATCGCCGACCCATTTCTGATTTTTTAGGATCTTTGCCCACTCTTCTTTCACTAGGTGGGTCTCTTGTAGTATAATTATTTCACATTCCGTTTCTTTCAAGTATTCCATGTTTTTTTGCCCTCCTTCTCCCTATCCTAAGGCCATTCACATTCCGTGACATAATGTTTACTGTCATTTGTTGTTGCTTTTTTTTTTAGTTTAGTTTGGTTGGAGTTGACGTGTATCTTTTGTCTTCTACATATTCTCCCCGGGCCCCATCCTCCTTTGTATTGCCTATTAGGACTTTTTTCCCCCATTATGCTCCCCACCCTGTGCGCTTTTTTTGTTTTTGTTTTTATCCTTGATTTTTTTTTTGTGAATCTCTTGTCTTCCCTCCCTCCCTGGAGAAGACTCCTCTTTCCTTCCTTTTGGCATCAATCTGCCCTTTTTGAGCTCCTTACCCTCTTCATTGCTTTATACTCTTGCTTTTTATTACAAGCAATCTTGGCTACGAGTGTCCATTCTGTTGAGCCTTGATGCGTTCTATGAAGCTCTCGACTTACTTGGGGTCTCGAATATTATGCATCTTATTGTCCCACATTATCCTGAGGGAGGCAGGAAAGCGCGTTTGCACTGTTGCCCCTAATGTTTTCAGCTGTTGTACGAGTTGGCCTAACTCCCACTGATGGTCCTGGATTGTTTTTGAGATGTCTGATCTAATTCTACAAGACCAATCGCTCTTTGAGAAAGAATCTACTGTCAGACCATCACTCAGAATTCTTTCTTTCAATGTGTATGTTTTAAAATTCACCAGGATTTTCTTTGGATTTTCTTCTTGTTTTCTCCTTCCCAAAGGGATCCCGGTGTATTCTTTGAATGTTGTCTGCGAGTTCAGCTGTCTTCGTCCAGGGGATTATTTCCTCCAGTAGCTTGATCGTGAAGTTTTTGATATCCTCCCCTTCGAGACCTTCTGAGACATTAAGAATTCTAAGATTATTCCTCCTGGAATAATTTTCCAGTGACTTCATTTTGTCCCTGATCTCGTTGTCTTTAGTTCTTAGTAGGACAATCTGGGCCCGATTCACAGAACTAACTTAAGACAAAATCCTAAACGTACAACCATTATGGTATTCACAGAAGGCACTTACTCATTTCGGTATTCACAGAAGTTAGGAGTCCTAACTTTAGGACTCCTAAATGCCTTCTGTGAATACCGAAAGTCTTAAAATTAGTATTTTTCTCAGTTTGGTAGTAGTATAGTTAGGACTCCTAACTTTAGGACTCCTAAATGCCTTCTGTGAATACCGAAAGTCTTAAAATTAGGATTTTTCTCAATTTAGTAGTAGTAAAGTTAGGACTCCTAACTTTAGGACTCCTAAACTGAGAAAAATCCTAATTTTAAGACTTTCGGTATTCACAGAAGGCATTTAGGAGTCCTAAAGTTAGGACTCCTAACTTCTGTGAATACCGAAGTGAGTAAGTGTCTTCTGTGAATGCCAAAATGAGTAAGTGCCTTCTGTGAATACGAAAATGGTAGTAAGTTTAGGATTTTGTCTTAAGTTAGTTCTGTGAATCGGGCCCTCTCTTTTTGGTTTGTCCCACCTTTTTATTCAATGCCTCTACCTCCAGTTCTACCGTGGTGACCCTGTCTACAAGCACGTTGATGTTCTGCTCAAGCATTTCGCATGCTTTCTGGATTTTTGCCTGATTTTTTTCTGAGGTAGCGAAGTTAGCCCTCATCTCCTTCCTCATTGTCTCCATCATTGTTTCGGTATTGTTTAGATGTGCCAGACTCTGCTGGTTATCAGGTTCATCTATGGACTGTACTCCGGCCTCTGTTGCTGCCTGCTGTTCTCTGTCAGGTTCAGTGACTTGTTCTGTTTGGTCAGCTGCCATCAGTACCTTGTATCTGTTGCCATCCATTTTTGCTTTATTTGTTTCTCCTCCGATGGTTTCTTTTTGGCCTTTCATGTCTTTGGGTTCTACAATGCTTTCTGTTTGCTTTTCTTGGGCTTTAAAGAAGGACCTCTGGGAGGGTGTTATCCTTTGTTTACTGCTTAATCTTGGTGCTTTTAGCTTAGCTTGCTCAGGAAAGGGGGTTGTGCCTTTGCTGTAACAGTGTTTTTTTTATTTTCTTTGTACTTTTAGGGACTATATAAGCAATATTCCTTTTCTCCTTTTTGGTGATTTGCACCTCTATCGCTAGTTGCTGCCTACTCCTTAAGCAGTACCCCCCCCCCCACCCTCTCCTCTATTTGTCCTGTGCCCTGCGTTGTTAAGGTAGGGAGACTATTGGCTTCTGGTGTGTTTATGCTCTCGCTCTCACAGTCTACCTCGCAATCTGTCTCCTTGAATTTCTTAGGCAAACTTCTGATGTTAAATAAATAATTTGGGCTCCCTGGGTTATGTACAGTCTTTGTCCACCGTCCACCTCTCACTGCTTGACAGCCCCCTCTCTCACACTCCCTCTCACTCACCCTTTCTTGCTCTCCTTGTGGTTTCTCCACTTCCCCAGCCGCACTCTCCTCTTTCCCTACCTCAGCGTGGCGATTTTCGCATGGGGCTCCTCTTCCTTCTACTGCCGCCGACGTTTTACCTCTGAATGGCACCCTCGTAGCAGCCCTCCTATTCCTCCAGCATGCCGTAGCTGCTCTCACCCACACGTCGCAGTATGGTGATGCGATCGCGCTGCTGCTGATTGACTACTTTCTAATACATAGAAATCTTCTAAATAATACCCAGAAAGTGGAACACATGCCTGCCCATTTATCAGACCACTCATCAGTAGTTCTGCGCCTTACCCTAAAGAAAGCCCCAAATAACTCAAGATGGACAGTAGACAGAACTATATTTCTTGAAACACCACAGGTGGAAACACTAGCGAAAGACACAGAGATATTCTTCCATGTAAATAAAGAAGGGACCACGAAACAAATTACTTGGGATGCCTATAAGGCTTATATTAGAGGAAGAATAATTAGCACTGTAGCATATAAAAACCAAAAGAAGAGGAACACTATAAAAAGGCTGGAAGAATAAATAGCAACTCTCGATGTAGAACTAGGCAAGAATATAGCGGAGCAGGAGATAACCAGTGTTGTTGAGAAGATAAAATTGACGAAAGAGGAGTTGGCAGACTGCCTAAAAAAAATGTCAGGAAAAGTTGGGTAGCTAGTAATGAGGTTCCATGAGAATCGTAATGGCACTTTTTGGGTGTGTTCGAATATGGACGAGTTTGGTATCTATGAACCGCAAATGACGAGTTTAGTGGGTGTACGCGTTTTCGCTACGCTACTATGCACGGTTCATCTCATTTCTGGGTATGTCCATCTGAACCCTCGGGTTCCATCTTAGATACGGCATCCATTTTGTTTCTTGCCCTCAAGTAGCCAGCGAACGGACGTTGTCCGCTTCGTGACCCTGGGATTCCCGAGCTTTCATGGAGGACACGTGTTCCTTTGAAGGTGTCTTTATGATGAGGGGGATGACACGGCAAAGGCAGATGGCTCCGCTCGAGGGTCATCTTGCCGTGCCAGTGTATTGTTTCAGTCATGCATGCATTAGGCACGAGTCCTTTGATCCTGCAATCGAGTTTCCGATATTGCTCTTTACACTCTTTTCCAATCTGTTGTGCATCCTTGTTTTTCCTTTGCATCTGTTCCTGTCCTTTCTCCTAATTCGTTTACAGCCAGAATGGAATGTGCTTAATGTGGGGATAGTGTGCTTTTACAGTTGGGAACCGGCAATGCTGCTGTAATTATGTTCCGGGTTTCTGAAACATGAATGCGACCCTTTTGAAGTTTATTGTGGGAACTGAGTTGTAACCTTTGTTCGTCATGTTGTGCAATGACGAAAATGTGTATAAAAGGAGCGATCCACTTGTGCAATTTGAAGCAGTCTCCCAGAACCTACACGTTGTGTACTTCTTGCGACTTCTGTATCCCTGCAGTAATAAACGCTGATCTTTGACGCCGCCGGAAGTGTCCTGTGTCTCTGTGTTTTGTACGCCGGAACAGGTAACCCACGAAGGTTTCAGGTGTTGTCCCCTGGCACCGCTGGGCCTTAGAATAGCCCAGTCCTTCAGTTGGCGCCCAACGTGGGGCGACATCAGCGGTACCGGTCCAAAGCCCGACGATCGTGAGGAACTTCGTGTGAAATCTTCGAGGGAAGGTGCACCCCGCTTCATCGATCCAGTTGTCGAAATAAGAGCCCGAAGACTTTTCCCGCGAAGATTCCCGCCTCCTGACGGCTGCGACGGACTGATGCCCTGACTGTCGACCTGTTTTGGCGCCTGGCGTAGTCCTTTGTACGGCGAGACGATAGATGGGCCTTCCTGGTGACGCCATTGCCCTTTCAGTTAAGTATTTGTGGGTCGCTCCCAGAGTTCTTGGTTAAACTTGGTTGTTTGCATGGTTCCATTGCATTTGTGGTTCTTAGTTGTTGGTTCTTAGTTGTTGGGTTTTATTTGACGATTGCAATTGCCAAAAACCGAGGGTCTTGCATTTTTTTTGCGAGGACATCGTACTTCGATAGCCCTTGAAGTTTGTAAACTCGGTTAGTGTGCACGATGCCTGCCCGTAGTACTTTGTTTGGTTTCCTTAAATGTTGCAGCACGGATTCCCGATTGGAGGATTCATGTCCGATACCTCCAGTTGGAACTCCAATTTATGAGCTCTATAGTCGCCATGGAGTAGGTCCTATTGTATACAATGACTATTGGATTTGTTATACTAAAAATGATGGTGTTCTTAGTTGGCCATCACATGGTAGTTTCGAAACTACAATATTGGATAATCTTGAAGCTAAATTGTTTAAAAGGAAGGTTAGGCCGGCCATGTTTGATTCCTTTCGGTTATGGCGTAAAGAGGCCAAGCAGAAAGAAATCAAACAACTGAAGAAAAATAAGAGAGAAGGTGTTATAACGGTGATGCAAAATGCAGAACAGTATCAGCGAGACAAAGACGAGAAGGAGCAGGAAGTTTCGGCTAGACTGCATCATATGGCGGTGGATAAATGTTATCCGGTTTTACCGCCTAGTTCTGATAAGACGGGAGAGGACGCGATAGAAGATCCCATATTGTCTTATCTATTGAAATCACCACCTCCTTATGCACCAGATACTGTGGGTCCTGTGATTCCTCCTGTTCCTCAACCTGTTGTTCTGGCGGCTGCTGGTCAGCCCGTCGCTCCTCCTGTTCTTCCGAATCCCCTTGTGCCACAAATTGTTCATCCTCCTTTGCCCGCTCTTTTTCCTACTGCTCCTTTGTCAGTATCTCATCAGCCCCATCTTGCTACTACTCCCGTTATCCCGACTACCGCTACTACTTCTACGTTTACTCCAAATTTCGTTACTCCTGTGCTTCCTTCTTCTTCTCCTTCTGTTCGTAGCCGTATATTTAATGCTGTCGCTAATCTCTATTCTCCACTTTTCGGACCAATACTCTGGTCTGATCTTTCTGATATCGCTCAGAGGCGCAGTCAAATTCCTGATGGTAGAGAACGTGAGTCGTTGGTGAAAATGGCGCGTAAATGGATTAGGCATCCTGCGAAGTACACTTCGCGTATAGTTTTTGAGACATTTTCCCAGTTCAATGAGCCCACACAAAGATTTGTGTTCGAGGAAATGTGTAAATTCTTGAGAGAAGAGTGGGATAATGAGGAGGTTGACAATGTACCGCCCAAGATGACTGAGCTTCGGAATCAGTTTTCGACTGGTATGATTGTGGGTGATAATGTTCGACGTGCTCTAGAGCGTTTGTTATATTTTCGATCTACAGTGCAACCTCGCTCATTGTTTAGGGACGACACTGAGGAGCGGTTGGCTCAACATGGTCAGTATCCTATGCGGGAAGTTCCCCCAGTGTGGATGCCAGGTGATCCTGCTGCTAATCCTGTTGTTCTGCCACACTTTCAGAGGGTTTGGATACACCTCCCGTGGAAGCGATCGGAAGTTTTGCAGGTAAAGCAGACTTTGCCTGATCCCCGCGAGAATCCTGCAGGTTATTACAAGGAGTTGTCCCAATAAGTGGATGCTACTATTATGAACCTTGCCGATATTGACATGTTGTTTGGTAATGTAGTGCCTCAACCGATTTGGGCGAAAATCCGTCAAGAGAATCACGTAGCTGAGTTAGGCGGTGATTGGGCTGCTCTTGCGGCGGCTGACGGACGGCAAATTGGTGGGGCTAAACCTGAACAGATCATTGAGAATCTGCCCCAGAGGATAATTACTCTTATGAAGACACTTATGCCAGCAATACGTGTTAATTGGAACAAATTGTCTGCGTGCAAACAAAAGAAGGACGAGAGTGTCTCCGATTTCTTTACGAGATTTGAGGAGGCATTTATCGATCATAGTGGTCAGGATATGAGCTCTGAAGGAGGTCAGCGATTGTTTGTTGATAAATTTGTGTCGAATTTGTTGCCTGAACTAAGCAACAAGTTGAAGAATTCCGAAAGTTCGTGGGCCGTTTCTACCACTGCCCAGATATTAGCCACGGCCCAGTACTATGAAAATAGAGAGAAGGAAGAAAGCGAGCGCGCAGATAATAAAACGAAGGATCTTAAAACTAAGGTCTTGTTGCAGCAAGCGTATCCTCCACGCTCGAATCAAAATGACTCACAACAGCCAAATCGATTACAATCGCAGTTTTCGAGATCGCAGTTGCGTACTAACTCTTCTACACCTCGCTCTGCGTTGGGGTATAATCAATGCGCATATTTTAGGGGTGAGGGCCATCTGAAGTTTAATTGTCCAGTTTTGCGCGACCGAAACAATGGTGTTTCGGCTCGAGGAGGTCGTAGTGGTCCTCAACAGGCATCACGTGGTAGAGGTCGTGGTGTTACTCAGAATCAGACTGAGCGTTTTGCCACTTCATCAGACTCGCAAAATTGTTTTGATCGGCGCGATCCGATGTCTGGTAGATCTGCACAGTATCATGTGGACGACTATTATGTCGAGCATGATGTTGATGCTGACGGTAATTACTAGGACAGCCTTGGACAAAGAAGGGGAGTAGTATCAGTCCCGGTTGATCAGAGAGGGCCTTATGTCGCAGTTGCCACATCGGGCGTAATTGAGCCTTTTCTGTTGGACACTAGTGCAGCTAAAAGTTCCATCATGCATTCGAAACTCCCTGGCGCGCCTTTGTCTGGCTTAACGAATGTTTCCGTTGGATTCTCTGGCGCCCCCGTTAGCAATCCAGTTTCTAGCCCTTTGCCTCTTACAATTGGGTCTTGTGAGTTAGATGCTCCTTTGATTTTGACTACTGGTTGTGGTGAGAATCTTTTGGGCCTGGATTTGTTGAAGCGGTTATATGCGACTTTGTACTGTTCTCCTGCGGGAGTGGAGCTTACGTTGGGTCAGAGAGTGATCTCTCCTATGTACTTGTCGACTGATAAGCTCCCACCGGAATTGAGTTCTCTTCCTGAGTCTTTGTGGGCAACAGGTCCCAATGATGTGCGCCTGCTGGATATACCACCTTATGTTGTGCAATTGAAATCCAACGTGCGACTGCCACGCATTCCCCAGTATCGTATCTCTCTTGATGGAGAACGAGCATTATTAGCGATCATTTATGATTTGATCGATAGAGATGTTATTGAAGAAACTCGGGGTAACGTGTGTAATAGTCCTGTGTTACCTATTTTGAAACGAACTGATCCATCCAAGCCTCCTGTGTATCGTTTTGTTATTGATTTACGGGAGGTGAATAAAATTGTTATTCCACAGTTTCCTGTGGTGCCTGACATTACGGCTTTACTGACTCTGATTCCAGCTTCTGCATCATGGTTTTCGGTAATTGATCTGAAGAATGCCTTCTTTAGCATTCCAATTGCTGAAGAAAGCAGAGATCTATTTGGTTTCTCATTAGGTGGTCGCAGCTTCAGGTTCAAACACGCACCTCAGGGCTACTGTGAGAGTCCATCGATCTACAGCCAAGCTCTTAAGAGTCAACTTGATGCGTTTGTGTTACCGGCTGGTGCGGCTTTGATTCAGTACGTTGATGATCTGTTAGTAGCTGCTGACACTGAACAGATTTGCAGAACTGCTACAGTATCACTGTTACAGCATCTATGTGACCTACATCACAAGGTGTCGCCTTCTAAATTACAATATTGTTGTCAAGAAGTAACCTATCTAGGTCACTTATTGTTAAAGGCGGGAAGAAGGTTGACCCCTGAAAGAATCGCAGCAATTGCTCGAATGACTGTGCCAACAACTCAGAGAGATGTGCGTGCCTTTCTAGGTATCACGTCATACTGCAGGCAGTGGATTCCGAACTTTTCACTGTTAGCGAAGCCATTGATAGCTCTCACGTGCAAGGATGTTTCGACTCCCTTGCCATGGACGGAAGAATGTCAGAAAAGTTTTTCTGAACTGCGTGATGCGTTGTGTTCGGCTCCTGTGTTAGGTACTCCTGATTACAGTAAGCCGTTTACATTATACGTTCACGAGAGAGAAGGTTGTGCGTTGAGTGTTTTGACGCAACAATTTGGTGGTAAGCAGCGTCCATGTGCATATTTTTCCTCGACCTTAGACCCGGTAGCTAGAGCGTTGCCAAGTTGCTTGAGAGCGACAGCGGCAGCTGCGGTGTCTATTCGACAATCCGCAGGTCTGGTCATGGATAATATGCTCATAGTGATGGTTCCGCATGCAGTTGACACTCTTCTGAATCGGACAAAGACTCAACATCTGACGAGTGCAAGGTTGTCCGGTTATGAGTTGACACTTTTGGCAAGTCATATACAGATCAAGCGTTGTAATGTGCTGAATCCGGCGACATTGTTGCCGACTAATATGGAATCAGATGATGTACCACCACATGATTGTTATTTACGAACTGAGGAAGAAACTAAGGGTCGTGTGGACCTGAAAAACACTCCATTGGCAGATCCCGATGGCACTTTGTATGTTGATGGTTCATGTTTTAAGTTGCCGAATGGTGATGTGACGACTGCGTATGCTGTAGTGACATTGAACACGGTTGTGGAAACTGCGAGATTGAGCCAAAATTCAGCACAAGCGGCAGAATTGATTGCGTTGACAAGAGCGTGTGTGTTATCTAAGGGAAAGCGAGTGAATGTGTTTACCGACAGTCAGCATGCATTTGGTGTTGCACATAGTTTTGGTCGACTGTGGAGAGAAAGAGGATTTATGACATCGCATGGTGGGAAGATCCAACACGGACAGCTCGTGAACGATCTTTTGGATGCACTTACATTGCCTAAACAAGTGGCGATCATTAAATGTAGTGCGCATCGAAAGGTTACGGATGACGTTGGTCGTGGTAATGCATTTGCGGATGAGATTGCTAAAGAAACGGCTAAGAACCTTGCAACCCGAATGTATGTTACGAGTTCAGTGAGGTGGCCGACGGAGACTGGTATGTGTGAAGACACTGTTGAGAGCGTGAAAGCAATTCAGAATGAGGCCACTGAAACTGAAAAGATTAAGTGGAAAGAAAGCACGGGGAAGTTAGACACGCATGGATGTTGGGTTGACTTGTCAGAATATCAGAGGTGGATGTTACCGGATGCATATGTGCTAGCTGTTGTGACTATGGCTCATGGTTTGTCACACATTAGTGCGAAAGGTATATGTAAGTTATTGTCCCCTGTATGGAAGAACGATGGTATTGCTAAATGTGCTGAGAGGGTGGTTAAGAGTTGTATGGTGTGTTTGATGCATAATCCTGGCAAGGGAACCCCCACTCCACCTGGTCATTTTGCTCCTCCTGCCTGTCCCTTTGAGGTTATCCAACTGGACTTCATCCATATGGAGAGATGCAATAATCTGAAGTACGTTTTGGTTGTGGTTTGTGCGTTCTCCAGATGGATCGAGGCCTATCCTCTTAAGGACAATACTGCCCTGTCCACAGCGAAAGTCCTATTGAAAGAATACTTTCCTCGGTATGGAATGCCACGGATTGTGTGGTCAGATAATGGAAGCGAGTTTGTGGGAAGTGTGATGCAGAGTGTGTGTAAGGGCCTTGGAATTCGACAGAAATTCCATAGCGCCAATCATCCCCAGGCAGCAGGTTTGGTTGAGGGGTACAATGGTACTCTGAAGCTGAAACTTGCGAAGATACAAGCTACGACTGGTTTGTCATGGCCCGATGCCTTGCCTCTGGCTCTCTTATCGACCAGAGCGACTGTGCACTCTCGAGTAGGGCTCAGCCCATATGAGATTGTGTTCGGCCGCCCTGCGAACATTTGGGGAGTGCCGAGGCCTAAGGCCTTTGACAGTCTTGAGTATCCAATGCTAATTGACTATCTTCATGATCTGACTGCTAAACTAAGGTTAATTCATCAACAGGTCTTTAAAGCTTTACCAGGACAGACAGAGGGTCCTGGACATCGGCTTCAACCGGGTGACTGGGTTGTTACCTGTAATTTCGGCAGAAAGCGTAACCTGGAGCCGAGATTCGTGGGACCCTACCAAGTGCTGCTGGCGACAAGGACTGCAGTTCGGTTGGAAGGCAGAAAGAACTGGGTTCACGCCACTCATACCAAGACAGTCCCGATCCCTTTACCAGTAGACAGTTGGGTGAGAACTGGTATTGCGGCAACGGAAACTGAGACCCCACTATGCTTTGTGCCGTTCAGTGATGCTCAACCTGTAATAGACAATTCATCGCGGTCAGACACATCTGTTGAGTCATCAGTTTTGGAGAACTCAAGGTCTGCATTGTCGTCTGATCGACTGAACACTGTTACACCGGTTGAACAATTATTTGAGGAGCAGACTCGATCTGGAAGAAATCGATATTTTCTTCGCCCACGTAACAAAGACTAATACATTTTTCCTCATCTTTTCCTTTACTGTTGCCACGAACATTATGAACAATTACATCCTTTTCTGATTTTTGAGTTCCTTTTTATGTGTACTCTTCACAGCTGAGAGATTTTTATTAAGTTGAGTGTTTGTTTAGGTAAACCTATCATCCGGGTTAACCGTAGGGCCGTGCGGGTACTCCTTTCTGTTTAGCAGGTTCCTGACACTAGGTTGGTTACTTTTGTCGACTCCTGGGAACTCCTGGGAATTGATAATCGCTACTCAGAACGAAGTGCGTCAAGGACGTCACGGACGGTTTTTAGAGGATGGCATTCTCTAAGCTGTTGGAAGAAGAAAGGATGTCGGCGCAAAGATCAAAATTGCATAAGATTATACGAACTAAATGTTTTTTGTTTCAGGTATTCCTGCTGTTTCTGACTGTATCTATGCTGTTGGTGGGTGGAGTGTATTTTGGAATACAATCGTTATTGCCTTCCATTTCACCTACTGTTTCTCCTAAACTAAGTGCTGTCCCCACTGTTTCTCCACATTCCTTTCATCCTCTGCCCCAACATGAACAGGTTAGGCGTGCGGAATTTATGAATAATTCCTTCGTTCAACTCCTACATCAGCATCAGTTGGTGATGAATACTACCAATTGTTGGGTGTGCGGGTTAATGCCACATACCATGGATCGGGGTTTTCCGTATTTGGTTCTCCCTTATAGCTGCCAAGGGTCAGCTCGAGCATTCCAAACTATGTTCCGTAGTGCACTAGATTCCTACCCCAGTCGAGAGCCACGTTCTGCAAACTTTGGTCCTGGTCCGTACCACAAGCCTTTGGCGATAGCGATTGCTGATTTAGATAGAGATATTTTTGATGCATCGCTTATTCCGGAGGAAGAGGTGCAAGCCTATAAAGATCTGAGTAAGGCTGAGTATAGTATGTCAGTGGGTGATAGACAGCTTAAGAGCTCGTCTCCAATATGGATCGTACCCCACCTCGGTAACTTCTGCTTGAAAGGTCTTGGTCGAAATCCGAGAGCACAACTTGGGGAGAGTGCTTGTACTGATACGTATGTTTTACCAACGCTCTCTTCCCCTGTTTTCTTGACTGCCAAGGGTACCTATTTCGTATGTTATGAGCGTGCATATACATGGTTGCCCCGTGACTTTTCGGATACCTGTTATATTGCAAATCTTTTGCCACCGACTTTCACAGTTGCCTCAGACTATCACAAGACTAGAGTTGTGAGAGGCGTTATTAGTAAAGAAGACACTGCCGCTCAAGAAGCAGGAGACTTCTTTAAGGGTTTCTTGCCGTTTTGGGGACCTATGGTTAATAGTAGGAACCTGAGACAGTTGACCCGTGTGGTGGAGTCGACTGCTAACATAACTGCGAGTGCTCTTGGTAATCTAACAGCAGAACTTCAGGCGGATAGACTTATGACGTTGCAGAACCGTATGGTTCTAGATGTTGTTCTAGCAGATAGAGGTGGTGTGTGCAAAGTGATCCATTCGAGTTGTTGCATTTTCATCCCTGACAACGCTGCAACTGTTTACCAAGCCATCTCGAAGTTACATAAGATCTCAGAGTCCATACACGTGGACGAAGGTGGTTGGACACTTCTAGGATGGTTTTGGGGCCTGATATCAACTTGGGGTTGGAAGATTCTGAGGATCGTAGGGGTTGTTGTAACGTTTTTGTTCACGTGTTGTCTTTGTGTGCAGTGTGGTCCTGCCTTATGTGGTCTTTGTGCCACAACGTGTATAAGACGGCCATCTGTTACCAAGGAGACATTGATGGACAGAATGATGTTCCAGCAACAACTGAACGATTTGATGAATATCGAAATCGATTCTGATCTCGACTAGTGCTTGCCTACATGAGGGCAAAAGGAGCGTCTGAGGTTCCGTGAGAATCATAATGGCACTTTTTGGGTGTGTTCGAATATGGACGAGTTTGGTATCTATGAACCGCAAATGACGAGTTTAGTGGGTGTACGCGTTTTCGCTACGCTACTATGCACGGTTCATCTCATTTCTGGGTATGTCCATCTGAACCCTCGGGTTCCATCTTAGATACGGCATCCATTTTGTTTCTTGCCCTCAAGTAGCCAGCGAACGGACGTTGTCCGCTTCGTGACCCTGGGATTCCCGAGCTTTCATGGAGGACACGTGTTCCTTTGAAGGTGTCTTTATGATGAGGGGGATGACACGGCAAAGGCAGATGGCTCCGCTCGAGGGTCATCTTGCCGTGCCAGTGTATTGTTTCAGTCATGCATGCATTAGGCACGAGTCCTTTGATCCTGCAATCGAGTTTCCGATATTGCTCTTTACACTCTTTTCCAATCTGTTGTGCATCCTTGTTTTTCCTTTGCATCTGTTCCTGTCCTTTCTCCTAATTCGTTTACAGCCAGAATGGAATGTGATTAATGTGGGGATAGTGTGCTTTTACAGTTGGGAACCGGCAATGCTGCTGTAATTATCTTCCGGGTTTCTGAAACATGAATGCGACCCTCTTGAAGTTTATTGTGGGAACGGAGTTGTAACCTTTGTTCGTCATGTTGTGCAATGACGAAAATGTGTATAAAAGGAGCGATCCACTTGTGAAATTTGAAGCAGTCTCCCAGAACCTACACGTTGTGTACTTCTTGCGACTTCTGTATCCCTGCAGTAATAAACGCTGATCTTTGACGCCGCCGGAAGTGTCCCGTGTCTCTGTGTTTTGTACGCCGGAACAGGTAACCCACGAAGGTTTCAGGTGTTGTCCCCTGGCACCACTGGGCCTTAGAATAGCCCAGTCCTTCAGTAAGCTAGCACACCATGAATATGGCGAAGGATGCGGACATTTTTAAGCCTGGAAAATAAAAACAGATCTAAATCGTAACAGTGTAAATAAAATACAAAAAGAAAATCAACAATATAGTCAAGAGGACACCGAGATAAGAAGAGAGTTTGTAAAATTCTTCCATAGCCTATATTCAGAAGAAAACATAACCACAGTAGAAAAGATAAACGCAGTATTAGACAAAATTGAAATACCTTCCACATCCCAAGACCAAAGAAGAGATCTTAACAAGGAAATCACATGGGAAGAAGTGGTAGAAGTTATGAAGAGCTTAAAGTAAGGCAAAGCGGCCAGCTCCGATGCACTCCCTAATGAGTTTTACATACATCTAAGAGAAGTCCTGGCCACACACCTTACGGAACTTCTAAATGAAGTGTTGTTAAGGAAAGGAGTCCTCCACACTTCCTGGAATGACGCGATTATAAACATCATATTAAAACCAGGGAAAGACTCCACAAAATGTGAGTCATATAGACAGATTTCACTTTTAAATGAGGACTATAAAATCTACATGCGAATTCTGGCGAAAAGATTAGCAAAAGTAGCAGGCTCTGGAGGCCATCCTAACCAAAAAGGATTTATAAAAGGAAGACAAATACAGGGACTAACGCCTGAGCTCATCAGCGCTATAGATATAGCAATCCAGTTCCCCTATTGATTATAACCATTGACGCCGCGAAAGCGTTTGATAGGGTTAGCTGGCCCTTTATAAACACAACTATGAATAAGTTCAATCTCTGAGACACCTTCCAGATTGCAATAAAGCAGATATATAAAGAACCAACAGCAAAGGTGCTAGCGAATGATACCCTGACTGCTAAAATAATAATAAGGAGAGGAACAAGGCAGGGATGCCCCCTATCCCCTCTACTTTTTAATCTCTATATCGAGCCACTAGCATGTCTGCTAAGAAAGGAAAAGGGTATAATACAATTTAACTACCAGGACTGGGAGAAGAAGGTAGCACTATTTGCAGACGTCCTGATGGTGTTCACTAGCAATCTAACTGCCTCTCTTCCCAAGATTGTAGAGATTCTGTAAAAGTATGGGAAAGTCTCTGTATACCTGGTAAACCAACAAAAATCTGAAATTCTTGAATGGAATCATAACTCACATAATCCAATGGTGAAAGAGAATATAAGATACCTCGGGATAAACTTTACAACAAATATAGACGACATTGCAAGCATAAACTTTAACAGGGTACATAAAAAAGTAAGAAAGCTACTAAAAGTATGGGGGGGCCTACCTTTAACCTTCATGGGTGGATCCAACATAATTAAAATGGTGATACTACCAAAGTTCACATTCCTATTTAGCACAATTAACCCTGGAATTTAAGACAGATCAGATAAAAAACTGCAAGGAGAATTAAGTAGTTTCATCTGGGCTGCTAAAGGGGCAAGAATCGCCTGGAAGAAAATAAGGAGGAACAAGGTGCAAGGGGGCATCGCAAGCCCAGACATCTTGGAGTATTGTAGAGCCTTCCAATTAAAAAATATCAGAAAGCTACTGAGCAACTTCAACCAATACCCCCTATACCTGCATGCCCTAGTAAGCAACGAAGAAAGCCACTAACCTACACAAGTTTGGACACCGTAAGTACTTTAAGAAAGTAAAGCTAAAGACGCTCAAATCGGCCGCAAAACTGTGGTATCAGATGAAAAAAACACTAAAAGTTCCATATTACAGCAAGTATGGCCCAATGTAGGATTCCCCAGGTACACCTGAATGCCTCAGAGATAAACTAGCAATTCCTTTGAGAGAAAATAACATCACAGAATGGGGCCAGCTATTGGAACACAACTCTATAGTGGAATGGGAAGTCCTAAAGGAAAGAACAAAGGGTAAAATATCAAGATTTAAGTACTATCAGCTCACCAGCTAGGCCAAGAGCTAAAAGGATATTCAGGCTGGAGAGGGGAACATAGAGGAAATGATGCAAGGAAAAACAACTATTAAACAAGAAATAGCGTATTGGTACTGGACCTTAATTCAAGAAGGGGAAGAAGACTATGAAGTTCCAAGTGAGATCAGGGGAAAAGAACTGCCGGAGCTGGATATCCACTACAAATGGCAAGTATCTATGGCTACTTGTTGGAAAATTGTGTGAAATCTGCACCTCTGAGGAAAAATCATTTATATACCACCCACAGAGCATATTGGACGCCAAAGAAATTATCTAAGATCAATGCCCAAAAAGAGAGGAGCTGCCCTAAATGCGGGTAAATAGCCACAGATGACCTCCACATGTTCAGGCAGTGCCCCTAACTCGAGGACATTTGCAGTGAGGCGGGTAAGACCATAGCCGAGCTGTTGGGACAAAGGGTCGAGGTGAGTATTGATCTCGTTATTTTTGTGATAAGTCAAGTAAACCCAGATGACTCAAAGTTGAGTAAAGATCAAGAAAGTATACTTTTTATGTTGATACTCTTAGCTAGAAGGGAGATATGTATTAAGTGGGTAAAAATACTCTTCCAACACATAGTGAATGGCTGGCCTCAATACATAGAATAAACAAACTAGACACATAGTGAATGGCTGGCCTCAATACATAGAATAAACAAACTTACAGGTAAAAGACACAAGTTCTGGAACATTTGGGAAGAATATAACCAAGTAAACTAATTAAAGCATTTAAGCTGTAGTGTCCAATGACTAGGCAATGCAATAAGGCTTTCAAGTGGGAACTTGAAGGAGTAGTCAGAGTGACTACCAGATCCCCCAGATCCGAATTGCACTAGAAATGGACAAAAAGGGGCCCCAAAAAAAAGGGAAAGAAGAAATTCTCCGTCTACCCAGGAGAAATCCCTAGATTCGGAACAGATGAGACAAAGGACCCCTGATACCTCCAATTCAAAAAAATTGCTAAATGAGGATACAAAATATATATATATATCTAAACCCCCAAGAATTTCATTTTACTTCTGGACTAAGAAGGAACCTGCCAAGAAGAAGAGCTGGAGTTCTGCCCCTTTGTTCTGTGTTGCTTTGCTGGGCTGGCCTGCAGTTGCTGCTTCTGTCTTTGGGCAGTGGAAAGGACTGGACGTTTGCCTGCTTTTATCCTGCTTAAGAAGATTCTCCAAGGGCTTGAAGTAGAACTTGCCTCCTGTTAAGTCGCAGGGACACAAAGACTTCACCTGCAGCATCCTTGAACTCCACTGCTGTGAGACCTGACCTGCCTTGTGTTGCCAAATCCAGTTCTGGGCCCTTGGAGGATGTTTCTGCTGCAAAGACTTACAAAGAACTGAAGAAAAATGTGCCCTTCTTGCGGCTCTATTTTTGAAACACAGCACTGTCGTGCAAGAGAATACTCCAATGTGCAGCCCCACACGGCCAAAGAAATCAACGCATCACATATCAGCGGCCCAAAGAACTGCTGCACGTTGAGTTCAGTGCACCAGTCTCCGTAGTCCAAGACCACTGCACTGACTCCAACGCAGGCTCTGCTGTGCAGCTAAAAGAACCGATGAATCGTTGGACCACGGCTGAAGAAACCGATGCAGCGCCTGTTTGCTGCCTTTGCATCGCCCACCAGGGCGTCTAGATTTTCATGCATCGCACCTGAGCGCCACGCATCGCCGATGCATCATTCACAGACCGGAGTTGCCTTGAAATTCGTCACATCGCTTCCCCCTACAGTCTGGATTCAACGCATCACTTCTCCTGTGTGTAGCAGAACTGTTGCATTGCCTCCCCAAAGACCTAGGAACCAACTCATCCCTGTGCTTTTCAACACTTCTCTCCTCTGAGGCTGTTTTGCCTTGTGGATTGTGAATCATTTGATGTACTTTGTGTAAAAACCATGCATCTATAGTTTCCTATGGACAGAATTGCTTGAAACCTTGAAAAAGTCATATTTTGAGTTGTGTATGTTGGAGTTTTGTAGTTTTGGTCTTGTTTGGTTAAGATAAAGATACTTTGTTTTTTCTAAATTGGTGTGGTGTCAATTTGTAGTGTCTTCACTGTGTTACTGTGTGTGTTTTGTACAAATGCTTTACACATTGCCTCTGAGATAGGCCTGACTGCGTGTACCAAGCAACCAAGGGGTGAGTAGGGGTTAGCTTGGGTGTGCAACTCCCTGATCCTGACTAGAAGGAATGGTTCCTACTTGGACAGGGTGCCCGCAACTACCAACTAGAGACCCCCATATCTAACAATAGCCATGACCTCAATCTCACCTAGTAAGGGAACACTACAAAACACACTTTCAAGCTCTGTTTGGCCCATATCCCCAGTGCTTACCTAAGGAACAAGAGCCAGGCCCCACCCATGCCCTTTCTTAGTCAATGGATGTCCAAAGGCATGCACAGCTAAGGTTGGACTAGAGAGGGCTTGAGTGGATGGGATAAAGCTCAGGTATGTTAAACACGTCTGTTATTGTCTGAACAACTGCCATTGTGTGCACTCTCCAGACTACAATTTTCTGCTCATGTTCTCTCTTCATAATGTTTTCAACCCAGGCCTTACCCCACATCAGATGTTGTCTTTGGAACGGCTTCTTAACATGACTGTAGTAGTGGGAAAACAAGAGATACAAAGTGCACAAAACTACACCATGGGACATAGTGAGCGACTAGAGTGTCTGAGTTCATTAGAGTGGGGTGCCTGGGGTGGAGATGTGTGAGTTAATGGTGACAGGTCTGGGAAGGGAGTACTGGACTGTATGCCATGGACCAGTACGCTTCTTCTTGCTCCAGGCCTTGCAAGGTGGCCTTGTCATGAAAGCTTTTTTGCTCACTGTGATGTAGAATTTAAAGAGCATTGTCTGTGGCATTGTTTCTCCTGTGAAGACAGAGTCTTTACATCATTCACAATGGCTGCCCATGGATCACTTTCTATTTACTCCTCGTTGGGCCTTACAGAGTTTGCCCTTGACTTTCTACTACCACTGAACTCCTATGTGTCACTCCTCTCTTGCAGCATTTTCTATGGCTGCTGTAGCAAAAATGCCTTTTTTATATAGTCAACCCACTATATTTTGCCTTGTTCCAGACACTATTTTTGTTTGCTTTAGAACTCCACTGCTAAACAGTAGTAAAGTAGCTGTGCTTCCCATCTAAGTCATCAGTTGTGCATTGGAACGCCCTATTTAGTCTATAAAACTTCCCTATATGTTGCATGTAAATGGTGCCTTAATTGTGCCTATGGCATGGAAAGTTAAATGTTATATATAGGCTGCAGTGAATCTTTACACCACCCATATATATGATGCAAATACATTTCTGCCAGGCACACTATTGTGCTCAGGCTAGACTTCAGTTTAAATGCACTGAAATGACACATGGCAGGGAAAACTGCCTTTGCCATGTAGAATACACCTATTTTTATATACACATAAGTCAGTGTGCCTTGTAAGCTGACAGGGCAGGGTGTTTTTATATATGTAAATAGGGCACACTAAGTATTGGGGTTAGTGTGCCAGCACAGTGAGACAAAACCAAAAAGTTACTTTGCTATATTGACAATGCTAGACTTTGTAGGTTTAGGTGGGATTTAAACCTTTACTTTTCACCATTGCTTGGGAAAGAGCTAGAAAAATGCTTCAAAGTTATTTCATGCTTAGTTTTTAGGATCAGACATAATGGGTGAGTCATAGTTTTGAAACCTTAAGCAGAAATCTAACTTAGGAAAACTTTAGTTTAGGCTGTTTCAGCCAGAACTGGCTTAACCCAGTTCTGCCACTCATCATAACTCCAAAGCTGGAATGCATATTCTTGACTGGGAGATTTCACACCTCCGCCTCAGAGAACAATAGCTTGCCTCTGGGCCCAAGAAAGGCCTGTTGGTGTTAACTGCTGAGCAATAGAAGGGATTAGGCATCTGTGAGTGGAGAGAAACAGTTAGCAGAACAAAGAGCAGCCTTAGCACTAGGGGTGGGCGGAATTTGCATAATCGCGTTACGCAAATCTCCGCGAAACGGTAAAAAATCCCTGCGAACACGAAGAACACGCGGAATTGCTTGTTCGCAAAGCTTTTTACCTGTTCACAATCGCTGTTTGCGTGCTCGGGGAGAAATATCTCGCGAACACGCATTTTGAGAACGCGAACAAGCAAAAAATTTTGCGAAGTTGCAGAAAGCAGAATTTTGGGCAATTTCGCGTTCTCCGTGGAACGCGAAATTACTCAAATTCCGCAAATTCCGCGAGCGGAACGGAATTTACCGCCCAGGCCTACTTAGCACTACCTCCTTTGTCTTGGAGATGTCAGGGAGTGCTTCTCTTATTTATTCCCAGAACACTCTTAGGCGGCTAATTCCCAGTTACAATAGGTGGGAAAACTAGTTCTGAAACGCATTACTCTTCCAAAGCTGGAAAACATCTCTTTGGCTAGTGCAGGTAACAGTTTTAGGTCAGAAGACAATGCCCTGTCTCTGGGCCACGGAAAGCCCAATGGATTTTAACTGCTGACCACTTAGTGGAGATCAACTATCTGGAAGTGGATAGTGGCAGTTGGTAGAACAAAGAGCAGCTGAAGCACTACCTCTTGAATTGGAGATGCCAAGAAAGGATTCTTCAATTCATTCCTGTGACCCTCCTGGAAAATTAGGCTGCAGCCACAGTCAGAAGGTCAACCACGTTTGACCTTGGCAGGTAAGGGAGTGGCCAAGTAGCTAAAGACAGGATTGCCTAGTGGCAGCTGGATCCCACCATCTTGAAAAAGAAGGACCTGGGTAATTTTACAGTAAGGCAAAAAGGAAGTGCTGCATAAAGAGGTGGGGGCTGTAAGAAAAGTGGTGTGTTTGTGCAATATAATTCCTCCAGTCACTGGCTATTGCAAAGGACCTGGGAAGACTCCTTCTGAAGGAGGTGGCATTGCTTGATGAAAAATCCTGACTTCTGACTCCTGACTTCAAGCTACTGCTGGACAAAGGAGGACTCACACAAGGACTCAAGGACCGCTAAATCCTGCTGGCACCCAGAGTCTAGAACTGTTCTCTAAGGGTCAGTTGGTTGGCCTCCTGTTTATCTGTTACAGAAATACAAACACCAGAAGGCCTCCTGACTCCCACAGTGCCCAACTGACCAAAGCTGGGGAACCGGGTTTGAGTCCCAGCAGGGGCGCTCAACATCCTGTGATTCTGCGCAAATCACTTAATCTCCCCGTGCCTAACCAAAAAAAAAGGATGTGTCTTTCTGTAACCCAACTGGTGCTAGTGTAAAGCCCTCTAATACTTTCGGATGTAGATTGAGCTATAGAAAACTGGAAAAAAAGAGGTTTATATTCTGCAGGATATCAGGCTGGAAGTGAATAGAACAGATGTGTAATAGTTGAGGTGGCACATTGCCCTTGTTCTATCACCTGAGCAGGGAAATTCATCAAGGAACTGTTTAGTCTACCCTAGCTCTCGGTTGGAGGAGGCCTGTGGGGCAACTCTGTCTTTTCTGTATGGTCTCCCTATACTGTTCCCCTTCTTCTACACCCTATTTTTGCTGGCATCATGAATCTGTGCTTATTATCACTGCTAAACAGTAGAAAATTGTGCTGTACAATGAAATTCCCTGTGAGGAACTATATACCTTCCATGTAAGTAGGGTGACCAGACGTCCCAGATGTGCCCGGACACCCCCAGTTTTCAAAAGACTGTCCTGGTGTCCCGATGCTTTCTTCTAAAACAAATACATGTTCTGGTATTTACGAGAGGGTCAGGTGAACCTGCACATTAATCACATTTATCACATTTCAACTTGCCCTCACTTTAAAACCGGGGACAGAAATTTGCTACTTCAGACTGCCTGCAGTGCTGCCTTGTCACTTTCAAGCAGCACAGTAGGATTTCAGGATTTATTGAAGCATGTATCGGGGCTGCAGAGCCGAATAGTGTAGGCCAGGCTCACCAGCTGCCTGACCCTAGAGCTCTTCACAGAAAGGGAGGGAAGGTAGATCGGACATTTAGGTATATTTCTGTGTCTGTGCCCATCCCGGATTTTCGTTCTGAAAATTTGTCACCCTACATTTAACTCCAGCGTAAATGGTGCCTGAGGTGTACTTGTGGCATGAAAAGTGAAATATCATATGTGGGCTGCAGTGTGTATATACATCACCCACATATATGACAGAAATAGATTTCGAATTAACTACCACAAGGGCAGCCCTAACCACCTGAACCAGGGGCAATCAATAATGTATCCTAACAATGGTTCACAGTGTATATAAAATAATCAACATATAAAAAATATATATGATCAACACATAACCATACAAATTATACCGTGTTCCTAGAAATAGTGAAAAACCCAAAAAATTGTATAAAATAGAAAATAAGGCCCTTATACAAAAAACAACTTTAATCATCAGCATAAAATATTCTTAAATAAAATAATGCTCAGACATACAAGCTGGTACAAATAGACATTTCAATAAACATATAAAACGAGGTAGGTTCCTTTGACCAGATAGGGGCCCTTGCGTCTAGTCAGGGTAAGGGGGTACATTCCTAAAATAACCCCTGCTCACCCCCTTGGTAGCTTGACACGGGCAAACAGGCTTATCTCAGAGGCAGTGTGTAAAGCATTTGTAAACACATACAGTAACCCAGTGACAACACTACAGATGGACACCACACAAGTTGTAGCATAAAAATAAGTATTCTTTATATAGTTTTAACACAAGACCATAAACAACATAAATCCACAATACTGTACTTAAAATGGTAGAATTAGCTTAGTTCTCTTTAGGTGTTAAAATGCGACACTTTGAGTTCAATGTACCTTTGGATGCGTAACACTATACAACGAAAGTGTTGCAGAGAAGGTGATGCGTCGGTTCCTTACACGCAGGAACGGTGATGCGTCGGTATCTTACTGCGCTTTCGTGGCAGTGCGGCACGCAACGCCGTGATGCGATGAAGATCCGGTGCAATGAAACAAAGATGGCATCTTCTTGATGCGAAACGATGCGTGCAAGCCCGACGGCCGTGTGGAGACTCAACGATTCTTCTGAGCCACGACAGGCAAAGCGACACGCTTCTCCGGTGATGCGGGACTCTTCGGTGATGCGATGCAACAGCTTCAGCGGCGACACCCTCTTTAGTGATGCGACGACAGAGGCTGCAGCGACACTCTTCTCCGGTGATGCGAGACGCTTCTACGATGCGACAGCTGCAGTGGCGACACCGTTCTTCAGTGATGCGATGACAGCGGCTGCGGCGGCGACACGCTTCTCCGGTGATGCTAGACGCTTTTGGGATGCGATGCGACAGCTGCAGCGGCGATACCTTTCTTCAGTGATGTGACGACAGCATCTGTGACGGCGACACGCTTGTTCGGTGATGCGAGACGCTTCTGCGATGCAACGCGACAGCTGCAGTGGCGACACCCTTCTTCAGTGATGCGATGACAGCGGCTGCGGTGGCGACACGCTTCTTCTTCTTGAGTCGCGCTTCCAGCTCCTTATGACACACAGTTCCACAGAAAGCCCAACACAACTGCAGGCCCTTCCACAGAACTCTTGGGGAGCTGGTGGTTGAAGCCTGTTGTCCCTGAGACTTCAGCAGGAGGCAAGCTCTTTCTCAAGCTCTTGGAGATCCTTCACAAGTTGAAAAATGTACACACAAAGTTGCTTTCTCCTCTCTTTGGCAGTCAGGCAACCACTGCAGGCCAATCCCTCAAGCTTAGGGATAGTCTCTCCTCATTGTCTCTGGTTCCTCTCCTCAGCAAAGGTTTCTTCTTGTTTCCCAAAGTGATCTAAAATTCTGGGGTCTGGGTCCCCCTTTTTATACACAGTTTCTCTTTGTTCTCTGAAGGCAGAGAGGCCTTTGCCTAGTCCAAACCAGTTCTGGTCAATCCTGGAGCACTTTGTTGACAAGACTCCTTCTTTCCTTTCACAGTGCAGGCGCACCACAGGAGGTGGAGCCAGCATTGTGGAGGGAAGGCACAGCCCTATTCAGGTCCCAGGTGCAACTCCTCCCACCCATCTACATGCACATCTCTCTATTCAGTCCTGTGCTGACTCACCCTGTCTCCTGGAATCCCCCAGCCCCTGTCGCTCAAACCCCAGACAAGGAATACACAACCTAGCAGAGGCAGGCTTGGCTGGTTAGACAAGAAAATACCTACTTTCTAAAAGTGGTATTTTCAAACACAGAATGTTAAAACCAACTTCACTAAAAGATGTATTTTATCATTCTGAGTTCAGGCATACTAAACTCGAATTTCTACCTAGTTCCCTGAGTCAGTTAGGATTATAAGATGTAATAATCAAACTGCCCATTCTGGCCTATGGGGAAAAGGTAGCCTTGCAATAGTGAAAAACGAAAATGGCTGTAATTCACTATTAGGACATGCCACACACACCAGGGCATGTCCTACCTTATACTTACAATGCACCCTGCCCTTGGGCCTACCATAGGGGTGACTAATATGCAGAAAAGGGAAGGTTTAGGGACTGGCAAGTGGGTGCACTTGCCCGATCAGCATGGCAGTACCAGACTGCACACAGGCTCTGCAATGGCAGACCTGAGACACACTTTTACAGGCTGCTTCTGTGGGTGGCACAACCAGTGCTGCAAGCCCACCAGCATATCAAAACAACAATGTCTCAACCAGTAATCATTTAAAAAGACCGTTCAAGGAAGTGCTTCATTCTTGCGAGGGGGGGGAAAAACAAAAGGAGGTAGACCATAAGATTTAGAAAAAGCGGGTTGTTATTTGCAGGTAGTTAAACAGCACTACATTACAATTGGATTGAGGTAACCAAAACAACCAAATATGCACTGGACGTGCTAGTGAAAGTGAACGGCGCAGTGACACAAGTGATATGGACAGCGTGGAACGGCGAGGAACAGTGAGACACAAATAATTACAAGGGGTCAAAACTATATACAATTGGGATAAATGTAAATTCATTTTCAATGTTAGTTGCAAATGATCCCGTAGAGCCCACAGATAACGCTGTTAAGTCGACAGCGTTTCGACCAGTCTAAGTTGTGGTCATCATCAGGACGTTGGTTACAAATTTCTTAAGTAGTGCTGGTAATGCAAAGTGAAGTAATCGAAGCGACAAGTAGAAATCAATATAGCGGTCGCTGTGTATTGTACTGGAAATACAAATGAATTCCGACTTGGTCGAGGAGGGGAAGGAGGCGCGCGGGACCTGGGCGTTAGTGATTGCCGAGGAACAGGCGGCGGCGGTTCGTAATGAATAACAAAGCGCAGGGTGCTGTGAAGTGACGTAGCAGTTGGTGGTTTTAATCAGGCTGCAAGTAAGAATAAATCAGGAGCAACAAGAAAAGTGTTTGCAGGCGCCCACCAGCAACATTTGGTTTACCAGCCCTGGGCACACTCAGTGCACTGTACTAGGGTCTGTCAAGTAAACCAAACCAACCAATCATGGAATCACTAATCCATACATCAATTTACCATAGGGAGCCCTTGCACTGTGGCACTGGACAGCAGTGGCACAGCGCCCAAAGCATATAAAACTAACAAAAATACATGAGGCAACAGCAAAAAATGGAAGGGAGACCCACGCCAAGGTGCCAGGTCTAACAATCCCTAAAGTGTGCCTTGTAAGCCTAGGGAGCTTTGTTGCTAATATATAAAAACAGAGCACACTACATATTGGTATTAATGTGCCTGCACAGTGAGATAAAACCCCCAAACTATTTTGCTATGTAGCCTAGGCTAGAACTTTTAGGCCTAGGTGGTAATACAGTGTTTCTTTTTCACCACTGCTTGAGAAAGGGTTAGAAAAATGTTTCAAAGTTATTCACTGCTTGACTTTTAAAATCTGACTTAATTGTGAAGTCATATTTTTGATAACACAGGAAGAAACTTATCTTTTTAAAATTGTACTTTTAGCTGCTGAGCCAGAACTGACTTAATACGTCTTCTGCCAATCATCACAACTGCATAGCTTAAATACACATCTTTGGCTGGAAGAGTGCTTCTTCTATTTATCTACAGGAGCCTCCTAATCAGGCTGCAACCACAATAGGAGGATAACCAGTTTTGACCTTGTCTGGTAGAGGAGAGGCCAAGAATCTAATGACAGGCATGCCTAGTGGCATTTGGGTCCCTCCATTTTGAAACAGAACTTGCACATTAAAGCAAAAAGGAAGTGCTATAAAAAGAGGTGGGGGGCTGTAAGAATTTTTTTAGGATTGTGTGGTAGAATTCCTCCAGTCCCTGGCTAGTGCACAGCATAAATCTGATACCTCCACCATCGCTTCCTCAGAACATTCCTAGACCTGAGAAGACTCCATCCGAAGAAGGCAGCCCTTCTGGAAGAAGAATCCTGGCATCTGACTCCCAGCTCTTGCTGAGAGGAGAGGTCTCAAACAAGCACTCAAGTACTAAAGGACCACTGAATGTTCTACTCCATCATTGGCCTGAAGTTACACCTAGCTCTCTTTCCACCCCTAACTTTTGTCTTTCCAAAGAGATTGACTTGTTCAAGGTGTTTTCACCATGAAACAAAAAAAAAAAAACATTTCTGGTTCCCCTTGAATTACTTCAGTGAACTTGGTGTCTATTTGATTATTTGCTCATTACATTTGTCCCTATTATTCTGCATTGGTTGGGAATGTTATGGCATTATGCTCTTTACTTTATAGCTGTTGGTACTGCTTGAACTTAGCACCCACTTCTCTAGGGACTTAGCACACACTTCTCTAGGGACTGTCTGCTACTCTGTCTACAGCTACTAGTGGTTGGACAGGGATGCTCTCAGAACAGCCATTTGACCTTATCAGAGTGGGTTTAATGAGTTGGAAGGGATAACTCAAAAAATAAATAACCCCAATCTTGACAAATGCTTTTCTTCTGTGCGTGCCTGTGGATTACTCCTCATCACTCATGGATATGCCCAGATTCTTTAAAATGGCTGCCTGTGTCCAGGGCATGTTTTCATGTCACCCACATCATCCGAGGGGAACAAATAGAGCATCTGCAATGTACCCACTGCTTGCTTCTCTCACTCTTTGTCAGATGCTAGAGACCTCATCAACAAGAAATTAAAGTACATATATTCTGTCTTACTTCTCTTCACCTATCAGGTGCCTAGGCACAGTAACTCAGAAAAAATAAGAGAACCATTCTTGTCACTCAAACACAACCCCAAACATGCGTCCCATATAGGATGCACTGCCATTCAACATTATTAGAATCAAGTCCCCCCACCCCACCAGTGTAGCACAGTAACCGTCCTATAATGCCCTTCAACAGAGGATGTGGCTTAATGGTTAGAACGGCCGACTTTGAAGCTGGGGAACCAGGTTCGAGTCTGGCGGGAGGCAAACATCCTGTGATTCTGGGCAAATCACTTAATCTCCCCCTGCCTACAGTTTCGTCTGTAACGCAAATGGTGCTCATGTAAAGGGCTCTCATACGTTAGGGTCTCGTTCGCCCTATATAAAACTGCAGCAATTTTTTTTGTCATCTTGTAAGCATTGTGAGGCACTATATAAAAGGGAGTTACATTAAAATATAGTGGTTTCCCTCTAGTGCCCCACACTCCTATCTGCCTCATATTAAAGCACGTAGGGGCAGATTTATGTTGCACTTGCGCCACTTTTGCGCCACCGTTGCGTCACTTTTGTGACGCAGCAGCGGCGCAAATCCTGCGCCATGGTGCGGGGTATTTACAACGTGACGCATCTGGGAGATGCGTCACGTTGTAAAGCCCTGCGCCACATGTAGGCGTTCCAGGGCAGGTGGGGGCGTTCCGGGGCAGGAACGCCTCCTAAAAGTGGCTGAGTGAAATCTACAAGTCACTTTTAGGCCCATGCTGGGTCAAAACCCTGCGCCTGCTGAGGATTGACGCAGCATTGTACAGATAGGGCCCCCCTGAACATTGCTGGAGCTGCGTCGCGCTTGCGACGCAACTCCAGCAATGCGCCACTTTTACGGCCCAGATGCGTCACGCATCTGTGCCGTTTTTGCCCCATGGTGCGCCGCATTATAAATGCGGCGCATCCATGGTGGCGCAGCTGTGGTGCATAATAATTGGCGCATCCCTGCTGATATGCAGGGATGCGCCAGTTAACATAAATCTGCCCCCTCGTGTTCAAGAAGGTGAGGGGGCAACTACTGGGATAAGCTGTACATGCCAAAAGACAATTACCTTTGGGTACCATGTTCAGCAGGGTGGGGGCTGCTGTAGTTTCTGGTGCAGATAAAGGATGCTGCCGCGCTGCCTCCTGAACAGCCCCAGTACCTTTAGCTACTTTAACATTCTGCTTCTTAAAGGGGCCATGCAGTAAAGAGAAAAAACTATTATTTTCACCAATCCGCGCAAAACCTTCTAGAACGTGCTTTGTTTGATGTCTGCTTAGGTTTCGTTCTCTAGATGGCACCTTTAAAATATCCCTCTGATGCAAGTCAAGGGAACGTGCAATACTCCCCACTGCTCTTTCGAAAGCTCTCTTCTTCGTATGCGAAGACGCAGTGGTTTCTTGCTCGAATCTCCCCATGCGATGTATGGGGTCGCCCTATATTTGCCACTGCGGATTTTAAGGCACAAAGTGTATGGTACACGTACCTTTAGAAGCAGCGTGAACTTCAGGGTGCTGCCGGTTCTGGCAGTGCACTCCACTGACCTGCAAAGCACTGTGGGAGGAGCTGGGCGGCCTTTGGAGTCAGTAGTTAATAATTATATAGCTTCCAGGAGAACAGCAGCTTCTCTGCTGGGGAAAGAGCAACCGACTTAGGTTAGAGTCTGGCGGGAGGCTCAAGCATCCTGGGACTCCGGGCAAATCACTTAAGCACCCCGTGCCTAAAATGAATTTGTCCGTCTGTAATGCAACTGGTGCTCTTGTAAAGCGCTCTGATACCTTCCAGTCAAATTCGCCCTATATAAAAACTGAAAAAAAAAATAAAAAAAAAATAGAGCATTTGCAATGCAATAGGTCTTGCATTTACGTGAGTTTAAGATATTGGCATTGTAAATGACAATGCCTTTGATTTGATTTATGTTTTAAAAACGAAAACAAAAATAAAAGGCATTGTGTTATTGCAATGTCAATAGCTCAAACTCGCGTAAATGCGAGACTTATTGCATTGCACTCAACTAGGCTGTGCCACGGTGTAATTGTCAAAGTTTCAAGCCAATGGCTGAGAGAGGCTGGTCGAAGAAAGACAACATTAAAACAGGTAGACCCAAAGCCCTTTTTTTGGCAGTTTCATATAGAAGGAACGTGACAAAGATATTGGAGCGCTTTACATGAGCACCAGTTAGTTACATTGCAGAAGAACACATTCATTTTTGCTTCTTTAGGCACTGTGAAATTAAGTGTTTTGCCTATAATCAGAAGATGTTAAGCAGACACTGAGACTTAAACTTGGTTCCCTTGTTCCAAAGTCGGCAGCTCTGACTGTTACCCCACATCCTCTCCACACTCTATACATATTGTAGGCAATGAGTCCCTTTGACAGCAATCTAAGTCCAGATCTAAAAGAGGCACCCCATTTCGGATTATAAATTCAAAAGTGGTAACAAACTAACTCGTTCCAAACCTTCAACGGGAGGCCTTAGCCACCCTGCAGGACCAGGGGAAGAGCAGCCAAAGGCTATAAGAGGACATCCACAGAGGTCATGCCCGCAGAATCACTTAGACTCCTCTATTCACATGCTTTACTCCTACAATTGTCTCTGCTCAACGAAGGGCAAATGCAGCGGCGAGGCAAGGGAGCATCAGGTGTCCTTCAGCCGACACCACGGCGAGTCTTGAACATGACACACAAAGATCTGTGACTGACTCATGGTGACAGCCTTGTGGATGTCACCCCCGGGTGTTCAGTCGCTGGGACCACAGACCAGAAGGATACCAAGCAAACAATTCAGAAGGGATTGCTCTATCTGCTGGCACCAGAAGGTGTGTGAGTGGGAAGCAAGACTATAAAGAAGAATATACCCGTACACAACTCCCGGTTAATGCTCAAAGGCCAGTGTAGCTCCAGGGAGGTTTTTTTTTTTTTTTTTTCTTTTTTAAACTTTATTTGTAGTTTTGAACAGTTATTTAACAGACCAAGTTACAGTACCAGCAAGTTCAAGGGATCAATGACTATAGGAGGTACACAGTCCAAAATCCAAACATGTAATGAGCTTAACCTGTGCCCTTGCAGGACCCATGCAATAATTCAGGCAGGAGCAACAGTAAGAAGGAGGCAGACAGATGAGTAAATAGACCCAGTAGAAAAAAAAAAACATAAATCCCATCCGCGCAGTGCATGCAAGACCCCTCCATGTACAAATCCCCGTTCCCTCCCGAACCTCCATGGAGCCCGTTCAAACTCTACCCAGACAAGAGTGCTCAGCCACTCTGCGGGCAGAGGCAGCTGCACCAATCATCCCTCATTGGCATGTCCAGCCGCTCTCAGCACAGGGGCATCCCCTATGGGATCATGCATCAGGGGGTATCCCACCAACGGTCCCCACACATCCCTGGGCCGTGAGGCTTGTGGCAATAGCTCAGCGTAAGTGGTGCTCTGATTTTGACAAAATGTCATGTCCACCAGCCACTCCTTGAATTTCGGGGCCTGTCCCCTACCCCATCTGCAGGCCACCCTCCGCTTCGCCAGGAGCATTGCAATGGCAACATATTTTTTATGGGTCGGGGGAATATGAGCCGTATGCCCCAAGAGCGCAAGCAGCGGGTCTCCGTCTAGCTGAATCCCAATCATGTTCCCAAGCGCCGTGAACACCTGCTCCCAATAGCCTCGCACCGCAGCGCAGTTCCAGGCAAGATGCAGAAAGCCCGCCCCCGACTGGCCACATCTCCCACAGCGATCATTGTCAGCCAGCCCAAAGCATAGCTTCCTGACCGGTGTATAGTATATCTGGTGCAGGAATTTAAAATGTATGACCCGGAACCTGCTGCTAGCCGATATTTGCGCCGTCTGGCGACAGCAGTATCGCCATTGCTCATCCGTGAGGTCGCTCCCCAGCTCCCCCTCCCATCGGCTCCGGGACGAGCTGTCCTCTCCCGGGTCTCCCTCACGCACGGAGGCATATAATCTGGACACCAAGTGCCCCCCGTCCACCGCGCCCAAAAGCAGATGCAACGGCGCGAAACACTCTGGCTCACAGGGAAAAGAGGGAAGCAACGACCGCATACCCTGTCGCAACCGCAAGTAGAGGAACACATCGAGCGGTGTGCTTGCCGTGCCCTGCAAAAAGTGTTCAGCGGTGCGAAACGTCCCTCCTCGGAAGAGGTCTCCCCAAGTCGCGACCCTCGCTCTGGTGCAGAGATCCTGAAACCCCTTCTCCTGTAGTAATGTCAGACACGGATGATATGTGAGTGGTAATCTGGGGGAGTACAGGAACGAGGCTCCCATGAGGGCCGCCAGGCGTCCCCACGCCTCCACCGTACTAGTGATCGTGGTGGATGCCACAACCGGCGCGTCCTTATAACCGTGTATGAGGTCATTGAGGGGGATGGGGTCGGCCAGCCAGGTCTCTACTGCTACCTGCAGCATATACCGCGGGGGGGCGCATCCAATAGTAAGCATAATGTGCCTGAGCACATAAATAATACAATTCGAGGTCCGGAACATCGAACCCTCCCTGAGCATCATCCTGGTGAGGATAGACCATTTCAGACGTGGCTGCTTGCCGCCCCACACCAGTCGTATAAGCTCCGAACGCAGCGTGGCGAAAAAAACTCGTCCAGGGTGATAGGGAATGTTGAGGAAAAGGTACAGAAACTGCGGGAGTACCTTCATCTTAATGAGCGACACGCGGCCCGCCATCGATAATGGCAGCCTCAATCCACCTCGTGACATTGGCCTTGAGCCGTTCCACAGCCGTGCCGTAATTTGCCCTAATAATCTCGTCCCTGCCGCGGGCCACTTGAATCCCCAGGTACCGGAAATCCTCCAGGCACCACTCTAGCGGGAAGTCAAGTGGGAAGGGAGTCACCGCCGCAGTGAGCGGGAACACCATAGACTTTCCCCAGTTAATACCCACTCCGGAGAGCTGCCCAAATCGGATGAACTCCCGCAATATGGGGTTAATATTGCCTTGCGGGTCCCTGACATATAATGTTATATCATCCGCGTAGAGCGAGATCAGTATTTGCCGCAGGCTGCAGCGGAACGCCTTGTCATTGTGCACCTGTCGGAGTCTGGCAGCCAGCGGTTCCACAGCAAGTGCAAATAGCAGGGGTGACAGTGGGCATCCCTGTCGGGTACCCCTCGAAATCGGCATCTGTGGGGAAAGATGCCCATTGATGAGTACTCGGGCCGTCGGCTGATTATACAGCAAATGCAGCCAGGAGAGATACAGCTGAGGGAAACCCATCCGTCGAAGGACACCGAATAAATAGTCCCACTCCACTGAGTCAAATGCCTTTGTAGCATCAAGGAACACAGCGGCAAGCGGGAATTCCTGATCTACCATCTGCACCAGGGAAAAGAGCGTCCGGAGGTTATGGGAGGTTGACCTCCCGGGCACGAACCCCGCTTGGTCCGGCAGGACAAGCTTGTCCATCAATAACGCAAGGCGATTCGCCAGCACCTTAGCCAGTATTTTGGCGTCACAATTAATTAGCGAGAGCGGCCGATAAGAGTCGCAGGAGTCTGGGGCCTTTCCAGGCTTTAGTAACGAGGTGACCACTGCCTCCCTCATCGACGGCGGCAGCACACCTACCTCCAGGGATTCCGTATACACCTCCCGAAGGACTGGTGCCATCACATCAATGTAACTCTTATAGAACTCTGCCGGTAGCCCATCTGAACCCGGCGCCTTCCCATTTTGTAACTGCATGATCGCCTCTCGCACCTCATCGAGCTCAAACGGGTGACACAAAAACTCCCGCTGTGCATCTCCCAACCATCCCAAAGCTATATCTCCCAAGAAGTCATCCATCTCGAGTGTCCCCGACCTTTGAGTCGTATAGAGTGCGCGATAGTGGTCTACAAATGTATCGAGTATGGCGTGTGAATATCTGTGAACCGCGCCATCCGAGCTATGTACTTCTAACATGTGGGTGCCAAAACGAGGGGGGCGCGTCGCTTCCGCGAGAGCTCTCCCAGGACGCTCTCCCTCGCCGTATCTGCGGGCCACCCAATATTTCCCACGGAACTTCAGCTCGCGCTGCGCTTCAGCCTCGTATTTAGTTAGCGTTTCCCGGATTGCACTGTGCGCTGCCCCCGCCTGTCCCCGACCCATCAGGCCCTCCAACTCCTTCAGTTCTTGCTCCAGGCGACTGAGAGTGCGCTGTATATCCTTAAGCACTCCACAGCTTTTAGAGAGGCAATAGCCGCGCATCGTCACCTTAAAGGCCTCCCATATCACCTCTACACTGCTGACCGAACCCTTATTCCTCGCGAAGAAATCTCGTATCTCCTCCTCGAGCTCCATCTGAAACACGGCATCTAGCAGCGTGGTGGGCTGCAATCGCCAGCGTGGTCTAGGAGCAGCATACCCCGGCAAAGCAAGCGACAGCTTTACAGGACAATGGTCCGAGTATGTTCTAGCCAAGTGCGAGGTTTCTCGGATACCCGAAGCCAGTCCTCGGGACAACAGACAATAATCCATTCTCGCCCAGCTGCCCAAGTGGGATGTGAAATGCGAGCCCTCGCTCCCCAAGGGATGTGAATGTTGCCAGCCATCAATCAACCCCTCCTCTTCAAGTATGCCGGACAGCGCCTCCCTGGATTTAGTGTAGTGATGCAGCATGGGGTGTGAGCGGTCCTGAGCCGGTCTGAGGGCAACATTGAAATCTCCCCCCCATATTATGTGCGCAGAACCAATCGTCATTATCTTGCCCCACACATCATGGAAAAAGTCTGGGCTATCAGTATTCGGACCATAACAATTAGCTACTGTGATAGAATCCTCCCCCAACCTACCCCAGGTAATCACATAGCGGCCCTGCGGGTCTGAGATCATGCCTGCTAGCTCATAGCGCAGCTGTTTCTTAAAAAGGATCGCCACCCCGCGGGCATAGGAGGAGTAGGAGGAAAACAGACGATGCTCTGCCCATTTGCATGCGAACGTGCTGACCGCCCCTGGGTCTAGATGGGTCTCCTGCAACAGCGCCACATGGATCCGCTGTCTATCTAGGTATGCCAAAATCTTCCTGCGCTTCCTCCGGTCCCCCAAACCCCGCACATTCCACGTCATTATGTTAATCACATCGTCACCCTCCCGAGCCATCAGCGTCACAAAAACACATACCAGTCCTGCACATTGAGTCCCTGTACACCTCCGCTGTCACTCCACAATTGCTGCCTGCATACTGAACCCCCGTGAACGTCCCTCCCACCTCCCACTGAAGCAGCCCCAACTTGCCAGAAACCCAAGTCCCTCCCCCCACCCACAAAACAACGAAAACAACAAGATTGTTAGGTTTACCCATACTTAAGTGAATCAATGGGTGCTACCCGCTGGGGTGCAAACTCTAGGTGGCGGACCGGGTATCCCCTTCCCCTGAACCCGCAGATGAATAGAGGGGCGAGCCCTATGCGGGTCAGGAGAGGGTGCCCAGTGCAGTTCCAAGTGTCATGCCCACTGGCGCGGGCCTTTCCAAGCCCTTCATATCAGCAGAATAGTCAAGACATGCCTTATAAAGCCCAACAGCAATCCGCCACTCCCTCCCAGCCACTCTGCCCACTGTCTCTCGGTTAGAGCACCACTGGCAGCGATATATATCAGTCTTGGGAGGCAGGTCTGCCCGAGGCGGGCGGTGAATCAGAGCAGCCCCCGGAACGTTTAAGATGCTTGAGGAAGTCTTCCACTTGCTGTGGGTTAGTGAAGAAACTCTGTTTGCCCTGATGGGTGACCCGGAGGCACGCCGGGTACAGCAAAGCATAGTCCACCTGTGCCTGACGTAGCTTATTTTTCACCGCCATGAATTTGCGTCTGTCCTCCTGTACCGCGGCCGTGAAGTCTGGATAGATAGAGAAGGCGACCCCCTCATAATGGAGCTGCTGATTACTTCTCGCCACTCGAAGTATTGTGTCACGATCTCTGTAATTAAGGAGTCTGGCGATAATGGGGCGAGGCGTACTCCCCGGCAGGGAGGGCGGGGGCCATGGGACCGATGAGCCCGCTCCACGATGAACTGGGAAGAGAGCTGCTCCTTCCCGACGGTTGCAATCAACATCCTCTCCACATCGTCCTCTAGGCGGCCTGTGTTTGTGGTCTCTGGTAGCCCAAGAACGCGGATGTTATTGCGTCGACTCCTCGCTTCCAAGTCTTCATTCTTGGCTGCAATTATTTTTAGAAGCTTGTCCATTTGCGCAACCTGTACTGAGACCCAAGTGGTGGTATCCTCTGTATCCGAAATACGTCGTTCCGCCTCGCGGATGCGATCTTCATGTTTGTCCAGCTTTTGCACAATGGCGTCCATCCGGGTAGACATGCCATCCATTTTTTCCCCCATGGTGGCAAAACCCTGCCTGACCTCCCGGAGAAGCGATGTCAGCTCCCCCGCACTCTCCGCAGGCCCAGCCGCTGGATCCGGCTCGGCCATCCCCACACTCGCGTCCGGAGGGGCGCGGCCCGTCTTCTTCGCCTCGAAGGTGAGGCGGGACTGCCGAGCATCGGCCTTCCCCATTGCCAGGCGCAGTCAGGGGGATAATAAAGAGCGCCGCGCGAGCAATTGCCAACTGCGGCCTCAATCACTGCTCTCCACCGCCCCGGACCATCCAAGGCACGGATCCGCCCCCCCACTCAAATCTAGCCGCGTGCTCTTTGCACCGGTGCACAGTCCCCTCGTTCTCGGGGCCAAATGAGACGCAGGGGGGGGGTCGCGTTCAGGGTCTCCTGGCCCTACACGGTCTCGGATGCAAAGCGTCGCACGACATGCGATGGGTGGCAACGTATTTGCAGCTCTCCACTTGCCCACTGCCCGGTGGTCTCAAAAATGGTCACTCCCTGTCCCCCAAGAGATGTTCCTCGCCACGTGTGCCTCTCCGCCTGGAGCGCGGTCTCTCATGCCCAGTGCGGCCGATCATGCGCCCCAGCGCAACCACCCATGCGGCTATGGAGTAGGGCACATGGAAAGAGGCGTCTGGGCGGGTCGCGGCACACCCCCTCTCGCGCTGTACTCACACAGGGGCTCTGCGCAGCTCTCGTACCAGGCCCACAGCAAACGGGGGGGACTAGCGGGCAAGTCTCGCCGAGCACGCCTCAAGGCAGGCAGCGTCCTCCGTAGGGCCTCGCTCCGATGCGGCGGCTGGCCCCCAAATCTCGCCGTCAGCACCCTCGGGTCCTCCTTTGCGCAACAGCAGCGGCCGCACTCACCCGACCTCCGGTGATGTTCGCCCAGCACAGCGTGGACTGCGGGCACCACTGCCTCCCACCTTCCGGCAGCGCCTGCTGGCGTCCTGGGCCCCCCAGGTCACGCCCACCAGCCTTCCCCGACTGGGAATCACCAGCGCGGCACTCTTCGGCCTAGCGGCCCGCGCACCTCGTGGGAAGCCGCGGGTTCTCGTAGATCAGCAGACGGACCACTCTTCCACCGCAACTTTGCCACCTCAGCCGCTCCGCAGTTACCGCTCCTCCTCGGCGATCGGAGCCCTCCAGGCCGCTGAAAGTGGCCGCCGGGTATGTGGACAGCGTCAGGGCATGCAGCCCATCGCAGGCAGGTCACTAAGATCGCCGTGGGCAGGATAATTGTCGGATCTGTGCGCCGGACGGCAGGAGCCTCACATATGTGCGGCCATCTTGCACGGCGCCACCTAGTGCCCCCCCCAGCTCCAGGGAGTTTAACTTAAAAATGTCAGTATGCGTTCATCCAACACAATGTGTTACGCCACACAGCACAAAATATACCTGCCTGCCACTCCATCACAACTCTCTCTACTACAGAAGCTAATACCACAACATACTCACTAAAGCACCATTAAGTTCACCATTCAAGACCACTCTTTGCCATATCAGTAAGCAGCACATCTTTCAACACTAGATCAAAGAAAACAAGATCATAGGTGCGAACAACCGCTGGCACAACGAAAATAAAGGTAAATAATTACATTCTTGCCCGTAGCACAGCCCCTCTAGCAAAGTTTAATTGTCGATTTTTGCAGGAAGGTCCGATATTAAGGAATGCGCATATATGGTATGTGTGAAGAGAGAACCGAGCTGGGGCACAGCAGAGTACTGTACATCACGCATGGTGGTGGGAGATCAAGATGGTACACAGTCAGTGGTAACTGCACCATTGCATTACAGTTCAGGGTTTTTGGAGAACTGTGAGATGAAGTAATTTGTTCAGAATAACACAATGTTATGTCAGGTGCCAAGGCTCGGATTTGAAACGAGGTTCCAGGATTCAAAAGTGAACAGATCTAGGCACTAGTCCCCATCTCCTCGTTTCCTATCTGGCACTAGTCATCGAGCAGGAGACACGTTTCTATGGCTCCTAAAGCCATGCTCCATGTGTTCCCTAGGGGCTCACAGGTCAGAACGGCATTGCCTCGACTCCTCCTGCGCCCTTGGACGGTATTGCCGTGTCTCCTCCTGCACCCCTAGTTCATCACCTTTAAAACACTGGGTTCTCTCACTCTGGCCTACAGTGCCGGTCAGAAGCAGCCGGGTGAGGGCCTCCACCCCGGCAGGAAGCGTCAGGGATACCAGATTCCAAACTTCTATCTTGCTCCTATGGGAAGATATGCAGGTAAACATGTTACACAGCATTCCCTATTCTGTCTTATGGGCAAGCTAGCCTTTCAATAGTGAAAAACAAAATTGGCAGTATTTCACTATCAGGAAATGTTACCCACCCTAGTACATGTCCCACCTTTCACATACACTGCAACCTGTCCAGGGGGGTACCTTGGGCCTGCCATAGGGGTGTGTAATGTGTAAGAAAAGGGAAGGGTCAGGCCTGGCAAATGTGTACACTGGCCAGGACAACGTGGCAGTTACCAATCTGCGCACAGACACTGCGGTGGCAGGCCTGAGAGACACCATCTTAGGGCTACTCCTGTGGGTGACACAACCAGTGCTGCAGGCCCACTAGTATCATTTGAATCACCAGCCCTGGCAAACTCAGTGCACTTTACTAGGGACCTACTGGTAAAATAAATATGCCAATCATGGATAACCAATCACAATGTAACCAGGGAGCACTTGCACTTTGGCACTGATCAGCAGTGGCAAAGTGCCCAAAGCATCTAAACCAGCAAAAACGAAATCCAGCACAGTGTCAAAAATACAGGAGGTAGAGGCAAAACGTCAGGGAAAACCACGCCAAGGATGCCAGGTCTAACAGTATGGGTGAATGTAAGAATAAGTCAGTGGGTGGTGAGAGATGATTTCGAGAAATGGGCGAGTGAGTGCATGGATGGAAGAGCATAATGAACAGTTGGGTGTTGGATACATGATTGAGTAATGTGCAAGTGCATATATGAAAGAAAACGTGGTTACAAGCATGGATCTATGTATAGGAAGGAGATGCAGGTAAAACTAGTTCAAGTTTACTAGATGTTTAATGTGGGTATCTAGATTCAATCAATCAATCAATCTTGATTAGGTTGGAACCACCATAAAAGATAACAAGCATTTGCAATGCAATAGGTCATGCATTACTTATAGTTTCAGGTATTGGAGTTGCAAATAATAATGCAACACCAATAGCTTATACTTTCAGTAATGAGAGACCTAGTGCATTGCAAATGCTTGAGTAGTGAGCTTATGTGAGTATGTCTCAGTGCAGTACCGCCAGCGGCTCCTAGAGGTCCCTAGTGAGCAAGGCACCAGCACTGCATGTCTCGGTGCAGTACCATAAGCTGATCCTAGAGGTCCCTAGTGAGCAAGGCACCAGCACTACATGTCTAGGTGTAGTACCGCACACTGCTCCTAGAGGTCCCTAGTGAGCAAGGTACCAGCACTGCATATCTAGGTGCAGTACCGCAAACTGCTCCTAGAGCTCCATAGTGAGCAAGGCATCAGCACTGCATGTCTAGGTGCAATTCTGCAAGCTGCTCCTAGAGGTCCCCAATGAGCCCAGCACCATAAGCACTGCATGTCTACAAAGTTGGAGTTATTGGCATTATAAATGGCAATGTTTTTAGGTCTCGCTGAGCCCCAGCGCTTGCGCTGGCTCGAAGAGACATTTTGTATGTGGGATTTTCAAAGTGCTGCTAGCTGGCCTAACGCTTGCGTTCACGCGATCGTGCACGCGCGCAGCCGTCCGCCAGCAGCACTTTGAAAACTCGTGTGCGTTATCGCGATCACTTTCGCTTTCAGAGCGATCGCGATGACGCACGCTTTCAATGCTTGTTAATGCTTGTCTTTCCTTCTTTCCCACCCGCCCCCACTTTCTTTCCTCCTCTGGGGCTGCAGCTTGTATCAATCACAATGCGCCAGACACAGTAAAAGGAAGCAACGACCTGCCCGCGATCCACCGCGAGACCAGCCTTTATTGTTGTGTGCCCTCCCCTCCCATTCTCCCCCACACAAACACACAGCTTTAGTACCCCCTCCAGCCGGCATAATCCAACTCCCAACCAACCTTTGTGCCGCTAGTCATAACAAACATGCCAATCTGCCAAATGTTAACTTATAATGGAAATACTTAAGCTGCTTATCTACCCAGCGAATACATACCAAGTGTAATCCCTGCAGCCGCTCTGGAGGTGTTAGCCTATGGCACACATTGCTGTATACTCAGGGACAGCAGTGGCATGTGCTGGCGGGCCTGTGATGTGAGTCATAGTACTAGTATCTACCAGCACTGGGAGTGCTTAGTAAACCTGCGTAAGCTGTATTAAACGCTAAAAAAGTTGAACGTTTACATTATGTGTGAAGAGGTTTGCAGGGGAAGCCACACGGACATATGAGTGCCCCCTCCCCTTCCACTGCCTCCCGAGTGTCTGCAGAGTGCTTCACCATCTAGCGTTCAGAGTCTGCCTTCACTGCGCTATATTCATGTACTTTTATCAGAGCCGTGAGGTGGGCGAGCAGCTCCGCCAAGTGATGTGGCGGCATTGCAGAGGCTGCCGGAGCCAGTGTGTTGTCTTTCCTTCCTTACCACCCGCCCCCACTTTCTTTCCTCCTCTGGGGCTGCAGCTTGTATCAATCACAATGCACTGGACAGTCAAAGGAAGCAACGACCCGCCCGCGATCCACTGTGAGACCAGCCTTCATTGCTGTGTCCTCCCCTTCCGTTCTCCCACACGCATACACGCAGTTTTACTACCCCCTCCAGCCGGCATAATCCAACTCCCAACCAACATTTGGCCAACATGGACCCACAGAGCCACCATAGGTGAACTGTTAACCGGCGGCTTGCAGGGAAGCCTGTCAGCGCTGTGCCCGAGCTAGCAGTAGACCTTCCTACGTCACAAACAAATAAAAAAAAATGCGGCCCACTCTTTTTTTTTATTTCTTTACTTTGCAGCAATCGTGGCACCCAAGCTTTACCTTTAACCATGTTAAAGTAAAGCTTGGTGCCGCGATTGCTGCAAAAGTAAAGAAATAGAAAGACAACAATTGCGGCACTCACGCTTTAGTTTAACATGGCTAAAAGATAAGCGCTGGTGCCGCTAATGGCGCAAGTTACAAAAAAAATAACATCATAGCTACGACAGACACAAATGGTAACACTACAACAGACACAAATGGTAACAAGAACACAAACAGCTGTCGCCACGCCACTTGACTGTGAGAACACACGCAATAGTAACAAGCATTTGCAATGCAATAGGTCTCGCAGTTACACAAGTTAAAGCTATTGGCATTGTAAATGACAATGCCAATAGGCATTGTTTTTTGCAATGTCAATAGCTCAAACTCGCGTAAATGCGAGACCTAATGCATTGCAAATGCTTGTTTATCTAGCCATGTTGGAGGATGCAGTACCATATGTGGCCAAAAGAGGACCTCTTTTGGTCACATATGGTACTGCACCCTGCATAAGATATGGTAAATCCACCCTACCTATAATGCATTGCATGCAAGACAGTACTACGAGTACATTCAAATAGCTATGTCCATATATACAATTAGTAGTTTTGAAATGTGACAAAAGAATGATTACATTAATTTCGGATTAGGTTGTACTCTGTGTGGAGCTGATGAAGGGAAATTTATAGACGGTCTTATATACATGTGAGATATTCTAGTGAGTGAAGTAACCACTGTAAGTTTACCTTAGGACGAAGCGTGTGTCCTGCCTGAAGCCTTTTAAGAAAATAGTGCATTGAGGAACCCAGGCAGTAACAACATATGTAACAGGGGGTGTCCTTATGGGAGGTTAAAAGATGAGACAAGGCGGTACTAAGAAGGGACTACTAAGCCTATTGACAAATGAAATGCCACCATTTACAAAGGACAGGGACAGGAGTAAATTAAAAAGATGGGCGGAAAGTGGGCGGAGCTTTATGCCCGTAGCCTGGATACCGCATGTCTCGAAGAGAAAGCACATGAGCTGCCTAGGCGAGACCTGAAAACCAACACAACAGATTAAAAAAACAAAGGAAAAAATGTGCACAGTATTAAGACAATAAACAGTTAAAATTCATGTCATTTTCTAAAACGTAATGCTCCTCATCAAAGCAGTAACTTACAGCCCATCCATGACTTTCCTACATCTGATTTGTAAAAGAAGCAGACACTAAAACAAACATCAGGGCTGCCAAGCTGCTGTAGCACTCCTCATAAATCATAAACCTTTTAAAATCGGTTTAAGGAACAGTGTAAAATAGTACCTATAAGACGAAAGAATAAAAAGTGCATCAGTGATTGTGCAGAGGTCCCAGCACAGGGGCAATCAGAAATACAGGATCCCCATTGATATATATAGTACCCTTGGAAGCACAGGAGGCTCAACACAGCACCTGCCCTGAATCAGACCAAGCGGGATCGTTCCCACCTGTTTTTTCCCAGGACAAGATAAAAAAATAGGGGCATATTTACAAGCCCCTTCCGCCACGAATGTGTCACTTTGTTTGACGCACCGGTGACGCAGTGTCGTGCTTCATTTTCACAAGGCCACATAAAGCCACCCTGCATGGCTTTTTGTGGCTTTGGAAATACGGCTTCTATTCACGCAGCACTTTGCTTGAAAGGGGCATGCCATGGGTGTTGCTGTGGGTGTTCCCATGCAACACCCATGGGTTCTGCTGTATTCCTAGATCTATAACATTTTGTAATCTGGGAATGTGTCAGTATCCTATGCCTCCCCAGTGGAAGCATAAGGAGGCGCAACGAGGAGTAATATTTATATTTCTTCTCATTTTTTGCCCTTTCTATGCATGCTGAATTCTGCAGCACACATAGAAAGATCCTGTGATCCTGTGCCCGACGAGCATTGCAGCGCCCGACTGACGAGGAGCTAGCCCAATGATGAAGCATGACACCCATTTGGGTGTGTGAGTGCCAGTGTCATATAGGAGCATATATCTTACCTAGAAACCATCTGTCTTAGTCATCTCACACTAGGTACTGCATACTGTATTTATAATTTGATTGTAGTCTGGAGTGTCATCATGAGTTAGGTGGTGCTCCCTACAATTAGAGAGCTGCCATAGTCGCGTGTGCTGGTGAAGAGAGCTTTCGTGACTGTTCGCCTGGTGTTGGGTGGGAGCCATCTGAGGACCTTCCTCAGCATTCGGAGGGTGAGGAAGCAGGTGAAGGAGATGGCACTGACCTGCTTCTTCATGAATTGCTGGCGGTCGAGGAAGATGATGAGGATATGGGCGTGTTCAGTGGGTTTGGTGGTAGGGCCCAGCTCAGATGTCTACCATTTATTATTCCAAAGGGTATCCTTGCCTTTCCCAAAGATGAGTACTACTGTCTTGTCGGTGTTGAGTTTGAGACAGTTGTTCATTCAGGCAGCCACATCTTTCATGCATCTTTGGAACTTGTCCTTGGTGGTCATTGGGTCGTTGGTCAGGGAGAGGATGAGTTGGGTGTCATTAGTGTAGGAGATAATGTTGAGTCCATGGCTCTTGACAATGTTGGCCAGGGGTGTCATATGTATTTGAAGAGGGTTGGGCTGAGGGATGAACCTTGAGGTACACTACAGGTGATGTTCTTAGGGAGCGAGGAGTAGGGAGGGAGTAGGGATGACCTTCTGTGTTCTTCGTGTGAGGTAGGATGCAATCCACTTGAGGGCTGCTCCTTGGATTCCAATCTGGTGTAGTCTATTGATCAGTCTGTGGTGGGATACGGTTCTGAAAGCTGTTGAGAGGTCGAGGAGGATAAGGGCTGCTGTTTCTCCATGGTCTAATAACATTCTGATGTCATCTGTGGCTGCGACTAGGGCTGTCTTGGTGCTGTTGTTTGATCTGAAGCCAGATTGTTGTGCTTCTCCAGATGTCTAGTGAGCTGGATGTTGATGGTTTTCTCGTTGACCTTGGCTGGGAAAGGGAGCAGGGAGATGGGTCAGTAGTTCTTAGATTCTCCTAGGTCTGAGGATGGCTTCTTTAGCAGTGGCTTCATGTCAACGTTTCCATTTCTGGGGGAATTTGGGCAGTGTTGAGTGAGGAGTTGAGGACCCTGGTGAGTTCTTTCCTGACGGGTTGATTGGTGACGTTGAAGGTATCACATTGGCAGGAGTTTGCTGGGGCTACTGAGTGGATGGATCTCATGATGGACATTGTTTCCATCTTAGTGAGGATGTTCCATGAGGAGAGCTAATGCTGGTGTCGGTGTGCATCAGTCAGTGTGATGCAGTTGATGCTGTCCTCGGCAGGGGGTTGGCGAGCGAAGTCTTGGTAAATGGTGTTGATTTTGTCGTGAAAAAAGTCGTCGAGGGTGTTGCAGAGAGCTTGTGAGGGTGTGATGTTGTTTTCGGTTGCCGAGGGGTTGGTGAACTCCATTACTAAGTTGGAAAGTTCCTTGTTGTTGTTGGAGCTGTCCTTGATGCAGGTGGCTAGGGCAGTCTTCTTGGTGTTCTTCAGGAGGTGGTGGTATTGGTTGAAAACATCTTTGAAGTGTTTTGGACCCCGAGGGTCTTACTGGTGCGACATCTTCTTTCCATCTTTCTACAGTCATGTTTCTGGATTTTCAGTTCCGCCATGAACCAGTTTGGGTGTCGTGTTTGTTTCTTGCGGTTGGTGGGTTTCTTCTGTGCGACTTCATCACCGCTTGCCACTGTGATCCAGTTCGCAAAGTTGTCCACCGCTTGTTCTATGTCTTCAGTGGTTGTGGGTAGGCGGAGCTGAAGGCATTCATCCATTGTTGCTCTGATACCTTTTCCCAGCTGTGTCGTGTCTCACTGGCGGTGGAGGCGGGGTGTTCTGAGATAATGAAGTGGATGCGGTGGTGGTCGGTCCTGGTGAGCTTCTCAGTGTGGGTGTATTTTACTGTGTTGCTGGCTGAGAAGATAGAGTTGAGTGTGGGTCCTGGGTGTGGGTGGGGTCACTGACCAGCTGTTAAGAGTCCAAGGTTGCCCATACTTTCTAGGAGGTTGGCTGTGTTGGCGTCACCGGTGTTCACAAGTGGAAGTTGAGGTCTCCTAGAAAGATGTACAGATGTCCTTTGATGGCAACAGGGGCGATGAAGTCAGGGATGGTGTAGCAGAATGCAGGGTTGGATCCTGGTGGTCTGAAGGTGAGGGTGCTGTTGATGGTGGTTTTGCTGTTTGTTCGGAGTTGGAAGTTGAGGTGCTCCATGAAGGGGGTGGAGTCATCTGTAGTGGTCGTGCATTCAAGGTTCTCTTTGTAGATTATGACAATGCCGCCGCTGTTTCTGTTGGATCGGTCGTGGTGTGCGATCTTGTATCTGTGAGGGGTGGCTCTGGCGATGCCTGGAGCAGATGCGGGATTCAGCCAAGACTTTGTGATGAAGACAGCATCCAGGACGTGCCTTGGGATGGTGTCCCAGATTTCCGTGGTGTGTTTCCCGAGTGAGCGTGCCCTGATCAGCAAGCAGTAGATATTTCTTGAGGTCTTGGCGTCGGCCTTGTTGGTGTGTATGTGTGATGTGGTGTCGCTGATGGATGTGGCGTGGGTGGTATCATCGGTGATGCAGGTGAAGTGGCAGTTCCAGCAGAAAAAAGGGCCTTCTGTGGTCCTGGGGAAGCGGGGGAGGTGGTGCAGTTGTGGTTGTCCTGGCGTCTGGGGTTCAGGGCCCGAAATTCATGTAAGGTGAAGCAGTCGCTGTTCGTGGGGGTTGGGGTCCTGGTGCTGGAAGTGGGTGCGTGCATCCCCTGCAAGATCACCCTGTGGTACCCATGCTGGAGGAAAATGGGGCACTGGCAAGGGAGGGAGTGGCAGTGAATCTCTGCTGGGGAGGTACCTGGCATGGCTGAGAGAGGGGCAGGAGGTGAGACTGTGGGGGACTACTGGCTCATGGGGTCAGTCAGAGGGGGCACAGGTGGTTCTGAGGGGCAGTGCAGCAAGAGGGAGGACAGGGGAAAAATCAGGCAAGGCCAGCCCGGAGGGAGAGCAGGCAGACAGAGAAGGGCAACGCATAGCGAGCCAAGGCTGTCAGGGGCCGAGGGAGACTACAGTACAGCTGACTGCTGAGAATAAACCAGTACCAGACAGGCAAAAGGGGATATGCTGAGCGCGGACACATACAAGAGGGGAGGGTGAGGAAACTTACATCAAAACTACACTGAAAGAGGGGTGGCCCAGCCCAGCCCATGCCAGGCTCAGAGGGGCATGGGCGGGCCCGCCCTTGGCCAGGGTGCCGGTTGAGTACATCCTCTGATGCGGGAGTTGACTCTCCAAGATTGGCCGGCAGGGATCGAAATACCAGGCAGCAGGGCTCTTCCCAGGGGCAGAGGCTGCAGGGAGGTGTAGTTTGCATGGAGGGTTTCAGTGAAGTCCTACGATGCAGGAGTTGGCGCTCTGAGAAATGGCCGGCAGTGGAGGGAAAACCAGCCAGCAGGACTCCTCCCAGTGACTGAGGCTGCTGGGAGGTGTAGTCTGCATGAAGAGTTTCAGTGAAGTATTATAGGGTAAAATGGGATTAATAGGAGTATCTTTAAGTTGGATGTCATTGACATTGTCCTAGAGTTACCCAATTCTGCTAATTCCCAATCCTTGGTGAGAAGGAAATGCTTCCTGCGACTAAGCGTGTATTTATAAACAAGCCTCCCATCCCTTACTTCCTTGGGGTCCCTTGGGTTTGAAACAAGAGCCCTTCTCAGATGGCAGTTCGCTGTCAAGATTCATTTTTTTGTCTTGGGTGAAGCCTATGGATTTGATTGCTAAAGTTGAGGATGTAAACTAGCTGAATTGCTGACTAGCTCTTGTCCACTGTTGAATCATGCTGAAAGTTAATGTTTTTCCACCTGTTAATATCTATATTTCATTTATGCCCTATTTATCTGAATTTATTTTGTGTTTCAGAGAAAAAACTTTACAGAAGCAAGTATATTTCTGCATTTATTTAACTGATTAAGGGACATTTCCAATCGGATGCCTTGTGTGTTTTAGTGCTCTAACAAGCCATATATAATGCTTTACTCATGTAAAACACTATATGGCATTGGCATTTATTACACAAGCACACCTGCAAATGTTTAAAGCTTTATTAGGAAACGTGTCCCTTTTTAGGTCGAGTCTGGGCATTGCATGCGCTGCTCTGCGAGCCAAGATGTATTGGAGTATGTACTTGAAGCTCCACCCTCTCTCCGCCCATATTTGTCATTAGCTTGTGTCATTGTCCTTCGTAAATGTTGGCTTCTGATTCGTTATTAGGCTTGTTAGTCCCTCCTTAGTACTGCCTTGTCTTCATTCGTAACCTCTCATGAGGACTGGCCCTTTTACTTCGGTTGTTACACGGTACGTCTTCTTTAGCCTGTAAGCACTATTTTCATTAATGAGTTTCTCTTACTGCGGGAGGGTCTCTCATGCGCAGTTGTGACCACCGGCTTGTTTATTTAACTCGTAGCAAACGGAGAGCTCTTCGGAGGTCATGGGAGATAGAAGGGGGCAACTCAGCGATGCCTTCAAGCATTCGGAATGCAATAGGTCTCACATTTGCAAGAGTTTAAGCTATTTGCATTATAAATGACAATGCCTTTCATTTATGTTTTAAAACCAAAACATAAATTAAAGGCATAGTCATTTACGATGCCACTAGCACAGACTCGTGTAAATGAGAGACCAATTGCATTGCAGATGCTTGTATAATTCTCCTATGTGTCAGTCTGCAAGCCTTTGGCCTAGCAGTCATAATATAAAAACAAGCATTTGCAATGCAATAGGTCTCGCATTTGCAAGAGTTTAAGCTACTGGCACTGTAAATGACAATACTTATTATTTATGTTTTAAAAACCAACACATAAATAAAAGGCATTGTCATTTACAATGCCAAATAGCTCAAACTCTCGCAAATGTGAGACCCATTGCACTGCCACAGTGAAAGCGCGCATGGCGCTCTGGTCATACATAGAAGCAGCAACTAAGCTGCATTTGATTGCAAGCCCTGAAGTAATCAAGAGAAACAAAAGAGGACACAGAAAAGTTCCCCCTGTTTGGATGATAAAAGGACTGCCTCCAGAGATTAAACTTCCCCTCCTTCCTGGGTGCTGTCTAGGTCATTATCCCACTGGAAGGCGTAATACAGGCTCATACAGCCGCGTGTGTCGTACTTAAAGGATTGCCTCCAAAAAGCAGCCGAGTTGAGGGTCATTTCGAGAAATCTGGACGTACAATTCAAACACGACTGTCTACTACAAGCCGAGCCATTCTGACAATCATAAGTCAAAAAAAAAATCTTCATAGCATACTAATGCTATATTAAAATGTGAAAGACTAGTTTGTCAGGGCATGCATTGTCACTCTTTTTTTTGCTGTCTTGTACTACCTAAGAAGTTTAAAGGCGGGGTTTGGGGGGGGCACTCTTAGCTTCAGCCTCTGTCCAGTGTGATTTTCAAGGTATGGCTTATAAATCAAAGCACCAACTTAATATGCATCCTTCTTGTCTTGAGTAATAAATGTGGTGGGGCAAAGACGAATATCGAACCCAGCATTGAACCAAAGTCACAAAAGCGAGTTTTAACTTAGAGTAATGTACTCGAATATTGAACAATAATGAAACAGATTGTACAATCATGTACAATCAGTACTGAACATCAGTTTTAAAACATTTATTGACCAACATCGACAGGTAGGCACTGCCCAAATCCGTGGAAATTGTTTTATATTCAGAGAATTCTGATTTCTTAATGAGTGCAGATTTTACAAATTCCTTGTACATTTTGGAAACTGCTCGCATATTCTGAATATTTTGGAAACTATTTTCAGATGTGTTTCTAGACCTGCACTTGCAGGCAAACAGAGCACCCAGAATCAGAAAGAAATGAGAAAATACTGAAACAGGGAGGGCGGGCTTCAGCTAGTATCATATGCTAGGAAAACTACTTGTAGCGATTGAGGCATTTGTTGTGCAGCAGCAAAGTTGAGTTGCAGGCTAACCTCAGGGGTCGTTACCTGAGGAGTCAATCTTGAGGAGAAACAGCCCCGTTCGCGGCGCTCAGTCTCCCAGCGGAGGCTCTCCCCTTACACTCGGGGCTTTCTCCCATGCATTTCAATGGTGGCATCTTGAGCACCCAGGCTCTAGCGCTGATATGCATGCAAAGGGATCCGGGAGGGATGTGGTAAGATGTGGGAGGGCCAAGAACCCTGGCAGCATGCTTTGCCAATGCAGAATTTTAGGCTCTGGCAATTATTTTTACTGATGCTGCATCAACAAAAAGAGAAATGATTATTGCCAATGCTGAATAGCATTGGTGAAAAAAAAAGTCCAACAGTATGTAAGCTCACATGTCATCACACATATACACATAGGTGGCATGACGCTGCAGCGACTCACCATGAGTGTGTTTATGCTTTCATGCATCGACATGCATGTGTGCACTTAAGTTATGTAGGGTTGTTGCTATCACTGTTAAAGCAGGTGAAGTGGCACTGGGCCCCAAGGTCACAGCTCAAGCAATGGTGGGGGGGGGGGGTTCTTCCTTGCAATAAGACCCATGGCACACTGGCTACACCACTTAAGGAATGACAAAGCCGCCATTTATGTTTTCTTTGCAGTTCCAAGATGCTTCTTTGCCAATCTTGAAAGGGGTGAATAAAAAAATAGGTTAAATATGCGCAAATGACCCTTTTCATAAATGAGTGACATAGCAGCATATTGCAGTTGCTGGATAGGGACAACATTTTGAAGGGATATGATGGGAAGGGATGGGGAGCAATGTTAGTTTGGGCTGGGTGGGTGAAACTAAACATTGCTGAGTGACGAGAGTAACAGGTGGTAGGTGAGGTGATTTCAAGCGCTAGATCGAAGCGCTGTAGAAAACTAAATGTTGCCAGTTGTGGGTGTGCCGGCAGAGGAGGCTGGGTCTGCGCACGAAAGTGAGTGATCGCGATCGCGATCAAAGCGGCCGTGCGGCTGCGAAAGTGAAAGTAAGTGCGGCGCGCGCGCCCGCGCACATGCACTGTAGCTCTAGGCTTGCCTGGTAGCACTTTTTGGGGCCCACATACATAATGTCTCTTCGAGCCAGCGCATGCGCTGGGCTCAGCGAGATGCGCTGGGCTCAGCGAGACCTAAAAAAAGCGCTATGATGCAGCCAACACAGGCAACATCATAGCGCTATTTTGTGTTAGGAGAAGCAGGGAAATTAACTCACCTTGGGGGTGAAGAGACTCAGCTTTTGCTCAACATTCTGTGATTCTGGCCTTTCAATGACTTTCAGACATGATGAACAGCAGATGTGCTGATGGACAGCACCGCTAAAAGACATTCAAAATTGACAAGGAAAATAGCTCGGGCACTGCCAATTGGCTGGAGAACCCGCACGTGAACGAGTTTGCTGAAGATTTAGACTGCGCCTCCTTACAGGAAAGCCATTCATTTCCGAAGCCATCTTCCTTGATTGACTTAAGTGAGGGTCAGTTGTTAAAAGTGCTGCATGGATCACCAGTTTCCTTTAGGGACTCATTCAGGAAGCACTCACCTGAGGCTAGAGTGGAGCTCGCGGCTAATCACGGCGGCGCAAGGTCATTCCTGTGGGTGACTGACTTCACCGTAGTCTCCTCTCGCTGTCCCCCTCTTAAATCTTGTGAATTTGCAATGGATCGATTTACACAAGTGCTGCGTTCACAGCCAAAGCTCAACATATTGTGTATGCGCAACTGCTTTCCGAGAATGTAAACGCTAACCTGGGAAAACATGACTAAACCCCCACCGAGGCCATGGTTGCATTGTAGGGAGGAGACATTCTGAGGCTACAGCAGGGTGAGGGGTACACGGTTAAAGCGCTGCAGCTGAAGACGGCCTCTCCTAATCAAAAGCTCATGTGAGTTTATTTGGGAGGGATTCATGTCGGAAAGAAAAAAACATTCATGAAGGGCTGATGTGATTGGTAATCGAATATTAAATACAAGAAAAATAGCCTTTCTGTAACGAGGCCCGATTAATAACCCCCTTGTGGCCTGCACTTGTAAAACTGGTTTAATCTTCCTGAGTGTTTTTCACCAGATGTTAGCTTGATCGCGATCAAAGCGGCCGTGCGGCTGCGAAAGTGAAAGTAAGTGCGGCGCGCGCGCCCGCGCACATGCACTGTAGCTCTAGGCTTGCCTGGTAGCACTTTTTGGGGCCCACATACATAATGTCTCTTCGAGCCAGCGCATGCGCTGGGCTCAGCGAGACCTAAACATCAAAGATCACTCAAAAGAAAACCTATTTTCTGTATTTTTCCATAATTAACCCCTTGTATGCCCTTGACGGAACCACTCCGTCATGAGCCACGGGCGCCGTGTGCTCATGACGGAGTGGTTCTGTCATGCTGCGGCCGTTGGCAGCCGCTCCGCCCACGCGGCGCTAATTCCCCGCCTGTGCGGGCGATTAGCGCAAGTGGGTGGAGTCATGACGGAACCACGCCGTCATGAGCACAGCTCGCCCGTGACTCATGACGGCATGGTTCCGTCATGAGCATAGCGGCGCCGCAAACCCCCCAAACCCCCCCAGCACTGCGGCGGAATTCGCGCCGCAGTGAAGGGGTTAAATATAAATACATACAGAAAAATAGATTGTTTACTGTCTCTATTGATCTGTACAAAATCAGTAAAAATGCAAAAATGGGATCCTTATCTATAATGTAGCAACGGTGAAGGCCAGTTCTCCATTGTGTATAGTCACAGACAGCTGTGCTATCCTTGCGATTAGTATTGCTTGAACCACAGAAACAAAGAACTATTGCAAAGAACTATTGATTGGTCAAGCGCCTCCTTTTTACAGTACACAGCTTCCTTCAGTTATGTGGCAGTGCAGAGGGGATGGGGAATGGAAAAGGTTCCTGATGCATCATGTTTGAGTCAGTCAGCAGTGCATGCGCTGTAAAGTGCACTGCATGAGAAGATTTTACACATACATAAGCTTGCGCGCACACACACTGTCTCACACACACACATGCACGTCTCTTGCACTCATGCTCACCTACATTCATTCACTCATACTCATTCTCACTCACTTGCACTTACTCTCATGTATTATCGCTCACTCTGACTCATTTATACTCACTCACAGTTACACTCACTCTCACTTTCCTGTGGCTCACTCTCATTCATACACACTAACTCATATTCACTTACATTCAATCACTTACTCTTGTTTTCACTCACACTCCCACACATATTCATTCTCACTTTCGGTCAATTCACTTGCACTTACTGTTACTCTCATTCACTCTCATTCTCAGTCTCACTCTCACATAATCTCACTTAGTCTCACTCCGACTCACTTATTCTAACTCACTGTTTCACTCACTCTCATTCTCTCTCATTAACCTGTCACCCTCTCTCACTCACGTTTACACACACTCTTGCTCAAATAAATTTACTTAGATTGATTGTCACACTGCCTCATGCTCATTAATTACCAATCACGTGCTCTTACTGTTAATCTCACTGTTTTTTAAAGTTTTTTATGATTGTTTTTCAATTGAGAAACATAAGATCATTACTGAGGAAGCGTCTCCGGTAGAGTGTACCATTACATTATAGACTACAGAATTGTGCCCCCAGCATATATGATCTGCACCATTCGCTCATCATGTATTTTCCCCAATAGGCAATTAAACTGCACTAACAACAGATGAGTTTCTGGCCAGGACAGGGAAGTTTGAATGTACCAAACACCATTAGGGGCATTTTTCTTCCTGCAAGAACCTAAGGTGTAGAGAGGACAAGAATGTGTTAAGTGCTACGCTACACAAAAACTAAGCACCATGACAGGTATCGGAAACAATAACACAGACCTGTAAGCCAATTTGAAAAACAGGCCTCCCCTGCAACAGTCATATGTGTTCACAATTTATAGTATCACAATGCTAGTGCTTAATTTGTACATGTGGTTGATGGTGGTGTGCATGGACACTGATTTGGGGGACCGGGAGTGATTTTTCAGCATGTCTTTGGAGGAAGCATCATAGAAAGGGGATACAAGAGGGAAGAGAAACAAACAGGGGAAAAAATGACAGAGGGAGGAAGTAGGGATGAAAAAACCCTGCAATAGTGAGATAAAGAGACAAGAAGTGTAGTGTGGAAGAAGAAAGAGGGACGAGGTGGAATCAAAAGCAGGCACCCTTTGAATTCTGCAACTCCAGTATTCAGCAGCGCCCGTGGCGAAAGTCTAAGAAAAACCTTGACCCCTTATTTGACAAATTTAGCACTGAGTCATGCACATTTCGGCACAGGGCACTTTACCTGGACGAAACAAGTTTTGTGCTTGAAAGTAAATACAATTTTAAGACTTTGCGTGCTCTGCGTCACTTTGTGTGAATTTGTGGCGGTGCAATTTTGATAAATCTGCCTCCTAGAGAGTCTGTGGCCCATTCCTGTTAAGAGTCGGGACGGTAGAGTCTCTTACTTGTAGGCTCATTTTTCCGAGAGACTTCCGCATGTTTTTGTGGGCACCTCTATTAACATCCTGATACGTCTCTCGGGCCCGCTCCAACACATCCGTGCCAGCGTGAATGGAAAGCCTCGGCTTCCTGAATGGCACGTGACGCTCTGGGCTCTGGAGGGCATGTTCACTTTATGTAACATGCGCGCGGCCGCCTGGTTGTGAATGTAAAGTGGAACTGGAGATGCGCTAATGGTCCCTGTATAACACAAGGTTAATATTTTACCATGATTAAGCAGACGTGGCCTGTGTACCGTGCAAGACGGGGAAAGGCTTTCTGTGTAACTCGCTTGTTCCTTTCAGTGGAGCAGCAAACCCCTTTGCGGGTGTGCTGTTCTACTTCCTGGTTCATCATCAACCGGAAGGTAGCAGGAAAAGAGCTTAGAGGATAGAGGAGGCGGGTGGCACTATACAGCCCTGCCTGTGCCCTGGGTAAATAATACAGGAAAAGTGGGGTCAAAGGGGAACAAGACGCACCTGCCAAAGAAGAGAAATTGGGAAAACAGTAGTCACACTGAGCAAGCTTTAAAATGGCATACAAGGTGCCCATACAATTGCAATTTCCCTCAGATCCCCAAAAATGTGAATGTCATGAATGTACATACAAGACATGGAAATAAACGGAGGAGGGCAACAATCAGCCTCAGGGAAAGTAATCACAGGCTTACACCCAGTAGCGGCTGGTGTCAGGGGAAAGTGGTGTGGCGGGGGAACGAGTGGTCCACAATAACAATGCAACTAAAAACATACCTGTTACCCGCCGTATCGCCGCTCTTCTGCTTCTCTAGCTCCACTGCAGCAAAGGCTCCCAGACTCCTCTATGGCCAATCCAGACGCTGCTCTCATGCTGCTGGCAGCAGGAGAGGGGCACCGGGATTGGCCAGCAGGAGAGGGGCACCGGGATTGGCCTGAGTAGGCGGGATTTGTGCTCCCAGAAGACTGGGAGCCTGTGCCTGCTTTCTCCAACCCAGCATCGCGGCTCGAGTTGAAGACATCTCAGTTCGCATTTTGGTTTGGCCATCCTAAGGCTGTCGGGCAAATGCACATGCGCACTTACAGGAGTGCCCACCTCTCCTCCTCCATGTCTGTCATCACGATGGCCCAGCCCTCAAGTCTCGGCCCTGTAAAGAAAAAGAAAATGATCACAAACCTGTTTTATTATCATTTTATTTTTCGAGTTTTACATCTGCTGGCGGGGGGATGATGCTCCTTCGCTGTGACAGAGAAGTTGCTGCTGTTCACACCACTCAAACAAGTGCAATTACGGTTGACAGGCCCATATAATCGTAATGCTTGGTGCATACCCCTTTAGTCCTAACCAGGATTGAACTCTTTGCTTGGAATGAGGGTCATAGCGCCATACATCCACCTCCCGTGAATAACCAATAAAATTGAATAGTGCTCCTCACACATTCATATATGTTAATTTGTGCATAAACATAACAATATCCTCCATTGTGCACGAATACACTACATTTTGATAATGCACATGGTGAACGGGCAGTCATCGGAACACATTCTAAACTGTAAATCCTGTTCACCCTAAACTATTGTGCACAGTCTTTCGCATGCGTAGAGGGACAGCACACACATACAATAAGTGCACATGTGCTGTTGGTTTATTAGGTAGGTACATCCGGAGAGAGAAAAGATGCAGGTGATGGGCTCCATGAATGGGGTTTGGGTCATTTGCTTGCTCATGATTGAATGGCTTTGTTGTCTCGCTGAAGTTGTCTCCTTTTGATTCAGTGCCCCTTCTCCTTAATTTTGTGTTTGTCTCGCCAAGAAGCATTTTAGACTCACAGTGTTCTGATTGGTTGACTTGTATCCTCCCTATGCTAATGTTGCTTGCATTAGGGGAAAAAACTTTTTTTCTTTTCTTTTAAGCACACCATGGGAATGCAGCTCTTTTCTTTATCTTTCCACTGGGTGCTGCTTCCCCCTTCATTTTGCCCTTCCCCCTCGCTTGCCACTCCACCCTCAACTTGTCTATTGCTTCCCCTCTCTATTCTGCTTATTTTTTCTAATATAGTCTCAATCCCTGCTCCTCCGTTGCCATCCTGTTCCTCCCCACTTGTTATCTCCTTCCCCGCCCCTCTTCATTTCTGTAAAAATATGGGGGCATATTATCAAGGGCCATATCGCAGCTTTTTTGGCTTTAAAAGCCTAAAAAGCGGGGAGATATTCATCGCATTATTAACAAGCTCACGCTAACCCTTGTTAGCGCTTGTTTTCGCGTGATGGCTGCCGTTTTTTTATCGCCCTGCATGCCATCGCTAATGACATGCAAAGTAGGCGTTCCTGAGTAAAACAGCATGGGAGAACTCGCTAACACGGCTTCGCGATATTATCAAGCCGACAGCAGACCCGCGAAGCGATGAAAATAATCGAGCTAAGCCCCCTTTATAAAGTTGACTTAGCCATCTTAATAATGGGAGGTGGATTGCAAGGCTAAGGCCACAGTGGTGTATCAGCGAGGTTTTCATTATCGCTCAAAATATATCGCAGCATTTCCTGCGCTATTCCCGCGTTTGGTGCTATCGCTGGATTTCTGATTGCCTTTGAGATAAGAGTTGATAATACCGCGCTAACTCTGCGATGAAATCCAGCGATAGCCGGCGATAGAAATAAAAGCGCTAAGCGCATTCTGCGATATTTATCCCACTTTGTTGATAATATGCCCCTAAGTGTCTTTTCTGTAAAAAATTAAGTGTCTTTTTCACGCTAGGATCTCTATGAGCCATCTTAAAAAGAGGTTTAAGCCATTTCAAGATGGCTGCCTGCTAGTGTGCAAACATGGCAGATGCGTATGCACCCACCATGCCATCTTTGAATCCAATGGTGATGCCCATTTAAAGATTATCACCACGGATGTATGTGCATCAATGGTGAGTATCTGAAAAAAGAAAATTGCTGGCAAAGTCAATAGGGTTCACTGCATTGACTCTTGGCTTTGCTAATGCTTGTTTGACCTGTGTACAAGGCATACACTGTGAGACCTTGAAAATCACACGGCAAAAAACATGGATATATATTAGTGCTTTTTGTCTGCTCTAGAAATTACAATGTATGTCTCATTTGCATTCCTTATACTGCACACAACACTTCAGACCAATATTTCCCTCTACAAATAATTTTTTGCAGGAAAATAAAAAGTACATTTAGCTGGTTTTTCAAATCCTCCCTTTTTCACATTGTTTACATACTGTTTCTTTTTTTCTTTAAATATATTTTTATTTTGCCATACAGAACTGTGCAACTGCAGGAATAAATCATGGAGGCATATTCACAAGAACGTGTGGTAAACATCACCAAAAAATGCTAACGCAACTTTACACATTGCAGCCCATCGAGGGAAAATAACCCCATTTTAACGTGGAATTCAAAACACAGCGGTGCCATGCGAAAGTCCGCGGAAAACGCAGCCAATGTCCATGATACAACCACCCCGACGGAGATAAAAACACAAACCACAACACCAGAAAACTTGCGATGAGCCCATCCGCGATGAGGAAAGCAGGGATAAGCACCGCCAGGACCGCGAAACACATGGCAGGCAGGAATAAGCACAACAAAAGCCTGAAAAAGTAAGACAGACCAAACAGAAAACAACAGCCGACCACAATGGAGGCAACCCGAGCCAGCAGACAACCCCACCAAACCCATTGGCAACAAAACATTGTACATGGCAGGCCAACTTGGACAAGATGAATGCAGCCTGAGAGCGGAGGAGGACAATGGCAGAAAACCAGAACTCCTGCAATGATGCGAAAGGCACAAACAAGCAGAAACACGCCAACAGCAAGAAGGCAGCAATGCACACTGGAGGTGGGAGTCCAGCGCCACACCAGGAGCTGGATGACATGGAGGAAATGGCCTCCACCGCATCAGTCTGGAAATGGTGGCAGGACTCGGGGACCGGAAACTGCACCAAACAATAGACACAACAGCAACAGGGAGAGGAACCAGCAGGGACTGGGGGACGGGGGGATGGGCATAATGGCACACATGCACAACTGAGCACAGCACAACTGCAGACAAACCATGCCCAAGAGTAACAACACCAACCAGGAGCACAAGTCACACAAGTCGGCAATGTCACACGACTGAACAAGCACAGAAGTGAACACAACACCGCCTGAAAGGGAGTAGGGTGAGCCAAATCAGAGCTGAAGGGACATCTCACACACAATGCAGCACACACACATAGGAAGCAGAGCACCTCAACATCCAACACATTGTGGTACAAACACCAACTTGTGCACAACCAAACACAGGGCACAAGTACACCCGCCTGTGGCTGGTAAACGGCCATACGCATCTGGCAAAGCACGAAACAGGGACATAATAATGCACAAGTACAAACACACAGTCCTGATGGGGTAGCAATGCACGGATGGCAGGGAGCCAGAGAGTCCGTGACACACATTGGAATACAAATCAAGACACAACACAGTTGGAGACAAGTGAAAGTGCAGAAACTTTATCAACAAGTGCAAGTCAGTACGGCCAAGAGAAGTGCCACAATATCCAGACCAATGCAGCAGCATGTCTGAATGAGGAACGTAAGAAAGCGCCCATGTCCACCTCAGGGGAGTCCCTCACCAACACAAGTCAGTGCCAACCAGTGTTGGTTGTCCGCGCCTGGAACATGAGTCCTGGCCAATGCAGCCATGTCCACTGTCATCTCGTGACTTGTGACCATATCCTCAACATGCAACCACGTGTCTTGACAAGTGCAATGGCTCACATCCAGTTGTGGCTGCAGGTACCTTGTCACTCGTCCATGAACGCGAGTGCAGCTGCGTAGGCCAACATCTCCAATGAGCGATTGTCGTCCACCACATCTGACATGTCGTCGACGTAATCCATTAGCTGACCAGGACAGATGTGCTGACTCCAACCAGTGGACCCAATGTGCACCAAAGCCTAATCGGGTAGTGGCTCAATGTGCTCACTGCACACGACGACTTGTGCAATCTCCCAGGTCCAGTTTCCAGCCTGCATGCCAAACATCCTTGCATGCCATAAGCGGTCCTCCTGGTGATACTCCTGGTCGTGGTCCAACAGGGGGCGCACACACACGTTGAAATCCAGGTCAGCTACCGTTACGTTGGAGAGGCAGACATCCATGGACCACTCAAATATGCACGAGCGACAATGCAACACAGGCTGCATGCAGGTGACGTGCGCAAGGCGGAAGTTTACTCAGTAACTGATCCACAGCACTGCCAACGGCAGTGCCCCCAGTACATGCAGCAGACGTGCACGGTACAGCTCCACGTGGCTGGACTACACCATGTGTCCGGGATGGTCTGCCTTTGTGTCAGTGGCTCTGCTTGAAGCAGCACTGGTTTGCCCTGAGACAGCCCTGTGGATGAAATGGCACAGCTCTGTGCAATAAGCAGTGTCTTTGTGCAACGGGTGCAGGCCGTGGGTGGGGTGGGAGTACGTGTGAAGGCTATACCATGCACGCCAACAACGACCAAGGACTACTGCATGTGGGATGTGTACATGTTGGTCTCACACCGGGCAGTGCGTATTGTGGGAGTCGCAAGCAAATGCTATCGTACCTGTCAGGGGGTGCTGGGCACATGCAAGTTCCTGCTCGGAGCTGCAGATGTGCTACCGCCTGATAGTACAGACAAAGGACCTTTCATCCCTACAGTAACTTCACCAGCTGCTTGCATACAGGAGACGTACAGAGGACGGTCGTGGTGTGGTGGGACGTCTGCGACCCTGGGAATCATGGATGATTTGCCCAGTACGATGCACATGAGCAGACTCACTGTGTGTCACGTTGCCACACAGCTGCTCCGCCCTGCCATGGGCACCCACACTTGTGTGCGCTGCACGATTGCATCACGTGCACTCCTAAGGGACACCATTCTAATGCCTGTCTGCGCATGTCCAGTGCCATGCCAACAACACCGCGATGTTGGCCATCGAAGGTGTGCGCCCAATTGGGTGTAGGCCAATGGTCCGGACAGGGCGGACACAGGTGTCCATCCCATGGCTGGCTGGGATTGCGCTGCGAATGAGGCCAGGCAACAGACTCATGCATCCGCAAGACTGCTACACATCACAACTGGCATGCATGTGCCAAGACTCCAAGCGTCCTAGCGCTCCTACATCTCCCAGCACCTGCGGGCCCGCCCTCCTGGTACATGCCACATTGCAACATCGTGTACTGTGGCCCTGGTGGCGACAACACCCCAATACAGAGACACACTTACTGCACTTCCTGCATCGGGCCAGGTCTGGACCACACTCTGCCCCCCGCCGAACCAGCACATGTAGCCTGTGCATGCAGGGGGGCAAGTGCGGGGCTACATGTCAACGGTCACTGCCAACGCTGAGGTGACATGGCAACGTCCGCAGAAGACAGCATACTGTGATGTTGCAGGACCCGTGCCCATCAAGCTGACATAATGAACACATGGACACACTTGCTCAGATGGTGTGAATGGCTACGGGCATGGCGCGCACGGCTACATTTATTATCAGGCACACTTACCGAGTGACACCTGTGTTGGATGTGTGTGGGGTGTGTGCACACCAGCCGGCAAAGGCTGCCTGGGGCAGTCAGAAATGGACAACAGTGTACATCGTAGAGGACACAGCCATACAACCATAAAGGCCCCATGATTTGTGCTGCACAGAGTTAGTGGCCCGGAGTCACATCGTCCTGCATGGGCCTGCCACCACGGGCAGCTGACTTATGGTGCACTGGGGCAGGGTCACGGGTGCAAACAGTTTCTCGGGATGAAAAGGGGCCTTGTCACGGAGTGTCTCTATGGACAGTGGAAGGTGTACCCCCAGGGCAGGATGCAGAAGGCAGGCCCACGCTGATACAGTCACTATGGTGGAGATGAATGGAACAGACACATGTCCGACACCAAGTCCGGGCCAGCCAGAATAAGATGCAGAAAACCACCAGGCCATGGGCTCTGACGCCACCAGGGTCCAACCAGATGGTGCCCATGACTCATTGCATACAGAGTTAGTGGCACCAGGGCAGTTAGGGGATGCTGTCTGCAATGAGGCATGTGCAATGGTGTGGATTCCTCCACATTTTACCCAAAACACAGTTCCACATGTGTGACCTAATAGACCGCACTGTAGGCCTGAGGCAGGGGTCAGCATTGGCCATTCACTGAGTGTCGCCGGCATAGGTTGGATGGCCCCACTGGCCTGCGCAGTTCAGGTTCAGTGGCACCACAGGACATGGACTTGCGATGAACAGGGTTGATGGCACCAGGTCAGTTGTTGATAGTGTTCCATCACCTTTGTGACTGTGACCCGGCTTTTGTCCGGACTGAGCCGCATCTTCCTCTTACTCCTCTCCGTGGGACCACTGGTGTGGACTCTGCCATTCGTGATTCGCGACTAGGTGCTGAATGTGGCACCTACTGGTCCGCAGAGTAGTCCTGGTCCCTCATCCACATGTCGCCGGCTGGGGTTGAACAGGGTTAGTGTCACCACTTGTCTCTGGCTGGCATTGAACAGGGTTAGTGGCACCACGTGTCACCGGCTGGCATTGAATAGGGTTAGTGGCACCACGTGTCTCCGGCTGGCGTTGAACAGGGTTAGTGGCACCAAGTGTCGCAAGATGCCCATATGGAACTATGCCACACTGATTGGGAGGTCTGGTGGTGTGGCCGCTGCCCCGGCTTTGGGGTCACTGCCATTCAGGACTCAGGACACAGTTTCACATATGGGACTTCTGGGCTGAAGAGGACGCCGGTGTAGTTTGTGAATGATGAAGGAGTAATGTGGGCCAGCGTCGGGGGGCCAGCGATGGTCTGCGGACCTGGCAGGTTCAGGGTCCAGCGGGCCAGGGTACGGCAGGCGCACAGGATCGCAGGCAACTCTGCTCACGAGGATGGCGTCGGCCTCATGGCGTGGTGAGAGGTGCCGCACTGGCAGAGACGTTGGGCTTTTTCGGAAGTGGACCATGCTCAAGGCTACGTGCTCTTTATTCACACCCCTACGCTTGCCTGGCGTATGCCGGGCCATCCCACTCCGCTCACGCTTACGGGGGGGGGGGTGTAACAGGCAACATTTGCACGATCTCCCCCACTGACATGGTTGCGTCCACTGTCCACTACACTCCATACACCAGAGGTGTATGTCGGCATGGATATGGATGTGTTCTGCATACTGCGGTCTGTCCAGCACATCTCTGCCCCTCTTGGCATTGTGTGCTTTCCCAGTCATGCTTCTCCTGCCTCCTTCACACATGCCTGGTTGCCACCTCTCCCCACATTGGGCTAGTGTGTGGCTGAGGTGCCATGCCGTTGATGGCTCATGTTCACGGCTTGCCCGGGTTACCATTGTGAGTTGTTCTGTCATGTCTGGTGGGTGGGCATGTTGTTTGGCATGTTGGTTTTGATTTTGTGACGTGTGCATTGCCATAGTTGTGAATGGCCTGGTTGTGGAGTTGAGGTGAGTGGGGTGTTCATTTGGAACTTGCCAAGGGGCTGTGCATTTCCCTTGGTGCCATCCTGGGGACACTGGTTGCTGATGGACTGTCAGAGGATGGAGGAATCGTGCACAGTGGTTGGGTATTTGGAGGCGAGATTGGTGGAGGTTCCACGGTGTTCGGTTGTTACCTGCACATTGATGTGAGACGTGTGCTTTCTGTTGCAGTGATTGTGTGCTGTGTCGGCAGGGGGCACAGGTATAACATGTGTGCTGTGGATTGCCCCCGACACGTGCGTGCATCCAGCTATGGCGTATGGTCCTTGCTTGGTCTCCAGCGGATCCTGCGCATTGTGTTGGATGTATAGGGACTGGGGTACCAGGCTGATGGTGATGTCCAGGACAGGTGTGAGGGACTTGGATGTGGCTGGCTGTGAGACTCCTCCGACTGTGGTGGGTGTTGGTTGGGGGGTACAGGGGCCAACAGGTGCAGCACAGCCAGCAGCTTTGTGTGGGGTGGGATGTTGGTTGTCTACTGTGTTTGTGCTGTTGGCCTGTTGGGTGTTGTTGGTAAGGATGCGTAGGAATGTTGTCCTTTTGAGCCTGTAGTGGGCAATGACATTTTCAGGTGTTGTGTCTGTGTGGCTGGTGCATTTCCTGGGGGTCCACTGTCTTTGTCTGCGCTGCCTGTGTGGTGGTCCAGGGGGGGTGTTCCGGGTGGGTGTTGGGGTCCTGGGGTGGTGGCGGTGGGTGTTGTGGCCCTCTTGGGTGTCCGGCCGGCATGACCGGTGTCTCCATGGCATCTGTTGCCCTTCCGATGTGGCTGTGGGCTGGTCTCCCTTTTGTGGCGTAGGCTGTGGTCCGACTTTGCACTAGGTCAGAGCAGGTGTTATTTTCCTGCTGCTGACGCGCCTAATCGCCTGTTTTGTGTTCTCATTACAGTTCTGGCTGGTCATTGTGAATGTTGTGGAGTGGTGTTGTCGCGGCTTTGGGCACTGTAACGCCTACTATATATCTCATTAGCGATAGTTGCGGGGGTCTTCTGTGGCGATGTTTTTTGCAGCTGCTATCGCGGGTAAACTGGTGCTGTGGGCTGTTAACACCAGCTTTTGAATGGGGTGATCGATTTATCGCAACTTTGGCTGCAATTAAGTGCCGTTAACTCGGCGATAGCTCCTTGTGAATATCCCCCATGGTGCTTATAATACTATAAATATGGGTCTATATATAACTAATAAAAACAATTATCAGCTAAAACCATATACCAAAACCTAGAGAATTTGGAATAATAAGGGCTATATACAGGCAATAAATACATGTAAGGGTTAAAGCGGTTACATTTGTCTGTTCAAGTAAACAGAGCTATATACAATAGAAGGATAAAAGGCAAAGGATACTACAGCATTTCATTAGATAGACCTTAGACTGGATAGTTATTACCATACATTTCTTTTTGCCTGTGTGAATGGAGTAACCCAAGTTGTTAATGAGCCCCAGATCATTTTCCCTTTTGTCCTACCCTTTCTACCTCTTCGCTCATAAAGTGCTTTTTCTAGATTATAAATGTGCAAAAATCTGCTTTTCCACTGTTGAAAAGTCGGAGGTTGCGGATCTAGCCAGGCAGAGGCAACACAGAGTCTAAAAACAGCCATCACAATAAAAATAAGCTCTTCTCCCTTTTTCTCTAGTAATATATTCACCCCCAATAACATAAGATGAGGTGACAGAAGAACATTCTCTTTTAAAACAAGCTGTAACAAAGCAGATATTTCACAGCCCAGTGGCTCGATGCAGGGACAGGTGGAGAAAATGTGTATTATATCTGCATCATGTGCCTTACACCTCAAACAGTAAATTACCTCCACTCCTCCCCATTTCACTATTTTCGCAGGTGTGATATAAAGGTCAAACAAGGTCTTGAAATGTTGTGATTGCAGATTAGCCGAACACAGCACAGAATTCCCCAATTCGACTGACTTAAGAAAACAAGAGTCCAAAACCCCCAATTTATCCTGCCATCTTTGCCTGTGCTTATCTAGATCATCTGGTAGTCCTTTCAGCAGGCAGCTATAAAGTTATGAGATTGAGGAATCCAAACTGCAAATTAACAATTCAATTAACCCCACCTGCTCAAATCCTGCAGTGCCGCCAGCTTTTTTAAGAAGGAAATCCCTTAAATGTAAGAATTTAAAAAAATCCCGGGGGCCTACGCTGAATCTTTCCCAAATTATATCAAAGGGAGCTATGTAATCACCAGCCAAGAGATCCCCAATCCTATAAAAGCCACCTCTTCCCCATCTTGCCAAACACTCATCTTGTAGGGCCATCGGGAGCTGATCAAACCCGATCAAGGGGGTATACCTGCTAAACCTGCCTACCCCTAATTTTTTCCTTACACCAGCCCAGTTATGAAAGGCAGTAATTAAAACCTTAAACCAGTTTTTTTTTTTTAAGTAACTGGCTTCATAATCGCGTTCACAAATGAATCCCCCAAGCCGTTGGCCCCCAAAACCTTCCATAAATAGTTCCATGCCACATGATCGAACGCCTTCTCGGCATCCAAGAAGGCAACCCCCATAGGATCTGTGAGAACTTCAGTAGCATCAAAAAGTGAAATTACCCTTCTGACGTGATCTGCCGTCCCCCTCCCCTGTATAAGACCATGCTGCCAAACTGAAACTAGTTGATGTATCACAGAATTCAACCGAGTGGCAAAGATTTTTGAGTATAGTTTGGCATCACTGTTGAGCAGTGTGATGGGTCTATATGAACCCAGACTGATAGGATCTTTGCCCCTCTTTAAGAACACAACAATATTGGCTGTGCCCCAATAGCCAGGTGGTAGAGCTCCTTCCCTGACCTCCTTAAATAAGCCAAGCAGAGCCTGGCAAATCTCACTAAAGAAAACCTTATAAAACTCTATAGGGATACGATCGGTTGCCGTTGCCTTACCTGCAGGTAGGGCTTGAAGTGTGCAATATATCTCCTCCTGTGAGCGATCCAGCCCCAATTGTAGACACTCCTCCTGGGAGACCTTCTCTCTCTGGATAAATTCCCCCAGTTCATCATCATCTAAAGGAGTAGTAGATGGAGACGCCCTTTATAAATCCTCATAGAATTTCCTAAAGGCCTCTCTGATATCCCCGGAATCTGTAACTACAGTCCCCTTCATATTCTTGACCTGCTCAATATGACCTAACGCGACCTGTTGCCTAGACCTTACTGCCAGTAATCGGCCGACATTCTCACTAAATTCATAGCAATCCTGTCTTTTAGCCAAGTACTTCCTTGCTGTCCTTTGAACATTAATGTTGGACAGACATGCTTTAGTGACCGTAATAGAATTCAAGGTTGCAGAGAGATCCTCTCCCCTAGCCACCTTGCATATCAATTCTGTTTCCAGATGGGCAAGCTTTTTATCTGTGCAGCCCCTTTCTTCTGTTTGTTCAAGCTACATTGCAATGACTCGCCTCTCACTGCTGCATTGAAAGCATCCCACATCATTCCAGGAGGAGCGCTACCAATAATATTGTCAAAAAACTCTCGAATCCAGCCCTTCTTATATTCAACATATTCATTGTCTGATAAAAGTGCCCTCTCAAACGTCCAGCTAGTATACTCCTTTCGCATTCCACTATGTGGGAGTTCCAGGACAATTGAATTGTGATCAGACATTACTCTGGGAAAAGCTCCACCCTAGCCTTTTGAAGAAGAGATGGGGAAATTAAAAAATAGTCAAGCCTAGCGAATTTGCCATGAGGGGCGGAATAAAAAGTATAACCAGGATCATCGGCTTTCAATTTAACCCATACATCTACCAGGCCAATATCTTTAAAAAAAAATATTATACGCCCTCATAGAGTGTGGTTTACACCCTTTACTAGATACCCCTGTATCGCCTAAGGTTCCTCTTGAACCATTAAGATTGAAATCTCCACAAACCACATATGGTGCCGACCAAGAAGGTAATTCATTAGCTAGAAAATGAAATTAGCCTGGGTCATCTAACACTGGTGCACATACTGAGCACAATGTAAAAAAACAGCACTACCCTTACATTTCATTATAACCCACCTACCACTCCTGTTCAACACCCTTTCCCCCGGAGTAATGACGCAACCTTTCGTGAGGATAGCAACACCTTTAGTCCTAACATCTTGTGTTGTATATGCTATGACCTCCAACCCCAAAGATTTAAGCAGATCACAATCCCTCCATGCAATATGGGTTTCCTGGAGACAGTACAAGTTGGCCTTTAGGACTTTGAGATCTTCTTGAACCTTTCTCCTTTTGGCACTATCATTTAGCCCACAGATATTAATAGTGGCAATTCGTAATTTAGCCATTAAACCAATTGAAAATATTTATCAAACTGTTAGACCATATCACTTTTATCTCAAACATGATATTGCCCACCAAACCCTGTAGTCCAGATTTCATTCCAGAATAATCACTAGTTTTTGGTACACTCCAAAAAACACACAAATCCCCAAAACTAAACTTCAGCTGCAGTTTATGCTTCACCGTTCTACCCTGTGCCCCCCCTTTCATCCTCCCACCCCCCCATTCCCTCCACCCAACCCCTTCCCAACCCAACCCACCCTCCCTTTGAAAGCAGCTGGACCCAGAGGGTCCGAGTGATGGAGGTAGCAAAAATCACCGCAGGCCCCCCAGCCCCCTGTGCACCCTTCAGACCATCAAACCATCCAACCAGCCGGCCCTTAAGAGCCCTTAAGGGTCAAATTTAGTGAGGCTGATACGTAAGACTGTTGAGCTACTTCAAGGTCTAATCTAGTTCTTATCTCCCACGAACTTGTTCCAGATACTCTCTCGCCTTAATTTCAGAAGTAAAGAATTTAAAAGAACCCCTAACAACTGTCTTCAGCCTAGCCGGGGCCAGCAAGTATGCCTCAAAACCTGCATCTTGGTAAGGTTTGATTAGTTGCCGTAGTCGCTATCTGTGGTCCACAGTAATGTTGCAGAAATCGGGGCAAACAAAAAAGGAAGAATCTTTATACTGTCTTCTGGCCTCAGGACGTGCTCTCTCAAAAATAGCCTGTCTAAGCAGATAATTGCCCAGAAAATATAGAATGGCCCTCAGCTGGTTAGCGTATCTGCCAGAGGTCTTGCGGAGGACAGCTGGGAGCTGGTGTACCCGCTGGACTTCATGCTCCCAATCCCTACTTGTTAGCTCTGGAAAAGCTTCTTTAGGTAAACCTAATATAAAAGCGCGAATATCCTCCCGTTCCAGCCCTTCCTTGATCCAGAGAAAGTGGAGGTTATTCCTCCTCTGGTGATTCTCCATTTCTTCTAGTTTACACATCGCATCCTTTAGCTGTGCTTCATGGGATGTAATTCCTTCCCTCACAACAGAAAGCTCCCTTTCGGCAACTGCAGTTCTCTCTTCAATGGCATTCATTCCCTCCCCAATCTCTGCGCAGGCTTTACCAACTTTCCGGACTGCACCTTCCAGCTTCTTTGTAGCCTGTCTTGCTTTCTTTCCATCCGCCCTGGTCTCTGCACGATGTTCTTTAATTGATTCTAAAATCATACTTAACACGGAGTTCACATCAGCGGATCCCTTAGGTTGCTCCTCCATGGAGTATCCACCTGATCCGTCGCCAATTCCGTGGGGCCAGTGATCCTTGTGTGAGAATAATCCCACTTCAGCCTGATGCCTGTGGCCCACCTACCCTGTTTTTTTTGCATCTCGGCATGCCCCTTAGACCCTTTATAATACCTTCGGTGTTTTTGACGCTATATGGCAGTCTCTGGTGCTTTGAGAGTGCTAGAGTCCGAGGTCAAGATGCTGTCACCGCTTTCGCTATGGTCAGAATCCGAGACACCTGACAGTGAATCCTCGGCGAGAGAAAAAAATGTGTCTGTATTATTAGATATGATGTCATCTGTCAATAAACCATCAGGAGCTTTGATGTACACCGGCCCCCCAGAAGCAACTTCTTGTGCAGTTAATAAAATGCCAGGTGAGGGGACAGATATGGTACAAGAGCCGCTCGCTATGGCATCCAGAGCCATTTTGTTTGGAGTGCTAACACCCTCTTCCTCCAGAGCTTCAAGCTGCATCATCAGGCTCACTCCCAAGGCATCCCCCAGAAGCTTGGATGGGGCCTGAACCTGAAGTTCCAGATTTGGATTGAGCAAAAGTTCGGGAGTACATAAGCTCAGAATTTCCTCCTTAGATTTGAAGAAGTCAGTAAAAGCCGGTTGGGGCGGTACAGAATTTGAGGCAAGTTAGACAGGTTCTTGATCGTGAGGGGGATGCAGCATGGCTGCTATTAATCATTAAGATGAGGACAATGTGAAGATTTTATAGGTGATGAGGACAACGAGGAAGTGTTTGAGACAAAGAGGGTGGAATGAGAAGAAGTTTGGAACCCATTCATACTGAATGGGTGCAGCAACAGAAGAGTTTCAGGAGGAAGAGCGATTGCATGTGTGGTTATGTGAGGTCAAGGAGTAAGTGGAGTCAGGGAGCCCTAATTGTTATTCTTTTGCCTTGAAAGCGCATAGGAAAGGAAGGATATGAAGGAAGACATTTGGGAATGTGGGCAGTCAGTTGCAATTCAGGTATATTGGCTGTCAATCATGCAATAGGGCGGATATCAAATATGGAAGCAGTTCTTAAGAAAATAGCTGGGAATGCATTTTGAACAAGTAGTGGTGTGCTGGTAAGGGTTAGGTGGGGCCAGCTGATGATGAAAATATTGGAGTTGAGAGCTAAATGGCTATGGATGAATGTGGTAGTGTTGCACCTGGCAGAGAACGATCTGCTACATGCCACATGGTTGGATTTGTTAAAAATGAAGATGACAAATTTGCATTTGCTGCAGGTGAGATGGGAAGGAACAAAGGGCCTGATTACGAGTTTGGCGTAGCGGCACTGGCACAAGGACTGCAGGCCATATTACAGGTTGCACTCGTTTTACATGAGTTCAACTCGTAATATGGCCTGCGCTCCTTTGCCTTTCCCATGGCGGTGGACGTCCATGCTATGCTGGAACTTTTTCGGCATACAGACAGGGGAGAACATGTTGTGCTCCTCTGAATGTATCCCCATGGCAGTGGCACATGGGGGTCTGGTAGGGCCCCCTTTGTTCCTCCACCATCAGCCTTTTCATGGTGGGGCTACCGTCATGAAATGCTGGCAGTGGACGAACCCTTAATATGCTGAGGGCGACTGCCAAAGTCCGCACTCATCATTTTGCATTGTGGTGCAGCTGCGCCACCACCAGGGAACAACAGTTCCCTGGCGCAACCTGCCGTCCACCACCTATACGACTTTGAAAGTTGTAATCGTCAAAACGGTGGACCGCCACCCCTTCGCCACCGTGAGTCAGGCGCATAGTTCTACTGGGTGCAATTATTGTCTAGAAGGGTGTGTAGAGGGTCAAGGCAGCCGACAGCAATACACACTGAACAGGATGAGGTTTGTGGGGCAATTTCAAGTTTTTACAAGGCTAAGGGAAGAAAGGTGGTCAAGAAAAGTGAGATTATTGGGAAAACTGATAATACTTGAAAGAATTGATAGAGAAGACAGAAGAGTGGATGGAAGGACACTTAAGGGGAGTTTTTTTTAGAGCTACAGTGTGAGGTCTCGAAAAATGTAGAGTGGAAGAAGAGGGAGAACGTTACACACAGGAAGTAGGGAAAGAGAGGATGAACAGATAATCAAGAGGAGGGTGTGTCCCAGGGGCAGGCAACATAGACAATTAAGCAAGCTGTAGAAGATCAAAAGTTGAGCACATGAGGAATGCTGTGGAGGTGGGAAGGATTAGTTGGCAAGGTGCTCTTTAAGGAATATTAGCAACTCATTTATAACATAGGTGTTGCTCCCAATAAAAATTAACTTTTACACATCTAACAATAGAGTGCAGTAGTGACTTCCCTCCCAAAGATAGGTGCGCTTCAAAAGAGGTGTGTTTTCAGACAGTAACATGTGTGAATCTCTCCTATTTTGTTTTTTAAACATTTCCAATTGATAAAAAAAACTCTGATTTTTGTAGCAACTCTAATTTAGTTTCTTAATGACAATATAAATGAGATTCAGTGCAAAGTGGCCAAAATCAATTTTGCAAATCGTATCTACATTATATGTTATCTGATAATTATATTTAATCCTCATTTCTATAATCTACCACATTTATATTAGATGGTGCGAATCTAAAACCCAAAAAATATTTTTTGGGCCAAGTTAAGAGTTGAGTGGAACTAGAGTATATCCTGTGCGGTCCTACCGGCTGATTTGTTTGCGCTCGTCAGAATGAGGGGCTATTTACTTCAATGATTCTGCCTCATTAAATTTAAAATCAAGGGCAAATAGTGTTTTCACTCAATTTTAAATCACATGTTCACTGTAAACTGTGTTTAGCCCAAGATCTTTGCCAATTTACCATATAGCTACAGCCTGCCTAAATTTCCATAGAATCATAGGGGCCTACTTCCTGGCTGCACTTTGTAATATGTTGAGTAGTACCCTAATAGTACTGCTCACTCACTACAAAATGCAATTCACAAACCGACTTGCAAAAGTCTTGCCCTTTTCCACTCCTATCTTTTCTACGTGAAGGTCTCCCTCCCATCCTGGCTGCGAAGATCTCACCATACAAACGCGTATGTTTTTGTAGTAAATGTGAAAGGGACAGAGGGAAGTGGCTGGGGAAAAAATGGGAATGCCTACTCCTAAATTGTAAGGTGTTAGTGCAGGGGCAAGGAAGGGTTATGAGAGTGGCCAGGAGGGCTTTTGAGATGGACAATCACCCACCCATAGAAGAGTAAGAGCATTCATATTCAAAAATGGCATTTTTAAAGTAACTCAAAATGAAACAGACCCAAAACAGAAGTAAATGTGCTTCAAAATAGCCTTGGAGTGAGTTCAACATCACCCATAGTCAACCACTGCTACTGCAATACCCTACCATTGACAATAATTGAGCTACCCAATAACCTAGAAATATATTGGGAAACAAATAAATATTATTTTTTGTAAGAGCCAATGTTAAAATATTTTTTTTTAAGCGAATCCTGTTAAATTTTATAATAAGGCTTGGAACCCTTGTAACACATCGGGAAATCCAAGGAGTGATTGGCCTGAACTCTCACACCCTCTTACATGAGAAACACATTTTAACACCAACCAATCTCATCCAAGCTGTCCAAAATGAATTTACACACCAAACAATGTTTTTCTGCCTCTATTATGTGGTAGAATGTGCTTATGGTGTTGCCTCTCATTTGAGAAATACTTTTTTAAGAGGAGAGAGTGGATTTACAGCCTAAGTATCAACTTCTTTGGGTTGTTTGAGAATCAGTAATGGCCAGATACTCCCTCTCACCTGAAGTGATCCTTGATTTGGATGCAGACTGGTTGCAAGACCTTGATTCACCTACATCTTGCTGCTAAGTTGTCCCTGCCTCTGTCAAAATACTGGCTGCATTCTTTTTTCTGGGCACTGGATTCTTCCAGAGGGTCAGCACAGACAATGTAGGCCTCTCAAAGTCAAACCAGTCTTGATTCTAGCATGTGGTACTGAGATGCATCAAAAGAAGAGTAGAACAGTCTATCACCATGCCACAGTCATTGGTGGAACCATTATTGAATGCGCTTTTTGGATCTTTAAGTCACAATTCAGATATCTTGGCCAAACAGGGTGTTCTGTTTTTTTTCCTAAAAGTTATGCGTGCAAAAGACGTCCCACCCTCCCAAGACCTCAGCAACAGACTCAGTACTTTTTTTACCTCAAGATTAAGACTCTCTGCAAAAACTTTGACAACCAAGACCTCTGCACCGCTTCAGTCCCCACCCCCAGTGACGCCACCCAACAGACCCTACTCACCTAAGCCACGCTCATGACAGAAGACACCTTAAAGACCATGAAGAGCATCCACTTCGGAGCACCCTCAGACCCCTGTCTACCCCACATCTTCCACAGAGCCGCCACTGTCATTGCACCCAAACTACGCCAGACAATCAACTGCTCCCCCAAGACTGCCATATTCCCCGATGACAAGACACATGCCGAAGTCAACCCGCTCCTGAAGAAACCCTCTGCAGACCCGTCAGACTTCAAGAATTTCAGGCCCATCTCACTGCTTCCATTTGCAGTGAAGGTCATGCAAAAGGCCATCAACACCCATCTAGAAAACTTCATCGTATCCAACAACGTCCTGGACATCACCTAATCTAGATTCCACAGCAACCACAGAACTGAGACTGCCCTAATTGCCGCCAATGATGACATCTGGCCCTCCTCGACCAGGGCCAAATGGCAGCCCTCATCCTCCTGGACCTATCAGCTGCCTTCGACACCATCTCCCACAGCACACTAGCCACCAGACTCCACAATGCCAGCATTTGAGGGAAGGCCCTCGAATGGACACGCTCATTTCTCACAAGCAGAACCCAGCGAGTCAGACTTCCATCCTACCTCTCAGAACCAACAGAGACCAGACGTGGAGTACCCAGGGATCCTCCCTCAGCCCCACCCTCTTCAACATCTACATGCCCCCCTAGCAACCATCACCAGAAACCCCGGGCTCAACATAATCTCCTATGCCGATGACATCCAGCTCATCCTCTCCCTCACCAAGGAACCCAACATCACCAGGCACAACTTCCAAGAAGGGATGAAAGCTGTTGCCAGCTGGATGAAGAAGAGCTGCCTGAAACAACTCAGAGAGAACAGCAGTCCTCATCCTTGGCTCTACCCCCTCAGCATGTGGTGACAGCTGGTGGCCCCCTGCCCTCTGAAATGCCCCCACCCCAACAAACCATGCACGAAACCTCAGCATCATAATCGACTCATCACTCACGATGAACTGCCAGATCAGCGCCACATCCTCGGCCTGCTGCAGCACCCTCAGCATACTCCGAAAAATGCTCAGATGGATCCTCTGAGAATCCAGAAAAACGGTCATGCACACCCTCCTCACTAGCAGACTGGACTACGGCAACGCCTTATGCAAGAATCAGCAAAAAAAACCTCCTCCGCAAGCTCCAGACCATCCAGAATGCCGCAGCCAGACTGATCTTAGACATTGCCTGTCACAACCACATCACCCAACACCTCAGCGCTCTCCACTGGCTCCCCATCGAAAGAAGAAAAAACTTTAAGCTCCTCACGTACGCATACAAGGCCCTCCACAACATCGGACCAGCATGCCTAAAGAACCGCCTCTCCTTCCACGCACCCAAGAGAAACCTCCAATCAGCCGACCTCTCTCTGGCCACTGTCCCATGTATCTACCAGACCAGAACGGGTGGAAAGTCCTTCTCTTACCTCCCAGCCAAGACCTGGAACAGCCTCCTCCTCCGCCTCCGGCAAAGCCTCACGCTGCCCTAGCTCAGGAAGGAACTCAGATGACCCACCACCCCAGAGAGCCGCCCCACCCCCCAGCATCTTGAGACCCTCACAGGTGAGTAGCTGTGCTTTACAAACCCCTGATTGATTGATTGCAAAGTGTTTTAATCTGTTGCGTGTTGCAAGGGCATACATACAGACCTTCACCCTGATCTACTCCGGCAGCCAGGTTCCTAGGGAAGGGCACTGGAGAGAGATCTGGCTATATTGGTGTAGAACTGACTAGTTAACTCATGTTTTCTTGAGCTGCTATTTTGTGTTATTGGACAGTCTCTTGCCATTGATGAATTGTGGTATCACACTGTCCATAAAGAAAGCACAAACAAACATGCTATGGCCCAGTTAAAAACAAAATTGCCACTTCATTCTCAATAACATTCAAACACTTTTCTTCATCAACACTTAACTACAAGATCTCACATAGCACACTTATGCCTTAGATCATACATACAGATCACTGACATAATATCAATCCAACAAATATCAAAACACAAAAATATCAGAAAATAAGCATAGATAACAAAAATATCGACTCCGTATACTTAACTATAAAAACCACAAATATAAAGAACACAAATATCGATGTTAAAAATATAGATTTTTACATATAGTGAAAACAAAAATATCAGAAACAAAAATATTATTACCTTTAAATAGACTTAGAATATGCCCAAAAAATAAATCCACACAATTTAAGGTGCAATATTATTTATTATAGTAACTAAATCATCATTAATAAAACACTAAAAAAACACTTTTCATATTTGATTTGATTTGATTGATATTTGTGAAGAGCTACAATTATCCTCAGACATATAACATCAACAAAATACTTAGCATTCACCCCAAAAAATTACAAATCTAAAATATTTAAACAACAAAAGCCCCCCCAAAAATAACCTTTACCTACAACAAGTAAAAACAAATTTAAAAATTAATAAGTATCCATCCATAAATATTTTTATAAACAAAAATAATGGAGGTCTATATTATACATAAATAGTAACACTCACATTAGCGTTTACCATAGAACTCAATAAAATTAAAAGATGAAACAACTTTAACCAAAAAAATAAAACAAACAATTAAATCAAAAATATGAAAAGGCACACTAAATAGAATACCTAAATTCTTCAAAAACAACGAATGCTGTAAGACGAGGAAACCCTGGCGGATTCATTCTACGAACCATTAAAGAACTAAAATTTGCATCCTAACCCAGTAAGTAACACTTAAATTGAAACTAAAATGTAACTGTTAACAAAATTAACAAGCATTTGCAGTGCAATAGGTCTTGCATTCACGTGAGTTTGAGCCATTGGCATTGTAAATGGCAATGCCTTTTATTTATGTTTTGGGTTTTAATACATAAATAAAAGGCATTGTCATTTACAATACTAAACTCTCGCAAATGTGAGACCTATTGCATTGCAATAAAGGCCCTTCTCGACAGCTTGTTATATTGTGAATATTAGAGGAAGAGACCGGCCTGAGACGTCTTCAAAGTAGTGATAAATAGTGCTGTGAAGAAGATGTATAAGTGTAATAAATTACACAAACACAAAGTGTAAAGTGAGAGTTACATATGATCCAAGCTATAAACACTAACAAAGTGGTATTGGTGGTGGTATTGGTGGTGGTGGTATTAGTGGTGGTGGTATTGGTGGGGGTGGTGTTGGTGGGGTTGCCACTGGTGGTATTGGTGGTGGTATTGGTTTTGGTGGTGGTACTGGTATTGGTGGTAGTATTGGTATTCACAGTGGTGGTGATGGTATTTGTGGTATTATTGGTGGTGGTGGCATTGGTTGAATTGGTGGTGGTGGTGGTGGTATTGGTGGTGGTATTGGTGGTATTGGTGTGGGGGTTTTGGTATTGGTAGTATTGGTGGTGGTATTGTTATTGGTGGTGGTGGAAACAAAAAGGAAGGTGTACCAGTACAAAGCCCAAGTTAAAAAATGAAGGCCTTTATATTTATTTTATTCTTGTAATATAAAAATGTATGGTAAAACAACAGCCAACGCGTTTCGTTCTCAACACAAGAACTTCTTCAGGGCGAAATGAAGTATTTGTAGCAATCAACAGAGACCGTATAGTATAAATAGTCCCATAAGTGTTCCTTAAACAAATTGTTGGTACGATAATCCGAAATAACGGTGATGGTCACCAGAAAGGAAAATTTATCTCAACAGGTACGTATTGGAAAAGTCCAAGAAACTTTCATTGGGTTACTCAATGATAAGAGTAAACAAACCCATGGAACAGGATCCCAAAATCTAGGAAATCCCGCGGCACGAACCGGCAGCACGATCAGTAACGGTGGTGGTGGTATTGGTGGTGGTAGTATTAGTGGTATTGATGGTGGTATTGGTGGTGATGGTGGTGGTATTAGTGGTGGTGGTGATATTGGTGGTATTGGTGCTGGTTTTGCGGGTGATGGTGGCGGTATTGGTGGTGGTGGTATTGGTTGTATTGGTGTGGTGGTATTAAGGGTGGTGGCATTGGTGGTGGTGGCAGTGGTATTGGCAATGGTGGTGATATTGGTGGTGGTGATATTGGAGATATTGGTTGAGGTATTGGTGGTGTTATTGGTGGTGGTGGTGGTATTGGTAGTATTGGTGGTCATGGTACTGTTGGTGGTGGTATTGGTGGTATTAATGGTGGTGGTGATATTGGTAGTGGTGGTGGTATTGATGGTAGTGGTATTGGTGGTTGTGGTATTAGTGGTGGTATTGGTGGTGGTGGTAATGGTGGTGGTGGTATTGGTGGTGGTAATGGTGGTGATAGTGGTGGTATTGGTGGTGGTGGTATTGGTAGTAGTGGTATTGGTGGTGGTATTGGTGGTGGTGGTATTGGTGGTGGTGGTGGTAAAAGTGGTGGTGGTATTGGTGCTGGTATTAGTGGTGGTGGTATTGGTGGTGGTAGTGGTATTGGTGGTGGTGGTATTGGTGGTGGTGGTATTGGTGGTGGTGGTAATGGTGGTGGTGGTGGTATTGGTGGTATTGGTGGTGGTGGTATTGGTCATAGTGGTATTGTTGTTGGTGGTGGTATTGGTGGAGGTGGTATTTGTGGTGGTGGTATTGGTGGTGGTGGTGTTATTGGTGGTGGTGGTATTAGTGGTGGTGGTGGTATTGGTGGTGGTATGAGTGGTGGTGTTATTAGTGGTGGTATTGGTGGTGGTGGTGGTATTGGTAGTGGTGGTATTGGTGGTGGTATCGGTGGTGGTATTGATGGTGGTGTTGCTGGTGGTGGTCTTGGTGGTGGTGGTATTGATGGTGACGGTGTTATTGGTGGTGGTGGTATTGATGGTGTCAGTGTTGGTGGTATTGGTGGTGGTATTGGGGGTGATGGTATTGGTGGTGGTGTTGGTAGTGGTGGAATTGGTGGTGGTATTGGTGGTGGTATTGGTGGTGGTGGTGTTGGTGGCATTGTTGGTGGTATTGGTGGTGTTATTGGTGGTTGTATTGATGGTGGTGGTATTGGTGGTAATTGGTGGTATTGGCGGTGGTGGTATTGGTAGTGGTGTTGTTGTTAATAAAACAGGCCTTTGATAACAACCCGTTCAAAATGAGTCCAAAGCCATTTATTCAGATATACACCATACTTGCTGAATATCAAAACACAAATATCCCTTTTGTATATGCCCTACTATCAAATAAACAAAGCAGGACTTATTATAAGCTCTTAACCTCTTCGCTTCCAGGCTTATCCCCCCACGCAAAGCCTTTTTTGGGCTATTTGGGGTAGTTTGTGCTTAGGCCCCTGTAACATTTTGTCCATATAGGGTATACATGCCATATTTGTGTCTTTTTCTTCTAACATTTTGGGTATTCTAAAGGTATCCAGGGTTTGTGGACCGAGAAATCGGCCAAAAAACAGCTAATTTATGGCTCTATAGAAAAAAAATTGAAAAAAGTGCTGCAGAAGAAAGCATCTGTTTTGTTCTCTGAAAAAGGTATCAACAAAGGGGTTGTGGTGCTAAAATCCCCATGGGTGTGAAAGCAATAATGGATCCTGGAGAACTATACATTTCTGAAAAGTAGACAATATTCTGAATTCAACAAGGGGTCATTTGTGTAGATCCATCAAGGTTTTTCTATAGAAACTAGCAATTGAAATAAAAAAATATTAAAATTGAGTTGGATAAAACAGCCACTTGTGCCAACATTTTTCCCCTGCAACTTCTTCTAAGCATAGCAGATTTTTTAAAGCAATGTTCTGTTACATTTTCTGGACCATTTTGGTTGCGGGATATATAGGAGTTGTAGATTCGCCAAGAACCTGAGGTACCCAGAGCCAATAACTGAGCTGCGTCTTGCAATGGTTTTTCATTGTGTACCTGGTATATAGCATTTCATTTGGTAAAATATAGAGAGTGAAAAATAGGTACCAAGGAAACCTATATATTTCCAAAATGGGAATACAATATAGAGTTTAGAAGCAGTTGTTATTTGCACATCTCTGAAATTATGGGTACCCATACAAGCATGTGAATTAGAGGACATTTTTCAAAATGATTTCTTTTTTACACATTGTCTTACATTTGGAATTCTGAAATGCAAAGAAAGTGAATTGATAATAACACTAGTGACGTGTGTGACTATCACGAAGTTCTCTTATGCAGAATCCTTTGAAACCTCAAACTTTGTAAAAAAAAAACCAATTCCTCACATTTCTGTGATGGAAATTCTAGAATCTTTGTGGAGCCACAAACTTCCACCCACCCAGCATTCCCCTAAGTCTCCTGATAAAAATGGTACCTCACTTCTGTGGGTAGGCCTACTACCCAGGACAGGAAACAGCCCAAAATGCAACATGGACAAGTCACATTTTTCCAGTGAAAACTGACCTTTTATTCGTAATGTGCCTAGCTGTGGATTTTGGACCCTAGCTCATCCAGTACCTTAGGAAACCTAGCAAATCTATAGATTTTTACACACTTGTCATCAAGGGAAATCCAGGATGGGGTGACTTGTTTAAAAGCAGTGGTTATTTGCACCTGTCTGAAATTATGGATGCCCATACAAGCATGTGAATTAGAGCACATTTTTCAAAATGACTTCTTTTTTACACATTGTCTTATATTTGGAATGCAGAAATGCAAAGAAAGTAAATTGATAATAACACTAGTGACGCGCGTGACTCTCACGAGGTTCTGTTACCCACAATCCCTTGCAAAGCCCAAAATGTGTAAAAATAAAACAACACATGTTCCTAACTTTATGTGATGGAAAGTTCTGGAATCTGCAGGGAGTCACAAACTTCCACCCACCCAACATTTCCACAAGTCTCTCGATAAAAATTGCACCTCACTTGTGTGGATAGGCCTAGTGCCCGTGACAGGAAACGGCCTGAAGAGTATTGTGGATACATCAAAATTATCGATTTCAAAAAGACCTTGTTTTGGGAGGGAGTCACCTGCGTTTTTAATCCCAGGCTCGGTGGCCATCTAGGGAAACCTACCAATCCCAGATATTTCTGAAAACTAGACACTTGGGGGAGTCCAGGGAGGTGTGACCTGCGTGGATTCCCCAGTGTTTTCCTACCCATAATCCTCTGCAAACCTCAAATTTGGCTGAAACAAAATCTAATTTTTCTTACATTTCTGTGTGGGAAAGTTGTTCGATCACCAGGCTGACACAAATTTCCTACCATCCAGCATTTCCTGAGGTCTCCTGATAAAAATGGTACCTCACTTGTGTGTGTGCTCCAAGTACCCATGACAGGCAAGGGGCTAAAACGTATTGTGGAGACATAAAAATCATCTATCACAAAACAACCTGGTTTTGCAAGGAGGCACCTGTGTCTTTGGTCCCGGGCTCGGTGGCTATCTAGGGAAACCTACCAAACCCACAAATTTCTGAAAACTAGATCCCGAGGAGTGTAGAGGGAAGTGTGGCTTCTGTGGATCCCCCAATGTTTTCCTACCCAGAATCCCCTTCAAACCTCAAATTTATCTGAAACAAATCATGTTTGGGCAATTTGGGAAAAGTATTGGACACTTAAGAGATTACATTAACTATTTGCACTCCAATCTAAACCAATTCAAAAAAGGTGTTGTACATTAAAGGAACGTCATGTACTATTCCCACTTCAATCTAACCATATTTGGGAAGGTGTTGGACACTAAAGGGGTAGCATTTACTATTCTCACTCCAATCTAACCATATTGGGGAAGGTGTTGGACACTAAAGGAGTAACATTTAATTTTCCCACTCCAATCTAAACCAATTTGGGGAAGCGGTTGGACATTTGAGGGGTGACATTTACTATTCCCAGTCCAATCTAAACCAATTCAAAGAAAATGTTGGACACTAAATAGGTGACATTTACTATTCCCACTTCAATCTAACCATGTTAAGAATGGTGTTGGAAACGAAAGGGGTGACATTTACTATTCCAACTCCAATCGAAACTATATTGAGAAGGTGTTAGACATTAAAGGGGTAACATTTACTATTCTTATTCCAATCTAAACCAATTTGGGGAAGGTGTTGGATACTAAAGTTGTCACATTAACTATTCCCACTCCAATATAAACCAATTCAAGTAAGGTGTTGAACACTAAATGGGTGACACTTACTATTCCCACTCCAGTCTAAACCAATTTGAGGAAGGTGTTGAACACTAAAGGGGTGACATTTACTATTCCCATTCCAATCTAACCATATTGGGGAAGGTGCTCAACACTAAAGGGTGTCATTTACTATTCCCATTCCCATATTAACCTTATTGGGAAGGTGTTGGACACTAAAGGAGTAACATTTATTATGTTCACTCCAATCTATACCATATTGGGGAAGGTGATGGACACTAAAGGAGACCTTCGGATATAAACCAATTTTGGGAAGGTGTTGAAGGCTAAAGGGGTGACATTTACTATTCCCACTCCAATTTAAACCAATTTGAAGAATGTGTAGGACACTAAAGAGGTGACATTTACTATTCCCACCACAATCCAACTATATGAGCAGAAGGTGTTGGATGCGGAATGGTTTAAAATTACAATATCCTCTTATAAATTAAGCATATTACAAAGAAATATATTACAAAGACAATCAATACTACATATTCTCACATTTTTTGTGTAGTATGAAGTAGAGTAAAATATTATGCAAAAAAATACTAATATAACTACAAACCTTTTTAAGCATAGTTATATTTTAAATTCTACAATTACTATTTGAATTTGTATTAACAAATAAATAATTGTTAAAAATATTTAACCCCTTTGCTGCGGCGGAAATTCCGCCGCAGCGCTGGGAGGTACGGGGGGGCAGCACGGTGGCGCGGTGCTCATGACGGAGCCACTCCGTCATGAGCCACGGTTGGGCTGTGCTCATGACGGAGTGGTTCCGTCATGACTCCGCCCACGGCGCTAATCGCCCGCACAGGCGGGGAATTAGCGCCACGTGGGCGGCGCGGCCGCCAACGGCCGCAGCATGACAGAACCACTCCGTCATGAGCACACGGCAACCGTGGCTCATGACGGCGTGGTTCCGTCATGAGCACGGAACGAGTTAATGCTCATAAATTATTTTGTTTTTAAAACACAGGAAATGAACAACAATACATTTTGAATACATTTAGCAAAAATTTAATAATTTTTAACATTTATAAAAAATGTTTTAATCAATTTTTGTTTAATATAAAAACACTTCCAAATCTTCTACTTATTTAAAAATAAATGTATATGTCAATAATATTTAATTACATTTAATATTTAATTGTCCCCTAAAATTCAATATTTCGCTACTAAAAAACAAAAACAATTAATTATATACATTACAATTTTGGGGGGATTTTTCGATATAAAAGGCTTCTCTCCTGTATGTGGCTTCTCCACCCCAATGCAAACATTTTCTCCCCTCCTCGCGGGACAGAGATCCCCACCTAATGCAAGAAACAAGAAATTACACACAGGAAAAGCTAGTGAGCCATTTTGTATTAATTCCTGCCATCCTTTAAGCACAACAGCATCTTATTCCATCCTGCTTATCCTTTAGAAATCCATATGTCCAACATGGCTGAGTGACAAAGTGAGAGAGTCAACCCCATTCACGGAGGGAGAATTAGAGATCATTTGTAAGGAGGGTCCTCTTAAACTGCCCTTGGCTCTATTGACATCCAGGGACACAGCTAAGCGTGGCAGCAGAGGCTCATTAATAGGGATATCAGCATGGGCTGAAGTACAGTACAGTAGGGGAAAGAATACCAGCAGCACTGTGAAGACCTTTGTCACTGGTATAAGGTCCCAGTATCTTCATGGTGTGCCCTTCAAGCCACCTTCTTAGCACCCCTGAATGACACCATAGTAAAGAAGACAGCAGTTTGGCCGACCCTCTATGCTCAGCTGGAAGAGTTGAGCAGCATAGAGGTATGTGTATTGTCTGTATAATCAGTAAAAAGCACATGAGTTTTGAGACTGGTGTCTAGTCGTGTGTGCAGTCTGAACTTTGTTCTAACATTCCATGATGTACAAACCCATTTTATTTGTGTGTTATGAAAGGAATGAAAGTTTACAAATACTGGCATGCAGGTAATGTTGGTTAGATTTACTATTCATCTTATCATGACAAAATGCTTTTCACATTTTATACAGTTGACATACAACTTTAACATGCGGGATATGCAACATTTTAATGTTGTCAAAATCCATCTATGTGATGCAGACATTGTGTACCCATACTTTACTTTCAAACTTCCATTTTTTTGCATAAAAATATCAAATCCATACAATTAGTTAAATATCATCCAATATTTTTACACAAAAATCAAATACATAATCCTTCAGTAACAATATACTCACACCTAGAATAGGCAAAGTATTGAAGATGTTACATAAAGTCTTAAAAAATAATCACAGGATTATGCAAGGAAGGAATCCTTTTTCCAAAAACCTTTCTCCTTTATTGGACACCAGATTTGAAAAAATGTTTGATAAAAGTTTGGTAAAGACTCAACAATTTAATTTTCATGTATTTGTGGATATATTATCCAGTATCAAACAAATTAATCAGAAATTTCTTTCCTTTTTACCTTCCCTTTCAGTGGACCAGGCTTGCCATCCATCATCACAGCAGGACACGGAGCACAGAAGAAGATCGTGAAATACAAGGCGGGCACAACAGCTATCCATCAGCGGGAAGGCGGAAGGACATATACTCAGAAAGAGTGCGCCCGATAAACAAGGTCCATCAACAAAGGTTGGAGTGCCATCTATGAGTGTGCTGTTATACATGTTCCATCTGCAACACCCGTGTTTCCTTCTTCCCATGGGGTGTCTGGTCCTGCCAAGGCTAGCCCTTTAACATTCATTTCATTGAAGGACTTTAACTTTCTGTTGTGAAGAGTTAAACAGAGGATGGGCAAGCACTTTGCCCCATGCCAGAAACTTGGCTTGGACAACACCTCTAGTTTGGGGGAATGACATTTGTATTGGTTTGGGCAGTAATTGTGGTCTCTGAATTGTAACTTTTTTCACAAATTTAGAATTATTTTTATGAATTGAATGTTTAGAACCCTTTATGTGCATTTCTTTTTAATTAATAAACCCCATTTTGTCTAAAGACATGCTCCATTTCCATTTCCTTATACGTTCTCCACCCTCAAATAATTTGCATTTCCCCTCAAAAACAAGACTCCATTTCATTTAATGTTGCTTATTACCAAGGACAGTTTTTTATTTTCCGAATCACTTAAAAAAACACACACACACACAAATACATTAATATCTCTCTTGTGTTTTTTTAGAAAACAGATCAATGCATTGTATGTCGTTCAAAAAATGTTTGGTTGTTTGAAGATGCTTTCAATAGCATAATTATATTTTTTATCATTAGAGTTTCAAGGTAAACAAAGCACAGAACATTAATAACAGTTTCCTATACAGTAACTTGAACATCAAACACTTAACACATATGAAGGCAAGACACAGGTCTTTTTTGTGAAAAATGTGGCCAGTATTCTATTTTTTAAAAAGGTTGTCAGTGAGGGAGTTAGGGATAGAACAATGTTTAATTTTTACTGGTGTTTGGCAATGCTCAGCATCAGCACTTGTTCCTGAACGCCAGCACTTATTCTCTCTAGCAGCGTACATCAGCAACCGTTTTTCACAATTGAATAACCATTTAAAAGGTAAAAAGGGCCGTTCGTGCAGGCCATTTTAACTGCCTTAGCAACTTGTTATTTTTAGTGGTTGAGATGAAAGCATAGAAATTGTGCCAAAACAAGTTCTTTTGGGAGTTTTATACTAATACCATGCCTGCACAATATGATGGTGAAATTGGCTGGAAGTTTACTTGGCTTGTGAGAAGTTGAGTTAGTGGTGGTTGAGGTGGTGGAGAGTGTGGAGGTGGTGCAGGTGGTTGTGGTTGAGGTGTATGGGTGGCAGACAGTGTGTCCCTCCTGGAATCTTGTGAATGCATTGGCTGTGATGAATGACATAGGCATGCTTTGCTTTATGCCTCTATCATCTTCATGGCCAAGGCTTGTTGCCTTTCAATCTCTTCTATTTTCAGTGCTTCTTGGTAATATTTTGCAACATTATTTAAGGCATGAGTCTGCCTGTCAATCATCTGAAGGAATCCTTCAAGAAACATAGCTATCTCATGTTGGGTATCCCCCATTGTATGATTATACTCCTGCACAGTGAATGATCCTTTCAGATAGCTGGATTAGACAATGCCAACCCACCCAAATGCATGTCAGCCTGACATGGCCAGTGTGTTTTGTCCATCACATAGAGTGGTGCCATCAGGGTGGTTGTGGGAAGGGGAGAATGACGGATGGGGAACACCTGCTCCTCATCAGGGGGCATGTCTCCCTCATTTGAAAGAGAGAAGACCCATGAGGCACCTTCATGGGATGAGTATGCAGGAGATTGTATAGAGGTACCTGCTAGTTGAGAGCTGTGTGGAGGTAAGTCTTGCACAAGCAGAATAAGCTTCCATGGCTACTTCACTAAAGGCTGGAGACTAGCAATCCTTAAATGTGATTTTGTAGAAAAACTGCTGCCCGGCCGTGAAGTGGTCTTCTTGTAATTGTTCTTTGTGCGTGCAAGAATGTCTTCCTCCTTGTCTAGGTCTTCCTCCTCCTCGAGTAGCTCATACTCCTCTCAATGCTAAATTTGTAAAAGAATGAGTGCTACTGCTCGAAGTTCTGCTCAGAAGCCTGTTGCTGGTACAATTAAATGCCAGCTCGCCAAATACCAAAGCTGGTAGTCTTAAATCAACGTGTGCCTCTTTGCTCCACTACCAGGCTTTATCCTTTATCTCACTCCTGGAGAATACTGCTTTCTCCCTTTTTGACTGTTATTCTGTTTTTTCTCTTCCTCCTTCTTTCCCGTTTGTTTGTTCTTTTCTCTTGTTCCTGGTGTGAAAAAATAAATGCTGGTCCCAAAAAATAAGTGCCGGTGGCCACCGGCAACCACTGTCTCAAATGGATCACTGTTCCTCCTCCTCTTCTTCTTCAGCAGTGTTGATAAATGAGTTAGTTCCTTGGAGGAGGATTAGAATGTCTGATTGAATTGCCGGCTGTCCTCTGTTTGTAGATGGTTTAGTATCACAGTCCAGCATAATTTGTCCAGTACCTTCAAATAGAAGTTCTAAACAGTTGAAGAACATCAAATACAGTTCTGTGTCTAATGTTTTATACAGACCTTTAATGGGCATTTTCAACAAAAAACATAATAACATTAGCACCCTGTGTAGAAAAAGAAACATATGAAACTAAGGGAGAGATTTACAAAGATTTTACGCCATGTTTGCATCACAAAAGTGACACAAATCGGAGCAAAATCTTTTTACTTCCAATCTACTTTCCAGCGCTAAACTTGCTTAGTTATACGTCTTTTAATATTCACTGTGCATTCTGTGTTCGCTAATTTTAGCCATTGTGGTGTGGTTTTAACCGTGGCTGTGCGTCGCTCTGATTGGCCTGTTTTAGCCAATCAGAGACGAGCCTGGGAGGAGTCAGTTGTGCCCACAAGGTACTTCATGCACGCCGCAGCTTGGACGTTCTGCTTGGAGAGAGTGAATTGCAAGCAACTACCCAACATAAGAACTGCATAGAACTGCTTAGTTATACGCCTTTTAATATTCACTGTGCACGCTGTTTTTGCTAATTTTAGCAGTTTTGGTGTGGTTTTAACCGCAGCTGTGCTTTGCTCTGATTCACCTGTTTTAGCCAATCAGAGACGTGGCTGGGAGGAGCCAGTTGTGGCCCCCCAGGTACTTCATGCACGCCGCAGCAAGGACATGCTGTTTGGAGAGAGTGAGTTGTTGCGAGGAACTATGCGACATCAGAACTTCATAGAACTGCTTATTTATACGCCTTTTAATATTCATTGTGCACACTGTGTTCACTAATTTTAGCCATTTTGGTGTGGTTTTAAGTTTAACCACGGCTGTGCTCCGCTTTGATTGGCCTATTTTACCCAATTAGAGATGAGCCTGGGAGGAGCTAGTTGTGCCCTCCAATTACTTCATGCACGCAGCAGCGCGAATGCGCTGCATGGAGAGAGTGAGTTGTTGCGAGGAACTATGCGACATAAGAACTGCATATAACTGCTTAGTTATTCGCCTTTTAGCATTCACTGTGCACGCTGTGTTCTCAAATTTTAGCCATTTTGATGTGGTTTTAAGCACAGCTGTGCTTTGTTCTGATTGGCCTGTTTTAGCCAATCAGAGACAAGCCTGGGAGGAACCAGTTGTGCCCCCCAAGTACTTCATGCACGCTGCAGCATGGGCACAGTGCTTGGAGAGAGTGAGTTGTTGCGTGAACTACGTGCCATAAGACCTGCCTAGAACTGCTTAGTTATATGCCTTTTAATATTCACTGTACACGCTGTGTTCGCTAATTTTAGCCATTTTGGTGTCGTTTTAACCGTGGCTGTGCTTTGCTCTGATTGGCCTGTTATAGCCAAATCAGAGAAGAGCTTGGGAGGAGCCAGTTGTGCCCCCCAGGTACTTCATGCATGCCAGAGAGTGAGTTGTTGCATGAACTACGCGTCATAAGACCTGCCTAGAACTGCTTAGTTATATGCCTTTTAATATTCACTGTGCACGCTGTGTTTGCTAATTTTAGCCAGTTTGATGTGGTTTTAACCGCGGCTGTGCTTCGCTCTGAATGGCCTGTTATAGCCAATCAGAGACATTCCTGGGAGGAGCCAGTTGAGCCCACCAGGTGCATCAGGCACGCCGCAGTGCAGATGCACTGCTTGAAGAGAGTTAGTTGTTGCTTGAACTACGCGTCGTAAGAACTGCAAAGAACTGCTTAGTTATATGCCTTTTAATATTCACTGTGCACGCTGTGTTTGCTAATTTTAACCATTTTGGTGTTATGACCGCGGCTGTGCTTCGCTATGATTGGCCTGCTTTAGCCAATCAGACATGTTCCTGGGAGGAACCAGTTGTGCCCGCCAGGTACTTCATAAACGCCGCAGTGCAGACGCACAGCTTGGACAGAGTGAGTTGTTGCTTGAACTACATGACATAAGAACTGCATAGAACTGCTTAGTTATAAGTCTTTTAATATTCACTTTGGATGCTGTGTTCGCTAATTTTAGCAATTTTGGTGTGCTTTTACCCGCAGCTGTGCTTTGCTCTGATTGGCCTGTTTCAGCCAATCAGAGATGAGTCTGGGAGGAGCCAGTTGTGCCCCCATAGGTACTTCCTGCATGCTGCGGCACGGACGTGCTGCTGGCGCTCTGCCTGTGCACCAAATGCAAGCCCGTCTGCGCCTGTCTGCGTCTGGACATTGCCAGGCACTCTTCCTGGTTGTCACCCCACAAGTTGGTTTATTTGTGTGAGGATCTGCTCGCCCTGCAATCGGGCATCCCTCCTCGTGGAAGTCATGGCTGGTCTCCATCTGCCGGTCTCCCACGCTGCAATCAGTGTGCTGTTAGGTACAGCCCCTGCCCGCATGCCTCCCCTCGCATGAAGGAGTACAAAATAAAGCCTTAATTGTCACTCCTTGGCAGAGCACCATGTAGAGGTGTTTGACCTCCTATTTGGGCAATCACCTGATATTTTATTTCTCATGGAAACCTGGCTCTCCCAGGACTATGTTGCAATTCCAGCCCTGTCCTTCCCCTCCGGATAAGCCATAAACAATCTGAATAGAATGGTGGGGAGAGGCGGGGTTTTTGCAATGATATACAAAACCATCTATGCCTGCAATCTCACCCTGGAAAATCTCTCTGACTGCGAAAGCACACTTTAAAATTGCACTGACGGAATCCTGGAAACATGGAAACATGCTAAAGTCATTCTGTTGCTGAAAAAACCTTCACTAGATGCCACCAGGCCAGAGAATTTCCACCCAATTTCCCTACTCCCATTTTTAGCCAAAATAACAGAATCTCGTGTCAGTGCTATCCTGACTCAGTACTTGGAATCTCATTCTATAGAGGATCCTTCCCAAAATGGAGAGTCAGCTCTGTTGGCAGTCACTGAGCAATTACCAGCCTCCCTGGATAAGGGTAGAACCTCAGCACTGATTTTACTCGACCTAAGTGCAGCTTCTGATACGGTCTTCCATAATATATTGGTGCGCCGTATGTGCGAGATAAGGATCATTGGCAAATCCCTTAACTGATTTTCCTCCTGTCTGTCCAACAGGACCTTTCAAGTCATTTCTCCCCCTTTTTACTCCCACACATATCCTTTATGCTGTGGTGTCCCCCAGGGTTCAGCTTTGAGTCCTTCCTTGTTTAATGTCTACATCCGACCGTTGACCCTGCTAGCCAAAGCTCGAAATATCTCCTTGATGTTGTACGCTGATGACACGCAGTTGGTGCTTTCCTTTACCAATGATCCTAGCCAGGGCTCTGCAAAATTTCAGGAGGACCTGACCGCCATCTCTGATAGGATGTCAGCCCACTGTCTCCAAATGAATTCCACTAAATCAGAGATCCTTCTCCTAGGCAGACATCACCATCTCTGGGGTAACAACTGGTGTTCCCCTGGGCTCGGCGCACCGCCACTGCCAAAAACTGTTGTCAAAAACTTGGGCGTCTGGGTGGATAGCGTCCTCTCCTTTGACACTCATGCCAAGTCAGTGGCAGGTACTTGCTTCGGCATGCTCCGGGGCCTGAAACCCATTCTAGGACTTTTTTATTCTTACACCCGTCAGATGATTGTCCAGGCCACTGTCTTGGCCAGGCTTGACTACTGTAACTTGTTGTTCCTTGGCTCCAATAGGTCAGTGATTAAAAGGCTCCAGCGCACCCAGAATGCCTCTGTATGTACCTTGTTTGTCCTCCGTAGGTATTGTTGGGTCTCTGGCCTCCTTCGCCGTCTACATTGGCTGCCCATAGAGCAGAGAATTCACTTTAAAGCCCTTTGCTTTACTCATAAAATTCTCATTGGCACTTTCCCAGCGATTCTGAGCAATGTGTGTCTTCCCTACGCCCCCATGTGCGCTCTACTAGCTACGCTCTGCTGATCTCCACCTGGCCCAGATTCCCCGGGTCTGCAGAGCCGGTGGGCACTCATTCCTTCGGAACTCCCTGCCCCTCTCTACCAGAAGCACTTCCAACCACTTGGCCTTCAGAAGAGCGGTGAAGACTTTGCTCTTCGCTGATCGTAAGTCTCCTCCATTCGCTTACTGTTCCTTGCTGGCTTAGCGCTGGGACGTCCCATTGCCGCGACAGCCATGCACTTTACAAATATTATAACAGAACATAGCATAGCATTAGAGATAAATCCATAGAAGGAAACAAAATAAACACCAATAAAAAAAGGTTATATTTTTACATAAAATAAACAATATAAAAAAAGATAGTCTCAAAGGACTAAAAATGAGATGCTGAATAAAAGATCGCAAGCTCTCAGACTTGCCTGATGGCCGGTTTGAAGGGGGCCGAATTGCTGCTACTGATAGGATGATTCCTGAATGTAACAAGTGTTGATGTTCGCAAGAAGTGCATCAGGGATCATTTCATGATAGTAGCTGACAACACAGAGAAACATACATAGACAAGTAAGCAATACTAAGTCATACATGAAAATTATATTTTGATGGTTTAAATGCAAAGTTTTAGACCCACAAAGATTCCTCTCCTATAAATTAAGAGAAGCTTCAACAGATATCTTATAGCTCTTCCCTTACAGTGCCAAATCTAAGGGCAATTTTGTCAGGCAAAATATAACATATTCAGCAATTGTCTAACAGACTAACATGGGTGTAAATAAGTATGAGTGAAAATATACACATAGCTACCCTGTCACTAACAAATGAAGAGGTTAGAACAAAACCCAAAGTGCCAGACATTTAATTTACCAGGTGCTGCCATCTGTGTGCTTTATGGTGCCAAACCAGGTTTTGTTGCGGTGCTAGGAGCAGAAGTAGATGTTGTGACAAGTGGTGGATGAAACAATGACACAATGCCTCAGTGGTGGAAAATGCCAAGGTCAGATTTGACCACAGTTATTAAAGGTATTAAAATACACATTGTAAAATACAGTGTTTTGTTTATCAAACTAAGGGACATATTTACAAGGAGATGGCAGAGGTCGGAGCTGCAGCAAATTGCGCAGCGCAGTGCTCAGCTATTTCCATAACGCAGGTATGCGCCATATTTACGACAATACGGTGCATTCCTGAGTATTCCCTAGCGATGGAGCTAACCATAGCTACCGAACGCCAGCACAGACACCCTTGCACCATAGTGCAAGGGTGCCTGCGTTGCAGGGAATGATTCTTTATGTGCAAGAAGGTGTCCCTTCCTGCACATAATCAATCAATAATGGTGATTTGCTACTTCTCTGTGTGCTGGTTTCTGCAGCACACAGAGAAGTAGCAAAACGCCATTATTTAATGATTGTTTATGTGAAGGAAGGGACACCTCTCTGCACCTAAATAATCATTAATGGTGTTTTGGTCTTTCTAAGTGTGCCGCAGAATGCAGCCCACATAGAAAAAGCAAAAACAAGGAAAAATATAAGTATTTCTCCATGTTGCACCTTTCTAACACCCGCTATTGCATGGCATTCGTTTTTGCCACTGCCTCAGATTTACAAATCCTTGTAAATCTGGGGCAGCATCAAAAAGCAATGTGTGTTGCCGTGGAACATCCACAGCAACACCCGTTGCACGCCCCTTTCACGCAGATATCGGCATGAAAAGGTACCATATTTGCAAAGTGGTGTCAAGCCACAAAAAGCGGCTTAACGCCACTTTGTAAATGTGGTACAGGGCATTGCGTCACCGGAACGTCGGTAAAAGTGATGTTCTAGTGGTGCAATCCCCTTGTAATTATGCCCCATAAGTGAAATAAGTCCCCTAAAGATTTCTAGAGGAAATTGTAGTATAAAGGCATACCTGTGCGTGTGGCTGGGTTGCATTGAGATTTTTGTGCTTCACTTGCAATTCCTCCTACCCCAGTTTATGCAACCGTTCTACTAGAAAGATAGAGTAGATTATAAAAAGTACAAATAAATGAAATGTAATCAAATATCTAGGTATTTATATGGTCTGTGTTACAGGATATTTTGAGGTGTGTGTGTGTGAGGTATGCCTAAAAAGGTAGATGTTGGGGAAGGAAGGACAGATAGGGATGAGTGAGTGTTGGTTTGTTTTAGTGAGAGAGAGGGATGTATACTCTTACATGGTACCACATTAGTGTTGTCCAAAAGAGGGGCAGTCCATTCAGCAGGGAGTGATTATGGAAAGGACACCTTTCTCGAGGGGTATGAGACAGAGATAGGATCCAGGTACCCCTCCAGGAAGAGCTTGTGCCAGCTGAATCTAGCAGAACGTCCCCCTCACCTCCTTCCTCCCATCTTGACAATTCTTTCTAATATTTCCCACAGTGCTTGCCTCTTCCCACAGTGCATTGATGGAGGCTGTCACCTCCAGCCATATGGCTGCCTGCTGTGTTCCACTGAAAGTCAATGGAGGCAGCACATGGGAATGTGTGTAGTGTTTTAAACTAAATGTAATTACAGGGTCTCTCTCCTACTAGAGAAGTTCCCTTCTACATCAGAATTGTGGTCTGCATCATTACAAAAAGATGTGTTGGTGGCAGGCTCTGAAAGACAAAGAGGAGACAAGCAGAGCCTATGGTGTGGGTAGTATTTATTGTGTTAGAAGAGAATGGATGTCAAGTGTGTGTCATTTGGGTCAGATGTATGTAATTCTCGCATTCATTTCCACGTGGAGGTCTCTTTTGTGCACGAGAAGGCCTTTGGTCCAATTGCAGTGGTCTCTGCCCTGATTACGGATTGCAGTGATCTCTGCCCTGGATTGCAGTGGTCTCTGCCCTGATTACGGATTGCAGTGATCTCTGCCCTGGATTGCAGTGGTCTCTGCCCTGATTACGGAATTCACCACTCTGGTTGCAGAGGTCTCTGCCAAGTATGCAGAACATAAAATGCAGTCAAAAAGTTACTATCACTTTTACAGTTGTTACGATGCAGCCCTTCATCTCCTTCAAGGGTATCTTCGCAGTGCCGCGGTTAGTAAATAATCTTTTATTGTTTTGAAGTGAACTATTGTGGTAACGGTAATGCCAAGCCACATGCAGGTAATGGAGCCTTGCAGCCACAACTGCCATAGGTAATAGGGGAACCGGGTTCAAATCCCTGCTTGCGTTCAACATCCTGTTATTCTGGTCAAATCACTTAGGGCCGCATTATGGGGCATATCAACAAGGGCTTTATCTCTGCTTTTTTGGCCTTAAAAGCCAAAAAAGCAGAGATAAAGCTAGCACCCTATCAACAACAGGGTGCTAACAAGCAAATTTGCATGTTAGCACCCTTTTACTCTACGCTTCCCCTTGCATCTCTAATGAGATGCAAAGGGGGCGTTCCAGAGTAAAATAATAGGAGAAATGTCGCTAAGCGACATTTCTCCTATTATCAAGAATGTCGCTAACCCTGTTAGAGACAAAAAAAGCAGCGCTAACCGCGGTTAACGCTGCTTTTTTACGTCTGCTAATTTTCAGACTTAGCCATGATATCCTATGGAAGGAGGATATCATGGCTAAGTTTGCCTGTCCCTATCAACAAGGTAACGTGTGATTATCGCTGGGTTTCCAGCGATAATCTCACGTTAGCCTGTTAGCGTGTAGATTTTTATCGCTATTGAGATAAGCGTTGCTAATAGCACGCTATCTCAGCGATAAAAATTCACGCTAGCCGGCGATAATTATCCTCACGCTAAGAGCGCTGAGCGATAATTATCGCCGGTTGTTGTTGATATGCCCCCATGAGTTTGGCAGACCACCAAACCTGACTGCTGCCCGCCAGCCAGATTATGATAAAAATCGTTGTCTGGCAGGCAGGCAGTGTGGCGGCTCCATGGCAGTGTAGTAAAAAGGCTCAATGAGCCTTCAATACTTCCCTGCGGTTGGACTGCCACAGTGTGTTCCATGCCGTGCTGGAACTGGGGGGTGCTTGCACACAGGGGGCAAGCATGTGCCCCCTGGATGCACCTACCTGCATGGGGCAACAGGGACCCTGCAGGTCCCCCTTTGTTTCCCCACCCCCAGCGTTTACATAGCGGTGCGTCCAGTATTTAAGAAAGGCGGTCAGGAAACTCAAAATATGCATGGCTACGCTGCAGCAGCACTGCCAGCATATTCCGAGCCGCTGACCGCCACACCACCACCAGGGAACGTGGTTCCCTGGAGAAAAGGCTGTGGTCTAATGGCGGTTTGACTGCCAAACTTATAATACAGCAGCTGGCTCACTGGTACGGAGGTTGCTGGACTGCCACCACGCCCCCATGGTTCTGGCAGTCCATGGAGTGCCAGGCTCGTAATAAGGCCCCAAATCTCATTCAGCATAAAACGATGTGGAACATCACAGTGCTCTAATATCCTCTGGCCAAGTTTGTGCCATATAAAGCTGCCAAAATTAGGAAATAAGTATGAATAACGGACTATTATTTGATGCAACCACAAATATTCTAAACACTTTAAAAATTACTTGTTGCACGACCTAAATTTCCGGTCAGCACTGCCCTCAAAACATGCACAGTATTATTTATTAAATATATTTGCAGTCAAGCCTTTCCAGGTAAAACCATATCTGGCCGAGATCACACACTGCATCAGAGGTGAGGAAAATGGAGTGCTATACATGTAACGTGAGTTATCATTGATAACTGGGTTAATAAGTGTGTAATTGCAGGCAGAGCAGAGACCTCATGTCATCACTTCTTGATAGAGCACGGGAACAACACATCTTCAGAAGGTTGAGACAGGCTGCTGAGACTTGTTACAAAGAAGTCACAAGTGACTACGTATGAGCTGATAACCCTGCGCTTTGTCTTTGCATAGTTTTTTCCCATTGTTGTTAGAGACTCTTTTGCATTCTAGCAAAGTTACTGAACTCCCCTTTGTTCTCGTAGCCAGGAGTGAATGGAGAAGTGAGCCCAACTTCTGAAAACCAAATATCCTCTAGACATCTAGGAATGTATCACTATGTTTTGTTGCCTTCAAGTTAATGGTTGGTGTGGTGGCAATTCCATTGCGTGTGCTTTCAGAGGGCATGCACCAATGGTGCCCCTTACCTCTCCCCAGATTGATGCCTGGTGCAGTGGCGCTGCCCACACCGTCCTAAAGCGGGCCCTGACAGTAGCAATATGGTAAGTAGAATAACGTGCAGTCAATCAATCAATCAATCAGGGAAATTTTAAGCATGCTACTCACCCGTGAGGATCTCAAGGCGCTGGGGACGGGGGTCCGCAGGTCCGTTCAGTCAAAGAGCCAGGTCTTGAGAGCCTTCCTGAAGATGTTCAGGGAGGGGGCGCGCCTGATGTTGATCAGGAGTTTGTTCCAGGTCTTGGCCACGATGTAGGAGAAGGCTCTTCCCACCTGTTCTGGCTCTGTGGATGCGTGGGGTTTTGGTGAGGACGAGTTTGGCGGATCGGAAGTTTCTTTTGGGTACGTGGAAGGAGATTCTCTCGTTGAGGAATTGGGGTCCGGTGTTGTGGAGGCATTTGTAGGCGTGGGTGAGTATCTTGAAAGTGACTCTCTTCTTGACGGGGAGCCAGTGGAGATTCCATAGGTGTTGGGTGATGTGTCTGTGCCAGGGGATGTCAAGGATGAGTCTGGCGGCAGGGTTCTGTCTCGTCTGGAGCTTGAGGAGTAGAGACATGTTGATGCCGGTGTAGAGGGCGTTTCCGTAGTCAAGTCGGCTGGTTAGGAGTGCGTGGGTGACTTCTTCCTTGACTCATGGGGGATCCATTGGAAGTCTTAGGGAGGTTGCAGAGGGTGTTGAAGCAGCTGGATACAGCAGTATTACAAATAACAAAAACCTTTCCAATGCATTATTTATCACTGACATGGAATATCCAATAAATGAGGGCAAAAGCCAAAAAATACTTTTCTGTAACTGTATTTTCCTGGGTGCCTGATATTTTCCATGGCAATTGTAATGAGGCACATGCAGGAGAGGGAGGGGCCTGTCCTTTGATGATAATCACTGTGCATCTCTAAAACCTACTAAATGAGATTTACATCCTCATAATATTAACCTTGTAATTATTTAACTCCGAATGCATTACATTGCACAAGTGAAGCACTGTAATTCATGTGCTGAATAGGCATATTTGCATTCATACATCTTTAATTATATAGATTTTCCAGATTAGGGTGAATTCCTTTTTTGTTCGTAGCGGAGAGCATTTTCCATGGTAATTATATAACCTAGACATATCATTATGGGGTTCTTCCACCTGTATTTTAGTCTTGATTTTACATTGTTTTAGGAATAATTCTTTCCAGTTGGAGCGCTCTGTAAGCCCCATTTATCCTTTCCACAGCTGCTGTATGGTGGCAGACTGGGAATGGTCTGTGCTTTCAGTATCAAAACCCGCACAATGCCACGCCAAGGCAAAGGGACTACTCCATTACACACCAAACGACCTCATTCTCTGACTGATATATTTACTTCCTCCCCAGCCAACTCTGCATCCTCGCTCCCTACAAAGTTACATGTCGTTGCGTCATCTCTGGCTACTACTTCCTGTCTCTGTCCCCATCTCGCCCATTTCCCTCTCTGTATTTTATTGAGACTCTTATATAATGCTTTGCATCTCTAAGTGGGGCACTAAAGCGCTCGTCTGCATGGACAGCAAGCTGCCTGTGTAGGTGTTGTCTTTGTGTTTGATCCTATGAGGGAAGTGTTTCCATGTCATGAGTGATGACCACTGAGATGCAGTTATCGTGTTATGGAATGCAGCACATAGTCGTGTGACGGATGAAGAGGTGTGAGAGACAGACCCACAATCTATGTTTTCAGTAATCTGGCAGCTTTGACCAGCTCTGCATGTCCTTTTATGGTGTTTCCTATGCTCATAGTTTACTCATCTGTTTACTGCACTGGGTTGCTCAATGGAACTTTGTTTAAAGTTAATGGCACTAAGGCATTCACAGCATCATTTCTTTAGAGTTAGATAGAAAACAATGAGTGACACAGGTTGGTGACCAGAGCTAATGAAGGGTTTATCAACCTTTTAAAAAGCTATGGTTATTCCAGTATTGCAATACAATGGAGTCAATCAATGGCATATCAGCAACAACCGGCGATAATTAACGCTAAGCGCACTTAGCGCTAGGATAATTATCGCCGGCTAGCGTGGATTTTTATCACTGAGATAGCGTGATATTAGCAACGCTTTTCTCATAAGCGATAAAAATCCTAGCGCTAACTGCCAAACGAGTGATTATCGCTGGAAACCCAGCGATAATCCCATGAAGTTTGGCGATAGCTTGCTGATAGGGCCTCACATACTTAGCCATGATATCCACCTTCATAGGATATCATGGCTAAGTCAGTTTCAAAGCAGGCGTAAGGAAAGTAGCAATAACAGAGGTTATCGCTACTTTTCTTGTCGCTATGCTGCTTTGCGTGAGGCTTGATAATAGGAGAAATGTCGCTTAGCGACATTTCTCCCGTTATCCTGGGGAGGAACGCCCACTTTGCATCTCATTAGAGATGCAAAGTTGAGGGTTAGGAATTCAGGCGCTAAGGCAAGGTTTCACGCGATAGCGTGACCTTGCTAATATAGCGATAAAATTATCGCCGCTTTTCGGCCAAAAACGGCCGCAAAAGCGGCGATAAATTTCTATCGCCGTCTTGTAGATATGCCCCTAGTTCTTCATGAAGCTCCAGGCCCACATGTTCATCATATGTTATAAGGGGAGATAAAAGATGCTCCAGTGATTTTGCGCGCCCTGGAAGACAAGGTGTAAAGAGCTCAAAGTGGTTAACAGAATTTTACAAAAATTCCTAAGTAGTAAAAGAAGATCTGGCTCTTTTTGACTGAGGATATCAATGTAAAAAGCATGCCCCAACTTCTAGATTTGACTCTGAACTCTTGGATATGTGGTATTTCCCCACACTAATCCAACTGAATGACCGCTCCCTCAACATTGGGACCACGGACGTTTGCCCATACAAGACTGTTACAGCTGCAATTTGTGTGTTGGCATGATGACAGTGCTACAAGCACAGACTAATCGCTATACAAATCTTTGCAACATAACATGCAGATTTCCATGTATCTATTTTCCTTGTCCCTGGATGGTAGACAACAACAATGGATGTGCTGTGTGGCCAGGTCTGTTTCACAACTGAATAGACAGCTAGCGGCATAGACCACTGCTTCTCCACTTGAAAAGAGCGAACAGGGATTTTCGTACCAGCTTCTTCATATGTTTTTCAGACATTGCCCTCCCACTGCTTTGCATTAAAGCTTGAGTCTGGAAGAAGCAATAATAATTGTGCACAAAAAATGCCAATTCTCTGGTTGCAATAGATATCACAGGATACTAAACTGTGAAGGAGACTTTCATGAAAAGACTTATTTTCTGGGCTCCACAACAGAGTTGTAATAAGAGCGTTGGATAATGACTCTTTCCAGATCCATCACCTGGAGAGGTGACTCTGCACTCTCCACTCTATCTTTTCCAATCTTCATCCACATCTGCACTTAGGTAAAAGATCTTGACCCGGGGGGGACAGATTGGCCTGGCAGACAACCTTACCCAATCCCTTGGGCAAGATCAACCCCATTTTTCTCAGCCCTATTTGAAGGCCTATCTGGCAGATTGACCATTTGGGTAGTGACATAGCGTGTTATAATGTTAATTGGTTTTTTTCTTGTGAATTGCATTTGTACTGCTTTATTCCTCCCTTTTTGTTCTAGTTCAAGGCTTTTGCTCTTTAGACTGTTCCAGGTTGCGGTTTTGTTACTGGTGGTTCTGCTGTTTGTGTAGTTGCATGTGTTTGGTAAGAGACTGTTTTTGTACAATGTAAATGAATTTCATTTCTCTGCATGAATGTGTGTTTTTGCAAATGTTGCAATAATAGCAGTATGTTTGGCTTCTGTTTTTTGAGTGTCAAAAATCTTTTGCATTTGTGCTCGATGTGTATTTTGTTGTCTTGTGAGTAATTGGTTTCGTTTTATTCTTTCTAGTGGGATATCGTTGGTTTTTGCTGTCTCTCTGAAGAGTAGGTGCTGGTGAGTGTAGCTGTCTCTTACAAGTGAACCATATAGTTTTTGAGTATATAGATTTTTGTGATAAAGGCACACTTTTTTTTACTTACTTATTTTGCACAGTGTTGGTTGTTGTTGATTTGTTTGTGCAGTCTCCTTTCCTAATAAGGATAATGGCTAGTCACCAGATTACTGCTCAGGAGATTGTTGGTATGCTTTTTAAGTCTTCCTCTGGCCATTAATCAGAGACTGACTCTGCATCTGAGGAGGGAGTGGAAGATTCAGGCAGTGAGTTTTCTCTCCAAATGGTATCACCAGATGATGAAGCTACTCTCAGTGCGGATAAAGCTACTCTTAGTGTGGATGAAGTGCCTGTTTTAGAGGAGGACATTGATGTGCCGATAGTGCGGCAAGAGGCATCTGGGCTGCAGCCTAGGGCTGCATGGCTTCCCGTTGGAAGTGCTGACCTCTGGGTTGCCCCAGGCATGGTGCAGCTGGCATTGCCAGACCAGACTTTACTGGTGTTCCAGGGTGTAGAGTGAATACTGAAACCTTTATGCCGATAAATTTGTTTCAGTTGTTTATGGATGATGTATTTTTGGCAGAGATTGTTGAGCAGACTAATTTGTATGCCGAACAGTTTTTTAAGGACAACAATGCCAGCCTTTAGCCTCACTCTAGAGCTACCCGGTGGACTCCCACAAATCTGGAAAAGATGAAGAAGTTCTTGGGTTTAACTTTTATGATGGGCTTGCTAAGGAAGCCATCAATGTCTTCATATTGGTCTCCTAGTCCCTTGATGGCAACAGCTATATTTCCGGCAGTCATGAGTCATGATAGGTATTTGCTTCTGCTTCGGATGCTGCATTTTGTCGATAATGGTTTAGCATTGCCATGATATCACCCTGATTGTGACAGTCTTTTTAAGATTCGGCCTGTCATTGACCACTTTGCAGATCAATTTTCTAAGATCTACGCTCCAGGGAAAGAAATACCAGTGGATGAGTCTTTGGTCTTGTTCAAGGGCTGCTTGGTTTTTAGGCAATACATTCATAGTAAGAGGGCACGCTATGGAATTAAGATGTATATGCTGTGTGACAGTAGGACTGGATATGTCTCTAATTTCAGGGTGTACACCGGTAAGGAGTCCAGGATTAAGCCCCCCTCATTGTCCGTCCACTTTTGGAGTGACTGAGAAAATTGTGTGGAAACTTGGTAGAGGACTTTTTAACAAAGGTCACCATTTATATGTAGATAGCTTCTACACTGGTGTGCAGTTGTTCAGGGAATTGGCTAAAGTGGACACTGTTGCTTGTGTCACAATCCACTCTAATCGTAAAGGTTTCCCAAAATAATTAGTTTGTCAAAAGCTTGTGCAGGGACAGCGCAGTGCGTTGCGTTGCGAGGAACTGCTTGTTTTAGAATGTACCACACGCAAAAGAATTTTTGGAAGCATCCATGCGTGGTAAAGTGAACTGCCTGGTCTCTATTGTTTTATATCTTTTGTTCAGTTTCAAGGTTGGCATTTGTGCAATGTATTTAATTTCAGATTTTGTGTTAGTAGATTTTTAACTATTTGCAATTTGTTTGTGTTTTCTTTTTCATATAAAAAAATCCTAAATGTGATGGCGGTGTGTGTAGGCTGGCGCTTGGCTGCGGTGTGCGTGGACTGGTGCTTGGCTGGCAGTGTGTGAGTAGTGACTAGCTGCTGGTCACTACACACACTGCTAGCCAAATGCCACTCCACGCAACCCGTGAGCTGGTATGGTTGCTGTGTCAGGAATGTGGGCATGTGAAAGTGATGGGCCCTTGAATGATGCTGTCTGCTGGTGTGAGTGTTGTAATGTGCTGGGCCCGCGGCTAGCAGTGTGAATGGTTTTGTATGTGTCACACAATGAAAGGTGTATGAATGGCCTGTAAAGAGGTTGGTGCCTTGTCGTGGCTTTACAGCTCACGAGCTGTGAGGCAATGGTTCAGTTTCTTGTCCTTTCAATTATTAACAGTGCATTTCATTTTTGTGAAATCTCTGGTTAATACAACTGTGTATACTGAACCATCACTCACCCTTGTGCCAAATCCAACCAGTATGTATGTGTGCTTGAGGAATAGGTGGTTGTGCAGAAATATTTGTCTTTTCTTTCTCAAGTAGGGTATACCTTGTCCCTTTTTGTGAATGTTGTAATGTGTTGGTTTCGTGCTTGGTGGTGTGAATGGTCTTGTGTGTATCACATATGAAAGGTGTGTGAATGGCCTGTAAAGCAGTTGGGGCCTTGACGTGGCTTTACAGCTCACGAGCTGCGAGTCACTGGTTCAGCTTTTTGTCCTTTCAATTATTGACAGTGCATTTCATTTTTGTGAAATCTCCTTGTTAATACAAATGTATATACTGAACCATCAATTGCCCTCGTGCCAAATCCAACCAGTATGTATGTGTGTTTGAGGAATAGATGGCTGTGCAGTAATCTTTGTCATTTTTGTCTCTCTGCCAAGGTGTACATTTCAACTAAGAAAAACAAACCAACTGTAGATACTCTCGTAAAATGGTGATGTCTCTCTTGTGGATTCCAACAAGTTATCTTACCCACAATGTCCTGCGAACCTCAAAATGTGACTGTCACATTTTCCTTGCATTTTTGTGCCAAACTTTTCATGCTGCAGAAAGAAACAACAAATTTCCAACACCCCAGCATTTCTCATAGTCTCCAAATAGAAATGGTACCTCACTTGTGTGGGTAAGCCAAGTACCTGCGTCCGGGAAGAACACAAAACCTATTGAGGTGACATCAAAGTTACCTCTCACAAACCAACCTGGTTTTGCAAGGGAGGTCCCATGAGTTTTTGGCCCAGGGCTCAGCGGCCATCTATGGAAACCTACCAAACCCACACATTTCTGAACACTAGACACCCGGGGGAGTCCAGCAAGGTATGGCTTGCATGGGTCCCCCAACATTCCCCTACCCATGAATCCCCTGCAAACCTCAAATTTAGCTGAAAAAAATCACTTTTTTCTCAAATTTCTGTGTGGGAAAGTTGTGGAATCTGCGTGGATCCACACATTTCCTCCCACCCACTGTGTGGGTGAGCCAAGTACCCGCGGCCGGGAAGGACACAAAACCTATTGAGGCGATATCAAAGTTACCTCTCACAAACCAACCTGGTTTTCCAAGGGGGGTCCCATGAGTTTTTGGCCCCGGGCTCGGTGGTCATCTAGGGAAACCTACCAAACCCACACATTTCTGAAAACTAGACACCCGGGGGAGTCCAGCGAGGTATGGCTTGCGTGGGTCTCCCAACATTCCCCTACGCATGAATCCCCTGCTAACCTCAAATTTAGCTGAAAAAAATCACTTTTTTCTCAAATTTCTGTGTGGGAAAGTTCTGGAATCTGCATGGATCCACAAATTTCCTCCCACCCAGCATTCCCCCAGGTCTCCCGATAAAAATTATACCTCACTCGTGTGGGTGGGTCAAGTACCCGCGACAGGCAAGGGCCCAAAACCTATTGAGGCAACATCAAAATTACCTTTCACAAATCAACCTGGTTTTGCAAGGGGGGTCCCATTTGTTTTTGGCCCGTGCCTCGGCGGCCAGGTAGGTGGAATTTTGTGGATCCACTCAGATTCCCGAACTTTCCACCACAGAAATGTGAGGAAAATGTGGGTTTTTTGGACACATTTTTAGGTTTGCAAGGGATTCTGGGTTACAGAACCTGGCAGGAGTCAGTCAAGTCACCCCATCCTGGATTCCCCTGGGTGTCTAGTTAAAAAAATGTATAGGTTTGCTCGGTTTCCCTAGGTGCTCGCAGAGCTTGGGTCCAAAAACGACAGCTAGGCACTTTGTAAAAAAAGGGTCCGTTTTCACTGTGACAATGTGGTGTGTCCACGTTGCATTTCGGGCAGTTTCCTGTCACCGGCACTAGGTCTACCCCCACAAGTAAGGTACCGTTTTTCTCGGGAAGACTTTGGGGAACGCGGGGTGGGTGGAAATTTGTGGATCTACACAGATTCCAGAACTTTCCACCACAGAAATGTGAGGAAAATGTGTTTTTGGGACAAATTGTGAGGTTTGCAAAGGATTCTGGGTAACAGCACCTGGTGAGAGCCAGTCAAGTCATTCCGTCCTGGATTTCCCTGGGTGTCTAGTTTTAAAAAATGTATAGGTTTACTAGGTTGCCCTAGGTTCTGACAGAACTAGGGTTAAAAAACTACAGCTAGACACTTTGCAAAAAAAGGGTAATTTTTCACTGTGAAAATGTGGTGTGTCCCTATTTGTATTTCTGACATTGACATGGGAGCTTCTAACTCCTCTTGATCAACTAGCCCTATCTCAATTAGATCTAGGTTGCGAAGATATTGCTCTATCGTACCCTGCATGGCCAAATCATGAGTATATAATTCTTTATAATATAGATAGAGTACCTCCAATATACCTTCTATAGTCTCTACTACTCCCCCTTTCCCATCTTCCAGTGCATCTATTCGCTGTGAGGTTTGTCTACCCCGCAGCCTTTGCGCTAGACATCTCCCTGTGGTCTCACCATATTCATATCTCTCAGTTTTATAAGTTTTAAACTGCGCAGCAATGTCTTGACTCCATATCTCGTTGATTCTAGCCCTGCATAGACCCATCTTTGCTAGCATCTCTTTAAAATCCACTTTTGCTCTAACCCCTTGGGTAAATTTGCATTCGGCCTTCTTTAAATCCTCACATAGACCCAGCATGTGTTCTTTCCGTTTTTTCTGCTGCGCCCATCCATAACTAAATGTTTCACCCCTTATACCAGCTTTCAAAGAGTCCCAAATCATTGGTTGAGCTGCTGACCCTTTATTACTTTCTATGAATACCGTGGCCCACATTTGAATATGATGGATATATTCCTCATCGCTTAACAGTTTTTTATTAAATGTGAAAGATCGCTGCCCCCTTAGGAGGGTAAGACTAACAAGATCCATAACCACAGGACCATGATCTGACGAAATCCGAGGCCAAACCTGTATCTTTGAATCAGCAGCCAACAAGCGGGGTAAAAATATATAATCTAGCCGGACACACTTATTATGCGGGGATGAATAAAAAGTATACCCAAAATCCCCATCATCATGTTCCCCAACCGTCCAGCCATCAACTAGCCCATGATTTTGTATCAATTGTTGTAAGGCCCTGAACACTTTTGGCTTCCGCCCTCTATAATTAATAAAATGAGGTTCCCATGTCTGTACATCCCCATGTATATTAGAGTCCCCAGCTAATATCACTGGAGTCCCCCAAAGAGACAGCTCAACATTTAACAGCTCGAGGGTCTCAGCCTCATCTAAGTTGGATCCGTATACTACACAAATGACAATCTTAACTCCCCCCACGATGCATTCAGTAATAGCCCACCTCCCAGCATTATCCACCCTCTCTTTACCCGTACAGACTATACCATGGCGTGCCATAATCGCCACCCCCCTATTCATAGTAGATTGCTTAGAAGTTGCTAATAAGTAGGCCTGGGCAAAAATTTCGTTCCGTTCGCGGAAATTGCGATAATTTGGCATTTTTGCGTTCCGCGGAGAGCGCGAAAATGTCAAAAATTCCGGTTTCCGCAGCTTGGCGATAATTTGTTTCTTGCTCGCGCTGTAAAATGATACATTCTCGCGCGCGCGCGATCGCCTTACCTGAATCCCTGCGTTCGCCGACAAGTTTTCTTGATCCGGTCGCGTTCTCCATGAGATGTTGTATTGTTTTTAGCCATTTGCGCTGTCTCGCGACAGTTCGCGCCCGCAGTGACGTCATGCGTCGCGCGATCACGTCTTTCTTCTCGCGATCATGCACCGCGAGAACAACTCAAAACAAGATGGCCGCGCCCGCAAGCAACCACATGGGTAAGTTGGCGACCCGCAACCATGCAGAAAATCTCGCGAACATGCCGGAAAAAAACTTCCGCATCTTCGCGATATTTCTGCTTGTTTGCGATAATTTTAAACATTCTCGCGATAATTTGCGAAGGTTAATTCCGCAAATTCCGCCCACCCCTACTAATAAGTTGAATCCCAGCTCTAATAAAATCCTACGATTATCCCACGGGACATGTGTCTCTTGCAGACAAAGAATGTCAGGATTAATCAGCCGTAGCTCAGCAGCGAGACACTTCCTCTTAATGCCATTATTTAGCCCACATACATTGAATGTACCTATACGCAGACTCCTATCTGCCATTTCTATATAAATGCCCCATAGCCATCAAATTTTCCAAACAATAAATTCTATAATTCCTACTTCTCATGCTGCGAACTGAAATGTTACCATTTAACCCCTTCCCACCCAGAACTCTACACCTCAAGTGCCCCTCTAACCCTCCCAAGCACCCTCCCTCAAATCCCACCTCCCCAACCAACCCGTGACCCTCCCCGAACAAATAGCGATAGCGGGGCTTGCGGCAGGGAAAGCGGCAGGACCGGACAAACTTCCTCTGGAGATATATCGGATCATTTTTCCCATCATTAAGGATGATATGCTAGCTACGTTTTTAGAAGCCCAACGTGGAAATCCCCCGCCATCGTGGGATGATGCCAATATAGTGATATTTAAGAAACAAGACAAGCCTCCTAGAAATCCGGGGTCTTACAGGCCGATATCATTAATTAACGCTGATAACAAGGTGTACTCGAAAATTCTCGCGACGCGACTAGCCAAAATTGTACCATTGTTGGTTTCTCGATATCAGCACGGCTTTTTGCTCGGTAGGAGTACGGTAAATCATATACATAAGGTAATTTCGTTAATAGATTATGCTACTATACGCCAAGAGCATATGGGGTTAATCTTTCTTGATGCTGAAAAAGCATTTGATCGTGTATCCTGGACCTTTTTGTGGGCCACAATGCAAAAGATGGGGTTTGGTCCGCAATTTTTGCTAGCTTTGCAGACTATGTATAAACGACCACGGGCTAGAATTTGTACGATGGGGAAGGAGTCATCTTTTCTATATATAACCAGGGGGACCAGGCAGGGATGCCCCTGCTCACCTTTACTCTTCCCTATTTATATCAATCCACTGGTGCAAATATTGGAAACCACTAATGGTATAAAGTCAATGTCAGTTAGGGACCAACAGACACGTGTTCTTGTTTATGCTGATGATATAGTAGTAGTTACATCCGATCCGGAGCAGGCAATTAGGGAGATTGAGATTCAGCAATATGGAGAAGTCGCTGGGTATAAACTAAATGTTTCTAAAACTCAGATTGTATGTACTGAGGGACTCTGCCCTGGGGATGCCCGTGTTACATCGGAAGTAAGATATCTGGGTATAAAGATTAGAATGTCACCTCAAGAGATAGTTGAAGTAAATTGGGCAGGTATACTGGATGCTACAAAACGCCAATTGGAAAAGGTAGAGTGCCTTCATTTATCAATGGTGGGACGCTGTAATGTTTTAAAAATGTGTGTACTCCCCCGGGCAATGTACTATTTTAGGACGGTAATGCTAGAGTTGACACGCGTACAATTAATGCAGCTACAGTCTATTGTAGACAGGTTTATATGGGGATGGAAAAAAAGTCGACGGGCTTCAAGATATATGACACTTCCACTGACACGTGGGGGATGGGGTGTCCCGAACTTTACGTTTTATTATTTAGTTTGCTTTTTGCAGAATATGCAATACTTGTTGATCGGGGCCGAAGCAAGGTCCTTTGAAACTCCAGATGTATACCAGATGCTGTTGGGAACTCAGGCGAGGGAGGCCCTGCTTAAGTTTTATGAACCAAGCTATTTTAAAAGAACTCGTTTCAAAATAGTACTAGCTGCATATAAAGTACGGAAGATGATACGGAAAATTATTCCTATAAATCGGATAGGGTATTATACACCGTTCAACTCCATGGAAATTTTCCCTTCGGTGTTTTGGGACACTAAAATGGTTATATGGCAGAGCCAGGGGATACGACGTCTAGGGGATATTTATAGAGATGGGTTAATCATCCCATTCTCCGATATGTTGGAACGATATAAAATACCTAAACATGACTTCTTCAAATATCTGCAAATCCGAGATTTTATTAATAAGCACTGTAGATGCACACCTATAGTAACAAATGATTTATTAGAGGCATTGTCAAAAAAAGCTAAAATTGGGGTTTTGTATGATATACTATTGGCAACTCAGCGCGACGATATATAGCTGCAAGATGCGAAATGGAGGGATAGACTTGGCAATACTGGCTCATATGTGCAATCCTCAATTGCGATGGCAAGTAAAGTTATGTTAACGGCAAATTTACGCACCCAACATTATAAAACTTTGTTTAATTTATACTGTACACCTGTTAAGATGATGAAGTGGGGTTGAATGCACGATGGGAAATGTTTCAGGTGTCAGGCGGATAAAGCAGATATTGTACATGTATTTTTTGATTGTATAGCCCTAAAACAATATATATCTGATATTTCAGAATTTCTGTCGCAAACTACTGGGGTAGATGTTCATATATCTAGAGAGGTTATGTTATTGGGTGTGGGTCAAGATATCGAACCTGTCCATATATGTTATCCCTTTCGCTATTTTATATTTATAGCGATGGCCGTTGCTCGATTATGTGTTGCTTCTATGTGGCTGCAAGTAGATGCACCATCATATGAAATGTGGCGCTCTAAGTTTCATAATGTGTTCAATCTAGAATATAGCCTCTATTGTATAAGATCCTTGAGGAAGAAACAACTAGGGCTTAATATTTGGCAGCCAATGCTACAATATATGGAGTTATAGATGTTATACGCGGACATGCTTGTGTTATCATGAATTAATGAGAGTTATATTTGGTGTAATTATATGTAATGGTCCAATATCTTGGGTGATTTAAATGATTGATTTATGTATGAAGTTTTGCTGTGAACTGAATAATAAAGATAATTAAAAAAAAAAAGAAAATGTGGTGTGTCCACAGTGTGTTTTGGGCCGTTTCCTGTCACGGGCACTAGGCCTACCCACACAAGTGAGGTACCATTTTTCTCGGAAGACTTAGGGGAACGCAGGGTGGGTGGAATTTTGTGGATCTACGCAGATTTCAGAACTTTCCACCACAGACATGTGAGGAAAATGTGTTTTTTTTTTAAATGTTTAGGTTTGCAAGGGATTCTGGGTAACAGAACCTGGTGACAGCCAGTCAAGTCACCCCATCCTGGATTCTCCGGGTGTCTAGTTTTCAAAAATTTATAGGTTGGCTAGGTTTCCCTATGTGTCGGCAGAGCTAGGGTACACAAACTACAGGGACTTTGCAAAAAAAGGGTCAGTTTTCACTGTAAAAATAAAGTGTGTCCACGTTGCATTTTGTGCCGGTTCCTGTCGTGGGCACTAGGCCTACATATACAAGTGAGGTACCATTTTTATCAGGAGACTTAGGGTAACATAGAATTGTAGAGCAACTGTTATTACCTATTGACTTTTGATGCATTTCTGCCTTCCAAATGAAAAACAATGTGTAAAAAAGAAGTCCTTTTGAAAAATGACCTATAATTCTCATGGTAGTATGGGTATTCCTAATTTCGGAAATGTGCACATATCTACTGTTTCTAAACTCTATATTTTTCTCCCATTTTAGAAATACATAGGTGTCTTTCATATCGATTTTTTCATGTATACATTTTCCCCAAACAATTGCTATATACCAAGTACATAATAACAAACCATTGCAAGATGCTGCTCAGTTATTGGCTCTGGGTTCATCGGTGTTCTTAGTGAACCTACAAGTCCTATGTATGCCCCCAACCAGAAAGGTACAGTGGATGTAACGGTATATTGCTTTCAAACATCTGTCATAATTAGAAGAAGTCACAGGTGAAAACGTTGACACAAATGGTTGGTTTTTTTAACTGTTAGTTTCTATGAAGAAACCTTGAAGGATCTACACAAATGACCCCTTTCTAAATTCAGAATTGTGTCTACTTTTATAAAATGTATAGCTTTTCAGGATCCATTATTGCTTTCATACCCATTTCTACCATTAACTGGAAGGAGGTTGAAAGCACAAAAAATAGCAAAAATAGGCTATGTCCCAGAAAAATGACAAAACTGTGTAAAACGTTTTGGTTTTCTGACAGAAGTCTGCTTGTCCCTGAAAGCTGGGAAGATGGTGATTTCAGCACTACAACCCCTTTGTTGATACCATTTGCAGGGGAAAAAAAACAGACGCTTTCAACTGTAGCCCTTTTTTCCAATTTTTCCACAAAAAAATAACATTTAGCTGTATTTAGGATCATTTCTGGGTCCCTTCCAAGGCAATCCACAAACCCTGGATACTTTTAGAATCCCCATGATGTTGGACGATAAGACACAAATTTGGCATGGATACTTTATGTGGTCCAAAAGTTACAGGAGCCTAAGCGCGAACTACCCCAAATAGCCGAAAAAAGGTTTAGCACAGGGAGGGAAAAGGGCTAGCAATGAAGGGGTTAAATTCCAGCAGGTTTCACCTATCAAAGTTTAACAAAGGAATCAAACTTCGCAGCTGGTAATTACTTGATGCAAAAACATCACACCACTAATAATTGTAATCCTTGTGCAAACAGCTATTTGTGAGAGGATCGCAATTTAACAGGCAATCTGTAATCACGCCCTTAGATACATTTACAAGTAACATTCATTGCTTTCCTATTTTTTTGAGAATCCTTGTGATTTATGGCAGGCAGTTCTAATTTCAACAAACTTTATCTCTTTGCACAATAGATCCTTAACATTTTATCAATGAACTCACATGTGCAACATTGTTTTTATATCCTCAACCTGGAGTAATTAGCCTTTGCAGGGTGAAGCTATTTTCAATAAGTCCTCTTTCAATCGATACCCTCAAAATTAACACGTGTCCTGCTTGCATTGCAGATCACAGTGGATTTCTGATTGTTACTGCCCAGTTTGATAGCTCTCACCATCCTGAACCAAAAGTCCCAAAAAATGCACATTATATCAACCTCTGGTACCTCAATAGGATCCAGAGATTATTCCAAGCACCACAGAGCGAACACAGCCTAAAAAACCTGTATATGTTCCTGGTTCCTCTTTCTTAATTTTGAGACTTTTTATTTTGCCACCTGCTACTGTAAAGATTCTGCAGAGGAAAAAGGATAGTGTTGCTGATGAACATCATGATACAACACAAGTAAATAATCGGCTAGACAATGTTATTTTATAATTGTATAGAGGAAATTGTATCATGTAAATTGTCACAGTTATGGCCTTCCAGCACTAAAAATGTGATTTTGTCTGTTCCAGTGGAAGAAATCGTTGGTCTTAGGGATGACGAGGTCTTAAGGAAGGGATATGGATGGTCTGCTGCCTTATTTACAAGGCAGCGTTAGGCCACTTAACGTGGCTTAACGCTGCCTTGTATCTATTTATTTATTTATTTAACGTTTTGTATAGTGTAATCATGACCCAGGTGGGTATCAGAGTGCTTTACACACGGTTTAGGTAGACAACGGAAAACAGCAAGGGGAGAAAAAATCAAGGTAACACTGGGACAATATACAAGAGGGGCAAGATGAAATTAAGGTGGACATAGGAGGCAGGTTGGGTGAGAAAGACAAGTAGGGCAACATACATCAAGATCAAACAAGACAGTATGACATGCGACAATGGGTCGCAACAAATGAAATGTATACAGTAAGTTAGAGGTAAGAGGAGCACAGCATTTAGTTCAACGCGTTGTTCATTAGTGGAGCTTTAACTTCCCTTTTGAAGGAAAGTGTAGAGGGAATCAGTCTTGTTTCCACTGAAAGGGAGTTTCAGATTCTCGAGGCGATGCCAGAGATTGTACAATTGTAGGTTTTAGGCTTACTAGATGTCTTAGGCTTGAGCAGCAGTCCTTGTCCTTGTCGACCTGGAGCCACCAGAAAGTTCCAGATTATTTGACAGGTAGAGTGGGGTGTTCAATTGCAGTGCTCAATGGGTCATACAAGTGATCTTTATTTGTAAATAAGGCCCCTTTCACGCTCTGGTTAGCTTGAAAGGGGTGGGCAGTGGGTGTTGCGGTGGACTTTCCACTGCAACACCCATTCATTTTGACGCTGCACCCTATGTACAAGGGTGGTGTACATAGGGGGCAGCGCCACAATTAAGACCAGTGAAAACCTGGTCTTAAGTTGGCGAAATGAGGAGATATGCATTATTTCTCCTCATTTTTGCTTTTTCCATGTGAAAGAGCAAAATGCCATGGATTGTTTATCTACATGAAGGTGTCCCTTCCTGAACATAAACAATCCTTTAAAAAATTCAATTTTTTGACTTTCATGTGTGGGGCATGAAGCAGCACACATGACAGTGACAGAGTGGCATTTTAGGATTGTTTATGTACAGGAAGGGACACCTTCCTACACATAAACAATCCTCCCCTGCACACAGACACCCTTGCACTGTGGTGCAAGGGTGCCTGCGTTGGTGGTAAGTTGCTAAAGTTAGCACCATGGCAGGGGGAAACACAAGGCCGCACCCCATTCTTGTAAATATGGTGCAGCCTTGCGTTTCAGAAGTGGTGGAGAGAGGTGTTAAGCCAGGCCAGGAAGGCTAATGCCTCTCTCCGCCACTTCCATGTACATATCCCCCCTAGTGGCAAGACCTTTATGCAGAGTTTTCAGCCTGTTCCAAAAGAAACCATTTTTTGGGGGGCGTTATCACCAACACAAAATTATATTAAAAATAGAAGAACAAAAAAACACCCTCCGCTGATACCTCTCAAATATTAAATACAACATGTAGGCTAAGTCCTTGTAGTATGCAATACAACTTGAACAGTGACGGCACACCCTGTAAGAAATACATCCAATGGCAATTTCTCAATAGCTGGGCAAACATGCCCACATAGATTGGGATTCATACTGATATGGCAAATTTGAACAGTTACCCTTCTAGCATTCAGGATATCAAATTCCTGTTATCCACCAAATCTGACTGATGAGCAAGAAGTTTAATCTCTGACTGATATATTGTGATCTGGAAAGTAATGCTAGAGATCTTTTCCCCATTGCACTGATGCTTTTCCTCTGACTTATGTACCAGACTGTGGAAGCATTGCCTGTTGTCAATAGGGGTGACCACTTAGAAATGTTCCCGGGAAAATTCCTGATGGTGAAGGACCGTACTGTTTGCACCAGATAGACTTGAGCCCCCACTGGTGTCTCCATCAAATGGGCAGAGAACCCTATGCCCCTATTTATTTGCAAAAACATTATTATAATTCACAATAAATCATGCAGCACCGATGAAGGGTTTATATCTATAACATTACTTGAGCTGAATAACTTACTATAACAGTGCTTCTCAAACGTTTGACTCCTGAGGACCCCCATTGAGTCACCACCGGAAGCCGGGGACCCCCAAGCAATTTGTAGGATGTAAATTCCAAAAATTAAAACAGTAATACGAAAAGTATAAACACAGGTGTGCACACAAAACAAATACTCGAATTACTAAGGATTTTAGGGGCATATTTACAAGCCCCTATCACCATGAGAAAGTCACTTTTTGCAACGTTCCCGTGGCGATAGGGGCTTCGCCTTATTTACAAGGCAGCGTTAAGCCACTTAACGTGGCTTAACGCTGCCTTGTAAATAAGACCCAATTTCACCCAATGCTTAGTGTGAAAGGGGTGAGCAGTGGGTGTTGCGGTGGGCTTTCCACCACAACACCCATTGATTTTGACATTAGAGGCAGCGCCAAAATTAAGACCAGGGAAAACCTGGTCTTAACTTGGCGAAACAAGGAGAAGTGCTTTATTTCTCCTCGTTTTTGCAAAACGCTTTGAATTGTTTCTGTTCAGGAAGGTGACTGTTGTATACCTAATTGGATGATGTATACTCTATTACGCTCAATCTAATTGGCGGACACATCCTACGTCATTTGGAATTCTGAATACGTATTTAACACACGTCACTGTTACGGCGTGTTCATTCTTCTTCCCACTGGCTGTTCACTGACTTCCACTTACTACCAGCTGTTTGTGGGCTTTTGTAATCATAATAAATACTTAGAGATATATTTCATGTGTATGGTGTATTATTTCTGGCACCATTACACTTTAAATGGTGATGAGTTCGGGATGATGAAGGTTGTGGAAGGCCCACATCAACTGACGTTCCTGGCCGGGAAAATTCATGGATGTCCACAGATAATTATTTTCAGGCAAGTTACGAAGTAATTTGTTCGTTTTACATTGATCGGTTCGTAATTTTTGTCTACTCTCCTTCTTCGTAGCGTTTAGTTACCGGCAGTGATTTGAAAAGGTTGTCGGCATAATTGAAGTTCACTGAAGTCTTCTTAGAGGCAAGTTTCTTCGTATTTCTATTCTGCTTTCAAATCGACAAGTGCAAAAGTTCGGGCATTTTGTCATTTGTGTTCAGGCAGCGCATTTGTGAGGTATCGGAGTGAGGAGTCATAACGGACTTTAACCGTCACGTCCAACTGTCAAATTCATTCGTTAACATCTGACAGTTTCTACGTCAGCGTCAGCTGCGAGTTCAAGTAAGGCGACGTATCGCGCTTGCGTAACGCGCTACGTGACTCCATTTTGTTTACTTTGTGAGCGAAACTGCTGTTTGAGCCATTGTTATCGGGAAATGGTGCAAGTCGGAAAGCATATACGAAGGTAAATTTCAGATACCTGTTTTTAAGTCAAAAAACGCTTCGCATTTAATGTAAGCAATTACATTTGACAACTAACATTGAGTGTGTCATTGGAATCTATATTTAAAACAGTTCATAAGTTATTTAAGAATTTTTTTTTTCTCTTCAAGATTTAGTCAAAAGATTGCTTAACCCTTAAACTCAATTGACAAGTGACTATTATAAAATTGGAGAATAAATTCAAAATTGAAGACTGTTTATATTTTAAATATTTTTAAATATTAACTGATATTTCAAGAAATTTGAAAACATCTGTGTGGTAAACATGTCAAGTAATTCGAACATTAGTGCACCTGCTGCATTTTTAATAGATCCAGGCAAACCAGTGATGAAATGGACAAATTGGTTTCGTGCATTTGAGAACTACTTGGTCGCAATTGATGAGAAGAAATACGAGCCAGAAAGGAAGAAAGCAATTATGTTTGGATTATTAGGTGCAGCAGGTCAGGAGATTTTTGACAGTTTACCCGAATATGAGGCGCAACCTGGTCAATTTATACCACTTGATGAATACCAGGAAGCTATCAAAAGATTAGAGAAGCAGTTTGGTGAAGAACCAAATATAATGATTGGCAGACATCGTTTTGCCATGCGAAAACGAGACTATAGAGGAATACATAGCATGTCTAAGAGTCTTGGCAACAAAATGTGATTTTAATGAAATGGTTGATATGTATATTCGAGACCAATTTGTATTTTATTGTTTTGAAAAGAAAATTCAGGAGAGACTTTTAGTGTCCAAGAACCCAACGTTAGAGGAAACAATAGATATTGCTAAGGGCATCGAAAGATCTCTTGAAAGTTCAAAAGAACTGGCAACGGAATGTAATTCTAAGTCTAATATTTATTATCTTCATGAAAACAAGAAAGTGGTAAATTTTAATGACAAAAGAAGTAAGTTGGTTAATAATTCAGAAACTAACGTGATTGTCTGTTTTAGGTGTGGTTCAAGAAATCGCAAGGCAGATTACACAGGATGTCCTGCTCAAGGAAAGAAATGCACGAAATGTTTCAAGGTAGGGCATTTTGCAGGTGTGTGTAAAAATTTCAGGGCACAAAAATATACTGAAGTTAAAGTCAATACAGTAGAAGATTTCGAGGAAGAAATGTGTTCAAATATTGTTCGAACTTTGGGTGATCAATGCGAATCTGTTAAAGGTCCACTGGGCGTTGCACATATGGGTATAGTGGAGTTGAATATTATGGCAGATTCTGGATCGCCAATTACGATAGTATCTGACCAAAAGTATGAAAAATATTGGCCGCATGTAGACCTTCTTGCTTCTGATGTCAACCCCAAGGCATTTGGGGACTTTGACATCAATATGTTGGGTTATTTTCAGGATAATTTCACCATCAAAGGAAGATCCATCTCTACCAAGGTTTATGTTGCAGAGCGTGGCAGAAGTATTGTAGGATGGAAGGATTTGGCACGTTTGGGAATAATTTTAAAGTCAGGTGCCGAGGATCCTATTGTTTTGGATGATTCTATGGTGTTCACAATTTCTTCTTCTGATCCAGTTTCTTCTGTAGATAATGTAGAAGCAGTGTTGAATAAATATGTGTCTTTGTTTGAAGACAGAATTGGGTGCGTTAAAGGGTTTGAACACACCATTAAACTGAAGAGTGGCGCAATTCCAATAAAACATATGGTAAGGTCAATTCCTTTATCGGTTAAAACAGATCTGCAAAATGTTCTTAACAAGTTAGTTAATGAAGTGGTCATTGAACAAACTGATTCGGCAGAGTGGGTTTCTGCCATAGTTTTAATTTTTTTTTTAAATGGAGAGGTGCGTCTATGTGCCGATTTGAGATCATTGAATACAAATATTTTAGTTGATTGTTATCCTTTACCAAAAATCCAAGAGATTTTAGCAGCAACTAATGGTTCAATGTATTTTTCTCTCATTGACCTCAAATCGGCATATCACCAGGTCAAATTGTCAGAAGAATCAAAAGATTATACGACATTTATCACTTCATTAGGAGCATACAGATTTAGAAGACTTCCATTTGGTTTGGCTTCATCGTCAAGTGTTTTCCAGAAGCTTATGGAATGTATTTTAAAAGGTATACATGGTGTACAGAAATTCCAAGATAATATCCTTATTCATGCCAGTACCATTGAAGAGCATAACAAAATTCTAGACATTGTTTTGCACAGACTAAATGAAAGGGGTGTGACAGTTTCTAAAGAAAAATGTAAGTTTTTAAAAACTGAAATAGAGTATTTAGGCCACATTATTAGTGGTGAGGGAATTAAACCTAAACTCAATTTAGTAAAAGCCATAACAGATGCTCCTGTTCCTAATGATAAAGAATCTTTAAGATCATTTTTGGATCTCAGCGAAAACTATTCACGTTTTATTGAAAATTACTCAAATGTTGTCGAACCCTTGCGCATATTATTACGTAAAGGGGAAAAGTTTTTGTGGACTAAATTTCAAGATGACGCATTTGCTAATATAAAAAATGCCATTGTCTCTGCTCCTTCATTAAAACCATATGATCCTGAAGATATCAACATTGTTACAGTTGACGCAAGTTCAGTTGGCATTGGCGCTGTGTTCACGCAGAAGGTAAAGGTAATGTACACACGAATGCCTTAATTTCTAGACGCTTGCAAGAAGCAGAAATTCATTACAGTACAATAGAAAGAGAAGCACTAGCTTGTGTATGGGCAGTAGAAAAGCTCTAAATGTACTTATGGGGAAAACTATTTGAGTTAATTACTGATCATAAACCATTAACATTTTTAATGGATGGTTATGGCAGAGGTAATGGAAAGTTATCAGCAAGGTTAGTAAGATTATTAGCAAAACTGCAAGAGTACAATTTTTCAATCCAACATATTTCAGGTAAATGCAATGTGAGAGCTGACTTCTTGTCACGATTACCTTTGAATATTCCTGAACCCAGAGTCGATGAAAACACAGAATGGGTTGTGTCTTGTGTAAGTGATTTCAATCAATCAGTTCAAGTGTCAGGATTGTCAAACCACGATTCAGAAAAACATTGTTTGTGAGCCAGGTAAGAGTCAGGACAAAAGGAAGAAGGAAGAAGACAATGGATCTATGTAAAAGATTGACCGAAATCGACTCTAAGATGGCCGCCAGGAGCCCTCCGTTTGGACAGCGAGTTAGCGTTCAAGCGCTCCCTCGCCATCTGATTGTTCCAGGTGAAGCGCCCGTGCTGAGGCGCACTTCACCTGAGAATTGAAGGAGAGAAGTTCGTTGAGGTGCGTCGCGTAGTAATAGGGAAAACTTCGACGCGCACCACTTTTGGCATATTTCCCGTCCAGCGTATCCTGTGGAAGAAGTCGTGAGGAGAGTTCGTGAGTCGCTCTTGAGGAAATTCGAATCATCTGGAGAGCGCGGTAAGACTGTTCCGTGAGGTGCAGTGGAGTACGCGCATAAAGACTTGTGGCTCATTTCTAGGCAAAGGAGCTGAGTATAAGAGACACTGTGAGACCTTCACCAGACAATTAGTCAGTGCTAGCGTCCTGTGTTAGTCGAGAGTTAAATATACTATGAGGCTGAGAGAAGGAAAAAGTGTTGGCTAAATTCAAGTGACGATAGAGAAAGTCATCTCCTAGTTTAAGAGGAAGTAATTGAAGTGATTATCAGAACAAACACATAATTATTCTGCAAAGACAAAACTCATTAGAATAAAAGAGCTGAAGAGAACTACATTGCGAGGAAGAAAACAAGTAGAAGAATACTTACCTACATTGAACCCCAGTAGAAGCTCAGCTGTAAATTCATTAGGTGAGGAACCAGAAGAGTGAAAGGAAAGGGGTAGAGTTTAGACGATAGACACACAACAGGGAATTAACACTCCGGCTTTTTCAGTTGCAGCTATTAGAAGCAAGAAAAGAAAAGAAAAGCTAAAACAACAGAAGAGAGGCAAGGGTCACACTAAGACAGGGTAGGTAATAAGACGAAGAGAATATATAACAAGAGAAGCTGATAGACGTAGGACTAATTGTGTTATTATATTACAGTCCTTAAGCTGTCGTGCTAGCAGGAGAAGATAAGAAGGAGGAGTCAGAAGAAAGAAAATAAGAAGCAGCAGTGTGGCCGCCTCTTCTCTGTCCAATCCCCTTTCCCCCCTTGGGTTTGTTTGGCACTCGTGCAATAAGGTGCAGTGCCGGAGAACCTGGGAGGGGCATTGGGAACTTGCGGCGTTCTGCTCCTGTGCATTGAATCGAGCGTGGTCTGACAGAGTGAAGTGCCCACGGTTGAAGTAGCACCTGAGCAGAATGGCGGAAGGTTTGGACTTGAAGAAACTAGGGGACATTTTGGAAGGAATTCAGAGGGAGTTAATAACGGTTCGGGAAGAGAATAGAGAGCTCAAAAAAGAGACTACTGATTTGGCTCAGAAAGTGAGTAGTCTAGTATCTAGTTCTAGTTTAAATTATCCAGCCCCACAGGAAGGGAATCTTAGCGACACCACAGTCCCCCACCCTAAGTTAACAACTCAAGTCATTCATTCTTTGTCTCCAGTAATTCCGTTGGCCCCACCAGAGCGCTTTGGAGGGGACCCCCAGAAGGCCCAAGTGTTCATAACACAGTGCACCTTACACTTCATGTGCCGACCGGCAGTTTTCCCTGATGCGCAGTCTCGAGTGGCTTTTATCTTGTCGTATTTAAGTGGAGATGCGGCGTCTTGGTCAATGCCTATAGTGACTCGTAACGACCCAATATTATATGATCTGGAAGAGTTTAAGAAAGAATTCCTTCGAATATTCGACCGACGCAGGGTCTCCCAAGCAACCGACAATGAACTTTTGGAAATAAGACAAGGAAACCGAGACTTGGTGGCCTACTTGGCGCAATTCAATAAGCTGATAGTGGAGACGGAATGGCCGGAGAACAAACGAGCTGCAGTGTTCTATCGTGGCTTAAAAGATGAACTAAAGGATGCTTTAGCGCAAGTACCCAACAGACCCACAGAGATTTCAGCGCTAATAGATTTGGTTTTGGAAATTGACTTCCGTCAAAGTGAAAGGAGAGGAGAGAGAAGAAAGGAATATCGTCCAAGTGTACCGAGATTTGATAGAATCAGAACGGAAGGGAACAAGGATTTGGACTCATTCAAGGGAGGAGAGCCTATGCAGATTGGAACCATTCGAGGTCCTCTCTCGAAGGAAGAGAAGGAGAAAAGAAGAGTAAATAAACAATGCTTATATTGCGGAAATGGGGGACATTTCGTTCGTAATTGTCCCAAGAAGCCCAAGCAGTCGCCGGCGGAAAACGCCTCGCACCACCAGTAAATGGAGTTGGACTGGTGGTTGCAGAATCTAGGACAACTCCGGAAGCTCATACCCTGGCAAATACCCTGCAGTCGGCATCGCCTCATCTGGTGTTAATGATGATCTTACGATTTCGAGAAAAGAAATTAACACAAGTCGCAGTCATGATTGATTCAGGGGCCACGGGTAACTTTTGTGATCTAAAGTTCGCAAACAGAATCGGATTGAAGGCTATCAAGAAGGAAAAGAGTGATGCAGTACGAGCTGTCGATGGGACCAATCTTTCATCTGGACCCATTGTGAGCCATACGGAGCCAGTAGAGCTAGAATCTGAAGAAGGACATCTAGAAATACTGCAGTTCAATTTAATAGATGCTCCACAGTTCCAATTGATTCTTGGTCTCCCTTGGCTCACTGAGCATAATCCCACTATCGATTGGGAGGCACGAACTATAGCCTTGAATTCGGAGTATTGCAAGTTGAATTGCCACAAGGGTTGCAAAAGAAATCAAGAGGAATCACCGGCATATCATTTGAGTAACAAAGAGGCGACCATTTGTGTGATAAGTACTGTAAGTCTGCCTGAAGAATACAGCGAATTTCAGGATGTTTTTAACGAAGTGGAGGCTGAAAAACTCCCTCCGCATAGAGACTATGATTGTAAAATAGATCTGGAACCTGGAAACAACCTCCCCTGCAGTAGAATCTATGCATTGACAGAGCGAGAAGATGAGCATTTGAAGAAGTACATACAAAGATACTTAGCGAATGGGTTCATCCGACCATCTCAATCGCCGGTCTCATCTCCATTATGTTTTATTCCCAGGAAGAACGGAGAATTGAGAACATTCATAGATTATAGGGCGATCAATCGCATAACCATCAAAAATCGTTATCCTTTACCTCTCATATCTGTGTTATTGGATCAGGTTAAAGAAGCAAAAATTTACACAAAATTAGATTTGAGAGGAGCCTACCACCTTGTCAGAATTCGTGAAGGTGACGAATGGAAGACGGCATTCCGAACCAAGCATGGGTTATATGAATATCAAGTCATGCCTTACGGATTGTGCAACGCACCAGCTGCCTTTCAACACTTCATAAATGATGTACTGAAGGAGTTCATAGATCAGAGTGCAATAGTATATATAGACGATATACTAATTTATTCTGACACCGAAGAAGAACATCAGGTGCATGTCAAGAAAATCTTACAGAAGTTGCGAGACAACAGCTTGTTTGTCAAGTTAGAGAAGTGCGCTTTCAATGTCACCACAGTGGAGTTTCTGGGTTTTGTGCTTGCGCCCAGTGGAATAACCATGGATGAGCATAAGATCAAGGCCGTCATCGATTGGGAAACCCCTAAGTCTGTGAAAGAAATTCAAAGTTTCATTGGGTTCGCGAACTTCTATAGGCGGTTCATACAAAACTTTTCCAAGAAGTTAATCCCCATTACGAAACTGTTAAAGAAGGGGGTTCAATTTGAATCGTCTGAGGAAGCATTCCTGCAATTAAAGAGAGACTTTACAACAGCACCAATCTTGCTTCATCCAGATCCTTCTGAGCCTTTCTATGTAGAAACTGATGCGTCAAATTTGGCATTGGGAGGAGTACTATCCCAAAGGCATAAGACAACGGGGCAATTGCATCCAGTGGCCTTCCGTTCCAGGAAATTGACAGCAGCTGAGATAAACTATACCATCACAGAAAAGGAGTTGTTAGCCATCAAGGATGCCTTTAAGGAGTGGAGGCATTATTTGATGGGTGCAAGACATGTGGTCACAGTGTACACCGATCATCAGAATTTGAAATTTTTAAAGTCGGCCAGAACTTTAACCCCAAGGCAATTGCGATGGTCATTGTATTTCGCAGATTTTGACTTCGTCATAACCTTTCGACCGGGGTTGCAGAATGGTAAAGCAGATGCCCTTTCCAGATTGGGAACCGAAGGAGTCTTGGAAGAGATCAAGGATCAGGCAATCATCCCTGCTGAAAGACTGGTTGGAGCGATTTTGCAGGAGACTCAAGGGAAGGAGAATCTGAATGTAATGACCTTGGAGGGAATTACAGACTGGTTGGAAGAAGATGCAAGGCGAGAAATTCAAGAAGGTTTACCATACCATGATGGGGCATTATACTTGCCCACACCCGAAATGCAGCAGAAGGCCTTAAGGGAATGTCATGATAGTATTTTGGCAGGTCATAAAGGCATGACTAAGACAGAAGAACTGGTGAGAAGACGATTCTGGTGGCCGGATGTGAAAAAAGATGTACGTCAGTACGTAGCCACATGTGAGATCTGCGCTAGGGGAAAGTCGGAGCGGCAAGCACCTCAAGGGTTTTTGCAACCCTTACCCACACCACCTTACCCTTGGCATACAGTTACCTCAGATTTAATTGTAGATTTGCCATCGAGTCAGGGTTTTGACACCATATTAGTTTGTGTGGATGCTTTTACCAAGATGGCACATTTTGTGCCATTAAAGGGATAACCTACAGCTAAAACATTAGCACACACTTTTAGTCAGAATGTAGTCCGAGCACATGGTATTCCTAAGGTTTTAATTTCTGACCGAGGTGCTCAATTTTTATCCCATTTTTGGAAGGCCTTCACCCGAAAATTGAACATTGACACTAGATATTCCACTAGTTATCATCCTGAGTCTGATGGTCAGACAGAGCGTGCCAACCAAGAATTAGAGCAGTATCTGAGACTGTGTTTACTAGATCACGAGGGGGATTGGCCAGATTATCTGTGGGCAGCGGAGTTTGCACATAATAACGCTAAGAACATGTCCACAGGTTATTCCCCTTTTTATTTGAACTCAGGGAGGCACCCCCATCACACATTAAGTTTTCAGGAAGTAGATGTTCCTGCAGTCACAGATTTGGTTGAACACATGACACAAGTGCATAGTCTAGCCACAAGAAATCTAACCAAAGCAAAAGAGGACTACAAACACTATGCAGATAAAAAGAGAAGAAGGGAACCTGAGTTACAGGAAGGCGACAGGGTTTGGCTGAATACAAAAAATCTGAAACTTAAGGGGGTCAGGAAGTTTCAACCTAGATTCATAGGACCCTATCAGATAGACAAGAAATTGAGTACCTTGAACTATCAATTAAGGTTACCCAAGGGGTTGCGCATACATCCAGTGTTCCATGTTTCTCTATTAAAAAAGACTTTGAGTGGCTTAAGAATCAACAGACCCCACAAACCAATCCAAACTGAGCAAGGAGAGGAGTTTGAGGTACAAAGGATAGTAGATTCTAAGGTGAAGAAGAGGAAGTTATACTACCTGTTAGATTGGAAAGGTTATGGCCCCGAGGAGAGATCTTGGGTGTTATCCTCAGACATTCATGCCCCTCGGTTAGTTAGGGAATTTCACAGTAAATTTCCCAAAAAGCCCAAGTTGAAAGGAAGCACTTTGAGGGAGGGTACTGTCAGGATTGTCAAACCACGATTCAGAAAAACATTGTTTGTGAGCCATGTAAGAGTCAGGACAAAAGGAAGAAGGAAGAAGACAATGGATCTATGTAAAAGATTGACCGAAACCGACTCTAAGATGGCCGCCAGGAGCCCTCCGTTTGGACAGCGAGTTAGCGTTCTAGCGCTCCCTTGCCATCTGATTGTTCCAGGTGAAGCGCCCGTGCTGAGGCGCACTTCACCTGAGAATTGAAGGAGAGAAGTTCGTTGAGGTGCGTCGCGTAGTAATAGGGAAAACTTCGACGCGCACCACTTTTGGCATATTTCCCGTCCAGAGTATCCTGTGGAAGAAGTCGTGAGGAGAGTTCGTGAGTCGCTCTTGAGGAAACTCGAATCATCTGGAGAGCGCGGTAAGACTGTTCCGTGAGGTGCAGTGGAGTACGCGCATAAAGACTTGTGGCTCATTTCTAGGCAAAGGAGCTGAGTATAAGAGACACTGTGAGACCTTCACCAGACAATTAGTCAGTGCTAGCATCCTGTGTTAGTCGAGAGTTAAATATACTATGAGGCTGAGAGAAGGAAAAACTGTTGGCTAAATTCAAGTGACGATAGAGAAAGTCATCTCTTAGTTTAAGAGGAAGTAATTGAAGTGATTATCAGAACAAACACATAATTATTCTGCAAAGACAAAACTCATTAGAATAAAAGAGCTGAAGAGAACTACATTGCGAGGAAGAAAACAAGTAGAAGAATACTTACCTACATTGAACCCCAGTAGAAGCTCAGCTGTAAATTCATTAGGTGAGGAACCAGTAGAGTGAAAGGAAAGGGGTAGAGTTTAGACGATAGACACACAACAGGGAATTAACACTCCGACTTTTTCAGTTGCAGCTATTAGAAGCAAGAAAAGAAAAGAAAAGCTTAAACAACAGAAGAGAGGCAAGGGTCACACTAAGACAGGGTAGGTAATAAGACAAAGAGAATATATAACAAGAGAAGCTGATAGACGTAGGACTAATTGTGTTATTATATTACAGTCCTTAAGCTGTTGTGCTAGCAGGAGAAGATAAGAAGGAGGAGTCAGAAGAAAGAAAATAAGAAGCAGTAGTGTGGCCGTCTCTTCTCTGTCCAATCCCCTTTCCCCCCTTGGGTTTGTTTGGCACTCGTGCAATAAGGTGCAGTGCCGGAGAACCTGGGAGGGGCATTGGGAACTTGCGGCGTTCTGCTCCTGTGCATTGAATCGAGCGTGGTCTGACATCAAGTTTGTGACGAAACAGAATGGTTGAGTTTGTTAGACACTGATCCAGTGCTAGTTAAGGTTAAGGAATATATAGTGAGTAATTGGCCTCCAATTAGAAATGTATTTGCTGATCTCAAAACTTATTTTCAGGTTGCTGATGAACTATGTATTGATAATGGTTTTATCCTAAGGGGGGACTTATTAGTTCCACCGACAAAAATTAGAAGACATTTAATAGATCTTGCACACAAAAGCCATTTGGGATCAACAATGACTAAAACATTGATAAAGCATCATTATTGGTGGCCAGGTTTAGACTCTGATGTTAACATGTTCGTAGATAGTTGTGCGATTTGTCTTAGATCTGCCAAACATTGGAAGCCCCGTGTACAAGAAATGCAATTAGTTCAAAATCCGAATTCTCCATGGATCAAATTAGCAATTGATTTTGCAGGTCCGTTCAATGTTTTAGAACATGATTCCAGATTTTTGATTGTTTTGAGTGATTATTACAGTAAGTGGATCTATTTCAAATTTGTCTCAATCATTGATTCCAGTTGTGTGATTACATTTTTGGAGTCTTTTTTTGCAGTAGAAGGGTTACCAAAAATTTTAGTATCGGACAATGGTAAACAATTAGTCTCAGAGAAGATGGTAAACTTTTTTAAGCAAAAAAATATCCAGGAGGAGAAAACGCCCTTTTATTCGCCTAAATCGAATGGACAAGTGGAAAGGGTAAACCGTTTCTTAAAAGAAAGCATTCAATTAGCACAGGCAGCAGGTTTTCCGATTAAAGAATTGACTCAAGAAAGAGTAAATACGTACAACAATACAACCAACAGTGTAACTGGTTATTCTCCATTTTTCCTCATGAGGGGTAGATATTGTATCTCATCAATTTCGCCCAAGTTCACAATTCAAAGTGAAAGAAGTCCTAAAGTGGTTGAAGTGCAGGATTCCCAGCTTAAAGTAAAAGAAAGAAATCTGGAACATCAATTAAAGTCTAAGGAGTACCATGATAAGATTCATAGAGCAACAACAAAGGACATCCTAATTGGCGACTGGGTGTTAGTCAAGAAACCTTTTGTAAAATTTAAAGGAGAATCTAAATACTATGAGCCTCAAGAAGTGATGGATGTATCTAATAGTTCAGTTCGTTTGCAAAAATTAGGATGGAGGTATAAATCCGACGTCATTAAACTCAAAGACAACCGGAAAGACTTGATACTTAAAGAAGGTAGAGTAAGTGCGGACATTGAACAAAGCAACATATGGTATAACTTTGGTGAAAGGGATAATGAGGTATTAGGATCAGTTATACATTCGAAAAATGAGGAACAAAAGTCTGGTCCATTCAGAGTTAGTGAAAATACTAGACCACTAGCACATCATAGTTCTGAAGAGGTGTGTGAGGGCAATAGTCAAAATGTAACCCAAGCTGAGATCCACGGGGCAAGCGTTCCGAATGTCGATGACACAAGTTGCAGTAATTTATCAAAGAGTGAGGCTTCGTCTAATAAAAAAAATGAGGGCACATGCACCACATCTGGAAGAGTATCTCGTTTTCCAAACTTGTTTAAAGATTATATTGTATATTGACGTACATGTTAATGTAATGGATGGTCTAGGTACCATTTAGTTTTCAAAATGTTTTGGTGTGTACTTTGCATTTCAATGTTAAATTTATATAGAAAGGGAGATGTTGTATACCTAATTGGATGATGTATACTGTATTACGCTCAATCCAATTGGCGGACACATCCTACGTCATTTAGAATTCTGACAACGTATTTAACACACGTCACTGTTACGGCGTGTTCATTCTTCTTCCCACTGGCTGTTCACTGACTTCCACTTACTACCAGCTGTTTGTGGGCTTTTGTAATCATAATAAATACTTAGATATATTTCAGGTGTATGGTGTATTATTTCTGGCACCATTACACTTTAGTGATCCTTCCTGCACATAAACAATCTTTTTAAAAATGACATTTCTTAACTTCCATGTTTGCTGCAATAAGCAGCACACACAGAAGTGACAAAACTGATTTTCAAAATTTTTTATGTGCAGGAAGAGGGACCTTACTTTACATAAAAAGATCTTCCCCTGCACGCAGACACCATTGCCTGCCTGCGTTGGCGCTACACTGTTTAGTGTAGTGCCAGCGCAGGGGAAACGCAGGGCTGCATCATATTCTTGTAAATAAAGGTGCAGCCCTGTGTTTCTGAAGTGGTGGAACATGTTGTTAAGCCAAGGAGGCTAACGACACTCTCCGCCACTTCTGTTGTATTTTATATTGAAAGAATTAGTATAAAATGAAAAAAAATAATTGGAAGGTTGGTGATGTATCTCCATGACTAACATTTAAATGGTTGGTTTTATTTCGCAGTACGAGGCTCCTGATCCTGCCAGGGCCAGACTGGAAACCCAAAGCAGCCTAGGCAAATGTTTTCAGACCAGTCCCCATATGGTGCACACAAAGTGCAGTGAGTGAGCCTGACCACTACAAAGGGGGCTTTGGGATGCTCTCCCCCCAAAAATATTTAGGAAATAATGGTTCTCATTACATATTGAATTGTATTAGCTTTTAAAGAATAGTAAATGAAGTCCTTACTATGCACCAGAATACAACAATCTTTTTGGGGGTTCTTCAATTATTCCCCCACTATCACCCTCCAACGGTGCCTCTCATCTCTCCACAGTCCCTGTCACATGTATTTCATTTTTATAGCATCTCTCATGTCAGAGCACGTTACATCACACACATATAGAGACAGTGAATCATACGTGTAAATCAGTGTATAGAAAATGTTACATAAAGCAAAGGGGACTACAAGGTGTAGAATTCACTTGTCATTCATACTAGTAGGCATTTTTAAAGAGTGCTTGGTCTGGAGAAGCACAAACCCAGGATTCAGAACATAACACAGTGGTTAGCATTGACTTTAACAATAAAAGTTTATTTTCTGGGAAAAAACATAAGTCACTAACTTGTACCTTGCAGTTTGCAAGCAGTTCTTTGATGACAGTTTATAGGTTACTGTACTAGATTACGATTGTCACTTATGAACTGCACAGTAACAAAATGAACTCCCTGACAAAAGCAGTAAACCACTGACCTATGCACATAAATTACTGTTTTTTTAAAATGCATGGTACACATTCTTTGCACTAGGCATATTAACCCTGTGTGCTACATTAGATAAATCAAAGCTGCCACTGGACAGAACTCTCATCTCTCTCCAGCAGGTACATTAATCACTTTTGTTATCTTGACACTTTTATTGTTGTTTGAAAACTGCTAATTATACAAGATACTTTGCAGTGCTTTTAAAACTGCTGCCTGCGGATCCCCTTTGAATGTGTCACGGACCCCTGGACCACAGTTTGGGAAACACTGCACTATAAGATTCAATAATGTTTTTATTCATCCACAGTATCTCAAATTGAAGTCTATTTTACAAACCAAAAGTGTATATAAACTCGTTTTGCCCTCCAGCATTCACACATCATTCATCCATCATCTTAAGTTGTAAACATAAACAGTTTTGTGTTGTCCAGGATACCTGAAAGCCAGTGTGCAACCAACATTACAAAAACTACACAATGCTCTAAGTCCCATAACAATACATTTTTACATATGGAAATATGGAAATATCAATGCAATGTTTCTGCGGATTAAAAGTCATCAAACCACCTTCTTCAAGACAGGCTCCATCTTTGAATATATTTTTGGGCGTAATCCTTTTCTACTCATTGACAATGCATTCATTTATTTGTGCCTGATTTCACAGTGCAAAAGTAAGTTTATTTCAAAGAATATAGGTGTCAATACATAATACAATAAGACAATAAATATTCGCATAAAACACAATAAAGCTTAGGAGCCGAATAGTTGGATATGAAAACCAGATTACATAGCTTAAAGGAAAGAGTAAAAAAGATTATTAAATTAAGTTGGTGCATACAGAGAGAAAATTCATTTCATACATAAAATACACCAAGACTTTGAAAAAATTTGAATAATAGGCCGATAACACTAGGAAGGTCATGGAGGTTGAAGAATTACTTGCTGGGCAGGACTTAGGGAAAAGGAACGCTTAGCACTGGCATCAATAAACAATGTGATAGGTAACCATAGATTTAAGCATTTTGTAGCCATGTGAATGGGGTAAACAAGGGTTGTATCTAGTCTGTGATTATGGCAAACGGCATATCACCATGCTTGATAAGATAGTTTGGTAAAATCTTTCCAATTTTTGGTTATTTGTTGGAAGGTATTTGTTGGAAGGCAACCGCCAACTATAAATCAATGATCTTAGTGTTAGAGGTGTAATTTGTCCAAATAGGGAATTCAGTCGTCCCAGAAACCCATGAGTAATAGAAAAAGGGAAAATGGAACCAAAGATTAAGTTAAATTGGGACCATACATTTTTCCAAAAGTTGCAAACAGGCAAAGACAAAAAAAAGCAAGTGATTTAAATCTGCTAGTGGGGATGAACATGTCCAACAAGAATCAGCTGTATCGGGGTGTCTTTTGTGTAGAGTGACCGGACATATCAAAGTCTGTTGTATACAAAGAAGAGAGTCTGCGTGGTGTTTGCAGCCCTAGAAGATTTTCTGATTTTAGTCCAAATTTTATTACATAAGGATGTCGACCAGCGGACTTTTAAATCTTCTTCCCAAGCACGTTCCACTTTTGTTTTTTCTCTTATGGTATTTGAAGAGCATAGATAATTATAGATAACAGAAGTCTTAGGGTTGGTACAAAGCAAAGTGTGTAGCTTGTTGACTGGGGAAGAAGTGGAAGCAATAGGAGATGTGAATTGAGCATATGCGGTTTGAAGGGCCTGTTTCAAAAGGTGTTATACTTGGATTGAAAGGACAGGGGCAAGTCAAAGAGTCTACAAATTTGGGAGAAGGGCAAAATTCCATTATGTGCAATCAATTGATAAACCCAGATTAGGCCTTTCTGTCTCCAAGATATCCAGTAAAAAGATCTTCCGTGTATCAATAACAATTTGGTGTGCCAAATTGTGGATTTGAAAAAAGAATCTAAGTCAGCAGGGATTGGGGGTGTATTGGATTCGAGAATTTTACAAGTGTATTTAGGTATGGGAGTGGATAGGAATTGTGGCTTGCGAGAGAAGGAGACATACTCTTGAAATGAAAAAGGGGCTAGAAAGAAGCGTTCAAGTGTAGCCCATAAAGGACAATCCACCAAGGAGTCAGCAAGCCAGTTCGAGGATTGACGAAGTAGGGAAGACTTCTGGTACGTAGGGAAGTCGGGGAAATTGACCCCCCGTTCTGATTTAGGACGCATTAGTTTAGACAATGACATGCATGATTTCTTATTATTCCATAACAAAGAGGAGAGTATAGAACTGATCTTCTTAAACAATTTTAAGGAAATGGGCAATGGAATGTTGGAAGTTGAAGAAAGTATTATAGGAGTTATCATCATTTTTATGGTGTCTAATCGACCCCACCAAGATAAGTATAAAGGATGCAATTTTGCAGTCAATGTGGTGATTCTTTGTATGCTGTTACTAATTGTGGAACCTCCTGAGGCTTGAGCCGGGAGTAGCGCGAATTGCGTTTTTAAAACTGTAATTGCTTCGTGTGTGTTTTTTTTAACTGTTGCACTTACCGCCCTGAGCACCAAAACCTTGCTACGAACCCCCCACTGACAGCTGATCAAAACGCTGCCACCGGCGAGTGTCTGTTCGTCCCCCTGCCGCCATTGACCAGGACACAGGGCGCGCCCACCGGGATAGGCCACGCCCCCCTTCCTCTACTCCTGCCTCCTATAAAGCATGTGTCTATACAGGAAGCGCAGCGGACGAGCGCAGCAGGCGCGACGAAGGCGCGCCGAAGGCGCGCATAAGGCAAGCTCGTCTGCGCTCGTCCGCGCCGAGTCCGGGCCAGGGGCCACGTCCCCTACATCCCAGGCTAAACAGATCTTAGCCTACAGCGCAGACGCTCTACATGGCATGAGGTCCTTGGGACCGGACTGTGAAAGGCATTGCCTTGATGCAACGTCTCTTCCAGCCATTTGCCAAAAACGTCCCCCTTAACATGTGGCAGACCAAAACCCTGAAGCATGAATACTGTATGTTCCTATTAAACTGCAGATCCCTGCCAAAACATAAGGTGGAAATCCCCTTCCTACTGGAAGAGCATATGCCGGACGCAGTGTTTCTCACCGAAACATGGTTGGCGTTAGACTCCGACCCTGCCGTTGTAACATCCCTCCCCTCTGGCTTTCAAATCATTCGACAAGACCGTCCGGAGGGTAGAGGGGGCGGGCTAGCAATTATATTTAAAGAACAATATCATTGCAGACTCATCCCGGAAACTATCCCAGATTGTGAGAGCCTAGCCTTCTCGCTGGAGTTTTCTCCCAACCACTGTTTTTCGGGCACATTGATATATCGCCCACCTGGCCCCCCTAAACAATTTCATAATCTCCTACCAGCAATTGTGGCGCCACGCACTAGCGCGGCTGCCAACTATACTGTGTTAGGCGATTTCAATTTTCACTTTGATTCACCGCTGGATCCTACGGCTACTATACTAGCCGATGACCTGGCCGCGCTACAACTTATCCAACGAGTAAAAACATCGACTCATGTGAAAGGACATCTTTTAGATCCAGTGTTCAGTAACTGTGTGGATTTTGTGGTTGGGCCTCCGCTTCCCCTCCCATGGACTGACCACTCTCTGGTGCCCTTTACTTGGTTTACACAGAAACCCATTCCGGTAACACTGATGATAAGACATGCCAGATCCTGGGCGCGGATACCAGTAGACGAATGGAAAAATAAACTTATGAAAGAACTTCCCCCTAATAATGAGGATCCATGTCTGGCGAACCAGGCCTATGAGAACTGGATCCTGCACTCTCTCGATACCATCCTCCCCCTTAAGAAATTAACGGTAAAACGTCCCCATAAAACAGCACCTTGGTACTCGGAGGCCCTCAGGGACAAAAAGCGCCAATGCCGGAAAATTGAAAGGAAATGGCGTCTAGACTACTCCATGGAGGAAAAAACTCTATATCGAGAAGAAATAAAAGCCTACAAAAAGGAAGTAAAAGCTGCTCAAGCGGCATACTTTTCTGACAAGATCCTAGCTGCAAAATCTAAACCTAGGGAAATCTTCCAAACTCTGCAAAAACTTACAACACCACCTCCCCCCAGTGCATATGAGTAAAAATCTGTTTCCCAATGTAATGACCTGGCGGAATTTTTCTCAGCCAAAGTAAATAAAATATACGCCTCCTTCCCCTGCACTACCACTCCTCTGATAGCTCAGGATAAAACCAGGGGGACAGACGCTGTTCTAAGCTCTCCACCCACGCTTGACCACTTTCCTTGCATGGATCTCGAAGTTGTAGAGTCCATGGCTCGGAAAGTAAAATCTGGATCCCGAACTGACCCGGCACCCCCAGAAGCCATGTTGCTAGCATCTCAGGCTGTCCTACCTATCATCAAAAATCTCCTGAACGCTTCCATCGCTTCTGGCATCGTCCCTCCTGCCTGGAAACGGGCGATGGTCCGAGCGCTGATAAAGAAGCCAAACCTGGACCCATTGGACTTTGGCAATTTATCGTCCAATTTCCCTGCTCCCCTGGGTGAGTAAAATCGTGGAGAAGTATGTCAATCTCCAGCTGGTTAGCTTTCTTGAAGATAACCAGCTGTTAGATACCACTCAGACAGGGTTCAGACCTAAGCACGGAACAGAGTCCGCCCTCCTAATGGTCATCGAGGAGTCCAGGAAAATTCTTGACCAGGGAGGATCAGTGGCAGTGATCCTCCTTGATCTCAGCGCGGCGTTCGACACGGTCAGTCATAACACTCTACTGAACCGTCTTTCGAATGTCGGCATTGTGGACAAGGCCTGGCTCTGGTTAAAATCTTTTCTGAGTAACAGGTCGTTCCAAGTGTTTGACGGACAGACAGTGTCTTCCAGCATGCCCCTGAAGTGTGGAGTCCCCCAGGGCTCCTCTTTAAGCCCCGCGCTTTTTAATATCTACATGAGGCCACTGGCTGAGGTAGTTCGTCCGTATGGAGTCAAGATCATATCCTATGCGGACGACACCCAGTTGGTGGTCTCATTAGCGCAGGAGGCTCAACAGCCACTTTCAGGTGGACTAACAAAATGCTTGGAGGAGGTGAAGGCCTGGATGACTCTGTCATCGTTAAAGCTCAATGGTGACAAAACGGAGCTTATGCTCCTGGGCCCGGCTGATCCCACCTTCTTCAACTCACTATGGCCCACCTGTCTAGGCCCCCCCCCCCCCCGGCTCCGAAGGATAACATCAAAAGCCTAGGGGTATGGCTGGACAGGAGTCTTTCACTTAACACCCAGGCCACAAAGCTCTCAGCCATCTGCTTTGGATTGCTCAGGACACTGAAGAAAGTTCTTCCTTTGCTCCCAATGGAGGCAAAGCAGATGGCCGTACAGGGCCTGATACAGTTACGATTAGACTCCAACAACGCCCTCTATTTGGGTGCACCAGAGTACACACTGAAGAGACTACAGCTGGTACAAAACTGTGCTGCCCGCACTCTGCTACAGATCCCAAGCAGACTGCCAGTTAGAGCGGCACTGACCAGCCTGCATTGGCTCCCAGTGCGTAAGAGAGTCACCTTTAAGGCAATGTGTATTGCTCACCAGGCCTTCTGGGACTCGGGACCCTTAATTACTCGTAGTCTAGTAAGCCAGTATCGTCCAGGCAGAGACCTGCGATCTAGCCAGGCTTTTATGGCAACAGTCCCTAGAATCAAAAGGACAAGATCGGGTGGAAGGATGTTTGCCTTCAACGCCGCCAAGATCTGAAACTCCCTCCCTTCTCATTTGAGATCCAACCCTGACCTCGCCTCTTTCCGCAAACAACTAAAAACACACCTGTTCAATTCTCCTCAATAAACTCAGTTCTCCTTCCCTACCGGTCTGCAACCTCACCCACCCTACCAACTGGTTCCTCTAGCGCTTGGACGCCTCAGGGCAGCAATTCGCGCTGTTATAAATTCACTTTCATTCATTCATTCATTCACTTGTTCATGCAAAAAGAGTGGATGGAGTAAAGTATAAACCTAAGTATCTAATTTGATTAGAACTCCGAGTGAAGTACAAAGATACAAAATCCTCTTTAAAAGGTAATATCTCACATTTGTCGTTGTTCAGTTTATAGCCAGAGAAAAAGGCAAAGGATTCGACTTCCTTTACAAAAGCGGGAATAGAAGACTGGGGTTGTGAGATAAATAACAATATGTCATCTGCATATGCTGCAAGTTGAAAATGCAATAGGTCTCGCCTTTCATTAAGTTAAAGCCATTTGCTTTGCTATACAATACCATTAGGAAAGCAAATGGATTTAACTTAATCAAAGGCTAGACCTATTGCATTTTCAATGCTTGTTATATCTATGACTGTGGTCAAGTCACTAATTAAATATTATTGGAAATCTCAAAGCACCCTGTTTCAAGGTTTGCTAAACAAGATCATCAGGGTTATTAATGTATGCAATTCAGACCAGGACTGAACGGACGTTTCTTGAAATGCAGCAAACTTTTGTTAGAACCTTTTTTGGGGTGTCATTTACTCGGTTCAGTTTTAGTCAATATATGTGAATTGAACTAAATGACATTTTGCCACCTGTTCTGCAGGGGAAACAGTGTTTACAATGCTATCTTCACAACGTGGTACCATTACAATGTGGTTGTTACATCGACCTCGTTGTTACCACGCATACATTTACATCGCAAGTCATTACTACGACTTGCTGTAGGGGGCGCACTGGTGTTGGATTTAGAATCCAACACCTTCCCGGCTGTTGCACAAACTGGAGTAGGAATAGTAAATAATACTATTCCAGAGTCCAGCGCACCCCTACAGCAAGTTGTAGTAATAACTTGAGATGTAATTGTATACGTGGTAACAACACGGTCATTCTAACGACTGTGTTGTAATGGCATGCGATATATTCGCATGCGTAGTAACAATATATATTCCTACTGCAGCGCTTAGGTATAGAATGCCTGTAGACACATTGAGGAGGGCAGCAGGGACACGGGTGGGGGAGGGGGTTACAACTGTGGGTTCATTGACATTAGGAACTTCCCTTAAGTAGTAGAGAGTAGTAGAGAGTGAGTAGTAGAGAGCAGTAGAGAGTAGTAGAGAGTGAGTAGTAGAGAGTGAGTAGTAGAGAGTGAGTAGTAGAGAGTAGAGAGTAGTAGAGAGTGAGTAGTAGAGAGCAGTAGAGAGCAGTAGAGAGTAGTAGAGTGAGTAGTAGAGAGTGAGTAGTAGAGAGAGAGTAGTAGAGGGAGAGTAGTAGAGAGTGAGTAGTAGAGAGTGAGTAGTAGAGAGTGAGTAGTAGAGAGTAGAGAGTAGCAGAGAGACAGTAGTAGAGAGTAGAGAGTGAGTAGTAGAGAACAGAGAGTAGTAGAGAGTGAGTAGTAGAGAGTAAGTAGTAGAGAGTGAGTAGTAGAGAGTAAGTAGTAGAAAGTGAGTAGTAGAGAGTAGTGAGTAGCAGAGAGTGAGTAGTAGAGAGTAGTAGAGAGAGTGTAGTAGAGAGTGAGTAGTAGAGAGTGGGTAGTAGAGAGTGAGTAGTAGAGAGTAGTATAGTAGAGAGTAGCAGAGTGAGTAGTAGAGAGTAGTAGAGAGAGTGTAGTAGAGAGTGTAGTAGAGAGTGAGTAGTAGAGAGTAGAGAGTTGTAGAGAGTAGTAGAGAGTGAGTAGTAGAGAGTAGAGAGTGAGTAGTAGAGAGTAGTAGAGAGTGAGTAGTCAAGAGCGAGTAGAGAGCAGTAGAGAGTAGTAGAGATTGAGTAGTAGGGAGTGAGTAGTAGAGAGTAGTAGAGAGTGAGTAGTAGAGAGCAGTAGAGAGTAGTAGAGAGTGAGTAGTAGAGAGTGAGTAGTCGAGAGTGAGTAGTAGAGAGTAGAGAGTAGTAGAGAGTGAGTAGTAGAGAGTAGTAGAGAGAGAGTAGTAGAGAGTGAGTAGTAGAGAGAGAGTACTAGAGGGAGATCAGTAGAGAGTGAGTAGTAGAGAGTGAGTAGTAGAGAGTAGAGAGTAGCAGAGAGACAGGAGTAGAGAGTAGTAGAGAGTGAGTAGTAGAGAGTAAGTAGTAGAGAGTGAGTAATAGACAGTAGTGAGTAGCAGAGAGTGAGTGGTAGAGAGTAGTAGAGAGAGTGTAGTAGAGAGTGAGTAGTAGAGAGTGAGTAGTAGAGAGTAGTAGAGAGTGAGTAGTAGAGAGTAAGGAGTAGCAGAGTAGTAGAGAGTAGCAGAGAGTGAGTCGTAGAGAGTAGTAGAGAGAGTGTTGTAGAGAGTGTAGTAGAGAGTGAGTAGTAGAGAGTAAGTAGTAGAGAGTGAGTAATAGACAGTAGTGAGTAGCAGAGAGTGAGTAGTAGAGAGTAGTAGAGAGTGAGTAGTAGAGAGTGAGTAGTAGAGAGTAGTAGAGAGTGAGTAGAAGAGAGTAAGGAGTAGCAGAGAAGTAGAGAGTAGCAGAGAGTGAGTAGTAGAGAGTAGTAGAAAGAGTGTAGTAGAGAGTGTAGTAGAGAGTGAGTAGTAGAGAGTACAGAGTTGTAGAGAGTAGTACAGAGTGAGTAGTAGAGAGTAGAGAGTGAGTAGTAGAGAGTACTAGAGAGTGAGTAGTAGCGAACAAGTAGAGAGTAATAGAGAGTAGTAGAGATTGAGTAGTAGGGAGTGAGTAGTAGAGAGTAGAAGAGTAGTAGAGTAGTAGAGAGTAGTAGAGAGTGAGTAGTAGAGAGTAGAAGAGTAGTAGAGTAGTAGAGAGTGAGTAGTAGGGAGGAGTAGAGAGTAGTAGAGAGTAGTTGAGAGAGTAGGAGAGAGTAGTAGAGAGTGAGTAGAAGAGAGTGAGTAGTAGAGAGTAGTAGAGAGTGAGTTGTAGAGAGTAGTAGAGAGTGAGTTGTAGAGAGTAGTAGAGAGTGAGTAGTAGAGAGTAGTAGAGAGTAGTAGAGAGAGTGTAGTAGAGAGTGAGTAGTAGAGAGTGAGTAGTAGAGAATAGAGAGTGAGTAGAGGGTAGAGAGTAGTAGAGTAGTAGAGAGTGAGTAGTAGAGAGTATTTGAGAGTGAGTAGTAGAGAGTAGTAGAGAGTAGTGGAGAGTGAGTAGTAGAGAGTGAGTAGTAGAGAGTGAGTAGTAGAGAGTAGAAGAGTAGTAGAGACTAGTAGAGAGAAGTAGAGAGTAGCAGAGAGTGAGTAGTAGAGAGTAGTAGAGAGACAGTAGTAGAGAGAGAGTAGTAGAGAGTAGGAGAGAGTAGTAGAGAGTGAGTAGTAGAGAGTAGTAGAGTGAGTAGTAAAGAGTAAAGAGTAGTAGAGAGTAGTAGAGTGAGTAGTAGTGAGTAGTAGAGAGTAGTAGAGAGTGAGTAGTAGAGAGAGTGTAGTAGAGAGTACGTAGTAGAGAGTGAGTAGTAGAGAGTAGTAGAGAGTGAGTAGTAGAGAGTAGCAGAGAGTGAGTAGTAGAGACTAGTAGAGAGAGTTTAGTAGAGAGTGTAGTAGAGAATTAGAAGTTGAGAGTAGAGAGTTGTAGAGAGTAGTAGAGAGTGAGTAGTAGAGAGTAGAGAATGAGTAGTAGAAAGTAGTAGAGAGTGAGTAGTAGAGAGCGAGTAGAGAGTAGTAGAGAGTAGTAGAGATTGAGCATTAGGGAGTGAGTAGTAGAGAGTAGTAGAGAGTGAGTAGTAGAGATCAGTAGAGAGTAGTAGAGAGTGAGTAGTAGAGAGTGAGTAGTAGAGAGTAGAGAGTAGTAGAGAGTAGTAGAGAGTGAGTAGTAGAGAGTAGTAGAGAGAGAGTAGTAGAGAGTGAGAAGTAGAGAGAGAGTAGTAGAGGGAGAGCAGTAGAGAGTGAGTAGTAGAGAGTGAGTAGCAGAGAGTAGAGAGTAGCAGAGAGGCAGAAGTAGAGAGTAGAGAGTAGTAGAGAGTGAGTAGTAGAGAATGAGTAGCAGAGAGTGAGTAGTAGACAGTAGTGAGTAGCAGAGAGTGAGTAGTAGAGAGTAGTAGAGAGAGTGTAGTAGAGAGTGAGTAGTAGACAGTGAGTGGTAGAGAGTAGTAGAAAGTGAGTAGTAGAGAGTAGAGAGTAGAAGAGTAGTAGAGAGTAGCAGAGAGTGAGTAGTAGAGAGTAGTAGAGAGACAGTAGTAGAGAGAGAGTAGTAGAGAGTAGGAGAGAGTAGTAGAGAGTGAGTAGTAGAGAGTAGTAGAGTGAGTAGTAAAGAGTAAAGAGTAGTAGAGAGTAGTAGAGTGAGTAGTAGTGAGTAGTAGAGAGTAGTAGAGAGTGAGTAGTAGAGAGAGTGTAGTAGAGAGTACGTAGTAGAGAGTGAGTAGTAGAGAGTAGTAGAGAGTGAGTAGTAGAGAGTAGCAGAGAGTGAGTAGTAGAGACTAGTAGAGAGAGTTTAGTAGAGAGTGTAGTAGAGAATTAGAAGTTGAGAGTAGAGAGTTGTAGAGAGTAGTAGAGAGTGAGTAGTAGAGAGTAGAGAATGAGTAGTAGAAAGTAGTAGAGAGTGAGTAGTAGAGAGCGAGTAGAGAGTAGTAGAGAGTAGTAGAGATTGAGCATTAGGGAGTGAGTAGTAGAGAGTAGTAGAGAGTGAGTAGTAGAGATCAGTAGAGAGTAGTAGAGAGTGAGTAGTAGAGAGTGAGTAGTAGAGAGTAGAGAGTAGTAGAGAGTAGTAGAGAGTGAGTAGTAGAGAGTAGTAGAGAGAGAGTAGTAGAGAGTGAGAAGTAGAGAGAGAGTAGTAGAGGGAGAGCAGTAGAGAGTGAGTAGTAGAGAGTGAGTAGCAGAGAGTAGAGAGTAGCAGAGAGGCAGAAGTAGAGAGTAGAGAGTAGTAGAGAGTGAGTAGTAGAGAATGAGTAGCAGAGAGTGAGTAGTAGACAGTAGTGAGTAGCAGAGAGTGAGTAGTAGAGAGTAGTAGAGAGAGTGTAGTAGAGAGTGAGTAGTAGACAGTGAGTGGTAGAGAGTAGTAGAAAGTGAGTAGTAGAGAGTAGAGAGTAGAAGAGTAGTAGAGAGTAGCAGAGAGTGAGTAGTAGAGAGTAGTAGAGAGAGTGTAGTAGAGAGTGAGTAGTAGAGAGTAGAGAGTTGTAGAGAGTAGTAGAGAGTGAGTAGTAGAGAGTAGAGAGTGAGTATTAGAGAGTAGTAGAGAGTGAGTAGTAGCGAGCGAGTAGAGAGTAGTAGAGAGTAGTAGAGATTGAGTAGTAGGGAGTGAGTAGTAGAGAGTAGAAGAGTAGTAGAGTAGTAGAGAGTAGTAGAGAGTGAGTAGTAGAGAGTAGAAGAGTAGTAGAGAGTAGTAGAGAGTGAGTAGTAGGGAGTAGTAGAGAGCAGAAGAGAGTAGTAGAGAGAGTAGGAGAGAGTAGTAGAGAGAGAGTAGTAGAGAGAGAGTAGTAGAGAGAGGAGTAGAGAGTAGTAGAGAGTGAGTAGAAGAGAGTGAGTAGTAGAGAGTAGTAGAGTGAGTAGTAGCGAGTGAGTAGTAGAGAGTAGTAGAGAGTGAGGCGTAGAGAGTAGTAGAGAGTAGAGAGTAGTAGAGAGTGAGTAGTAGAGAGTAATAGAGAGTGAGCAGTAGAGAGTGAGTAGTCGAGAGTAGTAGAGAGTGAGTAGTAGAGAATAGTAGAGAGAGTGTAGTAGAGAGTGAGTAGTAGAGAGTGAGTAGTAGAGAATAGAGAGTGAGTAGAGGGTAGAGAGTAGTAGAGAGTGAGTAGTAGAGAGTATTTGAGAGTGAGTAGTAGAGAGTAGAGAGTAGTAGAGAGTATTTGAGAGTGAGTAGTATAGAGAGTAGTAGAGAGTGAATAGTAGAGAGTAGAAGAGTAGTAGAGAGTAGTAGAGAGTAGCAGAGAGTGAGTAGTAGAGAGTAGGAGAGAGTGAGTAGTAGAGAGTGGTAGAGAGAAAGTAGAGAGTAGTAGAGAGTAGTAGAGAGTGAGTAGTAGAGAGTAGTAGAGTGAGTAGTAAAGAGTAAAGAGTAGTAGAGAGTAGTAGAGTGAGTAGTAGAGAGTAGTAGAGAGTGAGTAGTAGAGAGAGTGTAGTAGAGAGTACGTAGTAGAGAGTGAGTAGTAGAGAGTAGTAGAGAGTGAGTAGTAGAGAGTAGAGAGTAGTACAGTAGTAGAGAGTAGCAGAGAGTGAGTAGTAGAGACTAGTAGAGAGAGTTTAGTAGAGAGTGTAGTAGAGAATTAGAAGTAGAGAGTAGAGAGTTGTAGAGAGTAGTAGAGAGTGAGTAGTAGAGAGTAGAGAATGAGTAGTAGAAAGTAGTAGAGAGTGAGTAGTAGAGAGGGAGTAGAGAGTAGTAGAGAGTAGTAGAGATTGAGCATTAGGGAGTGAGTAGTAGAGAGTAGTAGAGAGTGAGTAGTAGAGATCAGTAGAGAGTAGTAGAGAGTGAGTAGTAGAGAGTGAGTAGTAGAGAGTAGAGAGTAGTAGAGAGTAGTAGAGAGTGAGTAGTAGAGAGTAGTAGAGAGAGAGTAGTAGAGAGTGAGAAGTAGAGAGAGAGTAGTAGAGGGAGAGCAGTAGAGAGTGAGTAGTAGAGAGTGAGTAGCAGAGAGTAGAGAGTAGCAGAGAGGCAGAAGTAGAGAGTAGAGAGTAGTAGAGAGTGAGTAGTAGAGAATGAGTAGCAGAGAGTGAGTAGTAGACAGTAGTGAGTGGCAGAGAGTGAGTAGTAGAGAGTAGTAGAGAGAGTGTAGTAGAGAGTGAGTAGTAGAGAGTGAGTAGTAGAGAGTAGTAGAAAGTGAGTAGTAGAGAGTAGAGAGTAGAAGAGTAGTAGAGAGTAGCAGAGAGTGAGTAGTAGAGAGTAGTAGAGAGAGTGTAGTAGAGAGTGAGTAGTAGAGAGTAGAGAGTTGTAGAGAGTAGTAGAGAGTGAGTAGTAGAGAGTAGAGAGTGAGTAGTAGAGAGTAGTAGAGAGTGAGTAGTAGCGAGCGAGTAGAGAGTAGTAGAGAGTAGTAGAGATTGAGTAGTAGGGAGTGAGTAGTAGAGAGTAGAAGAGTAGTAGAGTAGTAGAGAGTAGTAGAGAGTGAGTAGTAGAGAGTAGAAGAGTAGTAGAGAGTAGTAGAGAGTGAGTAGTAGGGAGTAGTAGAGAGCAGAAGAGAGTAGTAGAGAGAGTAGGAGAGAGTAGTAGAGAGAGAGTAGTAGAGAGAGAGTAGTAGAGAGAGGAGTAGAGAGTAGTAGAGAGTGAGTAGAAGAGAGTGAGTAGTAGAGAGTAGTAGAGTGAGTAGTAGCGAGTGAGTAGTAGAGAGTAGTAGAGAGTGAGTAGTAGAGAGTAGTAGAGAGTAGAGAGTAGTAGAGAGTGAGTAGTAGAGAGTAATAGAGAGTGAGCAGTAGAGAGTGAGTAGTCGAGAGTAGTAGAGAGTGAGTAGTAGAGAATAGTAGAGAGAGTGTAGTAGAGAGTGAGTAGTAGAGAGTGAGTAGTAGAGAATAGAGAGTGAGTAGAGGGTAGAGAGTGGTAGAGAGTGAGTAGTAGAGAGAATTTGAGAGTGAGTAGTAGAGAGTAGAGAGTAGTAGAGAGTATGTGAGAGTGAGTAGTATAGAGAGTAGTAGAGAGTGAGTAGTAGATAGTAGAAGAGTAGTAGAGAGTAGTAGAGAGTAGCAGAGAGTGAGTAGTAGAGAGTAGGAGAGAGTGAGTAGTAGAGAGTGGTAGAGAGAAAGTAGAGAGTAGTAGAGAGTAGTAGAGAGTGAGTAGTAGAGAGTAGTAGAGTGAGTAGTAAAGAGTAAAGAGTAGTAGAGAGTAGTAGAGTGAGTAGTAGAGAGTAGTAGAGAGTGAGTAGTAGAGAGTGAGTAGTAAAGAGTGAGTAGTAGAGAGTAGTAGAGAGTGCTGGCGATTGAGTAGTAGAGAGTGAGTAGTAGAGAGTAGAAGAGTACTAGAGAGAGTAGGAGAGAGTAGTAGAGAGTGAGTAGTAGAGAGTGAGTAGTAGAGAGAGTAGTAGAGAGAGAAGAGTAGAGAGTGAGTAGTAAAGAGTAGAGAGTAAAAAGTAGTGGAGAGTAGTAGAGATTGAGTAGTAGAGAGTGGGTAGTAGGTAGAGAGTAGTAGAGAGAGAGTAGTAGAGAGTAGTAGAGAGAGAGTAGCAGAGAGAGTAGTAGAGAGTAGTAGAAAGTAAGTAGTAGAGAGTAATAGAGAATGAGTAGTAGAGAGTAGAGAGTAGAGGTGTAGTAGAGAGTAGTAGAGAATGAGTAGTAAATAGAGTAGTAGGGAGTAGAGAGTAGTAGAGAGTATTGGAGAGTGAGTAGTAGAGAGTGAGCAGTAGAGAGTAGTAGAGAGAGAGCAGTAGGGAGTAAGTAGTAGAGAGAGTACTAGAGAAAGTAGTAGAGAGAGAGTAGTAGAGAGAGAGTAGGAGAGAGTAGTAGAGAGAGAATAGTAGAGAGAGAGTAGTAGAGAGTGAGCAGTAGAGAGTAGTAGAGAGTAGTAGTAGAGAGAGAGTAGTAGAGCGAGAGTAGGAGCGAGTAGTAGAGAGTAGTAGAAAGTAGTAGAGAGAGAGTAGTAGAGAGAGAGTAGGAGAGAGTAGTAGAGAGAGAGTAGTAGAGAGAGAGTATTAGAGAGTGAGTAGTAGATAGTAAGTAGTAGAGAGTAGTAGAGAGTGAGTAGTAGAGAGTAGTAGAGAGAGTAGTAGAGAGTAGTAGAGAGAGTAGTAGAGAGTAGAGAGCATTTGCCTATGGGCTGTGCTTTAAATGGAAAAACAGAAGTGCAGGTACTGTGAAACCAGTGTACCTGCTTGTTTCTGAGAAGTGCGGTACTCTCCAATCAAACTTATTACGTCACTCTTTAAAAGTGCCGGTACTCAGTACCCGCCCATTTAAAGCACTGCTTCGGGGATGTCCAAACGCTTACTAGTGTTAAAGCAAAAAAAGCTAACCGGCCCCTAGCCTGCAGCCGTCGGAGAAAAGGACAGAGTAACAAGATAACGGGTCAGCTGTGGCCGGCTGTGCTTGAAGCGAATGATTATCATATAGCATGGCATATAACAATACCCTTTGGTTTGTTTGTCATTTAATTATTGTTTAGGAATCGTGTAGACCAGTCTAAAATATACTTTAGCAGATTTTCCTTGCGTTTGCTTTTAAAAGTATGTATGCCGAAAGGGACAAATCACGGCTTCTGCTGGCTAAACATCATTAACATTCTTTTCACAGTTCAGTGGTGGGTGCTGCAGTGGTGGGCCTGAGCACAGCTGGAGAAGGGGGCAAGGGTCGGGTACAGTGACCTTGTTGAACCCTTCACTGGTACCAGCGCTGCCCGGCTGACTTTGGGAAAGGCAGGTGCTCACCCCCAGCGTCGTCGTGAAGCCCCTCCAATTAAGCAGCTTAATTGGGGATAACTACTAAAAGTTTAATAGTTTACATTGGCCTCTATTTGGGCTGTAGACAAAAGCCACACATGACTAAAAAGTGGAGGCTGAGCGACACGCTCAAGAAAAGAGAGGGAAATAAATTATACAAAGAAAAAAGTTACAAAGAGAGCAGAAAATGGTGTTTTAGAAAGGAAAGTAAGAAAAATAAACGCGAGAAAAGAAAGAATTGCGGATCTGGAAACTGGACAGGAGAAACTTGAGAAATCAGAAGGTGAAAGTAATAAAAGTTGCAAAGAAGGAAAGAACCAGCAAAGTGAAAGGAATGGAGGTCGAAAAGGAAGAATGAGAGCAAGGATGGATGGTTGAAAGTATGGATAGAAGAGAGAAAGGATCAGTTTGTCCAAGGATGGATGGAGGAAAAGACAAGCAGATAGAAAGATGGGCACAAGAGTGAAAGTATGAATGGCTGAAAGTGTAAAAGGATGATTGATCTACATGCAAAGTGAATGGTTGATCGATCAATGGATGGATAGACGGAAAAAAGATGGATGGAGGGATGGATGGATATGTAACATGATTGATCAATATACGAACGGATGGATGTAATTTCAGTAGCTGGTTAAAATAGTGAAACCATGGATGGAAAGGTGAAAGGCTGATGGATGGGTGGATGGACAGATGAGAGGATGCGAGGGTGAAGGAAACTATCATAGGGAGGGCTAGGCTTGCTTTATTTGTTTGTTTGGTTTCATTAGAAGTTTGATTCAGAGTGGGGGTTATTTAAATTTTCTGGTTACTCTGTTGCTCACCAGTAATGCAGAAAATAACTGTGCGACCAAAGCACGAGGTGCAGGGTCTAGTGAAGTTTCCCTCGCCTATTGTTTGTGAATTCCCGTTGGTGTATTCATTGCCCAAGTGCCTGTGTATTAATCAGTGCCTCGGTAATAGTGTGTTCTCCCTTTTCTCTTGTTTGTGTAATCTGTAAGTGTGCTAGCGCTAGCAGTCTCCGTTGACTTATTCTCCAAATTTCAGCTAGCGCCCCCTGCCCGTGTAAGTGTGCACCTGTCTCATTGCTAGAGTGTCTGTGTGCGTCTGTCTCATTGCTAGTGTTCACCCTCCCATTGTCTGCTTGTTCCCTCTCACAGAATACAAACATGGCCTGTGAGAACTAGATCTGTCCAGTGGCGCAACACAAAATAAGGGACCTCCCTTCCGAATGTGGGGAAGGGGGTAGACAGCAAAGGGAACTCCCCAAACTTACAGAAATTCATAGGCCTTGGGCTGAATAGCCCCCCCACTCCATGCCCTGCAGGGGTCCTCGTTACGGCCCCCTCTGTGTATTGGTATTGGTGAAGAGCTGTCCGTGCGCGCCTTGTCCCAGTGTCTGTGTGTTCATTTGTGCTGCAGTGCAGCGTCGCTGACATTTCGACTGGGCGCATGCCCTCCATTGCGGGTCTGCAGGGCTTGCGTTCAGCCCCTCTATTGCGGGACTGCCGCTGCCCGCGTCCCACGCAGTGGGACATCAGCAGGGCAGCTCTCTAGTGGCCGCCCGTCGCAGCCTTCCCCCTCCCCCTTCTTCTGCCTCGCGAGCGAGGCCACGCCCAGGGAGGAGATCTCCCAGTAGTGTGTAGGAGGAGGCGGGCCGTTCGGGGGGGGCGAGGCTAGCCCCCCTACTTAGGCGTGCAGCTTGCCCAGTTCCTCCTCTGCTTCCCGCGCGCCGCTCCAACTCGGACACGCGTATTCCCACCCTTTCCGCTTACCCTGCGTGACGGAGACAGCGCGTTATTGGAATGTTTTAATGTTTTCTTTTGCGTTGCAGGCGGAGTTACAGGGCGATCTGGAGGCAGACGGGTACAGTAAGGGTACCTCTGCGACAGGCGGTACAGTAAGGGTACCCCTGTCCGGCACAGTAAGGGTGCCCGAGCCAAGGTCCACGAGCCGAAGGGGGTTCTGGGAAGACCGCGACGGCGCCCCGTTAGTCCTTCGGACGGTTGGGGGGCCTGACCAACCGGGGGTGTGCCACAACACGCTCCGCCCCGGTCAGAAGGGGCGGGAGTAGGAGACAGATCACGTGACCCAGTGGATGATCTGAAAATAAATATGTGCCGCACTGCCGGGCATCGACCCACCGTGCGTGCTGGCTCACCAGGTGGGCGGAGCAGCTAGGGGCTGCTTGCCTTGGATCGCCCGTAAGATAACCCATTTATTGTCATACTCATGTTGTATGAAATAAACCTGCAGCAGTTCTTCACCCACAAAGAAAGTGTCAGTGTAATCATTGGGTGACGTCTGTGCATGCGTGTTGATTGAAGCGGATGACGGTGTGGTCACTATGCAGGGCTTGCGTTAGGCTTCCCTTCTGCAAGAAAGCATGAGGCAGCAGTTTGCAGCGCACAGTGTGTACAACAGCGTTGTGGCCGCCTTCGTGTACATGAAAACTGAAATAGTTGGTCATGCCGCAGAGTGATGGTAAAGCACGGTTAGGACGATCTGTTGTTATTTTGTACAGAAAGGTTCTTGGGGGGAGCAGGGGGGTGTCACAGAAGTTCGGGGGCATTGGAGTTGACATATCGTATCTCAGTGAGTGGAGAGCCTGTGCAGCAGAGGGTGAGTCGAATCTCGGAGAGCCAGCTCACCCATTTATCTTTGAGAATTCGATAATAGTTGATTTTCTTTTCTAGTAATGCCTATCACTTAAATTCGAAAAGATAATTAGCTCTGCAGAGTGTGACTCCTAGCATATGGCCATGTCTGAACTGGGGTGGCAGAGAGGGCTAAAGAACGGTGATTGATTAAACCCAGATCAGTTGACTGGGGGTGAGTGCTTGCAATGTTCAACACTCCGTCCATCATTTCCTTTGGTTTTTCCTAGCAAGTGGCATTACTGCATTATTAATGTCCATATTCCTCTTGAATGCTGTTTACCGTTTACACTTCGGTTTTCCATTGATGACAGCGAGAGAAAAAGCTACATTTTTCATTGTATCTGATGGGTTGGCCTACATTTTTTTTCAACTTACAATTTATCTTTTTCATTTATTTTCACTCCTGTAGGTTTGTCTTTATAAATACCGAGGCTCACTGTGACTTGTCCTTTTGGTGAAGGAAGAAAGAACAGCGGCCGAGGAGCATTTTCCATAATCTTTGTTTAACCGAGAACAGGAGGAAATAACTTTTCATTTAGGTTTGAAGTTTAGGTTTCTCAGGCAGCGAGAGCAGCCTGTCCTCCCTGTGACCCCCTGCGCTCCGTGCCTGATTCAAAGTGAAAGAGGATCTCTTGTCTTTATGGGGCCATGTGTTTAAACACATGGCCCCAAAAAGATAAGAAACCTTTTATGCCAGAAGGAAAGCAGGACAGCCCGTCCAAGGGGGCTGTCCAAAAAAGCCAAAGGGAGGCAACCTAAAACCCTCCTTTTCAATGGGAAGCGAGCGTTTTACATAAACGCTGACGCTACCCAATGAAAATGAGGGGTGCGCCTCGAGTCCTCATCTCCCAAACTAAGTTGATTACTATAAGTCTCGAGGCGAGGAGCGCATGCGCTCCAACGCCAGCCGAGACCTAAAAAGAAAGGGGGATAGGGGGCAACCTTGGCGAACACCTCTGCCTAGATCAGAATATGAGGATGTAACGCCGTTAGCACATACTGCTGCTCATGGGTTTGAGTAAAGAAGTGATGTTAAAGATATGATTCTGGGGCTGAAACCAAACCATTTGAGAGTGTGAAAAAGGTAGGGCCATTCAACTCTATCAAATGCTTTTTCCGCGTCTAATGCTATTGCTGCCAAGGGATGAGAAAGATGGGAGGATTTAGACAGAATGTCGAAAAAAAAACGGTATTATAGACGGCCTTTAATAAATCCAGATTGTTCCATGCCTAATTTAGATAAATGGGAATCTAGACGTATGGCCAAAGCCTTTGAAACATTTTTATAGTCAATATTAACTAATGAAATAGGTTGATAGTTTTTGCAATAATTTAAGTCTTTGCCATCCTTGGAAATAAGGCAAATTAATGCCTCTGAGAAAGAGCCAGTGGAGCCGCCTGAGTGTAGAAAAGAGTCTAAGAGGTTGTGCAATTTGGGGAGTAGCAGCTGTGTGAAATGTAGGAAAAACTCGAGGGTGAACCAGTCTGGGCCTGGGGATTTATCTTTTTTAAGAGCTTGTAAGGCAGTGAGTAGCTCATTTTGTGATAGATTGGATTCCAGGAGTGTAAGATCCGGTCAGGCATCTGAGGAATGTTGAATGGTAGAAAAATACTGAGAAATATGATGCTCTGAAGGAGGAATCTCTGAATTGTAAAGTGATTTATAAAAAAAGAGAAATTCATTTAAGATTTCTAGATTCTTGAACTGCAATGTGAAATGCTTATCCATGATAGAGTCTATATTAAGTTTGTTATGTTTTACTTTCAAATAGTTTGCTAATAGTTTCCCAGCTTTGTTTTGGCCCCCATAATATTTTGCGCTGGATTTTAATAAATATAACGAGGCATTGTCTGTAGATTCCTTATTAAACTGTAGCTAAGCATTTATAAGTGCAAATAAACAATCTTTTGATTTAGAAGAATAAAAAGAATGCTCCAATTTCTTTATTTTATTGAGGAGGTTATTGGTTATTTCACTTGCAATTTTATGTTTTTTGGAGACGTAACCAATAATAAAGTCTCCGGATGAGGCTTTAAAAGCGTCCCAAATAACACAAAAAGGCAGGGTGTCAGTATAATTAAATGAAAAATATTTGTTCAAAAAGGAAGCCAAGGAAGAGGTAAATGATGGGTCTAAGAGAAGAGCATTATTAAAATGCCATCTTCCAGGAGTCTTAGGTTTTTGTAAAATATCAAGCTGAATGCATATATGAGCATGATTGGATATTAAAATAGAACCGATATCCGCAGCTGTTAAGGATTGGGATATATTATCAGAAATAAAGAAGTAATCAATTTGTGATTGAGTTTGATGAGCTGGAGAATAATAAGTGTAGTCTCTTATGGTGGGATTGCAAAGTCTCAAAGCATCAATAAGTTTGTATTGTTTGATGGTTTGAGCAAAAAGTTTATGGGGCTTATTTGGAACAAAAGATATTGTTGAATTGCGATCAATAAATGGATCTATAACCTGATTACAATCTCCTCCCAAAATAAAATTATCATCAATACAATGTGCAATTTGTTGAGCTAAGGAGGTCCAAAAAGATGAATCTCCAGCAGTGGGGGCATATACATTGAGTAAAGAAATCGAAGCATTCCCAATCAACAATTTGGTGTATAACCAACATCCATCCATATCAGAACATTGAGAAAGAAGTTTAACAGAAAGTGATTTACGACAAAGGGTCAAAACTCCATTTCGTTTACCATCTCCTGGCGAGTAGAAGACCTCTCCTATCCATCCTTTCCTTAATTTTAAAGATTCCTCTGCCATTAAGTGAGTTTCTTGTATACATGCTATATCAGTTTCCAATTTAGCCAAATGAGTCAAAACCCTTTTTCCTTTTTATAGGAGAATGCAAACCTCTGACGTTCCAAGAAATACATTTCAAAGACATAAGATAATTACAGAGATAAGTAAAAGACACCAGTCTAGACTGTCCAGAAAGCAACAAGAGATATACCAAAGGAAAATCCAACTATGTGAATAATTAACCATATAATACAGGAAAAGATAGAAAAGTAGGTTTAATTGCAAAAGTAAAAGATGAGTTAGATGAAAAAATGAGCAATTGAGTAAAGGGATTATAGAAGACCCTGAAAAAGGTAAAGGGAGAGGGGTAAAAAAGACAAGGAAGAAAAAGAAGTAGAAATACGGGAAAAAAGACATACCTAAAGATGTCAAACAGGGATGACGGGGGTGGTGAAACCACATGGAACAAATGGCACACCCAAGATCAACGGAACAGAGGACGAGGGAGGACCGCACCACATGTGACGATCAACGGCGGGATACAAACATCAACAAGACTGTGAAGGGAGAAAGTGGAAAAAATTGTTATAAAGAAGCAAAATGTGAACATGCAAAAAATGCATCACAACATAACATGAAACTGAATAATCATGGAATACAGTTCCAGTATACATTGAATGGTATGAGATAACAAGGCTCCAGAGAAATCTATGGCTTCTGTTTTGCAGGAGTTTATGAAGCTCTGCAACTTGACTAGATCATCATATGTTGTCGTTTGGTTTTTGTATGTGACTTTAAAGAGACAAGGATGGAAAAGTCCATAGCAGGCCCCTAAAGAACGTAGATCAGGTCTCATGTTAAGAAACTCTTTACGTCTATTTGCTGTGGCTTTGGCGTAGTCTTGTGAGAAGAAAGGTTGAGGCAGACCATAAGACACGTTGAGTTGACTAAACAGCTGCAAGAAACTTTATTAAGTCTGTGTATTCGAGGAAATACAGTATAATGCTCCTCGGTCTTCGTGAGTTCGATAGTTGACGGCCAAGCCTATGGGCACGTTGGATATTAAGCACAGTATCCTCTGGCATATGTAGTAAAATGGGAAGAAAGGATTTGAAGAAGAGGAGAGGATCAAAGCCTTCTGTTTCTTCTAGTAAGCCATAGATACGTAGGTTATTCCTTCTGTTCTGGTTTTCAAGGTCTTCAACCTGTTTTTGAAGTATGAAAACCTAGGACTGAAGTGCACTGACTTTAGTATCTGTAAAGCCAAAGGAAGACATGCTACGTTCAACCGCCGTGAGTCTTTCATCCATCTGAGACCAATTATCAGCGAGGAACGGCAACTTGGTATTTGACTCCTCCATAAAAGGACAAAGGGCAGGTATCTCCTCCAACAGCAGCTCCATTGAAACCGATGAAGAAGGTTTTGGTGGAGAGGGCGTATACTTTTTCAAACGTTTCGTAGTAGCCTTCCCTACCAGAAGAGGAGTAGGGTTTGACGAAGCAGGCCCCTTTGATACAGACAGTAGAGAGTCCTCCATCTTGGAAAATTCTGTGAAGATTCTGGAATTCTTGTTAAAAGACTGTGTGGAGCATGAAGCAGGAGGACAACTTTTTTCAATCTTCCCATGTAAGACAGTAGGGAGGGAAAAAAAGTCACAATGTAGCTTAGGGATTATGTGAGATGTTACAGAGCCATCAAATATCGATGAGATAGATTGCTCACTGAAAAATAGAGAAAGCCATCTTGCCTGCAATATACATTAAAGTAAAACGTATCCAAGCTGAAAGGCATGTGAATAGTAGTTCTCTGCAGAGATAAATGTTCCCATATGAAACAGTGTGAAGAGGGCTAATATCCAGAAGCGCTGCTATGGAGAATGGTCACATTGGTGCAGTCTCCTCATGAAAGGGGTCTTCAAAGCTTCTCATTAGTAGTGTGAAAGCTTATAATGCAATAAACTGGAAGACCTTGCTGCTTCCAAGAAGCACCTGACAGATGAGCGCATGATGGGAAGACAAAGGAGTACCAGACAATGATGTTTTAGACTGAGCTAAAATGGCGGTCGGTAATTTAACTTCCCTCAGTAGAGGAAACATTTGAGAGAAAAAAACTGCTGTGCAGGCAAGTGAGCAACAATTTGTGGCAACGCATGTATAATGAAAACTATTCACAAAACAAATGGTAAAAAGAGCGCATACCGTCACAATAAAGTCTTCATGAAGCTGCTGCATTCCACAGGAATCTCCACACACAAAATGGTGGCTGAATTCCGCACCGCACTGAAGCCGAAGATTTTTCCATTTGAATTAGGCTTCCTGAGCCGAGAAAATACTCGCTGAAGACATAGTCGATGTCTGGACACCCTCAGCAACCATAAACGCTGCATTAGCTGTATTCAGGGAGTAACTTGCTGCGGACCCACCACACCGCCCCGAGGAGACTCATTCGGGCGCCACCATTTTCCTCAGGCATCAAGCCACTCCCCAATTGCGCCTGATTTCAGATTCTTAATCGGACCACATAAATGATGAAGTTTCATCATGGTCTGCAGATCAGAGATGGGTTTTGTCTGTGCTTTTGATTGATAGTAGATACTCCACCACGGTACCAAAATTTAAAGATCCCTTTGCAGCATTGTGTTTTTTTTGGCTTGCCCAGTATATCTCACACATGTCTAGCTTAATTACAAAATCTATACTTTTCCCCAAAGCTGCAGTGTTATTCCATATATTAATGTTTTGCAACTGCCAAAGTTGGTCCCCTCTTGTAAAATCATTATAGGTTACTAAATAATTTTGTTATTTACTTTACCACAGGTGATATGTCTCCAATGTAATGGGAAGTGTACTGGTTGCCTGTGCAGGAGAGAATCCATTTTAATTTCCTGTTCATAAAGCATCAAAAGGTACAGCACCAGAGAACCTGAAGGAGAGGGGATGGATGTACAACCCAGGAAAAGGGCAGTATCTGAGAGGCAAAACTTCCAAAAAGTAAGACCCTGAACAAGATGTTTTCTACATAGAGCATCTGCACTATGAAAACCATTCCAAAGAAAATACACCTCTTCCCAAACTCCTTCCCCATCATAATAGTACATCGAGGGGAGGACCTATAAAGGACAAAATGGAAATTGGTGGAAGCCCTTCCTTCTTTCTTTCCTGAAGTTGTCACCAGTGAAGGGTCAAGCAAAACGTCAAGAGCATCACTATAATGCAGGGAACCGTAGACCAAAACCTTGCGCACATATGAGGTGGTTTTATGACCAATGAGTTTTGTAAGATGATGACTAGGGGCAGTCCAACTCCTCCCAAAAATGTGAAAATGTGCAAAAATATGTTCACATTTTAAAGGCAAAGGAGTAAAATGTACAGCAGTATTTTTAAAAAAGCTTATTCATTTTTCTTAGACCTGTAGCAAAATACTCAGAAAAGTATATTTCATGTATTTGTTTTCAACATTCCTCAATATTTTGAAAATATACTAATTGAAATGTTTAAAGTGTCTGTCCTCTTCACAAATGTCTATCTTCAGCTTCTTTTTGTAAGTCCAGATTTAAAGATATCTATTTCGCTCATACTTGCCATCTGTGCACTTCAAACTCCAACTTTCACCAAATACCATTTCACTTAGATTCATCCTGAACATCAACCAAACTCTCAAGGAACACATTACCAAAAAACACAAAGATGGCCTGGCATCAGCTCTCTCTTCTAAAAAAAAGTCAAATAGTTTCATACAGAAAGCTTCTTCAGAACTGCTGTTCAAGCCCTCGTGCTCTCAGATCTGAATGTTGGTCATGCCCTACTCCATGGCCTCCCAGAGCCCACATTGCCATCCAACAGGGCATCATGAATGCTGCAACACACCTCATCCAGGGTCTAAAGAAATATGATGACATCACCCCCATCCTGATTGAACTCTAGTATCTGCCATCCCGCACCATCTTCAAAACCAGCGGTACTATTTCAGAAGCCATCACGACCAGGACCCCTGCTTATCTTATCACATGGGATGGGTATGCCCAGATGTGGGTTCCGTGCACTCCATTCCACTGGAGTTAAGCTATCCTGGCTGATGATGGGTGAAACCCCAAAACCGTTCCTAGGATGCTTGTTTCCAGTCCAGGGAGAGCATGGCCTGGCAGTTCGGGCTGGACTGTTTCCATTGGGCGCAGGGTCAAGACTGATTTGCATATGGCTGGTTTCAAACTGGAATGGCATGTGGAACAAAATAACAATGGATTTAGGCCCAGATCTATGTACTTGGGTGAATGTGACATCTAGACGTCAGGCAGTGGCCCTCCACCCCTATCGGGCGGAGTTTGCGGAGATTAGGCATGGGGTTCCCCAGGGCTCAGCAGTCAGCCCAATATTGTTTAATACCTACATGAGCCCCCTGATCGCGATTATTAAATCATATGGGGTCAGCTTGGTAAACTATGCTGACGATATTCAGCTCATTGTATCACTGGAGGGAGACCAAGCGGTCTCTCTGAAAAAATTTCATGCCTGTATGCTAGAAACGGTGCGCTGGCTGAAAAACAATTCCTTGCAGTTTAAGTGCGAAAAAACTGAGATCCTTTGCTGTGCAGCAGGGAAAGTTCCCTGCTCTCTCCCCTCAGGATTCTGGCCCATTCCCATAGAGACACCTCTGCTACCCGTCTCGACGGTACGCAATCTCGGGGTTAGTTTTAATGATAAACTGAACCTTGAAAGTCAAGTCAACAGAATTGTGGGAAGTAGTTTTTCGCTTATTAGGGTCCTTCGGAAGATCCTCCCACTACTCCCATATCAGGTACGTGCACTTGTAATAAGGAGCGTCATTCTGAGTTGCCTGGACTATGGTAATGCGCTACTGCTGGAATCCCCTAGATACCTGATTGGGAGACTCCAGAGAGTCCAGACGGTAGCAGCTAAACTGGCCCTAGCCAGACCACGACAGTCATCCACATCCCTGGCATTGACGGAGCTGCACTGGCTTCCGGTATTCCAGAGGATACAATTTAAATCTCTGTGCATTGTCTTCAAGGCCTTGCATGGGATGGGACCGATACCGATGCAATCTAAGTTCAACTGGTATAATCCAACCCACAGCCTTCGGTCCTCCTCGACTAGGCTGGTTAATATACCCAAGATTAAGAAAGCTAAATCGGGCGGAAGAACCTTTAGCTATGCGGCAGCACATCTTTGGAATAGTCTGCCAGTTGAGCTAAGACAGATACAAGATCTGATGAAGTTCAGGCAAAAAATTAAAACATGGCTTTTCCCTAGAGTGCAGGCTTAGCATATCAATTAGCTAGGTAGGAAGCATGGTGGTTTTACTGCAGCTCCAGGATGCCCATAGGGTTACAGTGCGCTTTACAAATATGAAATAAATACATAATGTATGACATTGTTCTGCATTCTGTCCATCAATTGTTCTTTTTTGCATTTATCTTATCACACTCTCAGATATTATACCACCAGCCTGCAGACTAAGAAGCGTAAAAATTAAAAAGCTAGACAGCAGGCCTTTTCCATTTATGCTGCCAGGATTTGAAATGGCATCCCCTATCGATCCGAACTGCTCTAAATCTGCTCCAATTTAGGAAAGAGTCAAATACTCACATCTTTGAAGATCACTAAGTCACAAAGCTTTAACCATTCTCAACCTAGCTCCACCTGTTACTCATCGACTTACACCATGGATAGGTTTGTGCTATTTACATACAGGTTAGAGCGATGGGGCAGGAGTGGAAGGGACTCGACAGATGACAGAAAATTAAATAAATATTTAATTTTCCCTCGTCGTCGTAAGTTGAGTCGACCCTCACATCGCACCAACGCTCTTACCTGCAAAGGCTGGTCATGTTTACATACCATCCACGCTTACATACTCCTCTCAGCATCTTTTCTGTTTTCTAATGCCATGCATTTTGGCTCTGCCATATCTCACATATACGCAAAGACCCCCTTTAAATAGGTATAGATTTACATTCACATAACCCAACATCTGCCTACCTTGAAGGTGTATATATCTCCAGGGTGCATAGGTATTGGCCAAAGAATAGTAAATCCGTACTTACCTATATAAACTTATCTTCACATTATTGATGCAGTGGATAGCTTAGCTATGATATTCTTGCAGGAAAGTATTTAAAAGATAATATTGTGGAAAATATCATCAAGGTTAAATACATCTTAAACTGGCTCAAAATGTCCGGCTCTACTTCAAAACTATTTGTTACATTAATTGTTGAACATAAAATTCAGGAGCATTAACAAGCTGTAAGTGTGATAATGCAGGTGAGTCAAACATACATTATAAAATCAGATTTCATGAAGCTATAAAGCATGAAACCTACAAAGAGGTAAGTTAACCATTATTTAGAAAGACTTGGGGGCATATCAGCAAGGGGCCGCGATACAATTATCGCCACTTCAGCGTCCGTTTTCGGGCGAAAAGCGCCGATAATTGTATCGCACCATCAGCATGGACACGCTAGCGAGTGTTTCTATGCCTCTGCGCCCTTTCCCTTAACGCCCAGCTTTGCATCTCTAATAATATGCAAAGTGGTGGTTCCTCACCAAAATAACGTTGGAAATGGCGCTAACAGACCTTTCTCCTATCAGCAATCTGCTCGCTAACCTGCCCAGCGATAATAAAAGTAGCGCTAACCACGCTTATTGCAGGTTTCACTGCGCCTGCTTTTAATCTTACCTAGCCATTGTGTCCTATGGGAGGTGGATACTTTGGCTAAGCACACCCGGCCCTATCAAAAAGGTTTGCCATAGCGCTGTGCTATTATCACTGGACTTGCAGCGATAATTGCACATTTGCCCTCTATCACCGGATTTTTTATCACTGTTGAGATATGCATTGATAATAACGCATTATCTCGGCGATTATATCCGGCGATAGCCGGCGTTAAACAAATTTGCGCTAAGCGCACTGCGATGTTTATCGCAGTATGTTGTAGATATGCCTGTTGGGGCCATATTATCAAGACCGGCAATAACATTATCGCCGCTTTAGCGGCAGGAAACTGCCGCTAAAGCGGTGATAAGGGGCTTGATAATATGCCGCAGAGAATTCCCATAGAAGCCCATGTTCACACCAGAACCTGGGCTTCTGTGGGAATTCACAAGGGCATATTATCAAACCCTTTATCGCCACTTTAGCGGCAGTTTCCTGCCGCTGACGCAGCGATAATGTTATCGCCGGTCTTGATGATATGGCCCCTCGTGTTCTAGATGTTGGCGGCATGCTCCTGGGAACCGTTGTTTAAGAATAACTCAACAATAACCATGAAAACAAACAACGAATAGCGAATACAACCTGCTTGTGATAGGAGTTTTCAAAGTTATAACACCCGCCACAAGTTCTTGAGCAAAGTGCAAGATAAATTCTATTTTACTGCAAGTCTAGAATTTTTTTAATTGATACCTGCCACAATATCTAAAGGGTTTTAGCAAAAGTGAGCACCGTATGTTGAAGTGATTTGGGGTAAGAAGTACATTATCTTTTTTTGAGGTTGTAGTTGTATTCTGAGTTTGTAATTGCAATAAATATGTTATGAGTCTGACCAGTTTTGCCTCTATTAAAATGGGTCTGCAACTAGGTACCAAGTATAGTTATGAAAAGGACGTATTGTGATTGTACATGCCAATTTGTGATTCAGTACCAGATGTACTGGTGAACCACATCCTCCCACAGCCCTTCCTTGTAATTGGCAGCCAGGAGGAGGATCCTTGGCCGACTGATGAAACTTCCTCGTTATCCACGATTCAATACTGTCCATATCTCTAAAGGGTTATTTTTTAATCAACAAGATTCACCCTCAAAGATGTTTTCATATGTCTATCAAAATGGGAAAATGGTATGGCCTAATGAATGACAGCACTATACATTGAACAGACATGTCTTTTTACTTTTTTTCCAACAAACAACAAAAGGTCGACACCAGCAGCTGGAGTTTATTCAAATTCAGATTGAATAGTTACTGTTTGTAGAAAGTGAAAAAATTTGACTTTCATTTTAAACCCTACAAACAAGGGGCCCGATTCACAGAACTAACTTAAGACAAAATCCTAAACTTACTACCATTTTGGTATTCACAGAAGGCACTTACTCATTTTGGTATTCACAGAAGGCACTTACTCATTTCGGTATACACAGAAGTTAGGAGTCCTAACTTTAGGACTCCTAAATGCCTTCTGTGAATACCGAAAGTCTTAAAATTAGGATTTTTCTCAGTTTAGGAGTCCTAAAGTTAGGACTCTTAACTTTACTACTACTAAACTGAGAAAAATCCTAATTTTAAGACTTTCGGTATTCACAGAAGGCATTTAGGAGTCCTAAAGCTAGGAGTCCTAACTTTACTACTACTAAATTGAGAAAAATCCTAATTTTAAGACTTTCGGTATTCACAGAAAGCATTTAGGAGTCCTAAAGTTAGGAGTCCTAACTTTACTACTACTAAACTAAGAAAAATACTAATTTTAAGACTTTTGGTATTCACAGAAGGCATTTAGGAGTCTTAAAGTTAGGACTCCTAACTTCTGTGAATACCGAAATGAGTAAGTGCATTCTGTGAATACCAACATGAGTAAGTGCCTTCTGTGAATACCAAAATGGTAGTAAGTTTAGGATTTTGTCTTAAATTAGTTCTGTGAATCGGGCCCAAGGAATTTTGAACCATATACCTTTGGAACAAGTGGAGATTCGCCAAGAGTACATGGTTTGAAAATCTTTCCAAAGAAAGAGAGATGGGAGGAATGGAAAATCTGATGCAAAAGGCAAGCAGCTTTAAAAGAGATCCACCTGTCCCCAGAGAGACAATGCAGTGACCTGAGCTTGGTCAAGGTTTGATCTCAAGCCAAATAAAACTCTTGCTGCAGCCAAGAGTCCCGCATAGACGACACTGCAGAAATCTTAGCAGGAACAATCAAAAGCAATCCCCCTCCTTACTGTCGGTGTGAAATTCAGGGTGACTGCACTTTCTTTCTCTGAAAAACAGGGTGTTGACACAATCTTACAAGACTCAGCAAGCTCTGTATTAATCTTGCTCCCTCGGTTCCACACTACTCCAACAGGGGTCGGAGAGGGTCCTACAGAGGAGGGCCACAGATCTGAATCCGGATCACTGAGAGATTTCTTTGTCAGAGGGGTCTCAGACTTTCACAGAGTCAGCTTCAAACTGGACATAGCTGCCAAGTCGCCCAGGTCAATGTGTGATATGCTGCTCCAGTCCAGGTTTTTTTTCTATGAATACTGGGACATGTAGTCCTGTTTTATCTTGGCATAAACACGACTATAAGTCCCAAGAAAAAACTTGGGGGCATATTATCAAGCCAGGCGATAAAATTATCGCCGCTATAGCGGCAGAAAACTGCCGCTAAAGCGGTGATAATGGGCTTGATAATATGCTCTATGGAATTCCAATTGAAGCCCATGTTAGACTCCTTCACATCTAACATGAGCTTCAATTGGAATTCCATAGAGCATATTATCAAGCCCATTATCGCCGCTTTAGCTGCAGTTTTCTGCCGCTAAAGCGGCAATAATTTTATCGCCGGTCTTGATAATATGCCCCTTAGACTGGAGCAGCATATCACGCATGGACCTGAGAAAACAACTTGCATTAACCCCCCAACAGACCTTCTCTAGTGCTGAAGGGACTCTCTGAGCACACACTTCCTCTTCACTCACGAGGGTAGACATTATCTGTGTGTCATCAGGGTACCTGTGAAAGAGCCAGCCCTGCACAGGCAGCAGATGAGCCAGGGATGGAATAAAAATGGAATAATACAGGTGGACGTGAGGAGTCCAGAGGAACTCTGCCGGGGACTAGTCCAGAAGCCAACGTGATTGGCCCAGCCTGAGAGCTTTATGACAAATAAGATTTTATCCAATGAAGTGCTGAACCTCGAACAGGAGATCTGGGGCTGCCTTAGACATAGTGACCACACCGTCATCCGCTCCACTCAACACGTATGCACAGACGTCACCCAAAGATTACACTGACACATTCATTATGGGTGAAGAACTGCTGCAGGTTTATTTCATACAACATAAGTATGACGATAGAGTGGGTTATCTTACGGGCGATCCAGGGCAAGCAGCCCCTCGCTGCTCCGCCCGCCTTGCGAGCCAGCACGCACAGTGGGTCGATGCCCGGCAGTGCGGCACATTTTTTTCAGATCCTCCTTTGGATCACGTGATCTGTCTAATACTCCCGCCCCTTTTAACGGGGGCGGAGCGTGTTATGGCACACACCCGGTTGGTCAGGCCCCCCAACTGCCCGAAGGACTAACGGGGCGCCGTCGCGGTCTTCCCAGAACCTCCTTCGGCTCCCGGACCTTGGCTCGGGCACCCTTACTGTGCCGGACAGGGGTACCCTTACAGTACCGACTGTCGCAGAGGTACCCTTACTGTACCCTTCTGCCTCCAGATCGCCCTGTAACTCCGCCTGCAACACAAGAAAAAAAAACATAACATTCCAGTTGCGCGCGGCCAGGAGTGTACACAGGAAGCAGAGGGCGAACTACGGGGGCGGGAAGCTTAAATAGGGCCTGGCCCCGCCCAGCGGCCCGCCTCCCCCAGCAATGCCCGTTGGGGCCTCCCCTCCCCAAGGCGCGGCCTCTCTCTCGAGAGAGATGGAACAGGGAATGGGGGGGAGGCTCCGACGGGTGGCCACTAGAGAGCTGCCCTGCTGATGTCCCCCTGCGTGGGACGCGGGCAGCGGCAATCTGCTGGTCGATGGAATCAAATGCAGCTGACAGATCGAATAACACCATGGCAAAAATATCATCTCAGTCCTGTGTTAGCGTCACTTCCGGATCCTTGGTGGTCTTTTTCAGTGGAACTATGGGGCAGATTCATGAGGCCCGTTGCGCCATCGGAACGTCACTTTTTGTGACTTTCCGTGGCGCAGAAGCCTGCGTGATATTTATCAGGCAGCACTGAGCCACTTTTTTTGGCTCAATGCTGCCTCATAAATATCAGTCCCTTTAACGCAGTGTTCTGCGTTAAAGGGGCGTGCAATGGGTGTTGCTGGGGGCGTTCCCAGCAACACCCATGGCCTTTTGACACTGCCCCAGATTTACGAGAAATCGTAAATCTGAGGCAGCGCCAAAAGCTTCCGCCTCCCCAGGGGAGGCGTAAGGGAGGCGCAACGGGGAGAAATATCTTTATTTCTCCTTGTTTTTCCTTTTTCTATGTGTGCTGCATTCTGCAGCACCCATACAAAGAGGAAAAACCTCTTGTGATTATTTTTGTACAGAAAGGTTTCCCTACCTGTACAAAAATATTCATCTCCGCAACGCAGGCACCCTTGCACCATGGTGCAGAGGTGCCTGCGTTGGCGCAGGCAGCCCATTGTGCGCCGGCGCAGGGGAAAAGGACAGGAATGCGCCGCATTTTATAGATACGGCGCATCCCTGCCCTTTTCTTTTGCCGTAGGGAAGCGCAGCAGGAAGGCCTGCGGCGCTTCCCTACGGCAAAACCTCATAAATCTGCCCCTATTACTGTAAGCCTTGAGCTGCATGAGTGGGCGGCAGATGTCCGTCTCTATAATATCTCTGGCATAACAGGAGGCCTTGCCTCGGTGTTTTGTATTTGGTTGTCTGTTTCCGAGTACTCAAGAACCAGTTGTAACTTGCCTTCTTTTAGCCGTTTCCAAGCCTTTCCTGCACAATTTCCAAGCCTCTTTCTTCCTGCAGCGCAGCAGACACTGTAGATCTATAAATATCAGAGTCTGTCCCCGTCAGGCAGGGGAGCTCCGCCTGACATCTCCTGGACCTGTCCAGCAGCGCACAGCCACCGAGCTTGAAAAGAGGCATCGGGGTTTGTTTTTATGCTTGGCGGCAAGAAAAACAACTACACAAAAGAGCGAGGGAGCCAAAAACTGCAAACTTCAGACGTCTCGCCCTGTGATGAAAGGCTGTCTGCTCCGAGGACGAGATGAAAATTCAACACCCATTTAGCATGCCAGGAGTGGCAACCAGAGTTGAAGCTGACAGATTCCAATGACAGATGCTGCCAGATGAGAGACAGCGGCGCCACAGATGCTGCCGGCTCTGACGTGGGTCCGCAGCGACTGTGAAATGACAGCAAACCTGCCTTGTATGCTTTCTAGATGTGCCCTGATAGTAATTTAGAGCGAATTCTAGGTCATGGTTAACACCAAAGAATGTAATGATATGACAAATAATAAAAGATCATTCTAACACTAAAATAAGCATTTCTGACATTGATTTACCAAAGTATTACAAATCCTTTCATTGCTACTTTATTGAGTGTCTTCCACATGGAAATAAGGATCCAGTATGTGTTCTGATTTATTGATGGTCATATTATTATTGAAGAAACTCGCTCGTTTCTTCGATTGCTTGGATTAAAATCTTTAAGTAACATCATGTTGTAAGGCAGTGCATGAAACACACAAAAGGTGATGGGAGGAATGCTTGCAATTTGTCTAACACCTGCTGATCGCTGGGGGTAGCATCCCAATCCATCGTTCTTTTGCTCACTATGCCACCCCAATTTAGACCCAGCCATATGCAAATCAGTCTTGACCCTGCTCCTCATGGGAATAGTCCACCCCAAACTGTCATGCCAGGTCCTCCCTGGCCCGGAAACAGGCACCCTGGACGTTTACGGGGTTTATCAATCATCATCCAGGCTAGCTTGAGTCCAGTGACACAGTGAGCTTGAGACACGCGTTTGGGCATAGCCATAACACTTAGGGCGGTACATGAAACACACAAAAGGTGATGGGAGGAATGCTTGCAATTTGTCTAACACCTGCTGATCGCTCGGGGTAGCATCCCAACCCATCGTTCTTTTGCTCACTACACCACCCCAATTTAGACCCAGCCATATGCAAATCAGTCTTGACTCTGCTCCTCATGGTAATAGTCCATCCCAAACTGTCATGCCAGGTCCTCCCTGGCCCGGAAACAGGCACCCTGGACGTTTGCGAGGTTTATCAATCATCATCCAGGCTAGCTTGAGTCCAGTGAGACAGTGAGCTTGAGACCCGCGTTTGGGCATAGCCATAACACTTAGGGCAGTACATGAAACACACAAAAGGTGATGGGAGGAATGCTTGCAATTTGTCAAACCACTGGCGATCGCTCGGGGTAGCAACCCAACCCATCGTGCTACAGCAAAATGTGGGCCCAATTCGCAGAAGTCTAATATCTATTCTCCGTGGGTTTAGTTGCAAGGTTGGAGTCGATTTCTGACTTGCTTGGGACTCACAAAGAATCTGTGGTGTAGTCTGGCGCATATATATAAAAGGCATAGATTTCAGAACTACAATTGCTTATGAAAATGTATTCCTGCACAGCACAATTAACAAAGTGGTTTTTACAGAATAACTCTACTGTATGTGCGTAACGGTTGAATTTACATGTACAAATGTCGATGTGCACATAAAATGAATGTTCGCTCATAAATTAATTTAACTTACACGTACAATTATATCAGTATGAAATGCACATCTATGGTGATATTTTAAGTGTGAGAAAACCTACTTATTGGTAGGTGTAGTGGTTAATTCTTAGTGGGATACACTGCAAAGCATGTGAACACCCACATACTCCCATGTTTGTGGATATCCACACAATTTTGTAGGCAGGTTCCCACTCTAAATATTCTCCTAATTCCACTCTAGTCTAGTGTAGTAAATGCTTACTTTGGGTGGGAAAGTGAAATCAACACCTCCAACATAGTTGGTGACTAGGGATATAGAGTTTTAACCACAAAGAGAAATTATTTCCACGTTGAGAAACAAAAAAGGCTTAAAACTTAAAGGCCCATTTGTGTCACATTAACATGTGCATAAATGTACACGATGAGCATTTTTACATAAAGCATAAACCATACCACATTCGAGTAACATGAAATGCATAAAGAATCCCACAACTACGCTTCGAAAACTGCGACGGTAACAGATTCGCAGAAAGATATTTAAACCCTATGTAAAGTTGATGGTAGTGTGAAATGTAATCTAAAAGTAGGAGGAAACAGAGGAGTGCATTTCAGACAACTTTTGTGAGCCAGGCATGCAAGTGTTCTAAAAGGTGGAAAATCTGCACGATAAAATGTGGATGAGTACCCTTATCTTCTTCACACTGGCCTCCTTCTTAAATATTTTGTTTAACTTAAGGAAAACATAGTTTCATAAATACATTTTGCAAGTCTAAAAACACAAAATCTGTGTTTACAATCACAAACATATTTGCTAATAAACGTATTGTTACACCAGCATGGTGTAATGTGTTGCTGTGTGTAATATTATGTTTTAAAAAGGCCCATGATGTGAGCTTTCCAAGTAGAGGATGCCTTGCCTAAGTAGGTGAACATCAACACACTTACACAATTAGAGCTATGCCAAAAATATTTACTAACACATTTCCATTCAGAATACTATTGGATATTTACTGCTATTAACAGAAGAAGTAAATACATTTCTGGGATGAGAATGAGCAGCAAGACCTCTAAGATAGATAGGGTAAAGGATTTATTCACGGAGAAAATGTTTTCCCTGTTGAATAATTAATAGTAGTTAGTAAGAGCAACAGTGCCTTGGTGTCCCATCTATGTATGTGTGAATGTACACTTGTGATTACGTACCTACAAATATAGGACCTGATTCACAAAAGTAAACTCACTGTAGGAAAGTAGGATCTGCTTTTATGGTTACCCCCACTTTTTACCTGGTGCTATGCTGTTTCTGACTTGTCTGACTGGGATCCTGCTAATCAAGACCCCAGTCTCTGTGTGTCCTCCCTACATTGATATGGTAAGTACTTAGGTACATCCCAGATTGGACACTGGTGTACCCTTATAAGTCCCTAGTATATGGTACTTAGGTACCCAGGGCATGGGTACCCCGGAGGTCCCCCATGGGCTGAAGCATGCATTATGCCACCCATGGGGGATCACTCAAACTGTAACTACAGGTCTGCCATTGCAGCCCATGTAAGCTGGTGCTGGCACCACTTACAACAGATATACCTTTCCCTATCTGAGGTCACTGCACTTAAAACCTATAAGTCACCCCTAAGGCAGACCTTTCAGTCCTGAAGGCAGGCTGCTCGGATCTAAGTGTGAGGGTGCCCCAACAACCTTTGGAGTCCAGTCTCCCGGGTTGTAAGTGCATCAGCCATTACGATACATAGAGTGGCCATGCGTCATTACGTGATGACCATCTCTGAACTGGCTGTAACAAACCCTATCATGTTTTGTATCAAACATGTTGGAATCGTACCTCCCACACTGTAAACAGTGTGGGAGGTATGATTCCATGCACTGTAAAGCTTCTCCGCGAGGCCCTCAGTGCTCCCGGTACCAGCCTTCCAGACCCGGACAACACAACATGGCTGCTGCCGTCCAGAGACACGATTCTGCCCTCTTGCTGCTGAGCCAAGCTCGAGCAGGGGTAGCAGAACAATAGGTATCCTGTCACAGGGAGGTGTGACCACCTCCCAGACAGGGTTTAGTGTATTGGGGCCGGGTGGGAGCGCTTGCCAGCGCCACTTAGTCAGCTTGAGGGGCACATTTGGTACATTCCATTCATAGCCCAGTTCAAACCAGCTCGGGAAGCCGTTGGCTCTTGCTCTGGCGCAAAATTGGACAAATGGACATGGGAGTATCCTCTCCACTGTCCAACCCCTCGCATAGGAGAAAACCCTGAATCATCCCAACCATTTCCCTAGGGTACTTAAGGGCTTACCTGTAAGTGGGACCCTAGATTCTTTGTGGGACAAGATTCATTTCAAGACACCACTTCTTCTTCAACCAACTGGGCACTCTGGACTTCATTGGACTTTGCTCTAGGCATCATGACTGCAGCTATGAAGACTCCTGCTGCTCCTGGTCTTGTTACCCTACTTGTCTGCTGCAACGTCCGTGCCTGTGTTCCATACAGGTACCTTACAAGGCCTGTGGACACCAAAATAAACAAGCTCCCTCGTGACCTATATTCTCTTTCCTAAGATTCAAATAATGAATTCTAACATGGGCTGTTCATAAAAACAAACCTAAATAAAAATCATTAACTTGTATACCTTGCTATTAGTTTAACTTTGTTTTATTTTCTTGCTTTTCATCAGGATTCTTATTCTATCATCCTTTCTTTTAATCATTTGAACATATCAAAGGTACATATTTACAATATACTAAAAAATCTCTACAATACAAAATTATTTCTTCATATAACAACATATTCAACCCCAGATAGAGAACCAACACAAATATACCAGTCAAAACTCATACATTCAATTCTCATATACTACATACATATCCCATTCACAATCACATATATCTGTACAAACTGAGACAAAATGTTGGTTTCAGTCTCTGTGACCGTTTTCAAGACCACTGCATATAGCAGGGTTTAATTGGCCTTGGTCAACGCGTTTCGGTGGCATACGAAGAAAATAGGCACCACCTTCATCAAGACCCGCCAGATAATAAACCAGTGTTCTCTACACTCTGGGGATTCTAACAATAATTATCCACCCTGAGGTATATGAAATACCCCCGATTACATAGGAGGGCACCCGCTTCCCAAAAATTCAATGTTGTGTAACAAGATGAATGTCGATACCAGTCTGTTGTCAACAAGCTACTCCTTTGAAGGTTATTTTCAAGGTGTCATAATGTCGTTTTCTTCTCGTTATTTTTTTATAAAAACATCGTCGTTCCATCTCAAAATCAGATAAATAAGCATGTTTCATATAGTGTGTCAAAGTAGAAAGCAGCGATCGAGCAAGCAACCTGCCGGTGTCTTGACATCCAAGACACCTGAAGGAATCTCCCTTGAAGTGAAGGAGTCACTTTCCTGCATCTGCAGACACCACAACGAAGCTGACTGGTCTGCTGACCCTGGCCTCCTATGGACTCCAAAAGGCTCAGCAACACAGGTAGTGCTTCTTCACATCTCTCGAGTCATGCCCTGTCCTCTCACTAAGTTTGAGGCCAGTATACCTCATCAGAGCCCCAGGAACTGATCCCCGGTGCACCGCATCGACTTGCTGTTGCAAAGGCTTGTTGGCTTCCTTCGTCCAAGATCTTCGGGTTCCAAGTAGCCCCAACCTCAAACATCTCCTGCAACCAAGATCTTCTTCCTCCCTGCATCACTTGCACCGTGGACCTGCATCTTTGGTGAGCTGCTCAAGGTCCTCTTGTGACTCCATGTCTCCGGCCTGTGGGTCCTCTTGAGGGTCTTCCGTGATTTCTGTGGGCTCCCCCGATTGTTCGGGGGCTGCCCTGACTCCCCTTCTTGTGGTCAGTGACCTGGACCTTGCTGGTGCTGGCACTGCACCTTCTTCGCTTTCCACTTTGTTTGCACTTGCCAAGGCGTGTTGGTGTTCCCGACAGACACCGACCCCACAACTCTCGACATCCGACATGAGACAGCTCGTGAACGGCTCCTGGTCTTCCACAGCATCGCCGGATCCTCACAGCTGCAGCTCCAAGGTCACCATCAACACTCCTGCGACACCCGACATCGGTGGGCATTCGTCTTCCGTGCCTCCTGGTCACTCGTGAATGGCATAGGCTCTGTACCCTGTGCTTGCAGGTACTTCTTATCTTGAATCCACCTTTGGGTTCCACCGGACACTTTCACCTTCTCCAGCAGTAGCATCGTCCTGAAGTCCTCCATTGAGTTTGATGGCGGTTTCTGATGCCACTGCACACCTATGCACCTGGCTTCCATCATGCAGGTATCCTGGTTTCTAGGGTATGCATGGGTGGGGTGGCTCTCCAACGTTCAGTCATCCACTGGATTTCGTCAGGGTCCACTGGGAAGGGTCCTTCTTCTTTAAAATACAACTGTGACTTACCCGTTGACTTATATTGAGAACGCGGTCATGTTCCCACACTGCACACGACCACATATGACGTTCCTAGATACTCACCCTGGGTGGTTCCTTGGGCCCCCCGCACTTCTACGTCTTCTGGGTACATTCTTGACTCAAGTCGTGGTTCACATACCACTAATTTAGTATATGGTTTGGTCTCCCCCTGGTGACCTCTGTGTATTTGTTGTACTTACCTGTTTTTATTGAAAAGTACTGTGTGCATTGTGTATATCTCCAGTTAGGAAATATCTGTATGTGTTAGTGAGTGTCTTATAATAAATACATATTTTTATTAATACACTGTGTGGCTCTTTCTCACTTATTCTATATCAATAAGATTATGCTTTGGTAAAACAAGCTGCTTTCCACTCCTTCTGGACTAAGCCTGAAGACTGCTCTCAACAGCTACCACTTAGAGAGCTTTCTAAGGTTGTCTAAGACCCCTAAAATCTCCATAAGGGTTGTCTGGATTGGTGCCCACTTACATAAGTGTGCACCATACACCAAGCCAGCTTCTCACACTTACACTTTTGTGTAAGTTGACTATTTGTTTGGTATTCATCAAACTACACGTTAATAATAAGTTTATGACTGGGGAGACTGCATTTGGGGCGGATTACTCATCATATAAAAAGATAGGACAAGGTCTACAAAAGTGGAAGTTTTCCTTTGTGAATCAGGCCCATAACTTGGAATTCACAAGTAATTCATAGAATTCTCAGACAATTGCATCCTGCCAAAAAGGAGAAAATTTACTCAAAACATAGTCATAGGCCTATGGATCAAAATTTCTGAGGAAGGACGTTTTAAACTTTTTTAAGAATCAGGTACAGGCAAATGATTTATAGCCACGGAAACCCCCATTAAGCTCTTACTCTGTGAAACAAAGAGTCGTTTTTCCCCTTTCTTCATTCACCCTTTTAGGGGGTACATTTGTATGTATTTCTAAGGTGAGAAGTTGCCTATAAAACTTTTGTGAATACCCCCAAATGTACAAGTTTGTGAGCGTTAACTGATTTTTTAGAGAAACACTTTTCTAACACCCTCTCACAAGACCAGAACCGTAGGTTCATAATTGTGAAGAATCTTGTATACTGGCAAATTTTCAACCGCCATAAGTGCAATTTGTGATCATAAGTTTCAGAAATCCAGGAATTTACCACCCAAATTAATTTTTGCACACCTATGTATTGCATAGGCACCTAAACAGTTTGAGAATTAAACTCGAAGGGGCATATCAGCAACAACTGGCGATAATTATCGCTAAGTGCACTTAGCGCAAGGATAATTATCGCCGACTAGCGTGGATTTTTATCGCTGAGATAGCGTGCTATTAGCAACGCTTATCTCAAAAGCGATAAAAATCCTAGCGCTAACTGCCTAACGTGAGATTATTGCCGGAAACCCAGCGATAATCTCATGAAATGTGGCGTTAGCTTGTTGATAGGGCCCCACAAACTTAGCCATGATATCCACCTTCCATAGGATATCATGGCTAAGTCAGTCCTGAAGCAGGCGTAAGGAAAGTAGCGATAACAGGGGTTAACGCTACTTTTCGTGCCGCTATGCTTCATAGCGTGGGGCTTGATGATAGGAGAAATGTCGCTTAGCGACATTTCCAGTGGCGTAACGCAAGTTTAAGGGCCCCCCCTGCAATGTACACAGAGGGGCCCCCGCTCCGGATTTAATCCAGAGCGTGCAGCTTAAGTACCGTGCTGAGGGGGCCCCCTGCAGCTCAGTGCCCCCCGCACCACGGGGGATGCGGGGACTGTGTTACGCCCCTGGACATTTCTCCTGTCATGTCAGGTCAGGAACGCCCACTTTGCATCTCATTAGAGATGCAAAGATGGGCGTTAAGATTTCGTGCGCTAATGCAAGGTTTCACACATTAGCGTGACTTTGCTAATTAGGCGATAAAATTATCGCCGCTCTTCGGCCGAAAACGGCCGCAAAAGCGGCGATAATTTTCTATCGCCGGCTTGTAAATATGCCCTATAGTTTTATAAGCAATGGACGGACATTTCCAGTGGAATTTGCATTCTCCCATAATTAAATTGCTGTTCTAAATTCATAATACAGAAGTTTCTCTCTGATGTTTCTTGGCATACAACAAACTTATTTTTTTGTTTTTTTTTTATTTCTGGGGGCCTGCATTTTCTGCATGTCTCTAAATTCCTTACTACAGGAGACTTGTGATGTCTCTAGTAATCCGAAATAAAGAAATGATTTAGCAGCTCAACTGTAGTAACGTATTACAGTTGAGTTCTGATATCATAATGCCTGCTATCGCAGCCATCAGCCAAGGGGAAAATAAAGTAGTTGAAACTGCAGTTTACACAGTGTATACAAGAACAGGTTTTCATTCTTCTGCTCCGTTTTTCTAGATGAACAGTGATCAGCACAGATGATATTTATGGCAACATGTTGATTTTATGCAAGCTTTAGGTGAATATAGGAAAGATAGAATATCTCTGCATCTCTCCACACAGGCTGAAAAAGATGAGCAAGAGTTTTCTGTTTTGAATCTGACATGTATTAAATTGTTTCTAATATCTTTTGCATAAAATATGTAACTATTTTTTAGTGTGCTTAATTTTGCACTACAGAGTCTACTTTTACTCTACATGTCTGCAAACATCCTCTCTGTGGAGCAATACAGCAAGCATATGTGGGAAGGGCGATGGTGTAACTGTGTTTAATAAGGATACTGCAAGTCAATTGAGAATTACATGACCTTATAAAGGAATTTAGCTTTTGACCTTTCAACTATATGGTCACAGAACTTCTCGGTGACTTGCAATATCCTTATAATATGCGTCAGGGGGTACTTTATCCCATATATTAAATGTGGGCTAGGATGTAAAGGAATTCAAAACACTATGTAATGTTAAGGATCCAGGATAACCTAATGCAATTGTTTGGCACCTTCTTCCAATCCAGTCTTTTTTTATTTTACAACTATCTATAATCTAGAACCTTAGGTCACTTCAGATGCATTAAATCTTTAATTAAGAACCCACGATAAGGTCCTGGTGATCCCAATGATATTGAATTATTTGCATATAAAAGCTAGAAAAACCAAAGAATTACTAGAAAACTATTAAGAATGCAAAGAAAATCTAAATTGACAGTAACTGTATGTATGACATGATAAAATAAAGCAATAATAAACATTGATGGTCTGGGAGATAGATTAATCTAAGGTGAGGGCAGCATTTCCACCAACTCCTTCTGGTATAGAAAGAGAATGTACAGGGATGGTAGCTTTGACAATCTTATTAAGATTTATGTATTCATTTTAGATAGCTTTGGTTAGGCAGAGCTAAACACAGTGTCAGTGGCAAACACAGTCCGAGCAGTGCTTTGCTCTGTGTGGCAGACATTGTTGGAAAACGAGGCATTAGTTTTGAGGCCTGCACAAATAATAGGTCTACATTTGTCCTTAACTGGGAGCCAAACACCCCATTGTAGCACTTGACTCTCAGAGGGTAGCATTGCAGAGCAGTCTAAGGCTTACTCAAGGGAGATGGAGTGGGAAAGTAATCACCATTTACAGTTACGCAGAAATAACACTCAATAATTGATTATCCAGTCTGTACATTTCTTTATAAAAAGGAAGAGTACATTTATTACACACACACTACTCAATACTATGCATCAATTTACAAATATACATAAGCTGTTGGAAAAACTTCTTGACATTGCGTAACATTCCCACCCCTCCCGCAGGGGGGTCTAGTACCACCACTCACATGTATGAACATCATCTTGCCCCCAAATGCAGTGGGTTGACCATAACCTGGAGCGCGGGCCCTTCCCACTGGCACCACCCCAGGGATGGCATACCCCATTATTACAACAAGTATTTATAATGGGAACACCTGCCATAGTGACAAATAACCCTGACTGAGAGCATCTCATGCTGACCATACAGTATACACACTTAACTCACAGCAGCTGACAGTCTTGTTGTTCAACTAATGCAGTAGTAAAAAAAGAATACATTTCTAAGCATTACTTAGAATGATTATCCTATCTGTTAAAATGAACAATGCAAGCCAATCACAGTCATTAATAGGCATCACATATACAATCACATGCTTATGCAATTACAACCAGGTGCCCTAGCAAGAATGCCTAGCAACATATTTCCAAATTACTTATCATTTCACATCTTACATGTGACTTCCAGTCCCCATAAGGAACACCATTTGTAAATGCACCCCCTGTGCAATTACACCTTTCCACCTCTAGGGGAAGTCTCTATGAAGACAATCCAGGTTCAGCCTTTCCCACCTCTGTGCAGTCCTGTACATCAGCACCACACTGTAGAAGAAAAGTTTCAGCCTTAGGTAAGCTTTAAAACATGGCTGAACCCTTGAAGGGCTATTTCCTTTAAGTCTCTAGTAACTAAGGATGGGAACTTTTCACTTTTGTGCTGGGGGAGTGTGCGTTGCTCCTGCAGCTCCCCCTGCACCCTTGCAAATAAATGGTGGTGACCCCATCTTCCTGTGGTCACCACGCGCTGAAAACTATCAGGTTTGCTTTTTAGATGGGCTAAGACCAGCAGGGCATTATGGAGCGCTCTTTCTGGGAGCACGCATATTCTAGAAGCGCCTCTCCCGCTTTTTCCGGGGAGAGCTAGGCTGCTTGCGTTGGTGGCCTCATGCCTCATCTTCACTACCTCGGGGGGCCTTGTCCCACCTGGGCACCCTGCATGTAAGTAAGGTGGAGGGCAGCTCTGGGAGCCCACACCCAGCTGCTTTCGGCGGCTCCCCAACTGGCCAGCATACTCGTGTGCTGCCGCAGGAGCTGGCCTTTCATTCTGGTCAGTCCACTCCTGCAGGCAGACGAGGACTCTGCAGCCAGCCGGGCAGGGCCTGAGGGAGAGCAACAGCACTCCCCCTCTTTCCTCCCGACAAGGGGTAGTGCGACAGCACTGTCCCCTCCTTCCTCAAGCATCTGGGGCCCAATATTGAGTCCTGGGCCCCACCCACCTTCACGAGGAGCGCAACGGCAATCCCCGACTTCTTCTTATGCGAGGCCTGGATTTGGGTCCCGGGCCCCTCAAACATCTTCAAGAGGGGCGCAACGGTGCTCCCTGGCTTGCTCTTTGGTTGGCCCGGAGATGGGGTCCCAGGCCCCTGGAACCTCCCCTTCAGTTTTCATCGGGTCCAGTGTGGCTCCTGGGCCCCTGGGGACCATTTCACTGGAGCGCAGCCGCGCTCCCCGACTTTACTTTGCGGTGGCCCAGGATTGAGAGCCTGGGCCACGTAGGCATCTTCACAGGGGGCGCGACGGCGCTCCCCGGCATCACCTTCTTCTAAAGGCAAACCCCCGGGACCTGGTGCAGCCCGGGGGCACATCAGAGACTGGCGGCAGAGCCCCACGCGCTTCGTTGTCGGTCCATTTATAGGTCAAAGGTCACCTACCTTCTGGGGGATAATTCTCAGCCCTCATGGGGCTGATTTCAGCAATCTTGGCCTCTTCTCGCTCTTGGTGGCCAGCCCTAGCCACCGAGATCACTTCCCGCTGCCCTCCTGGCCTCCAAGAGGGTGAACTCAGAAAGGAGCTGTCTTCACTGATTCCCTGCACCAGACTTTCACCTGGCTCTCCTTCTGGGCCTCTCTTCTCCTTGTCTCCTTGCACAGAGGCCCAGGCTTCCTCTTACTGGCCCTGGACTCCCTCAAAGGCGCAGTCCAGAGTCCTGGGAAAGTCAGGGCGTTCCTCCTTACAAATGCCCATGGCGCCAGGCTCCGGCATCAGTCTTCCTCCGCAAGACCTTACCCCAGAGAGAGCTCCTCTTCCTGTGTGAGACCTTTTAAGAGAAATTAGAGGGGGCTGGTAGGAATGCGCTTCTGCCCTATACTGCAGCGACACATCACCTCTCTGCCCCTGATCCCTCCTTCTTGCACAGGCCTCTGGGATACTTCAAGATGGTATTTTCCAGGGATCCCATGCCACATGGTCTCTGAAAATCCCCCTTACACCCTTGCTGCCTTCATGGCACAGGCCCGGAGCAGGCCTGGTGCCTGGCACTGGGTGGCAGCTGCTGATTGCTTCCCTGCAGCTTCACTCCATCCTTCCTTGAGAATGCTTGCAGTGAAGGGCTAGGTCTCTGATGTTACCACTTGGTGAGGAAGGTAATTAATCCAGCCTGGCAGGGTCACACCCAGCCAAGCTCTGGTTCTGAGCTGAGTCAGAGGAATAAGCAGTACAGATACGGCCTTGGACTCAGTAGAGTAATTCTTTTTACACAACTTACCGTTTACTTTGGTGCATCTGGAGTTTGTAGGCCCTAGGGAACTGAAACTACCCCATATGGTCTCTGTCTCCATAGGAGAATAATGGAGTGTTCCTACAGTGAAACAGTAAAGCACAGTGACTATCCCTTACATGTGTCTCCCCACATTATAAGGCCTATTCCATATCACCACCCAACTCTGCATAGTCCCTTCCACACATTGCCAGCTCCTGGGCCGCGCACAACAGGAATCTCCCCTGCACAGCCCTTACATGATCTGAGGCAGACTTGCAGCTGCATGGCTATGTGCGTTCTGTCAGAAAACAAAATAACATTTGTAATGCAATAGGTTTCACATTTGCGAGAGTTTAAGCTTTTGGCATTGTAAATTACAATGCCTTTTATTTGTCTGTTTTGATAATTAACACATAAATAAAAGGCATTCTCATTTACAATGCCAATAGCTCAAACTTGTAAAGGTGAGACCCATTCAAAGAAGCGGCCGCATTTGTTCCGGGCTGTTCGGAAAGTGAAAGCACGCATAGAGCCTTGAATGTTGCAGGAAAGCACGTTGTGCCTGCAGTAGGAGAAACTCATTAAAGAAAATAGTTCTTACAGACTAAAAAAGACATACCTTGTAACAACCGAAGTAAAAGGGCCAGTCCTCATGGGAGGTTACAAATGAAGACAAGGTGGTACTAAGGAGGGACTAACAAGCCTATTAAGGAATCAGAAGCCAGAGTTTATGAAGGGTAATGACACAAGCCAATGACAAATGTGTGTGGGCGGGGCTTCTATTCCATACTCCAATACAGCATGCCGCAGAGCATCGCATGCGCGACTCAGGCTCGACCTAAGAACCGTCCTTTAAAAGGGACACCCCTTTAGCACTCTTTCATATGTTATAGACCCAGGGGTTCCTGTGTACTTGTATGTGTGCTCTGTACCACCTGTAGTGTGTTCTGTGATGTTGGTTTTCGCATCTGTATTTCTAATTGTTGGTGCTGTAAAGTGTTAGTGAATCATTTATTGTGAGCATATTTTGTTCGCATTAAAAATAGTTTTTAAAAAGTTACATTTAGAATGTGGAGTATGGTAATTTATTCCTCTGATTGATTTTAGACCTACTAAAAACTCTTCAGTTTTTAAGCTGTTGAAAACATTGAACTTTGATAATAGGCTTACCTGGTGAGTGAGTGCAATAATGCATCTGAAATAGGAGCTGCGTGGGTTCTAAGTTAGAAATCCTCGGTTCAGTGAGCCATTTTTCCTTCTCTGGTGATTAAATTGTGCACCATTGAATTGGGTAACAATAATGACGTGTTATTAGCACCAAGGCCACTTTGATAGTCAACGTTTGCTTTACAAATAGCCCTAATAGTACAATGCACTGCCATAGAACATAGTGAATGAGAAGAAGGGCTCGATTATATTGCTCACTAGCCCCATGCTCAGGGGCAGTGCATCCATTGGGGCGCTGGGGCCTTGCCCCACCTGGCCACATGGCCCCAACTTCCCCATTCATGTACCAGTAAGTACACATGCACGCAGCAGTTGCAACTCGCAAGCAAAAAATAAACAAACAGTTACTACTTGCGCGAGTCGATCCGCTCGTCACTGTCAGGCTGCAATAATCATCAGCGCTAAAGGGGAGGGGGGCGGGGCAGGCTGCGGCTGCAACTGCAAGGAAGACTGACAGCAGCGCTTACTAAAGCGCAGCTGCAATAGTGCGCAAGCTTGATTTTGGGCTGGTCATTTTGATGACCAGCCCAAACATGCGCACTACAGCCAGCCACCTCAGTACTACCATCCAGGAGAGGCGAGAGCGAGGGGGGAGTCGGGACCCGAGAGGCCGAGGGTTGCTCCATGCAGCGGTCTCTAATGGGCAGGCAGTCTCCGTGCCCTAGCCAATACTGGCGCTGCAGGATTGGCTAGGACCAATCAGCGTCTGGATTGGCAGAGTGACAGCGGAGCCTGAGCCTGTGAGGGCAGGCAATTAACATTGGGTGCCGCGCGTGGGTGGGTGGCACTGCCACAGCAGCCGCGCTGTGATTGGTCAGAATGAATCAGGGCCGGCACACGTCACCGCACCAGTGCCACATGACAAGTTGACACCAGAGACCTGGTGTTAGTGCCGCAGTGCGTACTGACTGTCTGCGTGTAGAGAGTCAGTGTGAGTGAGTCGAGACAGTGTGAAGACTGAGATCCTGATCATCCACGACCACGATGTTCTTCAGACTGTGCTTGTCACCTTTGTGTTCTTCTTGTAAAAAAGTAAGAAACTTTATGATAAGACACATTTCCAAATCCCATCTACTTTACTGTACTTCCCCTTTTATTAATTTTCTTATTATTCTTATTTTGCGTCGCACTCCTCCCTGTTATAAAGGCGTTTAGTGCCTTCACTTTCTTCGAATGCTTGCGACGTCGAGCCAAACAGCTCTTAATGGCATCGTTAAATGTCGCACAGTTCTTTGCAGTCTTGTGGTTGCTCTCGCTTTCCGTAATTGAGTCTGGTGACCGTGTAAGTAGGCATTCTTAAGTTGTTCTTGAAGAACTAAGCAAGACCTATAGGGTTCATTTAGATTGGTGTATTATTAACTGGGCATAGGCCGACAACTGGTGTGCGCCCTGTGACGCAGTATGCATGGTTTCCCCTGTCTCATTTAGAGAAAGGGTAACCGCTTGGTTTCCAATGCCAGAGCCTCATGCGTTTCCGCCATTGACAACCCCCAGCTGGCAGACCATCTACCACGCGCACGGCCTACTATGACTTTACCTAAGGGTTCATATACTCGACATCGGGTGCATGTCCCTACAGGCACAGCCCAGGGTCAGTGTGCTTGTAAACTCACCTCACACGTGGTCACATTATTAAACCTCGACAGTGAGTGACATTATAGTTTCTATAGCCTGTATTTTCCTCGGTACACACGAGGTCTTCTTACTGTACTGGGGCGGGCCTCTGTGTCTGTTTGTGCACACCCAGGCACCCCGATGCTCCCCAAGCACTTACAGACTTCCTAATTCTTTCTGTGCACGACCCCCTTCAACGCTCAAATATCTGGGTACTGATGTGTGCACACAGAACAAATCTCGCGGTACCCACACACCTTACCCTATCTCAGCTCACTGAAACAACAAATGTCAGTGTACACACATGTGCACCGTGTGTCAGTGCACTGATATACCACACCTCGCCGAATGCGGAGGTCACAATACAAGCTCACATCCCATGCAGGAGATGTCAGTGCACATACGATCAATAGCTTATCCCACTTCACAAACATGCCCTGTCACGGGGCACACACGCACAGGTGTGTGCACACATCTCAGGGCGTCCATTGGTCAGATCGTAGCGAACCCATGTACCGCATGTCAATGAAAACGTATGCCTAAGATCACTGCATGCAAACTGCCGCTCCCAGTGCAAAACACCACACGTTAGTACTCACAGTTATCATTTCACAATGCACACATATATAGGATACGGTAGGCAATATATACCATGTCTCACTGCACTCGTATACTAACATAACATAGCAAATTTGCTTGAAAATGCACCATTTCTCCTCTCTTTTTTCAAAATGTTCTCGGTGGTAGAACTCCCCCAACCCATCTTAGGTTGTTTGGGCTTGCTCGCTACGCTCGCTCGCTACGATGCAGTATGCCAATCATTTTACGCCTCACCACTTTCAAATGTCACCAGCCGCCCCTGCAGCCTTGCTTCTATATATCTTATGTTTTCGTTTCAGCCTGATGATCACAAAGGAGCATGGAGGCTGACCATCCATCAGAAGATGGAAGTTGTTCACTGCCAAGTCCAAGAATCCTTTGCATATGCAGTGATTTCTCTTGCACAACAGAAGATGTTAATATTTGGAAAGAAACCAGATTCTGCACTCTCTGCTTTTTTCATTGACTTAACTCTTATTGTGGTTTCATCATTTGCTGTCATCCGTTGCTCCTGTTGCTGCTGCTGCTGGATTAAGTAAATACTAGATTTATTAATCTTATTTAGGACAGTGCCTCTAATAACATTGCAAGAAATCCTTGATAGGGTGAACCACAAAAGTCAATAAATAAACCTACACTTCCCCCATGGATAACTTGGAACAAAAGCAGTCTGGTATAACGTTGAGGCAATGTGTAAAGTATTTCTGCAGTACTCAAACAGCAACAACACAGTGACAACACAACACAAGTAAAATCCCAAACTAATTTAGCAAAATAAAAAATATTTTAATAAATAAAATGACACCAAAATACATTATTTAGAACTGGAAATTTAAAATAGCACCCAAAAAAGCATAAAGTGCCAAACATTATCATCTGGTTGCACTCAAATGGGTCAAGGATAAGGTTTGAGGTAGACTGTGATGAAACACGGGTCAGATACATACACCAGATACGTCCCGGTGAAAAGTTTTACCTTTGGACTTAACGGCTCATTTCTGAGTATTGACGCACTGCTGCTGCAAGGTAGCGATGCATAAGAAAAGAAAAAATTCTGCTGCTTTACGACAGTTCCAAATGCCATGAATGCACTGTATTTATGATATGGTGAACCATATTGTAAGGTTCTGATAGAGTGCCACGTTATTCTTAAATTTGTAGGGGTGCATTATATTCAATGTTAGTCCGCACCCACATATTATTCGAATTAGGTGTGACATAGAAATTGTATTATTAGAATCGTTTAACATAGAGGTGATTAGAAATGTAACCATGATTATTCATAAAGAATAATGTCGTAGATCATTGCAAATGTATTTTAGTAAATGCATAATGTTTGATTTTATGTAATGCAACGTGTTAGATTAAAAGCGTGTCATGCTGACGTTGCACGTGTAGTCTGCTTATTCACGCATAAAAAGAATAATGAACTAATGCTCAAAGTGTGATTTAGAAGTGTGTTTAATAGTGTAAAGGCCTGATTGCATATACGTTTAAAGAGAAAGGCCTGTTCATTTCTTATGTTAGCTAACGTTGTAGGCCGAAAATGATTTCCCTTGGTAAAGGCTTTGGGTTTCAGGAGAATGGAAAATCTTGGAGAAGTGAAAGGTTTTTCGTTCCCATGTTTCTGTTGCAGGTGCAAGGACGTTTAGCTCGTTAGAGAGACTAGGTCTTTGTTTTAGGAGTTAGGATGGTACGAGAAGCCAACAGGGGAGTACATTGGAATTTACGGATGATACTTTCGGCGGAGAAGGTGCCTGGGACCCAAGGTCAAGCTAACCGTCGTTGAATGGAGTTCAAGTTTCACTGGAAAAGTACTGGGAGAAGACCTGGCTGAAGAGGTGTGCCGAAGGGTGTGTTCTACATTTTTGGGATTTTGTATTAGGGACAGTGCCACGAGGGTTGAGCAGTTGAGGTTTAGATGGGAAGCTAGAAGGATCATCTTAGAACGAGCTCTGATTAAGTGAATGTACTTCTAAGGAAGTCTTCACTTCTGACACCTTTTTACTCTCTTGCCTGGGAGGGAAATGCTAAGTAGGGACGTCACCTTAGAGCTAGAGTAGGGATAGACTAACTGTTTTTCCTTTTAGGCTAATGATTCCTAATGTAGATATTGGACTAACCATTGCATTTCTTATGCTCCTGGAACTTGTTATTCTTTTTGTTCTGAGTCGTATGAGACTCTTACGTAGACTTGCATTTGTTCTAGTGCCCATTTATCTTCTTCACCTTGTGATAAGGTGTCTGTATGTGCAGTTATTTTTGGTTGTAATAAAATGCTACAAATTTTAGATTTGGAGTCAGTGGTCCTTTTGAAATGAGATTTGATTCTGGTGATTATGTATTAAGAATTGGGTTTTCTCCCCTCTACACTATTTAGCAGATAAAAAGATCCTGGCGACCTGAGAGGATTCTTGGAGAGAAACAGGTAGGCAAGAATCCGGTCTTGTCAGTTGGTAGCAGAGTAGGATGGTTATCTCTGAAAGTGAGGGGAGATCTAGATTAAGAAAGAGATTTTAGAGGCCCACAGAAGTCAAGTGATGGTGACCCATCAGATAGTGAGCGGCGGACGACGGCGGCTGATGGAGATTGATGGAGAGTAGCGGTGCGGCGGATAGCAGCAGTTTGTGGAGGAGTGAGTATGAATAGGGTGAGATGTTTGTAGATTGGGGGGTTGATTTGAATGTGTGATGTCTTGCGGAGTTGGAGTGAGTGTTGAGTGATTGTGAGATCAGGCTGTGAAATCTTAGGCTCGACGAGTAGCTTAAGTGATTGTGGTGTAGAAGACACCCAAGGTAGATTTTGTTGACCACCGAAAGGGGATCGTAATACGTCATCAATTACCCGGACCGAGATAGGGGGTGCGAATGTGTGAGCGCGTGAGTAACCAACGCTGGTCATTGGTTGTTGTATGTGGAACATTGAGTGGTTGAAACCTATCAGTTGTCCGGTCGTTTCGCGGACAGACAGTTGCCAGTTGAGGTCGACAATTTCGAGAGACTATCGGAGTCAGTCAGAGAAGTGATTGTCCGGTCGTTTCGTGGACAGATAATTACTTCAGCGTGTGAATGGGACAAATGCAAGGGTGAGACGTGAATTGTGAAGGAGGGGAACTGCTGCGACCGGAGGAAGCGTGACGTCGGAAGGTGTCGCGCTGCAATAGGTCGGTTGGTGTGAGTCGCGCTGCTATTGGTGGATTGACATCAGGAAGCGAAGGAAAACATTGAGTGTGATTGGGAAAATTGTTAATCATGAAATGTTTTAAGATTTTCCGAGAATTATGTAGAGGTGACAAGCATGTGGTTACTCGAGGGGGAGAAGAAGCCCCTCCAGAGGATACTCTGGCGCATTCTATGGCAAGGAATGTGGGATTGCATACTATAATTTGGCTTGAAATTGTCATAAAATGACTCATGGGGAGGGAGAATTGGCTTTCCCGCGATATGGTATCTTTAGATTAGAGGTGTTGTATCAGTTGAAATCTGTAATGTCTTCGTTGCGACCTTTGTCGAGATCAACTCAGTTTGAGGCGTTGCATGCATGGATCAGAGCAGCGCATAACAGGAAAAGAGATCGAAGTCAAGAAAGGGTGAAGAAGTCAATTAAGGCATTCCAGGATGCGAGATGGGATGCGCAAGAGAAGAGGTGGAGAGTAGAAACGAGAGAGGGAGACAGGTTGTACCCGTTATTGGAAAAGACAGACAGCGCTAAGGCAAAGAGTGTGGATGACGATGACAGTGATACAGATGACAGTCTAGTAGAGAGGTTGTTGTCTGAGAGACCACCTCCATACAATCCAGATTCTTATGAAGGGAAATCGGCTCAAGCGGAAGGGACTAGTGGATTACAGACTCAGTCAGAGGTGAGAGTAGAAGGGAAGATCTCGACAGGAACTGAGGGCACGAAAAATCAGTCCGTAGTAAACACAGAGGTTGGGAGAGGTGTGAGATTACCGGATGCTCTAAAGGTACCGGTTACCATTGGACCCTTTGTCTCAGTTTACGACCCAGATCAAGAGAGAGTTGGTAGTCTACAACAGTCAGCGGTAGTCAGCGGAAGTAGATGAGATAATAAGTGGAAATTTGCCTCTTGAAAGGATATACATCTATGAACAAGATGAGTTACTTTTTGTAGCGAAAGATGTGACTCGACAGGCAAGAACTGCGCATGAGAAATTGTCAGAATTGGCCAAAAGGTATGATGTGGATCTGTCCAAAACAAAGTCATTGCAGGGAAGCCATAGGTTGCAGTATAGCAATTGGAAGAGAAGAGGGTCATTGGATTGAGGTCCCATATCAAGGATTTGATTATAGCGATGCGTGCATGGATAATGCTTGACAAATGGGAATAAAGGTGGTCTAAGAAGAAGAGTTCTAAAAGGAGAAATGCCACCTCCAGGTGGGGGATGGTAGATGTAGGAAGTTTCGCTTTACGAGAGGTACAGAATGGAGGGTACGTGCATGTGCCTTGGAGTAGGGGTGATTTGGCTGCATTTGCGAACGACTTCCCCCGCTTGCGGGAGAAGCCCGTCGAGTGTCATAGGCAGGTTGACTGGTTTGTCAAGATCTCAAAGGTGTTGTGGATTGATTTGAATACATTGTTTGATAGTGTGCTTCAAGGTGATTTATAGTCCGCATGTAAAATTGCTGTTCAATGGCCAACTTCGGAGCCCGAAAGAGATCCTGTTTTGAATGGCCCGTCACCGATAGTCATGAAGAAGTTTGAGCAAGTGATTACATGGCTAAAGTCGAAAATTTCACCTCAGGATATTGATTGGGCTAAGATAGATCGGACAGTCAAGAACCAAAAGAGACAGTGCATGAGTATTATGAAAGACTCTTGCAGGCCTTCAAGCAGTACAGCGGATTAGATGCCCTAGAGACCAAAGATATGGGACAGTTTGTTTCAAAGTTTGTGTTGGGTTTAAGACCAGAGGTTAGTCTTGAGGCAAATTCAGGATCGTACAAGACCTGCGAAAGGTCAATGCAATAGTTGTTCTATGTTGTCCGGTGGTACCAAATCCATCTGTGATACTGTTTCAAATTCCATGTGAAGCTGAGTGGTTTACCGTGATTGATCTGTGGCAAGCATTCTTTTCGATCCCACTCCATGAGGAAAGCCAATTTCTTTTTGCTTTCCGGCTGGAGAACCGTGTGTTACCATGGTGTCGTATCCCACAGGGGTATACAGAGAGTCCATCGATCTTTAATCAAATCCTGAAGAAGAACCTTGAAGGTCTTGTGTTGCCGCAGAACTATGTCCTGGTGCAATATATTGATGATTTGCTTGTTGCTTCAGAAACAGAAGATCCTTGCAGAATTGATACCATTGCTTCACTGAATCATTTGGCTGAGAATGGACACAAGGTGTTCCCGAATAAATTGCAGTACTGTCTGAGTGAAGTACAGTATTTGGGTCACAGAATTGAGAAAGGCAAGAGAAAGGTGTCACCAGATCGCATTGAGGCTATTATGAACATGCCTGTGCCCACCACTCAGAGAGAAGTCAGAATGTTTTTGGGGATGGTTGGTTACTGTCGCCAATGGATTCCCAACTTCTCCTTTGAAGCGAAGCCTTTGCAACGGCTGACGCACAAGGATGTGAGTGATCCGGTACCATGGGACAATGACTGTTTGATGTCATTTTTGAGGCTGAGAGAAGCCCTGTGTTGTGCTCCAACTTTGGGAATGCCTGATTACAACAAGGCATTCACATTGTTCTGTTGCGAGAGAGAAAGTTGTGCATTGTCAGTTTTGAATCATGGAGGTGTCCGTAGACCAGTTGCCTATTTTTCAGCTACATTAGATCCAGTGGCTTCTGCGCTGCCCGGATGTCTCAAATCCGTTGCTGCAACAGGTGTCAGTATCGAAAGATGCGAGAGTATTGTAATGGGACATCCACTTACAGTTTATGTGCCACATTTTGTTGAACTGCTGATGACGAGGACCAAAACACAGCACCTCATGAATAACAGATTAACACGTTATGATCAAGTTATCCTTCCTGCAGAAAATGTGACTTTGAAGAGGTGTTCTGTTTTGAATCCCGCAACATTGATGCCTATTCCAAATGCAGATGGTGAAGATTGTGAGGATCATGATTGTCTCGATGTGACTGAACTATGCACCAAACCGAGACCAGACATTGTCGATGAAATTTTCTTTGTGGACGGTTCATGTCTGTAGGAGAGTAGGATCTGCACTTGTGTTGCCCCCACTTTTTTTCTGATGTATACACTGGTTTCTGGCTATAGTCTGGCTGGGTCCCTGCCAATCAGGGCCCCAGTCTAACTGATCTCTCTAAACAACTTGGTGTGCATATTAGATGCACTAGTGATTGGATACTGTGGTACCTTATGAGCCCCTAGTATATGGTACCTTAGGTACCTAGGGCATTGGTACTTCACAGGCCTACCAGGGGTTGCAGCATGTATTATGCCACCCCTAGGAAGCATTCATAATCTGACACCACAGGCCTGCTACTGCAGCCTGTGTGAGGTAGTGTTAGCACTCCTCACTGAGATATGGGTTGCTATATCGCACCATACACACACATTTAAACCTATCAGTCACCCCTATGGTAGGCCCTATCAATCCCAAGGGCAGGGTGCTTGGTTTACTATGTGAGGGGGTGCTTCTGCCTGAGCAGGACCCCTCTGCAGCTGGCAGAGTCTATTCTCTGCTGCTGTTTGTGGATGCGGTTAAACCATATACTCTTAAGTGCATTATAACCTCGCGGTAAATGCTAACTTTGGAATGACTGCATCAAAACATGTCGTGTTTGGTGTCAAACAACTTGGAATCCTACCCCCACACCAGTAACTGGTGTGGGAGTAGGATCCCACCCTTCTAGAGGGGACGACATGTACCCACTGTACTACACGGTAGAAATCTTCTAGAGCCCTGGCATCACAAAATGGATGCCACCAGCACAGACACCGGGCTGCCCTCCTGCTGCTGACCGAAACTCGCAGTGGAGGGAGCTCAACAAAGGGTTTCCTGTCACAGGGAGGTGTCACCACCTCCCAGACAGGATTTAGTGTATTGGAGCTGGGTGGGTGCACTCTTAGAGTGCTTTGAAGTCCTGCACTGGGGGAGCAGTAGGCTCCTCTGTGCATATGCCAGCTCAAACCGGTTCAGGGGCTACTTGCCCCTGCTCTGGCGCGAAACTGGACAAAGGGAAGTGGGTGTGACCACCCACTACCCTGACCCTCCTAGAGGAGTGGTCATAGAGCTAGTCCCTCCCATCTTTTCACTATAAGATACCAAAGCTTGCCAATGCAACTTAGATTACACCTGGACGACGCTCTACTAAGAAGAATCCTGGCCCTTCGACGTTCCACTATCTCTGGAAGACTGAAGAATCTCCCTTGGAGTCAAGGAGTGACTCCCCTGTTTGGCAGGCACCAAAACTCTTCTACAACGGTTGCAAACTTTACCACTCCCGCCGGAGCCCGAAGTCCCTGCATCCCCTGAAGCAGATTTCCTGACCTCTCGACGGCCATTTTGAGTCCCCAGCGAAGCTGTGGCATCTGGACCCCACGAGTGACGAGGAACAGCAATACCAGGGAACCGTGCACTGATTTCGAGTGCAAGCCCTAATCTACGTCCAACGAAGTTGTGCTTTGGACCACTTGTTGTCCAAGTCCCTAGCAGGTCTAGTACCGAAATTCAGCGGCCTACCCCATCCCGAGTGACCGTGGGCTGTTGTTAAACTTTTCCTGCAAAGGCGTCTTTGCAGTTGCTTGCCCGTTGGCTAGTAACTCTCCTGAAGACTTCCTCATCAACTTCAAGGGCTCAACTGGTTGCTCTGGGCCTACCCTCACTTACCCTTGCTGGGTAAGTCCATCAGACCTTGCTGGTCTGCACCATTGCTAATCTTCACTCTACACAAGACTTGCGGTTGCCAAGGCTTGTTGGCTCCAATCTGGGTGCCAACAATGTCGACAGCTGCAGACATTGTGGGACTTTCTGAATCCGGCTGCTGGTTATCGTCGACCCTTCCTGGACCTCGTGAGCGAAGAGACAAAATACCATCATCGACTTGAAGAGACACGACAGCTATGGTCATACATCTTGCTGGCCACCGGTCACTGGCAAGTGACTCTGAACTCTGTCCCCTCAATTTCTAGGTCTTCTGAAACTCCAATCCATCTTTGGATTCCAGCGGACACCTCTCCAGTCGTCACAAGCAGCAAGTCTTCAAGGATCTCCATTGAAAACAGCATCGCGACCCGACACCAAAGAACACCTATGCACCCGGCTTCCCTGGGTGAGGTAACTCGTGCACTCCGGTGCCCAAGTGTGTGTTGGCTCTCGAAATACTTACCCTGTAAGTTGCTTGCTTGTTGACTTTTGCGAAGTGCCCTAAAACTGTAAAATTCAAACCGCGACATTTGCCTTTGAAACGCATTGAAAACCCGCGTGCGTGTTTAGACACTGCACGGCTCTCCTGTGTGCTGATTACTTACCTGCTAACACTGCAGAAGTGAAGCCCCAGCGATTCCCAAGGCCCTAGGCCTCTTCATTTTGCAAGTCGAGTTTGTTAACCCATATTTTTAGTATATGGTCTGGTACGCCCCTAGGGCTACAGCCATATTTGTGCTTAATTTATTGAGAACTGTTGATCTTTCGAATGTGTACCTGGCTCTAATCTCATAAAGAGATTAGTAGAGTATATTTAGAAATAAATACATTTATATTTGATATATATACCTGTGTGGTATCTTTTCTTTTGGTAATTCTAGAGATTATAAGGTAAAACAAGCTGCTTTACATTCCTCAGAGACTTAGCCTGAAGGCTGCTCTCCACAGCTACCACTAGGATAGCTTTCTTTAAAAGGTTGTCTTTAAAGCTATCTACCAAGAGTCGAATTGGACTGGTGCAAGGTGGCCACTATAACTAGTGACCTGCATATGCCAGGCCAACTTCTCACAATGTCTAAGAGACGATGTTGGTCGATTAAGAGCAGCGTTTGCTGTATGTACCATCACAGGAGTGGTTGAAGCTACTTGTTTAGAAGGAGTACACTCCGCACAGGTAGCTGAAATCATTGCTTTGACACGTGCCTGTTTGGCTGCTTATCAGATTCGGATAACGATTTACACTGACAGTCAGTACGGGTTTGGTGTAGTTCACGACTTCGGGCAGTTATGGTCACAGAGAGGGTTCAAGACATCTTCTGGTTCGCCCATTAGAAATGGGGAATATGTGAGACAATTGTTGGAAGCATTACAATGTCCGAAGGAAATTGCATTTGTCAAATGTTCAGCACACAGTAAAGGGAGTGATTTTGTTTCCCTGGGAAATAATTATGCGGATGAAGTTGCCCGGTTCTGTGCAGAACAAGGATGTATATTTACAGGAGGGTACACTGGAGAAAGCCAAGAAAGAACTAAGCTCAGCATGATGTTAGCCATGGCCGATACATGGGAGGAACTAAAACGATTGCAGGATGAGGTCACTGATCAAGAACGAGATAGCTGGATGCGAGCAGGATGTGAAAAGGGAGATGTGGATATGTGGGTTTCGAGTGATGGACGAGCTGTGCTACCGAAAAATCTGTTAAACCCAATGGCAAGATTGATACATGGTGCAGTACACCTTGGTAGAGATGCAATGGTGCGAGTGTTCAGACAAACATGGTACAATCCGAAGTTTCGAGCGGTTGCTGAAGCTGTATGTCAGAGGTGTGTTACATGTCAGCAGATGAATGCAGGAAAGAAGACTGCTGTGACTTTGAGTCACATTGGGAGGTCAGGAGGGCCTTTCAATAGGATGCAGTTGGACTTTATCGAGATGCCGAAGTGTAATGGGTTGAGGTACATCTTAGTTGTGGTATGTGTCTTTTTAAGATGGGCGGAGGCTTACCCAACACGTTGGTGCGACACACTCACTGTAGCTAAGTTGTTGTTGAGGGAACTTATCCCTAGGTTCAGATTTCCGACCTCTTTGGAGTCGGACAGAGGGACACACTTCCACAGTGAGATCATGAAATTGCTCTGTGCTGCCTTGAATGCGGATCAGACATTGCAATGCAGTATTCGACCAGAGGCTTCTGGGATTGTGGAACAAGTTAATGGGACTTTGAAAGCGCGGATCGCCAAAGTGTGTTCTTCGACATTCCTGAAATGGCCTGATGCACTGCCCTTGGTCCTCATGAGCCTTCGCAGTGTGCCTGATAGGAGAACGGGGTTGTCACCTCACGAGATCCTGATGGGGAGGGCAATGCGATTACCAGCGATACCTGCAACTGCTCTGATTAAAATCACAGATGATTTAATTCTCGACTACTGTAAGGGACAGGCTGACGTAGTCCGTTCTGTGTCCCAGCAGGTGCAAGCAGCAACTGTTCCAGCCGCAAGTGACCTGTGCCACGACCTGTGCCCGGGAGACTGGGTGCTTGTCCGCAAGCACATGAGGAAGAGTTGCCTGGATGTTCGTTGGTGTGGCCCGTACCAGGTAATACTGGTCACGAACATGGCAGTGAAGTGTGGGGGACTGCCGAACTGGGTGCATGCCTCTCATACCCACAGAGTTCCAGCACCCTTGGAAGATACAGCCCCTCTTGTGAATGAAAATCCAGCTGAGGTGGCAAGGCCATCTGAGAGGGCAAGTCAAGCTGTGAGGGTTGCTGATGCAGTTGGTTGTGCACTAGATCGAGCTGAAATGGGTTGTGCAAATCAAAGCCCTGAATTTGACTCAGACGGAGAAAGTGTTGTTGTGGGTGGAGTAGAGTCAAATTCAGTTGAAAGAGGAAGTAATGCACAGGGTACACCAAGGGAGAGCAGAGGTGCCACAGGAGCAGAAGAGGTTTGGCCCGTGAGTCAGAGACGGCTGAACTTGAGATTGGCACCTGAAAGAGATCTTGCCCCAGTTCCTGAAACATCTGAATCTGAACAGAGCGACGAAGAACAAGCTCGAGGTGGTTTGAGAAGGTCCAGGAGGAGGAGAGTGCTGTGTGAAAGGTACGCCTCACCAGAGTGGACATACGCTGTTACTGATGCCAGGAGTGTTGAGCTCAGGGAGACTGAGGTCTTTGACTCTGGTCAGCGATTCTCCGAACTTGAAAGTGGATGTGTTGCTGTTGGTTCCAGGGGTGGAGATCGAAGGAATACTGACTCTCACTATTCCGAATCCACCACTTCTGAGCAAGATTCGTGAGCTGATCCTGGAGACGTTGGTTTTTCCAACCTTTGGTTATGTACCACCGCATCAAGAATTAGTGGTGCTTCGTCTGGAACTTTTGCAGCATGTTTTAGAGATCTTGGGAGCTGATCTTTTTTTGGACTGAAGGTGAACTTTCTTGTACATAAAAGTCTAAGAGAAGATAACCTAGGCCTGAGTGTAAGAAGAATAAAATTAGGGACTTTCCTCCGAGACGACGAAAGAGGGCTAGGGAAGTCTTTTTGTTGACTGTGTAAATAGGGAACTGAAAGTGCAGGGGGGGGATTTCCAGCTCTTGAAGTATCGTTTGAACTGGTTGACAAGTGATATCTGGAGGAAAAAGAGACTCTTAATTGTTCCTGAAACCAAGAACTTTGAGAACTTTGCAAAGATGGTAGATACTGGAAATACTCACCGTAGGTCTAAATTAGTGATAGGTACACTCATAGGGTTGGTAATAGTTTCTATAGCCATAATAGTTATACCTCGTATATCGTTTCACATGAGCAGGAAGCGGAGGTACAGGGATCACCGATGCCTACCACTTCTAGCCAAAAGGAGGTCACTATAGGAGCTAAAAGAGCTTTACTAATCGAAGAGAGTCGTAGATTTCACATAGACCTGTCTAGAAGTGATTTTAAGCTTAATGTGTATGCGAAGTTGTTGTACGAGTATGTAGATGCGATGGGCAAGAAGGACTGTTATGTGTGCATGCAGATACCTTCTTCAGTAGATGAGGGTATTAGATACCATCACCTTCCACTAAAGTATGGAATTTCTTGTAGTTTGTTGCTTAGTATCTTTTATGAAAGAGGTCAGTTTGAGTATTTCTTTTCCAATTACGATGCAGTGCTTCCTGAGGTTCCAGCTTACAAGCATTTGAATAAATATAAATCAGAAGACAGACTCCGGAAGAATTTCATACCACCTTTGGAACTGGATACGGCTTATGCTCACCGACATAATTTGACATGTTCATTATCAGATACAGAGAAGAAGCTTATAGGTCAAGTAGAAGATAGATATAGAAAATTAACTGAAACACGAAATACAGGAGATAGTCCAGTAGATTGGACCGATGAGGAAAGATTACACAGGTCTAAGGAGAGTTATGGACCCATAGCATTGGACCAGGTGCAAAAGGGGAAGTTATGTGTGAGACGTCCTCAGACCTTCTATGAAAAGGTTTCGGTAGGACAAAGTACGTGTGACCATGTTTCACTATGGAAGATTCAGCTAAGAACTTTTTGCAAGGCTCGGTGTAAGTGATTCCAACTGTGTATTATGTGTGTAGAAGGAATGCCTATGTGAGGTTGCCTGCAAATTGGTATGGTACATGTTATTTGGCCATTATTTTTCCAAAAATCTATCATGCAGGAGATCTGGAGGTTTTGGAGACTGGACACCATTCTAGAGCCAAGAGAGCTGCGAGTGCAGGGACGGTGATTGGTGATATCTTTGGAGCAATGATACCAAGTTTGGGTGTGGTTTTGAATGATGTGACGATCAGAAGGCTGGCGACTGTGGTTGATGAGTTATCAATGAATACGGCAAGGTCTTTGATATTGGTGGATGGAGAGATGTTATCGATAAGGATGATGGTTTTGCAGAACCACCTTGCTTTAGATGTATTATTAGCAAAAGAGGGCAGAGTTTGTAAATTACTGAAGGTTCAGGAATGTTGTACGTATATTCCAGACAATAGCAAGTATCTGGAGACATATAGACAACATTACCACGATTCATCAAGAGATTGTGGATCTAACCGAAGAAGGGGTGTGGGAAAAGATTGGTAAAGGATTTGGTCGTGTGGGAAATTGGTTTGTGAATTTGGGGAAGGGGTTCCTTGGGTTCGTGCTAAAACCCCTTATCATTGCTGTGGTTTGTGTGATCTGTAGGATGGCGACAAATACTGTTTAGGTCGGTTCTTTCTCCAAGGGAATTGATTGTGTGATGGTGTGATGACATTTGTCATCAAAGGGGGGAACTGATAGAGCGCCACGTTATTCTGAAATTTGTAGGGGTGCATCATATTCACTGTTAGTCCGCACCCACATATTATTCGAATTAGTTTAGGTGTGACATAGAAATTGTATTATTAGAATCGTTTAACATAGAGGTGATTAGAAATGTAACCATGATTATTCATAAAGAATAATGTCGTAGATCGTTGCAAATGTATTTTAGTAAATGCATAATGTTTGATTTTATGTAATGCAACGTGTTAGGTTAAACGCGTGTCATGCTGAAGTTGCATGAGTAGTCTGCTTATTCACGCATAAAAAGAATAATGAACTAATGCTCAAAGTGTGAGTTAGGAGTGTGTTTAATAGTATAAAGGCCTGATTGCATATACGTTTAAAGAGAAAGGCCTGTTCATTTCTTATGTTAGCTAACGTTGTAGGCCGAAAATGATTTCCCTTAGTAAAGTCTTTGGGTTTCAGGAGAATGGAAAATCTTAGAGAAGTGAAAAGTTTTTCTTTCCCATGTTTCTGTTGCAGGTGCAAGGACGTTTAGCTCGTTAGAGAGACTAGGTCTTTGTTTTAGGAGTTAGGATGGTACGAGAAGCCAACAGGGGAGTACATTGGAATTTACGGATGGTACTTTCGGCGGAGAAGGTGTCTGTGACCCAAGGTCAAGCTAACCGTGGTTGAATGGAGTACAAGTTTCACTGGAAAAGTACTGGGAGAAGACCTGGCTGAAGAGGTGTGCCGAAGGGCGTGTTCTATGTTTTTGGGATTTTGTATTAGGGACAGTGCCCCGAGGATTGAGCAGTTGAGGTTTAGATGGGAAGCTAGAAGGAGCATCTTAGAATGAGCTCTGACTAAGTGAATGTACTTCTAAGGAAGTCTTCACTTCTGACACCTTTTTACTTTTTGCCTGGGAGGGAAATGCTAAGTAGGGACGTCACCTTAGAGCTAGAGCAGGGATAGACTAACTGTTTTTCCTTTTAGGCTAATGATTTCTAATGTAGATATTGGACTAACCATTGCCTTTCTTATGCTCATGGAACTTGTTATTCTTTTTGTTCTGAGTCGTATGAGACTCTTACATAGACTTGCGTTTGTTCTAGTGCCCATTTATCTTCTTCACCTTGTGCTAAGGTGTCTGTATGTGCAGTTATTTTTGGTTGTAATAAAATCCTACAAATTTTAGATTCGGAGTCAGTGGTCCTTTTGAAATGAGATTTGATTCTGGTGATTATGTATTAAGAATTGGATTTTCTCCCCTCTACACTATTTAGCAGATAAAAAGATCCTGGCGACCTGAGAGGATTCTTGGAGAGAACCAGGTAGACAAGAATCCGGTCCTATCAGTTCCAAGCTGGGTAAAAAAAAATGACGCATCAGTGGGACGAATGCTGCAGAGAAAAGTGATTCATGTACAGCCAAATTTATGCTAAGCAATGCTTAAATGCCGCAAATCAGCTTTGCACCAGATTGAAGTACCTCATGTGTCAAAAATGTATTGGAAAAAAAGTTCTCAAAGACATCCCAAAGCAGCAGCCGTCAGGGTAACAACCCCAACACCAACCAGGATGTCAAGACAATACCCCAGGGGTAGGTGAAGAGTAATTTGAGTGAGGAGGAGAACCACATTCTAATAACAGAGGTGACAAAGCATGAATATCAACTCTTTGTCACCTCAAAATTGGCATTAGGGAAAAAAAAAGTCATTTGGCAGTCTATAGTGGAGAAGGTAAACTTTGTAGGGCAAACTAAAAGGAGAGTGCCAGGGTGCAAGAAGCACTGGCATGACTATAAGCGCAGGACCAAGGAGAAACTGGCCAAGAACCTGAAGGCAGCCATGCGTACCGGATGAGGAGGAGGAGCTGAGGACGAGGAGGAGCTGGGCCCCATGGAGGAGCAGATGGCGTCAGTCATCTAAGCAGAGTTAAAGGCAGGAGTTGCCAGGCAGGACAGTGCTGGGTTAGAGGGCAAGGAAGTTCTACAGGATACGTGGCAACAAGGAACAATATGGGAAAAAATGTCATGCTGTGCAGCTCAGCAATCTACATTCCTGCACTGCACTGTGCTGTGTGCAAGGGAAAGGGCAGGAATCTCTCACTTGTTAATTCATACATCTCATACTGCTACATTACATGATGTACAGCCCAGTCCACATCCATCAAGTAAGCGCAGTCCATCTGTGATGCCCAGCGCCAGTTAAGGTTCACCTTTCTATTCTGGGACTTGTAGTGGAGTGTAGAACATGAGTGACCAGGACTACAAGACCACAATGCAAAACAAAAAATCTGGACTGGAGCAGCACATTGTGCATAGACAATTGAATCCTGACCAACCTGACTTTGATAATGTAGGCCCCTTTACACCCTGAGGCCAGTGTGTCCAGCATTGGCACATGCAGCCAAATACGCACAGCAATGGAATGGAATGTGGTAACCAGAGGATCAGCTCCTCATTTGGGAGAGGCTACAGGTTTAGAGTATGTGAAGTATCACCAAATAGCATCCTGCCAACAACCACACGTTTAGACCCTAGTATGAAACTACTTTGCACGCAGCTCTCCCAATGTGCGTGGTAAGAGCACACAGGTGTCTGATGCCATGTCAGAGACCACCCTACCGCCTGTCACGTACAAATGTATACTGGGGTGGGTGTGAATGCAAATGATGCACAGCAGAGACCATGATTTTTCATTGGCAGAATAGATCGTGTACGAGCCTGGTGGGCCCCTTGTAGTGTAGTGCAATGTAGGTGTGGCTGAACACATTGAACTGGCCCTGTGTCTGAATGGGGAGCCATTGCATAGCAAGGAAATGAGTTGTGACATGTGTACTGCAAGGTCACCTGAGTGATAGTCACACACTGCTGAAGAAGAGGGCATTGGCGTACTACATCCTACATGTAATGTGGACCAGGGTGAAGATGTGTGCCCAACCAGGATAGGTACATGTAACAGAATACCATTGCCAGCAGCATGTAGGGTACAGCTTGACCCTTAGCTCTCAATTACAGGCAGCCATGTCAGTCAATTGTTTATGGTAACTTATATTGGTGGTGTTGGTGTCATACAAGTTAATGGATGATCTGAGTGCCATCAGTATGTGACAGCAAGTTGCATCCCGAGTCAAAATGAGTATTGCCAGAGGAGTCATGTGCAGGTACAAGTGAGTGGGGCTGAGTTAAGAGATGTGTGATACTCTGCAGATAACCAGCTCTGACAATGATGAAATGGAGTGAGTATCAGTGGTAGCGATTTTAAAAATTTGACTGGGCCTTCCCCCCTCACAGTTGGTACACACTGCCTACTGTTATGAACTTTGGAGACGACTGCGTGTGTAATTACATTACATGAGTATACACAAATAATTACACCATGGTAAGTACATGTCCTCACATTCTTGCAGTGTAGCAAGGTTGGCAGCTGTGCAGAGTTGTGTGGATGCATGTTAAAAATGACCACTTTGTCACATGAATTTATGCAAGACAGCATAACAAACCAGGCTGGCGTGGTGTACTGTGGGAATGGCAGACCGCAGGATCAAATCAAAAACATGACCAAACCTACATCACTTTCCCAGGAGCTGTGGCCTGAGTATTGGCGAGAGGGAATGCAGGCAGCCTGGTCACATAGTGCAATGTGCACAGTAGTGGTGTCAATAAGTGAAACTCTAATCAGTATAGCCATTATGAAAATGAAAGCTAATCACCAAGGCAGATGAGGACCTTACCTCAACTTACCCTCACAGGCAGTACAAACCAGCAAGCTGTGTAACTGAATTTAATGTGTGGTATGACGCAAATAGGCATCCTCGCCACACAGTGGTTGTGTGAACAATATAAAGATATGGCCAACAGAAAGGCAACTACGTTGCTACTTGGCCTCATTTCGTACGAGTAAAATATGTCCTACACATCAAAATTTAGCTGAAAGTGAATGATAATAAAGTATGTATGTCAGCCAAGTTACTCATCTTAACATCTAGCGTAGATCACCATTAACATGTTTCTGTTACATTACAGAGGGAGAAACAACACATCCTGACCAACAGCCTGTCCTGGATGATCAACCTGTTGGCGATGACATCCTGCCCCCATGAACGATGACACCTTCCAGCAACTCCTGGACTCCATTGGAACACCTTCTCCGGTCACAGCAAGGAATGACAGAGTCGCTGAGTCTCCAGAGGAACTGCCCACCACAGGACATGCCTCATCTGCCAACCCAAGCCCAATTCTGGACTCCGAGCACCTCCGAGCACCTCCAAGTTGTCTTTCAATGGCGAGTGGTAGAAGTCCCGCAGCAGCTGTTAGATGAGGTGCGGCAAGGAATGGAGACAATCGCAGGCACCTTAGAGAGAGTTTGTAGGTGCCTCAGTCCCAATAATGATACTTCTGAGGCAATCAAAGGCACCTACCCTTCGCTCCAAATAATGGAACAGTCCCTGGATGACATTGCTGGTGTTATTAGGCAGAGGCAACAACACCGCTCTGCCAATCGGTCACCAATGAGGCTACCACCTAATTGGGGACCTTCTGCACCATCCTCCAATCTGCAGAGCGCAAGCAGGGCTCCTATATTGCAACAATGGGTGCCTTCCACAGTGACGTTGTTGCCTAATTGAAAAGCCATCAGGCCCTTGTTAGCGCTGTGCTGCTTTCCTTGCTGGTACAGACGAATGCTGCTGGGGATATAGGCACCACATCTTCTGCCCCTGATGTGTATGTGTCACAGATCGCTGCCACACAAACACCACCACCCACAACACACATCAGAAGAGGAAGGCATGGACTTCACCACTTTCCATCTAATAAATGCCCAGCAACATTTGTCTGTGACTCTTGGCCAGTTTCTCATTGGGCCTGTGTTTAACATCATTCCGACTCCTTTGTCACCCGGTACTGTCTCCTTTTCGTATGCCCACCTGTTTATCTGATCCATTTGTTGACTGTTGACGAGCAAGATATGTGAGAGGATGTGCGTCTTGTGTATGTATGAGTGAGTAGATTGAAGGATGGTAAAATTAATCATATATGTAAAGGAATTCTTGTAATAATGCGCCTTACAAAAGGTTTTCATGGCGAATATATGAAAGCAATGTAAAAAGGTTTTTAATATGAAAAAAGCAATGATTTGATGTAGATATGTGATTAAAGGAATGGAAGTATATATTTATCAATGGAAAAAAGTAAGTAAAAAATATTAAAACAAAGAAATATGTTAAAGGTGTTAATCGCTATAATGTTTGAATTTGTCTGTGGTGAGACCAATATGTACTTTGAGATATAGTAGAAGAAAATCTTGGTCACATGGGATTTAGTGTTTGTTTTATGGACTGTTGATGAGGCCTACGTCCCCTAATGGCAATTTCGACCTCTTCCTCACTGGCATTCTCGATACCTTGACATGTCATATAACATGTATCCCGCATGGACTTTGCCTGGACATCCTTTAATCTTTAACAATGTTGGGGTTATTGCTGCAATAACTCTAAATTTGTAAATGCCTATGAACAAACCTGTAAATAAATGCACTCCCATGAACCAGCGTGTTTTATGTTAGTTGCGAATAGAACTAACTAGATCATGGTGGATTTGTATATTCAAAAGCCACTTCTTAGCATCTGAAAGAAAAAGCATTAAAGTCACTATCACCTGCTCTGGTTGGAAATGCTCAAGCTTTATGTACATCCACTGCCATGTCATTATGTAGAAAGTCTCATTCAACCGTTTAACGTCATGGTGTGACAATAAGCAGCTGTTACTTGACTGTCCCACAATGAAAAGGCCTAACTAATCACAAAAATACCTACCTGCGCATAATGGGTCCTGTGAGACTCTAACACAGTTTCACACATCCACACATATCTTGCTCAGTGATCATGACAACGTGATCAAGCACATATGATAGCCTCAGTGCTTAAATTGAAGATATCCTATAAGTACTATATTTATGCATGCACTGAGAATATGCAGAAACTCATGACCAGACTTATTCTGATTTAGCATTATACCTATGCCATTCAAGGATGTGGAAGCTCAGTGCAACACCTTGGATGTCAGTAAGCATGAAATGCAGCTAATACGTATTTGGGGTTATGTGTCAAATGATACATTTTGTTGAAAGGCACACTGGGATATGTAGGGTAAATGCGTTCTTCTGCCCCAGAGAGCCCTCACATGCATTGAGTGTGAGTGTAACCACACATGGCATCAACTGTCCAATATACACACATATCATTAATTAGGAGCCACAGCACAGACCCAGGAACAAAGGTAGACATCCCTATGGTAAGAGGAATTGAGAGACGTATGTTTTTTTTAACTCAGCAAGTAGTTCCACAAAGTCACATGTAGGAAGTGCCACATTTAGCAAGTACTCAATGTCAAGGATTATTGATGTTCTCCAGGCAGGTGAGGGCCACATACATGATTTGAAACACGCTAACAAAAAGTACCTACGTGCAGAATGGTGCAAGGGTGTGTGTGTGTTAATGACAGGCAGCAATATGTGTCCCAGCAAAGGCTATATCCTGTAATATGTTGTCACAAAAACATCCAAATTAAATATGTTGTATCTCTTTCACACACATTGCTACAGTGGTGGGTGTCCGTGTTGGGCTGTATGTCAAATCACACTGAGACGACCACTTGCAATGGACTAAGATTGTCAAATACTCCTTAAGTGACTCATATGTGAAATACACTACCTGTTGACCATAGGCATCCCACAAAATAACATACATCTTTAAAGACTGCAGGGCAATAGCTGCATCCTGTACTCACCTCAACATAGTCAATATTAGAAACTCACAATGCTGCAATAATTACGAGGGTTGTGAAAGTATAAAATGTTTTACTAAAGATATATTTATGTAAGAAAACTAAACCTTCCTAAACAACACTACTTAACCTACACACTGCCTTATGTTATTTAAACTTATCCTTAACTAGCTGCATCTATCTATCCTAAACAAACTATCCTTAATACTATCTAACACTAACTTAACTTATCCTACAGTTACTTAGATACTAAGAACACCTGACATGTTAAATACCCCCCTAACACACATAAAGTGACATAACACAAGCATCAACTATTATTATTATTATTATTATGTTTCTTAAATAGCGCCTGAATCGACCCCCGAAGGGGTATCTCCGCGCTTGCCTTGGGAACCCGTCCTGGCTTTTCCCTGTGAGATAGCCCCTACAGGGCATCCCCAAGGTGAAAGCCAGGCATCCCGCCGCAGGGGGCCGTTGTGGAGATTAAGCAAGCTTAATGCCCAGAGTTGCAGAGTGTGAACCCATGATTAGGTCAGGCACCGAAGCGAGAATTATCGAGTCCATGGACATTTTGAGCTCAAGACCCTGCCGCGTCGGGAATTGAACCCTGGTCCCGGGTCTGACCTCTGCTTCAGGGTCTGCCTGCTCTAACCAGTGAGCCACACTTCTCCACAAACTACACCTATATATAAACTAACTACACATGTAAACCTCAAAAACTCAACAAATGTATGTTATATATAATATATATATATATATATATATATATACATATATATATATATATATATATATATATATATATATATATATATATATATATATATATATATATATTATCAACTGGCGGTCGCCAGTAGATAGTTATAGTTAGGACCGTGTTTCCATAGGAAATCTCAAAATTCTATTTTGAATAACTTTGGCGCCGGTTGACGAATCCTCGCGAAATTTTCAAAACTAATGGGGCGCTCTGTTCAGCTCCTACCCTGAAAGTCTCGGGGTGATTCGTCAAGCGGGGGCCGAGAAAAAAGGGGGGTCCCAAAACGCGTTTTCCCCATGCATTTTTCCATAGGACCTTTAGACACAGCTACAGCCCGAACGGCTGAACAGAAGTACTTGAAATTTGGCAGAGAGGTAGCCATAAGGTCAAGGAAGTGCCTTTTGTAGGTCTGGTGTAAATTTGTTCAGTAGTTCCTGAGAAAAAAGCATTTAAAGCAATATATATATCTGTAAGCGCGCTCCGTGTGCTTACGGTAAGCTTACCGTACGCGTACGGTGCCGTGCGCGAGCTCAAATCTGATTGGTTGTCACATGACTGTAAACATTCGAATCAGACGAAATCAGGAAGTGTCGGCCGCCATTTTGTGTGTTTCACACAGAAAAAAAAAGGGAGATAACGTGAAAAGGGGGCAAGGAAGAGAGTTATAGACCCCATAACATTTGAAAGGGGGTCAAAGAAGGACACAAAAGTACAAAAAATACATTTATCAATTTTAAAAAAAAATCGCCGAGTGCGCGTACGGTAAGTTTACCATACGCGCACGGCAAAAAAAAATAATAATAAAAAAAAAAGAAATAACAATCACATTTATTAAATAAATTGAAGGACCCGCAAGGGAGAAAAAAAAATTGTTACTGTGTAAAAAAAGGCGAGGTGCGCACGGTATGGACTGGGTGTGCGCACGGTGAAAAACCAGAAAAAAAAATAAAAAATAAATACATAACTTAGCATTTAAAAAAACGTACAAATTCACAGAAAAAACCATAGGTTTCACAAACGTTTTAGTTAGGAATTGGCATTTAAAAAACCTTGCAAAATCACTTAAAAAACCATAGGTTTCACACATGTTATAGTTAGCTGTACATTTCACTCGTAAAAAAACAATGAAATTCCATGTTATAGTTAGATCAGGTAACTATAACTTGCGCAACCGCAATCCACAATGTGTCATTTCAGATGTCATCATTGATGTGAAGAGTGATGTCACTGACCATGTCATGAGTGATGTAATATGTGACGTCATCAGCAGTTTATTGTGGGCGCGCAAGTTATAGTTACCTGATCTAACTATAACGTGGAATTTCATTGGTTTTTTACGAGTGAAATGTACAGCTAACTATAACATGTGTGAAACCTATGGTTTTTTATATATATATATATATATACGCTCAGGTTGCACCTTTTCGGGGAATTCACTCGTGGGCGGGTGCTCTTGCTGTGGCGGTACAATCCACAAATTATCAACGCTCCAATCCTCTTCATTCAGAGAAATAAGCACTCACGGGAGACGCTCGGAGGAGATATTTATTCCGACGCAAACAAACGCGTTTCGGCTAACTGCCTTCCTCGGTGTTTGTCAACACACCGAGAGGCCGCCATTATTTGTACTTGCGTAACATCAGTATGTCAACATAGAAAAGGGACTGCGCAATGCATCCTCACGGAATGCGCCATTTATAAATGTGTAATTTAACTGTTTCCGATCCACATTATACAAAATTGCAATACAAATTTTGAGAAAAGTCTTCAGCCGTACTTTCTTAAAACATTTGAGGGAACCAAATGTGTACATAAACTCAGATTCTGCAATACCTACTAGCATAGCTTTAAACACGCTCCCAGTTAATGTGTCATCTGGCGTTTGCAAAAGCATCCTACAATTTTTTAGTTGATAGGCCCATGAATATAATTGTAAATCAGGCAGACCCATACCTCCACTCAGAAGTTTTCGTCTAAGTTTTTTCCAAGAGAGCCGAATTCCTTTACTTGCCCAAATAAAGAAAGAGATCTTACCCTGAATTTTGAGCAGGTCTGCCCTTGCAAATTCCAGCGGTATTATGTTATTAAATAAGTCGGTATATTTAGGGAGGATGCACATTTTAACAAGGTTAACTTTACCAAAATGGGAGAGTGGGATACTCTGCAATCTCTTTAATAAGACATCCACCTCTTTAGAAACCCTGTCTAGGTTCACTTTTGGAATATTATCAGGATTTTGAGTGATTATGACTCCGAAATATCTGAGCTGTTTTGCAAAAGTGTTCCTGTGATCGGGGATATTCCAGGCCATAATCTCGTTTTTTTCTGCATTAATCTCATAATCCTGAGAAATTCCCAAAAAGCTGGGCCTCAACCAGAAGCTCTGAGAGAGTGACCTCAACATTTGAAGAAAATAAGACCAGGTCGTCTGCATAAAGAGCTGCCTTCCTTTCAAACCCGTTCGATACAAAAGGGGCTATCTTTATATTCTGCCGTAGGCTTTGTGCGAAAGGTTCAATATATAAGTTTTAAAAAATAGGGGCTAGTGGGCAGCCCTGCCTAGTTCCTTGACCAATTCTGACCGTGGAAGATAAACTGCCATTCACCAAAATCTGAGAAGTGGATGACTTATATATTTTTTTAATGACTTCTCTGAACCCTTCACCAAACCCAAAAACCTTCAGAGCCCTATCTAGAAAGACCCAGCTCACACGGTCAAAGGCTTTGGCAGCATCAAGCCTATCCTACTAATAACTAATATCTTAAAGGCATAAAGGAAGATGCATAACCTCTATGATCGTGCCAAGTCAGCGGGGTCCTAGAACATCCCTCTACCTACCACACCTGCAATGACAGCATCTGCCACTAGTCACTACAAATCTGGCCCGTGCCAGCCACAGACACCCCAAACACCAATACCACCGGATACCCCTGCAGCCACACAAGAAATACTCACATGGGCCAGGAAGCGCAGAAGAAGGGAATCCATATTCCACAATATGATATTATAGGAACTGAGGAAGGTGAACCAAAAACTTGATGGTATTTGCCTGAAGCAGGCCAGCTGATGTTAGAAGATGACTTACATGGAGGAGGCCATGGAGCAGCTACACCAACTTGTATAGACATTTTTACTGACAATTATTTATAGGTTTTTTCATATTGTGATATTTTAATAGTTACGGTAATATTTAGTTATTAATAGCATCAAGCCTATCCTATTAATAACTAAATATTACCTTAACTATTAAATGATATATGGACAATATACTGTCACTACATAGGCATCCCCTACTTGAGCCAGGAAAACTGAGTCCGTTGCCATCTAGGTGGGTGCACAAAATGTAATAATAGTCATAATGAGCGAAATACCATATCATACAGGACAAAAATGCACACATATGATGATGTCCATATCTAAAATTGGGCACAGGCCTGTATAACTTAATTTGGGATTTAGAGGTGTGTCATGCAACTATGCTCATCTTTGATCATCAACATAAGTGTAAGTTGTTAAGATGATACAGTCCAGGCAGTATGGCTTGGCCTTGCATACCTCATCTGAATTATCACAAGGCTACACACATTGACTTTTTCTGTGCCAGATAGGTAATACATAAATGGGGGGTTGCCATTTACCTCCTGTAGAACATGAGTGAGGAACATTACTAACATTTACCCTCAGCCAATTGTACAGAAATGTAAGAATTATCTCCTGCTTCAGACTAGTAGGGAAAATCATGAGGAGTCATACTTAAACATGCTAATGTACACACAGCATCCCAAGGCTGCATTTGGATGCATACATTATAAATTGTTATGGCATCTCAGTAGTGTGAGTATGCCTTTCGGACTACTCATCTGGCCCAAAAAATGTTTTTGATATGATGCATGGACCCATGCACTAGGCTAAAGTACAACTGAGGCTGGATTAAAGCAGACATACCTCGTGTTATGCTACCACATCAATGGTTTATATGTCTATACAAAAATAAAGCCATGAACAGACACACATGTAGGCATGTCATTTGTTGTCTGCCATGGCCCAAAGACATTACTTACGATGACACAGGTCCATCACAAAAAATATATGCTGCAACTACCATATTCAAATTTGGTTAGATTGTGATGGTAGCCCAGATGCCACAGTCTTACGTGTTTACATATTTCTAATTTAGTTTTGTCACACTGCTACAGGAACAGTTTTGTTTTCTACAAATATATTATGTGTAACACAGCAGGTATGTCTGCCCACCCTCATGGTTAGTAAAAGTGAAATGTCTTATCTGGAAAGCGCTAAAGCAAGCAGCATTTATGAACCCATTAGGCTGCATGTTGATGGAACATATGTTGTATAATCACACAGGGCCATATTTAGGAGCCCCTTGCGCCGCTAAAGCATCACTTTTTGTGACGCCCTGGTGGTGCAAACTGCAAAATCATATTTATGAATTCACGCAAAGTCACTTTTTATGGCTTAGAGAGGCATCATAAATATGGGGTACGGTAAGGCAGCCCATATCGCTGTGTTGCCTTGCTCTACGTTATGGAGGTGTTCTATGAGCGTTGTGGTGGGTGTTCCCACACAACACTCATAGGTTTTGATGCTTTCCCAGGATTACAATACCATGTATACATGGGGATGAACCAAAACCGTATGCCTCTCGATGTGAAGCACGACAAGGAGAAATAACTTCCCTTCTCCTTGTTTTTTTCCTCTTTCCATGTGTGCTGCACTTTGAAGCACACATGGAAAGGGGAATAAGCCTCCCAGGATTGGTTATGTTCAGGAACATGCTCCTTCCTGCACAAAAACAATCCTGCTGACAACACAGGCACCCTTGTACCATGGTGCAAGTGGTACCTGTGTTGGTGCGAGGCTGCTGAAACAGCGCCAGTGCAGGGGGCAAAGACAGGATTGCACCGTATTGGATAAATACAGTGCATTCCTTCCTTTTCACTTTGATGTAGGGCAGTGCAACAAGGTGACTTGCTGTGCTGCCCTATGCCAAATCCCCATAAATGAGGCTCACAGTGTGCAAATCTGAGTCCATAAAACCTATCCTTTCCATGCTTGGTAACAGTGCCTGTGTATAAATATTGCACATCATCTGCCCCTGAGTCATGCACAATTTTGAACATAAACAACTGATACCTGCCCAGACTTGCTTAGCAACACAGAAACTACCATTCTACGACATGATTTGACTACAGATGTTTTTCGTTAATGCCATTTGATGTACGAGATATTGTTTCTGTGGAACACATGCGGAATTTGTGCCAGATGATGCTCACTGTGCTCAAAGTAACATACCTATAGATGTGCCACTATACAATAAATGTAAATATGTTTAGTTCCTGTGGACCTGTTTACATACACCCTACAGTCTCAAAGATTTTAATCTGTCATTATTCTCAAATCATCTTTGGGCAGGTTCTGTTCTGATTCACAGACTGACAGCTGAGTTTTACTCCCACCGCAAATCACAATGTAACATTTCATTGAGATCCCACACAGCCATCAAAATGGAACAGACATGTACTTATAACACTTAATGGTAGCATTGGGGTCATGGAAGAAACCCGGGGGTGCACAGGGAGATTTGGCTTGTGTGAATCCCCCAACGTTTTCCTACCGAGAATCCCATGCAAACCTGAAATTTGGCTAAAAAAATCATATTTGCCTTACATTTCTGCGTCGGCCCACCACCTAGTGTTCCCCTTGGTCTCCCGATAAAAATAATACCTCACTTGTGTGGCTATCCAAAGCAGAATTGCCTAAAAATATATTTCATGGTGGGGATTGGAACAATATAATACACATTCATACCGATAGGGGGCGGCCCCCCGGGGCCAGAGCGAATTCCAAGGAGTCTAAATAACTGTCTCTTGTGAATATGTTGGGTTGGGTAGCCATATGGAGGATCAGGCTTCCCTTTGACAAGGGCTTCATATATCACTCAGCTGTACACGACACATCTCCTCGATTAGATTATCTATTCATACCCGGGAATCATATCCAGAGAATAATTGAAGCCACAATCCTGCCTCGCGGCCTATCCGATCACTCTCCAATTACACTAACACTTGCGACCGGCTTGCATAGACACCCTTACCGGTGGCAGCTCTCCCCATGGTACTTACATAATCAAAAATACAGGGACCATATAAATAAAGCAGCAGTGAAATATTTCTCCCTTAACAAGAATACTGTGTCATCATCTGTGATACTTTGGGAGGCACTGAAGCCCACTATACGTGGGGTGTACATAAGCTATATTGAAGCGGAGCGGCGGTACTAGACGCAGGAGCTCCTACAATTAGAAATGCAAATCACGACAGTAGAAAGTCGCTGCCACGAGCGCAAATCTTCCATAGCGCGTAGGAATCTACGACTGGCCGAACAACAATACCAAACTACATTAATGGAAGAAGCAAAACAAGCTTGGCTGGCATCTCAAAGCCGAATATATCAATGTGGTGATAAGCCCAGCAAATTATTATGCCAATTTTGTAAACAGACAATGACATCCACCCCCCTTCCTCCTATTCAGGATGCAGAGGGTAGGATCATTACGGATCCAACCGACATCACCAGTAGCTTTGCGCAATTCTACGGTGAAGTATATCAGCCTAGAGAGGTGATACATGTTTCATTGATTGAGAAATTCCGTGATGATATCCCACCTTGCGCCGTCCTGGGGGAAGCGCGAGACTCCCTGGATGCACCCATTGCACTGGAGGAGGTCACAGCTGCTGTGTCCGAGCTACGAACGGGTAAAGCCCCTTGTCCTAATGGCTATCCTAGTGAGTTCTACAAAGCATTTATACCTCACCTGGGCCCTCATCTCCTTCATGCCATCTAAGAATCAGTGGAGAAGACACGTTTCCCAGCTGACTGGTGGCATGCTAAGATAGTGGTTTTCCCCAAACCAGGCAGACCGCCCGAGCAACACTCCTCAGAAGGCCCAATATCTCTCCTAAAATCCAAAGCAAAAATCTTAACCAAACTTCTAGCGAATAGGCTGCTACTGTATATGCCCTATTTTATCCACCTGGACCAAGCCGGCTTTATGCCCCACCGCTCTACCTGAAATAACATTCGGAGAGCACATAATGCGATTGCAGCCATAGACTGGTTAAATAGACCTGCAGCATTACTGCTAGCAGATATGGATAAAGCCTTTAACTCCATTAGTTGGATATACTTATTTACACTCTTAGCACGCTACAACTTTGGCCACAATTTATAAAATATATTAAAATTCTATTCACCGATCTGATCGAAACATTCTGAGTAGCCAATTCTACCTCAGCCCCCTATCCGGTGGGATGGAGAACGCTGCAGGGGTGCCCCCTATACCCTCTCCTATTCACGCTGGCCATCAAGCCGCTGGCCACATGTGTCCGGAAAGACGCACTAATCCAGGGATTTGAATGGACAATAGACATATCTGATTACATAGCGGATGATATAATTTTCTTCCTCACGGATCCAAATAATGCCGGGCCCAGAATATTGCAGATTAGGCAGATCTTTGGCGAGATGTCAGGCTTATACCTGAACCCCGGAAAGTCCACAACATGGCCACTACCGGGTGCATTGGGACAAGGCGGATGGACCGAAAACCTCCAATTGGCAAAGGAAGGAATACTATATCTGGTGTGTTCCTGTCAGAGTCTCCCCAGCTCTCGTGGGATCGGAACAGGAGTGCCGTCACCGAAAAATTGTGATCCAATATCAAACTCTGGACGGGGTTGCCCCTATCCTTATATGGGAGATCTGCTATTTTCAAAATGATATCCCTTACACTGTTGCTTTATCATCTACAGAACCACCCATTTCCGATAAGTCCTCCTGGTTTAGGCAGATTAATGCCATGTTGAGGCAATTTTTGGGGGGGAGGTGCATCCTGAGTGGCGCTCCGTACATGTTTTCAATCTATGTACTGTGGTGGTATCGCAGCCGCAGATATGCTGGCCTGTTATACAGCCTCACATCTCCAGGTGATTAATGACTAGCGTTATGGACCTAGCCATGATCCAGCTTATGCAACAGAACGATGAATATTAGATGACCCGACTCTTATTTCCTATCTATACAGCAACTCAAAACTCCGCCTGTAGATACTAGCCACCAATGTAGTTATTCTTTCTAGGCGACAATCCCTGCGCCAAATGGGGTGGCGGGGTCGCATCACCTGTAAAACACCTCTGTGGCAAAACCAGTTCTTATCCCATCTGAGAGGGCTCCAGGGGTTCCGCAAATGGGATTACTTAGGCACTGGCGATGTCATTCAAGGTACTGTTCTCAAATAATTCCAGGCTCTTAAAGACAAATTCTCCCTACATAGTACCCAGTCCTATAAATACCTTCAGTTTCAGCACGTTATTACACCCCACATTGATAAAGTCGAATCATTTCCAAAATGTAATACATTGGATGCTAAACTCCTAATGGGAGATTTGGGTGACCAAAGGTTTCCAAAATATATCAATCTCTCTTTACCCATAGCACCACTACTCTTAAGAAACTTACAGAGGCTTGGCAAACAGACATCGGCCCTCTAGATTCAGACGATTGGACCGAAGCCCAGAGTCCCCTCATGCAGCAGCCATATCTTCTCGATTACGACTTTATCAATCCAAGTACCTACACAGGGCTTACTATACAAGCTATAGACTGTGGAGAGCCGGCCTAATAGAATCTTCAGTGTGCTTGCACTGTCACAGTGATGAAGGATCCTTCATACATACGGTGTGGGAGTGCACAGCATTAGACAGGGGTGCTGGCATGCCTAGCCGAGGTACTTGGATGGGAACTATCTAGATCCCCTAGGTTGTCATTGCTACATATCACAGACACAAAAGGTGGTAATAAATATAAGCAGCATCTCCTCTGGTTAGGCCTTACAATTGCAAACGGGATATCGCCAGAACATGGAAACTAGACACACCTCCTATTATTAGGGCATGGATGAATGGAATGGACTTCTGCATGGGTTTGGAGATTCAGGTCTTCCAGTCCCGTGGATGCTCACAGAAACATTCAAAAATTTGTCAGAGATGGGCGGATTACAGCGGACTGGTCATGCCGGGGCTGGGGACTACAACAGATATAATAGACTCTGAAATCAGGTCTTATGAAGCACAGAAAAAGCAAATGCCTTGAATGTAGAATGAACACGTTCATAATGTATATCTATCCGCTACATGTACAACTGACTTAAATGATTGCATAGGATTTCTTTTGTTGGAAAGCAATGTTTGTAATATGCATTAGAATTGAAAAGGTATGTATGAATTCCCAAAATAATGATGTAAACATGATAAAGACTTTGTTGATGGAAGGCATGCCAATACATTTTGTTATTAACAAAATATATATTAAAAAAAATATATAGCGCTGAGAGTTTGCTGTGCTATCCCCTCACACCCATGTTTTTGCCCCTTCCTAGTCACAGGCCTTGGCCCACCCACATAAGTGAGGTATCATTCAACCAGGAGACTGAGGGGAACGTTGAGTGGTAGGACAATTGTGCCGGCATGGTGATCTTAGACAGAAATGTGAGGAAAATGTGATTTGAGATTTGCAGGGGATTCTAGGTAGGAAAACGTTGAAGGATCCATGCAAGCCATACCTCCCTGAACTCCCCTGGGTGTTCAGAAATTTCTGGGTTTGGTAGGTTTCCCTAGCTGGCCGCCGATCCCGGGACCAAAAACGCAGATGCCCACTTTGCAAAACCAGGTCATTTTGTAATAGATAATGTTGATGTCTCCACAATACGTTTTGGGCCCTTGCCTGCTGTGGATACTTGGCCCACCCACACAAGTGAGGTACCAGTTTTGTCGAGAGACCTGGGGAAATGCTGGGTGGTAGGTCAGCCCAGTGATCCTACAACATTCTCACTTAGAAATGTGATAAAAAGTAGATTTTTTCAGATACATTTGAGGTTTGCAGAGGATTCTGGGTAGGAATACATTGGAGGATACATGGAAGCCATACCTCTATGGACTGCCCCGGGTGTCTAGTTTTCAGAAATGTGTGTATTTAGTAGGTTTCTCTAGATGCCTGCCGAGCCCAGGACCAAAAAGGCAGGTGACTCCCTCGCAAAACCAAGTCTTTTTGTGATCGATCATTTTGAAGTCTCCACAGTAAGTTTTTGGCCATTTCTTGTCGCGAGCACAAGAGCTAACCACACAAGTGAGGCACCATTTTCATCGGGAGACTTAGGGAAATGCTGGGTGGCTCTCCGTAGATTCCAGACTGTTAGACCTGGTACCATTGGCGTGAGTCTCCCTTTCATTTTTTCTGATTGCCTCCTCTGTTTTTGATATGTTTTGCTGGTTTAGATGCTTTGGGCACTGTTCCACTGCCATTCAGTGCCACAGTGCAAGTGCCTCCCATTGATTAGTGACTCCATGATTGACCCTAGTACAGTGCACCATGTGTGCCCAGGGCTTGTAAATCAAATGCTGCGGGTGGGCTTGCAGCACTGGTTGTGCCACCCACAGAAGCAGCTTGTAAAGTGTGTCTCAGGTCTGCCATTGCAGAGACTATGGGCAGTCTGGTACTGCCATGCTGACTGACCAAGTGCACCCACTTGACAGTCCCAAAACCTTCCCTTTTCTTCATATCAGACACCCCTATTGTAGGCCCAAGGGCAGTGTGCATTGTAAGTATAAGGTAGGACATGCCCTGGTGTGTGTGGCATATCCTAATAGTGAATTACAGCCATTTTCGTTTTCACTATTGCAAGGCTAACTGTTCCCCATAGGCCAGAATGGGCAGTTTGATTATTACATCTTATAATCCTAACTGACTCAGGGAACATGGTGGAAATTCGAGTTTAGTATGCCTGAACTCAGAATAATAAAATACATCTTTTAGTGAAGTTGGTTTTAACATTCTGTGTTTGAAAATACCACTTTTAGAAAGTAGGTATTTTCTTGCTTAACTGTCCAAGCTTGCCTCTGCTAGGTTGTGTATTGTGTGTCTGCAGTTTGAGTGACAGGGGCTGGGGGATCCCAGAAGACAGGGTGAGTCAGCACAGACCTGAATAAGAAGATCTGCATGTAGATGGGTGGGAAGAGGTGCACCTGGGACCTGAATAGGGCTGTGCTTTCCCTCCACAATGCTGGCTCCAGCTCCTGTGGTGCGTCTGATGTCTCTGCCCTGCACTCTAAAAGGAAAGAAGGAGTCTTGTCAACAAAGTGCTCCAGGACTGACCAGAACTGGTTTGGACTAGGCAAATGCCTCTCTGCCTTCAGAGAACAAAGAGAAAAGTAGTATAAATATGGGGACCCAGACCCCAAGACTTTGGATCACTTCTGGAACATCAACAAGAAACCTTTGCCAAGAACCAAAGGAAGCTGTAGGAGTGGAGTGTCCCCCTGCCAGTGTGTTGTGTTGGCCTACAGTGGTTTCTTCAGTGCCAAGGAGTGGAGAAGTAACTTTTGTGTGTACTTCATCATCTTGCAGAGTATTTCTCCAAGGGCTTGAACTTGTGCTTACCTCCTGCTGAAGTCTCAGGGACAACAGACTTCACTACCAGCTGCCCTCTGAATTTCCTTGCTGGGAATTCTATCTGCAAAAGCCTGCGTGTCGCTGGGAGCTGGAAGCGCGGCGCAACAAGAAGAAGAGTGTCGCCGCTGCAGCTGTAGTCATCGCATCGCTGGAGAAGAGTGCCACCGCCGCATCTCCCAGAAGCGTGCCTTCGTCGCAGCTGTCTGCTGTCGCATCACCGGAGAAGCGAATGGCAACCGTGAAGGCCGCCGTCGCATAATCTGAGAAGCGTGTCTCAGGGCCTGTCGTGGCTCCAAATTACAGAGTCGCCGCAAGGCTGCCAGGGCGTGCCCGCATTGTCTCAACATCGTCGCATCAAGGGCGCCATCTTATCTCATCGCACCGGATTGTCGCATTGCATCGAGGTGCCATCTTGCCGCATCGCAACCAGGCTGCAGCACGAGAATCTACGCATCACCTCCTCTCCGGTAAGGATCAAGACACATCCCCTACTCTGCGCAAGCACTGAGGCGCGACGCATCGTCCCCCCCGAAGCAAGGAACCGACACATCTCCAACGATGCGAGCATTTTGTTTATTTTGCATTACGCATCCAGGTACTTTTGTGAGAACTGTGTCGCATTTTCCATCAACTTGAACTAAGCTAATTCTATCATTTGTAAGTCAATTTTGAGTACAGTATTGTGGATTTTTGTCATTTGTGGTCTTGTGTTAAGTCTATATAAAGAATACTTATTTTTATAAAACCTGTGTGGTGTCCATCTGTAGTGTTTTCACTGAATTACTGTATGTGTTCACAAATGCTTAACACACTGCCTCTGAGATAAGCCTGTCTGCTCATGCCAAGCTACCAAGGGGGTGAGCAGGGGTTATCCAGTAGTGTAATCCCCTTTCCCTGACTTAGAAGCAAGGGTCCCTATTTGGTCAAAGGAACCTACCTCTGCCAACTAGAGACCACCAGTTCTAACATTGGTGGTCAGCGGTAAGGATTTGAACCTGCATTTGTGACTCATATACAGTGATTGGTGTACACTACTAGTGAGTGCAGACCAAACGCGACCACATACTTTTTTGGTAGAATTTTTTTTTTCCTGAGAACTGCCAATTCTTACTGCCATGTGTAGGCCAGCATCTGTTGCATCTATGGATCTAGATTTTGAGGAAGATAGATTGGAAACCTACACTTTGAAACAGCTCAAGCATCTCTGCAAGAAATTGAAAGTTGCTACACCAGGCATTTGTAAAAAGGATGACTACCAAAAGGCGCTGAGGGCCTGGGTAGAAGCAAGAAATGCCCCTGAGTCAGTGGTGGAGCCAGCTGGGGATGCAGATGGGCAACTGGATAGGCCAGTGTTTCCAGCCAGGAAGGGGTGCCGTCCCCACCTGGCAGTAGTGTCTCTTCCAAAGACCTGTCCCCAGAGAGTTGGAAGACATGGAGAGAAATAGGGCACACAAGCTGGAGATGGCTAAGCTTAAGATGGAGAGTCAGAGGGAAATGGAGAATAACAAGTTGTCCTTGGAGAGAGAGAGAATGAGAATGGAGCATGCGAGGATGTTAAGGGAGTTAGAGATCAAGGCAAAGGGCTTAGAGATCGCTCCCTCTGGTGGCAGCACACCATCTGCGCCTTCAGAAAGCAGAGTGTACATTCCCAAAGATGTCATCAAAGATTTCCACAAGCATGATGATATTGGGCAGTGGTTTGCAGCCTATGAGATAGCAACGTTGGCCCACCGGGTCCCCGAGAAGGATTGGGGAGCTGGGTTGTGGGGCCGCTTTGTGAGTGAGGGGCGGGATACTTTGATAGACCTGCCCAGTGAGAATAGGATGTCTTATGACCACATGAAGTAAGCCCTGATGACAAGGTATGGTTTGACCCCAGAACTATATAGACAGAGATACAGGAATTGTAAGAAGCTGGAGGGAACCACTTGGGTAGAATATGTATCTTTCTTTTGCAGAGCTATGGATGGTTGTGTGAAGGGTAGCAAAGTGGATACTTTTGAAGCGCTCTATGATTTGTTTGCAAGGGAGCACTTGTCTGCTAACTGTTTTCCAGAGCTACGCCAGGACCTTATTGATAGCAATTTAACTAACCCTAGGAAGCTTGCTGAGGAGGCGGACCGCTGGGTCAGTACCAGGGTCCACAAGGGTCATGTGGGAGATTCCGCCAAAGGTGGGCAGGGTCCCCAGCAGAAGAGTAGGGGGGACAAGGGTACACAGAGGGAGTCCCAGAAAGGACCCCAAGGGAACCAAGGGAAGGGTTGCCAGCCTTCCCCTGAGAAGAAGCAAGAGGCCCCGACAGGTAAACCCGTTCAGAGGGGCCCCTACAAGTGCTTTACGTATGGTCAAGTGGGCCACCGTTGGTTTGATGCACAGTGTCCCATGAAGGATTCCAGAGCGCCACCACGTGCACCACCCCGTCAGATGGTGAGTGTAGCCCTGGGAGGGGAGGAGAAAGGTGCCCAAGGTAGGTGGGGTTCTGCAGAAATGTCCCTTGTCTCATTAGGAGACTTTTCGATGGTCCCTCAAGCTCAGCTGACTGATAACACTAAGAAATACAGGCAGTGGGTGACCATCAATGGCCATAGAGTGGAGGCTCTTAGAGACACAGGAGCCAGTGTGACAGCTGTCAAGTGTCACCTGGTGTCTCAAGAGCAGGTTGTCCCCAATGCCTTCTACTCAGTCTTTGCTGCTGACAACACAGAGAGCCACTGCAAGGTGGCTCAGGTTTCCTTTGAGTGGGGGGGTCTCAGGTACTCTTCAGGTAGCTGTGAGGCCAGCCATGCCTGTGGATTGTCTGTTGGGCAATGAATTGGAAAGCTCCCCTTCTGCTAAGGTGGAGAAGAAGCCTCATTTGGAGATGTTGGGTCTGTGTGTGTAACCACTCGGTCTATGGCAGCCAGTAAGGGTGTTGAAGAGGTCCTGGAGCCTGAAAGTAGGGCCCAGGAGCCTGTCTTGAAGAGAAGAGGTAGGGGGAAACCAGCCCTCAGTCTTCCCACGGTCCAGGAGGAATCAGACCTTGAGGGGGCTGCCCTGGCACATACAGGGGAGCAAGTTGCTAAACTGGGGGGCCAGCCTGAGCTGACCCATTGGCAGCAAGAAGGAGGACTTCATGGTCTAAGGTAGGATATTTTTTAGGAGTGGGTGGATCTGGCCGCTTTTGAGAGCTTCAGGGAAAGTGCTTTGCGTGATAGAGGACTTGACAATGGAGAGTAGGGGTGAGAGAGTTTCCGTGATAAGATCTTCGGGGTAAGACATATTGTTCACAGAAAGTGACTTCGAGGGAGTTGAGTATGTCAGCAAGATGTGCAAAAGATAGGACTGTGAAGGATGACCATTTCATGATTCTACGAAAAGGGGTGAGTGTAAGAAGAGCAGCAGGGTTGGTGCTGTTGATGTGCTATTGGATTGTCTTAATTTTTTTTAAATGGAGAGTTCCCACCATATGCCTCAATTTGCTGTATGACGGAATTGTTTTCCTGTTCGAGCAATGCAATAACAACAGGAACAATGCAAGACTCCAGCAAACTAGCTGGCAAGCGGAATTTGGCATCTCGTAGCATGATTCCTGGTAGCTAGGAAACCTTCTGGCATGATTTTCTGAAACAAGTAGTCGCGAATGTGATCGTGATCAGAGGGCTTCTTATCTATTCGATTTTCTACTTGAACGACAATGATCAACCTGAATGACCGCGCACTCTTGTGTGCTGCGTGCTGCAGTTCAAGCTGATTTTTCAGCATAAAACGCTCTACCAGTGCTCTATGTGCATCGCAAGCAGCATGACATTAATTTATTTAGCCCATTGGCAGAGTTCTGCGGAATCTCACACAGTTTTTATGTAACTCTGCCGAATTCCGCAGAGTGAAATTCCATGAGATCCGCCAAACCCTTGAATCCATACTCTTCTAAAACTGAAATTCTTTTCTTTAGTGCTCTCTCTTCCTGCCTCCCTGTAATCACTCCTTCCCTTCACTAGTATTTTCTTACTTTGTCCCCCGCCAGAAACTCAGGGTAATTTTCAATCCCTCCTTCAACCTCTCTATCCATAGTGTCTCTGCAGCCTAAAATTAGATATAGTCTTAGGGGCAGATTTACAAGACCCTTGCAACACTTTTGCGCTGCTGTTGCGTCACATTTGTGACGCAACAGCGGCATAAAAAATGCGGCAAATTTACAACGTGACACATCTAGGGAGATGCATCACAATGTAAAGCCCTGCGTGACATTGTACCTGCATCAGGTATAATGTATGCAGGGTAGGCGTACCCACGCAGGAAAGCCTCGTAAAGGTAACGCAGTAAAATCTACAAGATTTTTACTGCGTGACTTTTAGGACGCAACTGCATCAAAACCTTACGCCTGCAGAAAGCAGGCATAAGGAGTGACGCAGTGTATTGGGAATAGGCCACAACACGCATTGCTCCAAACAATGCGTGACTTTTCCGCCAACAGATGAGTCAGCATCTGTGGTGGCGCAAGGGTTTTTCACGCAGGTGCAGGGAAACTGACGCATCTGTATAGATGCGCCAGTTTCTTGTAAATCTGCCCCTTAGTTTCCACACTACTTAACTTCCAGTTTTCACTCTCAATGTTTCTTGCTTGAACCTGTAGCTCATCTCTTTTAACTGGTCTGTGTACTCCCTTGCTCCTCTTCAGTTTATCTTTAACTTCTATTTTACCTTGCCATTCTACTCGACACAGATTATCTTTTTGCCTTCCATGGGGCAGATTTACAAGCCCCTTACGACACTTTTGCGCTGCCGTTGCATCACTTTTGTGACGCAACAGCAGCGTAAAAAATGCAGCAAATTTGCAACGTGACACATCTAGGGAGATGTGTCATGTTGTAAAGCCCTGCGTAACATTATACCTGCGTCAGGTATAATGTATGCAGGGTAGGTATTCCCACGCAGGAAACCTTGTAAAAGTGACGCAGTGCGTAAGGAGTGACAAGGTGTATTGGAAATAGGCCACAACACGCATTGCTGGAGTTGTGTCGTGCTTGCGACATGACTCCAGCAATACATGACTTTTCCACCACAGATGAGTCAGAATTTCTGACGCATCTGTTAGTCCTTGTGCCATAGTGCGCCGTATTGTAAGTACAAACTGAAATGGCATGGTGAGCAAAAAGAAACGATGGATTTAGGCCCAGATCTCTGTACTGGGGTGAATGTATGACATTGTTCTGCATTCTGTCCATCGACTCTTGTTTTTGCATTTGTCACCCCAAGTGGGACGGGTATGCTCAGACGTGAGTCCCGTGCTCTCCGTGCCACTGGAATCAAGATATCCTGGCTGAAGAGGGGTGAAAGCCAGAAACTGGTCCTAGGATGCTTGATTCCAGTCCAGGGAGGACCTGGCTTGGCAGTTCGGGCTAGACTGTTCCCATGAGGCACAGGGTCAAGACTGATTTGCATCTGGCTGGGTTCAAACTGGAATGGCATGGTGAGCAAAACACGATGGATTTAGGCCCAGATCTCTGTACTGGGTGAATGTATGACATTGTTCTGCATTCTGTCCATCAACTCTTGTTTTTTGCATTTGACACCCCGAGTGGGACGGGTATGCTCAGACGTGAGTCCCGTGCTCTCCGTGCCACTGGAATCAAGCTATCCTGGCTGAAGAGGGGTGAAACCCCGAAACCGGTCCTAGGATGCTTGGTTCCAGTCCAGGGAGGACCTGGCTTGGCAGTTCGGGCTGGACTGTTCCCATGAGGCACAGGGTCAAGACTGATTTGCATATGGCTGGGTTCAAACTGGAATGGCATGGTGAGCACAAAAACGATGGATTTAGGCTCAGATCGCTGTACTGGGGTGAATGTATGACATTGTTCTGCATTCTGTCCATCAACTCTTGTTTTTGTATTGTAAGTACGCCTCATCTATGGTGGCACAAGGGTTTTCCATGCAGGTGCAGGTAAACTGGCGCATCTGTACCGATGAATCTGTTTCTTGTAACACTGTGGGGCAGATTTATAAGGAACTGACGCATCTGCATAGATGCGTCAGTTTCCTTGCGTCAGCGCCGAATGTCCTTGTGCCACTATGGATGCGCTGTATTTATAATACAATGCTCCATGGCGCAAGGATTAACAGGTGCGTCGGAAATTCTGATGCATCTGTTGGCGCAAAAGTGATGCATTGCTGGAGGTGCTCTTGAAAGTGATGCAACTCAGCAATGCACCACAACAGATGAGTGAGTCCCATTCAAAAAGCCCTGCTTCATTCCTTACGGCAGGTCTGGGCAGGATTAGGGATTTTGACGCAGGGAAGGCGTAGAGTGATGCATTGAAATCTTGTAGAGTTCACTGTGTCAGTTCTAAATGGCTTTTTGAGTGGAATGCCCACCCTGCATATGTTATACCTGACGCAGGTTTAGAACGTGACGCATCTTCCTATATGCGTCACGTTGTAAATTGGCCGCATTTTTTACGCCGCCGCTGCGTCACAAGAGTGACGCAACAGTGGTGCAAATGTGTTGCAAGGGGCTTGTTAACCTGCCACTGTGTCTTTTTGCATTCCTGCTTTCTTTTTTACTTTCATATTATTTTTTTCAGCTTCCTCGTGGATTATCCCCCTTATCTTTACATGTTTGTGCCTCTTCTTCTCCATTCCTAAGCATTTGTATGCCTTGCCCCTCTCTGTCTGCACCAGCTCTGGCTAGCTCTCCCTTCTTCTGCTACTTAGGGAACATCTCCTGTAATCCCCTCAAGCCGCTAATTTCATTTTCAGAATTTGCCAATTCTTGTTGCAGTAATTTTGTACTGATTGTGTTTTGCGCTTCGGTGAACGGACTATATTAATTCAAAATAACAAAAAGGAAGAGACACGGGAAAGGATTCACATTAGAAGGGGGGAACACGAGGAGAAAAAGACACACAGAACAGAAAAAATAGAAGTATAAAGGTAAGAAGCGAGACAAATAAGAAAAAGGATGGAGTGTGGAAGGAAAAGAGCAGAAGAGAAAGAAATACAGCTAAAATAAAAAAGATGGAAACCAGTGAAGGAGATGAGGAGAGGAAGACAAGAGAACAACGAAGGGAAGTCAAGGGTGAAAGATAAGTAGGGTAAAGGACAAGAGGAGAAATCTAGGACAAAAGAATGGTAACGAAGGACATGAAGAAGGGGAGGCAACAGAGCAAGAAGCAAGAGAGGAGCAGTTTAGGAAAAAGAAAGGGCAATAGATGAGGAAAGCCAAGATATAGAAAAGGATGGGGGATATTCTCAAGAACGTGCGATAATCATCGCCAAAATAGATTAACGCAATTTTTAATATCGCCGTCTAACGCAGGAAAATAACTCTGTTTTAACATCGTATTCTCAACACGGCGGTAACATGCGATAGTTTCCCGATAACACGTCAAATGTCCGCTATAAAATTACCGGAATGTGCTCAACCACGATAAAAAAATCAGCGATAAGTTGCACCAGGCCGGCAATTCACACTCCGCTAAGTTGGTACCGCCAGCCTGTGGGCAATGTGGGTGAGGATGTAGAGGATGGTTGTCCTTTTGAGCCTGTAGTGGGCAATGGAATCCTCTGGCATTGGGTCTCTGAGGCTGGTGTATTTTAAGAACATCCGCTATCTTGTTCTGCGTTGCCTAGGTGGTAGTCCGGGGGGGGGGGGGGGTGGTCCCAGGGGGAGGTGGTCTGGGGGGTAGGGGTCCTGGGTGTGGTGGCGGTTGGTGTTGAGGCCTTTTTGGGTCTCCAAGCTGCATAATCATTGGCTCCATGGCATCTGTTGGTCTTCAGATGTGTCTCTGGGCTGGGCCCCCAGGTTGTTGTCCTGCTTAACACCAGTAAAAGGCAGGTGTTAAATCCCTGCTGCTAACGCGCCTTATCGCCTGTTTTTGGATCACTTCGCTGATCTGGCTGGTCGTTGAGAATATCGCGAAGTGGTGTTTTTGTGTGTTTTTGCATGGGAACGCCTACTCTGCATATCATTAGCGTTAGTTGTCGCTGTCATTTGTGGCGATGTTTTTGTGGCAGCTATCGCTGGAAGACTGGCGATGTCGGCAGTTTGCACCCGCTTGAGAAAAGGGTGGTAAATCTATCGCCATATTTGCGGCACTAAAGTGCCCGATAAATCGGCGAAAAGTCCTTGAGAATATTCCCCGATGTGTACTGAGGAACAAAGAAGGAAACATGTGCAGCAGACATGAAAGGCTCAGGAAATGCAAAGGTGAGGACAAGAAATAGAATAGGAAAGGAGTAGAACATCAAAAGGTGGTAAAATATTTAATAAATATATGATATGAAATGATTTCATGTGTCTGGAAGCTTATTTGGCTATTCCTGTGCAGCCTTTTAAATGATACAATTTCAGAAATGCATTGTTTCATTGTCACTGTTGTCTGCAGATAACAGAAATCAACTGACCCAGATTTGCTAACACTTTGTGCAGGGTTCCCAAAAGTAACATGAACATGACGCAAAATGTTAGGTTGGGAATTACTATCCAATGCACTTCAGGATATGCATTGGATAATTTCCCAAAAGTAACACAGAGTTAATCTATGCACTGGTTTGAGTTACTTTGCATCATGGAGGCATACCGTGCGTGGTACATGGGTGTTTCCATGCCACCTCACATGGGTTTAGATGCAAATCTCTGACTGCAAACATTCATAGACAGGGTGTTGTGCCAAAACCTAATGCCTCCTCCAGGCAGGTTTAGCAAGGAAAAATGTTTTAATCTCTCCTCGTGTTTTTTCTACTTTGCATGCTTGCTGCATTGTACAGCACACACACTAAGGGCACCATTAGCATGACGGGCAGACTTTGTCCGCCCGCCATAGCCCTGGGAAATGGGACCGCCCGAAATGCATGCGGCGGTCCTGCAGATACAATTAGGATGCACCCGCCACACTGGCGGGCGCATCCCATATCGTTAACATTGCGGCGGGCGGAGCAGAAAGCACTGCCCGCCACAATGCCAAGAAGGCATGTCGTGCACTTCCATGCACAACATGGCAGACACCACGCAGTGCCTGCCATGTTGTACATGGAACAGCAGGGGGGGACCATAGGTACCCCCCATGTGCACTCCCCACCCCCCAGGATCCCTGGGGGTCCGCTATGGGCCCCCAATGGCAAAAACTGCCTGCCTGCCTTTCCGTGGCGGCGTTGCTGTCACGGAAAGGCAGGTCCCCACCTGCATAATAATATGGATGGCGGTGTCTACCAGACACCGCCACCATATAAAATGCTTTTCCGCCCGGTAGGCAATCGGGCGGATTGCCTACTGGCGGAAAACTGTCAGACGGTCTTCCCGTCTGCCGGTGTCCCCCCCGCCATGGTAATGTGGCGGGGGAAATCCTAAGCGTGCAGAGGTTTTTGGCGGGCGGATCGCCACCGCCATACGGGCGGTGCCGATCCGCCCGTTATCCTAATGGACCCCTAAGTGTTAACGGATGGGTGTTTGTACTGGAGGATCCGCATTTTAGTACAAAAACAATTGCTTACAGAACTCACACACTGTTGCACTATGGCACAAAGGTGTTTGCACTGGCGCGTAGCTGCCTAAAGTATACCAGCACAGGTAGAGAGGAAAACTACTCCATAGCTTAAAAGATATAGCGCTATTCATCGTTTTTATGCAGCGCAGCAAGTTTCGTTGCTGTGCTGCATTTTGTTATTTTTCGTAAATTTGGGCCCAGCGGCTCACACTGTCCATACTTACAATGTTGGTTAAACAATTGTATATCACAAAATTGATGTCAAAAATATAATCTTGAACACATAGCAACTACAGATATTTCACTAAGGTATTAATACCAAAGTAGGGAAGTATAGATTTACTATTATTAACTCCCTATTTTCTTAACACCATTTAGACAGGTGCTTAAATTGAAAGAAAATGGAATGGTATTTGCACCAGCTTTAGCAATTACGCTCTGGGGATATGAGGAGTGTGTGTTCATACCTGTGTTTGTGTGGGTACTCATAGCAGTGTGAAGTGGAATAAGGAATGCAAAAAAGGGCACAGCACCATTCACACACATTATTCCCCATTCTTTAACACATATGTATTAATCGAGTAAAAAACCCCAGCATAAATGGTATTTGTACACTGATGTTTTAGCACTCTTAATAACTGAATGATTTAAATGACCTTGTGAGCATTGTAAGAGGAATAAAGCAGTAAAATCTTGTATATTTCCCCAGATGCTGAAATGTAAACCACAGCAAAGTGTGAATTCTTGGAAAGCCTTTGTGTCCCACAGAAGATCTCTTTGATTCTGTTAGATGGCTGGCTGACACCCTGGCGGCCTTCAAACAGCTTCTTTCCTCTCAGGAGCTCAGTGATTCGATTGCTTCCCATTTCAACTGCAAAATTGCTCTAATAAAGAACTCTATCAATGAGATTGTTAAACCTGAAGCAGCATCAAATGTGTCGCTTTGCTCTTTCAAATGCGTGTCGGTACAGATTGCTTGCACCCCATTCCACTTCTCAGTTTTATCAGAACTAGGAAGCGAGATCATAATAACGTAATGGGTGTGGAAAATACCTCCTATTGCGAATTTTCAAGGTGGGAAATGGCACACCGTGCAGAATCAGGATTTATCCCACAATGTTTATCTTTTTGCTTGGGCATTTTCCTCTATACATTTCCGCAGATTTTATATGGGAAAATGTGTTAATGCAAAAATAGTGGAGGTGTGATAGTAATCACACAATTTGGAATTCCGATTCCTGTGCAAATTTCAGTTTGCACAAGGATAAGAATTTTATGTGAAGACCGGGGACTCCTACCATTGTCTTCCTTTCTTTACTCTCATAGCATTACGCATACAATACGATTCTGTACGATAAATGTAACATATATATTAATTAGTTACACAGTAGAAGTTACCCAGTTGCTTACACCATGATTCAATGATATAGAGAAAAAAGGAAAATGAAAATAAAATCATGTAAATCCAAACAACTTGGCTACTAAGTGAATAATATGTGTTGTATTCAAGTGACTTAAGTTCATAAAATCATTAATTAAGGTGCACCGTCAGTGACACTTATAAAAAGTGCTCCTAGAGTGCATCAAGAAAAAAAAGGTGACTCTACATCTGTATAAGACATTTCAAAATATTTTAGAAGCCTGCCCTATTTTATCAACTACAAAGTCTCTAATGGAATGATTTCATTTGTCCTTAGTTGCTCAAAAAGTATTGCAGTCCAGGCTAAATATAAAACCGTCGACGTTTCAACCCTCTTAGGAAGCATGTGCTTTCTTCACATCTTTACTGGTCTTCATCAGGACTGAGAAAGGATCAAACTGTATGTTAAAATGTATATTGACAGAAATCATGCATTGAAAATTGAGAAAAAATAATGGTATGATTCAGGGGACAGCTCACCTGGAGTCGAAGAAAGACTTTGAATGCCCCTCACTCCTTTGAAAAGGTCACCCCTGTGTTGTAAAAAAACAGGGGGTATTTTTTTTTTTTAATGTAGTTACTTAGCATTTGTGGATTAAAGGTCCAAATTGTGTTTTATGTCTTAGGGGCCGATTCACGAACTAACTTAAGACAAAATCCTAAACGTACTACTTTTTGTATTCACAGAAGTCATTTAGTAGTAGTAAAGTTAGGATTTTGTCTTAAGTTTGACTTAAGACAAACTTAAGACAAACTTAAGACAGACTTAAGACAGACTTAAGACAGACTTAACACAAACTTAAGACATCATACTAACTTAAGTCTGTCTTAAGTCTGTCTTAAGTCTGTCTTAAGTTTGTCTTAAGTTTGTCTTAAGTCAAACTTAAGACAAAATCCTAACTTTACTACTACTAAATGCCTTCTGTGAATACCAAAAGTAGTAAGTTTAGGATTTTGTCTTAAGTTAGTTCTGTGAATCGGGCCCTTTGAACTCAACCGGGATTTTAAAAAGGAAATTCTTGCAAGTGGCCTCACATTAACACTGAATGATGGTTTTAATTGCCCATCAAATGTATTTGTTTTCGCATCCTAACTCGAGCTACTGAATAAGAAAAAGGAAAGTCAATTAATTTCTTTCAGTTGCCTAATAACAACATGTAAAAAGAATTAATAGCTATGCATAACTTGCTCTTCAATAATGAGTTGCTCCCAGTGTGTTGATCGTTTCTGTGGCCTGCCACATTCTCTCGCCTACAGTTTAGATTGAATTAGGCAAACAGAGAACCATCCATCCATATCATCCAACCAACTTGTTGTCACCGTGGACTTAAACTTTCTTTTTGCCAACATTCCACAGCTAGCGGCGCTAGAAGTAGTCAGATAGGTATTTAACATGGAGAACAGCCACACAAATTCCTACTTAAATCAGTAATGGAATTACTCAGTATAGCAATGAACAATAATTTTTTATATTTCAAGGAGACTACTATGACCAAACTAGGGGAGTAGTTATGGGAATGGAATTTGCTCCGGATCTGGTGACCATTTTTATGGATAAATATGACTACACACATATTTATGCAGAGAGTAATCATTTCTTTGAAAATAGAAGTGGAATATTGAAGACATTTTGACAAGGGGCGAGAGTAACCTTGAACAATATTTTGAGTGGTGAAGAATAGGTCAATAAATATACACCTCACAATATCAATCAGTAATCAAGAAATCAATTTTTTGACATTTTATTAAAGTAGAAGAACTTTACACTACACTATTCCGCAAACTCACTGAACGCAATCCATTGTTGAGATATGCAAGTCACCACCCTAGGAATTTGTGTGATAATCTTCCTCGTAGGAGATTTTTATGGATCAGAAAGAATTGTTCCAGCAGGGAGTATTATTTCAGTAAGTCTGACATCCTCATCAAAAGATTGCCCGCAAATTTATTGAAGCACCAACTTAAAGCAGCTTCGTTCTGGCCACAGGAAACCTTGTTGGAATCCAAGGAAATAACAAATAACAAAACAGAGAGAATGATATGTGAGACTACTTTCTGCACCTGCATTAATGACATTAAGAACATAATCAACAGAGATTGGGACCTGGTGTGTGATAAACACAGTACCAGTGCCACATCCTTGTTTGCCTTTAATAATGGCAAAACTGTTGGAGACCAAGTCATAAGTGCCCTATTGAAGACACCTGATCCACATGATTTGTTAGCACAATTGAATTTGCCTCCTATACTGGGTCATTTCAAGTGCAGGAGGTGCAGGGAATGTGACTTGACTATAGACACAAAGGACTTAGCAGACAATGAGAAAAAATACACAGTTAGGAATCAGACTAATTGCAGCAGCAGATATGTCATTTATATGCTCAAATGGCTCAAATGGATTTTCTCTTATTCCACCTTCCGCTATGGTCCCCTAGCATGCCCTAGTAAGCAGCGAATTAAGATATCAATGGCATAGGTGAGATAGTAACGATTTTTCCACCCAGCTGAATAAAAACAAGCCGTGTTTCACAAAAGAACCAGATGTTGCCTCATCACAATACCATCACTGGATAGCAGTAGCAGTCAGCTCTACTGTCCCTCTTAGAACAGGGAAAACCAGCAGGACAGCACCAACTGAACCTTGGTTCTCTGCAGAACTAAAAATCTCAAGAAGACTATGTCGCAGTCACGAAAGACGCTGGCAAAAACACTATGATCCCAAAGAAAGGGAAATATACAAGTCAATCCTGGCACAGCACAAAGAGTTGATTAAAAAAACTAAAATTAGCTATTTTTCTGAAAAAATTTGAAGGAGCAAAAAATAACTCGAAGGAGCTTTTTGCAACAGTGTTGAAACTCAGTCAAATACAAGAAACCAATAACTGCAATATAAACCAAACATTCTGTGACACACTAGCCTCGTCGTTCCACAATAAAGTTTCCACTATCTATGACACTTTTGTCTTAAGACCAGCCAAACCCCAGGGTATCCAATCTGTCACCACATGTTCTACCCCAGCCCAGTCTACCTTGGTAACCAAATTTACAGAATCCTGTTTCACTAATTTTACACCACTTTCTCATGAACAACATCAAAGCTTCTATTAGCAACAAAATCCGGCTCTCCCCTCGATCCCTGCCCTCCACGAATAACCCATCTGTTAGTGGAATCAATTGCTTCGCCATTCACGGAGGTCCTCAATTTGGCCACAGAAACAGGGACCTTCCCCTCGATATGGAAGAAAACATCAATACTACCTCTATTAAAGAAATCAGACCTGGATAAAACAGAAGCAGGCAACTATCGCCCATTTCTCGGCTACCCTTTCCAGCGAAAGTATTAGAGAAACATATGAATCAGGAACTGATGGTTTTCATTGAGTACAATCACATTTTGGATCCCACTCAATATGGCTGTAGAACCCGACACAGCACTGAACAGGCCCTGATCACTGCAACAGAGGACGTCAGATGGGCGGGTGACAACGAAGGATCGGCAGCCCTGGTGCTATTAGATCTATTGGCTGCCTTTGAAACGGTGGACCGCGGCATTCTGATTCATCGGCTTCAGGAAGCTGGAGTGGAAAACTTAGCGTTAGCGCTGCTCAGATCCTCTCTGCTAAGCCGAGAACAATTTGTTGAAATAGGCGGCTACAAATCTAAATGTTTCCAGCTTCCTTGCGGGGTGCCACAGGGCTCATCATTGAGCCCCACCCTTTTTAATCTATATGTTGCTCCTCTGGCACGTCTGATCAAATCCCATGGGTTTGAATTGGTGTCATATGCGGAAAAAAGGTTCACCCTGGACTTCCTGACCTGTTTTAACCTCTGCACTCACTAGCACATCACATCTACACCTTATAGGTCCCTCACCCCCACGACACCATACGGCATGGAACAAAAGATCTCCGCCAAAGAGCCCCTCATTGGGTACCCGTTGGGTATTGCAGCGCCGACCCGACGAGGAGCAGGCCCAATGATGAAGCATGACACCTGCTGGCTGGGTGTGTGAGGGCCCTAGTTCCAAAGGAAACAATTTTCCCGCAGTATAACATCAGCAGGATTACCTGTATTCATAGTGGTCCTTGTACATAGCACTTTATTCCCCTTCTGTTCTATGACCCATTTTAGGAACAACGTACCTTCTTTTGTTACATACTATTTGGGGCACGTACGTTGGACCTGTTAAGCCCTGAGAACTCCCCCCTTTTTTTGATATAATATATGCGGATGACACCCAGATCATTGTATCAATCTCAAGTGACAATCCTAAGATAGCACAGAACTTTAAGGAGATGTGTCAGTATACGGATGGCCGAGAATTGTCTAAAGTTGAACTCGGATAATACCGAGTTACTCCTCTTTGGGACAGCCATCTCCTTCTGGTCCTCAGAATGGTGGCCAGCAGAGCTGGGGACCCTCCTAACACCAGTTATTAAGGCAAAAAATCTCGGAGTCATTATAGACACCACCCTTTCTTTCCATCACCACGTAAGCAAACTCACTTCTTCCATCTATTACATCTTGAAAATCTTGAAGAAAATATTACCCTTCATACCAACAGAATTGTAGAAAACAGTGGTGGCAGACTTAGTGCTGTCTAAACTCTATTATTGCTATGGAATACTAGCTGGAGCAAACAAATCAGTAATAACAAAACTACAGGTTCTCCAGAACTCCACTGCTAGATTGCTCTTCGGTTTGTCCAAATATTCATCTGCCAAACAGGCCCTCAATACACTGCACTGGCTACCGACAGAGAAACAAATTAGGTTTAAAGCATTGTGGGTTGCTTTTAAAGCCCTGCAGAACTCAGGTCCCGCTTCCATAAATAAACACTTCCAATGGTACACGTCAGTCCGCGCACTCCGCTCGGCCTCCCTGAAACTGGTGAGGGTACCATCCTCCCACCTCCAAAGATGGGGCGGCAAAAGCTTCTTCAATGTCACATCCACAGATGGTGGAACAAACTACCTCTCCATTTAAGAAACTCCACCGATCTCATGTCCTTTAGGAAAGGACTGAAAAAGTGGCTTTACATCCTGTAAACTGGGCTTGCATGGGTTCTCACACACGCAGTGCTCTGTGAACTTCCTTCATACGCGCCTAGACGCCTCGGGGTAGTAGAGCGCTATGCAAATACATAAATAAATAAATAAATGTAATCTGGCATATTTTGGACAGACTCGTCAGAAAGTGAAGGCCAGGATTCTGCAGCACTGTGGAGGAAGTAACACACAAGGGTGCCACTGGTAAAACATTTTAACAAATTTGATCATTCAACTGATAGAACTAAGTGCTTTTTATCACAGAGAAAGTAATCAAGAATCCCGATAGTCTGCCGAAACCGCGGATAATGTCCATGACTCAACCAACTCGATGGAGATAAAAACACAAGCCACAACACCAAAAAACCTGCGAATGGGCCAAAGCGCAATGAGGAAATCAGCGATAAGCAGCACCAGGCCTGCAACACACACCTGGCTGGTGGGAAAAATCTCCATAAATTAGTAAAAAACACCCAAACACAAACTGACCAACACCCAAGCACCATGGCGGCAAGCCGGAGCAGGCACAGAGGACAAGTGCAACCCCACAAGCACTCCAGACGACCAGCCCAGAACCTCGGGGCTAGGGAAGGGCAAGGACAAGAAGAAGAGGAAGACGAAGTTCAGTCCACAGGTGAACAGGATCATAGTCACAGAGGTGATGGAACACCATCACCAACTGTTCGTCACCTCCAACGAGTCATTGGGCACCAAAACTGGAATATGGCGGGACATCGTGAACAAGATGAATGCCGCCAGAGAGCACAAGAGGACAATGGACGAGGTCAAGAGGCCATGGAATGACATCAAGCGGAAGACCAAGGAGAAATTCGCAGCTAACCAGAAGGCAGCAATGCAGACTGGAGGTGGGTGCCCAGTGCCGCAGCTCGAGCTGGATGACATGGAGGAGCTGGTGTTGACAACCGCAACAGGGTGGGTGACCATCAGGTACTGGGGGGATGGGTGGAGATGGCCATGATGGCACACATGCACAATCAAGCACAGCACAGTGCACACCCTCAATGACTCTGGGTCATCGCCCAGATTCACAGACTGTCACAATGTACAATGCCATGCTGTCTGAATGTCAACATGTACCATGCGGCTACATGCATGTGGACACATTGCAATACACCATCTTCCCTTCACGTTGCAGGGACACCGTCAACACCCCCTGCAGAGCAGTACCAGCCACTCTTCACTGATGACGAGGAGGACAACGCCAGCATCGACACCCAAGCCCTCCTAGACATCATTGACATCATCGGCGACTCACCTCCAGGATCAGGGCTGACCAGCTGCATTGAGGAGACCCCACCCACCACTCAAACCACCCACAGCCCCGCCAGTCTCCCAAGACCCCCAGGAACAACACCTTCCAATGCCGTGTGCTGGAGGCCCAGAAAGAGACGGCTGAACAGGTGCAGGTAGGGTTCGACCTCATGGCTACCAAAATGGATGCCATCCATGGGTGTCTAGGCCTGCTCTATGGCCTCCAACAAGCCCTGACTGACAGGGCTGGAGTCCTGACGTGGAGAGAAGAACACCTGTCCGCTCAGAGGGGCTCCAGCGATAGCAGCGGTGAGCTGGCACTCATGCGGAGGCTCATGGAGGACATGGTGCGGATGGAGGCGGAAAGGATGTCAGCCACCGCTGTACATCAGCGAAATGTAGCTGGGATCTACCATGCCCTGCAGACCACCATCATGGCATTGCTGACACAAGGCGTGGCACTGATGAATGCTGCTGACCCCACACCACCCACATCTCCGCCCCCTGGTGTGTCAGTGCCCCACAGTGCGGCAGGCATATCCACTCCGGCACCTGATGTGTCACTGCCACACAGTGTGGCCGACAACCCTCCTCCGGCCCCTGATGTGTCAGTGGCACACAGTGCCCCAGCCGGTACTGCAACACCCACAGGTGGGGCAGTGCACACATCCGGGGATGAGGACGTGGATGGGTTTGTGATCAGGAGGCACTAGTATTTATTTCTGCCACCTGGCCTGTTCCTGCTTGGTGCTGCACATGGCCCCATGACCTACCACTGACCCCCGATACACTCAGATGCACTCACCTTGGACAGCGACAGGGACTGCCATATCCTGTTTGATGACCAATGACACGGTGACCACACTGCGGACTGTACCCTTCCTCTTCCGCAGGACTTGTCATCCCCGGATGGACTCTGGCCGGCCCTCCATGGGCCCATAATGTGTAGTGTGCTCGGCATTGCCCTGTACCGCTCCAGCTGCAGGACTGCACTGGATGTGCAATAAACATCCAGTGACGCACTGCTGTGTCATGTCGTTCATCTTCCATGTATAAATGTGTGGGTGAATGTAGGGACAGTGATGTCCCTTGTGCCAATGATGCCCATCCTGTGGGATACCATTCAGAGGGTGCTACATGGCATATCGGGTACCGGGTCCTGTGAACACTACAACAGGGACACATGTAGCTGTCACTTCCACGTCCGGACATGGACTTAACCACGCCCAGATCCCACGTGTCATTGATGCAAGCCCTGTGCTGGTCCAGCGTACGGCAGGCCAGACCTCTCCTCTTACGCTCCAAGGGGGGGCCCTCATTGCTACCCGTCGCAGGCGTACTCGCTGGTGGTGTGCAGGTCACTGGTCTAGTTATCAGAATGTCACAGCAACTCCCTGAGGGCAGATTTGCACGCACACCACACCCATCCTGCACAGGCGTTACAGGCCATGTGATTGCGCCAACATAAGGGACCGACAATGTCACTTTCCCCTCTGCCGGTGGTGACTGGATGACGGATGCTCCACGGTTCTCAATCATAAAGGGCCCATGAGTTGTTGCGCACAAGGTTAGTGGCACCCAAGGCCTTGTGGTCGTCATGGGCCTGCCACCACGTCGCGCTGACTGGGCTTGCTCAGGGTTAGTGGTACCCGAGGCCTTGCGTCCATCACCGGCCTGCCACCACATGGCATTGACTGGGCTTGCACAGGGTTAGTGGCACCCGGGGCCTTGCATCCATCACGGGCCTGCCACCACGTGGCGTTGACTGGGCTTGCACTGGGTTAGTGGCACCTGGAGCATTGCGGCCAGCACAGGCACCCCACCACGGGACGGTGACTTTGGGTGCACTGAGCCAGTGGCACTTTAAGCTGCAGAGCGGGTGTGCAGCCTGCGTTGATGCTCCGTCCCGGCGGTCCGGACAGTTCAAGTTTTGTGTGCCCTGCTGGACCGCAGTGTAGGCCAGAGCCAGTGGGAAGCGCGGGCCTACCGCCTCATGGCGTCGCTTCCGGGATCACAGAGTTTGTGGCACCTATTGGGCTGAGCGGGTGTGCAGCCTGCGATGAGGCCGGGTGCCCTGGTCTGTCCTCTGCCATTGAGTAATCAAGACCCAGCACCAAACGTGAGACCTGGTGGCCTGTGGAACGGGGCGGCATGGTGTGGAGTGTGCCATTTCCGCAGACCCCGGGCTTGTGGCCTGCAGTGGCACATGGTGGGACCTCCGGTGAGCAGTGCAGCCTGGATGCGTAGGGGCGGGCATGCTCCGATGGGCGGCGGGAGGGTCGGCCATGTTGTCTTGTGCGATTGTGTTTACTGTGCCAAACATGTATCTGGACTCTGTTTCAGATGATGGGTCTGTCTCAGATGTGTGAGCTAATGGGCAACATGCTGGCAAGTGGTTGGAAACACACCGGTGGCAGCAGGTGACCAGTGTGGCCTGGGTGCGCAGGGGCGGCGCTCTCTCTCTCTCTCCCCCTCTTCCTCGCTCTCTCCCACTCTCACTCTCTCTCTCACTCTCTTCCTCCCTCTCTCTCTCTCCCACTCTCTTCCTCTCACTATCTCTCTCACTCTCTTCATCTCTCTCTCTCTCCCCCTCTCTTCTTCTTCTTCTTTCTCTCTCTCCTCCTTCCTCTCTCTCCCTCCCACTCTCTTCTTCTCTCTCTCTCTCCCTCACTTCCTCTCTGTCTCCTTCACTCTCTCTCTGTCCTTTGATGTGCGCAGGACACACCTTAGCATCATGATTTTTATCTTACAGGCTGTGACCTACGGATTGGCCTGAGGGGAGCCGCAATGTGTCTTCATTTCATTTCTGTGTTAATTTAAAAAAAGTTTGATTTGCTGCTTCGCAAATGAATGTGTGATGCTCATTTTTGTGATGACACATGCATGTCACCAGTTGTAATTATGCGACATCATGCAGATAATTTTGTACGTGATTGGATGTAGCTGATGTGGCATGTCTTTGGTCGGGGGGCCGGGGAGTGGGGGTCCTGGGGGTGGTTGCGGCGGGTGTTGTTTCCCTTTCGGCCCTCCGGGCTGCATGTTCAGTTGCCCAGGTGCATCTGTTGTTCTTCAGGCGTGGCTGTGGGCTGTGTTCCCGTTTGTGGTGCAGGCTGTGGTCCGACTTAGCACCAGGTCAGAACAGGTGTTATTTTCCTGCTGCTAACGCACCTTAGCGCCTGTTTCGTGTTCTTATCGCAGTTCTGTCTGGTCGTTGTGAATGTTGTGGAGTGGTGTTGTTGCGGCTTTTGCCACAAGAACGCCTACTCTGCATCTCATTAGCGATAGTTGCGGGGGTCATCCGTGGCGATGTTTTTTGCGGCTGCTATCGTACGTAAGCTGGTGCTGTAGGCTGTTAACACCAGCTTGTGAATGGGGCGATACATTTATTGAAACTTTGGCTGCGATAAAGTGCCTTTAACTCGGCGATAGTTCCTCGTGAATATGCCCCTATGTATTTGTCAAATCAAACAGGCTCATCAAATAATTTGAATTGCCCTGCACAGGTGTACAGTCACCTTTTTCATTGATGCCCCTCACAAGCACTTTTTGGTGCACCTTAAGCAACGATTTTATTCATTGATACCATTTGATTACAATATATATTATTCACTTCGTTCTGACTTTTTTCAGTTTCTTTTTCCTGTTTTCTTCATCTGATTGAATCATGGTGTGTAAGTGACTGAATAATTCCTTACTTGGTAACTAATTAATATGCGTGACGTTTATCCAACCGAACCATTTTGTTCTTGTAATATATGATACCTGGGTTCCGAGGAACACAGGGTTCGCCCATTGATACTTCACATTGCTTTCATAATAGCCAGGACAAATTAAATACAATAAAGAAATTAAAACATGAACAATGGAAAAGATTTCAACTGCCAGCAGCAACGTCTATACTCTTTCTTTTTTCTTGCTGCTTGTGACAGCCAGATAACTTCTCTTCAATTATGCTACAGCATATTCACATGCAACATTTTATTTGGTTGTGATTTACACTTATGATGCTTTAATTATTGTTTATTACTCTATTTTTTTAGGATTGCATTCTTTGTTGGGGTATGGAGCAGAGAGGTCTTCAATTGGCCAAGGTAATAGGAGGAGAGTGGTGATAAATTGATCAGATGCTCCCTGAAGAGATAGGTCAACAGCTCTGCTGAGCTGCTGGCGCTGCTGGGCAAATTGAAGAAATGGAGAGTTGCTTGTTCATATTCTGGTGGACAGCTCAAGGCGTTTTGTTTCCAGGTCTGTTTTGTTAGTAGTTTATCAAATGCAATCTGGTTATGTTGATGTTCTTTCATAAACCGAAACCTACTGCTAACACCTTAAACCCAGCTCTAAGCTTTCTTCTGTGTTCATATTCGACATTTTGCCACTGTGGTTGTGGCTTTTATAGAGCAATCTTCATGGGGATTTTTTGTCCATTCAGCTAAAATATGCTAAACCCTCTCTGCTAATTAAACAATTCTGTTGCATCTCCTTGTCTTTTGACCAATGTGCAGACTATAATTCAACATTTAATGGGTTCTGCCACTTCTTTGACTGGGTTTAGGGTTAGTGAATATGATATGGGCAATGGTGTCAGACAGTGAGCCTTAGTGCAGTCTTACAGGACACACCATTTCTTTAGCTACAAATATGAGATGCAGAATATTGGACTTCACAACAGCGGATGAAAAGCCACCATCATCCAATATGAATTCTATAGAGGAGTTGTCACTTACACCTTGCCTAGCCACAGAGGTTAATGAGCTCTATACTCTGTTTCCACTGTCTGCATTCCCTACACCTTCTTTTTTTTGTTCTCCTTCGGTTCCCTCAGGGGCTAGGGCAGCTCAGGTTAGACTTTTCCTCCACAGATACTGAGCTTAGCTTACTACATTTCTGGAATTCCAGTTCCAGCTTCAAACACTCCAAGTCATTCTGGCTTCAGGTGCCTCAACTACGGAGATAAGTCTCTGTGCTTAGCGATAATTACATTATCGCAGGCTATCTCTGGTATTTATCGCCCTGGTACCGCGTTATTAACAACGCGTTACTCCAGGCCGATAAAAATTCCAGAGATAGCAAGGTTATCACCCTTTTGCAGGGAACATCGCTGGTTTTCCAGCGATGTTCCCTGCAAAACGGCGATAACCTTGCTGATACGACCCACAGGGTCGTATCAGCATAATCCACCCCCTATGTTAGGGATGGCTAAGTCAGGATTTTAGCAGACGTTAGGTTTTGGCGAAAACGGCAGTTTTCACCAAAATCTAATGTGTGCTAAAATTATGTGGGCTGCCTTGTAAATAATGCAATGTAAACATTAGCGATATTCGCAAGGTAGTCCATCTTGGGTACGCCCAGTAACGCCCACTTTGCATCTCATTGGAGATGCGAAGTGAGGTGTTGGGAAAAAGGGTGCTAACATGTTTGTAAGCCAAAAAAGCGGAAATAAAGCCCTTGAAAATATGCCCCCATATTCGGTTCCTGGACTGTATTCTGGTCTTCTAGGGGCCAGTTACAGCCTCTCCACATCCTTCCCCCGATAAACCATTCTACTGTTAATCCCATCTCTATTTACCTAAGGAACTTCTGTTACCTAAACTAAAGCAGAAGCAGGCTTAATATATATAATGTAGAAACTAAGTCTTCATGATATGCTAATCGGAAATATTAAGAGAAAAGAAGATCAACTATTAGCATAGCTTCTTGCATGCGAGTTGATAATGAAACACATCTAGAATAATTTTTCAAAAGTGAATCTCAAATTCATGAATGTGATAATTTGGATGTATTACATGATATGGCTGTGGGACCTTACCGTTGAATACAATTGCAAAAACTGTCTTTGGTCCAGTTAGGCTTGTTTGAACAACCTTGAACTCAACCCTGGGCAGCTATGAGTTTTGAACAGCATGAACACATACATTTAGTGTAAAGCATTTAACAGAACCACACAACGAAATAAGAAAGCCACACAAAATGAAAGAAATAGGACACCAATTTTTTTAAGTAGAGTATTTTTTAATGAATTTTTAGAAAACGCAATGAGCAAAATCCACCATAGGATACTGGAGATACAGATTTGTAAAGGTTGTATCACTTTTTAATTCAACCACAAACAAGCATTGGTCAACAAAAAGTTTGTAAACTTTTCAAAAGTTTGTGAAAGTTAGTTTGGCTACTCTGGCCCAGCTTGGGAGACCAAATCCAACAGGATGAAGTCTAAGGGGCCAGTGGGGTAGCTTGGGTCAGTTACCTGGCCACCAGAGCATTTTTCAGTCCACTTCAAAAATTTACAGCGTCACCACCATAGACTTTAATAGATGATCTTGATGCTGGGGATACAGGATGAAAAGGTGCTTAAAGATGCTCCAGTTGAGGTGCAGTCAATGGGGTTGCCTTTGTGGTGAGTCCTCGGTCCATGAGTGGTGTGGGGTAACTTTGGTCATAGAGGTCGGGGTCCCACGAAGTCCTCTTTGCGACAGCAGCAGCTGCGGTTGGGCTATATATTGCCGTCTACAGCGATTGGAGCAAAATCCTTTCGTGGGAGCTAGTTGGGCAACCAATATGGGCTTTGATCACACTTCCAGGTCCGCCTGACTCAGGTGAAACTTTTGGCTGTTGAGGATCGGTCTCTTGGGATGCCCAGTGGCAGCTCACAGCGAATCTTCCCCGGTGGCTAGCAACTTGCTGATTTTAGCTTTTTCAGCTCCTTGTCCCTGTAGCTGGTTCCAGGGAAGCAGCAGACTGATCCTTGGAGTCATGTCTTTGATCTGGGGCTAGGGAATAAACGTTTCCCCAAGCTAGGAGCCACAGGCACAGTGCAAACTTTACTAGCCCAAAATGCAGCAGGTGCATTCCAGCAGACAGTGCAGCATCTTTTGCCCAGTTCCAAGGGCAGCAGGGCAGCCCTTCTTTCATCCTCTTTCCAAATCCAGTTTGATCTTAAAGTCCAGTGTTTGAGGGGTGCCTTATTTATCCTGTTACAGGCCCTGAGCGGGCCACTCAGTCACTAGCCAATGGGCTACCAGCCCCCCTTCCTTGATGATGACTTTTCAGCAATGTGTGGCATCTCAGAGCACACCATTCTGTCCACTCTCAAGATGTCGGGACCCTTTATAGGAGCTCAATTACAAACCCTTAAATGGTGGGTACCTGGGGCTGCAGGGCCCACAAGAAAACTGGCTTGGGAATGGGTCTTACCTCTCTGACCCTGTCGCCAGCTATCCTAAAGGAACAAAAGGCAACCCCTCAGGAGTGTTATGACCGTTTGCCCATCAAATGGTGACTCCGAGAGATTTGGCTGAGTCTATGATAAGAGGAGTGCAATTGAAAGCACTGAGGTGACTCAGCCATAGGTCTAGCTTGGGGATGTGGTTCGGAGGGGAGATGAGCAGGAATTCTGTTTTGGAAGTGTTAAGCAGGAGATGGTTCTCCGTTAACCAGTTTTGAGTAGACATTAGGGTAGTGTTGAGAGAGATGATGTTTTCCAGGTATGAGATTTTCAAATAGAGTTGCATGTCGTCTGCATACATGTAGAAGAGAATGTTCATGGAGTTTAATGAGTTAGCGAGAGGTTCCTGGAAAAAGTTGAAGAAGATAGGAGATAGAGCAGACTCTTGGGGGACCCCCCTTGAGTACAGAAGAGGGCTGGGAGAGAGAGTGGTTTGCCCTGACTCTTTGTGATCTGTGATGTAGGAAAGGCGAGAACCATTGTAGCACCTGATCAGCAAAACCCATTCTGTTTTGCAGGATGGATAGGAGGTTGTCATGATTTACCGTGTCGAATGCGGAGGAAAGGTCAAGGAGAATCAGGAGGCAGGATTAGTTTTTGTCAAGCATTTTTAAAATGTCATCCATAACGTGAGTGAGAGCCGATTCGGTGCTGTGCCCCTTCCTAAAACCAGATTGATGCTGGTCTAGGAGTTGATAATTCTCTATATGTGCACGAAGTTGAGATTGTACAGATTTTTCTAGAAGTTTCGCTAGGGTGGGGATGTTTGAAATGGGACGTAAATTATTGAGATACAGATTTGTCAGCGTTAGTTTTTTTTAGAATAGGTGATACCCGAGCTACTTTTAGGCAATTGGGGATCGTGCGTTGTGAAAGAGAAGTGTTTACAATCCTTGTCCAGGTGGGGATGAGTGCATTCTTGATTTCTTTGAAGATGGCCGGGGGCAACGGGTCACTGAAGTGGTTGGAAGGGTTGATATTCTGAAGAATCTTGTGGATGTCATTTTCACTAAATGGGGTAAAGGTGCCCCATGACGCATTGTTCTTGGTGTTCTTGGTGGTCGATTTGCCCTTTTCAAAGGGGTCAAGGGGGGAGGCGGCACTTGAGGAAGGCAATAGAGCCTTCTTTAGGCGAGGTCAGCAGAGATGAGTCTTGATTTCTCTGAGAAGAAAGCGGAAAGTTTGTCGCAAGAGGGTGGGCTGCCACCAGGATCAGAGTGGTTTGGACCAATGACTGATTGCTGTTTGACCAATTCGAACAGTTTTTTGGGGCAGTTTGCCACTTGATCCAGTAGTCAGCCTTAGCACTCTTGATTTGTTTGTTGTAGAGGCTCCTGACATCTCTAAGGAGTTTTAGTCGGTCCGAGGAGGGATTGGATCACCAGGAATGTTCAAATGCCCTAAGATTGCGGCATTCTGTGTTTAAGTTGTCATTATACCACGGTTTGGATATTTTTGTTGAGGCATTTTTATGTTGGAGTGGAGCATTGTAATCCATGATGTAGGTGATTGTCGAATTGTAGGTGTCGGTGAGTGAATGCACCTCGACCAAGTCAGCATGGGAAGAGAGGGCAGATTTACATTGGGCAGCTAGTTTGTCAGAGTTTATTGATCTGAGGTCTCTTTTCCATATCATTGATTTCAATGGTTTAGCCTTCCTCATCAGCACCTCCCTGTTAATGTAGAAGAGGATGCTATGGTGGTCGGACCAATCACAAGGGGTAATGGAATCTAGGATAATGGTCTGCCCTTTAGAGATGATGAGGTCTAGAGTTTATCCTTTAATATGAGTTGGTTGGTCACAGTGCTGAGTCAGATCTTGATAATTTAAGAATGATTTGAGGCAAGATACAGAGGAGTCGTTGGGTTAGACCAGTGAAGGTTGAAATCACCAAGCAAGATTTGGGCCACCGTTGAGTCGACATTGCTAGTGATGATTTCCATTAGTTGCACAATGAAGGGGAGATTGTCACCCGGGGGTAATAAAAGGTGTGAAGTTTGCAAACCGGTAGGTTCTTAATAGAGATTCTGAGACACAGGTATTCACTGGAGGAAGGCGCAGAGGACTCCAAGTGAGAAATCGAGAGTGTGTTCCTGTGAATACAGGCTAGGCCACCACCAACTTCAAAGCTCTGTCTAGCCTATTAATGTCATGAGTGGGAGGTACTAGGAGGTCTAAGATAGGAGTGGGATTTAGCCAAGTTTCAGTGAGGCTGATAATGTCTAAATCATTGTGTTGGATGAGGTCGAAGATATCGGAGGCGTGTTTACTGGCTGATCAATAATTAAGTAGTACACATTTAAGTCATGGTGGATTGGGGGGGAAGGAGTCTGGGTGATGTTCATATGGGAAAGGTTGTCGGAATTGCTGCATCTAGGATTGCGAGGAGGTTCTCTGTTCGGGTTAGAAAGGATGGAATGTATTTGTCTCGTCTGGACCTTGTTAGATTTGGACCAAGAAGAGCAAGAGTTGTGAATGTCCAGGAGATCAATGGACGCCGGGTGTGTCTCACATCCTCTGGGGCTGGTGGAGGCATTGGGTAGGGGAATGGATTTCGAGATGGAGGGGGCTGGAGGCTGATCCATGTGGTCATTATCCCTGGTGGACGTTCTGTGCCAATTCGTAGAGGCGAGGAGAGAACTGATAACGGGGACAAGATCATTTGAGAGGGCTTTCATGTCATGTAGCTCAGAAGTGAGAAGGTGTAACTGTCGAGATATCTCGTCAAGGCGCATTGCCAAGTCTGAATGTTGGTCTAGGGGTGGAGGGTGTGAGGGAAAAACGAGTGGTGACGGGGGCATCGGTGTAAGCTAATTGAGGCCCGTGTGGAGGATCGTTGTCCAGATTCTGGCACAGCACGTGGCAAAGTTATAGGGATGGGCAAAGGGGCATCGTCTAATAATCGAGAAGAATGTAGGTCTCAGCTCGAGAGAAACCCTGTGACGGACTGACAGACGTTGAAGAGATTGAGCCCATAGATCCTCCAACCACCAGAGAGGGAGTTCTAGTGGGTTGACATAATTCAACCGGAGAAAAGGCGGCTCTGGGATCAGCTAAAGGAGATGTGGGGTTAAGGGAGAGTGGGATACTCACAACTGTTAAGGGGTAAGTACTAGTTAAGCCCAGCGGAGAATTAGTGGTTGAGTAGGGGGTCAGTGGAGTTGCCATATTCCGCTTTTCTAGGAGTGTGGTAAAAATTGGCCATCTTTGCTAGGTTGATATTAGAGGCTTGGATTAGGATGATACCATTATTGTAGAGGGTAATAGTGGTGGAGGCTTTGAGGGTGGACAAGGGAGACATTGTTAGTTTGAGGCTATGTGGGGTTTTCTTAGATCCTGGTATTCGAAGCAAGGAGTAGAGCACAGCTCGCCAGCAAGCCCGTTTTCTGGTATAGAATATGAGATCATTAACCAGAGTACCTTTGTTGGTGCAGAAGTAGGGGTCTGAGAATAGAATTTCAGGTCTAGCTTTGAGTATGTGATGTTTGTATTATTTTGCCACATTTTTAGAGAGGTCAGTTGGGTAATTGATGATGAAGGCATTGGGGTAATTCAGTTTTAACTCCATTCTGTATTCTGTCGCCATTTTGTTGCCCTCACTCAGGCAGCTTGGTAAACTGAGTGTTTTTGCCCTTTGTACTGCCACGTGTCAAATAACCTTCCCTTTCTTGTTTTGAAGCCAATTCCAGGAACTAGCCAGACTGACTAAATCCCTGCCTATACTGACTAATCCTTGTCCCGACTATTTGTTGGCCTTCAGTATTCTTTCTCCGCATTATCCTATTTTGAAAGTTGTCCTTTGAAGCACACAAACATGTCCTGCCGTTACTGATTGACCTATAGGTGCTGTCATTGATTGACTTGTGGGGTTGGGCAAAAACACGACTCAAGGGGGACGTTCTGGTTACATGATGCCTTGTTTTGAATGTTTTCCTATTGGCTAATATTTGGCAGATCTTGTATGTCCATATTGGCATTTTGCATGCTTGCATGAGCCAGGACTGCCCCTTTCTTTTATGCTGAGTATGTAACCCTCCCATATATAAGGCCCCAGTGTTCTGATCTCTTTGGACTGCCTCATTCAGTTGCTGCGGCTTCTGGGTGACGTAGTCACACTCATTTTGAGTTTAATAAAGATGTTCTTTTATATTTCAGTTTCTGTGCCAACTTCTTTTTTTTGTTAGTTTAACCCTGAGAAGGAGTTTTGAATTTCTTCAGCATTGGAACCATTGGCCTCAGGACTTATCTCCATTGTGAAGTAGAATCCTAGAGAGGATGGGAGCCCAGAGAAGAGAATAAGGAGGTGAGAGAAGACAACAACAATCCTGGGTCTCACAGCGGAAAGGTGAGAGGGTGGAATGGCAGCATGTTGGGAGGCGCAGAGATCTTGCTGTGCAAAGCTAGTGACTACGGCCCCCTAAGTCGCTGCAGTCGTGGGATCCCGTAATTCATCTCAGCTCTATAGACTGCCACTGGACGGTACACAGGGCGATCGAAGGCCCGACTACGAAGAAATAAGCGGGGAGTAGAAGGAGGTCTGTTCTACAGCTTGGGCACAAGACTGCAAACTTAGTGAGAAAAGTGCCTGACAGACGCCGTTTGAAGGACATGCAGCAGGGTCCAAGGGCTTCTACAGTTGTTGTGGGCCATTGTTTATACCTAAGCATATTCCTGTAGGTGCCCGACCAAAGCAATTATCAAGTCCGGCAGTCGGTTCCTTGGGCTTCAGCAACCAATGAGGGCTTGACACAGGCAGCCCATAGTAAAGAAATCAGATGTGCAGTGGGGCGGTTCCACCTGAAATGTAGGAGCTGCAAAAATACAATTAATTACAAGCCTGGATCTTCACTCTCAATATAACTAGAGAGGGTACAGTAATCACGATCTCTTTGTAGTGCCGCCATTTTAAAGTCAGGCAATGTAAGGCAATCATGATGTCTTCATATTGGAGCCATTTTAAAGTCAGGCAGTGTTCAGCATGCGAGAACTATGGGAGCTGTAAATGCCCCGGTTAAATGAGCTCAGTCACCAAGGCTGAAAAGCAATGCCTAACAGGATCGCCTGCATATCGCCTTGTGGGAGGTACAGAACGACACGAGACCAGTGCAGTGTGCCCCGCATTGCCTATGGCGCGGTCATCATAAGTGCAGGCAACCCTCAGACCACGATCGTCAATAGACAATTACTGGCCAAAGGCGGTGAAATACCTCGCAATCATCACGCATGAATCAAACGGGGGTGGAGGGGAGGGACTCCAACGAGGACGGAGATCACTGCCGGGAACCGGGATCCGGGCAGGTCAGAAGGGCAGCAGTGTTGGAGGCAAGAACATGGCATCGGAGCCACAAGGAGCCGATACCCCCTACCCCTGCGTTGTCATCAGGCGAGCTGTTGGTCCTCCAGGGGCGGAGGAGAAGGACCCAACAACCAGGTATGGCTGGCGGACTCGAGTCAGATCCCCATGGGCGGAGATCGCCGGCCGCAAGCAGGAACACGTCGCCAGATCATTTGGGCCGCAGGAGATTCACTGCGAATGGCGCCTGCCTGGAAAGTCACCCACAGGCACCAGGAGATCTCGGGTCTCTGGAAGCAGGCGGCGCAGGAACTGAGGAGCCAGCAGCAGCAAAAACCAAGGATTTGCTGCTATAAAAGTCTGTCCCAGAACAACAGACTGGTCCTGGATACAGAGCTACCTCGAGCTGGAGTCCAGGCAGTACGGCTGGGATCTGGGCAGCCGCGGTGGTTGACCCAACGGGTAAATTGGGAGTCAGACTCTGCTTCCACAGAGTGCTTCAGTAGGGGAGTGCAGCCCGGTCCAAGGGCAGGCGGGATGGAAGGCCTGTGGGACGGTTTATATGGGGATAACTACCTAATAGGTAATCCCCAAACCGAGACTCCTACTTGGTGGCCATCTTGCCTTGAATTAATAGTGACATTCATTTAACCTAAGCATCAGCTCAGGTTTAATGACATGATTAGTTAGATACCTTATCATACCCAGTTAGGTAGAACCATTCAGAAGTTAGCCAGGCTGGTGTGCCAACCTGTAACTCTGTATTAACCAATGAGGCTATTAACTTATGCACAGAAGATGGCAATTTGAGGGGCTGTGCTTCAAGGACATATATAAACATACACATCAAACTTAATATTGTACAGCTCCCTGCCTTAGGGCTCTTCAGGCCTTCTTTAGGGGAAACTTACATATATTGTTAAGGTAAAGGGTGGCTTTGCAATTGGTTTGAATGGCAACATTGATCTGGCAGTGCAAACACTGCCCTTTCAGTCTGTAGTGGCAGGCTGGGAACCATTTTGTAATTTGTCACACACAGGGTGGCAATCAGTGCTGCAGTATTGCGGTGACACTCTGCCTGAAATGCCCATAGTACCATATACTAGGGACTTATAAGTAAGTGCAAAAACTTACCGATTAAGGGTAGCCAATTCAACATACACTTTGTAAGGGGTTAGAACACTCACACTGATGTCCGGTTGGCAAGTCTCAGTGCACTCTCAGATTAAAAAAGCATCAGTCCAAAAATGTGCGGATGAACATGCAAAAAGAGGCCTTTCCTCACAATGAAGATGACATCAGGATCAGTAATGTACAGATAAGGCCAACAGGAAATAAATGCCAGAGGTTCTGTTTTCTTGCTTTTGTCTTTCACAGCTTTATCTGCAAGTTTTTAAGAGTATTCTACCTTAATATTGTTGAAAAAATACCATAAGTACCTAATATTGTTGCATTCATATCATGATGTCAGTAACATTGTGGGATATTATATCACAGGTATGAATATAGTTGCCAATTCCAAAATCTGAGCCAAAAGTCTAATTTTACGACTTTTGGTATTCACAAAACCCACTTACGACACGCATATTTACGTCCGCACTCAGGCCAGAATTGCCGCACTCGGGCTGGAATTTCCACACTCGGGACAAAAACTCTGTACCAGGGACTGAAATCCTGCACCTGGGCAGAAATATCCGGACTAGGGGCAGAAACTACGCGACTGGCCCGGATGATCATCGTCTTCAATGCTAAATACCTGTGTAAGTGCTTGCCATCCTCCCGCCTGCGTCAGATGAAGTCAATTAACACCAACTGCAGGACCAGCACCACAAACCACATAAAAGCGGCTCACATTCGAGGAACAGGTTTGGCCACAGAGAGTTCCTGCTTTCCTTCTCTGCGTATCACCAACTGAGGAGGAAGAAAATCTTCACAGATGAGGAGACCACCATGATCGTGGAGTTCATTGTGATGCACCACAAACAGCTACATGGTTTCCCCCCTTACTGCACCAATGGCACACAGAAAGCAGCTCTATGGCAGCATTTAGCCACTGCAGTCACAGCAATGGGGGAGAAAGTATGCACTGTCCGTGACATCAAGAAGAAGTGACATGACAAAAAGCGGTGGGTGAAGGAGAAGTACGCCAGGATTGAGTTGGCCAGAATACTCCCAGGCCCACAATCCGGACCCCGCATCTGTCTCACCAGACTTGAGGAGGATCTCCTCATACAATCCACTCCCACATGCTCAATGGGCTGCCTGTGAGTGATGTCCACAATGTGGTACCAGGTAAATGTGATGACAAGAACAAGTATATAAAATGACTGTCTGTGTTGCACCCCCATTGGGATTAAGGAAGTTGTCCAAAGTTTATATAAAAAATACAGTCAGTCAGAGGCTCATGTGTCTCTCTATGTACGTTGCACCACAAGTCCCAGAATGCTTTGAGTTAGAAATGGCAAATCCCATTCCCACTATTGAAAACATGGGCCCAGTACTGCTGCATTATATACCTGACACTGTTAAGTAGCAATTGACAAAGTGCCCCTTCCACTTAGCCAGGCACGGCTGGGTCAGTCAAGAATGTCAGGGGATATGGTGCGGAGCAGGAGAAAATCAACAGACAACAGAATAGGTAAAATAAAAGAAAATGAACAAAAAACACAACTCACCTTGTGCTTGCTGCATCACCGAGCACAAGGTCAGAGAATCCTTATTTTAAGACATTTATCTTCCCTATTCCTTTGTCTATTTCCCACCTTCCCCTGCAATGCCACCCCCAACACCCCAATGCTCCTACCTGCACCAGCTGTGGCGGTACTTTGCAATACTGTTGGCATGCAGAAGCTATGAGGATATTTCTGATAAGTTGCACATGTAAATTTTTGATTTGGTGATTTTTCTCTCTTCTCACCTATTGACACATTCAGTCAGAGTACAGACAACAACAGGATCAGTGGTCCCTGCATCTGCTGGGAGGAAATTACATTATCCAGAGTCAGGCATACCACCCTCACTAACTGGTTAGCCAAACAGGTCAGGAGAGGGTCAAAATGCTTACTTTGTCAGCAGACAACAGAGGGACATATAGGGCCCGAATCTCAAAGGGAACCAGAGATGAAAATCTAATTTTGCAACTATTGAAATTCTTAAAGGATACTTACCTTTAGCAAATTACATTTGTGAATAGCGAAAGACGAAAAATAAGATATCTAGGCTCATTATACCTTCAAGATTTGGGCACATTACATGTATTCCATTAACAGTTTCAGAACTGTGAACTCAACCCTGGAATCAAGTGCCACAACAAGCCCAAAAAGAGCCTCCACTATATTGTTTATTTTTTTCCGTGACAAAATCTAGAAATCCAATGTTAACAAATATAACAATGATGAACAAGAAGTGAGATTCAATTGCCAGGAGTATTAAGAATGCGTCCGGTGTCCAGTTGTCTATATTTGTTAACATAGGATAGCATGTTTTTAGGTCATAAACAAAACAGAATAGTGGACCTTACTTTAGGAATTGTTGTGGTGTAAATTTGATATATGTTGCTTCCTAGGCAGATTGAAGTCTTGTGAAATATCCTTCGTTCAACAGAGACGTTAGTTCTGTGCCTAAGTCTGGAGATTATTGCATATGATGACGCCCCCCTCTTGAAGACCCTGAGTCTCACACCTTTAAGAATTGACTTACCACCTCTGACATAGGAATGATTTTCTTTAAGCATTTAATATGCATGCTACTCATCCATATTCATCAAATATATTGTTCTATGTAGAGTGGACATTCTATTGCATGATCGCATTCCCATTGATTTATCGCCTACTGATAAGAGCACATCTCTCTGGACCAGGCAGATGCCCTCAGTGGCTGCTATTTAAAGTATACACACACATAAAGATATTTGTTTAGTTTTGTTCTGGTATTGTCCTTCAATGTGATTTTCCTGATCAAGGTGCCATGTTTGCTGAAACGTGCATCGATGCATTGAAGAACCAGCATCATATAATTTTATTAACCTTCCGTTTTTTCTTGGCTCGTCACATGTTCTGTTATGTGTATTGTCGCTATATTCTGTGATGTTATATTAATTTTTGTGATTATTCATGTGTACATTGTGTAAAAACAAGATCAAGTATTTACAGTTGCATCAATCCCAATGTGATATTGTCTTGGCTATTATTGTGCTATAAAGCCCTGTCATTTCATGCATGTGTGTTACTAGTTGATTGAAGAATTTTGAAACATATTTTTTATATCTTGTACTAATAAAATTGAGCTTGTTTATAACTAACAATGGTACATTGAGTCTAGTTTTATCATTGTTAATTTAAGGTCTGCTATCTTCTGATTGACCAATATGTTGCATAGAGATTTCTTATATTAACAACTGCTTCTAGCCAGTGGGGCCATTATAAGTTGTATGTGGGATCACTCATGATATTTAGTGCAATACACTTCTGCCACGGTAGGGCTCACACTGCTTGTGCTTATCCTATGTGCCTGAAATTGAGTGCATCACGTGTGGCAGATGAAATGTTAAGCTGCAAACACATTTATCATTGTAGGTCCAATGATGTCGTCCCGGATTCCAGTACCCCCATTGACATCTGCTACAAGGTTAGCTGTGACATCGGGTTAGGGACCACATACTGGGCAGATGTGGGGCCATGGTAAGTAATCCCAAGAATAATGTACCTGAATGCTCATGCTCATGAAACATGCCTTTAATCTCCGCTGTATGTTGTGTGTGTTCTACATCACTGTTGTCCTGCATCACAATATGCCTACATATGGCATTTAAACACATACCAGATCACACCATGGTGGCTAGTGAAAGAATGGCACAAAATGTATTCCAAGTGAGTTGAGAATGGACATAAAATAGTATATTGTGTCATATGAAGTGGACTAGACACAATTGGATTGTAATTCCATGATATAAAAAACTCTCTAGCAAAATATCAATGGACAAATCGTATTGAAATTGGTGTGGACTGATGCCAGTTGTGTAATTTTGTGATGGGTGTATGGGCTGCTAAGGTGAATCTGGAGGAAATGAAATTTTCATATCGCTTGGCTGAAAAGCACAACCCAAATCCAGTGCAGGCGGCAACTATCAAAGCTCTCAGCTTACCCACAATGTGGGATCCTAGTCAAATGTTGCATTCTGTTTGCCTCCTCTTGTACTGTATACACCTATATAAGTGAGTGTATAATACATGATGTTAGGATATCTGCTGTACAAGACATCATCCGTTGTCATCTAAGTTCTACCATGATGTTGTAAATGGATTATGGGAACAGAGGATACACAAAGGATGGACATAACAAATGTGTGATCTCTCAGTCCAAAATGAGCTTTGTGACTTCATGGGTAGAAAAGCACAAATGAGCCACAAAATGTACCTGACTGTTGCACATCTTACATATGAACTCTGCAATGCAAGTTTTGATCTGATGTGAAAATGTGTAACTGGTCAGCCTGGTGATGTACATTCCTTTCAACTTGTCAACGGACAACATTATACTCATGAGGCATGATGGTCTTAACAGTGAAGGTGTAATCAATGCAAGGCAGAGGTGTCCTGATTATTTATACCCTTCCTTCAAATATCAGTAACCTTCTCATACATGTTTGTCTGCTGATGTGTCATCTTATTGATGTCAGTCATGTGTAGAGGTAACAGCTGGCAACTGCTGCATGTGAGCAGGGGCCCACAAGTAAAGTCCTTGAGGTAAACATGCTGCACATTGGGCAGGAATATCATATCAATGGTCACTGAGAATGACACATATGTTTTAGCTCATAGCTACCATCTGGTGTACTGAAATATGGATATGTATGTTTCATTACAGCTGCTGACAGGATGACACCAGAGCAGTGAATAACACCATTCCGGAGAATGCAAGACATCCTGGCTGCAGCAGTGAAACCCTCTCACACCTGTATATCAGGTAAGCGTTGTGGGAAGTGTTTCCCTATCAGAGATTCCAAAACCATTACAAAGATCCAAATCCCCTTCAGCATAGACTCTGCAGTCAGTGTTTACAAAGTTACATACATACTATTTCATAATTATAAGAGTCACATGTATCTGTTTGTAAATTAGTAATGCAGATCATTGAGTATTGTGTCACTTCCCGCTCCAGCTGCTGGATCGGGGACCACATTGTCAACTACACCTATGAGGAGCCAGGTTCAGCAGTTGACATCAGGGGGGACACAAAGCTGTGGCTGGAGCTGGTGAGTTTGTGTGTGCATTGTGCATCTCTGTTCATCACCTCAGTGCTATGGTGTGAGCTGTCACGTGTAGGGGTACACAAACCAGGTCACATTTGTAGATGCAAAGTATAGTATAACCAACCACATTTTATACTAGGTCAATTACTTATCCTGTTGCAACCTCTGTGTTCCAGGTAATTATGATGATGAGGAGGATGAACCTTCCACCAGTGTTGGGCGGCGAAAATCCACTGCTCCTGCAAGCAGTAATGTCGGCCGCAAGTATTGTGCAAGAGGAGGAGGATGAAGTACCTGAGGAGGCCGAAGAATTTGACAAAGAGGAAGACTATCTGTCCATTCTCACAGAGGATGACGATGCATATGCCATGGCCAGAAAACTTTCCACATCAGACAAATTTGGGAAGGCCTCTCACCCTCCGGCCAGCAAAGTGCCTCAGCCTCCAAAGAGCAAGATTGCCTGTCCTCAGCATAGAGCTAACCAGCCACAGCTCACACACACCCCAACACAGACATCACTCCCTCACAGCCCTCACCTCCAGTACAGACGTGGTGTTTCCCCTACAAACTCCTCCCTATACACTGTATCCCAGGCATTCTCTTCACCATCTGAGGGAAGCACCAACCCTGTTGTGGTGCAGGTATCCCCTGGGCACCATTCTCCTGTCCACAGGCTTCCACCTGCCACCCTCCCCCCTGTTACTGGACCTGGCTGTCTCATCCATGGCCGACCCCTGCAGAGAGGGCCTCCACCTGGCCATGGTGGCCAGTGGGAGCAGGACTTCTTCCAACAGCAGGCAGATGTGAGGCCGGACATTCATGCCATAGGTGCTACCTTGTTAGACATGTCTGAGGCCCTGCAGGACATGTGGCAAATCCCTCAGGTGGTGGACAGACTGACCCATGTTTTGGACAGTATGGATAGAGCTTGGCAAGAAATGTCTAAGAATATCAAACACATGATATCCATCCAAAGGGAAGAGAGTGCAAGACACCATGCCTGGGCCATGAAGATGATGGAGGGCATGCTGAAAGTGACCCAAAGTCTCCCTTCACGGTCAGCGCATGGAGGGGAGCCATCACATCTGCCTGCAGCACATCACACACCTGTAGCACAAACTGCAATGGACCACAGCAAAAGTACACATCCACCACTGCCCCCTATCAAGGCACTCCCCCCACCTGCACATCAACCACCACCCCCTGAACAGGCACTCCCCCCACCTGCACATCCACCTCCACCCCCTGAACAGGCACTACCACCACCTGCACACCCACTCCCTGTCCACGCACAAATACCAACTGTACAGACACCATCAGCCCCTGCACATGAACTTCCCCCTGTAGAGGCAGATGCACCACACCAACCTGCACCTCAGCGACAACCCAGACGTAATCACTCACATAGATCCTCACCTCCAACTTTGCAAAGTCGCAAGCACGATCCCCATTGATCACATCTCAAATATTTCGTCTAGTGTGAATATGTGTAAATAAAAAGTAAATCTCATCACAAGTCAAGACTATGTTGCGTATTATGCTCTGATAGGCAAATGTTTACGGTTGTGGTGGCCTAGAGATGTGAGGATGAATGTGTGTGCGTGACACATGTAAAAGTGTAACCCCATCATTGCAACATGCTCTCATGTGCTGAGCAAATAACAAGTCCCAAAATATATGTCCATATTTTGCACAAGACATTCACAATGAAGTTAAACAAGATAGAGAAAGTATGATTCAAAATATAATTTTATGCAAAAAAAAGTTTGGAAGAAGAAATACAACAACAGTCCGTTTGGAAGGGAGAAAGGAAAACTACTGATGTTCTTAATACAGAAGGAGAATGGTACTTGGAGTGGGGTGGGGCAACATAAATATAACAAGTCAGGGAGCGTCTGGGGAACCATTCAGTATACAAGGGTCAAAGTAAATAATTGTCCCCCAAAAATATCAGTCCAACAGGTCGTGTCCTTCTGGTCATCCTCAATTTCCATAATGTCCAGATCCTGTGAGTCCAAAGCGGGCTCCTGGCTGGCTGGTGCAGGACCAGGCACCACACAGGGTTGGGACACATGAGGAGTACGGTGGGAAACAGTGTGGGGCAACGGACAGGGAGAGACATTGAGGGTGGTGTGGGAGGGACATTGAGATAGGGCAGACAACATGGCTGCACCCAAGGAAGTGACACTGGCAGTGAGGGTGGCCATGGCTCGTGCATTTTCCTCTCGCATCAGGCACAGCTCTGTACACATCTGCAGCATGATGCAAGAGGCCATGTATGGCTGACCCTCACATGCCCACATCACTTCCTGTGGGGCAGCCACAGGAGTTACAACACAGGGAGGGGTTTGGGTGGTTTTTGAGGGGTGTGGTGTCTCGTGTTTAGAGCCGATGTTGGTGTCTTCATGGCAGCCACCATGAGGGGGACTAGTTGCAGGGGATGCAGTTCGAGGTCCCGATGGAATGGTGGCCTCTAGAGTTAGGGGGGCTGATGGCAGGCCCAGGTTGTGTTGTGGCTTTCCCCGGGGACACCTCTCCAAAAGAAAGCTGTGTATGGTCCAGGGGAGAGTAGATCTCCTCTCCCCTGGCCAGAGGTGTCCAGTTCTCCCCCCCTTCAATTTCCTCAGCCACCAGCCAGTCCATAGCACTAGAGGTGTCTTCCTGCTCAGTCCGGGTGGACACAATTCTCCTGCCTCCTGATGTCGAGGGTCCCGCCTCGCCCTCTTCTTCCTCACTTGTTGAGAGAGGTTGTGACCGTTGGTGCACCAAAGAAGTCCTGCTCCGATCCATGTCCTGCTGTTGGTCCTCTTGGCCTGATGAGCCCACTGAAATGTAAGACAAACCATGATGTAGTGGCTGTACACGTCAGAACAAGACACATAACTAGATGAGCCAAGGGTAGAATTTGTTCTCCTCTGTTCAAACTATACAGATGTCAGTGATTAGGAGTTTAGGAGCTTAAATTATGTTCACTGTGATCTCCTGATTTGACTCAGACATGGACATCTAACTTGAAGTTTGGTGGCTTACACTTGTGTACTGACAAACCTTCAGCTTTGGCATTCTTTTGATCGGTGTGTCCTGTCACTGCTACATAGGCAGCTTTTGAACCCCGTCTACAAAAGGAGATCAGAGAGAGTCCAGATGGTATCGGAGTGGGCCTGTGATATGGAGTCTCTGCACTTTTACTTTCAGACAAATGTCATCTGCTGTGTAGCATTGTATGAGACAACACAAATGCAGATTGGGGGTCACTCGTCCATATAGGAATTGGGCTATTAGGTTTGCTAAGTGGTGAGTCAAACCTTTTGATATTCCCTCACTAAAGCTGACAATCCAGTATTGACTGAGGTAGTGCTATACACTGGTGAACAGTAGTGGCTAGTTGTTACAGCTACCTGGACTTGAAAAATGACATACAAGCCACTGAAGGTAAGACGTGTGTCTGTGGACCCACTTGGCAAATTTAGAAACACTTGAGAGTCAGGCAAGGATCTCAAAGTCTGTCTTAACTCCATGGCACATGATGATCTGTCTTAATCAAAACACAAACTCACTGAATGCATTGCAAGTCACAGCTTTCAATACCCACAGGCCTCTCATACACACACTAGAGAGTGTCTGCACCATTCCTCATTCAATGTACACATCAGTTATGATGCCCTTGGTTCACTGTTAGAGGTGCTGGCAGTGCAAACTTTTGTACAAATGCACCTGTGTTGCTCAATTCCCCAGTTGTCATAATACAACTACCACTCCCAGAATAAACTCTGTTCTGTACATTCTATGTGCTACAGTGAACCTTTTGCTTCATGATGACTGCTGCATAGACACAGAATGGGTAAATGGAGGCATGGGACACATGATGGTACAGCTCTGTGTTCACTCACATTATACTTTCAGACACATATTGCATTTAATGCAATTATCAGGTCTCTGTTGCTCATGCTCCTCCAGCTGAGCATGGAGGGTTGGCCAGGCTGCCCGTAGGACCCTCCTGTACAGTGGCGATAGGCGGGGCCGTGGCACATGGTGCTGGGAGGACTGGCCCAATAGCTCCTCAGTCTTGTGCTGGGACCAACATTATAGGACCTCCCAGCACTTGCGGCATGCCGTGGCCTTCCGGTGGCCTATGGGCCACCATTTGGGAGCACTGCGGCGCTCCCCAATGGTGGTCCATAGTCTGTCCTGCACTGCATTGCTCAGCTTGTCCTCTGGCCCCCCATATAGCTGAGGATATTTGGTAAGCACTCCCTCTGCTAAAACGTCCAATTCCCTTTCAGTGAAAGGGGGAGCTTTTTCCTCATAACCCTCAGCCATTTTGGGGGTAATTGGGTTGAACTGAGCAGCAGGATGGCAGAGGATCTGATCTGTGACAGAGTATGACTGAGAATGAACACAAAATGGCTGTCAACAACTTCCTGTGATGTATTTCCTGTCTACCTTTCTTGTATGTCATATCCTGTATGAAAAAATGGGTTCCGGTCTGTTTTCTGAGCTTCCAGCCCGAATGTGCACTCTCCATTTGCAGAGCGTAGGTTCCGTAAGCAGCGTGTCGGGTCCGCATACGAGGCGTACACTCTGTAGATGAAGAGCACGTCTTTGGCCCAGAACTTGCGAAAACGGACTGGAACCCATTCTTTCATACAGGAAGTGGTAGACAGGAAATACATCACAGGAAGTTGTTGACAGCCATTTTGTGTTCATTCTGAGTCATCCTCCATCACAGATCAAATCCTCTGCCATCCTGTTGTTCTGTAGCGGAGAAACCTGAAATGACAGTGTAACAGAAAATCATAGACATGAAACAAAAGCTAGAACAGACCATCAAATGAGATTTGGGCTGGTACAAGGGTGGGGGGGACTGGCACAACGTCACAAACCAGGAGAGTTTGCTCCTCCTTTGCATTATGGTACATGTAGTCCATATTTTGTGCTCAACACAAGAGTTATCTGTTGTGTTACAGTAAGTTCAGGGGGAAACAGTGCTGTGTATCCCAGACACATAGTGCCAGATTCACCCAGAATATCATCATTCACGCTGGGGGCCCATCATTTGTGGGGGAGCCAAATCTGTTGGGGCAAAAATTCAACAATGCAATAGTTAGGGCCTTTTGTGATTCAGACACCAATTCTCAAAAGGTCTGGGTAAGTCTCTCAGAACATATATATCTACTGGCACATACATCAACAATGCCATTTGCGATTCCTTATTAGCGAAAAATAAGGATTCGCTAATAAGGAATAGCAAAAGGCTATGCATGTAGAAATCGCTTACAAAATAGCTATTTCGAAACATTCCTTAATTGCGACTCGCAAATTGCGAGTCGCAATTAAGGAATACCTCCCCATTTATTCCTATGGGCCTAGAGGCCCATAGGAATGAATGGGAAGACTTTCAAAATTTGCGATTCTCAATTAGAGAATCGCAAATTGCTCATGCAATTTCAAGGGTGCCAGGGTGTCAAAAGGACAACCTGTTGCACCCCTGAAATCTGCATATGAGTACATCTTGCACACACACATGCCCCAAGGGCATGTGTGTTTGTGTGAAATGGAACTTTGAAAAATGCTCTTTAGTGCATTTTTCAAAGTTTTAGCAAATTACCATGAAGTTCAACTTCATGGTAATTTGCTCCCCCTATTAGCGAAATCGCTAATATTTTTATTTTAAGTAATCGCAATTTAGAGATTACTTAAATTGCGATTTTTGCATTTGGGATGATGCATCCCAAATGCAAAAATACCATTCGCAAAGGGGCAGATTCTGAGAATCTGTCCGTTTGCAACGGGTTTTTGCTTTAATGCAGGTGGGCCCTAATCCTCTGAGTCAATAGATTCCTTAGGGACATCAACGACACTGATTGCTGACATCGGCACATGACCTGATACACGGTCAATCTTTTGACTCCTGTCAACAGCTGTGGTTTACATACAGTTAGTGTGGCTTGCAAAGTAGTCTCAGGATGGAATTTTTAGACAGTAGCAATTATCCAACTTTCATCATTAACAACAGACTGCAAACCACATTTGGTCCATAAAACAACAGGTTGCTCATGTGAAAAAAGTGGTCGCAGCTGATCGCGGACTTGCATGCCCTGATCTCTGTTATTTGCAATTGCCCTGTTGCCCAGATTCAGAGCTAGCTGTGGTACACGAGGTATGTGAAAGACATGACTTAAAGCTATGTTTTGCAAAACACAACAGGCTAATATGATCTTGCACACGACTTCAGGGGAGTACATAAGCACTTCTGTATGATCAAGACATCTGAATCATGACTTTAAAAGACCAAAATTGTGCTCTATGAAGGCTCAAGTTCAAATGTGTGCCCTATTGTACCTACAGTGAGGTACAGTGGTTTTACATCTGTAAGGTGTTAGGAGTTGGGGAGAGAGTGCATACCCAGCATCACCTGAGGAGGAAAGAAAGGGCAATAGGTTACATTTCTCTCTTAAGTTTGAACAGAACATGTTCTATACTTTCGTACATGCAGTGTATGTTGAGGCTGTGGATGTGGCTTGATGATTCCTATTGTACAATGGTATTGGTATTCACACATTTCATTTACACATATCCCTCATTTTTAATGCTTGGTACTTACCCAGTAGCCACAAGTTGCCAAATTCTCCCACAACCATCCGCCGGGCAAGAGTTGACATGCGGAATACAAAGCTGTCATGGATACTGCCTGGAAACACTGCATGCACATCAGTGAGTCTCCCACTGGCATCACAGACAGTCTGCACATTGATGGAATGCCATCGGTGTATGTTGCAGAAGATGTGTGCAATGCGGCCAGGTAGTTGAAGAGCCACATGGGTACAATCAATTGCACCCAGCACACGTGGGAAGCCAGACATGAGATAGATATCCCTAGCTGCCCTTTGTCTCCTGTCCATTGTATTGGCATTCGTATGTGGAGGGGGGCTCTTGAATTGATGCTGATCAGTACCTGATGCAAGCACCATGACTGGCTTGCCTGAGAGATACCCACAAGGTCACTGAAGACCCCTTGGAACGAACCGTCACAAAGGAATGGAGAGCAGAAAGTATCTTGAGCTATGCTGGAATGGCATGGGAGCAGTATGTCACAGAGTCAAGTTCCCGCTCCCACTCACATATCATCTCCAAGATGACTTCTGGAGGTGAAATGGTATCTGACCCTGACATCTTGGCTGGACAGCCCAAACAGGTTGATCCTTTGTCTGAATATCTCTTCCTCCTTCTCAAGACTTCTTGCTGAATATATGCTGCAGGGCTGGGATTGGCTGTTGGGCTGCAGCGTGTCATTTGGAGCATGGTGGGGGATGGTAGGTACTTGCACAGGTGTTTAGCATTGAAGAAAATGATGATCCGTCCCGAATATGGATATTCTGGCCCGGGTGCAGAAATTCCACCCCGAGTGCAGAAATTCCGTCCCGAGTGTGGACATAAAGATACAGGTCGTAAGTGATGTTTTTGAATGCCAAACGTCGTAAGTGCCTTCTGTGAATATCAAAAGTTGTAAAATTAGACTTTTGGCTCAGATTACTTTTGAGAATCGGCCCCATAGTTTTTTTTAACTTCATTTTAACATCATTGAAAGTAATGCCTTCTTTTATTGTTTTAAAAAAAAATGTAATGTATAAAATGTGTAATGTATAATATTTCATTTGTTATTATGATAGGAAAAGGTTTGTGGGTTGAATAGGGTGGAAGAATTTTTATTTACTTGATTGATTATTTTTAAACTGTTTTTGTTTTTGCTAAAGTATGTACTCAACAATTTTATTTTTAGGTTAATTGCTTTCATTTTAAAGGAATATATATTTATATACAATTTGCATAGTGGGAATTTTTTTCTTGGTATATTTAAATGTGTTTATTTTTAATTTATTAAATATTTAATTGTTTTACATATTTATATAGTTAAGTATTTAATTACACAGCTCTTATCTTAATGATATATTTAAGCTATAATGTTAATTTTAATATTAAATGGAATAGTTGCATTTTAATATCATTTTTAGGTTCTAGGTTTTATAGACCCTTTTAGTTTTATAAGGTGCATGCAGTTGTACTAATTAAGTTATGTTTATATGTATTTCTATATTAAACAAGTAATTAGCTTATTTAACCATTTTTACTACTTCTTACTTCTGTGCTATGTTCAAATTGTATGTTTTAAGGGTAGGTTTTAATTGGGTGAAATATCAAGTTTTTGAGATGGTAGGTGCACTCATTTATTTATTTTTAAAATGGAAATTAGTTAGAATTTATTTACCAACTATCAATTGTCTTTGGTTGTTTTTGTGGATTGCTTTTTTACTTTGATTTGGACATTGGATTGTTTAATTAATTTTAATGTAATTGGATTGATTACATTTCTCTGTATATTTTTACATTTAATAGGGATTATTTTAAAGACAGTATTAGTGATTGTTTTTTTTATTTTGGATCTGATACTGTTTATGGAGGACTTTAATTACAAAATAGGAAGTGCATTTTTAAATTATTAATTTTTTAGGTGGGATAAGTGTTTTTTGTTTTTTTTTTGTCCTCATTTACAACCCAGTCAGGCTTGTCCGTGCTGAAGATTATTGAGAAAAAGCAACCGTCTCAGGACACTGGATCTGCTGCCTTATGCCCTATTGGGCCAAGACTGCCGGCGCTATCTCAATCAACAACTTAGGAGCAATACAGACTTGGGGTACCCATCGCTCAACTAAGATCATTAGAGCGTCTCAATCAAATCCTTAAAAGGGATAAAGGATAAGCAAGAGAAAAGAGGGTTGTATAATCCTTGGACTAGGGGGGAAAAAAAAACAACAAAAAAAACCCTAGCTCCATCTCAACAAGTTCCAAAACTCCCGCTTCTTCAAGTTTCCTGCCCTTGAGAGGTCTAACCTTGATGTTTTTAATAGAGAGGACAGCCAGTCTTGGTGCATAGGTGGTAGCGTGTCCTTCCATTTGATGCAGATTTCTCGCCTGGCAAGCAAAATGGCATAAAATAGGATTTTCTCAGGTGCCCCTTCTAGGTCGTTTGTAAGGCCAAACACCAGCATAGGCAAGTTAACAATAATGTGTGACCCCAGAACTCTAGAAAGTGTATTATTAACTGCTTGCCAGAAGCCAACAAGGGCGGGACAATAAAGAAACATGTGGATGTCAGAAGCTTCTGTTGCCCCGCACTTTGCACAGCATACTTGTGGCCCATTTGAAAATGTAGTGGAGAGTAATAGGCTCTGTGTATTGTAAACCGATGATTCCTTCAAAGCCAAGCTGGTTTTACGATGTCATACAGCATTTTGCAGGATTTTAACCATAATGACTGAAGGTCGTGCCGTGGGATGCTGCTCTCCCAGAGAGAGATGGGTAGTAGGAATTCGCCATCCTGCCCTTCCATAATAGAGCGGTACCAAATCGCCACCTCTTTCTTTGCTAGAGGTTTATGTATGACCAAATGTTCAAATTGATTTGTACCACCCATTAGATGTTTATTACGGGAAAGTTGAACGGCATTAGCCCAGCTAGTTAGTTGAAGGTATTTAAATCTAGAGAGGGAAGGGCCGACCACATCTCTAAGGGCCTCCCAGGGAACCAGGGTACCCTCCACAAAAAGGTCACCCCATCTCTCGATGCCATCCACCCTGAGGGGAGTTGATAAACTATCCAACAAACACTCCGGAGTCCCAGGGGAGTTCCAGATTGGGGCTAATCCTGAATAGTATCCCAGTTTTAATGAAGCTCTAAGGCCAGCCTATGATTTAGCCAGCCCCTGTAACACCTTCAGCCTGACTTTTTTGAAAAATTTTGCATTGCCGTATTTGTATAGGTAACCTTGCTCAGATATACCCGAACCTCTCAACATGGCCAAAAACATAGCCCCGACACCCTCACTGCTGGGAGTTTTTAGCAACATACGTGAGTAGGAAAGTTGAAAGGCCCAGGCATACAACTGTATATCAGGAGCTGCTAAACCTCCCTTTTCTCTTCGCCTTCTGATTTTTTTCCACGCTATCCTAGACTGTCGAGAAGCCCAAACGAAGGTATTTAAATCACTCTGGAGCTTTCCCAAAGCTCTCATGTCAAAGTGTAACGGGATAGCACCAAAAAGAAAAATCTAGGCATAATGGACATCTTAATAAGATTGACTCGCCCGAGTATTGAGAGCGGTAAAAGAGCCCAAAACTTCATTAGTTTACGAGTTTCTCTAGCTATTAGCATTAAGTTATAGGTGGATATCTTATCAAGCTCCTGGAGGATATGGATTCCCAGATATCTCATGCTAGTCTTCAAAGGAGGGAGCTGTTGATGAACCTGCATATTCCAGGCCATGATTTCAGTCATGGAGGTATTGATCTTATACCCAGAGACTGCGCCGAATTCCAGTGCCAACTTCATAACTGCGGGGTAAGCGGTGTTCAAATCCGATGTAAATATAAGCACATCGTCAGCATAGAGAGCCACCTTTTTTTCCCATTCCCCATATCTGAAGGATGATACTCTGAGATCATCTCTCAGTAGTTGGGCGAAAGGTTCGATATACAGATTAAATAATAAAGGGGAAAGGGGACAACCCTGGCGCGTACCTCTGGAAATCTCAAAGGATTCTACAAGGAAGCCGTTTATAAGTAAATTGGCCGAAGGATTGCTGTACAAAAGGGCAACAGCCCGCCTAAACTTCTTTCCAACCCTGAACTTGGCCAGGACCTCCGACAGGAACACCCAGTTAACCCTGTCGAAGGCCTTAGTGGCGTCGAGAGTCAAAACAGCGAGTGGAAGAGAATAAGCTGGGGCTAGGTCTACAGCCCCAATCAAATCATGGGTCAATTCTGAGAGATGACGCCCTGGTATAAAGCCCTTTTGATTCTGATGCAATAGACCTCCGACCTCCCTACTAAGCCTTTTAGCCAGAATGGAAGCAAAGATTTTATAGTCAACGTTTAATATGGAGATGGGCCTATAAGATTCACAGCTCGTGGGAGACTTCCCCTGTTTTAATATTAAGGTTATAGTTGCTTTATTCCAAGAAGGAGGAGGAATCAGGCCATCTAGAAGGACTTGATTAAACAGAATTGTCAAAATCGGAGCGACCTCCTTAACAAGAGATCTGTATAATTCAGTGGGGAGACCATCAGGGCCAGCTGCCTTGCCCATTTTTGATCTCATTATTTCACAGTGGACCTCCTCTTGAGTGATCGGGAGGTCTAAGGCAGCTTGTTGTCCCGAGGTAAGCACAGGGAGATTTAACTTGCTTAACCAAGATTGGATCCTCACACGATCTGAGTCACCATCCTCGCTGTAGATTCCCTGAAAGAAAGAGTGGAACGCCCCTCTAATTTCGTCATCCGAGGTGTAGGCCAAACCATCCTTAATCACCATGCTGATATTATTTCGTGCCCGATCTGATTTTGTTTTCCAGGCGAGTAGTTTGCCTGCCCCTTCGCCATATTCAAAATGGGCTAATTTACTAGCCTCCCATCTTTGCATTAAACGTAAGCTCAGCATACTATCTAGCTGGGCCTTAAGATCCCTAAGCTTGATATGGTTCTCAGTAGGTAAGCTCGAGTTATGAAGATCGAGTGAAAGCTGAGTAGCCTTGATATTGCGTTCTAGCTCGAATATTTCTTCCTTATATTTTCTATTCTTGTGAATCATGATGCTAGTAATAATACCCCTCAGAAAGGCCTTGAAAGACTCCCACACATTAACCACGGACGAGGTCCCCAAATTTCTAGCCATAACATTTTCAGACTCTCTCCGAAGCGAGAGTAAAGTGTCTTCCGAGGCCAAAAGTGAGCGGTCCATAGACCAATTCCTGGGCGGAAGATCCGCCACTATTTCTATGGACATGCATACGGCAGAGTGGTCTGAAAGGTGGGTGGGAAGATAGAAGATGGTTTTAATTAGTTTATGTAGGGCAAAACTGGCTAGTATAAGGTCAATCCTAGATTTATGTTTATATTTGTGGTTAGAAAAGGAGTATTCACGTTGACGGGGAAACCTAAGCCTCCATGTATCCACAAGGCCCAGATCTTTCATAACTCCCATTAGACAGGCTCTAGTTCTAGGAGAGGGCAATACACGATTTTTTCTAGATTTATCAATTAAGGGATCTAAGACTATATTAAAGTCGCCAGCCAATATGACTGGTTCAGGGAAGTCCAGCAAAGCCGAAACTAAGTTTTAGAAGGGGGAAGGATCATCTAGGTTGGGACCATAATATCCGGCAATCGTTGCTCTCAAACCCGGCAGCTGAAGATCTGTAATGGCCCACCTGCCACCTGGGTCCACTGTTGAGGATCTGAGAACAGCCCTTGCAGATTTTTTAACAAGGATTGCCACCCCTCGCGTTTTGACTGCCTGTGTGGTGCTAACCACAAAGTCGACCCAGCTTAGTTTTTTGACTAAAGCTAATAGTTCGTGTTGGGTCAAATGTGTCTCCTGCAAGACAATGATCTGTGCGCTATTGTCGCGCAAATATTGAAGAATCCTATGCTTTCTAGGATTGGTACGCAGACCATTGACATTCCAGGAGAAAACCTGAATCAAAGTCATAAGCAATCTATTAGGGGCAGGAACAAAAGACCCCCGCCCAGATGGTCCAAGGAAACGGCTGAATAGACAGAAATATATAGGTATGCATTTTCCTCTGTCAAATTCGTTAGAGTTACCCCATAAGAGAAAAAACAGGTTGTAGCTGGAAATAAGGACGTTTTTTTTATTTTACCCCATTGCAACACCCTCGTGCACCCACCCCTAGTAAAAACCCCCACCCCAAACCCCCGGAGGTCGGCGATCCCCCTGCCTCCCTTACCACCCCTGAGAACCCCCCCCAAGTGTCTGGAATATATCCAGAGTTCGGCACCTAGCCGTGTATGGCCCTTAATAACTTTAAGTATAATGGATAGTAGAGTTAGTTATATATATATTTTTTTTTTCCTTTTATTATTTATATGTATGTGTATATTTTTCTCTTCCTTTCCTTCTTCTTTCCCCCTCCGAAAAAATACTAGCCAGGTAATTATAAATCAGACCGATCATTTTTTTTTAGCTAGATCTTTCAAGAGTATATCCGCTTCCGAAGCAGAGCTCACATTATGCATTTTATTATTGAACATAATTCTCAAAGATGCAGGAAATTTCAGCTGAGCAGTCGCGCCCAGTCTTCGGAAGTCTTCTAGCCTTTTCCCTAGCTCCCATTGCCATAGGTGGGATAAGTGTTGCTTGGAAGTAAGTTGGCCACCCTTCCACTGCATTGTTAGTTTTAGTCTCTAGTGAGTGAGGTCGTTTTATCATATACATTACACTATGAAATGTGAAATTTAAATTGGCGTCTGGTGAAGGAAGTGTTTTCAAAATAGTCCATCAGTGGAGAGGATTTTTTTTCATTTGTTTGTAGGCATGGGGATTCTTTAAGCGTGTTGCATATTTTCATTACTCCTGTCACAGGGACATACGCTAATGATATTATATTTTAATTTCAAATGCAAATTCTTCTTTTTTCGTAACCCCCTATGCTTGATTTCCGTGGATGCCTCCATGTACTTTGAAAAAATTAGTAGTAGTATCCTTGTATTACTGTGCAAAGATAGACCTTTCATATTGCTGCTATTGTTGATTGCTCTGGTGTCGGCCACAGACTGTATTGGGCGGCTAGTGGATGAAGGGTAGGGCACGGCTTTGATCACATTGGATCTATCCGCAGCGTTTGACACAATCTCCCCATCCCTGCTGATTCAACACCTACAGGAAATGGGTATTATAGACAGGGCTCTGAAACTTCTGTCCTCCTTCCTCAACGGTAGATCCCAAACAGTGATGGAGAACCAGTTTCAGTCAGATGCATTCTCCCTGCCATGTGGAGTGCCGCAGGGCTCATCTTTCAGCCCAGCACTTTTTAAACCATCCCCATTTGCTAAGACCATCTACTCCAATGGGCTGTAAGAAGTCTTGTATGCCAATGACTCTCAGATAATGGTGTCATTCCATAAGGACACGGCAGCAACCACATGTAACCTCAAGCATGGTATGACATCAATTGCAGGCTGGATGGAATGAAACTACCTGAAGCTTAATGGGGAGAAGGCTAAAGTGTTATTCTTTGAAACCCAAGCCTCCATTTGGAACAAAAACTGGTGGCCGGACACCCTAGGCACCTTACTAGCTCCTGCAGAGAAAGTTTATAATCTAGGGGTGATCCTTGACAGGGAACTCTGACTGGAATGGCAGGCCATCGTACCACCTCAACTTGTTTTTGGCTCATTAAAATGCTTAAGAAAATCTTTCTTTTTATTCCTGGTATTGGCCCTGGTATTGGTTATGTCGAAAATGGACTATTGCAATGCGCTTTATTTGGATAATAATAACAGACCCAAGCCAAGCTGCAATTAGTGCAGAACACGTTAGCGAGGCGTACCTTGGACATCGCTAACCAGCAGCCGGTGTCCAAGGGATTTTTTGATCTGCATTTGTACCCTATAAAAAGTACATCATGTTCAAGGCCCTCTGTATAGTACACAAGGCCCTTTATCAGGCCAAGCAGGATGGAATCAAGACAATGTTTCACTGGTATATCCCGCGAAGAAATCTTTGCTCAGCCCACCTTAACCTGGAGTCTGGAGAAGAGATGGAGAGGCATACCTTTCTCGGTTGCAGCTACAAGACTATGGAACTTGCTTCCTAACAACCTATCAAACTGCATTATCCCGTTGGAAAAGAGTTGAAGACTTTGCTGTTTACCTTGTAGGGAGAGCTCTCAGCAATTTGCAGCTCTGGTATTCTACTGCTTGGTTAAATTGGACTACTGAGACTATGGCGCCTTGAAGCCCATAGGCATTTGCTGCGCTCTATAAATCTTGTTCAAATCCAATTGCTGAAAGTGAGTAATGAATTTTATGGATTACAATTGTTTGCTTTTTGTTTCTTTAGTGTTAAGAGTATGTTGTAGGTTTCACTTTGCTTCTTTGAAAGCAGTGCATTTATTAATTGAACATTGATGTTATGGTGCTGGTCATGTATGGTATATGTTAGCGAAAATGGGCGTGGGTAAGATTTAAATGTCCCATACTTCATCCTTGTTTCACACAGTGTTAGGATTAATAGGTTATTATTTGTAGCATAGACAATAATTATTTTTTGCTATTTACATTGTGATGCAGAAAAACCTCTTGGTTAGTATGTGTTATTGCTACAATTTGAGACATATCTATTTCTTTATAAGTCCTGAGTGCTCTTTGGGTTCCCTAGCTACGATCAATTTTTTAATGATTCTTTTTAGGATTGCTATGGTAAGGAGTTGTCCAGTCACTTCTTCAGGAACTTGGGGAAGTATATTTTGAAGAACTGTTCCTGTGGGCTCTTGTGAACTAGTGTTTGGTTCTCTTAAGTCCCATAGGGTGTTTCTAACTTGAATTTCAGTCATGTTTGGAGGGTGAAATGTTTCCTTACACTTCAACAATATCTCCTTTGCTGGTTTGCTCTATCATAGCAAACACTGGAGTAGTATTTTGTGCATTTCCAATGCATTCGTTCATTAGATGAGCCGTTGTAACTAAGTAGAGGTTTCCTTTTTGTAATGTGATATCTGTTGTATTTTCCAACATCATATCTGTGGATTATTAAAATATGTATATTGCATATTACTTAAATGAATTTTATCACATGTTTAAAAGGTGCTTTACAATAGATATTTACATATTTGTTATTTCTTCTTTTGGGAGATTGTACGCTCCCTTGTCTCTTGGAGGGTTCTTGTAAGAATCAAAGTGGGTCAGCTTGATTTTAGGAAAAAGTAGTTTATTTCATAAACAGGATCCCATCCACAAGAGAGGTATTAACAGATGACAAGCCAGGCTTCAACTGCCAGGTCCTAGCTCACATCATAACATTCTTCAGCATGACAGCATGACATTCCTAATCACCTAGCAACAGGTAAGAAACCTAAGGATGCCACACACCCCTCTTCCTTATAACAAAACAAAAGAAAACATTAAAGAATGGTGCACAACAACCTCCTTTGTCAGTGTGAGCCCTGGCTTCAGACACACCAGAGGGGGGCGGAGCCGTCATTGTGGAAGGCAGGCACAGCCCTATTCAGGTGAAGATGCTACTCCTCCCACCACTCCAAATGCAGACCAAGATTATTCAGTCCAGCCCTGACTCATCAGATGTCTGGAGCCACAGCCTTATCCATCCCCCTGTCATTCAAAAGCCAGACATGCAATTCCCAAACCTAGCAGAGGCACTCTGGATAGTTAGGCAAGAAAATACATACTTTCTAAAAGTGGTATTTTCAAACACAGAAGGTAAAAATCACCCTCACTAAAAGATGCATCTTAACATTCTGAGTTCAGGCATACTAAACGTTATTTTCCTATCTTGTTCCTGAGGTCAGTTATGTTTATAAGATGTTATAAACTAACTCCCCATTCTGACCTATGGGAACAGATAGCCTTGCAATAGTGAAAAACGAAATTTGCAGTATTTCACTATCAAGACATGCCACACACTTTAGGGCATGTCCTACCTTTCACATACAATGCACCCTGCCCATAGGGGTACCTTGGGCCTATCTTAGGGGTGACTAACGTAGAAAAGGGATGGTTTAGGGACTGTCAAGTGTGTGCACTTGCCATGTCGAAATGGCAGTCCCAGACTGCACGCAGGTGCTGCGATGGCAGTCCTGAGCTGCGTTTTACAAGCTGCTTTAGTGGGTGGCACAATCGGTGCTGCAGGCCAAACAGCAGCATTTAATTTACAGGTCCTGGGCACACTTAGTGTACTGCACTAGGGTCTGACAAGTAAATCAAACAGCCAATCATGGATTCACTAATCCATAACAACAATTTACAAAGGGAGCACTTGCACTTTGGCACTGAACAGCAGTGGCAAAGTGCCCAAAGCATCTATACCAGCAAAAACAGATGAGACAACAGCAAAAAAAATGGAAGGGAGACCGATGCCAATCGTACCAAGTCTAACATTTCCCAAGATGGCCGCCGAGCCTGGGCCAAAAACCCAGGTGACCCCCCTTGCAAAACCTGGTTGTTTTGTGATAGGTAATTTGGATGTCTCCTCAATACGTTCTGGGCCCTTGCCTGTGAGGGGTACTTGGCTGACACACGCGAGTGAGTTATCATTTTAATCAGAAGACTTTGGGAAATGTGGGGTGGGTGGAATTTTGTGAATCCACGTAGATTCCAGAACTTTCTATTTTAGAAATATGAGGAAAATGTCTTTTTTTTTTACAAAGTTTGAGGTTTGCAGGGGATTCTGGGTAACAGAACCTGGTGAGAGCCCCACAAGTCATCCCCTCCTGGATTGCCCCGGGTGTCTAGTTTTCAAAATAGTATAGATTTGCTAGGTGTCCCAAGGTGCAGGCAGAGTAAGGGTTCAAAATATACAGTTGGGCACTTTGCCAAAAAAGGGTAAGTTTTCACTGTAAAAATGTGGTGTGTCGATGTTGCGTTTTGGGCCATTTTCTGTCGCAGGCACTAAGCCTACCCACACAAGTGAGGAACCATTTTTATTGAAAGACCTTGGGGAACGCGGGGTGGGTGGAATTTTGTGGATTCACTCAGATTCTCGAACTTTCCATCACAGGAATGTGAGGATTTTTTTTTTTTTTACAAAGTTTGAGGTTTGCGGGGGATTCTGGGTAACAGTACCTGGTGAGAACAACACAAGTCACCCCCTCATGAATTTCCCTGGGTGTCTAGTCTTCACAAATGTATAGGTTTGCTAAGTTTCCCTAGGTGCTGGCAGAGCTAGCTTTCAAAATCCACAGCTAGGCACTTTGAGAAAAAAGGTCAGTTTTCACAGTAAAAATGTGGTGTGTCTACATTGCATTTTGGGCCGATTCCTGCCTTGGACACTAGGCCTACCAACACAAGTGGGGTACCATTTTTATTGGATGACTTTGGGGAATGTGGGTGGGTGGAACTTTGTGGACCCATGCAGATTCAAGAACTTTCCATCACAGAAATGTGAGCAAAATGTGTTTTTTGACAAAGTTTGATTTTTGCAAGAGATTTCGGGTAACAGAACCCGGTGAGAGCCACTTAAGTCACCCCATCCTGGATTTCTCTGGGTGTCTAGTTTAAAAAAATGTATGGATTTGCTAGGTTTCCCGAGGTGCCGGCTGAGCTAGGGTTCAAAATCCTTAGCTAGGCACTGTGCAAAAAAAGGGTCTGTTTTCACTGTAAAAATGTGGTGTGTCCACATTGCGCTTTGGGCCGTTTCCTGTCGCGGGCACTAGGCCTACTCACACAAGTGAGGTACTATTTTTATCGGAAGACTTAGAGGAACTCAGAATTGTAGAGCAACTGTTATTACCTATTGAATTTCTCTGCTTGTCCGCCTTCCTAATGTAAGACAATGTGTAAAAAAAGAAGTCACTTTTAAAAATGTCCTACAATTCACAGGCTAGTATCCACAATTTGGAGATGTGCAAATAGCTACTATTTCTAAACTCTATATTTTGTTCCCATTTCGGAAATACATAGGTGTCTTTGATACCTATTTTACACTCTTTATATTTTACTAAATTAATTGCTGTATACCCTGTAAACAATGAAAAACCACTGCAAGATGCTGCTCTGTTATTGGCTCTGGGTTCCTCCAGTTCTCGGTGAACCTACAAGTCCTATATATATCTACAACCAGAAGGTTCCAGCGCACTTTAAGGGTATATTACTTTTAAACATCTGTCATACTTAGAAGAAGTTACAGGTGAAAACATTGGCACAAATGACAGTTTTTTTCAACTTATTTCATTTGTTTTTCTTTTCAACTGTTAGTTTCTATAAAATAAACCGTGAAGGATTTACAAAAATGACCCCTTACTGAATTCAGAATTGTGTCTACTTTTTGAGAAATGTATAGCTTTTCAGTGTTCCATTATTGCTTTTAGACCCATTTCTACCACTAACTGGAAGGAGGTTGAAAGCACAAAGAGTAGCAAAAATAGGCTATGTCCCAGTAAAATGCACAAACTGTGTAAAACAATTTGTATTCTGACAAAAGTCTGCTTGTCCCTGAAAGTTGGGAAGATGATGATTACAGCACCACAAACTCTTTGTTGATACCATTTGCAGAGGAAAAAGCAGATGCTTTCTTCTGCAGCACTTTTTCCCCAATTCTTCCCCAAAGAAACAAAATGTAGCTGTATTTTAGGTAATTTCTGGGTCCCCTCCAGGGTAATCCACAAACCCTGGGTACCTTTAAAATCTCCATGATGTTGGAAGAAAAGGGCATGAATATGGCGTGGATATTTTATGTGGACAAAAAGTTACACGGGCCTAAGCTCAAACTACCCCAAAAAGCCAAAAAAAGGAGTAGGAGATAAAACCTCACCTCCTAGTATGTTGCAAGTTACTTCCGGCCAGAAGGAAGATTGGAATCATTATTAAGGGACAAAAATCAGTCAACAGATTGCAGAGGTTGAAACAGCAGTCTACAGGACAATGAAAGGGAAAGCTTTAGCACAGAGAAGATGGTTTGTACATTCCTTGCATAGAATTAGAAGATCAGACTCATGGGTGGTGTCATAATTCGCCATTAACTGGACATATAGGACAGAGGAAAATGATAGAATCAATCAGTAGTGGAAGTGGGGTGAAGAGACTCTGTCATGAACTTTGCACATCATTGTACAATCTTTGCTCAAGCCAAACCCTCTAATAAGAAACCTGGAAGGTTATTGCAACTTCTGACCACTCCTCAACAACCATGATCCACTATTTCCCAGGTCACCCTCCTAAGGTTATATCGCCCTTTCTATTGTTATAGATTTTATTCCAAATTTGGGAGACTTCATTCCTCTACAATATTTTCCTGTGGCTATAGCATTTTCCCACATCTTCCTAGATAATATATTTTGTCTTTATCCCTTCCAGAACCTATCATATTGGATAGAGGATTCCTAATGAAAAGACAAGATATCAACTATTTTAAATCAACCAGCTGCAGACAGAGAGGACCAATCACACAATTGTACAGTATCTTAGGTGCTTCATCATGAATCATCAGGCTGATCGGATTCAGCAGAATGTGCATAGAATAACTCACTGTGCAGTTCTTTGGCGTTTGTATGTTCCAACGATGCAATCCCCAACCATGCGTGGCTGAACAACGCGGTCTTAACAACAACCAAGTCTTAATGTTGCATGCCTTTACCAGGCATGCATATACAACAAATTTAGTTGTAATGACAAATTTGGTAACGGCATATGCGCGGTTAAGGTTCTGCTCCAGCCCGCTTTATGTCCTAAAACCCAGCCACCTGTCTTGGTGCAGCTCTAAAAACAGCTCTAAAAACAATTAATCCTAGAAGTGGACACCAGCCCTAAATACGAAGCGCACCCCAGCCCTTAAAACACCCCAGTCCCACCGAGCCCTGAGCCCTGAGCCCTAAAACTTGGCTCCCATATTTGAATTCTTCCCCGATCCCCCCGCACCTAAGCACTAAATCCTTCACCCAGAACTCAGCTCTGATCCCTCCTCTGCCATGAGCCCTAAAACCTTCACCCCATAACTAAAAAACACCTCAGCCCCTGCCCTAAGCCCTAAAACTTCCCCAGCCATAAAAAGCAAAGTATCCCCTGTCCTAAGTAAAATAGTAATAAAAATATCATACTCACCAAGCCCTCACCCAGTTCCTCGTCCGAGCAGGAAGTCACCTCCGACCCCCTACCCAGATCTCCTTCGCCCGAGTCTAGAGTACTAACCACCACGGTTGTCTAAACCACGCATATGAGTGGTAAGGGTAAATGCATGTTTTGGACGTCCGTGGTTACGCCTGCGTTGTTAAGCCACGCGTTGTTCAGACTGTGTGGTTTAGGCTGTTTCCCTTCTTTAGGTACTTCCCTTACCGAAGTTGAATACTATATTTAGTGGTTAACCTGTCTTTTTATAGCATTCAAAGACTATTTTACGTCAATTTTAGTATTCAGTAGTATTCGTTTTGCGAAACCTAGTGTATGAAGACTACTGGAATGTGAGTGATACTTCTTGAACACTAACAGAATACTTCTCAAATACTTATTTGCTAATCAAATAGTCTTCATTTACAATGCAAAAAAATCAGTAAATATGAATACTACGGGACTGTAATGAATATTACCAGACTACTGATCACATTCTTCTATTCAAGTGTTACTTGCTGAATTGAATGATTGTGTATGCAGAGATTTGTATGAATATGAGCTATTATATGTTTACTACTAACATTTTAAAAGATGTATGTGCAAAGCATTTTTGTCCAACACTTTGAAAGCTTTACTGAATGGTATGGCTAGGTTAATAATATTCTATCACAATACTAACAAACCAACATGCATGTGTTTGTATATATTTTCATTATTATTAGGATCAATTTTAATTATTAGAGCCTTAATTGTAGTGCTATTCTTAAAAAGATGTACCATCTTGTCTTCATTGCTTGATTTTGCTCATGCGAAAGTGTCACTCATAATCATTGAATGTCACTCACAATTACACTAAAATTATGAAAATGTCACACATAGCAATCTAAAGCATTGGCAGCTATGACAGTGACATGGATAAGACTGGGTTTGCTTAATAATTGGTTACGTGAATTAGAACTACAACCCCCAAAATGCACTTCAATTTTAATTAGGAGCTAAAAAAATGCAAACTACCTTCTGAAACTTAGTCACCTTTTGACATTACTACTGTAAATGGTTTGAGCTTTAAAAGTTGTTTCTGCGTTTTTCAGACAATTTAATTTAAATATTTTACATTCATATTTTTTTCATGCTGCAAAACGTTATTAATTGAACTACATATAAAGCTGTTTGCTTTACAACGGATAATAAATGTTTCTCCTCGATGTGCTCGTTCACTTTTGTAACTTATTTTCATCATTATGTGGAACTCCAGTTCTTTCAGGCTTTCGATTTTCTTCTTTTGGTCTTCTGTTGATGTGCGTTGGGCTTGTTCTGCCGAGTAGAGTTGAGTTGGGCTCTTTTTGGGCTCCATTTTGTCCAACTTGGGCTGCAAAGTTTCCTTTGCTCTGCTGCGCCTGCGCAATGTTTTGAATTGAAAATGAAAAGCGGTAAAGTTGGTGGAGGGATAGCATGAAACTTGCTGTGGCATCACCAGAAATGCCCCTTAAAGACTAACTCCCCCTGATCCACTGGCACCAGTCGAAGGTAGGGGACGTTTACGCAGGGGTGGTGGTGAGCTTGCTGGCCTAAGTGTGGTGCACATATCTGAAAGAAATAATACATAACGTGAGTGTCAGAGCGCAAGCCGTGAGAGGAAGGAATGTCCAATACAAGAGTCCATCGAACACTGCAATGCTCGATGTTAGTGGAGCATTCTGCTCGAATACTTATCAGCACTCCTGTCTGTGTTATGTAGCAGAATCCATTTACCTTGTACTTGATCTGTGAACTCAGCGTCCGGTTGTCCGTCTGTTAGTCAAGGCTCCGCTTGTGCTTCTCGAGGCCGGCGCATATGAGCGTCGTCATCAGTAATAACTGTCACGTGTTTTACACTTTTACATAGATTTATTGATACGCCGTTTTTGGCAAACGACAAATTCAAAGAAGCAAATTGAAAAGGAATTGGGCCATCATATAACCACGCGCTTTCCTTTTGGTGGGCAGATTGTTCCAAAAAGACCACATTTTGAACATTGGTGCAGCCTGCACCTGTGTTGCATTATGGGTGTTGTATGCATGGCGCTGTGCCAAGAAAGAAACTTCAGTGGAAGAGAGATTTTTTTACCAGGAAATTCATAAGTTAACCTATTTCAAAGGCAGACTCTGTCCAAGGACTACCCAGGTCCTGGTTATAAATTATACATTTCCGAAAGCTCATTAAGCCCATCAACTGCAGTGTTGTATTTAACGATGAACATTGCTTCTCTCTTTAATAGTATTCTCTCCAAATTTCCTCCTCGAGAATTTTTCTCAAGTTTGGATAGAACAGTCCATTTTAAATCGTGTACATCATGATTCTTAGCTATCCAGTGGTTTACCAATGGGGCATTAGCCACCTTTTTTCGTATCCTGGACATATGTTGAGTTATACGTTGGCGAATTTCCTGGTTGGTTTTGCCAATGTATAATTTAGGGCACGGGCATAAGAGGGCGTACACTACATTTTTACTTTTACAATTAGTGAAGAGCTCATGTTTCCAATTGATGTTCTTAAAAGTGAAAAGGGGTCCTTCAATTGGACAGTATATGCATGTCCCGCACGTATGATGCCCAGTAATTGGCGGTAGACTCAGTAATAATCTCAAGGTGTTTTTTTGAGCAGGTTCTTGTGCAGCCAAACGGATAATTGAACTTCCAACACTTTGATCTTTTTTTAGCGCAAATAAAGTTTTTTTCCATGTGGTATGTACTTTTTGTACCAGATGGCAATTTTGATTGATCACACGTTTAAGAAAGTTTGTACGTGAACAAAACGTGGTTACACAGACCATCCGATCTGAAGATGTTTTGTCTTTTTTCTGTAGCAGCGCTTCTCTCGGTGTCCACCAAGCTCGTTTGAGTGCTTGTTCTAAGAGTTTTTTAGGATAGCCTCGCGATTTTAACTTTTCGAGCAAGTTGTTTGCATGAAACATATTTTCATATCTGGTTGAACAATTGCGTTTTGCTTGAAGAAATTGGCCTACTGGCAGGTTGTCACGCAAACTACGCGGATGGTGACGTGTGTGAAAGGGCTTTGTTTCTGTCCGTCAGTTTAGTGTGTAATGAAGTCAACAGCTTGCCATGGGAGCTATATACTTCTACATCCAAAAAAGTTATCGTATTTGAACTAGATTTCAAACTGAATTGGATATCTGGTGTCCTTTGGTTTAACCAGTTATGAAATTCCACAAGGTCTGAAAAATTGCCATTCCAAATTAGGAAGATATCATCTATATACCGAACATATGTTGATATCTGACTCCAAAAGGGGTTGTTGTTGTAAATAAACCGTTAATCGTATTATGCCATAAACAGAACTGCCAATTCCGGCGCAAAGGGACAACCAATAGCAGTACCCTTAGTCTGAAAATAGTAGCACTGTTCACATTTAAAATAGTTCTTTTTTAAGGCAAACCTTGCCAACTCCATTATGAACTCACTGGGAACTCGCACAGGTCTTGGTCTCTGTTCCAGGGAAATTTTGATTGCATTAAGTCCTTCTTCTTGTGGTATCTGGGTGTATAAGGACACCACATCCATAGGGACAGCATGTCTCGAAGAAACAGCGCATACAAGGCCTAGACAAGACTTAAAAACACTGAAGAGCAGGAGCATAAAAGCAGACTGTGCTTGGGTCATAAATCTCACCAGCACCTGCTACGTCCAAGAACATGACGATTGCTACATGGTGTGCGGCACTATTTAAATCTGTTATGTACGAAAATACTGTACTCCACAGTGCGCATGCAGCAATCTTCCCATTTGTATACGTTGGTAATTACATGATCCTAGTATGCCTCAGTTTAAATTTACTCACTTCCTCAGGCTCGGAAGAATTAAAAGGCTTGGTTAGCCCTGGGAGTTTTTGAATGCTTGACTTGCAGATCAGAGTTGCCAGATGTCACCAGTGAGTGCTGAAATCACGGAACAAATTTGGGGCTAATGGATGATTCCCACCCTAATGAATTTTATTCATGTTATCCACCACAGAAGGATTAACGGCTGAATCAACCATAAGACCTGCTCGCTGTTGAGTAGGTGCTTAGCTGTTAACTACTATTAACTGTCAAGCATTGGCAAAGCTAATAGGTCTCATCCATGCAAGAGCTTTTGGCTTTGTCAATATTTTTTAACCATATTGCATAGCATTCTCGGGCGTCAGCTAAGGTCAAGCAATGTCACGTTCCAGCCTATCACGGTGACCATGCAATGTGCTGCTCTCGCTATACACAACCATCACTTTTGTAAAGATATTGCCAAGATATATTGGCTTTGCCAATGCTTGTTTGTTTTCCTTTCACGTTTTGTTTCAGATGTTCCTTCTCGGCATGCTCTTTTACACTAGCAACATTTGCTGTTTCAGCTTCTTCTCTAGGTGTAGAATGTATAGTGTGGAGTCATCTTTTCATATTCTAAAATAAAAATTCAAAAAATTCAAGCTTATATAGCCACCTTGAGCCTGTGAGAACATGAACTGTAGTAGGTAGCAAGGTATAGGCTTTGTGTATTATTAAGGCAAGAAAAATAGTAAGTCAGCCAGTGTACAGAGTATTCCACTGAGATCTTCCTATTAGGTCTCTGCATATCAAAAAGTCACTAGTAAAGCAATATATTGTCCTCAAAGACCTGTAGAAAATGATGTACAGGGTGGTGCTAAAGATTGGACAGGGTGTGTATTGTTCCAATGAATATTTGACAACAAAACCTGGGTAGAAGAGATCATATATGTGACACCCATATCAATGGCCCCAATGATAAAATTCCATGGAGCGAAATGAGCTAATAGCATCCTTGACCCTATTCATGGAAACACCCTTATACCCATAGCATGAAAACATATATGATCTCTTCTTTCCCCTGCTCTGGCACACAATGGACTGCCATGCCCCAATGCAGGCACCCTTGCGCCATGGTGCATGAGTGTCTGCATTGTAGGGTGATAGTTTTTGTGCAGGAAGGGACACCTTACTGCACAAAAACCATCACGAGAGGTGTTTTCCTCTTTCTATGTGTGCAGCACACATTGAAAAAGGAAAAAAGAGGAGAAATAAAGGCATTTCTTCTTGTTGGACTTCCGGAATCTAACGCATTGTCAGGTGTCCGAAACCTTGTAAATGTGGGAATGCTTCAGGTTCCCTGAATGTTGCGTGGCAACACCCACAGCAACACCCATGGAGCGCTCCTTACAAGCAGAGTAATGCGTTAAAGAGGGCCATAGTTACAAGGCCATGAAAAGTCACCCAGGGTGGCTTTATGTAGCCTTGTAAATGTGGGCAGGCACACTGCACCGCCGGTGCATCCATAAAAGTGCGGCACCGGTGGCGCAATGGGCATATAAATAAGCCCCCTGATTTCTAACAGAAACGTTTCTCAAAACTTACATCATTGTTCTCGGCAAATTGTGCAGAAAATACAAAATAATACAATTTCTATAGGACTGATTCATGTCTAAATGCTCTATTGTTGATAATATCGTAGCTTTATCGACTGTAGCACAAAAGGCTTTACATTCAAGACTACCAAACTGTTTGTAAGCTATATTGACTATTTAACTGCATTCAATAAAGTGGATAGACTATGACTCTGGTTCAAATTTACTTTGTGATCCAGTCATATTGCATCTAATAGTCAAACAGTGAAACCTCTGTTCACATCAAGCTATCTGAGAGGAGAGTTGAACCCTACTGAAACAGTAACTTGGCAGCAAGAACATATTGGTCCTTCTGAGCAGAGACAGACTGGCGGGTGTCAAAATCCCTTTTTCTTCCAGGTCCTGTGCATTTTTGTCCATTCCATATTCCCTTCTTTAGGTACTTCCCTTACCGAAGTTGAATACTATATTTAGTGGTTAACCTGTCTTTTTATAGCATTCGAAGACTATTTTACGTCAATTTTAGTATTCAGTAGTATTCTTTTTGTGAAACCTAGTGTATGAAGACTACTGGAATGTGAGTGATACTTCTTGAACACTAACAGAATACTTCTCAAATACTTATTTGCTAATCAAATAGTCTTCATTTACAATGCAAAAAAATCAGTGAATATAAATACTACGGGACTGTAATGAATATTACCAGACTACTGATCACATTCTTCTATTCAAGTGTTACTTGCTGAATTGAATGATTGTGTATGCAGAGATTTGTATGAATATGAGCTATTATATGTTTACTACTAACATTTTAAAAGATGTATGTGCAAAGCATTTTTGTCCAACACTTTGAAAGCTTTACTGAATGGTATGGCTAGGTTAATAATATTCTATCACAATACTAACAAACCAACATGCATGTGTTTGTATATATTTTCACTATTATTAGGATCAATTTTAATTATTAGAGCCTTAATTGTAGTGCTATTCTTAAAAAGATGTACCATCTTGTCTTCATTGCTTGATTTTGCTCATGCGAAAGTGTCACTCATAATCATTGAATGTCACTCACAATTACACTAAAATTATGAAAATGTCACACATAGCAATCTAAAGCATTGGCAGCTATGACAGTGACATGGATAAGACTGGGTTAGCTTAATAATTGGTTACGTGAATTAGAACTACAACCCCCAAAATGCACTTCAATTTTAATTAGGAGTTAAAAAAATGCAAACTACCTTCTGAAACTTAGTCACCTTTTAACATTACTACTGTAAATGGTTTGAGCTTTAAAAGTTGTTTCTGCGTTTTTCAGACAATTTAATTTAAATATTTTACATTCATATTTTTTTCATGCTGCAAAACGTTATTAATTGAACTACATATAAAGCTGTTTGCTTTACAACGGGTAATAAATGCTTCTCCTCGATGTGCTCGTTCACTTTTGTAACCTATTTTCATCATTATGTGGAACTCCAGTTCTTTCAGGCTTTCGATTTTCTTCTTTTGGTCTTCTGTTGATGTGCGTTGGGCTTGTTCTGCCGAGTAGAGTTGAGTTGGGCTCTTTTTGGGCTCCATTTTGTCCAACTTGGGCTGCAAAGTTTCCTTTGCTCTGCTGCGCCTGCGCAATGTTTTGAATTGAAAATGAAAAGCGGTAAAGTTGGTGGAGGGATAGCATGAAACTTGCTGTGGCATCACCAGAAATGCCCCTTAAAGACTAACTCCCCCTGATCCACTGGCACCAGTCGAAGGTAGGGGACGTTTACGCGGGGGTGGTGGTGAGCTTGCTGGCCTAAGTGTGGTGCACATATCTGAAAGAAATAATACATAACGCGAGTGTCAGAGCGCAAGCCGCGAGAGGAAGGAATGTCCAATACAAGAGTCCATCGAACACTGCAATGCGCGATGTTAGTGGAGCATTCTGCTCGAATACTTATCAGCGCTCCTGTCTGTGTTATTTAGCAGAATCCATTTACCTTGTACTTGATGTGTGAACTCAGCGTCCGGTTGTCCGTTTGTTAGTCAAGGCTCCGCTTGTGCTTCTCGAGGCGGGCGCATATGAGCGTCATCATCAGTAATAACTGTCACGTGTTTTACACTTTTACATAGATTTATTGATACGCCGTTTTTGGCAAACGACAAATTCAAAGAAGCAAATTCAAAAGGAAATGGGCCATCATATAACCCCGCGCTTTCCTTTTGGTGGGCAGATTGTTCCAAAAAGACCACATTTTGAACATTGGTGCAGCCTGCACCTGTGTTGCATTATGGGTGTTGTATGCATGGCGCTGTGCCAAGAAAGAAACTTCAGTGGAAGAGAGATTTTTTTACCAGGAAATCCATAAGTTAACCTATTTCAAAGGCAGACTCTGTCCAAGGACTACCCAGGTCCTGGTTATAAATTATACATTTCCGAAAGCTCATTAAGCCCATCAACTGCAGTGTTGTATTTAACGATGAACATTGCTTCTCTCTGTAATAGTATTCTCTCCAAATTTCCTCCTCGAGAATTTTTCTCAATTTTGGATAGAACAGTCCATTTTAAATCGTGTACATCATGATTCTTAGATATTCAGTGGTTTACCAATGGGGCATTAACCACCTTTTTTCATATCCTGGACATATGTTGAGTTACACGTTGGCGAATTTCCTGGTTGGTTTTGCCAATGTATAATTTAGGGCACGGGCATAAGAGGGCGTACACTACATTTTTACTTTTACAATTAGTGAAGAGCTCATGTTTCCAATTGATGTTCTTAAAAGTGAAAAGGGGTCCTTCAATTGGACAGTATATGCATGTCCCGCACTTATGATGCCCAGTAATTGGCGGTAGACTCAGTAATAATCTCAAGGTGTTTTTTTGAGCAGGTTCTTGTGCAGCCACACGGATAATTGAACTTCCAACACTTTGATCTTTTTTTTGCGCAAATAAAGTTTTTTTCCATGTGGTATGTACTTTTTGTACCAGATGCCAATTTTGATTGATCACACGTTTAAGAAAGTTTGTACGTGAACAAAACGTGGTTACACAGACCATCCGATCTGAAGATGTTTTGTCTTTTTTCTGCAGCAGCGCTTCTGTCGGTGTCCACCAAGCTCGTTTGAGTGCTTGTTCTAAGAGTTTTTTAGGATAGCCTCGCGATTTTAACTTTTCGAGCAAGTTGTTTGCATGAAACATATTTTCATCTCTGGTTGAACAATCGCGTTTTGCTTGAAGAAATTGGCCTACTGGCAGGTTGTCACGCAAACTACGCGGATGGTGACGTGTGTAAAAGGGCTTTGTTTCTGTCCTTCGGTTTAGTGTGTAATGAAGTCAACAGCTTGCCATAGGAGCTATATACTTCTACATCCAAAAACGTTATCGTATTTGAACTAGATTTCAAACTGAATTGGATATCTGGTGTCCTTTGGTTTAACCAGTTATGAAATTCCACAAGGTCTGAAAAATTGCCATTCCAAATTAGGAAGATATCATCTATATACCGAACATATGTCGATATCTGACTCCAAAAGGGGTTGTTGTTGTAAATAAACCGTTCTTTGTATTGTGCCATAAACAGAACTGCCAATTCCGGCGCAAAGGGACAACCAATAGCAGTACCCTTAGTCTGAAAATAGTAGCACTGTTCACATTTAAAATAGTTCTTTTTTAAGGCAAACCTTGCCAACTCCATTATGAACTCACTGGGAACTCGCGCAGGTCTTGGTCTCTGTTCCAGGAAAATTTCGATTGCATTAAGTCCTTCTTCTTGTGGTATCTGGGTGTATAAGGACACCACATCCATAGGGACAGCATGTCTCGAAGAAACAGCGCATACAAGGCCTAGACAAGACTTAAAAACACTGAAGAGCAGGAGCATAAAAGCAGACTGTGCTTGGGTCATAAATCTCACCAGCACCTGCTACGTCCAAGAACATGACGATTGCTACATGGTGTGCGGCACTATTTAAATTTGTTATGTACGAAAATACTGTACTCCACAGTGCGCATGCAGCAACCTTCCCATTTGTATACGTGGTAATTACATGATCCTAGTATGCCTCAGTTTAAATTTACTCACTTCCTCAGGCTCGGAAGAATTAAAAGACTTGGTTAGCCCTGGGAGTTTTTGAATGCTTGACTTGCAGATCAGAGTTGCCAGATGTCACCAGTGAGTGCTGAAATCACGGAACCAATTTGGGGCTAATGGATGATTCCCACCCTAATGAATTTTATTCATGTTATCCACCACAGAAGGATTAACGGCTGAATCAACCATAAGACCTGCTCGCTGTTGAGTAGGTGCTTAGCTGTTAACTACTATTAACTGTCAAGCATTGGCAAAGCTAATAGGTCTCATCTATGCAACAGCTTTTGGCTTTGTCAATATTTTTTAACCATATTGCATAGCATTCTCGGGCGTCAGCTAAGGTCAAGCAATGTCACGTTCCAGCCTATCACGGTGACCATGCAATGTGCTGCTCTCGCTATACACAACCGTCACTTTTGTAAAGATATTGCCAAGATATATTGGCTTTGCCAATGCTTGTTTGTTTTCCTTTCAAGTTTTGTTTCAGATGTTCCTTCTCGGCATGCTCTTTTACACTAGCAACATTTGCTGTTTCAGCTTCTTCTCTAGGTGTAGAATGTATAGTGTGGAGTCATCTTTTCATATTCTAAAATAAAAATTCAAAAAATTCAAGCTTATATAGCCACCTTGAGCCTGTGAGAACATGAACTGTAGTAGGTAGCAAGGTATAGGCTTTGTGTATTATTAAGGCAAGAAAAATAGTAAGTCAGCCAGTGTACAGAGTATTCCACTGAGATCTTCCTATTAGGTCTCTGCATATCAAAAAGTCACTAGTAAAGCAATATATTGTCCTCAAAGACCTGTAGAAAATGATATACAGGGTGGTGCTAAAGATTGGACAGGGTGTGTATTGTTCCAATGAATATTTGACAACAAAACCTGGGTAGAAGAGATCATATATGTGACACCCATATCAATGGCCCCAATGATAAAATTCCATGGAGCGAAATGAGCTAATAGCATCCGTGACCCTATTCATGGAAACACCCTTATACCCATAGCATGAAAACATATATGATCTCTTCTTTCCCCTGCTCTGGCACACAATGGACTGCCATGCCCCAATGCAGGCACCCTTGCGCCATGGTGCATGAGTGTCTGCATTGTAGGGTGATAGTTTTTGTGCAGGAAGGGACACCTTCCTGCACAAAAACCATCACGAGAGGTGTTTTCCTCTTTCTATGTGTGCAGCACACATTGAAAAAGGAAAAAAGAGGAGAAATAAAGGCATTTCTTCTTGTTGGACTTCCGGAATCTAACGCATTGTCAGGTGTCCGAAACCTTGTAAATGTGGGAATGCTTCAGGTTCCCTGAATGTTGCGTGGCAACACCCACAGCAACACCCATGGAGCGCTCCTTACAAGCAGAGTAATGCGTTAAAGAGGGCCATATTTACAAGGCCATGAAAAGTCACCCAGGGTGGCTTTATGTAGCCTTGTAAATGTGGGCAGGCACACTGCAACGCCGGTGCGTCCATAAAAGTGCGGCACCGGTGGCGCAATGGGCATATAAATAAGCCCCCTGATTTCTAACAGAAACGTTTCTCAAAACTTACATCATTCTTTTCGGCAAATTGTGCAGAAAATACAAAATAATACAATTTCTATAGGACTGATTCATGTCTAAATGCTCTATTGTTGATAATATCGTAGCTTTATCGACTGTAGCACAAAGGGCTTTACATTCAAGACTACCAAACTGTTTGTAAGCTATATTGACTATTTAACTGCATTCAATAAAGTGGATAGACTATGACTCTGGTTCAAATTTGCTTTGTGATCCAGTCATATTGCATCTAATAGTCAAACAGTGAAACCTCTGTTCACATCAAGCTATCTGAGAGGAGAGTTGAACCCTACTGAAACAGTAACTTGGCAGCAAGAACATATTGGTCCTTCTGAGCAGAGACAGACTGGCGGGTGTCAAAATCCCTTTTTCTTCCAGGTCCTGTGCATTTTTGTCCATTCCATATTCAGAAGGTTTTCTCAATTCCTGTAGATATGTGGTTGGAGTCTCGTGCAAATTGGTATATCCTTCTTTTGATTCCATTGTGTTATAATTTTCCAAAAAGTATACCTATGCATCCATTGAAATACTTTTGTTAAGTGGCTGGTTCTGAGATATTTACATCTCTGTTCCATTTGGTTCTTTTCTGAAGTCCTCCTACCTATAATCAATTTTTACTTCTGTTATGACACGAGTCGCCACTTTATGAGTAGTATAGTAGGGGGCTCATTACGAGCACAGCGGTCCCAGGACCGCCGTACTCGGGGTTCAACTGCCACCACCCTAGTGGTCTGAGCACCGTATTTCGAGTGTGGCAGTGGGACCGCCACAAGACCTCTGCCAGGATCCAGGATCCCACTGCGGCGGTGATCTCAAAAGGGGCTGAATATACTGGCGGTGCCGAAGCCGGCACCACCGAGCATATTACGACTCACATTCCCACGCCATTTTCATGGAATGGACCCTGCCATGAAAAAGGTGGCAGACATACAGGTAAGATAAATGTGGGCATGAGGGGGCGGGGGAGCACATGTTGTGTTACCCTCAGTGGCGTAGCTAGACCTGAGACAGCCCGGGGCGGTACCTGCGTTTGCCGCCCCGCGGCAGGACTCCTTGAAGGGTGGGGGGGGGGGTTCTGGCGAATCCACAGATAGCCGCCCCGAGACGGTGCCACACTGAAGACGGCAGGTGGGAGCTGGGGGAACGGAATTTTGCCATTTTGTCACCCCCCTCAGAAATGACACCCGGAGCGGCCTGCACCCACTGCACCCCCCTTCCTACGCCACTGGCCACCCTGGACTTACCCGTGAGTTCCTGCACGGTGTGGCAAGGACGACATGGTGCATGCCACACCATGCAGAAACATGCTGCAGGCTCTCTCTCGGTGGCGGTCTGCTGTTTAGGCGCTCCTATGAGCCTAACATACCCGCCGCAGTGAGATCGCTGCTACAACGCCCGCCCTGGATTACAATGATATCAGGACATCTTATTTTCAGTAATAGTTTTTTTTCACTTTCTCTTCACTCCATGTACTTTGTATTCAGTTGTGCGAATCACTTCAGCACTGAGCTCGTGTCCTTTTCTCTATATGTCGAATCTGAAATCAAACATTTACTATATCACGGTGCGTCTGTTTGGGAGTTCTACTTGGAAATTATGAGATTTGTTTTCTAAAGAACCGCTGTTCCTTTGCAAACGGTAAACACGGACCGTCAACCTCATAAAATTAACTGAAGACATACCATTTCCTGGCACTCTTTGATAACAAAATGAAAATTCAAATTCACAGGAGTAAGATGATGTATAAATTGGCAGATCCTAATTTGTAACAAACCGATTTAAGTAGGTCTGACCGAACCCAATTGATCTATAGCTACGGTACAGACTAGTAAATTCACTCTAACTCCTGTTCACTGGTTCTTTGGCACGTACAACGCTACTATAGGCCCCAGTATTTATAGAGAAAATCTGCACGGCTTTGGAAAATGGAAGGCACGCTCTTTTACAGCGCTTCAGCTGTAACAGAACTGTCTTAGCAGCACTATTCTACACCTCCGCCCACAGGCATGCACTCGCCGCTTCCCAGTGGTTTACGTGCCTCTTTCACATAATAGAAGGCACACATCACGTTCTCAAACGGGCTCCGCCAATCACTATTTAATAAGGAAATGGCAGGGTGTTCCGTCAACTTCGTTCGCTTAATTTCCACTGTAAAAAAAAACAGGAAAGAGACCTGCTCCCGTGTCAGAGTGCTTATCAGGCCCGGTTCTAAAGGGTGGGCCAGGTGGGTCGGCCCTCCCAAATTAGCCCATGGCCCACCCGAGGCTCGTTCACAAGTAGAAAACAATCTTTTGTTCTCTTAATGAAAAAAATAACACAAGGCTGCAGCGTCGCTATCAAAGCTAATAGTTTATATTTTGTGTAAAACACCAATGCCATGGGCAGCTATAAGTGCCTGTGGACAGGGGTGAGGTCACGAGGGATGAGTGCTATTATTGTGCATGTGTATCTGAGACACCCCCACTACAGCAAGAGCGCAAGCTCCAGTTTCTCAGTAGTTAACAGAGAAAACAGTTTTATGGCAAACAATTGAGTAAAGGATTTTGCAACTGCAAGAAAGGTAAGTAAAAATGTTCATGCAATCAGGATATATATCTTAGTAGTGGTTTATTTGATTTATTTCTTTTGTGATGCTATTCCTAATTTATGACAGTGGCCACTGGAATTTTGTGGCTGGTAGAAATGTGAAAGTATTATTTCATTATATTTAGATTGCTATAATTTAACACTGCCTTTTGGCAAAGGACCTTGTTAGAACCAGTTTAGCACCAAAACACTACAAAGGCAACTGAAAGATGGCCATTCCGCTTTTGCGAAGGGCGTTCCACTGCGAAGCAGTGTGCCATTGCATTTTTAGTACCCTATGATCCAATTGAGCTAGTAACTATTGTTAAAATCTGCAACTTATGCAGCAGGTGATGGGTAGTGTGACAAACGTAGCACATCTACTAATATGCGTCAAGCCCTGCAGCTGCAGAATTGCATAAATAATGTGGCCCTGTTTATGGCACTAAAGTAAACACACAAAAAACTAAAACACTGATAATAGCAACGTTTTTACTCCTAAGTCAAACATCTTGTCAAGTTTCACTAAAAATAACGCTCAGACAGAATGGGAAGGAGTTGTGCGAGTGTCTATTATGTACAGGAAAGCAATGGCAACAATTCCATGACGGCACCAGTACCATGTGATGCAACTATCCTCTCTAGTCTCCATCTACCGAGGTGCTTGCAGGAGGCAGAGCTCACTAGTATAATTAGAAGCACCTTAAAGACCAGACACTCCACCTCGGGACCCTAGCGACTGTGCATTTATTCACTCTCCAGTTATTCTCACATTTTGTCACATGAATAGTCAGAACTGCATATAATCAGGGCCACTGGAACTATGCGGTTCAGCAGCTTGAACAATTTACCCTTAGTTATGGATGTCTCATATGTGCCATATAAGCCATCATCTGCTGCATAATTTGCCGAATTTCACAAAAAGCTATTTTAAATGGCGCAACAATGACTGAAATAGCACTGACTTGTTCCGGCAGAGTGGAAGGCCCTTCGCAAAGGTTTATTCCTCACCTTTCAGCTGCTAATCCAGATACTTGCATTTTAACCTATTACTAATCATTCTAGACAGTGTTAACATGTGTAAAAAGTGACTAAATAATAAAGTAATGCTAACACAGGGATTAGCCTGCATAATTTTGTCAACCATACTGCATAATTTGGTCCTTTTGTGTTACATAATTCTATTAACCCTGATAATAGTGCTGTTGTTACTCCTTGGGTCCTAAACTGGTAAGAGAGAGAAGGGAGAGGTGGACAGAGGGATGGGAGAGTGATACGGAGGAGACTGAGGTATGAGGCAGGAGAGTGAGAAAAAGGACTGCGAGAGAGAGAAGGAGAGCGAGTCAGACAGAGGAGGGTGAGCAAGTTTGAGAGGTGGGTGAGGGACAGAGAAATGGCGAGGAAGAGAGAGAAGGGTGAGGTAGCAAGAGAAGGATGAGATAGGAATTGAAGAGTGAAGCGAGAGTGAGTGGATTCACAGGGAGCGGATGGCAAGATCACAAAGGCGGCTCCTCCACTAGGGCGGAGGAGCGTCGCTCCACTGTTTTCTCGCAGTGCAAGAAGCAGAAACATAAAATGGTAATAACTACCATTTTATATTTCTGCTTCTCGCACTTCGAGAAAGCAGAAGGGTTTGGTTGGGGGGCGGGCGGGTCTGCTGTAGGGCAGGGGAGGAGTGGTTTGCTCACTTCTGAGGGCAATGACTGATTGTTAGGCACTTTGGGGCCGCCCAAACCAGTCATGCGCACTCTATAGTTCTCCATGCAGGCTGCAATGCAGCCTACATGGAGAGCATGGCCTCCCCATAAGCCCCTTCCTGGGCGTCATCCTGACCAATCTCAACGCGTTGTGATTTGGCTTAGGGGAGGGAGGCTGCCTGCTTCCTGAAGACGCGGGACCCGGCCGGTGAAAAAGTAGGTTTAAATATTTTTTATTAATAATTAAATTAACCCACCACATGCGACCCCCTCCTCCTGCCCGTGACCCCCCCTCCACATCACCCCCTCCACCCACAACCCCCGTCCCCCCTGCAACACCCCACCCCAGCTTAAAGGGCTCCCACCACAGGTTTTGGACTCCCTGATAATTGATGGCGCTCCGGCAATGCAGGGATTGTAAGGGCCTGCATTACGCCCCTGTCTCTGATTAACAGTTCTCTGCAGATGAAGGTGTCACTGAGGGGAACCCTTTCCATTCTCCAAAGGGGCCTTGCAGGCTCTGCCTGAAAGCGAAACTAAGGGCATATGTACAAAGAAATGGTCGCAGCGCTGCAGCAAATTTTGCAGCGGCACGTCATTTAAAAAATGCAGGGGTGTGCCGTATTTACAAGAACACGGCGCACCCCTGTGTTTTCCCTTGCGCTAGCATTTCAAATAGCTGCCTAGCGCCAACACAGACACCCATGCACAACAGTGCGAGGGTGTCACATACAATTAAAAAATGCTTACTAAATGCATGACTAATGAGTTTGTAAGAGGCGTATTAGAATCATTGACTCCCAAGATATGTAACACATAAAATGTAATCCAAAAGCCATCATTAAAATAAACCTTTTGCAAGCAACCAAATTAACAAAATTGCTATAAATTAATCAGAATTAATGCGACTAGTGTTCAATTTGGATTCTGCTAGTCTTACTAGAGTCTTCACAATCATTGCCGTTAGTATTCAGATATTGCTCACAAAGAATACCACTAGTCGTCACACAGTGGTCACAATCAATGAGACTAGCCTTCATTTTGCTCTTGAAATAGCAAAGGAGCTGCAAATAAACCCTAACAGAATACTACTAAGCTTCAAATACTATTCTTCTAGAATACTACTAGTCTTCTTTTAGCAATCAATTGATTGAAATGTTCATCATGCATTTGAAGGGTAGTTGAGTAGAACTAGTATTCCCTCATTTGCATATTTCGGCTTGTGGGCAGACTACATAGTCTTCATGCATACTAAATAAATACTATATTTTAATAGTAAATGAATAGTAAATGAATACCGCTGTAAACACTGGAATCACACTAAGTGAAGATCTTCCATTTTGGTGAGGGCTCTCCCGCTTACTGCACCGATGTTACATATACCCAAATTCTGCCCAACTCTCTTTATTCCCTCCGAGATCCCTTCAAGTTTCTCATCTACTACGTTATAGTGTAACTGTAGTTATGGTAATAGTGGTGGTATTGTAGTTGTGGTACTGGTAATGAGGGTGGTAATGGTGGTTGTGGTAATGCTGTTGGTGGTGATGGTGATGATAATGGGGGAGGTGGAAATGGTGAAGGTGATGGTAATGAGCCACTGTGTTGTCAATGCCTCAAATGATTGTGAGTTAACACTGTATAACCTTCTGCTAAATGTTACCATGCAGGGTGGCTGCCAGGGGTGCTGCATGCCAAATGAGCCGCAATACAATCCTATCAGAATAGCTGCACTCCGCTTTCACTATATGAATGGTGCAGCAAATATATCAGAGACGCTTCTGAACCCTTGCCCGATCGAGGTAGAAGTCAAGACTCCTGTGTATCACAGTGAAGCTCTGACATGAAAGGCAGTACAGAAGGTAGGAACAGCTTGACAAACACACCAAAGGAGCAGCCAATACACCCATCGCTCAAATGAAAGAAGCAACTTGAATTATGTTGGAGGGCTGTGAGTGGTGTGAATAGGTGGCAAGGAGTGTGGGGCAGAGTACTCCTTTGCATGTCAGTGTGTGCCCTTCTGGAAGGCCACAGTAAGCAGAAAGCATGTCACTCACAATGCCTGACATGCCAAACACAGAAGAACTGTCCTGTGGACTGCTATAAAACAAGACGGATATCACCTACAAGCCGATGGGGTGACCCCATCTCGCACTATGTATAATTTCTTGTGGCTGACCTAAAGTGTTAAGGACACTCCAACTATGTGATGGCTGAAAGAAGCTGACCCAAGCGTCTTTCAGAGTGTAGCATTAATAAAAAAACTTTACACATTAATTTCCAAAATTACAAATGCCTGGGGCGCTAAAATTATTGCTAGATCAGATGTAAACATTCGCAACATGTGCATAAATGTAGTTGCATCTCAACACAAACCTCTGGAATTAAGGTACAAGGTAGAATTGAGATATAAAGTGGAATCAACAAATGTACCAGGGTTTGAGGAATCATAGCAAACCTAGGACCAGATGTACGAATGTGCAAAATACTTGTGATAAACTTGGATCAGTATTTTTGCTACCACTGAAGCTCTATAGGAACCAACCTATATACTGATCGGTCGGGTTTTAAAAATCTGAATTATAGGGGAATTAGACCTACATCATGAGTATTAATGAAGTAGGTCACACATTGTGACTCACTGTGGTTGGAGAAAATCACAGGGATGTTGGCGTGCTGGGGTCGACATACCTTATAGTTTGTGACTGCTTTTTAATATAAACTTTTTTTTTTTAATGCAGTCCATCTTCCTTAAAGAAAATGGGACTGAATTTAAAAATAAAAGCTTTCTTTGTGTTTGAATAAAAGTTGGCAGTGGCCCCCCGAACCATTTCCTGCTCTTCAACACATTATTTTAACCTTCACAAATGGAAATGGGTCCAAGAGGACCCTTTCCCTTTTGTGAATATATTACCACCACCCTTGAGGTGTCGGTAAAATATCAATGTTTTGCGACTGTATTTTGGTTGGAAAACATCCATACATAAAATACTGATTTAGGGGCATGTGTATCATCATCTCCATTTGTGATTCTCAAATAGCGATTTTTTGAGAATCGCTATTTGAGAATTGCAAAACGGGATGTATTTAAAAAATCGCACAAATTTTGCGATTTCTTAAAATTCCTTAATTGCGATTAGCAAATTGCGAAATCGCAATTAGGGAATACCTTCCCATTCATTCCTAAGGGCCAGGATGCCCATAGCAATGAATGGGAAGTCCGTCTCAATTTGCGAATCGCTATTTGCTAATCGCAAATTGAGAATATTTTCAAAGGTGCAAGGGTGTCATGATGACACCCTGATGCACCCCTGAAATCAGCATGTGTGCACATATGGCGCACATGCATGCCCTAAGGGCATGTATGTGCACCACATGGCACTTTGAAATATGCAAAAAAGTGCATATTTCAAAGAAATCGCGACTTACCACCAACTTGAAGTTGGTGGTAATTTGCGATTTCTTAAGGAGAAATCGCACAACTTGGGTGCGTGTTACATTGCATTTAAGAAATCGCAATTTGCGATTTCTTAAATGCTTACGCAAACTTAAGAAATAGCAAATTTAGCGATTCCTTAAGATTGCGAGGCTGAAATGCCTCATACATCTCCTTTTGCGATTTTGTATTCGCAAACGCTGTTTTTTTGCGATTCGCAGCGTTTGCGAATACAAAATCGGTTGATACATATGCCCCTTGGTATTTAGAAGGGACACCTATTACATACCCTTTCCAGATACTTGATCGATATCCATTCGGAACTCCATTGTAGGAGCTGAAAAAACATTCCTACTTTTAAAATGAGACCAGAACGTAAGAAAGGGCATTTTATTCATGGGAAATGCTGAAGTACAGCATCTGCAGCCAATAAAATGCTTTGTACATGTGGACATTAAATGGAAACTATAATTTCAACAACTATTGTCTTCACGCTGCACGATTATACCAATGTTCACCCTGTTTCTTTCAATGTAGGACTGTCTCTCATCATGTCCCCCATACCACCCTCTTTATAAGAAGTATTAATAATTGTGATGCATTTCATTGCTCAAAATTACATTGGGGAAAAAAGCAGGAAAGAGTCAGCGACCTGTTGGTGTAGGGAATGTCCTACCAACACACAGACCCTATTCCAGTCTTTCATCCTGGTGGGTCAGAGATTGGGAAGAAAAAATATTACAGTAGGTAAGGTATTCCCCAAGCACAAAGCCCTCTTGGGGAAGAGGAGAAAAATAAATGTAAACTCGCCAGAGCTTCAGAGTACATTTTCCCAAATAATGTTCAAGTTCCTCGCCATCACTTCTTTGTAAAGATTTATCAGGCTGTCAGTACAGGGGCAACCATGCAACCAGCCGACTTGTCATATTTATTCAGTTAAGCCTGCTCTGTAGTCACTAAAGGAGTACCCGTGGTCCTCCGGGAAAATAAAACAAAACAAAAACGTACGTCATTCATATGATCACTCACACAAAATCATCTGTAAGCAAACCCTTGGACTATAGTGTTTGATTGCAATAAAGAAAGAATAAACTGATGAAGGTGCAGAAAAAATGGGATTGTGTATGATGTGTTTATCTGTCTTGAATGAATTCTTAATAAAACAATGGACAATGGTCAGGGCAAGTGGAATTATGTGATTCAGCATATGCAGCATTTACCGCATAATTTTGGATTTCCTGCATTTTCCAGGTAATCTACAGATCACAACAAAAAATGATTAGCCCAAATGTATGAAAATAAAAATGGCTCAAAATGTGTTACAATACTTTTCTTGTTGAATAATTGTATTGCAAGTGGTGATGTAAAAGGTATATACAGGAACATATTGTATAAAGATACTTTTGCCAAAGAACCACCATTTTTATCACATATTGAAAAAAGGCTCTGTGTGTGCTTGTCTTTACTTTGCAATTAAAAAAGCTGTAAACCCAACAACATGTTATAATGACTTCAAAGTAAAATAAATGAATGTGCAAGCATGATTAGTGAACAGCACACATTTTTATAAGAGGCTAAGGCATCCAAACAGCAAGCACTTCCTAAAAAAAAAGCCATAACCCATCAATTAAAGTTTTATTGTGCTAGCAAATTTAATACAGCAAATAATACTCGCTCTAGTCTTACAAAATTGATACTTGAACCCCATCACCGAAACCTAATGGGCACACCACTTGGGACAATGTAACCATCCATTTACTGCCTTGGTCTTGATGTGCAGTACATCCAAGCAATGGCGAAATGGCTCTCTGTAATTCATATTGCACGTATTCTGAAGAATTTATGAAAAAGCATTCTAATGAGCTAAAGAAGTCTATGGTCAGGCCTAAATGTGCCACATTGACAGCGCTGATGAAAGTAATGCATGCGCTCCACGCCCTGCGGCAGAGAAGGAGAGGACTGCAGAGACTGACAGAGTGACGCTATCTCACCAGACAGAGGAAGAGGTGTGTGCAAGATAGAGGCCGAGCAAGAGCTTGATAATGATATTGGCCCAAGGGATCCAGGCGAGCGGCTGCAGCCTATTCTAAGTAGGCCAACGCAGTGCAGACAGGCCTTTCCTGAAGATGCACAGGTCTTGTGATTCTTGCCTCTGCTTGCTGCACAGAGCTCTCAAAAGAACTATTCCAGTGGCAGATGGAATACCACAGAGAGCCCTGGCAGGAGCATTTAGGCATTTTCATGAGACCCTGCTGACCAGAATACACCTATTACCCCATCTGGTTTGTAGGACACCAACTTAGATTTCAATCAAATAGCGTGATTCTAAATATAATCTGGTGTATTAGGGCCATGTCATGAAGGAGTGTGTTTACACAGGTCACAAATGTGCACCTGTTTTTACACAACTGCACTTTCGAAAGTGTAAACATTTCACACAGCATTTCTCTGAGCTAGTGCATCTGTTGCAGAAAGTATAATTCACAGCAAGTTGTGTTTGCATCTGTTTCTGACCTGTGCTGACTGCAAGACATGCGCTAACTTGGAGGAATTCCAAGTCAGAGGTATATGCCTTTGAAAGAACATTTGCACAAAAATAGACTCATAGCTGCGCCCTGCATGAGCACACACCTTCATGATGTGGCTCACAGATTTATAGCATTTACACAGGCTGCTTTTGGGAGCATTGTGTTGCTTTTGCGTGGTATGGATTTTGGAATTATGGACAGCACACATCCTGATATGCCTTCCCTGAAGGTAGTGAGTGACTACATTGAAATCTCAAAACCCACTCTAAGGGTCAGATTTATCAAGGGCGTGAGTTGCCCTTGCTTCAAGCAAGGTGACGCAAGGGTAATAGAAACCCTTAAGTGAGATTTACTATGACATGCAGAGCCACCTAGCATTAGCCTGTCTTGGGAAGTCATTCAATGGGTGGAGCGTGTGTGTTCCCATACATTCACACATGTTTTTGGGGCATTCCCAGATTTCCTAACACTAGTAATCCCGGGAAGTCGTCAAAATGATACACCTGCCCAGGGGAGATGTAACGAGGAGAAACATGTCAATTTCTCCTCGTTTTCTCCTCTTTCTATGCAGCACACGTAGAAAGAGGAAAAAGCCACAGAGGTTTGTTTTTTTGCAGGAGGAATTCCTTTTCCTCACAAAAATAATTCTGTGTGTAACACGGGCAGTCTTGCCCTTTGGTGCAAGGGTGCCTGCCCTGGCGCTTGGCAGCCACAAGTGCGCCAGCGCAGAGGGAGAGCAGGAATACTCCAGATATGATGCATTCCTGTCTTCTCCATTTGACCCAGCACAACAATTTGTATTGCTGATTTGAGATGCGCCAAATATTTGTAAATCTGCCCCTAAATATCCAATCGGTGTCTGTCATAGAAGATACACCATTCGAAAGCTAGTGGCACAGTCCCCCAGGAACACACACAATTACTTCTTGCTTCAATATTCTTCCCTTGTTGACCTCCTTATAGAATACACATCAAGATGCTTGTGTTCTTTGTGAGTTTCAGATTCTAAGGTGATGTGATAATCACCAGAGCACATGCAACACATCCTGACCCACGTGTCTGGGTGCGAGAGACCACACTTACGCCATTTTTATTACTACCATCTGTTACAGCGGCCATTTTCTTAAAACCCTAAGGGGCGCCATCCAGGCCAAGTGCGCTCATTCCATTAATCCTGCTAATAAGTCCTCCTGCCCTTCCTGCCACTTTTCCCTGCTATCTAACGTCAAAGAACCCCATATGTCCACACCTCCTTTAACGCTGCTCTTGCTAAATTCTCGCTCCCTGCCCAGACATTCCACGGAACTCCATCTTCTATTAGAAGACCGTCAACCAGACGTCTTATTCTTAACGGAAACCTGGCTACACAATACCTCTGCACCAGATATCGTCCAGGCTCTCCCCCCTGATTATCGTATATGCAGAACTGATCGTAAAATTACCAGAGGCGGAGGATTAGCCATAATTTATAAAATGTATATAAGCTGCCGTTCAGCTTCCTCAGAAGGCCTACCTGACTGCGAAAGTATGCAGTTTGCCCTGGATTTCTCCCCCACCTGTACCCTCTCTGGTCTTCTGATCTACCGTCCTCCCGGCACCGTCGGCCAATTCCTCACGTCCCTTCCATCATTTGTTGCAGAACGAGCGGTAAATCTCTCTAATTTTACTGTGCTTGGTGACCTAAATATCCATTTAGATGACTCCTCTAACCCCGCCGCAATTGAGCTATCTACCTGCCTCTCTGCCTTACAAATCTTTCAAAAGAGTCTCTGCCCAACTCATGATAAAGGCCACCTCCTGGACCCTGTCTTTAGCAACGCACATAATCTTTCAGTGGCCACTCCTATCCCACTCCCTTGGACTGACCACTTCCTTGTTCCCATGGCGTGGGAGACTGCGACCCCCACTCCCGTCCAGCAACCGACAATCATATTGGAGAGAAAATGGGCAAAGCTCTCGGTCACTACTTGGTCCACAAAATTAGCCATGAGTAGACCCATCCACGACCCTAATCCTGAGGTGGCGAATAACAACTTCAATTCATGGATTTGTAACTCGCTCGACTCGCTCCTGCCTAAGGTACCCACCTACAAAAAATCCAGGGAGAAATCGGCGCCCTGGTACACTCCTAGCCTTAGGAAGATTATACAATCATGCAGACGCCTAGAGAGAAGGTGGAGACAAAGCTATGAAGAGGACAGGAAACACGATGACAAAGAAGCATTAAAGTCCTATAAAGCTGAGATCAAATCCACCCAATTACACTTCTACGAGGACAAGATCAATGCTGCCGCTTCTGCCCCCAAAGAAATCTTTAGAATTGCCAAATCCCTTTCGGCCTTGCCCACTGAACCCCCAAAACTCGAGGATCCCTCCCACCACTGTAACAAGCTGGCCGAATATTTCAATCAAAAGATTCAAACAATTCGTCAGTCGTTCTCACCCTTTGTGCCTGATCCGTCAGACCCCAGTCCTAGCACTAAATTGACGATGTCCTTAGAGAACTTCCCTCTGCTTGACATAAAAACTCTGGACATTACCTCCTCGTCCAGTCTTCCTCGCCACAGTAATACAAATGAGCCTCCGGCTCCAAACAGAACTCCAAGTAAAATAAAAGAGCAGCGCTCTACTCTCCCCTCCCTCCTCCAACATGGCCCCCAGTGGCTTCAGCCAATCCCATAAAGGGATACAAACCAGCCAGCCCGATCTGTTCTTTTTTTCTGCACTTCTCCGAGTGCTGTGTTGCCTGATGGTCAGGTGAGTGGGGCTGGGGTCCTGCTTCAGCAGACCCGTTTTGCCCTTGGGTATTAAGTTTGGGGGAAGTAATTGTTTGTAATTGCCGGTATGTTTTTTTTTTTCCCCCTTCTTTTGCCTGCACGCCTCTGGTCCTGCTTCAGCGGACTTTAGTGGCGTTTGTGTTTTGGGAGTTGCCTGTGTTTAATTCATTTCACCAGCGCCTGCTCCGGCCCAGGCTCCGGTTGTCCTGTGGGGTGTTAAGTGACCTGAGCGCTTTCTGTACTGTATGTTGAATGTGAGCGCCGTGGCGCTATTCGGCGGGGTTCGAGTCCCGCTACACGGATGGCACTTCCTACCTGCTTGAAGGGTCTTTGCTTCCTTTCCCTGTGGTAAATAAAAATTCCTTTACCGGGACTGAATTTGATACATAATCTTAATAAAATAGCTCAGTAAAATGAGAGGCAGAATCCGTGATATTAGAGTTTCTGAATGGGCTTTATTCCAATAATCGATTATAATCGGATGCTTCAAGTTCCATCACCACGGGGTTCAGGAAGTGAAGTACATACTTTATTGACAAGAAGTAACTTTTATAGTACATACGTTATAATAAAGCAAATACAGTAGGCGTAATAATTGATAAGGAACTTGACGTGGTACCTGCGTAACCGAAAATGGGTGTTTACAAGGAGTAAAAAGACACATGATTGGTTATGATATCATGCATAGGTGGATCTATAAGATAATACTTGACATAGATGCGCGCGCAGCAGCATGACGTGTAATTGACGTGTAACTAGGGGGTGAAGGGAAACTTGACATTAGCTCTACATGTGGAGACGAAAAGTCTGGGGGTCAGATCAACCTAATCCCAAATCATATCTAACATCCTATGTTTAAAGAACTATGTTATCCATAAAGAAGGACTCTCGGACAGAATCTATTCTATACTGACTGTGCGTGTGTGTACAAGCGTCTAAGTGTCTACACTGAATGCGAGGGGATGGGAATATTCCATAGAACAGGGCTATGAATTACTTGCATGAGGGCAGAGAAGCCGGGCCTCTTACTTGGTAACTGGAAGAATGTTTACTTAAGCTACTAGGCAGGAATGCATCGGCTGAGGGGGAAGCAGATAATTCGAAGGTGAAATACAGCTCTTGGCAGAGAATAGGCTGATGTCAGGCTTCGTGAGCCGCGCAGAGAATGAGACAGAGTTCATGGTCACAGATGCAGGCTCAGACTGGAGCTTTCAGAGGCAGAAGGCAAAAGGAGTTTGATGACAGAATCAGGGCCTACTTGCCTTGGACTGTAAAATGGCATAAGTGAACCATATAAAGCCGGTGGCCTTTCATATTTAGGAATGGAATATCCGACATATTCATGGCGGATCTGACAGAGGACATGTTGACGGTGGACGCACATGTATTTGCGTCTTCATAACTGGAACTGGAGGGAGCATACATGTACTTGTGACATGCACATAGAACCGTTGGGGTCCAAGATAGGGGACATAACTGACCAGGAAAATCCACATTTCCACATTCCCTCCTTGTCCCCCTACTTGCCCTTCAAGAGATATCGATCTTCATCAATCCATCGATCTGTTCATATAGCATCATTTGTTCTTCTTTCTTCTTCCGGGATCTTGAATGAAATCTTGGTGGTGGAATACACGATGTGGCACACAGACCACAAATCGCTGGTCCACATTGTAGACATAGACAGCAACTGAATAGTATGAGAAAGCCAATACCTAGGAAGGATAAAACTCTCCATCCCCAGGCTGATATCACACTCCAAAACCAACTGGACCAAGTCCAAGTGCCTGGGTTCTGGTGTATCTGGTTTACAATCTTATGAAGGCGAGTGATGGCTTTATATACAGATGGCGAATTTTCTGGTATGAATACGCAGCAACTTGATCCGATGACCCTACAAGCTCCGCCCCTATCAGCCAGGATGACGTCAAGGACAAGACGATTTTGAAGCACAACAATCCGCATAGCAGACTGCTCTTCTGTTAAATTGCCTAAGGCGGAAATAGTCTCATTCACTACTGCTTCAAGGGTTCTGGTTAATCTACGTATCAGCTTACTATTAGTAACAGTACCTATATAGGGAAAGATGCCTTTATTAAAATCTACATACTTGTCCCATGCCGTTTCAGTGTAATCGACAATGGGGAGATCTCTCCGCTTTCTGTTGTGTACTAAATGAATATTTCTGTAGTAATCAGGAGGAGCTAGAAAAACAGGTGGCAAAAGGAATGCAATGTAGCAGGTACCATCCCAATCTGGAGGTAGACGCATATATGCAGTCTGACCACATATGAAGTAGGAGTGGCGAGAAGCTCTAAATGAAGATTTGCCTTGATCACGGAATTCTACTATAGTATTGCATTTACTATGGCCCATAGGTATGGAACCAACCTTTCTTACACACAATTCACCCTTCGCTGGGAATACTGACATGGTGGGCAAGACTAGTTCAACTTCGGATACGACATTTAGAATCATGAGATTAGGTGTAAAATTACCTAATCCATATACTTCATTTTCTAGATCAGTTCCTGTTCTTTTGGGGCGACCCTCCTTGTCAGTGTAGCAGACCTTGAGTAAGACTAGGTTCAGGTTTCCCCATATCCAATGATCTTGGTAAACTGCTGTGTCTGAGTCTATGGAATTGATTAAACTAAACCATGCTCCACAGGAGCCATTATGTGTGAATGGATGTGGAAAGAAAGGCAGGACTCCTTCATAATTCTGATAGGGAGGGAGTCGGCCACACACCCAACAATTGGTGGCATTACTAGTCTGATGGGAATGATGTAACATACTAATGAATGTGTTATTGCGCAGCGCAAGTCTATAAGATAATTCATGCGGAGGTAAGTCACTAAAAGAATGTTCAGTAGTAACATTATAAACATGTCTAGAAATAGGGTAATATATGTGCAACAACATACTCGTAATAATTATTAAAAGACTCAATAAAAACAGAATTAATAATGTCCCCATACAATGGCTACGCAGTGATTTACAATACGCCTGTCGTTTCAACATTTTCCGGGTATTTTCTCTACTCAGGTCCAAGGGATACATGTCAGAGACAATTCAACCGCTTCACCTTGGAGAGGACTTAAACAATCAAATTGCTCGACTGTTTGGGCCTAAGCTTTAGTTTATAGTTCTTAGAGTCATTTTGTTCAACAAAGGGAAGTTCTGAATCAGTCTGTGAGGGAGTGCAGGGCACAATGTCTATATCCGAGGATAGTCCATGAAATTTCTTGACGTGGCTTGAATGAATCCAGCCCTTGCGGCCCTCGATCTTCACGGCTGTCCTCGTGGTCAACAGGACCAACTTGGGTGCTTTCCACCTGGGCTCCAGCTGGGTCTTTCGGTCGAAATTCCTCACAAACACCAAATCACCCGGAACAACGTCATGGGGTTTCACCTCGGTGTTGTCGGGAAAAGCTGCAGCTACCTGTGAACGACAAGATTGTAGTGCAGACATCAAGGAAGCCAAGTAATCTGTCAGCATATTACAGTCAACATCAGTTATTTTGCGAGGTATAGGCGTCCCCCACATATTCGGTGGTCTGCCGAAGATCACCTCATACGGGGATAGCCCTGTTCGAGAGTGTGCTACCATTCTCATGTAAAAGAGTGCAACGGGTAGCGCTACTACCCAGTCGACACCTTTTTCTCTGCATATTTTGGACATTCTGATTTTCAGGATCTGGTTATGTCTTTCTACGAGGCCTGCTGCCTCGGGGTGTCGGACACAGTGGAATTTCCACTGATATCCTAACAGAAGTGAAACGTGTCTCATTAATTCGGATGAGAACGGCTGGCCGTTATCTGAGTAAACAGCACGTGGTAAACCGTATCGTGGGAAGAATTCTCGAACCAACTGTTTGGCAGTAGTCGGGGCAGTGTAATCTGAAACCGGGTATGCCTCTGTCCAACGGGACAGAGCGCAGACAACTACAAGAACATATTTGAATCCTCGACATCGTTCCATCTGGATATAGTCCATCTGGAGTACTTCAAAAGGATGGTTAGGAATATGAAATCCACCCTGTTCTACGGGAACGCTTTTTCCTGGGTTAAACTGACAACAGATCATACAGGTACGGACCTTTTGTTTTGCTGCTGCTCGTAAATGTTTATTGAACCAAATGTGTTGAATGCTGTCTAGCATAGCTTTTTCTCCTAGATGTGCTGGACTATGTATAGTGTTGATTATAACTTGAACCATTGAGTCAGGAAGGAACCATACAGACTTTTCCTTCATCATCCATCCTTGGTCCGTTTGGATCCCCCCTAATTCAGTCCATTTCTTTATTTCATCTGGTGTAGCATGTGTCTGTATGTCAATTACGTCAAGAGTAGGATCTTTAACTGTCATGCAATGTGTCGGGACTATTGTCTTTGTCACGTCGGGGATTTGAGTTTGAGCAGTCTGTTTAGCTGTTCTGTCGGCTAGATCATTGCCTTGAGAAATGATATCAGTAACCTTCGTATGAGCTTTACATTTCATGATTGATATTGCAGTGGGTAGATGTATTGCATCTAATAAGGCATGAATGAGGGGTCCGTGCTGAATGTGGGCACCGTGGGAGGTTAAATAACCTCTCTCTCGCCACAGCACGCCGAAGTCGTGTACAACTCCAAATGCATAACGTGAGTCAGTGTATATGTTGACTTTTTTATTCGTGGCTTGAATACAGGCTTGTGTCAGAGCGATGAGCTCTGCGGCTTGAGCTGACAAAGTATTTATACGATTAGTTTCAATGACTTCAGTATCTGTTGTGACTGCGTAAGCGGCCACTAACTCTCCTGCACTTGTTCTCATGCATGAACCGTCTACATACAATGTCAGGTCTGGGTCTGATAATGGGACATCGGTTAAGTCTTGTCTGGGTTTCGTTGTTATCGTAATAACTTCAATACAGTCATGGGCTAGTGGGTCTGTTCCTATTACAGGTAGAAGTGTGGCAGGATTCAATGTGTTACAGCGTCTGATTTCTATATGTGGCTGAAACAATGTAAGTTCATATCCTGTAAGTCTTGCTATGGTCAGGTGTTGTGTTTGCGTTCTATTCACAAGAACCTCTACTGCGTGTGGTACTTGAACTGTCAATGGATGTCCCAACACTATAGCATCGCTTTGTCTGATTGCCAAAGCTGTCGCTGCCACTGATTTCAGGCATGCAGGCAAAGCCTGAGCTACGGGATCTAATGTACTAGAAAAATAAGCACATGGTTTGTGTGCTCCTGCTTGTTCCTGTGTGAGTACTGACAAGGCAGCACCTTCGCGTTCTGTAACAAAGAGTGTAAACTGTTTTCTGTAACATGGCGTTGCTAAAACGGGTGCTTGACATAAAGCTTTCTTTAAGCTTTCAAAAGCTTGTGTGTGTTCCTGAGTCCAAGGGAGAACAGTCGGTGTGGCTGCCTCCTGTGTGGTTAACTGAATGAGTGGTTTTGCTAGAAATGCGTACTGAGGGATCCACTGCCTGCAATATGACGTGAGGCCTATGAAAGCTCGTACTTCCTTTTGTGTCTTGGGTATTGGCATGTTAGCTATTAACTGAATGCGGTCGGGTGTAAGCTGCCTTCCCACCTTGGACAGCGAGTGTCCAAGGTAAACAACTCGCTGGACACAGAATTGCAGCTTAGAAGGGGACACCTTGTGCCCCTTTTCGGCTAGGAATTGTAGAACTGTCAGCGATGCTTTTTCACATTCAGGTTCGCTTCTTGCGGTGATCAGCAGATCATCGACGTATTGAAGCAAAGCGGTGTTAACTGGCATGTGGATACTGTCAAGTTCTCGTTTCAGTGCTTGGCTATAGATGCTGGGACTTTCTGTAAATCCTTGAGGTGCGCGTGAGAATTTAAAGCTACGCCCATTTAAACTGAATCCGAACAAATATTGACTTTCCGGATCTATTGGGACGCTGAAAAAGGCATTTTTGAGATCAATTACAGTAAAGAATGTTGCTTCGGAATCAATAGCTGTCAATAATGACGAGATATCTGGGACCACAGGGAATTGTGGCACAATGCATTTGTTTAACTCGCGCAGATCAATAACCAATCGATATACTGGCGGGGCTGTAGGATCTGTTCGTTTAAGAATCGGAATTATCGGTGAATTACATACATTGGAGTCTGTTTCTACAACTACTCCTTGGGCAATTAGCTCGTCAATGATTTGTAGTAAAGCCACTACAGCATCTGGTGGTAACTTGTATTGTCGCATTCGTGGTAGCACCACTCCTGCCTTGAGTGTGACTCGATATGGTGTAATATTCATGCAACCAACATCAGTAGGGCCTTGTGCCCATAGATGTGTAGGTAAAGTCTGTAGTCGGGGATCCATGTCTCTAGACACATAGTGACCTTTAAAATCACGTAAAAACAACCTTACTCCTTCCGGAGAACAACATATTATGGCTCCTAGGGCTTTCAGAGTTTTAATTCCTAACAGATTTTCTGGGCATGATTTAGTAAGCAATAAATCTGTAGTTCGTGTCAAAGGTCCTATCGTAAGTGGAAGAGGCTGTGATACTTCATTAACAATAGGTTTTCCTGAAAAACCAAGGGAGATATTCTGAGAGCCTGAGAGGGGTGCCCCTGGAACTTCACTACGTTTTATAGTTGTTCGACTTGCCCCTGTATCGAGTAAGAATTTTCTATCTTGACCTAATAATTCACTATGTACATAAGGTCCTTCTTGATCTACAGGAATCTCGATAAGGGGTAAGTCAACTTCCCTCTCTAGGCTAGTTCATGCGTAACGCTGATACTCAGGATATTCATACTGTGCAGTCTGATACATTTGTCGTGTTGTGGTCTGTGTGGCAGCAGCAGGCAACGGTGGTGCAGCTGGCACAAACTGTATTGGCTGTTGTGCGGCTGGCATGGCCTGGGCATGCTGCATAGCTCCTTGTTCATTCTGATCCTGTCTGAGTGGCCGTGGTCTTTCTTGTGTTTTACCTATGGCGATATTATGTTTTAAAACTGGACAATCGTGTACGTAATGACCTGGCTTCTTACAATAATTGCATGTCCCTTTTACCGGTCCTGCTGAATCGGAATGTGTCATACCCTTTTTATGTCCTTCAGCTGGTACTGTCTGGGCAACTAGCATTTTCATTTTTGTGTCTTTCATGCGTCTGTGTTCATGTTCCTGTTCCTCTTTAATTCTATTGTGATGGTACTGTAACATTTGTAACATTTGTGTTGGAGTGTTACCTTGCCAGGTACTCTCGAATTTTAATACTCTATTCTTTACCGGGGACAGAGCATTTTCTACTAATTTTGTTACAAACAGATGCGGGTATGATGCGCTACTTGCTTTTATGCCACTATTTATACCAAAACATTTTTCAAATCGGGCATAGTAATCACTAGTGTCTTCATCTTGCTTCTGTTTACAGGCTGAAATTGTACCCCAATCTTCCTTTTTCGTAGTTAATAAACGTGGCAGTACCTGTACTAGCAAACCTGGTAGTGCTTTAGTTTTATCCCCGAGTCCTGCTCCTGCAGTTCGGGCCTTTTCTTCCGCTTCTAACACTGACCATTCTATCTTTTGGTCTCCTACCTCCCACTCTTTTTCCTTGAGTTTCTCATAAATGCCAGCAGGCATCAACACCTTTAATATCGTCATAATGTCGGGATAGGTATACTCTCCCATGAGTAACATGTCTTTAATTTCTCGGTGAAAACCCGCTGGGTCTTTGTCATGACTAGGTACCACTTTCTTCATTTCTAACAGTTCTATTTTTGATATGGGCGTATATACAAATACGCGCCTAAACTCGTCGCCCTCGCCTTTTATTGGGTGTACTTCTCGTAAGGGATTCTGTCTATCCATGTGATACGTTGTTCTTTCCTTGCTGGGCAATGAGGTATGCTCTGAGCATATAAAAAGAATATACTGTTTTCTTGACATTAGAATTTCTTTAATTAGTTCAGTACCTGGACCTCTCCATTTATTTGTAAGCAATTCAGTCAATATGTCAGGTAACGGACCAGGGTCCGAATGCTGACTCCGATATAGTATAATGAGTTGTTGAATCATATAAATCCCAGCCAACCTCTGTTCATCTGGGGTGAGATTCAAAAATGTGCGTACTACTGTAGCATCACTATATTTTCCGGGACTGTCCACCCAGTGGACAGCTGCCCTGGCTAAATCTTGTTCATCCATAGAATCGAGAAAATGATAACCCCTTCGTTCTCGGAGTAGTTTGTCAGCAGTTTGGAACGAATGCTCGTTAGACCTTATATTAATTATAGGTATTTGGAAATTCCTGTTATTATCTGGACATATCGGACGTATTGAGTCAATATGACATCTAGTCTGATCCCTATGACAAGATCTTCCTCTACCTACATAGGCTATGGTGCCAACTGTCCTGCGGGTGGTCCTGACCCTTCTTCCTCGCTTTGTTCGAACTCGTCGGTCTGTAATCTCTCTTCGTGTATCCGTTCTATTTCTTTACGGATCTTTCGGCACATGGCTATTATACAATTTTGCTTATCGTGTCTTCCTTCTGATATATTCTGGCTCCATTTTGTAAGAATATGCATTGCATCCGGGTCTACCCCCGGTCGGTCTTGATTTCTGATCACACAGTTTATGAGGAAACGTAGCAGTTCCCCTTGTATCTCTACTTTCTGGAATTCCATAGCTCTGTTAATACATTCTGGATCTCGCCCTGTTTGAACAAAATGATATATTTTATCTAGATGCGCAGTCATTCCTGGTAACCTCGCTAAATACCCTGCGGCTCGTCTGATACGTAATGATGCCAGGACCATTTCGTCCTCTTTACCGACCACCGGGTCATATCTACAATCTATAAGAAGTTCCTTAAGCGCACGTTCACTTACGAATTTGGGTGTACGTGAATGCGCTGACTCTTGGAAAACAAGTTTATTTATTCTAGGTGGCGTAAAAGTATTGCTAGCACCTCCCGTGGCCCCATCTGGGGCGTCGGGTGTGAAAGGATTCGTCGAACGTGACACAGCAACTATAGGTGTGGACACCACTGTAGAATCGACTGTGGAGACAGATGCGGAAACAGATGTGCTTGCCGAAGCTAGTGTCGGGACTTGCTGTTGCACAGGGACAGATACCTGATCCTGACGTTGAACCCCCCCGCCAGACGGTCTATGTGGTGCGGGGTTAGCATACTCGGGAGCTGCGTCATCTAGATATGAGGAAAGAAAAACATCTTCTGCGGTTCTGGGATGTCCTTTAGGATGTACCTTAATTGGAAATAATGGGGGTGGCAAGTCTTTTGGCATCTCTGGAGCAGCCTTAGGTAATCCTTCGGCTAGAAGAGGATACATACCATTCATAAGGGCATTTCTTTGTCTATCTACTTGTTCCGATTTCACTCGGATACCTTCCTCAATTAATAGATTTTCTTGAACTTTATTTGAACTTTCTTTACTCTTCTCTTCCTGTCTACGTGCTTTTTCTGTACGTCTATGAGATTCTTTACGCCATAACTCAACAGCGTCTTTCTGTGACTGTCTGACTTTTCTCTTCCATAATTCTTCCTCGACTTTCATGATGCACTCTGCATCCCAGGTTCCCGCTGTGGGCCACCTCTGACTTTCCGGCAATCCCTTGGTATACTCTACCCATAAATCAAGAAATAATATGGCATCTAAGCCATGCTTCTGATACATAAAGTGCCCTGGAGTATCCCTAGGAGGAATAGGGACGGCTTCTTCAAGTACCCCTTTCCTAGTAGTGATCTGTCTTAATTTCGAAAAAAGCGGCATATTGACAACTGATCCGATACTTAATTTTGAACACACTTAATACAAAAAGCACACTAATGAACAACCATTCATACCACAATATGCAAGACGTTTAACACATTTAATATTAAAACATTAAACCTTTAACTGAAACAACAATGATGATCGTCTGCATAACTAAATCACCATGCTTAATTCTTGACACTTACTAGATACTTCGGAATACTTGATATACTGCTAAACAGTACAGATACACTGCTAAAACAGTGCAGACCGGATTTGTGTACCCAAACCCGTCTTGACCGGCACAACCTATGTGCACGTCAGAAATGCCTCCCCAGAAATGGTACTCACCGGGTAGCTTCGGAAACGGAAGGCCTCAGTAACTTGAACTTGAACCGGACTGGACTCGACTCGACTCGTCGGGAACTGGGCTAGACTTCGAACTGGTGGGTCTCGATATACCTCGGATCTTGCTCTCTCAGCTAGGCTCTGGTCGGGATACTTCGCACTTCTCACCGCCTCGTCTGGGTGTTGATCGTAGTCTCAGTCGCCCCCGCTTGACCGGAGGGAGATACAGGAAATCCTGCTGGTACGCGTAATTGTCCGTCCAGCTGTGGCAGGAGACCGGGCCTACAACTCACCGCCGGCGCGTGAGATGAGAAAGTGTCCCTATTCGGGCGCCATCATGTGGTAAATAAAAATTCCTTTACCGGGACTGAATTTGATACATAATCTTAATAAAATAGCTCAGTAAAATGAGAGGCAGAATCCGTGATATTAGAGTTTCTGAATGGGCTTTATTCCAATAATCGATTATAATCGGATGCTTCAAGTTCCATCACCACGGGGTTCAGGAAGTGAAGTACATACTTTATTGACAAGAAGTAACTTTTATAGTACATACGTTATAATGAAGCAAATACAGTAGGCGTAATAATTGATAAGGAACTTGACGTGGTACCTGCGTAACCGAAAATGGGTGTTTACAAGGAGTAAAAAGACACATGATTGGTTATGATATCATGCATAGGTGGATCTATAAGATAATACTTGACATAGATGCGCGCGCAGCAGCATGACGTGTAATTGACGTGTAACTAGGGGGTGAAGGGAAACTTGACATTAGCTCTACATGTGGAGACGAAAAGTCTGGGGGTCAGATCAACCTAATCCCAAATCATATCTAACATCCTATGTTTAAAGAACTATGTTATCCATAAAGAAGGACTCTCGGACAGAATCTATTCTATACTGACTGTGCGTGTGTGTACAAGCGTCTAAGTGTCTACACTGAATGCGAGGGGATGGGAATATTCCATAGAACAGGGCTATGAATTACTTGCATGAGGGCAGAGAAGCCGGGCCTCTTACTTGGTAACTGGAAGAATGTTTACTTAAGCTACTAGGCAGGAATGCATCGGCTGAGGGGGAAGCAGATAATTCGAAGGTGAAATACAGCTCTTGGCAGAGAATAGGCTGATGTCAGGCTTCGTGAGCCGCGCAAAGAATGAGACAGAGTTCATGGTCACAGATGCAGGCTCAGACTGGAGCTTTCAGAGGCAGAAGGCAAAAGGAGTTTGATGACAGAATCAGGGCCTACTTGCCTTGGACTGTAAAATGGCATAAGTGAACCATATAAAGCCGGTGGCCTTTCATATTTAGGAATGGAATATCCGACATATTCATGGCGGATCTGACAGAGGACATGTTGACGGTGGACGCACATGTATTTGCGTCTTCATAACTGGAACTGGAGGGAGCATACATGTACTTGTGACATGCACATAGAACCGTTGGGGTCCAAGATAGGGGACATAACTGACCAGGAAAATCCACATTTCCGTTTGCTCTGGAGGCCGGGGGCTCTCGGTTGCATTTCTTCCTAATGCTGGGCCGTGTGAGCTTGATGTGGGGGCCGGAGGCTTCCGATCGGGTTCCTTTCCTGTTACGGTTCTGGAATTTCATTTCTATGCGCATGCGCTCATTTCTCTTCCGGCATTTATGTTTGTTTGAGGCATGCAGGGACTGGCTTGTGTGGTTGCATAGCAACCCCGGGGCCTTTTTATACCGGGCGAGTTGTCTTAGTTGCCTGTGTTTCATTCACTCGTCCACTTGGTTTTCCCTATGATGGAGAGTGGTTCTAAGGATGTTGATGCTCCTGTTCCCTTGGTGGTGGCTTCTGGTTCTAGTATACAGATCCCATCTATGGACGTGTTACAGCAGATGATCAATTCTGCTGTGGCTGCTGCGATGCAGGGTCAGGTGCCTGTTCCTCCTGTGAAGAAGGCTAAGATTGATGGCGCTGCTGCAGCTGACTCTGAAAATGAGGAGGAGGTTGATGTCAGGGGTCGCTTTGTGCAGGGTGCCGACCTGAAGGAGGTGCTGGGCCACATTCGCGAGAACTTGGTATTTCCTGCTTCTGTTGTTCCTCTGGAGGACGATCTCTTTGCACAATATCAACTTCCTGAACCTGATTCTTTGCCTGTCCACTCTTCAGTCTTAAAAGTATTGGAGAATGAATGGAAGGATGTGGACAAGGGTTCATTTCCTCGATTTTTGAGTAAGAGGTACCCGCTGAAGGATTTTGCTGTGAAATTCTCTTCCTCGGTGAAGGTTGACTCCTTGTTGGCCAGCATGTCGTCACATGGGACTGTGTTTCGGAGGATTCTTCTCCTGCTGACCCGGTTGACCGTAAAGTGGATGGGGCTGTGAAGCGCACTTTTGCGGCTGCAAATTTTTCTATCAGGGCTGCTGCCTATTCCTCTTACGCTATCCAATCCTTGCTTAAGGATTTTCAGTCTCTGTCGGAATTGTTGGACCAGGGGGAGGATGTTTCTTCTACCCTGGCTTTGATGGAGCAACAGGTTTGGTTGCTTTCAGATATCTCATTTGACTCTTTGGGTGCGGCGGCTTCTGCGGCTGGGTCTTCAGTGGCTGCTAGGCGCCAGTTGTGGCTTCGTTCATGGAAAGCTGATGCTGCGCAGAAGAATCTCCTGATGAAGATTCCTTTTTCTGGGGTTAAACTTTTTGGGTCACCTCTGGATGACATGGTGAAGAAAACGGCGGAGGACCGTAAACTCCTAGCTCCTGAGAGGGTGACTCACTTCCGTTCCTTTGGTTCTCAGCGGGCTTTTAGTCCTTCTAGGAGAGGTTGGGCTGGTCAGCCCTTTCGTGGAAGGGGGCGTGGCCGGGGTGCTCCTTCCTTTGGAAAAACCCAGTTCTCCGGTTCTTCTTCCTCCTCCACTCCTGCACCAAAGTCATGACTGGATCGCTCCTGGTTTGGGTCCGGTTGGGGGTCGCCTCAGTTTCTTCCTGGAGTCTTGGAGAATGACTGTATCGGACAAATGGGTGCTGCAGGTGGTTTCAGAGGGCTTGCGTATTGGATTTATCCAGACTCCCCCAGACTGTTTCAGGGCCACTCCTTGTCCCAGAGATCCTGTAAGGAGATTGGCGCTTTTGGAAGGCATCGAATCCCTGGTGGTCAAAGGTGCGGTGATTCCTGTTCCCGTCGATCAGTTGGGGTTGGGTGTGTATTCCATCCTATTCCTGGTGTCAAAGCACACTGGGGATCTTCGACCAGTGATGGACCTGAAGTGGTTGAATACTTACATCCCTCACCAGAAGTTCAAGATGGTTTCCCTTCAATTGATCCTTCCTCTGATATCTCAGGGCGACTTCCTTGCATCAATAGACTTGAGGGATGCTTATCTGCATGTCCCTGTTCATCCAGACTCTCAGAGGTTTCTCTGGTTTTGCGTGATGAGTCGTCATTTTCAATTCCAGGTACTGCCCTTTGGGCTATGCTCTGCTCCCAGGGTCTTTACTAAGGTTCTGGCTCCTCTTATTGGCCTTTTGCATGGGGAGGGCATTAGTGTTTTTCCTTATCTGGACGACATTTTAATTTCTGCTTCTTCTCTTCCTAAGGCGGAGTTGCATGTCCAGAGAGTGTGCCATGTCCTGGAGCATCATGGGTTCCTAGTGAATATACCGAAGTCCTCCCTGGTTCCTGCACAGGAATTGACTTTCATTGGGGCTCTGTTCAGGACTCAATTGGGAATGGTGTTCCTGCCCCCTCCCAGGATTCTGTCCCTGGTGTCTGCAGTTTGTGCCCTGTTATTGGGGCATTCTCATCCTGTGAGCCTTTGGTTGAGGGTTCAGGGTCTAATGTCGGCATCATTGTTGACGGTGCCGTGGGCTCGCCTCCACATGTACCCGGTGGTGTCACACGTTTTGTCGCATTGGGACCCCTGTTCCATAGATATGAGTGTTTTGATTCCTATGTCGGAAGCTGTTCGGGTGGTCCTCAGTTGGTGGTTGGACGAAAGTCATCTGTCTGAGGTTCTGTAGCGATCCGAACCCGTGAATTCGGTATCGTAGTACTGACACGATTTCGGTACCAATGAACCGCAAATGATCCATTATATGCATGACAGTGTTTTCGCTACACAACTAGCATGAATTCACTGAGAAATAGGGCATTCGGTGGTAAAGTCGTGGCATCCATTTTAGTTACGGCATCCATTTTGTTTCTTGCCCTCACATAGTCAATGAACGGACGATGACCCCGGCAGAGTCACCTTGTTAAGGACACGTAAGCTCGAGCCCCGAGAAAGGTTGACGCTGCATGACTAGGCAGAATCAAGCTACCTCCCTTGCCTGAGGCCAGTCCTGCTGCACTGGTTCTCGTGTCCGTTGTCCTGACTGAAAGGCCGAAGACGGTAGCCATGCCCGTTTATGATCCATAAACACCTCTTATCCTACATTTCAATCCTTTGCACCTGGCTCTGCTCCTTTCCTTCTGGGCTTTTACAATGGGGAGGTTACGATTTTTATGATGGGGAGGATCGGGCAAAGAATGGAAAACTGTCGAGAGGACCTGATCGAATACCGAAAACCTACAACTAATTATTGTTTAATGTCAAATTTACTGTTTGTTTGGGATACCGGGTTGGGCATGAGAAATATTCGTGTAATGTAGCCAAAAGACATTTTGCGTGTATTTAAAGAGTAACCCACTTAATACAATTCGAACAGTCTCGTAGATTCTGCCTCTGTGTGGTTCCTATGATTTCTGTGTCCCTGCAGTAAATAAACCTTGGTCTTTGACGCCACCATCGAGAAGCCCGTGTCTCTGTTTATTTGTGCACCGGGACAGGAGGAACTCAGGGGTCTTCGGGTGTTGTTTCCCTGACACCTCTGGACTCTTAAAAGTCCAGAACCTCAAATTGGCGCCCAACTTGGGGCGACGTCATCCGGTACCGGTCCAAAGCCTGAAAAGTTCGAGAAGTTTCGTGTGAAGATTCCGGAGGGAGGTACCCCGCTTCATCGATCCCTGCATGTCGTAAAAGTGGCCCGATGATCTCTTCCACAAGGGTTCCCGTTCCCAGACGGCTACAGAGGACCGCTGCCCTGACTGTCGCCCTGTCTTGGACCCGAGGTGCAGACCTTAGTACGGCGAGACGTAGACGGGTTCTCCTTGGTGACGTCTTCCACATTTCAGTTAAGTATTAAGTGGGCTACGCTCAGTTTGGTTGTTCCTTGTTGCTCTGGTTTAATTCGTATATTATCATTGGTTGCTCTTGTTTAGATAATCTCTGTTTTGGTATTAGTTCATTTTGGTAGGCCTAAGTTCTCTGCAAATTTTTGTTGGAATTTGTCTTTGTTGTCATGACTACCAGTAGTAATTGTTTCTTGTCCTGGGTACGTTGCAACGGGGATTCCCGGTTGGAGGATTCGTGTTCGGTTCCTCCGATTGGAACTCCTACATATGAGCTCTATTGTAAACATGGTGTGGGTCCTATTACGTATAATGAAGTATGGGCCCGTTATACCAAAAAAGATGGTGTCCTTAGTTGGCCACCGCATGGTAGCTTCGAAATGGAAATACTAGACAATCTAGAAATAAAGTTGTTCAAGAAAAAAGCCCGGCCGGCAATGTTTGATTCTTTTCGCGTATGGCGCAAAGAAGCCAAACAGAGAGAAATTAGGAAAACGAAGAAAGAACAGAAAGAGAAAGGGTTGACTTTAATGGAGTCTGCTAGGCAGCTGCATGTCAACGAGACTGAGGAAGCAATGGAGATGGCGAATAGAAAATATAATTTGGCAATTTATAAATGTTACCCTGTATTGCCATCATGTCCTGCTAAGCCGATGGAGGATCATGAAAAGGATCCTCTGTTGTCTTACCTGTTGAATTCACCCCCACCGTATGCACAGGGTATTACAGTACCACAGTTGCTACCTGTTGTACAGCCAGCTGCTGGTCAGCCTGGAATAGTTGCTCCACTTCCTTTGATTCCAGCTCCTATCCTTCCCGTGGTTAATGTTCCTTCGGCACCCCCTCTTCCTGGGGCGCCCGTTCCGCCTTTGCCTGTCGTTTCGCAAACTGCTTTACCTGCTACTCCCACCTTTACTATTTCATCTGCTTCAGCTGTCCTGTCCCCGAACCCTGTGAACATTCTGACTCCGCTTTCCGTTCGTCGGAAAATAACCGACTCTGTAACTAATATCTTAACTCCTCTCTACAGGTCTTTAATTGGGACCCCCGTTTCTGACTCTATACAGAGACGTAGCCAGCTTCCTGGTCCCCAGGAACGAGACACGTTAGATTCGACAGCTCTTAGGTGGATGTCAAAAGCTACGAAGTATGATGCACGAAGAGTGTTAGATACCTTTATGCAATGGAATGAACCAACTCAACGTTATGTTTTTGACGTGATGTGTTCTCTTGTGCGTGAAGAATGGGAAGATGATGATTTAGACTCCGTCCCCTCTGACCTGACAAATATTCAACAGAAATTTGCCGCAGGAATGGTGATAGGTCCAGAAGTAAGGGGAGCGATAGAACTGATTTTAGCTTATAGGGATGAGTCCCCTCTTCGAGCGACAAGAGACCCTGATGGTTCACCGATTACTACTAGGAAACGACGAGGACAATATCCGATGAGGGAAGTTCCACCGATATGGCGTGATGCAGTTCCAGCTGATGGGGCTAATAATATTGTCGCCGCCCCGGCACATTTCCAGAGAGTGTGGATACACATCCCTTGGAAACGGGCCGAAGTGTTAGCCGTAAAACAAGCGTTACCAGACCCACGTAAAAATCCTGCTGGTTATTACAAAGAGTTAACGCAGACAGTTCAAGCGTGTATCATGAATTTGGCAGACATTGAAATGTTGTTTGGTAATGTGGTGCCACAGCCTATATGGGCCAAAATTCGGCAAGAAAACCACCCAGTCGCCTTAGGAGGTGATTGGGCAGCTATTATAGCGGCAGATGCGCAACAAGTTGGCGGTGCTAAACCTGAACCTCTGATTGCTGCTTTACCTGGCAGAATAATTACTCTGATGAAAACGCTGATGCCAGCGTTACGAGTCAATTGGGATAAATTATCGGCATGCAAGCAAAAGAAGGACGAAAGCGTCTCTGACTTCTTCACTAGATTTGAAGAGACCTTCGTAGATCACAGTGGGCAAGATATGAGTACTGAGGGAGGCCAGAGATTGTTTGTCGACAAGTTCGTGTTTAATTTACTACCTGAGCTTAGTAACAAGTTAAAGGATTCTGAAAGTGCATGGGCAGTGTCGACGACAGCACAGATACTTGCAACTGCTCAGTATTACGAGAATAGAGAGAAAGAAGAGAAGGAAAAGTCAGAAAAGAAAACGAAAGATCTAAAGACCAAAGTTCTTCTGCAACAAGCGTATCCGCCTCGTTCGAATCAGTCAGATTCACAGCAGCGACCCCAGTTTCAGCCACAGCCACAATTCCAGCAAGGGACGGCCCAAAGATTTAATTATGGTTTTCCCCGACAACAGTTAGCATGGAATCAGTGTGCTTATTGTAAAAAGGAGGGTCATTATAAGAATGAGTGCCCAGTACTGCACCCACAAACTAGTGGTGTCCCAGCTCAGAGAGGTAATGGTGGGTTTATGCAAGCTCCTAGAGGTAGAGGATGTGGTACGACGACACCACAGACTGATCGCCAATCGAATTATTTTGATCAGCGAAATATACAACCTACGCAACCAGGTAGATCTCCACAGTATCATGTTGGAGATTACTATGATCATAATGAAGACATTCAAAGAAGCGAGCACTAGGACAGCCGCAGGCAAAGAGAGGGAGTAGTATCAGTTCCAGTTGATCAGAGTGGACCTTATGTCGCAGTAGTTACCTCAGGCGTGGTCGAAACGTTTCTGTTGGATACTGGTGCGGCAAAAAGTTCAATTATGCATGCGAAACTCCCTGGCGCACCTTTGTCTGGCTTAACGAACACTTCGGTAGGATTCTCAGGCGCCCCTGTTCACAATCCTGTTTCTAGTCCTTTGTCAATATCTGTTGGGCCATGCGAACTAGAAGCACCCCTTATCCTAACAACCGGTTGTAATGAGAATCTGCTTGGTTTAGATCTGTTGAAACGCCTGCACGCGACACTGTACTGTTCTCCTTCGGGAGTACAGCTCACATTAGGCAAACGAGTCATCTCTCCAATGTATATGTCGATGGACAAGCTCCCACCGGAGCTGCGTTCTCTCCCTGATACTCTTTGGGCGACTGGTCCTAATGATGTAGGCCTCTTGGAAATTCCCCCTTATGTGGTAAGTCTGAAAGCTAATGTTAAATTCCCACGAATCCCACAGTATCGGATTTCGAATGAAGGTGAACGAGCACTCTTGCTGATCGTGAAAGACTTAATACAGAAAGATGTGATTGAGGAAACTCGAGGAAACGTCTGCAATAGTCCTGTTCTGCCGATTTTGAAACGTACTGACCCTTCCAAACCTCCAATTTACAGATTTGTGATTGACCTCAGAGAAGTTAACAAAATGGTGATTCCACAGTTTCCTGTAGTCCCAGATATCACTGCATTACTGACGTTAATTCCTGCCTCAGCTTCATGGTTTACAGTGATCGGCTTGAAAAATGCCTTTTTCAGCATTCCCATAGCCGAGGAAAGTAGAGACATTTTTGGTTTCTCCTTAGGAGGTCGCAGTTTCAGATTCAAACGCGCTCCACAAGGTTATTGTGAAAGCCCTTCAATTTACAGCCAAGCATTGAAGAGTCAATTAGATGCCCTTGTACTCCCCCATGGTGTTGCTCTGATCCAATACGTAGACGATCTCTTACTAGCCGCTGATGACAAGGAAACTTGCAAAGCAGCTACAATTTCTTTATTACGTCATTTGTCAGACTTACATCACAAGGTGTCACCTTCTAAACTGCAATATTGTTGCCAAGAAGTGACCTACTTAGGTCATCTTTTGTCAAAGGAGGGAAGAAGGTTGACCCCAGAGAGAATCAAAGCAATTTCACAGATGACTGTACCAAGCACACAGAGAGAAGTGCGTGCGTTTTTGGGTATTACGTCATACTGCAGGCAATGGATCCCAAATTTTTCTCTCATGGCGAAACCATTGGTAGCCCTGACTGGAAAAGGTGTTCCGAGCCCTTTGCCATGGTCTGATGAATGTCAACAGAGCTTCTCTGACTTACGTGATGCGCTGTGTTCAGCTCCTGTGTTGGGTACTCCTGACTACAGTAAGCCGTTTACACTATATGTCCATGAAAGAGAAGGTTGTGCATTGAGTGTATTAACGGAACAATTTGGTGACAAACAGCGGCCTTGTGCATATTTCTCATCCACATTAGATCCGGTAGCCAGAGCGTTGCCAAGTTGTTTGAGAGCTACAGCGGCAGCTGCAGTGTCTATTCGACAGTCTGCTGGACTAGTCATGAACAACATGTTAGTAGTCATGGTTCCACATGCTGTGGATACACTCATGAATCGAACGAAAACTCAGCACCTCACCAGTGCTAGACTATCAGGCTATGAGCTGACGCTTTTGGCAAGTCACATTCAGATCAAGCGATGCAACATATTGAATCCAGCAACACTGTTGCCGACTACTCAGGAGTCGAGTGATTCAGAGCCCCATGACTGTTGTTTGAGAACTGAGGAAGAGACAAAAGGTAGGATTGATTTAAAAGACACTCCGTTACTAGACCCAGACGGCACTTTATATGTCGATGGGTCGTGTTTCAAACTACAGAATGGCGATGTGACGGCCGCATATGCAGTTACGACTTTGAGTACGATTGTTGAGACTGCAAGAGTAAGTCAGAATTCCGCCCAAGCTGCAGAACTAATTGCATTAACAAGAGCGTGTGTTTTAGCTGAGGGAAAGAGAGTGAATGTGTTTACTGATAGCCAATACGCCTTCGGCGTTGCACACAATTTTGGGCGTCTCTGGAGAGAAAGAGGTTTTCTCACGTCCCATGGGACTAAGATCCAACATGGACAGTTAGTCAGCGATCTATTGGACTCCCTGACTCTACCGAATGAAGTTGCAATTGTGAAGTGCAGTGCACATCGGAAGATTACGGATGATGTTGGCGGTGGGAATGCGTTTGCTGATGAGGTCGCTAAAGAAACGGCCAAGAACATGACGAGCCGAATGTACGTTGCAACATCTGCAAGATGGATTGCGGAATCAGGAATGTGTGAGAATACGATTGAAAGTGTGAAAACAATCCAGAATGAAGCAACTGAAAATGAGAAGAATGAATGGAAGGAGAAAACGGGTAAAATGGATTCAAGTGGATGTTGGGTCGATTTGTCTGAGCAGCAGCGTTGGATGTTACCTGATGCGTATGTACTTGCAATAGTCACGATGGCGCATGGAGCGGCGCACATCAGTTCGAAAGGGATCTGTAAAATGTTAGCTCCAGTATGGAAGAACGATGGAATTACTAAGTGTGCAGAAAGAGTGGTGAAAAATTGCATGGTATGCCTGATGCATAATCCTGGCAAGGGAACCCCAACCCCAACTGGCCATTTTGCTCCCCCTTCTTGTCCCTTTGAAGTGATTCAGTTGGATTATATCCACATGGATAGGTGTAACAATCTTAAATACGTCCTAGTGGTAGTCTGTGCCTTCTCAAGATGGATTGAGGCATATCCGTTAAAGGACAACACTGCTATGTCCACTGCCAAAATCCTCCTAAAAGAATACTTCCCCAGGTATGGTATGCCGCGGATTGTTTGGTCGGACAATGGAAGTGAGTTTGTAGGGAAAGTTATGAAGAGTGTGTGTGCGGGTCTGGGTATTTCCCAAAAATACCACAGTGCGAATCACCCACAATCAGCGGGTTTGGTTGAAGGGTACAATGGCACCCTGAAGCTGAAACTTGCGAAAATTCAAGCTTCCACTGGTCTCTCTTGGCCAGACGCACTGCCTTTAGCTTTACTGTCCACCAGAGCGACTGTACACTCTCGAGTAGGGCTTAGCCCATATGAGATTGTGTTCGGCCGCCCTGCTAATGTTTGGGGAGTCCCTAGGCCAAAGGAATTCAAACAGATTGAATACCCAATGTTGATTGATTACCTTCATGATCTGACTGCTAAATTGAGCCTTATTCATCAACAGGTATTCGAATCCTTGCCTAAACTGCCGGAGAGTCCAGGCCACACGTTGAAACCAGGCGACCAAGTGGTAGTTCGGAACTTTGAACGTACTCGGAACCTCCAGCCAAGATTCGTGGGTCCGTTTCAGGTCCTCCTCACAACAAGAACTGCAGTACGCCTAGCTGAAAGGAAAAATTGGGTGCACGCCAGCCATACGAAGCGTGTCCCTCTTCCACTCCCCTATGATAACTGGGTTAGACAGGGACTTGGTGTATCCGAGACAGAACCTGTTCCTAGGCACATCCCTTTCAGTGATGCAGAGTACATAACGGACCACCCACGAACTGAAACACAGAACTTTGACACCCCAGCAGGAACCGCTCCTTTGAATCCTGAACCGAGTATTGTACAAAGTGAACATTTGTCACCTGTGGAGTCGAACATTTCCGTACCTGTAGACCAGCTATTTCAAGACCAGACAAGACCCGGAAAGTACAGATATAATCTACGTTCTCATGTTATGAACTAATGACATTGCATAATTACCCTTCTGTTTGAAAACTGTTTTGATCTTACTGCATTCCATTCAGTCAGGAAGTTTGCTCAAAATTTTTATCTTTTTGTTTTTTTATTGTTTCTCTCACCTTGCCATCTGGGTTACCGTAGGGTCGTAACGTGTGCCTTGTTTTAATTTGCAGGGAATCAGACACTAGGTCGGTTTTTTTGTTTGTCTTGGGAACTCCCAGGATAAACAGAGGCAAGTTTTTAACAGGTACAAACCATCCGTTGCGAACGGTTGTAGAAGATGGAGCTTCCTGAACTGCGACGGGTTAATGTCATAAATGTGCACAAGACGAAATTATATGACATATTGTACAGTAAATGTTTCCTAATGCAATGTACTCTAACACTTTTGATTGTCTTAATAACTTTGGTAGGCGGAATTATTTTTGGTATTCAGTTGATCTTTACACCTGTTGCATCTACAGTATCTCCCCATGCTCCTGTTTCTCCGACTGTTGTTTCTCTTCATTCTTTCCATCCTTTTCCTGCCCACGAGCAAGCTCGACGCTCTGAGTTTATAAATAACACTTTCATTCAACTCTTGCACCAACATCAACTAGTGGTCAATACAACAAACTACTGGGTGTGTGGTTTGATACCACATACCATGGACAAGGGCATCCCCTATCTGGTCCTGCCTTTTAGTTATAATGGATCATTCTGGGCATTTCAGATCATGTTCGCTTACGCCCTAGAGACCTATCCTCCACGACCTCCGCGTTCCACCCGGTATAACTCTGCTAATAGAGCCTTGGTAAAAGGAATCACTGACATGGTGAGAGATGTCAATAATACTCCGTTCATTCCCAAGGATGAATTGCGAGTTTACATGGGTTGGAATGTTACGGAATATGGCATTACTCTGGGTGAGAACAAACGTAAGAGCTCAACTCCGATCTGGGTCGTACCCCACCAAGGTCAAGTCTGTTTGCAAGGAAATGGGAGGAATCCGAAAGCTCGACTAGGGAAAAGTGACTGTATCGAAACATATGTTTTCCCCTCACAGTCTTCCCCTGCATTCTTAGCTGCTAAGGGTACCTATTTTGTTTGCCAAGACAGAGCATACACATGGCTGCCTGCTGACTTCTCAGGCTCATGTTACATCGCTCAACTGTTACCTCTGACATATACTGCTGCACCGGACTATCACAAAACTAGAGTTGTGAGAGGTGTTTTCAGTAAAGAAGATACTACTGGCCAAGAAGCAGGAGACTTCTTCAAAGGTTTCCTCCCGTTCTGGGGGCCTATGGCCAACAGTAGAAACTTACGTCAACTAACACGGGTAGTTGAATCCACTATCACTGAAACGGCGGGTGCTCTTAGTAACCTGACAGCTGAGCTTCAAGCGGATCGCCTCATGACGTTACAGAACCGTATGGTCCTTGACGTGTTACTTGCAGATCGAGGTGGAGTATGTAAGACGATCCAATCAAGTTGCTGCGTTTTTATTCCAGATAATGCGCCAACGGTGTACAAGGCCATCTCTAAGTTACATAAGATCTCTGACTCTATTCATGTAGAGGAAGGTGACTGGTCATTAATGGGATGGTTCTGGAGCCTGTTGTCTGCGTGGGGATGGAAGGTTCTGATAGTCACTGGCGTTGCATTAGTATTTTTATTTTCGTGCTGTCTCATTGTTCAGTGTGGTCCTGCCTTATGTAATCTCTGCATTTCTACATGCGTAAGAAGACCACCTGTTTTTAGAGATACGCCACGGGATAGAGTAATGCTCCAACAACATGTCAGTGACCTGATGAACATAGAAATGGATTCCGACATAGAGTGAGTTATTGCCTATGTAAGGGCAAAAGGACGGTCTGAGGTTCTGTAGCGATCCGAACCCGTGAATTCGGTATCGTAGTACTGACACGATTTCGGTACCAATGAACCGCAAATGATCCATTATATGCATGACAGTGTTTTCGCTACGCAACTAGCATGAATTCACTGAGAAATAGGGCATTCGGTGGTAAAGTCGTGGCATCCATTTTAGTTACGGCATCCATTTTGTTTCTTGCCCTCACATAGTCAATGAACGGACGATGACCCCGGCAGAGTCACCTTGTTAAGGACACGTAAGCTCGAGCCCCGAGAAAGGTTGACGCTGCATGACTAGGCAGAATCAAGCTACCTCCCTTGCCTGAGGCCAGTCCTGCTGCACTGGTTCTCGTGTCCGTTGTCCTGACTGAAAGGCCGAAGACGGTAGCCATGCCCGTTTATGATCCATAAACACCTCTTATCCTACATTTCAATCCTTTGCACCTGGCTCTGCTCCTTTCCTTCTGGGCTTTTACAATGGGGAGGTTACGATTTTTATGATGGGGAGGATCGGGCAAAGAATGGAAAACTGTCGAGAGGACCTGATCGAATACCGAAAACCTACAACTAATTATTGTTTAATGTCAAATTTACTGTTTGTTTGGGATACCGGGTTGGGCATGAGAAATATTCGTGTAATGTAGCCTAAAGACATTTTGCGTGTATTTAAAGAGTAACCCACTTAATACAATTCGAACAGTCTCGTAGATTCTGCCTCTGTGTGGTTCCTATGATTTCTGTGTCCCTGCAGTAAATAAACCTTGGTCTTTGACGCCACCATCGAGAAGCCCGTGTCTCTGTTTATTTGTGCACCGGGACAGGAGGAACTCAGGGGTCTTCGGGTGTTGTTTCCCTGACACCTCTGGACTCTTAAAAGTCCAGAACCTCATGTCCAGGGGCCGCCCCTTTCTGATTGTTCCCACCCGCGTGGTCACTACCGATGCCAGCCTACTGGGGTGGGGTGCTTCTCTGGGGGATTCGACAACTCAGGGGGTTTGGCCTCAGTCGGTGTTGTCATGTTCCTCCAACTACAAGAAGCTGAAGGCCGTACTTCTGGGTCTGTTGGATTTCTCGGATCTGGTTCAGGGTCACCATGTACAGGTCCGAACGGACAATCAGGTTGTGATGTCTTATTTGAACCATCAAGGGGGGTGCAAGGTTCGATCCCTCAGTTGCCTCAGCCGTCGGATATGTTGTTGGGCGGAGGTACATCTGGAGTCCCTCTCTGCCGTTTACCTACCTGGCGCGGAGAACACTGTGGCGGATTGTCTGAGCCGGGTGTTTCCTTCCATGGGGTCTTTGTCCCTGACACATGTGATGTTCAGGAGGTTGCGGAGGATGTTTGGATATCCGATTGTCGACCTCTTTGCTTCCCAGGACAATTACAAGATCAGTTGCTTTTGCACGATTATGCCTATGGATGCATGGAGGGTGGATGCCCTGTCGTTCCCTTGGCCGACGGGTCTATTGTATGCCTTTCCCCCTGTTCCCCTGATTCCGGCGGTTTTGCAGAAGATCAAGAGGGAGGGGTCGTTTTTGCTACTGATTGCTCCGGGTTGGATGCGTCGACCTTGGTATCCTCTGCTATTGGAATTGGCTGTGTCTCCGGGGTGGGCCTTGCCATTCATTCCTTATCCTCTGATGGGTCCTCTTCTTCCTCTGCCTGTGTTCCATTCCTTGGGTCTGCGGGCCTGGCTCTTGAGAGGGATTTGTTGATGCGAAATGGCTGTTCATTGGCTGTGGCTGGGGTCATTCAGCAATCCAGGAGACCTTCTATTCTTAAATCCTATGCGAAGCACTGGGATAATTTTGGTTCTTGGTGTCTGTGTCACGATCTGTCGGTGGCTTCTTTGGACCCGGCTCGCATTTTGGATTTTTTGAATGATGGATTTGTGCTGGGCTTAGCCATTTCGACTCTTCAGGCTCAGTGGGCTGCGATTCGGGCATTCCATGTCCTCCCTTTGGTTTCTGTTTCGCCATTGGTTGCTAGACTTTTTAAGTCTCTCTCTTTCCAACGCCCCCGTCCTATCATGTGTCCTCCACCTTGGGACCTGCCTTTGGTTTTGCGCTCCTTGCAGTTGGCTCCCTTCGAGCCTTTGGAGTCGGTGGGGTTGAAGTTTTTAACACTCAAGGTGGTGTTTCTTGTGGCGATTGCTTCTGCCAGACGTATGGGTGAGTTGGGTGCCTTCCTTCGTTCTGCCCCATTTTTGTTGATTTTGTCGGACCGTGTGGTGTTACGCCCTCATCCTACGTTCATTCCAAAGGTGGATTCTTATTTCCACAGGTCTACTGAAGTGATCCTTCCGAGTCTTTGTCCTGATCCTTCCTCGGATGAGGAATCCCTGTTGCACCTCTTGGATGTTCGTCGTGCCTTATTGATCTATTTATGACGCACGTCTTCGTTTTGCAAGGTGGACAACTTATTTGTCAATTATGGTTTGTCACGTCAGGGCCTGAAACCATCCCTCTCGACGATCAGTCGCTGGATTAAAGAGGCCATTTTATTGGCGTATGCTTCTGTTTCTGGGGTTCCCTCCCTTCCTGTTCAGGGGCGTTCCACCCGATCTGTTGCTGTGTCTTGGGCCTCCTTCAAAGGGGTGTCCATGGAGGATGTTTGCAGGGCTGCTACTTGGTCTTCCCCTCATACATTCATGTCCCATTACCGCCTCCAGGTTGGGGGTGGGGGTTCTGTTTCATTTGCATCTTCTGTTCTGACTGCGGGGGTGTCTTGAGAGGTTTTCATTTTGTTTACTGTACCTCTGTATATTAAATTTTGTTTTCACTGCACTTTTGGTGTGGTCTATTTCCTTACATGAAGCTGATTGCTTTGGTATCGGCTCATTTGTATTACTGTGGCAAGGAAGACTGGACGAGGAGGTAATGCCCCGGTTACTTACCGGTAATCTTCATTACTCCGAGTCCTAGTCTTCCTCGCCACAGTATAGTTTCCCTTCCCTCCCGGCCCTGGTGGTGGCTTCATGTCTGCGGCTTTGATTATCAGATCGGGCTGGCTGGTTTGTATCCCTTTATGGGATTGGCTGAAGCCACTGGGGGCCATGTTGGAGGAGGGAGGGGAGACTAGAGCGCTGCTCTTTTATTTTACTTGGAGTTCTGTGTGGAGCCGGAGGCTCATTTGTATTACTGTGGCGAGGAAGACTAGGACTCGGAGTAATGAAGATTACCGGTAAGTAACCGGGGCATTCTTTTCACCAGAGTTACTTCTGGCTCTCCTACCGACCCTGCTCCCCCCCAACAACTTTCCCTGGTTCAGCACATGGTAGGCCCGGTAATTCTGGACATACTTAACTCCTCTATCACCTCGGGTAGAGCCCCCCGGGCTTGGAAATGTGCCCAGGTCAGAGCGCTCATAAAAAAACCTAATTTGGATCGCTCTGTCCTGGCCAATTACCGGCCCATCTCCCTCCTTCCTTGGCTGAGTAAATTGCTTGAACGCCATGTCAACTCTACTCTAGTCAATTACCTCGAATCCAATAACCTACTACACGTCTCCCAAACAGGCTTCCGTCCCCAGCTAGACACTGAGACTGCACTGCCTGCAGTTACGGAAGAAGCCAGGCGACTCCTGGATCAGGGCGGTTCAGCAGCCATCATCCTACTTGACCTCAGTGCCGCCTTCGACACTGTCAACCATAACATTCTTCTTGATCGGCTGACCAACCTGGGTATTGGGAAATCAGCACTGTCCTGGTTTCAGTCCTTCTTAGAGGACCGTTTCTATCAGGTATTTGAGGGCTCAACCTCATCCAAGCAATGGCATCTTAACTGTGGGGTCCCTCAGGGATCCTCACTAAGTCCCACTCTTTTTAATTCCTACATGGCCCCGCTAGCCGAGATAGTGCTTCCCTTCGGCATAAAAATAATCACCTACGCTGACGACACCCAACTAGTGGTGGCGCTCAACCACCCTGATGGTTCTTCTGACACCCTAGGCCTCTGTTTAGAGGCAGTCGCCCACTGGATGCACCACTCTCACCTTAAACTGAATGGAGAAAAATCTGAACTAATGTTCCTAGGAAAGTCCCCCTCGCCTTCCTCTCCCTTCATCTGGCCACCATGCATGGGACCTTTGCCATCCCCAAAGCACCAAATTAAAAGTCTCGGCATCTGGCTTGACAATACCCTCTCCTTCAGCTACCAGACGACGAAGCTCGCGGCCATATCCTTCGGTCTTCTACGCCTGATCAGGAAAATTCTACCCCTTCTCCCTTTCCAAGCCAGGAGAATCATTGTCCAAGCCCTGATTTTATCCGCTTAGATTATGGGAACGCACTTTACTTAGGTGCTCCTCAATCTATCTTAAACAAACTTCAGGTGATTCAAAATTGTGCTGCACGCCTCCTGGCACAGATCCCTCGAAGACAGTCAGCTAAGCCTGCGTTGATATCCTTGCACTGGCTGCCCATCCGCGCTAGGATCCAGTTCAAAGCCATGTGCCTTGCACATAAAGCCTTCTGGAAACAGGGCCCCCAAATCTTACATTCTCTGGTTGTACCCTATCAACCTACTAGGACCCTCCGGTCCAGTGACACCTTCCCAACCGCGCCACCTAAAATCCGGAGAGCGAGATGGGGTGGTAGGTCTTTCACCCTAAACGCCTCCAACCTTTGGAACACCCTCCCACTCTCGCTCCGTGGTGAACCTAACATTTCACTCTTCAGCAAACACCTTAAGACCCACCTCTTTCTTTCAGCTTTCAAGTAACCCTCTTCCCTTCTTCGCTCTCCGCTGTCCATAAGCGCTACGAGGCCTCCGGGTAGCTACGCGCTATATAAATATAATTTCATTCATTCATTCATTCTTCTGTGAATTCTGAAACTTAAGGGGAGATGTTGGTATTTGCACACATTTGGGGGTGCATTGGACTAGAGCCCTGACGCCTGATGCAAGTCACAGCAGCTTCTGCATTGCTCCAGATGGTAGCCATGCACAAGGGTCTGCCACAAGAGCCTCAGGATGCTGATTCAGAGGGAATCGAATAAACCCACTTGGCACTTTCTCAGATGCTGTAAGTGCATAGAGGGCACGAAGAGCAGAACTCACAATGAGGTATTTCAGGGGTGACCGTATTCAAGGAGCCTCTAAGGAATGCATAATTTCACAGGGTGTGCCTTGAACTAACAAGCCCTGTTTATTCATTGGTAGAAAGATAGACAAGACGGTAAAATAACCGGAAGGAATCACCCTCGGTGCATCACATGCATGAAACCAAAAGCCAATGAGAAATTTGAAACAAATACATCAAATCTCAGTTGCTCTTGCGGTTATTCCCCCTGGCCCCAGTTAGCCGGTGCCGTCTGACCTGCACATCACATCCAGTTGTCGCCACTCTTGTTTCTTCTGTGTCTACTATGTCCACCCTCAGGCATCAATGCCGTGCTGACGCTAGACCCTTCCTCCCTCTGGTGGGAGCCTTGGCCACGATAGCAGCATTGGAGATTTGTGTTTCCTCCACCGCATGTGTGACCTGCACCAAGCTCCTGGTCAAGCCTCCACATAGGCGCGTTAACGTCACTTGCGCCTGTGCGCATGGTGGATGTGGTTTCTGCAAAGTCAATTGGCCAAACAGATGTGACTCCAGGTGCATGTGCGTGTTCCTGCGTGTGGTGTGAGCTCTGTATGTTTGCTCTTGCCTCTTTGTTTCTTGATCGTTCCTTACATGCTGCAGTTGTGGCTTATCTGGTGTGCTGGCCACTGGAGCAGACGTGTCAATGTTACTGACACCTGCAATGACCTCTTGCTGGGGTGTACTGACCATCATCTTCATCATGGGGGTGTGCCTGCTTCCGCCTGCTCCAGTGCCACCAGTCTCTCCTCTTCAGACAAGTAGCCTTTCCTTGATGCGGGACCTCACGTCATGTCTACAATTGTGCATTTCCTGTTGATCACCCCACAGCATTGATTTGTTCTCTGACGCAGCCCTCAATTAACTTTCTGGTGCGTCGGGCACACTAGGGGATTTTTTCTCAAATTGCTTGTCAATCTCAGCTCGACACTCTCTACCAAGATTTCAAGTTCTGTTTTACTGAACTTGCATTTTCTTTTACGTGAATCGTCTTCCTGCGGTTCACGACAGATGTGAATAGTTTCAATGCTTCTATGAAGAGCTAAGGACTTGAGTGACGCTCCTCTCTCCACTCTCAGTGCGCCCGGCTCACGCGCTGGTTCACTGATGTCGTCTGTGGCTGCTGGTGCAATGTTTACAATGTACAAAGTCCAACCATTCGATAATTGTTATTCTTTATTTCACAAATTTGAATTGCGAAGATTCTGTACGGCAGTCTATTATTATGATCATAAATCAAATTTTTTAATTCTCATTTTGCGAGTGGGTAAATTTTTCAAAGTCTGAATCAGAAATGTTCATGTTTAGACGTCAGGTCTACCGTGGGTTACTTTGATTCAGGTGTGACAAAATTGTTGATGTAAACACAGAAAGTCAATGCGAATAAGAATGTAGGGGCATATCAACAACAGCCGGCGATAATTATCGCTCAGCGCTCTTAGCGTGAGGATAATTATCGCCGGCTAGCGTGAATTTTTATCGCTGAGATAGCGTGCTATTAGCAACGCTTATCTCAATAGCGATAAAAATCTCCACGCTAACAGGCTAACGTGAGATTATCGCTGGAAACCCAGCGATAATCACACGTTACCTTGTTGATAGGGACAGGCAAACTTAGCCATGATATCCTCCTTCCATAGGATATCATGGCTAAGTCTGAAAATTAGCAGACGTAAAAAAGCAGCGTTAACCGCGGTTAGCGCTGCTTTTTTTGTCTCTAACAGGGTTAGCGACATTCTTGATAATAGGAGAAATGTCGCTTAGCGACATTTCTCCTCTTATTTTACTCTGGAACGCCCCCTTTGCATCTCATTAGAGATGCAAGGGGAAGCGCAGAGTAAAAGGGTGCTAACATGCAAATTTGCGTGTTAGCACCCTGTTGTTGATAGGGTGCTAGTTTTATCTCTGCTTTTTTGGCTTTTAAAGCCAAAAAAGCAGAGATAAAGCCCTTGTTGATATGCCCCGTAATTCCTTAGGATTTTTTTCAGTTGATAAAAGGTGAAAATCAGCTCACCGACCTTCAGTTCCCTGGATCGACACAGGAAGCCGTCAGGTTTCACCCACATACTGCACTTTTAATGCCTTTCCGGTTTAATCCTTGGGCTCCCACAGCACTCACCCTGCACCACTTCAATGTTCAATCCTGGCCTGTAACACCACAGATCTTTTAGCACTGGGGGCACAGAACCCTACAAATGCACCTTTAGTGTTAAAATGTGATTCCATGTCAAAGGGAAACCTTTTTTTAGCCCTGGGCTTTCCTGTACCAGTGTAATGCATTCTGTGACATGTAGCACTGGTATATGTCAAGTGAGCCTATTAAACTGTCACTCCTGGGAACAATGATTTATGAAAAGAAATCCAGGACTGGGATCGCACGGTTATTCCATGTACCTTATTCTGCAGCAACCCATGCTATGCTCATGTTATTCCATCACTGACTCGTGATAATGGGCTTGATAATATGCCCGTGAGAATTCCAATAGAAGCCCATGTTGACACCAGTTTTAACGCTGTTTCTTGATAATATGCCCCCATGTTTGTTAAAATATTATGGGGGCATGTATCCTAGATATAAGTATATATAGGAGTGACTTGAAAACCATGGAGAGTGTTGTTTGGATATCTTAACCGCAACATTGATTATGCCCTGATGTTTGCTATACATTAAGCAGGTAGTCAGACTAACCTATATGCCTACATACAATGTCTCTTCCTCTTCCTTTTCACTTTGATACTATATTCTCCTAACAATGTCAGTCAGAGTTGTCATCTTGAAAGACTGTGTTTTGTTGTGCATGCAAATGATTGCAAGCTGCTTTCACATGGTTTTAAATTGGATGTCCAAATTGTTTTGCCACTAGACGCAAAGTGTGAATGATTGATACTTTACGTGTGTGAATCCCAATTTAGAAATAGCAAAATGTGAATGCTACATCAATTACCAGTTGCTGTCCTTTTGGGATTGTGTACCAAAACACCAAATTCTTCCTTTATGTCTTTAGTACATTGTATACTGTGCATTATTTAAATTAATTGTTATTGAAAAGTTAAAAATCATTTCAATAAAGCAATTACAATACATCAAAATACATATGCAGAGAGCATCTTAACTAACGTACCATCATGCTTGCGCAGGTAAACAGCATCAAATGAATTTTATTAATTGATTATAGCACTAGTTGGCCCTAATCCTTCATATTTTCAGATCGTAAACAGGTGTGGTATCCAAAAATCCCAGCCTGGCCAGCTTCAAGATTTTTCTTAGCTTACTAAGCCTAGGACAGGGCATAATTTTAGCTAGTGGTTTCCAGTGCTCAGCACCGGCACTTAACTGTCAACACCAAACCTTGTGACAGTCTGCCACAAGGTGGCGCTGTCTGGATAAATTCAATATACATAAAACATGTCTATTACCTGTCGTGCAAGCCATTCTCATAGCTTTGGGGGCCTGGAATAGTCTGAATTGTCACACTTTTGGGAGTGTGATGGTTAGTACTTGTGTTGTTACTGTCAATGACAGTGCTGCCAGGGGCAATGTGTGGTGCAAGCTGCAGTGGCCTCCTAACCAGAGCTCTGGCACGAATTGTTCGACCACACTAAGCACTGGCCTAGGAGGATTCTGTATAACCGCCAATTCGAACCCACGAATACAAACTCTTGCCACCAGCATAATGAATTTGGAGCCTCCTACTGAAGCAATGCTCGAACAATCACCAATCTTGCAGCTGTAATAGCAAAAAAAGCAACAGCAACATCGAAGGAATGTTAGGTACATAGCCAGATAAAATAGTTTCAGTGTCACGTCTAACATCTGTCTTCAGAAGTCGATTATTTAGTATGAACACTTTACGCCAGTAATGAGCAATGATGTCACAAGCCGTAAAGATAAGTACAGTATCTGCCCCAGGCTTGCAATAGTGAAAACAGTCAGATGTTTCCCTTAAACCTCATCTATGCAGCTTATATGGTGTATAATATTGATCATAGAGGATTTTAAACAAGCATTGGCATAGACAATAGGTCTCGCCTTTGGGACCTTATAAGTGGTTAGCCATGCAACAGTTGATGTTGTTGCACCAGGGATATTGTGCTGCATAACTAAATACTTATAAGATCCCAAACGCGAGACCTATTGGTTATGCCAATGCTTGTTCTAAAATGTTTTTGTTCCTCAGAGATAGAGAAATCTTGCATTACTTTTTCCGCTAAAGACCCTGCAGATGGCAAACCAAAGTCAGCTGCCAGCTGAACAAGCTTAACTGCTTGCTCTTTGTTACCACTCTGCTTGGTGCAGATCGAAAACTCAACCATCACTTCGTTGCTGGGTATTCTATTACATTTGTTGAAGAGGTCCAGCATTTTCCAAGCTTCCTCTGTTCTTCCAGCCCTTGAAAGCAAAGTGGCAGTATTGGCCAGACTGCTTGTCCGCTCCATCGGCGCTCGCCTCTTGCCTCTAATCTCATATGCAGCTTTTATAACAAGAGCAGTATCCGCAAATGCAGCCTGGATCTCTGGAGCAGGTCTGTCCCTTGCCATCAATGACAACACTTCTTCCACTAAATCGCGTGTGGTGCATGGGGACCTAAAATACCTTCATACTGATACTGGGGTTGCTGTTGGGACACTGGCTGTGATAATGCTGCATCCCTAACAACAAGAGTGCTAATGAGACTATGTAATGGCATTTATGTTTTTCTTCGTTGAGTTTTTTTATGTTGTTGTGAAAGGCAACGTAATGCTATATTTAAAAAAAAAGAAAAAGAAATAAAAAATGCAAACTTTTTGGTAAACTAACAGGTCGCTTTTCTACAGTTTTAAAATAATGGACACGAACACCATATACAATTAGATGTACATACATTACGCCGTTTGTGTAGCAGAGAAAGGCGTGAGATACCTGCAACACTTATAAACTATGGGGCTCATTTACAAGCCCCTTGCGCCACTTTTGGGTCATTTTTTAACATTGGAAAAGTGACGCAAAAGTGCGCAAGGGGCTTGTAAATCTGCCCCTATAACGGAGCATAGGCGTAAAATAAGCATAGTTCACACGTGTTTTCCCTTACTTTGTGAAATGCCCTGTAGCCATACACTGAACCTCGACCAGAGAGCTCCACTTCTTCTCCATATCACAGACACACATGTAAACTGCCAGTGCAATCTATTTCCCGGATAGTGTTTCATCACGAGCTCGCAGCAGGCTGCTGCTGTTTCTCGAGTCCCTGCTAGGTTTGGTCAGCGCACTGTCATCAAGGATATTGCTGTCCAAGGTATAACTGATGGCTGCATAGACCATTTATTACCCATGTGTGTCCCATGTAGTATTCTAAGTGCGAGCTTCCAAACATTCTGGAACGAGGCGCACGTGCAGAAGGTGCACAGTTGGAACGGAGAGCAGGCGGAGTGGAAGCAGCTCAGAAGAGGTTCCTATTTGAACGAAGCCTTTAATAATTTGAATACATTCAAACTCACAGTTACTGAGGAAGCAGCTTATTGCGTCCGGATTAGTTTGTGTGCACACCGTTTTCCACCATCGATCTAACATCCCACCTCTTGCGGAACATACGAGTAAAGGAGACAAAATAAATCTAGCGCACCAAACTGATTGACGCAGTTCACAGAGATCTGAGCCAGTGGGATTCTGAAAGACGGGTTTTGCGACTAGTTAAAACCATAGGACCCGGCAAGAAATCTGATGCGCTTTGGTCGACACTGTGGGGTGGGCACTTAATGGTAGCTATAGCATTTACTGCCACCAAATGGGAATTTTGCAACATATCTTGTGTTCTGAACATTTGACCGGAGTTAAGCCTTTTTTCCATGAGTACTATTTATCTCCATAAGTTGCTCCGTCCATCACCACCCCCTTTTGTACCGCTTTGTTCGCCATAAGTTGGCAGGGTATGCTCAGACGTGAGTCCCTTACTCACTTTGCCACTGGATTCAAGTAAGCCTGGCTGAAGACGGCTGAAATGCCAGAAACCGGTCCTAGGAAGCTTGTTTCCGGTCCAGGGAAGGCATGGCTTGGCAGTTCGGGCTGGACTGTTCCCATGAGGCACAGGGTCAGACTGATTTGCATATGGCCATGTCTGAACTGGGGTGGCAGAGTGGGCTAAACAACGGTGATGGATCAAACCCAGATCAGTTGACTGGGGGTGAGTGCTTGCAATGTTCAACACTCGGCCCATCATTTCCTTTGGTTTTTACTATTTATCTGTGCAGGGAAGATGAAAAGAGGTGGAGTCTAGGGTTTATTTATCCTCTCAGCCGAGCGCCAGAGACAGCCACAACCGACATGGGGGAGGGGGAAAGTGGGGGGGGGCCTCAGGCCAGAAAGCGGGGCTTAGAGAACGTTGCGTTCCGAACCCACTGGAATAAAGGAAAGTTACAGAAACGAGACACCGAGGCGCACACTACAACGCATTGGTGACATTAATCTTGTTAAACAAGAAGCACACAATCAGTTGAGCAATACACGGGTTGCACGCATATGAAATATGTAAACAATAACACTAATAATGCGGCTTAGAAATGCTGGGGAAGCTGTAGTGAAAACAAACACATCACCTCTCGCCGAAAGAAAAGCTGCTGCTGCATTGTATTTTGCAAAAGTAAGCCTTCGCTAGCAAGCAAACACCAATGTTATTGACGGTGTAGCCGTAGGTGAAAGTAAAACATTGCCTGGAAGTAAATGGCAAAGTAAAGCAAGCTTCTGTATAACTCCGCTGCCTATATCTATAACGAGATAAATGATTTCGGCAAACATCTAGTAGTTTATAATAATGTTATTGCTACATAGTATAAATAAGGCGGTTGTAGAACGGAGGTGGGGGAGAGTGTAGTTAAAATGAAAATAAAAACATCGCTTCTGAAGAAACGCTAAGGGGCTTATGTAGAGGCATGGAGCACTAATTATGTGGACTTACAAATGTTGTTACTAAAACAAAACTGACAAGCATTGGCCGCGCGCGAAAGTGAAAGCAGCGCGACGCGGCGGGGGAGGGGCATGAAAGCAATCAAGTGAAAGGAAAGACAGATGGCACCTGATCGGGCGCTGAAAGCTGGCAGTTGCGCGTGTGCACGCACGCGTGAACGCAAGCGCTAGGCCAGCCAAAGCAGCTTGTGGTAGCACTTTTTAAAGTCCCTACTAAATGTCTCTCAGAGCAGCGCATGCGCTGGCTCTAGCGAGGCCTAAAAAGCAAGTCTTAATCCTGGAGACATTTAAAGTGCTCTGGTCAAGCAGATTAGTGCACCGTATATCAGCAATAGATACATTAGAATGCAAGCTGAGTCACCACCTAGCAGAAAAAGTCTTGAATTTATTGGTAATATTCCAGGATTAAATAAAAGATATGGCTGTAGCTGCATCTCAATAGTTTAACAAAGCTCTGTAAAAATGCATTGCCACCCATACCAATTTCATTAGAAGGGATACTTCGTAGAATTTCCCTCAATTATAAATAACAGAAAAATCCAATTTTGGGCAACCAATATTCCCTTCTTATATCCGGAAGAGACAGGAGGACTCTGTTCCTAAATAACTGGCCAAGGGACCAAAGTTTCGAACCATGCCAGCACTTTAGATAGTTGTCTTGGAAAAAATGGGGGAGGCTAGGATTGTTACCAAGTCAGGTGAGTTGATGGAACAGCAGTATATGACAAATAAATCAAATATCCTGCCAGACCTTATGATATACCAATAGAGTCGTACACCATGTATGTTTGAAAAAGGCCATATCAATCAAATCTTTACTAGTTATATTAATATGTGGGAAAATCTGATACTCTGGAAATAAACTACCAAGCTCCTATTCTCCAGACACAACCACTGCAGAACGGTTTAACATAAATGCAACAATGAAGTCATTCCAATCCACCTTCGTTACGAGGCAATTGTAGATATCTTACTGCGCATCGGGGTTTTTTAAATTGCCATATTCATTTTTGCCAGCTACTTTCAACTCTTTTGAAGAATCTCTTGTGAAGATACAGGGGAATAGACCTAAATTGGTAAAGATACCATGGCAAGACAAACATCTTAATAATGTTACCTTGCCTATTTGACCTAGATGTAGTTTGTCCCATTTTTTGAACAGAGAAAGGGATTCCAGTGGCGGCTGCTCCCGGGAAGCAGTAGAGGTGCCATGATGGGGAAAGATGGGTGGGTTAAAAAATATCACTTAACTGCCGGCCGGACGACTGGCTGGCCGCTGACACCTCTCCTCCATCGTCTTCCTGGCTTCTGTGCGAGCATGAAGCCGGAAGCACCCAGGCTCCTCTAAACCAATCACAAGGCTGCAATGCAGTGTTGTGATTGGTCTAAGCACCATGGTTTGGCATTCAGACAGGGAATGGGAGCCTGGGCATGTTCTCCACACAGGCTGTAATCAGCTTGCGTGGAGAACATGCAAAGCTCGCATGACTGTTTGGCCGGCCAAGACAGCCGGCCAAACAGTCATGAGCACTTAGAGAGTGCCACCAATCCTTCCCCCTGCACTGTTCAGCCCGGCCCGCCCCGCAAAACTGCCTCAGCACAGAAAAAGAAAATTATAATTACCTGTGTTATTATAATTTTATTTTTCCTTTTTTGTAGTGCTGAAAGGCAGTGGGGAGACACTCTTCTGCCTTAGCAGAGAAGTTGCCCCTGAGGGATTCTGTATATAATACTTCATAGTTTAGAGAAATGATGGTTCCCATATTGAAAGATTTATGAATGCCCAGATACCTAACAAATGTGGCATACCGGGAGTCAACATTTTCAGGATTGACATTAGTGACGATCTCTGTCTTATCCATATTCAGTGCATACTCTTAGGCTTGCTTCAATGCTGTGGCAGCATCCTCAATCGCTAGTAATGCCTTCATGGCAGATGATGTTAAACTTGCAATATTATCTGTACATGTTAAAAGCTTAACCTCCCAGTTAGTTATCCTCAAGAGTAGAATTAAAGTGGACAATTTAAGTTACCAAATATATGGATCTAAATAGAGAGCACATAAAAGCAGAGATAGGAAACATCCATGCTTGATCCATGATTGATTTAGATAACCTTAGAAAGTGTTCCTATGCAGATGATCCTAGCAGTGAAGGAGGAATAAAGAGAATTGTTCCTTGTTATAAAGCCTGGCCCAAACCCCATCTCCAACATAGCCGTCCACAAGTACCGCCAGGACACCCCATCAAATGCAATTTCTGCATTTAATAAGATCACCCCGGTCGGGCTTTTCAGTTCGCCTGCGACATCTAAAGCTGATGTGGCTAGATTAATGTGGAAGGTGATATAACGTGAGGTAACAGATCAATGCTGCATCAGATCTATAAGGGAAGTTATAACCTCAGCTAATCAGTTTGATAATACCCAATTATAAACATTTTTAGAATCTATTAATGATATAGGAAAATATGTGCCACAATTAATTAAATGGATTCCTATTCTTCTTTAAAAATATGGAAATATGAGTTTATTTTCAAAACAATGGTGTTGATTCTAAGAAGACTGAGGGAATTTACAAGTTCACAAAAGAGAGAGGTATTCATTTTTTAAAACTGTTTGTAGAATTCTGACTGGACATAATCCAGACCCGCTGCTTTACCCATTGCTAATTGGGTGATAGCCCTTTCAGTCTCCTCCCTGCAGTAAGTTAATGAAATCTTTTTGTCTGAAGATAGCTGTCTATCATGCCCTGGGTTACCCGACAGTCCTTATAGTAGTGATTGGAATAGAATTGGTGAAAGACTGCTAATATATCAGAGCATCTTGTAACAACTTTACGAGTAGCATCTCTTTTGCCCCAAAAATCTAATTTTTATTGTTCTTTTCTTTGAATTGAAAACCCAGTAAATGACCCATCTCCTCACTATTCTCAAAGCACAACAGGCATTTCACCCCATACTTAGAGCAAGCCTGGTGCCAAATCATTTTCTTTAGTTGCATCTGCAATATAGTCAATTGACCAAATATATCTGAGATGCTACCTTGCCAATTTTCATACCTGTGTTGGAGTGAATATTCCATTTCCAGTGGATAAGTTTCTCCTGTAGTTTTGGCTCTGTGGCCCGTTCCTCCTAACCTTTATGATAGTATAACTAATAGTCTGACCTGTTAACAAAGACTTTAAGGGCATCTCAAACCAATATTGGGTTGTCAGAGCCTTTGTTGATGCCAATAGGTTTGCTCAAGCCAAAGCCCATGAGTCCAGTGGCAATTTGAGATCCAATGTCCATTGGCGTGGAGAAGTGGCAAGGGACAATTTACTTGACTTGACTTGACTTAACAAAAAATGACAATAAGTAATTATCTGACAAAATCCTATGATTTAATTTGATAGACAAACTGGATAACAAACTATGACTTGCAAAGAAGAAGTCTATATGAGAGAATGTGCATTGTGAAATAGAACGAAAAGTAAACCCAGGTTCATCTCCCCGACAGGCCCACCAAAGAGAGCATATCTTTCAAGAATTAGCTGAATGGCCATACTAGACTTTCTCATGCGCTCCTGAATTGCTTTCAATGATATTGTTGAGTCCACCCCTGGGTGAATAGTCAGGTTAAAATCCCTGCACATCCCAATTGGGTCCTGCCACATACTGAGCTCACCAAGAAGAAAATGAAACATTGTGGGGTTGTCTGTATTTGTGGAATAACCCACATAGATCGTTAATTGTAAGATACTATTCCCTATGCGAGCGATCACCCATCTCCCTGAGCTATCTAGTTTGATTTGATGAGCAACCCATTTCTTACCCCTGGAGAGTAATGCGACTCCTCTCTTTGGAATATCAATTCCGGTTGCAGCTAGGGTGTAATAGCCTACGTTGCTTAGCTTATGAAGTTAATAGGTGGCCAGATGGGTCTATTAATTCCTTTCTAACATATTGAATCTTAGCACAGGAGCACATATCATTGATGTTCCAGCTAAGCATGTGCACATCCTGGTTACGGCTACAAATGGTATTATCTATTAGTAGGTAAAAATGTACTTCTGCCCATGGTATCGTGATTTGACTTGGTTGCCCCCATTTATGCTATATGTCTTCCTTTCACACCTTTAGAAACCTGTTGCCTCCCCCAAATTATTGTGCTTTGGACCAATGTCTCACACAGTCCCTTGTGCCCCACGCCAACCCTCACACTCCAACCAACCAACCCACTATCCCTGTCCCTCCCACCCACACCCATACCCATTCCTGTCCTTCTCTGCCAAGCAGGACTTTGAGAGCTTTAGTGTGAATCCATACCAATGCTCCCCGTTATGTTGGATTTGTGATCTGGCTGTCAGCAGACCCCGCTCCAGGAGTGTTCAGCAGATCAAACAACATGAGCATGCCCGTCCAAGTTCCAAAGTTGATAAACGGACAAAAGGGGAAAAAGAAATTGAGGACAATTTTGAATAAAAATGTTTTAAAGGGAAAGGATAGGAGAAAGAAATAAGGGACCTCCCGACATGAACCCATGCAATCGGATAATATGCCCTAGGCCAGCTCATTGAGCAACAAATCATGGCCCAGAATATCAGATGCAAATTCTAGAGGACAGTGCTACTTTTCCGCAGGGTCAGGGTCACCCTATAGCAGAAAAATCAAGAGATATGAATAAAACTAGGAAACAGTTCACTTATCATTAGGTTCCCGCAATTGTTTTAACAAGTCCTATGCTTTCCCTAGGTCTTGGCAATAGATTGTTTGTCCCTTAAAGCATATCCTCAAATTAGCAGGCTCTAATAAGGACACCATAATGCCAAGTTCCTGAAAAGATTATATTTTCTCCCGTTATCGCCATCTGTGTTCTACTGTCTTCCAGCAAATGTTAGAGGTCACAAAGAATTCCACTCCGCAGGCTTTAACCGGTTTATTTGGGTCAGCCAGCTAGAATATATGTTGCCTGAATATGAAGTTCCAGACATAGATAAGGATGGCCCATGGATAATTAGTTGTCCTACCCTTATTTGGCTTATGGAAGGGGAATCTGTGTGCTTGCTGTATTATGCAATCGATATCCCAGTCACTAAATTGGGGGAATGACTGCTGAAATAGATTAACAATATATCTTTTAGGATCATCCTCATTGTTCCCTTCCAGAATCCAAAATACTTGTAGGTTATTTAGCTGCAATTGATTTTCAACATATTCCAGCTTTCGAGACATAGCCTACAATCATGTTGCCTTATTTGGTTTTTAATATTTGCATTGACTCCACCAGACTAGCAGATTGAGACTAAATGTCATTAAGAGGGCCATGCAGAACATCCATATTTTAGGACATCTTTCACAGTACCACCTATGTTTTTAAGTGGTTGGTCTTTGAAGCCAGAAAGTCTTTTTTATATTCCTCCCTGTGGACCTGGAGCAAGTTGTAGATAGAGGCGAGAGAGGGAGAGTCAGTAGTAGTAGACTGTAGTAGTAGACACAGACCCTAACTGACCAGACTTTAAGGGGGGTTATCTGATGGCTGATCTCCCAGAGGGGTGTTTTCATTTTCTACGCCGGTCAACTAGGATACCACAGACCGTGTCTCTTGCAAAGTTTCATTGGTAGGAGATAACTCCACTGTCTCAGGATCCCATATTAACTCATCCTCACTGGTCTCACCTAAAGCTCAAGCAATATTATGATGACTTTTTAAATTTGTCTATTGAATCTGTTGAATTCTCGGGGATGCCCTTTTGCCCTCTCCTACTACCCAAGCCTTGGATATTTATGAACTCTCCATCGGATCCCCTCAGCATCTGAAACTTAGTCAGATATAGCTAAGCTTCCAGTCTCAGTAAAGATAGATAGTGGAAAAAAAGCTTCCAGTGTGTAACAAGGTGGTTCCAAGACTCATAGATACAATGGAAAGATGTAAAGGGTAAAGTTAATTCCATGTTCAATAGGTCTCATCCATCCACAACAGCTCCTCCACACCAACTGCCTCAATCTTCCCATCACACTCTATGACCTCATTACATTACATTACCAAGGTTACTCTCAAGTGCAAACATCAGCACTTGAGATACCACACACCTTCACACCTTAACAACAACAAAACATGTTACACAGTCTATATACATATGCAGCATAAAACGAATTTGAATATAACATTAGAAACATGACACCAGAAGCTATAAAGGTATGCAATTTCATACATGAGGATTTTATGGCTTTAAGAAATCATTAAACTCAATTGCGTACCTGAAGATGAAAGTTTTCTTTTTCTTTCTTTTTTTTAACCCTAAGATAATCTTTGAAATATAAAGGCGGCTCAGTGTCCCTAGTAGACTTCCTCAGAGGTACCTTTGAAGTGGGTACCACCACTGCATTCTTCCTGAGAACAACTACCCTATTGGTTTTCCATATGTGAGAGTCTTCCGTCTTGACCACATTGGTCAGAAGCTTGATTACTTTCTGAGGCTTGCAAAACCCAGCTGTACCCGTCTGCCGGCATGGGAATTTAATCATGACCCAATCACCAACTTTGACAGTCGTCATCTTAACTGATTTCCTAGGGCCCGATTCACAGAACTAACTTAAGACAAAATCCTAAACTTACTACCATTTTGGTATTCACAGAAGGCACTTACTCATTTCGGTATTCACAGAAGTTAGGAGCCCTAACTTTAGGACTCCTAAATGCCTTCTGTGAATACCGAAAGTCTTAAAGTTAAGATTTTTCTCAGTTTAGGAGTAGTAAAGTTAGGACTCCTAACTTTAGGACTCCTAAATGCCTTCTGTGAATACCGAAAGTCTCAAAGTTAGGATTTTTCTCAGTTTAGGAGTCCTAACTTTACTACTCCTAAACTGAAAACAATCCTAACTTTAAGACTTTCGGTATTCACAGAAGGCATTTTAAGAGTCCTAAAGTTAGGACTCCTAACTTCTGTGAATACCGAAATGAGTAAGTGCCTTCTGTGAATACCAAAATGAGTAAGTGCCTTCTGTGAATACCAAAATGGTAGTAAGTTTAGAATTTTGTCTTAAGTTAGTTCTGTGAATCGGGCCCCTAGAATTGTAATTGCTCTTATGGGCCTCAATTTTCTTTGCCTACATGGATTTCCAGCTCTCGTCAGTTTTGAGCATACCCGCTCTAGATTCCACATATTCACTCAAGGAGGGGCCACTAAAGTTTTTAAACCAGTGGTTCCCAAACTTTTGACTCCTGAGGACCCCCATTGAGTCACCACTGGAAGCCGGGGACCCCTAAGCAATTTGTAGGATTTAAATTTCAAACATTAAAACAGTAATTCGAAAACAATTAACACACGTGTGCACACAAAACAAATACTCGAATTACTAATGATTGTAGGTGCATATTTGCAAGCCCCTATCACCATGGGAACATCACTTTTTGAGACTTCCCGTGGCAATAGGTGCTTCGCCTTATTTACAAGTCAGCGTTAATCCACTTAACATGGCTTAATGCTGCCTTGTAAATAAGACCCCCTTTCACCCAATGCTTAGCGTGAAAGGGGTGGGCAGTGGGTGTTGCGGTGGGCGTTACCCCGCAACACCAATTGATTTTGATGCGGCCCCCTAAGGGCAGCGTAAATGGGAGGCAGCGCCAAAATTAAGACCAGGGAAAACCTGGTCTTAACTTGGCGAAACAAGGAGAAATGCTTCATTTCTCCTCGTTTTTGCAAAACCCCTTGGATTGTTTATGTTCAGGAAGGTGACCCTTCCTGCACATCAACAATATTTAAAAAAAAAAAAATGACATTTTGTAACTTCCATATGTGCTGCATTAAGCAGCTCACATAGAAGTGACAAAACGACATTTCAAGATTTTTTATGTGCAGGAAGGGGGACCTTCCTGTACATAAACAATCTTCCCCTGTTAAGTGTAGCGCCAGCGCAGGGGAAACGCAGGGCAGCACCATATTCTTGTAAATATGGTGCAGCCCTGCATTTCTGAAGTGGCGGAGTGTGTTGTTAAGCCAAGGAGGCTAACGACACTCTCCGCCACTTCTGTTGTATTTTATATTGAAAGAATTTGCAAGAAAACGAAAAAAGTTAATGGGAAGGCTGCATCACCGTGACTAACTTTTCAATGGTTGGTTATATTTCGCAGTACATGGCTCTTGCTCCTGTCAGGGCCAGACTGGAAATCCAAAGCAGCCCTGGCAAATGATTTCAGACCAGTCCCCATACGGTGCACACCAAGTGCAGTGAGTGAGCCTGACCACTACAAAGAGGGCTTTGGGAGGCTCTCCCCCCAAAACATTTAGGAAACAATGGTGTAGTCTACAACACATTTATCATTATATATTGAATTGTATTAGCTTTTAAAGAATAGTAAATGAAGACCTGACTATGCACCAGAATACGACAATCTTTCTGGGGGGTCTTCAATGATTCCCCCACTATCATCCTCCAACAGTGCTTCTCATCTCCCCATAGCCCCTCTGTCACCTGTATTTCATTTTTTATGATATCTCTCATACCATTGTAGGATGTCAGAGCACTTTACATCACACACATATAGAGACTGTGAATCATACGTGTAAATCAGTGTATAGAAAATGTTACATAAGGCAAAGGGGACTACAAGGTGTAAAATTCACGTCATTCATACTGGTAGGCATTTTTAAAAAGTGCTTGGTCTGGAGAAGCACAAACTCAGGATTCAGAACATAACACAGTGGTTAGCATTGACTTTAACAATAAAAATGTATTTCCACCCAAATAAACTTTTTTCGCAGCATCAGGATAATGAAAGACTGGGAAAAAACATAAGTCACTAACTTGTACCTTGCAGTTTGCAAGCAGCAGTTTATAGGTCACTGTGCTAGATTACGATTGTCACTTATGAACTGCACAGTAACAAAAGAATCTCTCTGACAAAAGCAGTAACCCACTGACCTATGCATATAAAATACTGTTTTTAAAATACATGGTACACGTTCTTTGCAGTAGGCATGTGCTACATTAGATAAGTAAAAGCTGCCACTGGACAAAACTCTCATCTCTCTCCAGCTGGGACACTAATCACTGGTGTTATCTTGACACTTGTATTGTTCTTTGAAAACTGCTAATTAAACAAGATACTTTGCAGTGCTTTCAAAACTGCTGCCTGCGGACCCCCTAGGAATGTGTCAGGGACCCCTGGGGGTCCACGGACCACAGTTTGGGAAACACTGTGCTATAGTATTCCGCCAAACTGAGACATTTCATGAGTTCCTCCTTCTTGGAAGGAGGTGTTAATTTCTGTATGGCATTCACAAGAACCTCCTTGTGTGACACACCCTCACCAGTTATTGTGTGACCCAGATCATCTATAGAACTTTTCTTAAACCTACATTTATCCAGTCTAAGGGTAAGATTGAACTGATTCAACTACTCCAATACTTGTTTTACCCTCACATCATGCTCATCGTTGTCCTTGCCAAAGACCAACACGCTGTCTTGGTAAATTCCTAAGCCCTCAAGTCCCTTTAAAACTTTATCAAGGGTCCTTTGAAACAGAGGCTGCCAACACCAAGCCAAAAGGCAGTCTGGCAAACCTATATGTGTCAAGCTGGATTATAAACACTGTGGGATCCCTGAATCTTTTATCAAGCCTAATCTGGTGATACGCTGATTTGAGATCTATGGTTGAAAAAACTTTGGCATCCTTCAACAACATGAGCATATCAGAGATTTTTGGAAGTAAGTTCTTATCCACCACCACTTGCTTATTTAACTCTCTTAAGTCTACACAGAGATGCAGACTGCCATTCATCTTCCTGGCAAGCCACTACCAGAGCCAACCACTGCGTACCTTCTGCTTCTTCAATGATCCAATCACTCTTGAGCTTCTCCAACTCAGTCTCATCCCTTCCTTCACTGAAAATGGAACACCACCTACCTTCCCAAAAAATGGTTTGGCCCCACTAACCAGGCATATGCAATGAACACTCTAGGAAAATCCTTTTTTAACACCTGTGCAAAGGTATCATCAGATCCTTCTTGTACATTCACCTCCTTTACCTGAAAGCCCTCTTTCAACACAATGGGGGATCGCTGTTTGGATCTAGAAACACCCCAAAATTTCTCTGGTAAAACCAGCTTAGAATGCTGTCTCCATTTTGTGATATGTAAACCTTTGTGGTAGTTTAGCTCTCTTTTTCTCCGCAAACTGCCACAATAATAATTTTATTGGTTCCCCACAATACACACATGGTCTAATGTCAGGTTTCAAGACTTTGGCCTGGTCTTTAAGCTCTTGTAAGTAAAGTTCCTTTGAGACTATGGTAGGCTTGGCCCCCAAATCAAATAATACTTTAGTTCTTCCACCCTCAACAATCACTTCATCTAATAGGCCCTTGTTTCCATTCCGTAACGCTTGTAACACAATTTGACCACAGTCAAAATCTTTCTTCTCATCACCGTCACTGCTGCATCCATGTTTGACTTCATTTACTTTCCCTTTGTGTGTTTTAGTCTTACAGACAGCAGAAAAATGTCCAGTTTTCTAACAGTTCATTTAAACGGCTTTAGTTGCTGGACACTTTTTATTATTTGCCAAATGGCCAAGTGTGCCACATCTATAACACTCAGGTTGGTAAGTGATTTTTCTTTTCTACTTTATAATTCATTTCCTTTCTTTCGTCTTTTTCTTTGGTACAATGCTTCACCATGCGAACAGTGTCACCTTTGCTTCTTCTTTTGTGATAACCTCTACACATTTAAGAGAGAGTGCTCTATTGGCTTTGCAATTAATAAGAATTCATTTAGGGACAGCTCATCCTCTTGCCACAAATCATTCCTCACTCTCTCCATGCTACATCTGAGCATAAATTGATCTCTTATACTTTCTTCAATTGAAGCACCAAACTTACAGGAGGAGACTAATTTCCTTAAGGCAGTGACATAATTCTCTACAGATTCACCCTCCTTTTGACTTCTGCATCCAAAATGCTAGTGCTCAAAAATAGTGCTAACCTTTGGTAAGTAGTGTCTATCCAATTTCATATTGCAAATTTCATGCTCAGTCAAATATGCTTCCACAATGTCTGGAAGATGGTCAAATACTTCTTGACCCTCTGAACCCAGACAGTGTAGGTGCAGCACCATTTTCCTCTCCGCCCTCAGAGAGGTTCCACAAACTTTTACGTACCTTTTAAAAGATCTTTCTCCATGTTTGACACATAATAGGTAGGTCTCCTCAGAAAAAAATGGAGTTGTGGTAAAATTCTGCATTTTTAAGTTATATGTAAACTGATAACCTATAACCTATAACTGATAACCTATTAGTATACACTAAATAATTCTAATGTGTAGTTAAAATAAGACCTTGAAGGACACCTAATTTAACATACAATGTGGAATGACATTTTTTTCTTTTTTTTAAAGTATTGTGCCCACACTTCAGTTGTAAAATGTGAATGTTTTATGTACAGAATCAAACGAGGTGTGCACGCAAGCAAGTGTGTTTGTCACTGGTTCAGCTAGTGAAAACAATGTTTTAGCAGTATGTCAAGTATTGTGATGCATAGAAAACAAATGAAGAAAAAGAAAACTCAGTGTGTGTCATTGACACACCAGAAAAATACGTTGTTCATCATAGCTGCTAGTGTTCCAGTGTACAAGTGCAAGAGAGGATGAATGCAGGTCCAACATTCAGTGTGCATTTTACGGCTCAATGGATACACAATTCAGTAACAAGTGTGTGCATCACTGTTTGCACCTTGAGGATTAAACAAAGTGTAGATTCAACATTCCGGAAACGTGTCATCTCTGAAAGCCGCTGCGGTCTCTGAAAGCAGAATAAGACCAAGCCAATATTGCGCCCACGTCACGTGAATCATGTGAGACGTGTAGACATGTGGCATCGGCACAGCAAAATGCAGGATCAGCGACATGAAACACAGTCGTGCTGGGAAACTAAGATTCCTGACCACAGAGTGATTCTTCCACACACGATGCAGTGTCACCCGCCTCCATTGCACAAGGTGAGCTTGAGCAGTGAGCTCCCAACCTCTCAATGACTTAAATGTCCTCACGAGTACCAGGGTGAAACAATCCTTGTTGTAGACCAGTCCCAAGGGAGAAATCATCCTGGTTAAAGCACTATTCCAAAATGGCAGGGTAAGTTTAGGCACCATGACAGGCGTGTGGCAGGGTGAAACTGCAGAAAAGGGTAGTGAAAACTGGAAGCAGGCAATTTAAACATTCATGGCTCACTCCAAGGGGAGACTCACACAACCATGGACATAATCAAAAGAGTGTTCTGGATGTGAAGAAGTTGAGGGTTTCCTTAGATCAAAAAAAGAAAGTCGTGTGAATGGGATGTTGAGACCCTGAACAAAAAATAGGGTGAAACCCGATCCCTCGCTCATCGCCAGTGTAATATGGTGGTCCCAAGGCTAGTAGATACAATAGAAAGATGTTAAGGCTGAAGTTTAGTACATGTTCAATAGTTCCCATCCATCCCCAACAGCACCTCCACATTAACTGCCTGTATCTTCGAATCACACTCTATGACCTCATTACATTCCATTACCAAGGTTACTCTCAAGTGCAAACACCAGCACTTAAGATACCACACAGTGTCTCTCGATTTTCCTGAGATTCATTGATGGTGTGAGATCCCTAGACTGTCATTTCCTCAGCCTGAATAGTCAGCTGGTATACATATTTCTCAGTGAGATCTGCCTACACCTCAGACATGAGTGGCAGCCAAAACGTACAGTGTGTAATGTTTGTGTCAGCCCCAGCAATGACCTGGCCATTATTCTCAGTATTGCCCCCTAATGGAGGCACCAAAGGACCAGAAGAATGGGTGGTAAAGGTGGTAGATACATGCAAGGGGGTAATAGAGGCATGCAAACCCGAGCCCTTAAGATCAAGAAAATCCACCATTGTTCTCTTCACGAGGATTTGTGAAGAGTCATAATTAAATATACCTGCTGAAGGAACTGGCTGTACAAAGGGGGTGGTGATAGACGGAGCATCAGAACACTCACACCCAGTCAACAGATCTGGGTTTGATCCATCACCGTTCTTTAGCCCACTCTGCCACCCCAGTTCAGACATGGCCATATGCAAATCAGTCTGACCCTGTGCCTCATGGGAACAGTCCAGCCCGAACTGCCAAGCCATGTCTTCCCTGGACCGGAAACAAGCTTCCTAGGACCGGTTTCTGGCATTTCAGCCGTCTTCAGCCAGGCTTGCTTGAATCCAGTGGCAAAGTGAGAGCCTACCTTGAGGGCCTGTGTTGCAGGTACCAAAAGAGAATCCCAGGTGGATTACAAATCTTCAACTTTTGCTTCAACTCTCCCACAAGGCATGGCGACCACCTTGTTTGACACTATGTCCTTTGCCTGGCAATTCCCACCTGCCTGAAGTGTCTCGGATGGTTTAAGCTTCTCAGTAGTATTAGTGGTCCGATTGGGCTGCTTGGGTTCCTTGAGAGCTATGCCGGGCTCCGTAAGCACTGCACTGTGCTGCCTGGAGTCATTTGGTGGATTGGTCAAAGATCCCATAGCGCCAGCTGCACCTGTCCCATCATCGGCTGCCCTGGCCTCCCGACCAGTCCCTCCATCTGGATGTGGCGTGCTCGCAACCGGTGAGCTCCTGTCCCTGCACCAGCTCTAGTTTATTGGCTTCTCCAAGGGCCCAGCATCCCAGTCTTTGTATCCTTTGCCCACATCAGGACGGTGACAAGAGCCCAGGAACCGGCTGTGGCTCCCTATGTAGCACCTGGTGAAGGACAGTCAGGCAGCAGCATGGCGGTAAAACTGCTTCTCCTCCATCGAACACCAACAGAATCGCTGTGGGGTCCCTGCATAATACAAGCCAGACAGGTTAATTAGATATTAAACATACCCAGCTGCTGGGTACTACTCGATTTTGGGTGCAGTCAGAGGTAACAGTGAACATATCCCCTCGCACCGGACCAAGCCGCATAGGCTCTCTTCATAGACTGGCAAGTAAACAGCATTCTTTCATTCATCCCCAAGAGGCGAAGGACAGAGTCAGCAACGCACCGCCATTTTGTTTTAGTCTCAATCCTTCATTTTAGTTTTAATCCTTCTATTGTGCATTTTGTTTTGCGAACATTTTGAGACAGATTTGCGATTCACAAAATGTTGGTACATCAAGCCCTTAGGTCTTCAAACTCCAGCTGGTGAGTTTAGCTATTAAGAAGACCATCGAAAGAAAATGTATCTGCCTGTGTACATCATCCAGAGTGCTAATCATCACTGATAATGATAAGACATGAAACACTGGCCTTACCACAATATAATCCACAAATACACAGGTACCAAAAATATAAAAATGTATTCAATAAATATATTATTGCAATAATATGAAAACACAGTAAATACTATACCATAAATGACCCAAGCACATCCTACACCACACACACACAATCGTTCATTCAAACAAAAGCATACATATACATACTCAAACGTCCTACTAAATGAGGTTCACAATTATCCAAATAACAATATTTATACATGGAGACAGGGTCCCCCTCTCAACATGTAACAATAGATGGCTCTGTTATATCCATGCAAATGGAACAACTAAGTCACTTTCAGAATTAATCAACAAGTGAGAAAACAAAATATAGTACAATTCATTTCTGAAATTCAACGGAAGTAATTACCCGTGGCGTTCGGTCGGATACAAGAAGCACGGAATCACAAAGAGCTTTGTCTGCGATTCAATTCAGAGTGGACATTTAGAGAAAGCGACGTCTAATAGAAGGACGTACCAGGAGATTTTGAAAAGTTTAAAGGAGCATTTGAAGAAGTCAGTGGATGGCTGCTACAAATCTATGAGCAAGCTGGTGTTTTTGGGATATTCGATAGTCTCTGGCTCCATATGAGGAAGAGTGCAGATTTGCCACAAAGAAACGTGCAAAATATTCTGCAGACTAATAGATCGGCTGATCTATCAACTCAAGCTGTGTTGGTCCTGAAGAGAACACTAACAATTGAATTGGGGTGTTCGAAACGCGTCGACCTGTTGGATTTCAGACCTTTTGAGTGCTTTATATTTGTTTGAAATATTTGTAATTTTGGATAATTCCCCTTGAAATGTATTTACCTTAGGTCTTATTGCCTTTAAGTATTGTTCATTAATTATTGTAAATTAGGATTTTAGCTTGTGATTAGGCTGTGTATGAATGAGTGGGAGTGTGGCTGTTAGATTTTATGTAGTCAATTATGAAAATTTAACGCGAATTCAATTGGGGAATGTGTTCCAATGTACGATTGTGAGTATGCAAGCTTTGTGTATCAATGAAATATGGGAGCTATGTGAGATGTAAAATATGTGTAAAGATTTGTGATTAGGTCATGAATTGTTTTTGTTATTCAAATACATTTTGATATATTCATTAATTGAAAAGAAAAAACTTTATTGGTCAATTTGTTTTGTTTCTGGGTGATTTTTCCAAACAAGGTATAAAAGGGAGATCAGCATTGGCATTTTGTTGTTTATTGTTCTATATTGTAGTAAGGCAAGTGTTTCATGTCTTATCATTATCAGTGACGATTAGCACTCTGGATGATGTACACAGGCAGAGACATTTTGTTTTGATGGTTTTCCTCAGTTTACTCTGTTTTTTCTGCCGTTCATAGTTTCATGGGCCCCCTTCTGTGTGAGTGGTAGCTACTAAGAAGAGCCCATACACATAATCATGGTTGTAAAATCTTTCTCAGAAATCCTTCATGTCAAGAAGCATGGAAACAACTTTTAATGCAAATAAATAGGAAGTTTCAGTCACAACGAAATTGCATGTTTTTCCACGTGTATTTCTGTTTAAGGCCCACCAACCTTTTGCTAGCCAAAACCATACACAGAGCTTTTGAGATATACTCAACACTTAATGTGTGCAGGTAGCGGCACATGGACTCATTTTAGTTACAGATTTTTTTTTCATGTTCAGAGTAATAGAAAAAGACCGAAAAGGGAAAAAGAGGGAGGAAGAGAAACATTGGATAACAGACATGAAGTAAGGGCGGTGGAAGAGGCAGCATAGAGTAGAATGAAAACTATGCAGCCTTGGTATTCAGGTGCATCGCTGGGCCCTGGAACTTATTTTTCTTTTTTTACAAATGAAGACACTATACTTAATAGAATCTCACTACGTGTTTCTAAATCTGCCTTATTGGTAGAAAGGAGCAGTACCCCGATTACCACACATTTCTAAAGACCGTACTACTCTAATGACCTGGTTGGTGCATAGCTTACATCCAAGGTCTGTGCAGCACACCTGGGCTGAAAAACAGACCTTGCCTTTATCAAACAGTTAAATAAATCGCCATTTACTATGTGCACCATTAGATTCAGTACACTGCGCCTGACTAGCAAGACACAAAAAGTACACTTCACGAAGGGCAAAACAATTTTCTGTTCCTTCTAATTCGTGAAAGCAGAGCAGACAGCTTTTCCTGCAGGAACAAATGTCCCTTGCCAAGCCGTCTGTGCAGGCCAAGGCAGTGCTGGCTTCTCTGCGGCAGACTGGAGGTTTAATAACCCAGACTCTCACTGCATAATTCATCTGCAGACTGCTGGGACAGGACGGGGCTGGCAAACCTAATGTGAAGTGCCACGAGCGTCGAATCTGGTGGTATTCCCTTTGCATTTAATTTACGAAATTAGTAGTGAGCACGCATTTAGCGGACGCCGCGCAGCCACGCTGTCTCGTGCTTGTCATCAAGATTAATATGGCGCAGTCGGCTCTAACCAGGTTGTTGTCGCGTAGTTAGAGAGGTGACTCTAAGGCCATGCGCATGCGTGCCTCGCGAGTTTCCGCCTCAATGGGGATTATGCACTGTGTGCTAATTATGCGCTTTTGGGTTTTTCCGCCCTCAGATTTCCAGAATTTCTAGAGGGGACAGAGCTTGGAGGGCGGCTAATACATGACAAAACTGGTGAAGAAAAATTGATTTATGCACCTATTCCAAGTTGCGGCTGGTGATCTTTAAAAGGCGTAATCTTTGGCTCGAAATCCAGTGAGCAAGCCTAATTTATCAGTGGGTCTGAGGGGGGCCTACTTAGTCCCACATTGGCGCACTCACTCTCACTTGGTTTCATTCCCACTCAGCCTCACTCACTCTCATTCAGTCAATCTCACTCTGATTTATCAGTCACTTAGTCGTACTCTGATTCCCTAGTCTCACTTAGTCTCACTCGTTTCCACTTAGTCCCACTCTTTCCGACTCACTCAGTCTCACTCATTCTCTGACTCACTCATCTCATTCCTTCTCTGACCAACTCAGACTGCGACTCACTCCGTCTTACACATTCTCAGTCAGTCTCACTTAGTTCCACTAATTTTCACTAATTTTCAGTCAATACATCTTACTCTGATTCATTCAATCTCATTGACACACCTAGTTTTAATAATTCTCACTAATTCCTGCTCAGTCCTACTCATTCAGACTCACTCCGACAAAATCAGTCTTACTGATTCTCACTCTGTCTCACTCATTTTGACTCAGACTGAGTCACTAAGGGGCATATTCGCAACAGAATGGCGAAGAGTGGTGTTACGCCACAATTCGTAATGCCTCGCTCCGACATACTGAAAATGCAGGGAAGAGCTATATTTACAATAATATGCCGCACCCTTGCGTTTCCCCTAGCGCTGACGCTAAATGCAGCTGCCTAGTGCCAACATAGGCACCCTTGCACCATAGAGCACCATGGTGCAAGGGTGCATGCGTTGCAAGGATAGATTATTCATGTGCAAGAAGATGTGTGTCCCTTACTGCACATGAACAATCACTAATGGATATTTGCTCTTTCTACGCGTGCTGCAGAATGCAGCACACATAGAAACAGCAAAAACAAGGTGAAATTAATAATTGTTGCGCTAGTTTAAGACCAGGTTTTGCCTGTTCTTATTTTTGACGCTGCCTCATATTTATGCCAGCCTTGTAAATATGGGTCAGCATCAAAAAAGCAATGGGTGTTGTGGCGGAACGCCCACTGCAACATTCATTGCACGCCCCTTTCACGCTAAGTGCTGCGTGAATAGGGGCATTATTTACAAGGCGGCATTAAGCCATGTTAAGCGGCTTAACGCCACCTTGTAAATAAGGCGAAGGGGTTATTGCCTCCAGAACATCAAAAGAAGTGACATTCTGGTGGCGATAACCCCTTGTAAATATGACCCTAAGTCTCACTCATTGTCAACTGGTCTTACTTAGACCCACTCATTTTCACTCATTCAAAGTCAATCAATCAATCATAGGTTTATCAATCTTACTCTGATTCATTCAAACTCATTGACTTACTTAGTCTCATTCATTCTCATTAATTTCTACTCAGTCATGCTCATTCAGATTCACTCTGACAAAATCGGTCTCACTGATTCTCACTGATTCTGACTCATTCAGACTGTGAGTCATTAAGTATTACACACAGTAACACTCACTGTCGTTCTCCCTCACAGTAACACTCTCTGTCATTCTCCTTCACAGTTAGACTTAGTGTCATTCTCCCTCACAGTTACACTCTCTGTCATTCTCCCTCACAGTTAGACTTAGTGTCATTCTCCCTCACAGTTACACTCTCTGTCATTCTCCCTCACAGTTAGACTTAGTGTCATTCTCCCTCACAGTTACACTCTCTGTCATTCTCCCTCACAGTTAGACTTAGTGTCATTCTCCCTCACAGTTACACTCTCTGTCATTCTCCCTCACAGTTACACTCTCTGTCATTCTCCCTCACAGTTAGACTCAGTGTCATTATCCTCGTCCCCCTTTTCTATATGGAAGACACAGGTGCTTGACATCTGAAGCCAAAGCCATAATCAGCCATGAATAGACTTTAGAAGAATATTCCTAATAAATACATAGTTAATTTATATCAAAGATCCTATATCTTACAATGCATCAAAGAAGAGTATATCGTCTGCTCAAAGGTAATCTCAGCTCTCCCTTATTGCCAATTTACATTTGTCAGCTGACTACAGGTTTCCTTAACCCCATGTCTTCCTGGACCACTCAATTGTTGTAGTTGGATTTCTGTCCTACATCAGATGGGATAATAGATTAAATTCGCTGGTGCCAGCAAACAACATTACGGTGATTCCCGCTTAGGCTCATCCGTTCTTCTGTCCTGCCATGATTGTCAATGATGAGATACAAGAATGACCCAGCAGATCAACATAAAAACACAAGAAAACTGGCAAGTGTACTCTGAGGTCAGTGTTTATCGTTCGTGAGCCAAAAATTCATTTGCATTTCCCAAAAAAAACTTACTCACTACAGATCTTGCATGTAGGAAAAGACCAAGCTTTTACAGTTATCCCTAAATTTAGGTTGATATTCCATAGTTTTCCTGCTATATTGGCAGGAATGTTGGACTCTGCGTCTGCTGTGCTTAGGCGCGACAGAGGTTGGTGTCCACCTCCCATTGGTATTCCACACATAGCTGGATTTTGAAGGCTCATAGAACAACTACCCTGAGCTTTCTTTCGCTAATCATTTGCATGCAAGCAAGCCTTAAGCTTGAAATTTGATACGCCTTTCCATAATTAACTTTTGCATAATTACATACATCATGAAAAACGTTCATACAATTCACAGAGCATGAAGTACTGATGCCATATCACCTCTAAAATTGTGTTCAATTCATTGCTAGCAAAATGCTTACACATTAGCACACTTAGATTATGTTGTAAAGAGATGTAGAAAAATTACATAATATTACAATTATGTTTCAGTTCTTTAGCCAGGCAATTTACTGTTGATGCTTACAGTAAATTGTTATTTCGGATTTTAAACATAAAACTTCAAGTCAGTGCAAAAGACAATATCAAGGATAGAAAAGGTCTCCATCTTTATAAGGCTGCAAGATTTACCTATCCACTTATAAATAATGCAGTATTGGTTCTCTTTCCATGCTTCTCTCTTCGATTCCTTCTTTTTCTTTTAGCTCACAATGCTTACAAATATTGGAAGGAAACCCCTGTGAGTGTCCAGTGCAGATGCACATAGTGATGTGCAAGGGCAATGGATGAGAATGTGGGAAATATGAAAAAGTCCATTGTTGGACTTACACAGTGGACGCTAATATTTTGAATTATACTCCAAAACGTCTGAGCAGATTTTCATCCATCCAACAAAAGGCACTGCATGACAGAACGGTCATAGAGCCATAACAATGTGATGAACATTCTTTCAACAGTTTATGAGTTACGCATGTAAAACATCTCCTACAGGAAATCCCATTTAATTAATGACAGATAAAATATTTGGGGCCCGCCTTACACCTCTTGAACTATTTGGCAGATTTCACCAAATGTGGCACTCTATTACATCCTTGCGTAATGTTCCCTAAAATTGGAACAGACTGGTATTGGGTGGGGGGAGTTTTTATGGCTAAAGAAGGAGTTTTCTGGTAAGTGAGCTGTAAATCATAACTCATAACTATAGCTGCACAGCTGAAACTCTATAATATATACAATACCTTGGATTGCCCTAAAGCCCTACTTCTTACATATCCCTCCAGCTTGATGATGGGCTCCTGCAACCCTGCTTATGAATATAACAATCCCTTCTACCAACATTGACTCACTCATGGCTGAACGCTGATCCTTATTTTCATAACAACTTCATAGATGTTCCCTTCAGAGAGGGGCCTCCATGTCCAGCTCACTAATTACAGGGTACACTGATCAAAGCTATGTACTGCACACACCATGACTTCCAGAAAGTGGTGTCTCTACATAGTTCAAACCTAAATCAATCTGATAAACATTGATCAGAAATCACTAATTGTAGCCTGCATGTCTCTCTCATACTCTGAGTTGTCTTACTGGTTTTGTCTACTTTGCTTTGGCACTGTAACAATCCATACCCTATTGTCCTTTCGGGAGTGTAGGAGGAGAGACAATGACACTGGCACACATCTACCACTATCAACTTACTGGTTATTGTTTGCAACACCCAGAGAATGTGGGGAGACATTCTATGGGTGTCGCAAACAATAAAAGATGCATTGATAGAGGAAGCTGTGAGCAGGTGTGATGGTTTATCCTCCTACACTCCCTAAAGTCAACCAAAAATCTAGGATGTCCCTATCCCGTTCCTTGGAATACTATGGTTTCGGATTCACTTCATAGGCAAATCGTGAGGAGAGCATACCCCCGTACAATGGAACAGGTCCCAACCTGTGACCTACCTTTCCCACCGTGTTACGTAGCCCTTTCAGCATATCACTTGCAGCATCCCTACCCATCTACTTTATCTAGAAGTCTTTGGACCATATCTCTTCTCCAGCTACTTTTCATCTCTCCATCTCTTCCCTGTGGAGATGCCTATTAGGGCCAGCAGGCCCTGGCATATGAACCTGCTATTGGCTACAATGTAGTTTGTGCTCGGCAGCCCAGACCTAGAGGGACCTCTTCACTCTCAATGACATGTCTCTTCTCTCTGCTCCTAGTGCAAGGCATAGGCCACAAGTCTGTCCACATGGTTGTTGCCCCCCAGGCTCTCCCTCCTCTCTAAGACCTTCAAGACCATTTTCACCTCATTATCCAATCATGGGATCCTGTCCTTATCCTTAAGAATGTCTTTTATGTAGGGGATGAATTTACAAGAAACAGTGCACAATAATCCTTTTCAACCCAGCCCTGGATCCAGACATCAGTGGGGGGTAAACCAGCCCTTTATGTGAGGGTAGGACACAGCCTACACAATTGTAAAGTGTGAACACCCTCTCCCTCTCCAAGCCCAGGAAGACCATCAGTAGGCAGATGAATGCAAATGGCTGACTGCAAAGTATGCACAAAGCGCAGATGTTGCCCGGGCCCAGATGTGGATTGGAGTCATAAGCACAGAGAAATGCCCACTTTCTAAAAGTACAAACTATACAGGGTTTGGGCCCATAATCAGTAAGGCTGGGCCAGTATAAAATCTAACAACACCAGGATTGGGAGCACTGACACACATTCACAAACTCACTTCAATTCATGATCACACAACTGAATCACTGCAACCACTATATATTTGAATCATTGTGAAAAAAACTTTTTGGGGAATCTGTTTGACATAATTTAAAACAATTTCCCCAAGTTTTTTCATGTACAAGCACAATCACAGTCAAAAACTAAAACAATCATAAATGTGCATAGTGACAGTATTAAACACATTTGTTACGTTAGCGTATTAAGGTCCTCATGTAGGTAGCCCAATACCGGTCGGTAACGGCCGATTTTCGGTAATTATACCGTTACCGACCGGTATTTAGGCTTTTGATATGTGGGGGGACCATTTCTGTATTCGGTAATTTACTGAATCGGTAAAATTACCGAATCGGTAATTTTACCGATTTGGTAAATACCGAATACAGAAATGAGATGTAGGGGGAGTGTGTGGTGGGTGTGGGGATTCGTTATTTACCACCAACTGAAAGTTGGTGGTAAATGACGAATTACTCAGTTATCGCATTTTTTGGCCCTTAGATGTGTGCAATGTGGCAGACACACATGCCCTCAGGGCATGTATGTGTGCCACATGTGCACACATGCAGGAATCAGGGGTGCAACAGGGTGTCAATGTGACACCCTGCCACCCTTGATTGAGCTCCCCCCATTACCAATTCGGTATTTACCGATTCGGTAATGGTAACTGGCTTCCCATTGATTCCTATGGGCCTCCTGGCCCATAGGAATCAATGAGATACAGGTCACCATTACCGAATCGGTAAATACCGATTCTAAAATACCGACACTTACCGAATCGGTTTTTTTTTTTACCTACATTACATTTACCGATTCATAAATACCGAATCGGTAAAATTCGGTATTTATGAAGTGGTAAATGTAATTTACCTACATAAGGCCCTTAGTGTATTAGGCACATCAATTACATTGGGGTTTCAGTATTTCATGAGCTCTGTAATATTCAGTGAGATTCTAGTGCTCGGCACGAGAGATCCCGTTGAAGACTGACTACACCCCTGTCATGGCCAATCATTCAATGGGAACTAACAATGTTAAAGAGTGCCGGTTTCAACATTTCCGCTGCAAGAAAGTCATCTGCACGGTACAGTGAGTTGCTCGACGGAGAGATTGATAAATTAACAGATATTCCTATACAACCCTTATTTCTAAAAAAAAAAGTGACTGCAAACACTACAGCGTTTTGGTGTGTTCTCCGAACAATTAATGTTAGATTAGTCACACGCCGTAGATAATTGAAAAAGTTTGTAATATGCGAATGCTGTAGTCTTTTAACTAAAAGTGGTTTCAAAGACAGTCCCGCATTTTTGATGATTTAATATAGAATAAAAGAGTTTGGATTTATGTGAATGTTGTTTCCCTGACTCCAGATCCCGAAAAGTAATAAAGATTTCATTTAGCTGTTGTAGCTTGATGACAAGGACATGAAGGATTGTTCTTCTTTCCTCGTTGGCTTTTCAAGGAAGAATAAAATAATCCAGTGAAAAAGTGAGATGCTCGGAATCATTGTTTCAGATTTTTTAAGTATTCATTCAAAATTAGGCCTTGAATAACTTGCCTACATTTATGATGTTGTAGGAGGAATCCAGGGTAATATTGGCGTGTAGGAGTACCCCAGGCGACGTCTGGTACTGCCATGGAAGTTGACATGTGAATGAGTTTGAGTGTAAGAGGTAATATGATGTGGGTGTGATTACTGTGTGTGTTGTATTGTGTAAGGGTATGTTCATGGAAGGCTAAAGATGTTTTTATTGTTTTTGTGATTTTTTGCAGTGCTCGATTGTTATTAGTTCTTAGGAGAACCCAAAATGAGAAAAGGGTTTGAAATTCGTCTGCAGTGTTCTTACCCAACAAGTGCATGAAAATTTTTTTTTTACTGGAGCTCAGTGTTGTGAATGTGTTTAACGGTATAAGAGCAGTAAATTCTCCCTGAGTCCTGTATAGGCACTGTCTGGGTACAACCCACTTAGTTAGGAGCTTTAAATGATAATATAAGATTAAAATTCATGAAGCTCCTAAAATGGCAAAGAAAATGTCAGACCTAGGGCACAACAATTTTTTATGGGTCTAATATATTTTTTTACATATTTGTCTTATGTGGATCATATCGAATATGCACGATCATGATTGTTTTAGATTTTGACTATGTTTGTGCTGTATATGGTAAAACACTTGCAAAATTGTTTTGAATTGTGTCAAACGGAAAAGTTTTTTCAAAATTATTCAAACAAATGGTGGTTGCAGTGATTCAGTTGTGTGATCACGAATTGAAGTCAGTTTGTGAATGTGTGTCAGTACTTGCAATTCTGGTGTTGTTAGAGTTTACACTTTCTAATAGTGGCATTTCTAAATTAGTAATGTAAAATCAAACTACTCCAGTACGCAGGATTTGTCACTACCTTTCTAAACATACCAAACATGGTAACGCTACTCCTTTTAGATCAGGAATTACCACTTACAAATATATAAGGGAATTCCCAATGCTAGCCTATGAGAGGAGTAGGCCTCACAGGAGTAAGAAACAAAATAGGCTGTTTGTCACTTCCGAGACATGCCACCCAATAAAGGCACATGTCCTACCTTTTATTTACACAGCACCCTGCCCATAGGGCTACCTAGGGGTGACTTATGTGTAAGAAAAGGAGAGTTGAAGGCTTGGCAAGTAGTTTTAAATTCCAACTTAAAGTGTCAGTAAACTGCGCATGCAGGCCCTGCAGAGGTAGGCCTGAGACAGGTTTCAAAGGCTACTTCTGTGTGTGGCATACGCAGTGCTGCAGGACCACTAGTAGCATTTAATTTACAGGCCCTGGGTATATGGGGTTTCTTTTGAGAGTAGTACCCCCAGAATCTAGAACTGTCAGGGCGCTTGTGGCAGTTTAGTGGTTCTATCCTGAAACTGGTCTTCCAACCCAGGGTCTGTACCCTTAGGCGGAGCAGGGGTCAGGGATAAGTCTTTCCTCCCCCAGCCCCTCATTTTGGGGTTCCGTACCCTCCACTAGGAGTGGTACCCCCACAAGGCAAAACTGTAGGGACGCTTGTGGCAGCTGCCCATTCCCCCAGGACAGGGATGATACCCTGAACCTGGTTCTCCAACCTTAGGATGGACAGGAGTTAGGGTAGAGCCCTCGCTCTCCCTCAAACTCCTCCATACAAGCTTCTGCACCCTTCTCTGCTGAGTGTTAATGCCAGACACCAGAACTGGTTGGATGCTGGTATCAGCCACCCCCGCCCCCATGTTCTCCTAACACAATGGGGTCCCCCTGAGTGGGTTATCTCCTGGAACAGAGTAGACTTCCTTCCTGCCCCCTTATGGTACTCTCCAGGCTCTGGTGCTTGACATAGGGCATCCTGAGACTTCATCCACCCCCACCTCACCTCCTACTCTGAAAAGGAACATGGGACCTGTTAGACCTGGCTCCTTGGTGTGGTTTCCCCTGACTTTTTGCCTCTACCACCTGTATTTTTGACACTGTGCTGGATTTTGTTTTTGCTGGTTTAGATGCTTTGGGCACTTTGCCACTGCTGATCAGTGCCAAAGTGAAAGTGCTTGTTATTGTGATTAGTTATCCATGATTGGCATATTTGTTTTACCAGTAGGTCTCTAGTAAAGTGCACTGAGTGTGCCAGGGCTGGTAATTCAAATACTACTTGTGGGCCTGCAGCACTGATTGTGCCACCCACATGAGTAGCCCTAAAATGGTGTCTCAGGCCTGTCACTGCAGTGCTTGTGCGCAGTCTGTGAACTGCCATGGTGTCCTGGCCAGTTTACACACTTGCCAGGCCTAACCCTTCCCTTTTCTTACACATTGGACACCCCTGTGGTAGGCCCAATGTACCCCCCTGGGCAGGGTGCAGTGTATGTGAAAGGTAGGACATGTTCCAGTGTGGGTAACATGTCCTGATAGTGAAATACTGCCAATTTAGTTTTTCACTATTAAAAGGCTATCTTGCCTATAGGTTAGAATGGGGAATGCTTTGTATCATATTTACCTGCATATCTTCCCATAGCGGCAAGACAGACATATGGAGTCTGGTATCCCTGAATTTAGAATTTGATAACGCATCTTTTAGGAAAGATGGTTTTTAAATTCCGTGTTTGAAAATAGCACTTTTAGAAAGTGGCTATTTTCCTGTTCAACCTTTCTGTGTGCATCTGCCTATTTGTGTATTGACTGTCTGGTTTGTGAGTGACAGGGGCTAGGGGTGGCTCCAGGAGGGAGGGTGAGTCAATCAATCAATCAATCAATCAAAGACATTTATAGAGCGCACTACTCACCCGGAGGGTCTCAAGGCGCTTGGGGGGGGGGTGCCGCTACTGCTCGAACAGCCAGGTCTTGAGCTTCTTCCTGAAGGAGAGGTGGTCTTGGGTCAGGCGCAGGTCGGTCGGGAGGGAGTTCCAGGTCTTGGCGGCCAGGTAGGAGAAGGACCTTCCTCCTGTTGTCGCTCTTCGGATGCGGGGGACGACGGCGAGGGCGTGACTGGTTGACGGAGATGGCGTTTGGGAGCGTAGAAGTTGAGGCGGTTGTTGAGGTAGCTCGGGCCTTGATTGTGTAGGGCTTTGTGTGCGTGGGTGAGGAGACGGAAGGTGATTCTCTTGTTGCCGGGGAGCCAGTGCAGGTCTCTCAGGTGTCCGGAGATGTGGCTGCGTCGGGGGATGTCGAGGATGAGTCTGGCTGAGGCGTTCTGGATCCGCTGGAGTCTCTTCTGGAGCTTGGCGGTGGTACCAGCGTAGAGGGCGTTGCCGTAGCCCAGTCGGCTGGTGACGAGGGCCTGGGTGACCGTCTTCCTGGTCTCGGTGGGGATCCAACGGAAGATCTTACGTAGCATGCGCAGGATGTTGAAGCAAGACGAGGAGACGGTGTTGACTTGTCTGGTCATGGAGAGGGAGGTGTCCAGGATGAAGCCCAGGTTGCGTGCGTGGTCTGTCGGTTTGGGTGCGGTGCCCAGGGCGGGGGGCCACCAGGAGTCATCCCAGGCGGAGGGCGAGGAGCCCAGGATGAGGACTTCCGTCTTGTCGGTGTTAGTCAGCACTAAGCTGAATAGACCTATCTGCACCTAGAGTGGTGGAAGGAGTAGCACCTGAATTGGGCTGTGCCTGCCTTCCACAATTCTGGCTCCACCTCCTGTGGTGTGTCTGATGGCCCTGGCCTCCCTTCACAAAGAAAGAAGTAATGCCCTGGCAGAGGGTGCCTAGAACTGGTTTGGATTGGATCCTGTACCCCTCACACATGTAAGAACAACGTTTTTTGGGTATAAATATAAGACCTGAAACCCCAGTAAAATTAGACTACTTTTGCCAACAAGTGTCATCCCTGCCAAAGAAGATCAGCTGAAGAGACTGGAAAGGAAGACTGCCCTTGCTGTGTGTTCTGGGGCTGACCTACAGTTTGCTGTTACTACTGAGGAAGGGGACAGGGGACTTTGCTGTGCGCTGTGTTCCTCCCACCTGCTTGAAGGAAGGACTTTGCTGTGTGCTGTGTCCAGGAATAAGAGTCTCCAAGGGCCGGAGGAGAGCTGGCCTCCTGTTTGCAACTCAGCGACACAAACGTTGCAGTAGGAACCCGTTTGTAAAATCCTAGTGCGTGCAGCTGCGCACTTGTGAGCTTTTTGCCCTTCTTGCCCTGCCTGTCGTGTGTTAAGTGCTTCAGTGTGCGTGTCGGCACACCGTGGGACGCAGCGTGAGGTCTGCTGGGCCTCCTGCATCACTAATTCGGTGCTCGAGAGTGCGTACCAGTGCACTACCCGAGGCCATCATCAAGGAGGCCAAGATCACCGCCGCCAGCCCGGCGCCGAGTAGGAAGGAGAAGCGCCGTGATAGGAAATCACCGCCGCAGGCCCAGGTGCTGCCTCGCTGTGCCCCTGACATCAGGAGCCCGCCGCGCTGGGATTGGACCCAACCGCGGGCATTGCTTGGCAACTGAGGGGCTTGACCGGCGGAAGCCACACTGAGAGCGGAGGAGGCGCGGGGCGTCTCGTAGCAACAGGGCCTCCGCACTTCTCCCTGACGCCGCCGAACATCATACCTGAAGCCGGGGACCAGCAAAGGGAGGAAGCTGCTTGACCCGGGGCCAGCGCAGACAATGGAGACCCTCTTCCGCAACCTAAAGTTAATTGGATTCGAGTAGCGATCCCACAGGCTGATTTTAAAAAGTGGCAGCCATGACGCGCACTCGCGTATGGTGAAAAAGGGAGTTTGGAAGTGCAGTGGGGAGCGTCCGCTTTTAGTCAAAGTGCAGTGATTATTCCTCCACGTTGGGGGAGTGATTTTAGTTCTCCCAAAGCCTTCTGGTACCGCCATTTACTCGATCCCCACGCGCTCACAGGAGAGGCCCCAGCCAATTGAGCCCACAAGTACTTGTGAATCACGAGGGGAACCTTGCGAGGAGGTACTTTTTTTTTTTTGCTACGAGACCGGGACTACAGCTGAACTTACTTTTATCGCTAAAAGCATTACAAAAGTGAACTTTGACAACAGAGACCTACCAGTTTGTTTTTGCTAAAAGAAACCTATCAGGAACATTGTTTAGAGAGAGTATATTTTATGTATGTGCATTTTTGGAGGTTTTTGATCTGTCCTACCCTAGATAAAGATATTTATATTTTTATAATAACCTGTGTGGTGTACATTTGTGGTGTTTCACTGTGTTACTGTGAGTGTTGGTGCCTTGGGGATAACTAGAGACCCCCAGTTCTAACAGGACCCTTTACCCACCCCACTACAATGGGAACTGTCTGGCTTACTATGAACCTCTCCTGCCCTGGGTTAGGGGAAACCTGAGCCACTTCTTTTAGGATCACTGTGCAATCAATTTCCAGACCCTCTGGCACTCACCCAGAGATCTGCCTCCTTTCCAAGTCCCCTATAGCATTTAATTTACAGACCCTATCTACCACAACCCCATAACTAGCTCCACTGCTCCGAAGTGTAAAATAAAATCAATAGCTTCACGCGCACTTGAAATCTAAAACATTTTTTATTAAGGTAAAATAGGAAAAATAGACACTCAAAAAGACAGTGCTCCGCCTCAGGTGATACTGAGCAATGCAATGCTAACACCTCGCTTTTATGTATTTTCCAACTCATAAGCAGCAGTGAAAAAGATACACATGACAGAAGCTGAAACTCGAGACAGTGGGGGTTTCAGCAGGGGGCCAGTCTTTCCCATGAGAAATGAGAAGGCTGGAGAAGACCTACAAAATAAACAGATAATATACATTTCTCAGATGCTGAGCAAGTAAATTTGTCAATCCTCGCTTACAAGTACCAATACGAAAAAAGAGGCTTAGTATAACATGGGCATAAAACATGGTTACAATTCAACAACCTAGGGGCTCATTTATGAGCCCCTGCGTCACTTTTGCGCCACCGGTGCGTCACTTTTTGTGACGCACCAGTGGCGTAAAACATGCGCCATGATGCGCCATATTTACAAAGTGACGCATCTACCTAGATGCGTCACTTTGTAAACCCCTGCGCTACATTATACCTGCGTCAGGTATAATGTATGCAGGGTGGGCGTTCCCACGTAAGTAAGCATCGTAGAAGTGACGCAGTGAAATCTACGAGATTTCACTGCGCCACTTCTAGGGTGCAAATGCGTCAATATCTTGCGCCTGCCTCACAGCAGGCGTAAGACTGACGCAGGCCCTTTCACATGGGGCTTGCCCCATGTGAAAGGACACATTGCTGGAGTTGCGTCACTTTTGTGACACACTCCAGCAATGCGTCACTTTTGCGCCTACAGATACGTCAGAAATACTGACGTATCTGTGACTCCTTGCAACATGATGCGTCATACTGTAAATATGAGGCATCATTGGAGTCGCAGGGAGGGCGCAGTGAAAAGTGACGCATCACTGTTTTCAAGCAGTGATGCGTCACTTTTCATAAATGAGGCCCATAGTGTTTTCATTAAATGAATGATAATTCAGCAGACATCATTGAAAAAGACAAGTTCATACAAGTAGACTTACCCTATAGAAATGCCAACACACCGTCATACGTATATGACTACAACCTCCCTATATGACCAGATAAGGGGATGCCACATTCCATGTTGCCTAGTAATAGATTTCAGCAATGTGCGTTCCTGTGATGACTGGTCTACGGAGAGCTAGAATTTGTGATTGATGGAATGTTGTAGAATTAGGCAGGGCATGGTGGAAGGATGCCCTGAGATGGTATGATACATTTTGTTTGGTACGTGCTGATCAGCTAAAGAACAGTTCTGCTCTGTGACCTCTCAGTTGGAAGGGGCAAGGGTCAATGCTGTGTCATGTGCCTGTGAATGCTTGCCCTCTACCTCATCCATGGAGGAGACCTGCCATGAACTGAGTGTGTGCCAGGCACGTCCAAGCTATATTTTCATATTCTGAGCTTTTCGGTGCGTGAGGAGCTAGAAGCGCCTTGAATGCAGCAATGGTCTTGTGGACTATTGCACCTCAACAATCCCCCTCACAGTATTATTGCCCCATTCCATGTGTCAAGTTGTGGCGGTGACCAGGGTGTCGCAAATGAACTGTGGACCCTTCAACCAAAATGGTGCATGGACTACAGTGCCCCAAAAATATAGTGTGAGCACGGAACCCCAAAAAGATGAAGTGCACATACTGCACAACAAATAAATAAATGAGTGAACTATACAAAAAATATAATAATCAGTGTGTTGGTGCAAGCAGTGTGCACAGGGTGCCTATAGGAAGAGGGTGAGAACAAACACAGTCAAGTCGCAGCACAGAGTGGCATCCAAGCCTCACAAGCTGCCAACCTTTGCCTGTTGTCCAAAATTGGATTCGGGACAAGCCTCTAGACAGCTGACTTTGCCGTGAGGGGAACGGCTTTCTTTTTCCCGCTTTCACCAGCCGTGAGGGGAACGGCTTACCTGTGTGGATATCCTGCCGTGAGGGGAACGGCTTATATGCGCAAATGTCCTCCTGCGAGGGGAGCGGTGCTGGGTCCTGGGCACTCCATTTCCCAGCAGGCGTGGGCAGACGCCTGCTGCTGATGTCATCCGGAGCGCCAGGAGGCACGATAAAAAGCTCCTAGGCCTCCCGCAGTGCAGGACGCGCGCGGGCAGCGCCCGGGCAAAGCCCAGGCCCAGGGCGGGCCCGTCCTTGCCCGTCATTGCCAGGAAGAGGCAGGGCAGGGCCACCTCTCTTAATTTTAAGGGCTCAGGTCTTCTTCCTCTACTGGAGCCGGCTGAGAGGTACTGTGAGTCTCATCTTTAACTGCCCTTGCATTTGCAGTTGATATTCGCCCCCACACTGTCAATTGAAATTGGTATGTTCTGTGTCTAAGCTGATTGGGTATAACAATAATAATTACCTTCTAATCCAGTGTGGGCAGATTGAACCCTCTGGGACTTGCTATATACTTAAATTGGGACATTGTACGATGCACTCTATTGACTGCAACTTGTTCATATGCCCTTTGCTGCTAAAAACATTAAGCACATTGCACTTTTGTCCTCTGCGACAAGGTCTTGTTAGCCTTAGTAGTTTCCACTTTCTGGTCTGTGTTTAAATGTCCTTTTGTTGCTAAATACATTAAGCACATTGCACTTTTGTCCTCTGGGGCAAGGTCTTGTTATTCTTAGTAGTTTGCACTTTCTGGTCTGTGTTTACATGCCCTATTGCTGCTAAATACATCAAGCACATTCCACTTTTGTCCTGCAGCGGTGTCCTGCTGTTCCGCTGTCTTTGGCCTGAGGGAGGGGAGAGGAGTGGAGCCGAACTACAAGTCCCAGGCTCCCTGTGGTGCCTCCTGCCGCCAGCACCAACGACGCCAGCTTCTCGCGCCAGGAGGCGCACATAAATACAACTCCGGGCCCCTGCAGCACGAGACGCGCGCAGGTGGGCTTGTCCTTGCCCGTCAACGCCAGGAAGAGGCAGGGTAGGGCAATCGCCCCTTGAGTTCGAGTTCTGAGGTCAACATAACCGGCAGGACCTTGTGGGTATTACTCAATCCTACTGGGAGAAGCTGGTGGAACCAGGGACAATGCAAATTAGCGATATAACTGGAACAATTTTTGGTTTCTGACTAACTCTGACATCCAGTTGATTGGTTATCTGTTACTTGACTCCTGGGACTGTGTTTACCTAGTCTTCTTTTTGTACTGTTGTATGATTGTTTCTCCTTTTGCTCTGGACATGGGGAAGCATGGCTGTGTACCTAAAAAACATCCTCCGGTGTTAATACCGGCCCCACTCCCCCAAACTTCAATTGATAGGATGCTTCAGAGAGCAATCAGGGTATTCTCGAATGAAATTGAGCTTACAGAGAGGCGGCTATCCCTAACCCCAGATATTTTTCTTCTATCCTCTGTGCCACCAATGTCTGTACAATCTAGTCCGGGTTCTATTTTTAGCCCACTAAAATCTTTACCCGGACCAAGTGAAACTTTGTTATCACCCTTACAACCTTCCCCAGCAAAACCTAAAACCGGTAAAGGTAGAATAAATACTACTTTACCTAAAGCCGCGAGGCGAAAAACGGGCAATGGGAATGATCAAATAAAAATACTAGTTCAGAAACTAGCCCCAGTGAGGGTGAACCAGTCAGACAGGGAAGAGTGGTAGAACCCCCCTCCAACTCTTATAAAATTCCTGACTCCCCTTCATGGGTGAGGAATCTGATAGTGGAATTAGAGGTTCAGATGAGAGCCATTGTCAAAGAAGAACTAGCACTCCACCTTGGGAACAGAGTTAGTGACCAGCTGTCTGCCCCGTGCATACAGGATAACCCTGGTTAATATTTGTCCGGCTCCAGTGGAGAAGAAGGACTGTAGCTCACAGACGGATAGAGTAGGGCAACCCCTACTAGCTTGAGGTGGCCCTTCCACTACTTCATTATGTCCAGCTCTTATGAGTGCTGTCAAGACAGGGCCCTGCAGCGCAGCACAAGAGGGAAATGCTCACTCTCCTGGTGAGGAACCCGGCATACACCGGGTCCAAGCAAGGAGGGATTCTCCTAGTACCAGGGGTCCTATCATGCAGAATGCGAGTTCCCATCCTGCTGCCAATAATGAAGGCCCACGTAGAGGTAGACTTGCACATTTTGACCAGATGATAGATAGGGAAGCGCCTATCTCAGCAGATAAAGGGAACTCAGGCCCAGTCCCTTCGGACATGCCAATAATTGATCTACCCCCAGCCACACTCCCATATGTTATAGTTTTAACTGGTGTACCTGAAACAAAACCCGGACAGAGAGAAAGACAGTTGGAATTGAGGAACAAGTGCCTTTTCTGGCTCACTAGGCATGCACAGTTCCCTTATGACAGAGCAGGTGAGATATTACTAGTTTGAAGAGTGGGTTGGGTTGGCAAGCACCTCAAGCCAATCAAAGGAGACTGTATAGTTATTAATTTTAGTAATCCCCGGACAGTTCAAATTTTGGGTGACCCGTTCCCCTGCTTTTATGCACCACCCACAGGGATCCAACTACACACCCTGGACTTTTTCGATTCCTGTAACTACCCACCACCTTGGACCCTTTGCACTGGAGTCCCAACACACTGGTTTCAACCCCATCCTACGTTTGGTCAATCCACTAGAACACAGTATAATGTTGCAGTAGCAAACAGGTTTGGGGCCCTTGAAGAGGTGGATTGACTTTCGACCCCATCTGATCCCACTCCTAGACAGGGGTTAGAGGGGACCAACAGAGACCCCAAACCGAAAATCAGCGGGTTGCAGTCCCTAAATATTGTTGGTGTGACTGAAGATGCATCAGGGGAGCCCATCACGAACTTCACCAGGGACCCCAAGGATCCATGGGTGTTACCTTAGATGTATTAAACAATCAAGCCCCTCTCACCTCTGAACTTATAATCACAACTATGACCAGGAATAGATCCTTAGCGGAAGTGGGAGTACCAGACCCCGAGATCGAGCCAGAGATCATACAAATTTCGAACCCCTCTGGTCCTATTGTGCATGATGCCACCTCAAACTTGGGCCTCAAATTGAGGGTGCTGACGTGGAACATTGCCAGTATCAAAAACAAACTCCAAAACCCTGATTGGATACAATTTGTACAAAATCATGATGTGTGTATGTTCCAGGAGACCTGGGCTAGAGAGGACACTGTTATGAGGGTCTTTGCAACTTTTAATGTGCTAGCAACTATGGGATGTAGAGGTAGACCATCGGGAGGGTTAGGCACGTAGGTTGCTACACATCTGGACTGTACTTTTGAACAGCTGAACACCTCATCGGATGATATTCAGTGTACCCTCCTCACTTTGAATGCTAAGGTTAAAATTGCACTTATTAACATCTATTCTTGCCTGGTAACCTTTGCACAGGAATCCCAGACCATAGACATGCTTACCACATTCACTGAGCTAGTTCCCCCGAATACTAGGATGGTGATAGGAAGTGATTTTAATTGTCAATTTGAGCCTCTAGCCCTTCCTACTGACTCTTCGTTCACCGCTGAGGATTCCCTTTGGTTAATCCCTGAGCCGAAAATTCCTCCGGTAAGAGCTTGGACCCCCTTAGTATTACAGATCAATGCAGTAACAATAACTCATGCACTGAGGGCATGCAACAGTCGTACTAAGTCAGACCAACCAGGAAAACATACTTCTAATAGATCGGTGCAATCATCTTTATTGGACTATATTCTAGTGGAAGCAAGTATATGGCACTGGGTACCAACTTATCTTTAGACAATAATAGAAGGAGAGTTAGGTGGGAAACCCTGAAGCAGTCACCAAGCAAGGCTGCTGCCCTGTATTCCCTATTTATTCCACCTTTAATGGCAATGGAGAAGGCTGCCTAGACCCTTAATTCCCCTGATACCATCGCTCAATTTATGGTTATCCATTTGGATATGACCACTATCCTGACCAACATCTTTAATCCCCTGATGCACTCTAAAGGCAACAGGACACCTAAATCCACTTGGTTTAACAATTCCTGCCGAATGGCAAAGGGTGCCCTCGCTGACGCTGTAAAATCCAAAGACACATCTCTGATAAAAACTAGGAGGGTCTTATATAGTGATAGTTTAAAGTTAGCCAAAAAGGATTGGGAGTCTGAAAGATGGGATGCGATCAAACAGGCTCTCAATAATATAGATATGAGGGCGTTCTGGGCCCTGGTCTGTACAGTTAGTTCCTCAGAGAACTCACCTATTGAGCTGAACATTGCTGCTGACGCTTGGAAACTTTATTTCCAATCGTTGTATTCCACTCAGGACACCATAGAGACCATAGAGGGAATCCTGCCAACTGCTGTGGGGAATTCCCTTGAAGATGATGTAGGGTTCACTCTGCCTGAAGTGCTGAGTGCAATTGGGAAGCTTCCCCTTGGAAAAAGGGGAAGGCCCCTGGATTAGATAAGACTCCCAGGGATTTATTTCGGGAACAGCCCAACGTCTCGGGTCCATATCTATGTGTAATATTTAATGCCATATTAAACGGCATGAAAATCCCAGATACTTGGCTAGGGGCAGAACGTTTTACAGTATACAAGAAGGGCTCTCCCCTCCTGCCCACTAATTACAGGCCAATCAACCTAATTGACGTAACTCAGAAGCTGTTCGCCAGGATTGTCCTGGAGCGCCTTCAGTCCTGGGTGGACAAGCATGAGATTCTGAGTGCTTGTCAGGCTAGCTTCAATAAAAATATTTCTACTATCGACCAAATCTTCAGGCTCCAATTATTATATTGGAAGACGGTGACAATAGAGGGTGGTAGCCTCTATTTGATCCTCGTTGATCTTAAATTAGCCTTTGATTTGGTACCTCGTGATAAACTTTAGGCGGTTCTAGAGCAAATGGGCATTCCACCCTTGATCAAGCGACTGCACACTGGAAACTTTGCCCAGGTGAGATATGGGAAATATGGGGAATTGACCCCACACTTCCCAGTGAATAGAGGTGTAAGGCAGGGGTGCGTTCTGGCCCCACATTGTTCTGTCTTGTCATTAACGCTCTGGTGGATCAATTAAATGAGGTAGCCAACATTGATGCCCCAAAGCTCGTCCGTGACAAGGTTCCAGCAATGATGTTTGTGGATGACTTCTTGTTACTATCTAAATCGCCCATGGGCATCCAAAACCCTTGACAGCTTCTCTATATTTTGCAAAGACAGGGGGCTAGAGATTAATACATTAAAAACCAAGTACATGGTTTTTAATCCCAGTAAAACATCTCGCCCTAATGTTGAAAATTGAAATAACGATGTGAGTAAGCATTCACTAAAGACATGAATTCCCCTTTTATGACCCAGTTTCTCCCGTTATGTTGACTAAAGTCTGGACTCCATTTTGTCTTGTCATGCCTCCACGTGCGTAGCACGAGGAGAGTCCTATCTTCGTGTTAGTTGCTCTTGTAATCTGCCTAGTAACAGTCTATAAATAGTCCCTTTGTCCGTCTGGCGCATGCCCAGACTTGACCACATCTGTTATCAGTTAGTCCTTGCTTGACCATGTTTTCGCGGGCTCAGGAAATTAGTTACTCCGCCCACATATTGATTCTGTATCGAAAATGACCATAAAAGGTAATACTCTTTGCCTCATGTTGTATCCACCCACTTATGAGCCCCTCTGTTGTGTATAAAAGGGGACCGTGTACGCAAGTTCTTTGTGCTACCCTATGCAATACTGAAGAGTGCTGTATGGGTTGTAGGACCACCCTTAAGGGTTAATAAACTTTGTCTTTGTACTTTGCAGTTTCCGTGCCAACTTCCTTGTAGATTCTATCTGCAGGAGAGCGAACCCTTGTGTCCTGCTGGCCTAGCTGGGGCCTATACTCATCAATTGGCGCCCGCCACGTGGGGCTCATCGGCGACTCGGATGCCCGAAGGACTGGTCGTGACGAAGGTGAGGAATTTGGCCAGGGATGTGATCACTGCCAGAGGCACTTTAGTCCTGGCATCCCGAGGTTTTCTTCCTCCCCTTCCGAGCTGACCATCTGGGTGGCGCCGGTCCTCGACTGAGACCTCTTCTGTCGGTCCTGCCGTGACAGCCGTTTGGGCGAATTTTGGAGCTTGGCAGTTGGAATCTGGACACTCTTGATTGGTAAGAACCGCTGTACGGTACTTGCTCCGAGTTTTTGAAGCCTGGTTTGGCTATTTGAGTTTGATTTGTGATGACCGGTCATATCTTGTATTGCTTATTGTGAGAATATATGCGTTGCAACACATATAGGCAGGTAATGTGGAGATATTTCTCCGAAGTTGTGTAAATTTGAACAGCACAACGTTTAAGTGCCATTTTTGATAATACTGCATATTTTGCATTATTCTTGAGCATGCCTGCTTTTAGCGCACTCCGTAAGTGGTGCTGCTGCTTTGGAAACCGGTTAAACCTCGAGGAATCTGCTCCAGCTCCCCCAGAGGGGACTCCTAATAGGGACATGTATGTGAAGCATGGTCTTTCCTCTATAATGTACAGCACAGTATGGAGGAAATACACCAAGAAGGATCCTGAGTTACGATGGCCTTTGTATGGATCATTTGATATGCGTAAGATTGAGTATGTGGAACAGTGTATGTGTAAACGGCGTGCTCGGCAAGACATGTTTGAATGTGTGCGATTATGGGTGAAGGAAGTACGTGAGCGAGAGAAACGTGAGAAAGCGCTGTTTGATAAAGAGCAACGGAAGAATGATCATGTGCGAGCACAGGAAGCGAAGCGTCGGGAGGAAAGAGAACAGACGGAGAGACAAGAGAAAGAGCGTAGGCTGCAAGTCTCGGGTCAATATGCTGTCCGCCAGCCACTTTATCCTGTCCTTACTAATCTTGACGATGATTTTTATTTACTAGATCGCTCTCCGCCCCCTTATGTTGGCGCGTCTGCCCCGAGGCCACAGGATTCTGGATCGGCGTCGGGTAAGGTAGACACGCGGTCCATGTTATCGGTTGACCGAATGGGTGAGCTTCGGCAAGTTTCCTTTCGTGCACTTAAGGGCAAGTTATCCCTCGCTGAATTGTTGGACTCTTGGGAAACGTGGCAGGATAGAGAGAAGTTGTATTTTTTGGGCCACTTTTCTGATGAAGTGATTACTGTCTTTCGGAAATATTCGGCAGTTTTTGAGCCTGATAATGTAATATTAGATGCTAAAGCATTGCGTAACGGTGTTTTTTCTCCCTCTAAGGCGCCTGATGCGGCTCGACGGCTGTTTGCATTGCGGGACGCGGCGAGTGACCTTAAAGAGAGAGCGCGCCTAAAAGCAGAGGAGGAAAAGCAGTCGGATTTACGTGTCGGTGATGACCAATCATCTACCTCCCACTCAGATAAGAGCGACCTAGTGCATGCTAAACCAATGCGAGAGGCGGCACCTTTGTATGTTCCTCCTAAAGGAGCGGGAACTAGTGCGGATATTACCTCCGCCGATGCTAAGGGATATTTTGTGTACAATTGGGTTTATACTCCCTGGCATAGGGCTGATGTTATGGCATTAAAGAATGCATTGCCTGATCCCCGCAAGAATCCAGCGGCCTTTTACGAAGAAGTCGAGGGGGCCTTGAATTCTTGTACTATGACCTTAGCAGATATAGATCTGTTCTTTGGGCTTATTTTACCACCGGATATGTGGCGATCCGTACGGAAGGTGGACGATGTTGCCGCTTTTAAGGCTCGGTGGTCTGAGCTTGAGAATGAGGATAGGGAGAGGAAGCCCACGCAGAAACCACCTCAGATTATCCTAGATCTCCCCGCTGCTATTTTGACCAAGTTAAAAACAATCATTCCCCCTAAAAAGATTGACTGGAATATGTTAGCTTCGTGTAAACAGAAAGTTGATGAATCAGTTGCAGATTTCTTTACGCGCTTTGAGGAGACATTTCATGATTTTAGTGGTCAGTCACTTACGGATGATACGGGTCGACACCTCTTTGCTGATAAATATGTGGTGAATTTATTACCGGCAATAGCAGCCCGCCTAAAAGCGAGTGAAAGTTCTTGGTCCACCGCGTCTCCGACAGCCCTCCTGACTATAGCTCAGTATTATGAGCGTCAAGAGCAAGAAGCGAAGGGGCAGGAGGAGAAGAAATCAAAAGATTTAAAAACGAAGGTGATGTTAGCGCAAGTGTACGGTCCGCCTCGTCGGGGTGTCCATAGAGGTAGGGGAGGATCTTATGGTCCTCCTTTGGGCCGATCTGATTTGAATAGGAATCAATGTGCGTATTGTAAACAATCGGGACACTGGGCCAGAGATTGCCCGGCGTTGTATGCATCGCGTCAGGGGCATAATCAGGGTGGACCGAGAGGTAGAGGGGGTTTTTCGAATTTTAGAGGGAATTCTAATGATCACGCTCGTTTTGAACCTACCGGGCAGCAACGAGATAGACCTAATGTCTTTGATCGATAGAACCAGTACCAAGTGTCAGGGACTGACCGTTCTGGGTACCATGATTCACAGCATGCATAGGAATGCGTTGGATGGGGGTTAGAATCAGTTGAGGTGCCGGTTGATCAGAAGGGTCCTTATGTATCAGCGAAGGTTTTGGGTTCTACGGATCAGTTCCTAGTGGATACAGGAGCGACTCGTAGCGCGCTGTCTAAACAATTGGTTCCGAGGGCTCCCCCATCTGGCTTAATGGTTACATCGGTAGGGTTTGACGGTACGCTCTCCCGAAGCCCTCTTTCTCGACCCCTCCCATTCCAGGTTGATTCCTTTTCTGCACCCTGTCCGTTTCTGCTTGCCCCGAACACGCCGGACAACATTATGGGTCTTGATATGCTCAAGCACTTCAGAGCTACGATCCGCTGCTCCCCCGCTGGTGTGCGTGTGATATTAAATGATAATCACCCTCTGTCTGAACGGATGTGTGTGGTTGCAGAGGATACTGTGTTAGCAACTCTCCCCCGTACTTTGTGGGCCATTTCGGATACCGATGTGGGACAGATGGTGATTCCGCCTGTCCATATTAGTGTCCAGGAGGGGGCGGTGTTACCACGCCTCCCGCAGTATCGTATTTCCCAGGAGGGGGAGGAGGCCCTTATACAGATTGTGCAGGATTTGATTAAGGTGGGAGTAGTGGAGGAAGTTCCCTACAACGTCTGTAACAGCCCGATTTTACCCATCTTGAAGAAGGATACGGATGCCAAAGTTTATCGGTTTATAATTGATTTGAGGGAGGTGAACAAGATCGTGATACCTCAGTATCCAGTGGTTTCTGATATCACGACGTTGCTCACTTTGGTCCCGCCAACGACGACCACGTTTTCGGTTATTGATTTGAAAAATGCTTTCTTTTCGATTCCTATTCATCCCGATAGCCGATACCTTTTTGGTTTCACTCTGAATAATAGGTCTTATCGATTTTGTAGAGTTCCTCAGGGCTACACAGAAAGCCCTAGCATTTACAGTCAAGCTTTGAAAAGACAATTGGACTCCTTTGTTCTGCCCGAGGGTGTCGCCCTCATTCAATATGTCGATGACATCTTGTTGGCGGCTGACACTCCGGAGCTGTGTGAGAAAAGCACGTTATCCTTGCTTTCCTTTTTGGCATCTCACAATCACAAAGTGTCGAGGAAAAAATTGCAGTTCTGTAGACCAAAGGTGACTTATCTGGGTCACCTTTTGTCTAAGGAGGGGCGTGCACTCACACCAGATCGTATTCAAGTAATTTTGGACACGCCAGTGCCTTCCACGCAGAAGCACGTGCGTGCATTTTTGGGTCTTGTTTCTTTTTGTAGGCAATGGATACTAGGGTTTTCACACATAGCCAAGCCATTGTTAGCCCTTTTGACAAAAGACACACCTATTCCGCTTCCTTGGTCAAATGAGTGTGACACTGCCTTCCAGAAATTGCGACAGGCCCTTTGTTCAGCACCAGTGTTAGGGACCCCTGATTATACAAAACCCTTTTCGCTGTATGTGCATGAGAAAGATGGATGTGCATTATCAGTTTTAGTGCAGATGCATGGCGACAAGCAGCGCCCTTGTGCGTATTTTTCAGCTGTACTTGATCCTGTTGCCCGAGCATTGCCTGGTTGTTTTCGCTCGGTGGCGGCGACAGCTGTGTCAATACGCCAAAGCGAGGGAACTGTGTTATCTCATAAGCTGTTGGTATTAGTCCCCCATGCTGTTGATGCCTTGCTTAATCAGACAAAGACGCAGCATTTGACCAGTGCCCGTTTAACGGGATATGAGCTGACGCTTTTGGCTCCTCATATTACGTTAAAGAGGTGTGTAACGTTAAACCCGGCTACATTGTTGCCGTTCCCGGAAGCTCAGTCTGAGGCACGGAAAGCACATGATTGTATTCTTGTGACTGAGGAACAGACAAAGGGTCGTATTGATCTCCAAGATACGCCCTTTCCAGATGTAGATGGAGAATTGTGGGTGGATGGATCATGCCTGAAGCTACCAGATGGTACGACTTCAGCAGCGTATGCAATTACCACACTGCAGACAATAGTGGAGACAGCACGCATACCACAGAAATCAGCTCAAGCAGCGGAACTGATAGCATTAACACGAGCATGTGAGCTCAGCACAGGATTGTGTGTGAATGTTTATACAGATAGCCGCTATGCTTTCGGAGTAGCGCACAATTTCGGCCTACTCTGGAAGGAGAGAGGGTTTCTAACGTCGCATGGAGTACAAATAATGCATGGAGAGTTAGTTCACAACCTTTTGACTGCATTGACATATCAGAGGAAAATTGCTATTATTAAATGTAGTGCCCATAAGAAAGTGGTTGATAAAGTCGGAGAAGGGAATGCTTTGGCAGACCGGGTGGCACGGGAGACTGCGATGCAGCCCGGTGCTACTGCCATGTATGGAGTAAAGTCGCAGGTAGAGAGATGGCACGATGCGAAAAGAGAGGTGCTGGAAATACAGAGGACCGCTTCTGACAAAGAACGGGAGCTATGGTCTAATGATGGAGAATTGGATGATGAGGGTTGTTGGAGAAATAAGCAGATGGATAGATGGAAGTTACCCACAGCTTTTGTACAACCTATGGTTCAGATGGCACATGGGCTAGCACATGTTGGAGCTTCCGCAATTGTAAAATTGCTTACTCAAGTCTGGGAGCATCCAGAGATTGCTAGCACGGCAAAGAGGGTAGTGCAGACCTGCATGATTTGCCTAAGGTACAACCCAGGAAAGGGTACTCGAACTCCAGCAGGAGGATTTGCGACACCTGCTGCACCCTTTGAGGTTTTGCAGATGGATTACATACAGCTTGAGCGCTGTAACAATTTGAAGTATGTTCTAGTAGTGGTATATGCCTTTAGTAAATGGGTCGAGGCATACCCTACGAAAGATAATACTGCAATGACTACCGCCAAGATGCTATTGAAGGAGTTCTTCCCCCGATATGGTGTTTGTAGACTGCTGTGGAGTGATAACGGACCCCACTTTATAGCGGATGTTATAAAGTATGTTCTGAAGGGTCTGGGCATCACTCAGAAGTTCCACGCAGTGTTTCACCCTCAGTCTGCAGGACTGGTCGAGTAGTATAATGGTACACTGAAGCTCAAGATCGCTAAGATCCAAGCTTCGACTTCTTTGACTTGGCCAGATGCTTTACCGCTGGCATTATTGTCAATTAGATCGATACCGCACTCTCGAACTGGTCTTACACCGTACGAGATTGTTTTTGGACGCCCAATGAATATTTGGGGTCCACCACGACCTAAGGCTGTGTATGATGTACCTTGTGTAATGATGAATGATTATCTGGCACAGTTAACGGATAACTTGGTTTCTATTCATCAACAGGTCCGGGAGGCGCTCCCTGATCGGTCCACCGGCGAGGGTCACAGTCTCCGACCTGGAGACTATGTTATGGTGAAGATTTTTGAAAGGACGAACAGCTTGGAGCCGAGATGGGTTGGTCCTGAGCAAGTCCTGCTTGCAACGAGGACGGCTGTGCGGGTTTCCAACCGAAAGAATTGGATCCATTCCCTGCACTGTCGCAAAGTACCGCCCGGATTGGTGGAGCCTGCTGTATTGACCGACCATCGAGAAATTTTGACTGCAGAGAAAGGCCGTGCTGTGGAACCGAACGACACTGAGGAGCTCTTTCCGGACCACGTGATTCCTGGAGGAAGGCGATATCATCTCAGACCAAGGAAGTGAATTCTTCAGTTTCAGGACACGTTGTCAGAACGGCCCTTGGGTTAGTGAAACGGAGAGCCAATGAGGCAAGGGGGGGGATCAGCCCTGCATTAGTGTAGTGACACCCGTCTTGGCCCGCTGGTGAAGAAATCAACCGCTGCCTAAGGGGAAGAGTTCTGACAACCTTTTAGTTTCAGGAAGATATTGTTTTTTCATTCTGACATGGAGAAAAAGAAAATCCTTTGTGCAACAGGTTTTATGTTCACAGTAGCTATTGTTGGGATAACCACCTGGTTTATGGAGGATGTGACTCCTGCTCGAAAGTTACTTGTTTTGACTACTCCAGTGCCTGAGGAGCACTACTTTTATACACTACCGTATCAAGAGTTGAAGCATCGTCAGTCTTATTTGAATAACACTTTCATCCAGATGTTGCATCATACCCATGTTGCCACCAATGCTACGAACTGTTGGATATGTGGCATGATGCCAGCTCACCAGAAGAAAGGAGGAACTCCGTTTATACCACTTCCTTTCTCTCATAATGGCTCCTGTAGAGCATGGTACACTTTACTTTTTGCCACCCGGAAACCTACAGTGGGACGATTACTCTTCAGACTTAATAGGGAATGTCATCAAGATAAAGATGGATATCCGCAAGCGAATGGGACAATTTGGGAATGGGAAGAGTATTGACCGGACAATGAATCGATTCCCTATATTTTCACGAACACCAGAGACACTGTGGGGAAAGACCGATTTGTGATTCAAGTGGCACAAGCTCAAGCGGACTTGTGTGTCCAGAGTGTGGGTTATATTCCTGTTGGTGTTAGTGATTGCATCACTATCTTAAATATCGACGGGTTGAATAATAGTACCTTCTTAGCATCCCATAATACATACTTCGTGTGTGGAAATAAAGGTTATTACCGTTTGCCAGCCGGTTGGTCTGGAGTATGTTATGTAGCATTTCTATTACCTCCTGTATTCTTGGCACCTGCATCTTATCATAAAGATTTGAAGTTGTTGAATAATGTGACTGTAAATAGGTATAAACGTACTCTATCGATTGATGACGTGGACCAGACTGACACCAGTCTGCAGCAGTATATTGATTTTAATTTAGGATTGTTTTTCTTTGTTGGAGCTGCCCTAAATAGTAGGAAAGTTCGAAGGTTAACAAGAGTGGTAGAGGCTGTGACAAATCAAACCGCTGCTGCTCTTGGGAATCTTACGGAAGAATTATAAATTACTAGAATTGTTGCATTGCAGAATCGTATGGTGTTAGATGTTATGTTAGCTGACCGAGGTGGAGCTTGTAAAATTATCGGAAGTAGTTGTTGCGTGTTTATTCCTGACCACACGCCATCAGTTTATAATGCTATCAATAAACTGCATAAAATTGCAGCTGAAATCCATACAGAAAATGGCGCTTGGACCTTTTCTGGATGGTTTTGGGCATTGATTACCACATGGGGATGGAAGGTTCTAACTGGTCTCTGTATCATTGTAGCAATTCTGTTTTCTTGTTGAATTTGTATCCAATGTGGTCCTTTACTCTGTTCCCTATGTGTGTCACTCTGCATTCCTGATAAGAAAGCTATTGCCAATGTCACTTACCAGAAACATCTGACTAAAGAAATAGAAGAAATGATGAAGATTGTTATATACGATGATTATTCTAATAAACCGGATGTCTTCAGTAAATGCTGAAAGGGTCGTCTGTTGAAAATTGAAATAACGATGTGAGTAAGCATTCACTAAAGACATGAATTCCCCTTTTATGACCAAGTTTCTCCCGTTATGTTGACTAAAGTCTGGACTCCATTTTGTCTTGTCATGCCTCCACGTGCGTAGCACGAGGAGAGTCCTATCTTCGTGTTAGTTGCTCTTGTAATCTGCCTAGTAACAGTCTATAAATAGTCCCTTTGTCCGTCTGGCGCATGCCCAGACTTGACCACATCTGTTATCAGTTAGTCCTTGCTTGACCATGTTTTCGCGGGCTCAGGAAATTAGTTACTCCGCCCACATATTGATTCTGTATCGAAAATGACCATAAAAGGTAATACTCTTTGCCTCATGTTGTATCCACCCACTTATGAGCCCCTCTGTTGTGTATAAAAGGGGACCGTGTACGCAAGTTCTTTGTGCTACCCTATGCAATACTGAAGAGTGCTGTATGGGTTGTAGGACCACCCTTAAGGGTTAATAAACTTTGTCTTTATACTTTGCAGTTTCCGTGCCAACTTCCTTGTAGATTCTATTTGCAGGAGAGCGAACCCTTGTGTCCTGCTGGCCTAGCTGGGGCCTATACTCATCACTAACCCCACCCTAAATGGTGTCCAGCTAGAGAGGGTAGCTGTCTTTGACTACCTGGGTGTTACGCTGACGGAAACCTTTGGGTGGGGCCCGCAGCAAGAAAAGGCAGGTTTAAGACTAGGACAGAAGGCCCGGGGAATAGCAAAACTATATAGGAACTCAACATATAGACAACCGGGTCAGCTGACTGAGATTTATAAAGTCCAAATCATGAGTGCTATAATGTATGGGGCAGAACTTTGGGGACACCTCCCTGTAGGTGGACTAGTGAAATCTGAGAACAAGTTTATGAGGCAGCTCTTGGGTCTGCCGCCAAGCACTTCTCTTATCCCCCTACGTATCGACCTCGGGATTAGACCCATAGATGAGGAGATCAGGCTGCGACCTTTGACTTTTTGGCATAGACTATGGGCGACCCCTGAACTAACAGCCTACCAGTATGAACTCAAGGCGATTTTGAGGCTAACAGGGGTGAGAAAACTATCCAGGTTTGCACACATAAAACACCTGTGCCTCAGACTAGGACGGCCGAACCTATGGACCCACCCTGAGGAAGTGTCCCCGACAATATCGCGGCTTGAACTAGTCACAGTTTACAGACTATTTAAATTGGCTGAAATTCAAGGGAGTACAAAACCAGGCCGTTTAACTTCTGACTTCCTCAATTTTAAAGATCAGTATTTATTTGAGGCCTTCCTTGATGCCGTTCATCCGTTCATGGCAAGGAAGCTCTATGCCCAGTTTCGATTGGGTTGCTTGCCGGTTCATGCATTTACAAACAAATCGTCAAAAGCTTCTCCCAACCATGTTTTCTTCTTTTATCCTGGATACATTGTAGCCAGGAGGTATTGGCGCTTACCAATATGCAGGAACCTGGGGCATAGATAGTGTCGGGAGGCCTTTAGAGTTTTGAGAACTGACACTCATCCCCCGATTGTTTTTGCTATGTCCCGTTTCCTTAACTCAATGTGGCATAGGCGCCGCAAGTTTTTAAACTCCCCACGCACCTGCTAAATGTCGCTTTTCCATCTCCTACTGTTTTTGATCTTATTAATTCATGAAATCACTGTTTTAACCTCTTTATAAATTTTAATCCTTTTTAAGTGCTATGAAATTTGTTCAATCCACTTATATGGCTATATTCTATAACACTTACTGTTGTTTTTATTGTCCAAATTCAGTGATGTATGTATTTTTATCTTTTGCTTTTATGGTCTATAATGATCGAAATAAAGCTTGGAAATGGAATGGAATGGATTCGGGATCTCGAGTAAGGTAATGAGGTCTCAGCCACGTTATTAATCCAGGTAGAAAATTGGAAAGATATATGAAGTTATAGGTAAGCACCTGGTCCTTGAGAGTATCATTATTATTGATGAAGAAGTACCACAGAGTCAACCATTGCTAGGTTCTAGACAAAAACACAGACCAATTTTGGAGGAATAAATCATGAAAATATTCATTATCTCCCAGCCTTTTAAGAGTACAAGATGAAATTCTGCATGGCGGTCACCTGTTTTGCCTTGAGAAGGCCTTCAGCTAAAATAGATTAACAAGGAAATGCTGGAAACCAGTTCTGGGCCTCCCTCACACTGCTCCTGTGGAGGTACCATGATTGGACTGGGCCAACACTTCCTCAGTTCTGCTGGTGAGGAGATGTGCCTAAAATTCTGTTCAAAATTAATTGCAAACCCTGAACGCTCAATAACTATATATGAACTTGTTATCTCCCTTTACAATGTTGTCAATCTATATTGCTTTTAATGAAAATGCCATGTTGTTAATTTCTAGTATACCCAAAATATGCTTAGGCCTACAATGTACTTGCGCTACTGACGTGTTCAGCCTTTTTTGTGTATTGTAAGTGAGGATGTACAAAGGACAATTTCAGCATTAAGAATTGTACATTATATTTATCTTTCCATGGTCTTCTTGATCCTTCTCACCTGCTGAGACCCTAAGATTCTATCAAGAGTATCTTTCCATTGCGACCTACTATGGGACAACCATGCATAAAACGTGGTGAATGACGAGAGGTTAGAACTGCATTGCTTATTGTCTCAGGAGGCGAAGCACTCTCGCAGAGTGTTTATATTTGATATTTTTGTTTTAATATAAATATTTTAGACTTCAAGTAGGTGTGAAGACTGATTTTTTTAACAACTGATTTATGCTTGACTGAGATACTGGAAAGTATAGATTGTCCCATTCACAATAGAGTAAGTAGTCCATTTGGAAAAATGGCTTTGAGATTAGACCTTGGGGATACTGTAATTTAATTGTACCATAGCACTGTTAAAACTTTGTCTTTCATATATTAATTTCGTTTTTGTTTAATCAGGTTTTTGTTGTAACATAATAAACTTACGATAAACTTAGAACATTTGCCGTCAGCAATTGTGGACTGGTTACAAAAGCACAGTGAGTCAGCAATTCAGCTGGTACTTACACATGTAATAATGTCTTAGCATTGGGTCACTTCATGCTCCTGAAGAAAGTAGTGTACCTTCACATCATCTGGGCTGGGAAATAGCCTCAGGTTCTCCATTTTTAGCTGGCTACTTTAATTATTTCCAGAACAACGGTGCTAGAGTTCAATTCAGCACATGCGTCAAAACAATACAGAAGTAACAAAGGTGAGTAAAGCAAGACCCAATGCACATAATATTCCCTGATCGGGTCACCCAAGTGAACTGCTCTCATCCCCGGTGCTGAGCTGGAGTTAAGCCAGTTACAATGCATGATTGAATATCCCAGTCTGCCATAAGAATTCTCCCACACCTCTTCATGTTGATCATACTGGTCATTGGGCCTACAGACAATCCGCTCATATGATGCCACGCGGTGCATTTTTTGCAGGCAGGATTCAATTGTCAGGCACTTGATTGACTTTCACAGTCTCTGTATACAGAATTTAGCTTTTGCAATTGCTTTCGCAAACCACCTGCTTCTTCAGGCCATAGTTTAGGGCAGTGGCGTAGCATGGGCGGAGCCACAGGGGCGGTTGCCCTGGGCACAGAATTCTTAAGAGTGCAAAATTTTAAAAGAAAAAAGAAATCATACTAGTTGCTTTCTCTCATTTATACATACCATTGAGTATTTACTAACGGTCCACCGGTTAGGGGGCGCAATACTTGCCTTGTCCCGGGCACTGGCAACCCACGCTACACTGCTGATTTAGGGGTATACTGAGGTATTATGTATGAACACAGTCCATATATTTAATGGAGTGGTTATCGCTAGAGACCTTACCCCACTGTCTGTCAGTAGCTTCTAAGCACTAAACAATGCCATAATACGTGTACTATATCACGATTCTAGCCGGGCTTCAAACAAGTTTTCTATACTTTCAACTGGTCAGTTAGAAAATGAGGCTATGTTAAGGATCATGGTTGGGGAGGTGTGGTTGCCCTCTTAAGGCTCAGACCACCTCTGTTGTCTGTTTTCCGCTCTATGAGACAACAAGACAACAGTTCTGAATCAAATTCTTGGAAAATGTAGGACCGTGAGAATAATTCCAGAAGCTCTGGGTTTATCTGAATGCTCAGAGCCAACTATGACCCTGCATTGGAGGAGTTTATGCCAAAATTAATGCTTTGGTACATTTTGTTGACTTGTTAAATTAACTTATCTATATTTTATTGTTTTACTTTGTTATATGCATTTTGTTTAAAAGGACTGGGGGTCCAAAAAGCTGCTTTTTTTATTATTCTTTAAAAATTATATTTGAGGAGGGTCGTGATTCTTCACTACATTCATGAAAAATGCATTACTCCTTGGGGCCCAAAAACTGTCAGACTTTGAGAGCTTGACAGAAAGTCTATTCTAATGGAGCCAGTGAGGGCTCTCTGTGGACAAATCAGAGAAGAACTAGTGCTGCTTAGCAGCAATTGGAATTCACAGCCATCCCATGAAATATTTCAGCAGAAGCAGCCAAGGATCAAATGGGTAAAAGGGTCATCAGGGGCAGAACAGTACCAAGGTCAGGAACGCTGGAGGAGGTCACCTTCCAAGACTGGAGCAAAGCTCTGCATTTAATAACTGTGAAACAAGAAGCAGGAATGTTTCCTGGGTGTATAATTCGCACATCCCAAGAATCAGCAGGACCTTGATGTCAAATAACCAAAAATTGCAGAATTTACATAACACATCCTTTTAACTCCTTAATGATGACAATATTGACACCCTGGCCCACCGCTCAGCATCCTCCTATTTGCAAATGAGGGATTAGAGGGAGACAATGAGTAGAAACTATGATCCTGCTGTCTTGATCTCTGAAAATAGGATTAGCAAGGGCAGTGTCAGGGGTGCCCAAGGGCAAGTCAGAGGGAGCAGCCCCCACCACCACGTGCTGTTACTGCGTAAAACCATGGAACCAGCAGGCACGAGAGCTATAAAGTGATGTACGCATGCTTCAATGAACATTACTGGAGCTACGATAGGTCATTATCAACAGCACACACAAAAACCCTCCATATGCATTATTCGATCTTCTCAACTCATTTATCCTAAATATTAGTTTTTTTTACTGATCTGTGATGCAGCATCCAGGACAGATTTCAGCCAAATAGTTGTCCCAAGATTTTATACTCAGCTACTGCACTTAGCGCAGTTTATTCAAGAAACCAAGCAAACTAGACATATTTCTTTCCCTCGGCTGCAATCTGAGATAGGTTTTTTGCATTCCAATAACTAAATATACGCATTTAAACTAGATGCAGTAGAGTGCGCTTAATGTCTACAGTTGTTCTGCCACAAATGTCACCCTAAATTGCAGGACTGCGCCCACAGTAAAGCATTTCAAATTTCACCACTGGTTCTCCTCTGTCCGCGGCCTCCACCTGCAACAGCAGATATGCAGGCGGGAATGCCAAGGCTCAAACCTTGGCTTCTATCTGTGGATGTTGGAAGATAACCCAAGGTTAGTGACCATAGATGGCTTACGGTTCTGCTTGTTTTCGGAGCCAGAGATCATACAAATTTCGAACCCCTCTTGTCCTATTGTGCATGATGCTACCTCGAACTTGGGCCTCAATTGAGGGTGCTGACGTGGAACATTGCCAGTATCAAAAACAAACTCCAAAATCCTGATTGGATACAATTTGTACAAAATCATGATGTGTGTATGTTCCAGGAGACCTGGGCTAGAGAGGACACTGTTATGAGGGGCTTTGCAACTCTTAATGTGCTAGCAACTATGGGAGGTAGAGGTAGACCATCGGGAGGGTTAGGCACGTGGGTTGCTACACATCTGGACTGTACTTTTGAACAGCTGAACAACTCATCAGATGATATTCAGTGTACCCTCCTCACTTTGAATGCTAAGGTTAAAATTGCACTTATTAACATCTATTCTCGCCCGGTAACCTTTGCACAGGAATCCCAGACCATAGACATGCTTACCACATTCACTGAGCTAGTTCCCCCCGAATACTAGGATGGTGATAGGAGGTGATTTTAATTGTCAATTTGAGCCTCTAGCCCTTCCTACTGACTCTTCGTTCACTGCTGAGGATTCCCTTTGGTTAATCCCTGAGCCGCAAATTCCTCCGGTAAGAGCTTCGACCCCCTTAGTATTACAGATCAATGCAGTAACATAAACTCATGCATTGAGGGCATGCAACGGTCGTACTAAGTCAGACCAACCAGGAAAACATACTTTTAATAGATCGGGGCAATCATCTTTATTGGACTATATTCTAGTGGAAGCAAGTATATGGCACTGGGTAGTCGATTTCGCTGTCTGGCCGAGACACGACAGCGACCATAATGCTTTGGTACTCAATCTTAAGCTTCCGGAATTCCATAGTCCCCCAATCATTAGCCCCTCCTCTGTTACCAACTTATCTTTAGACAATAACAGAAGGAGACTTAGGTGGGAAACCCTGAAGCAGTCACCAAGCAAGGCTGCTGCCCTGTATTCCCTATTTATTCCACCTTTAATGGCAATGGAGAAGGCTGCCCAGACCCTTAATTCCCCTGATACCATCGCTCAAATTATGGTTATCCATTTGGATCTGACCACTAGCCTGACCAACATCTTTAATCCCCTGATGCACTCTAAAGGCAACAGGACCCCTAAATCCTCTTGGTTTAACAATTCCTGCCGAATGGCAAAGGGTGCCCTCACTGACGCCGTACAATCCAAAGACAGATCTCTGATAAAAACTAGGAGGGTCTTATATAGTGATAGTTTAAAGTTAGCCAAAAAGGATTGGGAGTCTGAAAGATGGGATGCGATCAAACAGGCTCTCATTAATATAGATATGAGGGCGTTCTGGACCCTGGTCTGTACAGTTAGTTCCTCAGAGAACTCACCTATTGAGCTGAACATCGCTGCTGACGCTTGTAAACTTCATTTCCAATTGTTGTATTCCACTCAGGACACCATAGAGCCCATAGAGGGAATCCCCCATAGAGGGAATCCTTGCAACTGCTGTGGGGAATTCCCTTGAAGATGATGTAGGGTTCGACATCCTACCTCAGTATTGTATCCTGCTTGTTTATTAAGGTCAACTCTATTCTGCTGACTTCTCTGTGATAGAGCGCCATGTTGTTCTGAAAATTGTAGGGGTGCGCCATAATCACTGTTAGTCCGCACCCACATATTAAAGGATCCACATTAACGTGTGCCTTAGAAATGTATCACTAAAATCAGCTTATATTAGTGTGATTGGGAATGTAACCATGCCATTTATGAAGAGCAATGTCGTAGTTAATTGCACATGTATTTTAGTCAATGCATAATGATTAGTTTTTGTGTAATGTGATGCATTAGGTTTAAATGTGCACCATATTAAAGTCTGCACGGGTAGTTTGCTTATTCATATATGCTTATAGTGTAATCCTAGAAGTGTGTGTTTAAATTTTGTAAAGGCCTGATCGCATATACGTCTAAAGAGAAAGGCCTGTTCATTTCTTATGTTAGCTAAATTTTGTAGGCCGAACATGATTTCCCTTGGTAAGGCTTTGTGTTTCAGGACGTTAGAAAATCTTAGAGAAGTGGAAGGTTTCTCGTTCCCATGTTTCTGTTGCAGGTGCAAGGACACCTAGCTCGTTAGAGAAACTAACCCTTTGTTTCAGGAGTCAGGATGGCCTGAGAAGCCAATATGGGAGTATACTGGAATGTAGGGATGATACTTTCGGCGGAGAAGGTGCCTGGGACCCAAGGACGAGTAAACCGTCGTTGGAAGGGAGACAAGTTTCACTGGAAAATCACTGGGAGAAGACCTGGCTGAAGAGGTGTGCCAGAGGGCGTGTTCTACGTTTTTGGGATTTTGAATTAGGGACAGTGCCCGTGGGTTGAGCAGTTGAGGTTTAGATGGGGAGCTAGAACGAGCTCTGACTAAGTGAGTGTACTTCTAAGGAAGTCTTCACTTCTGACACCTTTTATTCTCTTGCCTGGGAGGGAAAATGCTAAGTAGGGATGTCACTTTAGAGATAGAGTAGGGATAGACTAACTGCTTTTCTTTTTAGGTTAATGACTCCTAAGGTAGAGATCGGAGTGATTATCGGTTGCCTGATGTTACTAGAGCTGACTATTCTTCTTATTCCGAGTCGGATGAGACTCCTGCGTAGGATATTTTTTGTATTAGTGCCCATTTATTTTCTTAACCTCGTGCTGAGGTGTTTGTATGTGCAGTTATTTTTGGCTTTGTAATAAATCCCTAAAATTTGAGATTCAGAGTCAGTGGTCCTTTAGAGTTCAAATTCTATTTTCTTTGATTATATGTTAACATTGGATTTCCTCCCCTCTACACTATTTAGCAGATAAAAAGATCCTGGCGACCTGAGAGGATTCTTGGTGATGGTAAGGTAGATAAGAATCCGGCATTATCACCTGTAAGGTTTAAAAATCAAAAACGTTAGTGCTACTTATAAGGTCAATAATGTGCCCAAGTAGCTAGTGAGATAAATTGTGGGTCGACAAGAGTCGTGCCTCTATAGGCAATGCAAAATTTGCGGTGCTTCTTCAGGACCTAGAACATAGGTGAACTAACCACCCCACTTTAATTTAACATGTTTGGTCACCCATATGTGGATGGTACCTGTTTGTTTTGTGTTAAGATTGATTGTCCAACAAGGTGGATGGTTGTCTATGCCATATCGGTCGGGGCAGAGGATGCGCACTGTTTGCGGAGTATAGTCGGTGCTCCTCCTTCGGTAAACCTACCAAGTCCCTCTGCTCGCCTGGGTAAAAATTGATGGCTGGCGTTTGTGCTGATCAGTGGTGAAACAAAGGCCCCATGGTGCAGCTCCAGCAGCCCCCTCCGGTACTTGCAGACCCCATGCCTGAGAGCTTTGGACTGGATCAGGACATGGGGGGGACCATGCAAGTATTTTGCTCGGGGGGGCTCAAGTTTTGTTACGCCATTGGTGCTGATCACTCACCCAACGTGAAGTCTTTTCAGGCATTTCCTGCAGCAGTAGAATTTAGCACCTGGAAAATAATATTGAATAAGCAGTAAGCTAGATCAGAAAACATTTTGGTCTGGTGCTATTTGATGGTAACTAAGGCTGTGCTTTGTGAAAACACCTTTTGTTGTTGCATTACGAATGGGGAGTTGTGGAGGTGGTAATGTGTGACAAGAATATTTGACAGACTGCAGTGGGAGTATAGCAACACTACAGCAAGACAGCAACTAATGACAATGATACACCATAATAACAGCAAAACAGAAAAACGACATAACAGTTCAACAATACAACACATCAGTAAAATGCAACAAAACAACAACACAATAATAACACAGACATAACTAAAAAATACAACAAAGCTACCCCTCTTGCGTTTGCAGTCTATATGCGACAGCGTGCTCCAAAATGCACCACCAGCTACATACTAGATCCTTACCACTCTCCTGCTGAATTCATTTGCTACACTTGTTCTTTGAGTGATGCTTGGATTGTTTTACAATCGCTATGACTTCAGTGATGTAACAGTGATGGCAGCACCCCCACTCTTAAAATTGTTCTTGCTCCACTGTGAAGCTTCAGAAGGAACGCAAAACATGGTTTGTTCCTGTAAGTAGGAAGCCTCTGAGGTATTGCACTCTCAAACAGGTTATAAGGTAAGATAACATCTAATACCACTGTTCCTTCCCAAAATACTGCCCACTCCCCCAGCTCTTACTGAGCCTGCTCCAACACACAACCCTTGCCTACAAACCCTGGCCTTGCACTGCCTTGTGGTGCCATTTACCCCATGCACTGACCTTGCACCCACACTGCCTTCCCCAGTCATCCCTGAATGCACTTATTCAATCATCCAACCATCTGTCCATGCACTCACTCATATTTCCGCGCAAACAGCCATTTACCTATTCCGTTTTCACACTCACTTACCCAGCTTATGCCACAACTACGCACATAAACTCGCGAATGTGGAAGCACTTTTCTTTTCTTTTTTGCTCGTCTTGTCAATGTTTGCCTGTTTGGACACGTGCTGCCCATGCAGAAAATGCAAACTCCGGGATTCCGAGCCAGTGTTTCTACTGGACCCCCAAGGCCATTTGCCCTCTCAGCAGCATTCAATATTCCGTTCTTGGAGGAGCAATCGTATTCAGGCTACCGTCTGCTGTCACAATAACGAAAGCGCGCGCGTTCAGCGCGTGAGCGGCTTGGCTCTGACCGCTCTGGCAGCCAAAGGCCTGGAAACCACAGCCTTATTAGCCGAGAGCCGAACCTCTGAGGAGAAACGACATTACAAACCGAGAGACCTACCCATGATGATGGACAGCAGCGCGAATGAGATTTGTGGCGGGAGAACCAGAGAGCGCCGGCTCAGGGGTAATCCAGCACCTGCCACGTTCACATATCCACGTCCCGGTAATGGATGGGGGGGGGGAAGGAGGGGGGCACGAATGAGGGACAGTGTGTCAGAGAGAGAGAAAGGGAGTCAGCCAGAAGAGGCCTGCTACACTTCACCCCGAAAACGTAACAGTTTACCCAAAGCCAGTCATATGACATTAAGACAAGTGTTGTGAACCAATCATAGTTTGTTAGAAAACATGTCATACATAAAGAAGGCGTGCCCGGCATTGCTCCACAAAGGACGGATACGTGACAGACAGTAGGAAGACCACTTACCTTCAAGCCCTGAAACCACAACATTTCAGAACTAGAAAATACGGTGAAAAAATCTTTGTATAAAAGATTGTTTGTGAGGTGTTTGAAGTCTGACTGGAATTTGAATGTTGAAAGAAGAAAATTGAGGGGATTCTTTGATGCAATAGCCGTTACACGTATGTATTTCAGGCATCTTATGTAATTAGAAGTAGAGACCTAATAATTATTCATTCCGAGTTCCCAGTTGTTAGTGAAAGGCTTATTTAAATTGTTAATTTTTCATGCTTTTTCCAAAGAGGTTGCAATCTGGCTACGCCCCAGGAATGCAAAAATACTGCCCCTTCGACCAGGAACATATATCTCACTTGTTATAAACTTCTGCTGGTCAATGGTCGGTGTGCAGGAGTAGTGGAGAATTCTAGGTAACACACGTCATCATCTAAATCACACGTTAATTAAAATTAGTCTCAAATTGAGGCTCTGCCCCCCTTCATCCTCTCCTGTCCGCTCCGTTTTTCACCCGTTTTCACCCTTTAGCTTCTTCACCCTTCTTCTCACTTTTCTCTGCTTCTGCTCCGCTTTCACCCTTTATTCCTTTTCCCTTTTTACCCCCAATTCCCTCACTTTTTCACTTTTCCCCCCTTTTCCTCACTTTTGCCTCCTTTTTCTCGCTTTCCCCGCTGCTGCTGCCCCCGCAGCCCCTCCCCCCCAGCGCGACCAGCACGAACCAGTTACCTTTCCCGCTTCCGCCTCCCAGCTGTCTAGCCCTCCCCGACCAAATCTTAACAGCGGCCACTGCGGGGACAGGTGAGCAAGACCACTGACTCTTTTTCAGTGAAATTGCTCTCCCACCCTCATGGCTTCACCATTAAGTGAGACCTCTCCTGAGCCCCTGCACTCCTGTAGTGTTGGTGTTCGAGGCCCTCCTCCACCCGCTGGTTATACCTGCGCCTCATCCCTGGTGGCCCAGTGGACCTCTGACTCTTTCACTTGCTGTGCTGTCTGCCCCCTTCATCCTCTCCTGTCCGCTCCATTTTTCACCCATTTCCACCCGTTAGCCTCTTCACCCTTCACTCGTTTTTAACTTTTCTCTGCTTCTGCCCCTTCATCCTCTGTCTGTCTGCCCCCTTCATTCTCTCCTGTCTGCTCTGTTTTTCACCCTTTTTCACCCTTTAGCCTTTTCACCCTTCACTCGTTTTTCACTTTTCTCTGCTTCTGCCCCCTTCATCCTCTGTCTGTCTGCCCTCTTCATCCTCTCCTGTCCGCTCGGTTTTTCACACGTTTTCACCCTTTAGCTTCTTCACCCTTCACTCGTTTTTCTCACTTTTCTCTGCTTCTGCTCCACTTTCACCCTTTATTCCTTTTCCCTATTTACCCCCTTTCCCTCACTTTTTTGCCTCCCTTTTCTACTCCCTTTCCCTCACTTTTGCCTCCTTTTTCCCGCTTTCCCCGCTGCTGCTGCCCCCGCTACCCCCCCAGTGCGACCAGCACAAACCAGTTCCCCTCCCCGCCTCCCAGCTGTCTACCCCTCCCGAACCCCTACTTAATGGCAGCTGCTACGGGGATAGGCGAGCAAGACCACTGACTCTTTTTCAGTGAAATTGCTCTCCCACCCTTACGGCTCCACTATTAAGTGAGGTCGCTCCTAAGCCCCTGCACTCCTGTAGTGTTGGTGTTCGAGGCCCTCCTCCACCCGCTGGTTATACCTGCGCCTCATCCCTGGTGGCCCAGTGGACCTCTGACTCCTTCACTTGCTGTGCTGTCTGCCCCCTTCATCCTCTCCTGTCCACTCTGTTTTTCAACCGTTTCCACCCGTTAGCCTCTTTACCCTTCACTCGTTTTTCACTTTTCTCTGCTTTTGCCCCTTCATCCTCTGTCTGTCTGCCCCCTTTAACCTCTCCTGTCCCCTCTGTTTTTCACCCTTTTTCACCCTTTAGCCTTTTCGCCCTTCACTCGTTTTTCACTTTTCTCTGCTTCTGCCCCTTCATCCTCTGTCTGTCTGCCCCCTTCATCCTCTCCTGTCTGCTCTGTTTTTCACCCTTTTTCACCCTTTAGCCTTTTCACCCTTCACTCGTTTTTCACTTTTCTCTGCTTCTGCCCCCTTCATCCTCTGTCTGTCTGCCCCCTTCATCCTCTCCTGTCCGCTCCGTTTTTCACAGTTTTTCACCCTTTAGCCTCTTCACCCTTCACTCCTTTTTCTCACTTTTCTCTGCTTCTGCTCCGCTTTCACTCTTTATTCCTTTTCCCTTTTTACCCCCTTTCCCTCACTTTTTCGCCTCCCTTTTCCTTTTTTTACCCCCTTTTCCTCACTTTTGCCTCCTTTTTCCCACTTTCCCAGCCGCTGCTACCCCTGCGGCCCAGGCCCCCCAGCGTGACCAGCACGAGCCAGTACCCCTCCCGTCTCCCGCCTCCCAGCTGTCTAGCCCTCCCCAACCCCTACTTAATGGCGGCCGCTGCGGGGACAGGCGAGCATGACCACTGACTCTTTGTCAGTGAAATTGCTCTCCCACCCTTGCGGCTCTACCATTAAGTTAGGCCTTTCCTGATCCCCTGCACTCCTGTAGTGTTGGTGTTCGAGGCCCTTCTCCACCCGCAGGTTAAACCTGCGCCTCACCCCTGATGGTCCAGTGGACCTCTGACTACTTCTCTCACTCTGCTGTCTGCCCCCTTCATCCTCTCCTGTCCACTCCGTTTTTCACCTGTTTTCACCCTTTAGCTTCTTCACCCTTCACTCGTTTTTCTCACTTTTCTCTGCTTCTGCTCCGCTTTCACCCTTTATTCCTTTTCCCTATTTACCCCCTTTCCCTCACTTTTTTGCCTCCTTTTTCTACTCCCTTTCCCTCACTTTTGCCTCCTTTTTCCTGCTTTCCCTGATGCTGCTGCCCCCGCTGCCCCCCCAGTGCGACCAGCACAAACCAGTTCCCCTCCCCGCCTCCCAGCTGTCTACCCCTCCCGAACCCCTACTTAATGGCAGCTGCTACGGGGATAGGCGAGCAAGACCACTGACTCTTTTTCAGTGAAATTGCTCTCCCACCCTTACGGCTCCACCATTAAGTGAGGTCTCTCCTAAGCCCCTGCACTCCTGTAGTGTTGGTGTTCGAGGCCCTCCTCCACCCGCTGGTTATACCTGCGCCTCATCCCTGGTGGCCCAGTGGACCTCTGACTCCTTCACTTGCTGTGCTGTCTGCCCCCTTCATCCTCTCCTGTCCACTCTGTTTTTCACCCGTTTCCACCCGTTAGCCTCTTTACCCTTCACTCGTTTTTCACTTTTGTCTGCTTTTGCCCCTTCATCCTCTGTCTGTCTGCCCCCTCTGTTTTTCACCCTTTTTCACCCGTTAGCCTTTTCACCCTTCACTCGTTTTTAACTTTTCTCTGATTCTGCCCCTTCATCCTCTGTCTGTCTGCCCCCTTCATCCTCTCCTGTCTGCTCTGTTTTTCACCCTTTTTCACCCTTTAGCCTTTTCACCCTTCACTCATTTTTCACTTTTCTCTGCTTCTGCCCCCTTCATCCTCTGTCTGTCTGCCCCCTTCATCCTCTCCTGTCCGCTCGGTTTTTCACCCGTTTTCACCCTTTAGATTCTTCACCCTTCACTCGTTTTTCTCACTTTTCTCTACTTCTGCTCTGCTTTCACCCTTTATTCCTTTCCCTTTTTTACCCCCTTTTCCTCACTTTTGCCTCCTTTTTCCCGCTCTCCCCGCCGCTGTTGCCTCCGCGGCCCCTCCCACCCAGGGCGACCAGCACAAACCAGTTCCCCACCCCGCTCCCACCTCCCAGCTGTCCAGCCCCCCCCCCGAACCCTACTTAATGGCAGCCGCTGCGTGGACAGGAAAGCAAGACCACTGACTCTTTATCAGTGAAATTGCTGTCCCACCCTCGCGGCTCCACCATTAAGTGAGGCCTCTCCTGAGCCCCTGTACTCCTGTAGTGTTGGTGTTCGAGGCGTTCCTCCACCCGCAGGTTATACCTGCGCATCATCCCTGGTGGTCCAGTGGACCTCTGACTCCTTTCGCTCCGCTGTCCGCCCCCTTCATCTTCTCCTGTCCACTCCGGTTTTCACATATTTTCACCCTTAGCCTCTTCACCCTTCACTAATTTTTCACTTTTCTCTGCTTCTGTCCCTTCATCCTCTGTCTGTCTGCCCCATCATCCTCTTTTGTCCGCTCCGTTTTTCACCCGTTTTCACACTTTAGGTTCTTCACCCTTCACTCGTTTTTCTCACTTTTCTCTGCTTCTGCTCCAGTTTCAGCCTTTATTCCTTTTCCCTTTTTACCCCCTTTCCCTCACTTTTTCGCCTCCATTTTCCTTTTTTTACCCCCTTTTCCCCACTTTTGCCTCCTTTTTCCCGCTTTCCCTGCCGCTGCTGCCCCCGCGGCCCCTTCCAACTCAGCGTGACCAGCACAAACCAGTGCCCATCCCCACTTCCGCCTCCCAGCTGTCTAGCCCTCCCCAAACCCTACTTAATGGCGGCCGCTGCGGGGATAGGCGAGCAAGACCACTGACTCTTTGTCAGTGAAATTGCTCTCCCACCCTCGCGGCTCCACAATTAAGTGAGGCCTCTCCTGAGTCCCTGCACTTCTGTAGTGTTGGTGTTCGAGGCCCTCCTCCATCCGCAGGTTATACCTGCGCCTCATCCCTGGTGGCCCAGTGGACCTCTGACTCCTTCTCTCGCTCTGCTGTCTGCCCCCTTCATCCTCTCCTGTCTGCTATGTTTTTCACCCATTTCCACCCTTTAGCCTCTCCACCCTACACTTGTTTTTCACTTTTCTCTGCTTCTGCCCCTTCATCCTCTGTCTGTCTGCCCCTTCATCCTCTCCTGTCCACTCCGTTTTTCACAGTTTTTCACCCTTTAGCCTCGTCACCCTTCACTCGTTTTTCACTTTTCTCTTCTTCTGCCCCCTTCATCCTCTGTCTGTCTGCCCCTTCGTCCTCTCCTGTCTGCTCCGTTTTTCACCCGTTTTCACCTTTTAGCTTCTTCACCCTTCACTCCCTTTTCTCACTTTTCTCTGCTTCTGCTCCGCTTTCACTCTTTAATCCTTTTCCCTTTTTACCCCCTTTCCCTCACTTTTTCTCCTCCCTTTTCCTTTTTTTACCCCCTTTTCCTCACTTTTGCCTCCTTTTTCCCACTTTCCCAGCCGCTGCTGCCCCTGCGGCCCAGGCCCCCCAGCGTGACCAGCACGAGCCAATACCCCTCCTGTCTCCCGCCTCCCAGCTGTCTAGCCCTCCCCAACCCCTACTTAATGGCGGCCGCTGCGGGGACAGGCGAGCATGACCACTGACTCTTTGTCAGTGAAATTGCTCTCCCACCCTTGCGGCTCTACCATTAAGTTAGGCCTTTCCTGATCCCCTGCACTCCTGTAGTGTTGGTGTTCGAGGCCCTCCTCCACCCGCAGGTTACACCTGCGCCTCACCCCTGATGGTCCAGTGGACCTCTGACTACTTCTCTCTCTCTGCTGGCTGCCCCCTTCATCCTCCCCTGTCCACTCCGTTTTTCACCTGTTTTCACCCTTTAGCTTCTTCACCCTTCACTCCTTTTTCTCACTTTTCTCTGCTTCTGCTCCGCTTTCACCCTTTATTCCTTTTCCCTATTTACCCCCTTTCCCTCACTTTTTTGCCTCCTTTTTCTACTACCTTTCCCTCACTCTTGCCTCCTTTTTCCCGCTTTCCCCGCTGCTTCTGCCCCCGCTGCCCCCCCAGTGCGACCAGCACAAACCAGTTCCCCTCCCCGCCTCCCAGCTGTCTACCCCTCCCGAACCCCTACTTAATGGCAGCTGCTACGGGGATAGGCGAGCAAGACCACTGACTCTTTTTCAGTGAAATTGCTCTCCCACCCTTGCGGCTCCACCATTAAGTGAGGTCTCTCCTAAGCCCCTGCACTCCTGTAGTGTTGGTGTTCGAGGCCCTCCTCCACCCGCTGGTTATACCTGCGCCTCATCCCTGGTGGCCCAGTGGACCTCTGACTCCTTCACTTGCTGTTCTGTCTGCCCCTTCATCCTTTCCTTTCCACTCTGTTTTTCACCCGTTTCCACCCGTTAGCCTCTTTACCCTTCACTCGTTTTTCACTTTTCTCTGCTTTTGCCCCTTCATCCTCTGTCTGTCTGCCCCCTTCATCCTCTCCTGTCCCCTCTGTTTTTCACCCTTTTTCACCCTTTAGCCTTTTCACCCTTCACTCGTTTTTAACTTTTCTCTGCTTCTGCCCCTTCATCCTCTGTCTGTCTGCCCCCTTCATCCTCTCCTGTCTGCTCTGTTTTTCACCCTTTTTCACCCTTTAGCCTTTTACACCCTTCACTCGTTTTTCACTTTTCTCTGCTTCTGCCCCCTTCATCCTCTGTCTGTCTGTCCCCTTCATCCTCTCCTGTCCGCTCGGTTTTTCACCCGTTTTCACCCTTTAGATTCTTCACCCTTCACTCGTTTTTCTTACTTTTCTCTACTTCTGCTCTGTTTTCACCCTTTATTCCTTTCCCTTTTTTACCCCCTTTTCCTCACTTTTGCCTCCTTTATCCCGCTCTCCCCGCCGCTGTTGCCTCCGCGACCCCTCCCACCCAGGGCGACCAGCACAAACCAGTTCCCCACCCCGCTCCCGCCTCCCAGCTGTCCAGCCCTCCCTGAACCCTACTTAATGGCAGCCGCTGCGTGGACAGGAAAGCAAGACCACTGACTCTTTATCAGTGAAATTGCTGTCCCACCCTCGCAGCTCCACCATTAAGTGAGGCCTCTCCTGAGCCCCTGTACTCCTGTAGTGTTGGTGTTCGAGGCGTTCCTCCACCCGCAGGTTATACCTGCGCATCATCCCTGGTGGTCCAGTGGACCTCTGACTCCTTCTTTCGCTCCGCTGTCCGCCCCCTTCATCTTCTCCTGTCCACTCCTGTTTTCACCCATTTTCACCCTTAGCCTCTTCACCCTTCACTGATTTTTCACTTTTCTCTGCTTCTGTCCCTTCATCCTCTGTCTGTCTGCCCCGTCATCCTCTTTTGTCCGCTCTGTTTTTCACCTGTTTTCACACTTTAGGTTCTTCACCCTTCACTCGTTCTTCTCACTTTTCTCTGCTTCTGCTCCAGTTTCACCCTTTATTCCTTTTCCCTTTTTACCCCCTTTCCCTCACTTTTTCGCCTCCTTTTTCCTTTTTTTACCCCCTTTTCCTCACTTTTGCCTCCTTTTTCCTGCTTTCCCTGCCGCTGCTGCCCCCGCGGCCCCTTCCCACCCAGCGTGACCAGAACAAACCAGTGCCCATCCCCACTTCCGCCTCCCAACTGTCTAGCCCTCCCCAAACCCTACTTAATGGCGGCCGCTGCGGGGATAGGCGAGCAAGACCCCTGACTCTTTGTTAGTGAAATTGCTCTCCCACCCTCGCGGCTCCACAATTAAGTGAGGCCTCTCCTGAGTCCTTGCACTTCTGTAGTGTTGGTGTTCGAGGCCCTCCTCCACCCGCAGGTTATACATGCGCCTCATCCCTGGTGGCCCAGTGGACCTCTGACTCCTTCTCTCGCTCTGCTGTCTGCCCCCTTCATCCTCTCCTGTCTGCTATGTTTTTCACCCATTTCCACCCTTTAGCCTCTCCACCCTACACTTGTTTTTCACTTTTCCCTGCTTCTGCCCCTTCATCCTCTGTCTGTCTGCCCCTTCGTCCTCTCCTGTCTGCTCCGTTTTTCACCCGTTTCCACCTTTTAGCTTCTTCACCCTTCACTTCTTTTTCTCACTTTTCTCTGCTTCTGCTCCGCTTTCACTCCTTATTCCTTTTCTCTTTTTACCCCCTTTCCCTCACTTTTTTGCGTCCTTTTTCCCTTTTTTACCCCCCTTTTCCTCACTTTTGCCCCCTTTTTCCCACTTTCCCCGCCACTGCTACCCCTGTGGCCCCTCCCCACCCAGCACGACCAGCACAAACCAGTTCCCCTGCCTGCTCCTGCCTCCCAGCTGTCCAGCCCTCCCCAACCCCTACTTAATGGCAGCCACTGAGGGGACAGGCAAGCAAGACCACTGACTCTTTGTCAGTGAAATTGCTGTCCCACCCTCGCCGCTCCACCATTAAGTGAGACCTCTCCTGAGTCCCTGCACTCCTGTAGTGTTGGTGTTCGACGCCCTCCTCCACCCGCAGGTTATACCTGCGCCTCATCCCTGGTGGTCCAGTGAGCCTCTGATTCCTTCTCGCGCTCCGCTGTCTGCCCCCTTCATCCTCTCCTGTCCACTCCATTTTCACCTGTTTTCACCCTTTAGCCTCTTCACCCTTCACTCGTTTTTCACTTTTCTCTGCTTCTGCCCCTTCATCCTCTGTCTGTCTGCCCCCTTCATTCTCTCCTGTCTGCTCCGTTGTCACCCGTTTTTTCCCTTTAGCTTCTTCACCCTTTTTCTCACTTTTCTCTGCTTCTGCTCCGCTTTCACCCTTTATTCCTTTTCCCTTTTTACCCCATTTCCCTCACTTTTTCACCTCCTTTTTCCTTTTTTACCCCCTTTTCCTCATTTTTGCCTCCTTTTTCCCGCTTTTGCCGCCGCTGCTGCCCCCGCGGCCCCTCCCCCCACTGCGACCAGCATGAACCAGTTGCCCTCCGCGCTCCCGCCTCCCAGCTGTCCGGCCCTCCCCGACCCCTACTTAATGGCAGCCGCTGCGGGGACATGCAAGCAAGACCACTGACTCTTTGTCAGTGAAATTGCTCTCCCACCCTCGCGACTCCACCATTAAGTGAGGCCTCTCCTGAGCGCCTGCACTCCTTTAGTATTGGTGTTCAAAGCCCTCCTCCACCCGCAGGTTATAGCTGCACCTCATCCCTGGTGGTCCAGTGGACCTCTGACTCCTTCTCTCACTCCGCTGTCTGCCTCCTTCATTCTCTCCTGTCCGCTCAGTTTTTCACCCTTTAGCCTCTTCAGCCTTCACTAGTTTTTCACTTTTCTCTGCTTCTGCCCCCTTCATCCTCTATCTGTCCCTTCATCCTCTCCTGTCCGCTCTGTTTTTCACCCGTTTTCACCCTTTAGCTTCTTCACCCTTCACTTGTTTTTCTCACTTTTCTCTGCCTCTGCTCCGCTTTCACCTTTTATTCCTTTTCCCTTTTTACCCCCTTTCCCTCACCTTTTTGCCTCCTTTTCCCCTTTTTTACCCCCTTTTCCACACTTTTGCCTCCTTTTTCCCACTTTCCCCGCCGCTTCTGCCCCCGCGGCCCCTACCACCAGCGCGACTAGCACGACCAGCAGTTCCCCTCCCCGCTCCTGCCTCCCAGCTGTCCAGCCCTCCCCCATCCCTACCCCTACTTAATGGTGACCGCCGCACAGCGGACGCACTCAGCGGGTGCGCCGCTGGCTCGCTGAAGGCGTGCCAAAGGCAAGCCGGTCTGCGCCCATCCGTGACCAGCGCCAGGAACCCTGGATCTCCGAACTGCCAACGATACTACCCAGCGGCACTCCTCGCACTCAACCCAGGACGCAACAACAATTGCAAGCTAGCATGACCATCCGACACCCATAGACCCTTCATCTGTCAGCGCTGCCGCCACTCTTGCAATATCGCCAAAACCACGGATCCAGCGCAACCCGGCCGCAAGAACACAACCGAACCAAGGACCCTGTAATGCATCCTCCTCAATGTCCGATCCCTCCACAAATGCCACCGAAATCTGGGATCTCCTCGACACCACCACCTCGGACATCACATTCTTCACCGAAACCTGGACCGACGCCACCTCAGGACCGGACATCGCCATCGCCATTCCCCAAGGATACAAAATCCCCCAAAAGGACCGCTCCAGCCGCCCCGGAGGAGGAATTGCCATCGTCCACAAATCCACCCTCCGGCTGAGCACTCTCCCCGACGAGTCCACAGACCTGATGGAACACCTACACTTCAAGATACAGGCCAGCCCAACCACCACCCTCCGAGGAACTCTTGTCTACCACCCCCCCCGGACCCCTTGGACCCTTCACCAACTCCATCACGGACATCATCTCCCTGCAAGCTATTGCATCCACCAACTACACCTTACTGGTAGACCTCAAATTCCACCTCGACAACCAGCTAGACCCCAACACCACATCCCTCCTGGACAACCTCCACAACATCGGACTCTGCCAGATCTTGACCGAACCCACACACTCAGCAGGACACACCCTCGACTCCCTCTTCACAACAGGAAACTCCATCACCTTCAGCCACACCATCGAACTCCCATGGACTGACCGTCGATGCGTCCACTTCACCTTCAGAACACCCACCATCCACAGACACCAGCACCTGCTTCCACAAAGAAACTGGACCAAAATCACCCACGACCAGCTCACCACCTCACTCGCCAACTCCACCCCAACCATCGCGGAAAACGACGACTCCAAAACCGCAGCCCGAACCCTGGACAGATGGATCTCCGTCAGCGCCAACACACAGAAAAACAACAACACCCATTCCAAGAAAGCCAGATGGTTTACCACCGAACTTCGAGAGTCCAGACGCACTTGCCGCCGCCTCAAAAAGGCCTGGAGGAACACCAAATCCACAGAAGCCCACAACAACTTCAGAGCCGCCACCAACACCCACCACCAACTCATCAGAAAAACGAGGAAAAAAGCAATTGAAGACAGAATCTCCACACACTCGCACAACAGCAAAGAACTCTTCAACATCATTAAGGAGTTCGCTGAACCCGACAGCAAGTCTACTGACATCCCTCCCTCACAAGACCTCTGCAACTAACTCAGCACCTTTTTCCACCACAAAATCAAGAGCATCTATAACAACTTTGATGAAGACAACCATCACACTGAACCCTCACCAACCACCCCGACACCCTGAAGCCAGCGATTGACAACTGGACAGCCCTCTCCACCGAAGACACACTGAAGACGATGGAGTCAATCCACTCCGGGGCCCCCACAGACCCCTGCCCCCACTACATCTTCAACAGAGCTACCAACACCATCTCACCCATGCTGCGCCAAACCATCAACAACTCCCTGGCGACCGCCTCATTCCCCGACGACTGGAAACACGCCGTGGTCAACCCCTTCCTGAAGAAACCCTCGGCGGACCCCACCAACCTCAAAAACTACAGACCCATCTCCCTGCTCCTGGTCCCAGTGAAAGTCATCGAGAAAGCCATCGACAGCTAACTCGTCACATTTATCGAAGAGCACAACATCCTCGACTCTTCCCAAGCCGGCTTCAGAAAAAACCACAGTACGGAAACCGCCCTCCTCGCTGCTACAGAAAACATCCGCACCCTACTGGACAAAGGAGAAACAGTAGCCCTCATCCTCCTCAACCTTTCAGCAGCGTTCGACACAGTCTCTCACCGCACCCTAATACACAGATTCCCCGACGCAGGGATCCAGGACAAGGCCCTCGACTGGATCCGCTCCTTCCTCTCTGGCAGAACGAAGCGGGTCAGACTCCCCTCTTTCCTTTTGGACCATACACCAACCACCTGCAGAGTCCCCCACGAGTCCTCCCTCAGCCCTACGCTCTTCAATGTCTACATGGCTCCGCTCGTCCCCATCGTCAGAACCTACGGACTCAACATTGTGTCATACGCAGACGACACCCAACTTATCCTCTCCCTATCCAACGAACCCAGCACCGCCAGACACAACTTTCGAGACGGCATGGAAGCTGTCGCCAAATGGATGAAAAACAGCTGCCTACAACTAAACATCAACAAATCAGAAGTACTCATGATGGGCCCAAACCCTGATGCCAGGAACACCACCTGGTGGCACCCCGGCCTCGGAAGCTCGCCCACCCCACCGGATCAGGCACACAACCTGGGAATCATCCTGGACTCCGAGCTCAAAATGGACCGCCAGATCAACTCCGTCTCGTCCTCCTGCTTCCACACCCTCCACCTCCTACGTAAGACCTTCAAATGGATCCGCCCCGAACACAGAAAGACCATCACTCACGCTCTAGTCACCAGCAGACTCGACTACGGCAACAAACTCTACGAAGGAATAAACAAAAACCTCACACCAAGCTACAGAACATCCAGAACGCCACCGCAAGACTGGTCCTCAACCTGCCAAGACACTGCCACATCTCCCAGCACTTGCGCACACTCCACTGGCTTACCATCGAGGCTAGAGTTACCTTCAAGATGCTCACCCACGCACAGGTCCTCCACTACACCGGACCAGCATACCTGAACAGCCGACTCAAATTCCACGCACCCCAAAGGACCCTACTATCAGCCCAGCTCTCCTACACCATGGTCCCCTGCACCAGAAAGACCAGATTGGGAGGCCGCTCCTTCTCCTTCCTCGCGGCCAGAGCCTGGAACATTCTTCCGCTCCATCTCAGACAGGCAACATCGCTCCCCATCTTCGCAAGAAACCTCAAAACCTGGCTCTTCGACAGACCCCCTCCTTGATGGACTGGAACCTGCACCCTCCCTCCACCCCCAGCGCCTTGAGACCCTCACGGGTCAGTAGTCATGCTCTACAAATGCCTGAATGATTGATTGATTGATTGGAGTAATTTGTGATACAGACCTGCTTTGGTATGCATGGGCGAAATGAGCAGCACCCGCCAATCATGGGAGGAGGAAAGAGAATGCCAGAAAAATATGATCAGCTCATGTTTAGATGCAATAACAAAACTCAGAGAGGTGCCCAAATACTGGCCAGGTAACATGCTTTGTGACGCACAGGGTTTTAGGTTATTTTTCAAAGCTCAGTAGCCCTGGGGAAGGCTCAATCATGTCAGATGTGCAGAAACTGCAAACAGAGAAAAGAGTTGGCTGCAGTGGCTGTATGATGTACTTTTACGTTAGGGAAACTAGATTCTCAGGGGGGTCACTAGCATATACACAAATGATGGCGCTGGTTTTCATATCTACTTTGACTAAAATAATTGTGCGCCTCATAGCATTTGTGTAACAGTCATTTGCTTTATTCAATTGCAGCTATCTATTGATAGCGAACAGCATGTTTTGTGAGCTGCTGAAAAATGCAATGATCTTATGGTCAAGACTTTGAATTTAATCAAGGTAGACTCAGCCGTTCATCCTTTCGAAGTTGTTAAATTGATTACCATAATTAGGTAACACTAACCTCTATTATTTGAATCGAAAAAATGCTGAATGAATAGCAATTTGCCAGAAACGACCACGTTCTTGCCTGACACAGAGGCAAGCTGTGCCAATTATGTGCGAAAATCACTCTTGTTGCTACAATATGCTATTATAGACAGTTTGCCTTGACTGCTGGTCCGACCACTAAAATAAAAGTTTTCTGCAAAAAAATGCGAAAGGGTCTGAACTAATGGCAAATTACACAATATACATCTTCATGGTGTAATTTTGTCTCTGCGTATTAACTATAATTCTACCTTGTTGGTAATATTGCACAAGCACTGCTGATAATGGTATGTCTCCTGAGTGGAAAATTGGTAATGTATACTTGAAGTCACCCGTGGCACCTTTCTGTCCATCAGACAGCAGCTTCTCTGTCTTCCATTAGCAGAGGTAGGAGGAGGGGTTTAAGTAAAAGGTGGTACCAAGGTTTTTTAACTGCGAACACACTCAGTCCGTTTTATATCATTAAAGTTGTGCTATCATCAAAAAGAAAAATGACTTGTGCTGCAATGCATTACAGTGGAGACGAGAGTGCTTATTAATCAAGTTGGAGTAGTGTTGCAAACAAGCTGTCACGATATGAGTGCAAATTTAATGAATTTATGATAAGATTTATATCATGCACAGCTAATCCTATGAGTGTCCCAGGGCTAACGTCAAGGAACTAACAGACATGTTTTAAGAAGCTTACAGAGCTGAAGTTCCTTGAGTAGGAGGTGGCTCCAAGCTTGCATTGTCAGAAAGGAAAAGGGAGCTTCCCCTTTCCTGATCCATTTAATTTTACGAATGACTGCAAGCAGAACATCTGATGAACGTAGTGCATGAGAGGGACCAGAGCCATGAATGGCACAATGAGCAGGCACCAAACTCTTTTACAAGACCATTTTCTTCGGTGGCAACCAATGCAGGACATTACTCAGGCAAAGTCTCATTATTAGTAAGTGAAAAATGCAGAGAGGGCATATTAATTCACAAATTGTAAGACGTTGGGTTAGTGATGGGGGGCACATCTCAAGCAGCAACCACAACTCTTCTAAGGGTGAAGTCACAAGCAAACCCTAAAGTGACCTATGGTCAACCCTTGGGTAGATTGGCACATGGCAGTCAGGCTTAACTCAGATGCAAAGTATTTATGCAACACCCCAAACAGTAACACTGTGAAAACACACCACAAAAGGATTTCACAATGGGGTAGAAAAATAGAGTAATTTCTAATAAATAAAACAAGCTCTAAATGACAAAAATCCAATCTGCAGAACCGGAGATATGTATGTTTAAAAATTTCAATAAAAATAGAACCAAAAAGCACAAAATGCTAACTGTGGATATCTGGTTGCTCCGGACTGGGACAAAGTCAGAAGTTCAGGCCAACCACGATGGAGCATGGGCCTGCTACAGGGATCCAGGTAGGTCTGCTGAGAAATTACATCAAATCCTGGTTTGAGGAGTGTTACGAGTGTCCTTGCTGAGGATGCGTTGCACAGCAGAGGCGATGTGTCTGTTCAGAGGTGATGTGGAGATGTAATGAGATGTCCTGCATCAACTCCTAGAACCCTGTCGCTGAGGGCTGGTTATGTGAGGTCAACATTACCCTTTCTACACTATACCACTACCCATTCCTAGACCATAAAAATACCCTTATATCCCAATACCCCTACCCACTCCTAAAACCTAAAATTACCCTTACCACCCTATACTCCTACCCACCCCTAAACCCCAACATTACCCTTGCCATCCTATAGTCCTACAAACCACCAAACCCTAATAATACCCTCACTACCCTATACACCTACCCACCCTTAATATCATTGAATACCCTTACCACCCTATACCCCTATCCATTCCTAACCCTAAGATTACCCTGACCACTATATACCGCTACCCACCCCTAAACCCTAAAAGTACCCTTAGCACCATCTGGTCCTACCTACCCCTAATGCCATAAAATACCCTTATCACCTACACCCCTACCCACTCCAAAAACCTGATAAATACCCTTACCACTCTATAAACCTACCCAACACTGAACATTAAAAATACCCTTACCACCTTATACCCCTACCCACCTCTAAACACTGAAATTACCCTTACCACCTTACCACCACCCATTCCTAAACCTTAAATTATCTATCCATCCAGATATATAGATATATATCACTAAGGTTTTGTGCCTGATAACTAAAAACATGGCTGAACAGATTTTCGGGGAATGCCAAAAAAGATCCTTTCTACACCATAATGTATATTCCTGGCAAATTTCATGTAAATCCGTTCAGTCGTTTTTCAGCTACATCTGTCTAAACAATCTGTTGAAAATGCATTGTTGGTAAAACCCATTTTGGGACCCTCCTTGTTTCTCTGCACTCCTTTGAAGAATCTCCGCAAAATTTTGCATTGTACGCAAATGTAGAAAAAAAGAATAGGTCTTTAAAGTTTTGTGGAAATTCATCATATGGCGGCAGAGGTATTACTTGTGTATATATATATGGGACGAGAGAGGGATTTATTCCTCTCTTTTGCATTTCATGAATACTTCCGTGGCACAAGACACTGCAGCAATACAAATCAAGAGTGTTGTTCTTTTGAAAATATATGAATCATAATGCACGTGGCAACCTTATATTACAAAGATTTTTCATCTAAAAACCGAAATGCTATTTAGCAACATACAAATACTTTTAGATGGATTCTGGGAAATGTATGCCACTGAAGTCATGTGCTGGGTGGACTTAAAAGCAAAGTGACTAATTGAGCAACTACTCACCTGTGACCAAGGCCACAAGCCGAAACGCGTCAGAAAATGAACTATCTGGCTGCAGTCTCTCTGAAATTAAATAAAGGAAAGGTTGCTTCATGAAAGGGTGGCTCAGCATTTTTGTTTTTGAAATGTACCAGGATACTTGTGCCTGCCAGCCTGAGCTGCCCTGCAGGGTCAGGGGCTCCCACTAGGAAGACTTGCTGTTTGCATTAATGGGGAGCATGACCTGCTTGCCTCTGAAAATGTCAAAAGGATTTTCCTTGAAATTACAAGTTGGAGGGGAAAAAGGGATGAGAGAGGGATTTATTCCTCTCTTTTGTATTTCATGAATCCTTCCGTGGCACAAGACACTGCAGCAATACAAATCAAGATTGTTGTTCTTTTGAAAATATGTGAATCATAATGCACGTGGCAACCTTATATTACAAAAATTTTCATCTAAAAAATGAAATGATTTTTAGCAACATACAAATACTTTATAGATGGATTCTGGGAAATATATGCCATTGAGTCACGTGCTGGATGGACTTAAAAGCAAAGTGACTAAATGAGCAACTACTCACCTGGCCACAAGCCGAAACGCATCAGGAAATGAACTATCTGGCTGCAGTCATTCTGAAATTAAATAAACGAAAGGTTGCTTCATGAAAGTGTGGCTCGGCATTTTTGTTTATATATATATATTCACTGAAAAAAACATAGGTTTCAGACATGTTATAGTTAGGAAATAGCATTTAAAAAACCTTAGAAATTCAGTGAAAAAACCATAGGTTTTAAGGGTGTTATAGTTAGCTGGACATTTCACTTGTACAAAACCATTGAAATTCCTCCGTTAAACTCGCGCGCCCGCAATCCACTGCTGATGATGTCACATATTACATCATTCATGACATGGTTAGTGACATCACTGATGACATCACTGATGACATCTCAAATGACATCACTGATGACATCATCCACGTGACAACCTGAAACACTTCATCACACAGTAGTATAACCTTTAATCATTCAGTATAAAATATAGAGTACCATGTTTAAACCATTGACACACCAATACATGTTTGTAAAATCCCACTCAGTCATTTGTAGATCTAAACACACACATCTAAACACTTACCTATACATTTACTCATACATGCTGAGAAAGATCAATAGCACACTATTAAATATACTTATACACCTATATCGACATTAGACACCAGCACACATCCTATTCACTTATGCAAACATCCTACTCACTTATGGAAACAATTGATCATATTTACATCTACTCAGCTACAGACTTATACAAACAGCACTTTATTTATTCATATAGATAATAACTCATATTTAGTGTGTTATAAAATCACTATTACAAGTAAATAGATTTCCATACAGTCACTCAACTATCATACAGTATCATGTATACCTATTTACCAACTGTCACATACAATGCCTTTTATATTTCTAATTTGTTGGACATCTATCATTGAGAAATATATTTACTCATCAACACACCTATAAAGACATTCACTCACCCAAACAACTGTTTTCACATACAGTCTTAACCTCATATATCTACTTAATCAATTTATTTACACATCTTCAGACAGTTACACACCTTCCATCCAACTACACACAAATTCACTCTCTCTGACATATACTCACTTAACTAATAAAAAACTAATATAGAGTTTCACATAGCTAGTAACCAACTTATGCAGTAGTTTTCACAAGACACAGAGTGAAACTAATATTCATACAGTTAAATCACTATCCCATATATTTAGTGAGACACTTTAAATTAGTCACTTACACAGTCTATCACATTAGTACTAAATCCTCCATCCAGACACTTCTACATCCACTCAGTCTTCAATGTAGATTCCTATATACATAATACTTATTTAAATAGCGAACCAAACCACATTCACTGGATGATGTCATCAGTGATGTCATCAGTGATGTCATTTGAGATGTCATCAGTGATGTCATCAGTGATGTCACTGACCATGTCGTAAATGATGTAATATGTAACATCATAAGCAGTGGATTGGGGGTGCACGAGTTATAGTTAGCTGAACTAACTATAACGGAGGAATTTCAATGGTTTTGTACAAGTGAAATGTCCAGCTAACTATACCACCCCTAAAACCTATGTTTTTTTCAGTGAATTTCTAAGGTTTTTTAAATGCTATTTCCTAACTATAACATGTCTGAAACCTATGTTTTTTTTAGTGGATTTCAAAGGTTTTTAAAATGCTAATTCCTAACTATAACATGTCTGAAACCTATGGTTTTTTCAGTGAATATATATATATATATATGATTCTTAAATGCACACAGACTCACTGTGTGATTCTAGACAAACAACACTATCCCTCGCATTTTACAAAAATACATTTACTAGTCTACAAGATGTAAGGTGACTGCACACATTGCACAAAATTTTCTACTACACATTAGTACCAAAATGTTTCTCTCAAAATGATTCCTAAATGCACACAGACTCACTGTGTGATTCTAGACAAGCAACACTATCCCTTACATTTTACCCAAACACATTTAGTAGTCCACAAGACGTAAGATGACTGCACCCATTCCACAAAACGTTCTACTACACATTAGTATAGAGTGCTTCTCTTAGTATGATTCCTAAATGCACACAGACTCACTGTGTTATTGTAGACAAACAACAATATCCCTTGCATTTTACCAAAAAACATTTCATAGTCTAGAAGGAGTACTGCATTTTAGTGTAGAAACTTGACTCATTTTGCAAATACATAAACAATGACTGGTTTCTAATTCTACCAAAACATGAAAACAGCACAGTTATCTGTCTACAAACACATGAAAAACACAAATGCTTATCTCAGAATGCTTTCTAAATGCACACACAGTCACAATAAGATTCTAGACAAAAAAAGTACTCCCTGCACTTTAGCAGGAAAAACACATTAGTCTGATTAAAATCAAAATGGACCACATAATCCCCTCACAATTAAATAACTCACCCTTCAAATTGTTTTGTAGATTAAGAAGTATGTCAGTCACACACCAGATTTTCTTATACAGAATCTCTGCACTGTGCACCTGTCAGCAAAACCAAAGAATGGCAAAGTTTCCCTCTCATTTTGCACACATATACATGTAAACATCAAATCGCATTGCTTCCCACATTAATTCAAAAGCAAACACACATTTCTATTGGTTACAAATTTCAACCCTTTACAAATGACATAAATTTGAACCCTACCCCCAATCTACCTTCTGCCTGTTACCATAGAAACAGTTCATGGAACACTTAACTGAACACACAGGTCACAAGTTAAGCACACAATGTTGCTAATCAAAACAGCAAGTGCGCTTGACTTTTCAATATATCAGCGTATCCTATGTAATGTTCCTTTCAATCAGTTTTTGTTAACCAATAAGAATCATGCGTTTAAAAAACAGAAACTTGCACCCTAGTTTTCAGTGTAGAATGTTGTCAAACAACCAATCATTTCTTTTCTTTTTTCAAAACTGCATCTTATCCACCATTTTAGAAAAATCTTACTTTTCAAACTGCCATTTCAAAGGCATTCACAAAGACCTTGGTTTGCCAAATGTAGACATTAAATGGATTGGACAGAGAGGGTTGATGCCATTGGTAAAATCCTATTTGCATCTCCAACACCCTGACCTCATAATTGTGTACGGTGGTGGCAATGACCTAGGCACTTTGACTGGGGTAGGTCTGGAAATGCTTATCAAGGACACCTTTGCAGAATTGATGTCACTTTTCCCCCAAACTGCCTTTGTCTATTCTAACATATGCCAAAGGCAGAAATGGAACTGGTCCAATCAATTTTGTCCACAGATTGAGAAAGCTAGGAAACATGTGAATAAATCTGTTTCTGCTTTTCTCCAAGACTATAGAATGGGGTCCATTTACCACAACAATCTGCGTTTCAATATGGATGGCATCTATAGGAGAGATGGTGTACATTTTACAGATGAGGGAAACAGAGTGTTTCTCATAAACTTTAGACTCTGCGTCGGTACTTACTTGTAGGTACCAAAACTCTGTCAATAAAAACAACGGCTCTTTTTAGAGCCACCCAAGATCTAAAGACATAATCTTGATATATATCTCAAAAATATTTAATTTTTTTGCTTCGAGTCGCGCACCCAACGCGTTGGAATCGTGCATCCGACGCGTAGAAGTCGTGCACCAAACGCGCTGGAGTCGCGCACCATACAAGATAGTAGTCGTACATCCAACGCATGCACACCAGGGAACCGCGCTGAGAGCCGCGCTGGATGCGTGACTCCTAATTTTACCGTAAAAAAAAAATAGCCCCTATCACTAATTTTTATTATCCCCGGGGACCCCATCCCCCGGGGTTTATAAAATACGTTGGGGACCGTGGGGGAGCCCCAACATCCCCATAGCCCCATCCGGCTCCCCGTGTCCTTTGGGAGCCAGCATTGCTTTTCCACATGGGGAGCTGCTGACATGCAGCTCCCCATGTGGAAAAGCAATATTGTTTGGATTTTGAAAGAGAGAGCAGGTTTCCCTGCTCTCTCTTTCAAAATCCAAACGAAGTTTGCTATGGGAGGGCGGGAGACTCCCGCCCTCCCATAGCAAACAACAGTGTCTTGGGGTGGGCACCCCAGGACACTGCAGGAGCTGGCCCTGGGGGGTAGTGGTCTCTAGGGCCCTCGAGGGTTCAAGGAGGGGGGCCACGCAGCCCCCTTCCCTCAATACATAAAGCCCTGGGGGGTGGTGGTCCCCGGGGCTTGGGGGGCTGTTGAGCCCCCCACAAATTATACTGGGAGGGGCTTTTGAGCCCCTCCCAATTTATTTCGTAGCCCCGGGGGTGGCGGTCCCCGGGGGCTATTTATAAAAAAAGCAGTTTTTTTTTTACGGTAGGATCCGCGCTCCCTGCGCGCACTTTGCGGTTAAAAAAAAAAAATTGGGGGGCCCTGGGAGTCCTTCTGGGACCCCCTAAGCAAGTCTAGAGGGTCAGGGTATTTCTACCCTGCCCCCTTTATACGTTTTGCACACTTATTCCACAGATTTCATCAGCCTCGCTTCTACCGAGGCACATAATAGCTGCCAACAGTTCCTGGTTTCGAATGTTGACATCCACTTGACAGCCAATTAGCATTCAGCACGTGATCGGGAGGGTGCCCTCAGGGTTCGCTCAGGGTGCACGCATCCACTGCGCCCATAGAAATATATGTACGTTTAACTGTAATTTTCTCAGGAACTACGGAACAGATTGACACAATTTAATCAAAAGGCATGAGTCTGAACTGAGGACTACCTCTTTGCCAAATTTGGTGTAATTCCGTTCAGCAGTTCGGGCTGTAGCTGCGGCTCAAGGTCCTATGGGAAATTGCATGGGGAAAACACGTTTTGGGACCCTCCTTTTTTCTCACCCCGAAGACTTTCAGGATTGGAGCGTACTGGAGCTGGCCAAAAGGTTTGAAAATTTCGCGAAGATTCGTCAATCGGCGCCAAAGTTATTGGGAATAGAATGTTGCGGATTTCCTATGGAAAATAGGTCCTAACTATAACTACCTACTGGCGACCGCCAGTAGGTAATATATATATATATATATATATATATATATATATATTACCTACTGGCGGTCGCCAGTAGGTAGTTATAGTTAGGACCACGTTTCCATAGGAAATCCGCAACATTCTATTTTGAATAACTTTTGCGCCGGTCGACGAATCCTTGTGAATTTTTCAAAATAGGTGGGGCGCTACGCTCCGCTCCTACCCTGAAAGTCTCGGGGGGATTCGTCAAGCGGGGGCTGAGATAAAAGGGGGGTCCCAAAACGCGTTTTTCCCATGCATTTTTCCATAGGACCTTTAGACACAGCTACAGCCCGAACGGCTGAACAGAATTACTTGAAATTTGGCAGAGAGGTAGTCCTCAGGTCAAGGAAGTGCCTTTTGTAGGTTTGGTGTAAATCTGTTCAGTAGATTCTGAGAAAATAGCCTTTAAATCAATATATATATCTGAGCCAGCTTACGGTGCGCTTACGGTGCGCTTACCGTACGCGTACGGTGGCGTGCGCGAGCGCGATTCTGATTGGCCCTTAGATCTTAGTAAACATTCGAATCGGTCGAAACCAGGAAGCGGCAGCCGCCATTTTCTCTCTCGCACTCTGAGGGGGGAGCTGATAAACAAATTCCAAAAACATATAAAGGGGCTGTTTAGACAGCGCCCATGCACATAACCATGTTAGTTGAGTCTTCTAAGATCCCCCAAGGCAAAAAACGGTAATTTTTTATTTTTCAAAAATTTTGCCGATTACGCTTACCGTACGCTTACGGTACGCGTACGGTAAAAAATTTTTTTTAAAAAAAATCCACACTCTCTCCACCCCGTGTGCAAATGGTGGCCGAAGGCCACCATTTGTGCATGGCATATAAGAGCACAGCATTTCCCCAAAAAATGTCAACAGATTACCTATCACAAGGAAACGCATAATATGTCCTCCATGTGCGCACGGTGCGCGAAGCGCATCGTGCGTACATGGCCCATCTAGCGTAACGTGGGCACGCGGTGCGCTACGCGCACCGCGTGCCCACCGTGCGTGCACGGCACTAACTGCCTAAAGTGGGCGCGCGGTGCGCGAAGCGCACCGCGTGTTCACTGTGCGCGCACGGTGCGCGAAGCGCACCGTGCGCGCACGGAACGAACTGCGTTAAGTGGGTGCGCACGCCACGAATGGCGTAAAGTAACTTAGCATTTAAAAAACCGTACAAATTCACTGAAAAAACCATAAGTTTCACACACGTTATAGTTAGGAATTAGCATTTAAAAAACCTTGCAAATTCACTGAAAAAACCATAGGTTTCACACATGTTATAGTTAGCGGAAATTTTACTGATAAAAAACCAATGAAATTCCCCCGTTATAGTTAGTGCAGGAAACTATAACTCACGCGACCGCAATCTTCTGCTGATGACATATGTGTCTTTATGAAAAAAAAATATTTGTAATATATGTATAGCTAAATATTTATGGAAGAAGACATGGGCAAATAAGTGTCTAAATACAGTATTAGCATCAGCAGAGGATTGCGGTCGCGTGAGTTATAGTTTCCTGCACTAACTATAACGGGGGAATTTCATTGGTTTTTTATCAGTAAAATTTCCGCTAACTATAACATGTGTGAAACCTATGGTTTTTTCAGTGAATATATATATATATATATATATCCAAACGAATCGTTACGCCGTTTTTTTCAAGAAACGATGCAATGGCCACAAAATTTTCTCAGCGTGTATTTATTTAGATGGTTTGTGTCACTCAATATATATATATAGAGAGAGAGAGAGAGAGCGAGCTCCCAACACTCGGGTATTGCCTGCCACTGCTCCCGAACTAAGGGCGCGTCGTCATGCGGACCTCCCAAGTCCGGTCCGAAAAAATGTCAGAAATCTCTCGTACAACAAGCATGACTTTATTTGCCTGTTACTGCTGCAGCAGGCTTGTTCACCAACAAAGGAGTAAAGTTTTCAATATTATTTAAATCACCTCCTTCTTGTGTCACATGTGAACTACTCAATAAATGATACTGAAAACAGACTCATAGTTTTTCATGGACTTCATAAAAACAGCAAGACATCTGTGATTCTTTGTATTTAAAATATGTACAGTAACACTAAAATAACACATATTTACACATTAAAAATACCACAAGAAATCACTGAACTAATTCTTATCCGTCTTTTGCAGTTTTCGAGTCCATTTTAACCATAATGCGGCATGGTTCTCTATTGCGGTGTTAAACACCCCCAAATTCTGCCCAAGTGGGCATTACAGAAAGGAAATAAAATAACCTGTGGTTAAAACTTTGTCTCGCTGTAACCAATCAACGGTGCAATATAGTCGCATATTTATGGCCTTTAAACGCACAAAAAGGATAAACCTCCTGAACAATTCCAATACTGTAATCTCAAGAATCCTGCCCCAGTGGGCTCAACGTAGAACCAAAATTTATCATTGTCTTTTTTCCACAAAAAGTGCACGTGCCCAAAACATAAAAAACATCTATAAACACATTGCTCTAAAAGTTAAAAACATAGAGACTTATGGGATACTGATAATATGGCAAAGAATTACATTATAAATGAGTATGGAAATCCTCTTCCATATTGAGACCATCCAGAAATTTTGTATTCAATTCAATGATAAAACAGGATTCAAGTTGTCTCAATTTTCTTACTCGATTGCCACCTCTTGAATTCAGTGGGATGGCTGCAATTACAAAATATGTCAGTCCTTGTGCATTTCTGCCATGGTACTGGTCAAAATGTCATGCTACAGGGTACGTTTTTTCGCCATTTTTTATTGCCCTCAGGTGTTGCAACACTCTTTTATGAACAGGTAAGATTGTACTGCCCATGTACCTCAGGCCACAAGGGCACTGAAGCACATAGACAGCAAAATCTGTCTTGCAGGAGAATTGTCCCTTGATTTTCTTTTCTCTGGTTGTCAAATGAGAACTATAGACGGCAGTGTTCTTACCATGGGTGCAGGCCTTACATTTAGTACATTTTATTAAACCGTCACCCCGCTTGAGCCACATAGATGCACTAATCTTTGATTTAATAGGAGATTTCATGTTTCTTACAAGGGCTTTCTTTAGAGATTTGGCACTTCTAAAAGTTATCTGTGGTCCTCTTTGTACCAAATTGTCCAATACTGAGTCATAATTAACCAAATGCCAGTGTTTACATTGGATTTTTCTTAACTTCTCCTGTTGATTGCTATATGTAGTAATTATCCTACACTGGTTAGTTTGTGTCTTTTTCCTACTTTTGCTTGATTCTTTATTAAACAAGACATCTTCTCTCAATCTTTTCTCAGCTTTGTACATAGCTGAATTGATTATCTCAGAGGCATAGCCTCTGGCCAAAAAACAAGATTCCAAACACCCAAGCTCTTGCTTTACTTCACCTTGATTACTACAGTTTCTTATGGTTCATAAGCATTCACCATACGGAATGCCCCTTACCAGATTTTTCGGGTGAAATCTCGTTGCGTGGAGCAACGTGTTGCCCACTGTTGGCTTGCAGAACAGTTTTGTTTCTAGCTTACCATCTCTAATATACAATTTTAGATCTAAGAAGTTAACACTTATTGCACTTGTAGTGCTGGTGAACCGTGGATTTATATTGTTCACTTGTAACTTCTTTATGAAGTCAATTACTGTTGTTTCTGGCCCTTTCCATACAATGAACAAGTCATCTATAAAATGGCTCCAATTCATGACATGTTCATGCCATTCCTCTTGGAACTGTGTTTGGACCACCTGCTCCTCCCACCAGCCTATATGCAAATTAGCATAGATGGGGGCAAAGCAGGTGCCCATTGCAGTTCCACATACCTGATGAAACAGTTCTTCATTAAAGAGGAAAAAATTGTTCTTAAGACATGTTGAAGTCATTGACAAAATCATTTGTATACGGGACCATAGTTTGAGAGGGCGGTTCCCTAGATAGTATTTAACCACATCGAGGCCATCTGTGTGCCTAATACTGGTGTAAAAAGTGGTCACATCGATTGTCATCAGTAGATAGTAAGGTTCCCAAGGAAGATCGTAAATTTTCTTTAAAAAGTCCCCCGTTTCCTGAATATAGGATGCCAGATTTTGTACGTAGGGACTTAAAAAAGAATCAACATACTCGATGTATTCTCTAGTGCACTCCCGATCGCCGAAATTATAGGGCGACCTGGGGGATTAGTTGGATCTTTGTGCACCTTTGGAAGTAAATATAACACTGGGGTCCCAGGATTATTGATTTTCAAGAACAAGTATTCCTCATGGTTGATTAAACATTGATTACGCCGTTCCAATAATTGAGAATTATACATGTGATGACTCTCAAACATGACATCAGCCTTCACCTTGGTATAGTTCAAACGGTTATTGAGTTGTTTATAGGCTTCACTCAAATATTGTTGCTTACCCCACAGTACTACGTTGCCGCCTTTATCAGCACTACAAACAAAGCAGTTATCATCAGTAGACAATTTATTAACCAACGCATGATAATCTTTTTCTTTTTGCGACATAACTCTATGACTGTGACTGACACGTTTATATAGCTTTTTAAATTCATTGACCACAAGATCGTTATAAGTGTCCACATTGTCTCTTTGTGACATTGGGATGAATTTGGAGGCAGGTCTAAACATAGTAGGGGCATCACCAAAGATGTCAATGCCTTCCTCTTCAACAATTCATGTGACCACCTATTGAGTGTTACTGGCATTCTGCACATCATTCACTGTTGTCTCCCCCTCTAATTGTCTCAGTTCCAGCATTAGGTTCATGTCATCTGCGACAAGGTTGTCCTACTGCAGTTCAGTAGTGCCATGTGCAGTCGGATCTTTGATTTTTTGATTGATCGCAAAGTGTTTCTTTAGCTTCAATGATCTAATAAACTTAAAAATGTCAATTCGTGTCGCCACATAATCCAGATCTGCTGTTGGACAAAACGACAAGCCTAGTTGTAATATGCTTGTTTCTCTTTCTGTTAGAACAACATTGGTTAAGTTTATTACTGCTGCAATGTTGCCTTCTCCTATTTCTAGGTTTGCTTGTTCTTCAATCCTTCTTCGGCGCCAGTATTGTTTTGCCCGCTTCTGCCTCTGTTTCGTCTGCCTCTTCCTCTTGGAGGCTTTGCATTTACTGTTGGTGCTCTCGGATGGAGATTGAAACGTCTCTCCTCTCGTAAAAAACGAAATTCATCAATTACAAAGGGTACCTGGGCTCCTCTTATTCCACTGGCTCCGTCTTCAGGATGAGTGTCCAACTCAGAGCTTTGGATACTGCTAACATCTGACTGTTCATGTGACAGTCTACTGAGGCCACTCATTTTCTGGCGTCGGAGATTCTCAAACTTTTTCACAAACATAAAAATCCGCCCCTGGTCATAGTCGATCTCATCTCGCAAAAATTTCTGCGCCTTACTCTCTTTTATAGACTCCTCTAACTTCCTGAGGAGTTGTTTCATTTTGGTTTTAAATTTATTCATTGTTTCTTGATCTGCCTCTTTTTCTAGCATAGATGATATTTGTTTAATATCTTCTAGTATTTTTTGGCGATCAATGTCCGCATATTTGATTAATATTTGCAGCATTCTATTGGATGATTCTTGGTTGTTTTCTGCCCATTCTTTGAGCATATTGGGGTTGGGATCTTCATATGTTGGCGCCACCAAGATTTTCAAACCCCTCAGAATGAGCTTCACTTCCAAGTACCTCTGTAGCAATTTTGACTCCCACCACTTGGACATTTCGGTCCGTTTGAGTTTTTCTAATCTTCTCAAGCGCGCTGTGACATCTGATATTATAATGCTGCCAACACCGCCCACTGCTCTTTTATTTGTTGTCACGTTGTCATCAAAAATTGCCAATGCGGCTTCCTCTCTTTCTCTTACTTCCGAAACCGACATTTGTGTATTAGTTGCATAGATTAATCTACCCCAGGACAACCGCCGGTGCCCACACTTTCTTCAATGTACCCGTAGGCTTGTTAAATAAGCGAAAGGTTGCTTCATGAAAGTGTGACTCTGCATTTTTGTTTATATATATATATATATATATATAACTGGCTACAGTGATGTCATTTGAGATGTCATCAGTGATGTCATGAGTGATGTCACTGACCATGTCATGAGTGATGTAATATGTGACGTCATCAGCAGTGTATTGCGGGCGCGCAAGTTATAGTTAGCTGATCTAACTATAACGGGGGAATTTCAATGGTTTTGTACGAGTGAAAAGTCCAGCTAACTATAACGCCCCTTAAACCTATGTTTTTTTCAGTGAATTTCTAAGGGTTTTTAAATGCTAATTCCTAACTATAAAGTGTCTGAAACCTACGGTTTTTTCAGTGAATTTCAAAGGTTTTTTAAATGCTAATTTCTAACTATGCCTCCAGAGATAGGACATGTGAAGAAAGAAGAAAAAACGCACAGAAAGAAAAAAAGAAATGCAGAAAGAAGCAACAGAAGTCCTCAAAGACGAAGAAAAGTGCAGGAAGAAGGATAATGTGCAGAAGGAACAAACAGAAGAGCAGAAAGATGCCTTGTTGCAAAATCATCCTGTACCCTCAACTTTTTCAGACGGATACTGGTGGTAACTGAGTCTGACTAACCAGTCCTAGAGCCAGTGCTATGTTAAAAGACACTCAGAATACAGTGAAAACACCTACATACACTAGGGAACACTATGCGTTGGGGTCCCCCTGTGATCAGCATGACCTCCTCTGTAAGCCCCTAGTATATAATAGGGCAGGGGATTAAAACTACCTCTTAAAACGCGCCACAGGGCGTGTTTGCACACGTCACCTCAGGCCCCGTCCCCTCACTTCCCCACTGTGTAAACACGCCCTGTGGCCGTTTTAAGTTGGGAGATTAAGTCCCCATGAATCCTGAGGGTCCCTAGGGTCCAACTAGACCACTAGGTACCTCCAGTAAGTGCCACAGAGCTGCGTTGCAGAGAGATGTAAAAAGGGGCATGGCCTAGACCACCTCTCTGCAACGCAGAGCAGTGGCGCTTAATGGAAGCACCTGGTGGGCTAGTTGGCCCCCAGGGTCCCTCAGGATTGAAGGGGAATTATTTCCCCAACTTAAAACGCGCCACAGGGCTTGTTTGCACACGTTAACTCAGGCCCGGTCCCCTCCCTTCACCACTGTGTAAACACGCCCTGTGGCCATTTTTAGTTGAGAGATTAAGTTCATTTGAATCCTGAGGGTCCCTAGGGTCCAACTAGCCCACTAGATACCTCCAGTAAGCACCACAGAGCTGCGTTGCAGAGAGGTGTAAAAAGTGGCACGGCCTGGACCACCTCTCTGCAACGCAGCTCAGTGGCGCTTACTGGAAGCAACTGGTGGGCTAGTTAGCCCCCAGGGGCCCTCAGGATTGAAGGGGAATTATTTCCCCAACTTAAAACGCGCCATAGGGCGTGTTTGCACACGTCACCTCAGGCCCCGTCCCCTCCCTTCCCCACTGTGTAAACACGCCCTGTGGCCGTTTTTTAAGTTGGGAGATTAAGTCCCCTTGAATCCTGAGGATCCCTAGGGGCAAAATAGCCCACTAGGTACGTCCAGTAAGCGCCATTGCAGAGAGGTGTAAAAAGGGGCACGGCCTGCACCACCTCTCTGCAACGCAGAGCAGTGGCGCTTACTGGAAGCACCTGGTGGGCTAGTTGGCCCCCAGGGTCCCTCAGGATTGAAAGGGAATTATTTCCCCAACTTAAAACGCGCCACAGGGCGTGTTTGCACACGTCACCTCAGGCCCCGTCCCCCACTTCACCCTTGTGTAAACGCGCCCTGTGGCCGTTCTAAGTTGAGAGATTAAGTCCCCTTGAATCCTAAGGGTCCCTAGGGTCAAACTAGCCCACTAGGTACCTTCAGTAAGCGCCACAGAGCTGCGTTGCATAGAGGTGTGAAAAGGGGCGTGGCCTCAGAACACCTGACTGCAACGCAGCTCCCTGGCGCATACTGGATATACCTGTTGGGCTATTTGGCCCTCAGGGACCCTCAGTATTGAAGGGGAATTAATTCCCCAACTTACAACTGGCCAGGGGGCGCGTTTGCAGAGTGCTGCAAGGAGGGGGCGTGGCCCCCAGTGCGATGCCGGTCTTTTATTTAATTTATTTTTTTAAGAAGGAGGGCTGTGTGGCCCCCCTTCTTTTTCTAATTTACTGGCCCTGGGGACCCCATCCCCAAGGGCCTGCACCCTCATTTTTTTTGTTGAAAAAATAAATGTGGCCCTCCCAAGGCCTTAATCGGCCCCGGGGACCCCAACCCCCGAGTCATGGCCTTTTTTTTTTTTATTCTTTAGGAGGGGGCTGCGTTGCCCCCCTCCTCAGGCCACTTATGACCCCGGGGACCCCATCCCCCGGGGCCGGCCTTTGTTTTTTATTATTTAAAAAAAATATATACTTATAGAAACACCTAGGACATGCTGGACAAACCGTATGTACCTATCACCATGACGATTTGCGTGATATTAATTGAAAGGCGACTATGCATTGAATTAATCCACATGGAATGTATTTACACCGCTAGTGAAGCTCTGACGTGTCTGACGCCCTACCGTGCCTAATCCCAGCGCAACCGCCGGTGGGTTCTCTCCAAGTAGACACCCTTATTGTTTATTTATACAAACATGGGTAGCTATTGACGGGCACATTTAATATACATGCACACCAATCCATTCAAAGGGGATTCGACAAAAATTCGACCAAACTATGCAAGAGACCCCCCTCACGGTTAATAAAACACAGATCCACCGCCGGATGTGTAATACTTTTTATTTTACTCTCTGGAAAGGAGACGAACCTCACTTGAGAGTCACAGCGTGCTCCTAGCTGAGCCCAATGCTGTGTTACACCCACCAGTGCCCGCTGAGTGCCTCACACCTCTGTGTTGTATTCCACCAGCTAGTGCGTATGCTATGACACTCTCTAGCCCATGTGCACTGTAACACCACCCCGTGAATATGTCATGCCACACTTGCCTTCGCACGGGTTATATTGCCCCATCTAACGTGCCTTCCTCGATGCCTATGTTATAACGCACAGTGCTATGCCATACATATTACAATCTGGGATCCATATCTTTGTCACAGTGCATATGCAACGTTACACTCCCCAGCAGATATTTTATATTACAACTTTAGAGACTAGTTAGGTTACACAACACTGCCCTGTGCATATTACACTCCAAGGCGCATATCGCATAGCACGCGCTAGTGCCTGTGCTATCTCGCGCTCCCCAATGAATATGTCATTGCGCACAATGTATTGCATATTATATTTCACGCCCCGGTTCATCTTATATCACACTTTTTGGTGCATAGCTTATACCATATACTATATCTAGTTTTCATTTTCAATCGTGCTCTCAGGACTATGTTCTATATAACACTGCGTCCACCTACCCTTTTCACGGGCATTACATTTTGCGATGGGGGTGGAGGGTCAGGGGGTGTTTCTGCCAGGTGAGTCCGGAGTCACAGTCACAAACGTCCTCTTCTTCCTGAATAAAAGTGAGATTATGCTGCATACTTGTTCATATTTTAAGTAGTTTGCACAGACACACACTTTAAAAACAATAAAGTTCCTAATACCCACCTTCTCTGAACAGTTAGTTTGCTGCCCCATCCACCTCCTCCCTATCCTCTGTTGTCTGAATCCATGGACTAGCCTCTGCCCTCCTGCCATGCATGGTCTGATGTGCTGCCACTGCCCTCCATTTAGCATGATGTACCATTCAACTCCTCCTGCCCTCCATTGCCCAATTCTATGGCCCATCATTGACCTCCTGCTTAGCCTCTGTGCTTAGCTTGCTGCCCCTATTCTCCTTCCCCTGCCCTCCGATGTCTTTGAGCATGCCCCTGCTCCATCCTTTTTGCCCACCATGTTCCATGGACCTGCCACTCCTATCTACTGTTGCCACTCCCCTCCCACCTGCCTAGCATTGTCAGATGACTGTAACCTGTCCCTGCGACCTCCACACTGCCTGTCCAAATGCTATGCCCCTATCCCCTTCCTCCTGTCCTCCATGGTCCATTTTACTGCCACACCCTTCTGCCCTCCCTGGTCTGTTGTGCTGCAACTGCTCCTCCTGCCTGCCCCGCGCGGTCTGTTGTGAGGCCCCTTCCCCTGACCTCTCTTGTCTGTGCCCAGGTCCTGACCCTCCCTTCTATCCTCCATGGTCCTTTGTGCATGCCCCTGCACCCTCCATCTTGCCCATCATAGCCATTGTGCTGCCACTAACCCTCCCGCTTGCCATGCATGGTCTTCTCCCACCTTCCCTGTGTGGTCAGATAGCTGCCCATGACCCCCTCCCACCTTCCCTCCATGGTCAGTGTGTATGCCACCATAGTCTCATTGTTGCTCTCCATGGTGTGTTTTGTTTCTAGTGCCCATCCTGCCTGCCCTCCATGGTCATCTTGCTGCTCCTGCCCTGCCCCCTTGCCCCCAGCCCTCTGTTTCCATGTGCAGACCCCTATTCCCTCCCTCCTGGCTTGTCTGTTCCATTGTAATGCCCCTGATCCGTCCCTCCTGCCCTTTATTGTCTGTTATGCTGCAGCTTTCTCTCCTGTCTATCCATTATGGTCAGCTAGCTACCATTGCCTCTTTCCCGTCTGTTCTCTGTTGTCCATGTGCATGGTCCTGTCCCCTCCCTATTGCTTTCTATGGATTGTTGTGCTGCACTCCCGTCCCGCATGCGCTGTGTGGTGTATTGTGCTGCTGCAAACCCTGATGCCTGCCCTGTAGGGTCGGTTTGGTGCACCTCTCCATGTCCCTCCTGTCCTCTGTTATCCGAGTCCATGTCCCTACCCCAATTCCTCCTGCCTGCCATGATCCAATGTACCATACTTGCGAACATTTTGAACTTGGTAAGAGGGAGATTTTGAAAAAAAACAGGGGTATTGATTTTCCCCTTTGAGTTACATTGAACAAGAGGAGATTGTAGACAGGAGACAGATCAAATAAAGCCCATTTGAGCTTAAAAACATTGGACATTTCCTGGCTGAAACGGGTCTGTTGGCATGTATGGTTGTACTACCACTGCCTCCTTGTTCTGCCCACAATGGTCTATTATATTGCCACAGCCTCTCTTGCCAGTCCTGTATTGTTGGTTTGTTGCCCCTGCCCCCCTTTCCACTGCCCTCCATAGTCTGTTGTGCTGCCACTGCCCTTCCTGCCTGCCCAGTGTGGTCAAATTGTTGCCTCTGCACTCTCCTACCTGCCTTCAATTTTCAGAGTCCGTGCCCCTGGCCTCTGCCTCTCAACAGTATCCCAATGAACAACTAGATTGCTAACATTCTATATTTATTACAAAAGTGTGGAACGCCTGACGTCATCTTGATGTAATCAAAACTGTAATACCTAGAGTATTTCCTTTAGAAATTACATATATGAGAGGGTCTTATTTGCATCAAAATTATGGTTAGTGCTCTAAAAAACTAAAATGAGGACATATGTTCTGAGTTTTCAAATAGCGACAAAGAACTTTTAAATTATTTGTAATCTTTATGTTTTTTTATCCAGTTGACCACTTGATTAAATGTTGCACCTAGGGGGGAGGATGTGGTGTTACTTCCAGAGCTGCAGACTTTGCAACCTGGGAACCAGGTTGGAGTTTCTGCTTCAGCTCAACATTCTGTGATTCTGGTCAAATTACTTAATCTCCCCATGTCTACAACCAAAATGAATTTGATCTTGTGTGATGTAACCAATGCTCATGTAAAGCACTCCAATACCTGACAAGTCTGCACTATATAAAACTGCAAATACACAAAAATAAGTGTTTTGCACACTTCTTGCATTGGGCTACATGTGGGCTACATCTGGGTGATATTTGTGCTGCATTTGGGCTCTTTTGTCTCTAGTGGCCATCTTGGGAGATTTATTTGTTATGAAGTTTCCTAATTTCCTCATTTACTGCAGTCTCCTCAGTAGGAAATGCTTTCAGTTGTTTACTTTGATTCCATCAAGAAGGTATTCAGATATGTCACACATTTGCCATAAATTCTGAAAGTTAGCACTCTAGTTGCTCATTAGATCACTGTAGTAAAGCTACTGCTCACCACGGAAGTCTGCTGCTGGTATTAAAAGTGCATGTTTCAGTCTGCATATCAGAATTTTTTAATGAAATAGAAGAGGATTTGAGAAGTCACTCAAAATGTGCCCTAATTTTTCTTTCTTCAGCACTAATCATAATTTCTATGGCAAAATGAACCCCCTCATTGTGTTCCTTTTTAAATTAAATGTTTTAAGTGTTACCAGTTTATTCCAATCAAGATGGCTACAGGTGTGCCATACTTTTGTCATAAGTAAGACTGTGAGCGCTCTAGTTGTTTGTTAGAACACTCTGGGACATTCTGTCATTGGGCTATACTTGGGCTACAACTGGGTGATATTTGGGCTGCATTTGGGATCTTTTGTCTCTGGTGGCCATTTTGGGAGATTTATTTGTTATGAAGTTTCCTAATTTCCTCATTTACTGCAGTCTCCTCAGTAGGAAATACTTTCAGTTTTTTACTTTGGTTCCATCAAGAAGGCATTCAGATGTGTCACACATTTGCCATACATTCTGAATGTTAGCACTCTAGTTGCTCATTAGGTCACTGTAGTAAAACTTCTTCTCACCAGGGAAGTCTGCTGCTGGTATTCAAAGTGCATGTTTCAGTCTGCATGTCAGAATTTGTTTATGAAATAGAGGAGGATTTGAGAAGTCAAAATGTGCCCTAATTTTTCTTTCTGCAGAGCTAATCATAATTTCTATGGCAAAATGAACCCCCTCATTTTGTTCCTTTGTAAATTAAATGTTTTAAGTGTTACCACTTTATTCCAATCAAGATGGCTTCAGGTGTGCCATACTTTTGTCATAAGTAAGACTGTGAGCGCTCTAGTTGTTTGTTAGAACACTCTGGGACATTCTGTCATTGGGCTATACTTGGGCTACATCTGGGTGATATTTGGGCTACATTTGGGCTCTTTTGTCTCTGGTGGCCATCTTGGAAGATTTATTTGTTATGAAGCTTCCTAATTTCCTCATTTACTGCCGTCTCCTCAGTAGGAAATACTTTCAGTTTTTTACTTGGTTCCATCAAGAAGGCATTCAGATGTGTCACACATTTGCCATACATTCTGAATGTTAGCACTCTAGTTGCTCATTAGATCACTGTAGTAAAGCTACTGCTCACCAGGGAAGTCTGCTGCTGGTATTGAAAGTGCATGTTTCAGTCTGCATGTCAGAAATCTTTTCTGACATAGAAGAGGATTTGAGAAGTCTGCAGCACTAATCATACTTTCTATGGCAAAATGAATCCCCTCATTGTGTTCCTTTGTAAATTAAATGTTTTAAGTGTTACCACTTTATTCCATTGAAGATGGCTTCAGGTGTGCCATATGTTTGTCATAAGTAGGACTGTTAGCGCTCTAGTTGTTCTTTAGAACACTCTGCGAAGCTGCAGTAGAACACAAAGGAATCAACTGACAGTCTCTGCCCTTGTTGGATGTACATGTTTTACTGAGAATGTCAGACTTCATTCTCACATGACTGAGAAAGATAATGTGAATTTACAGAAAATAAGCTCTCAGTTTAGCTTATAGATCACCTTCCAAACCTCTGTGGGAAAAGCATGTGAAAATATTTTTCTCTCAATCATGATATCCCAGCAGAAGGCTTTTTCACATGGTGAAATCACCTTAGAACATACCACAATTCCTAAAATGAGTATGGTACCATCAACAAATAATTTATAATGTAACTAAAGTCTTAAAACCTTCTATTAACTGCAATGCTTTTTAATGAGGTGCTATCGTGTATATTGGTCCCAAGATGGCTGCTAACACTTCTTGGATGAAGTGCTGACAGCCAATCAGATCTCACGATGAGATGTGTGGTTAGGCTCCGCCCAGATATATATGTGATTTTACTTTTAATTTTCTCAGGAACAACTGAACGGATTTACACCATTTAAGCAAAAGGCACATGCCTGACATGAGGACTACCTCTTTGCCAAATTTCAAGTAATTCTGTTCAGCCGTTCGGGCTGTACCTTCGACTAAAGGTCCTATGGGAAACTGCATGGGGAAAACACGGTTTGGGACCCCCCTTTTTTCTCAGCCCCCACTTGACGAATCACCACGAGACTTTCAGGGTAGGAGCTGAGCGGAGCGCCCCATTAGTTTTGAAAATTTCACGAATATAAGTCAACCGGGGCCAAAGTTATTCAAAATAGAATTTTCAGATTTCCTATGGGAACTCAGTCCTAACTATAACTATTTACTGGCGACCGCCAGTAGATAATATACATGAAAACAAAGTCCTGACCCTCCAGTTCCAAGGAGGAAATTCAGAGCAGGTACAGACCACAACAAAGTTGTTTCCAAGGAACTGCACAAAGACGGGTTCAAAGTGCCATATTGCTTATTTTATTCACCATAATGGCCCAGACAAGTGTCCGCCTCAGATATATATATATTATCTACTGGCGGTCGCCAGTAGATAGTTATAGTTAGGACCTAGTTTCCATAGAAAAAGTGTTTTTTCTTTTCCCAATAACTTTGGTGCAGTTTGATGAATCTTTGTGAAATGTTCAAAACTTGTGGCCCCCTCCGGTCAGCTCCTATCCTGAAAGATTCGGGGTGATTCACCAAGTGGGGGCTGAGAAAAAAGGGGGGTCCCAAAATGTGTTTTCTCCATGATATTTTCCATAGGAAATTTTAGACACGAACTGCTGAACGTAATTACACCAAATTTGGCAAAAAGGTAGCCCTTGGTTCAGGCTGCGCGTACGTGCGGACTCTGCCATAAATGGAGAGAGGGAGGGAGGAGGGAGGGAGGGGCAGCTGGGAGACGGGAGCGGGGTGGCGACTAGGAGGGGAGAGGGTACAGAAGAGAAAAGGGGGGCGGGGCCGCGGGGGAGCAGCGGCAGGGAGCGGGGAAAAAAACAGCGGGAAACAGGCGGCAGAATAAGCACAAAAAATTATAGAGTACAGGGGCACAGTGGGCGAACAAAATAAGGCACAGAGCAGAATACAACACACAATAAGGCACAGAGCAGAATTAATAAAATACAACCAAGAGGCACCTAGGCCCTGGGGGCAGCGGCGAACAGGCGGCAAGAGCAGGGGGGACCGGCGCACTCAAGAGGAGCCACGCGGCGGGAGGAGCGACCGGCTCTGACGAGGTCAGGTCAGGTCACAGCACTCCGTCGCGTGTCCACCCTCTAAATAGCCAGTGGGAGGGAGGGGCAGCTGAGAGGCGGGAGCGGGGTGGCGACTAGGAGGGGAGAGGGTACAGAAGAGAAAAGGGGGCGGGGCCGCGGGGGAGAAGCGGTGGGGAGTGGGGAAAAAAACAGCGGGAAACAGGCGGCAGAATAAGCGCAAAAAATTAGAAAGTACAGGGGCACAGTGGGCGAAAAAAATAAGGCACAGAGCAGAATACAACACACAATAAGGCACAGAGCAGAATGAATAAAATACAACCAAGAGGCACCTAGGCCCTGGGGGCAGCGGCGAACAGGCGGCAAGAGCAGGGGGGACCGGCGCACTCAGGAGGAGCCACGCGGCGGGAGGAGTGACCGGTTCTGACGAGGTCAGGTCAGGTCACAGCACTCCGTCGCGTGTCCACCCTCTAAATAGCCAGTGGGACGGAGGGGCAGCTGGGAGGCGGGAGCGGAGTGGCGACTAGGAGGGGAGAGGGTACAGAAGAGAAAAGGGGGGCGGGGCTGCGGGGGAGCAGCAGCAGGGAGCGGGGAAAAAAACAGCTGGAAACAGGCGGCAGAATAAGCGCAAAAAATTTGAAAGTACAGGGGCACAGTGGGCGAACAAAATAAGGCACAGAGCAGAATACAACACACAATAAGGCACAGAGCAGAATACAACACACAATAAGGCACAGAGCAGTATGAATAAAATACAACCAAGAGGCACCTAGGCCCTGGGGGCAGCGGCGAACAGGCGGCAAGAGCAGGGGGAACCGGCGCACTCAGGAGGAGCCACGAGGCGGGAGGAGCGACCGGCTCTGACGAGATCAGGTCAGGTCACATCACTCCGTCGCGTGTCCACCCTCTAAATAGCCAGTGGGAGGGAGGGGCAGCTAGGAGGCGGGAGCGGGGTGGCGACTAGGAGGGGAGAGGGTACAGAAGAGAAAAGGGGGGCGGGGCCGCGGGAGAGCAGCGGCAGGGAGCGGGGATCGGGGAAAAAACAGCGGGAAACAGGCGGCAGAATAAGCACAAAAAATTAGAAAGTATAGGGGCACAGTGGGCGAAGAAAATAACGCACAGAGCAGAATACAACACACAATAAGGCACAGAGAAGAATGAATAAAATACAACCAAGAGGCACCTAGGCCCTGGGGGCAGCGGCGAACAGGCTGCAAGAGCAGGGGGGACCGGCGCACTCAGGAGGAGCCAAGCGCCGGGAGGAGCGACCGGCTCTGACGAGGTCAGTTCAGGTCAGGTCACTACCCAAACACCAATGCACTACCCTAATCCCTAAAACACTACCCCAGTATGACCCTATACACTACCCAAAGACCACTGCACTACCCTAAACCCTAAAACACCCTCCCGCACGATCCTCTACACTGCCTGAACACCGTTGCACTGCCCTAAACCCTGAAACACCACCCCCAGCACGACCCCCTATGCTGCCCGAACACCGCTGCACTGCCCTAAACCCTGAAACACCAGCCCCAGCACGACCCCCTACACTGTCCGAACACCAGTGCACTGCCCTAAACCATGAAACACCAGCCCCAGCATGACCCCCTACACTGCCCGAACACCACTGCACTGTCCTAAACCCTGAAACACCAGCCCCAGCACGACCCCCTACACTGCTCGAACACCACTGCACTGCCCTAAACCCTGAAACACCACCCCAAGCACGACTCCCTACACTGCCCGAACACCACTGCACTGCCCTAAACCCTGAAACACCACCCTTGCATGACGCCCTACACTGCCCGAACACCACTGCACTGCCCTAAACCCTGAAACAACACCCCCGCACAACCCTCTACACTGCCCGAACACCAATGCACTGCCCTAAACCATGAAACACCACCCCCGGCACGACCCGCTACACTGCCTGAACACCACTGCACTGCCCTAAACCCTGAAACAGCACCCCCAGCAAGACCCCCTACACTGCCCAAACACCACTGCCCTAAACTAAACCCTGAAACACCAGCCCCAGCACGACCCCCTACACTGTCCGAACACCAGTGCACTGCCCTAAGCCATGAAACACCAGCCCCAGATTGACCCTCTACACTGCCCGAACATCACTGCACTGCCCTAAACCCTGAAACACCAGCCTCAGCACGACCCCCTACACTGCTCGAACACCACTGCACTGCCCTAAACTCTGAAACACCACCCCAAACACGACTCCCTACACTGCCCGAACACCACTGCACTGCCCTAAACCCTGAAACACCACCCTTGCATGACCCCCTACACTGCCCGAACACCACTGCACTGCCCTAAACCCTGAAACACCACCCCCGCATGACCCCTACACTGCCTGAACACCACTGCACTGCCCTAAACCCTGAAACACCATCCACCACATGACCCCTACACTGCCTGACCACAGCTGCACTGCCCTAAACCCTGAAACACCATCCCCGCACGACTCCCTACACTGCCCAAGCACCACTGCACTGCCCTAAACCCTTGTACACCACCCCTGTGTGACCCCCTACACTGCCCAAACACCACTGCACTGCCCTAAACCCTGAAACACCACCCCCGCATGACCCCCTAAACTGGCCGAAACCCTGAAACACCACCCCCCAGCCCAACCCCATACACTGCCCGAACACCACTGCACTGCCCTAAACCCGGAAACAACACCCCCCGCACGACCCCCGCACACGAACCCTACACTGCCAGACCACCACTGCACTGCCCTAAACCTTGAAACACCACCCCGCATGACCCCCCACACTGCTCGAACACAACTGCATTGCCCTATACCCTTGTACACCACCCCATATGACCCGCTACACTGCTCAAACACCACTGCACTGCCCTAAACCCTGAAACAGCACCCCCATACGACCCCTACACTGCCCGACCACCACTGCACTGCCCTAAACCCTGAAACATCATTCCCCGCACAACCCCCTACACTGCCCGAACACCACTGCACTGCCCTAAACCCTGAAACACTACCCCCCGCACGACCCCCTACACTACCCAAACACAACTGCACTGCCCTAAACCCTGAAACACCACCCCCTGCACGACCCCCTACACTGCTGGAACACCAATGCACTGGCCTAAACCCTGAAACACCACCCCAAGCATGACCCCCTACGCTGCCCGAACACCACTGCACTGCCTTACACCCTGAAACACCAACCCAGCACGACTCCCTGCTCTGCCCGAACACCACTGCCCTAAACCTGAAACACCACCCACAGCAAGACCCCCTACACTGCCCAAACACCACTGCCCTAAACCCTGAAACACCACCCCCAGCAAGACCCCCTACACTGCCCGAACACCACTGCATTGCCCTCAACCCTGAAACACCAACCCCAGCACAACCTCCTACACGGCCCTAACACCACTACTCTGCCCTAAACCCTAAAACAACACTCCCAGCATGACCCCCTACATGGCCCAAACACCACTGCACTGCCCTAAACCCTGAAACACCACCCCCGCACAACCCTCTACACTGCCCGAACACCAATGCACTGTCCTAAACCATGAAACACAACCCCCGGCACGACCCGCTACACTGCCTGAACACCACTGCACTGCCCTAAACCCTGAAACAGCACCCCCAGCAAGACCCCCTACACTGCCCGAACACCACTGCCCTAAACTAAACCCTGAAACACCAGCCCCAGCACGACCCCCTACACTGTCCGAACACCAGTGCACTGCCCTAAACCATGAAACACCAGCCCCAGATTGACCCCCTACACTGCCCGAACATCACTGCACTGCCCTAAACCCTGAAACACCAGCCCCAGCATGACCCCCTACACTGCCCGAACACCACTGCACTGTCCTAAACCCTGAAACACGAGCCTCAGCACGACCCCCTACACTGCTCGAACACCACTGCACTGCCCTAAACTCTGAAACACTACCCCAAACACGACTCCCTACACTGCCCGAACACCACTGCACTGCCCTAAACCCTGAAACACCACCCTTGCATGACCCCCTACACTGCCCGAACACCACTGCACTGCCCTAAACCCTGAAACACTACCCCCGCATGACCCCTACACTGCCTGAACAACACTGCACTGCCCTAAACCCTGAAACACCATCCACCACATGACCCCTACACTGCCTGACCACAGCTGCACTGCCCTAAACCCTGAAACACCATGCCCGCACGACTCCCTACACTGCCCAAACACCACTGCACTGCCCTAAACCCTTGTACAGCACCCCTGTATGACCCCCTACACTGCCCAAACACCACTGCACTGCCCTCAACCCTGAAACACCACCCCCCCGCATGACCCCCTAAACAGGCCGAAACCCTGAAACACCACCCCCCAGCCCAACCCCATACACTGCCCGAACACCACTGCACTGCCCTAAACCCAGAAACAACACCCCCCGCACGACCCCCGCACACGAACCCTACACTGCCAGACCACCACTGCACTGCCCTAAACCCTGAAACAGCACCCCCATACGACCCCTACACTGCTTGACCACCACTGCACTGCCCTAAACCCTGAAACATCATTCCCCGCACAACCCCCTACACTGCCCGAACACCACTGCACTGCCCTAAACCCTGAAACACTACCCCCCACACGACCCCCTACACTACCCAAACACAACTGCACTGCCCTAAACCCTGAAACACCACCCCCCGCACGACCCCCTACACTGCTGGAACACCAATGTACTGCCCTAAACCCTGAAACACCACCCCAAGCACGACCCCCTACGCTGCCCGAACACCACTGCACTGCCTTACACCCTGAAACACCAACCCAGCACGACCCCATACACTGCCCGAACACCACTCCCCTAAACCTGAAACACCACCCACAGCAAGACCCCCTACACTGCCCAAACACCACTGCCCTAAACCCTGAAACACCACCCCCAGCAAGACCCCCTACACTGCCCGAACACCACTGCATTGCCCTCAACCCTGAAACACCAACCCCAGCACAACCTCCTACACTGCCCTAACACCACTACTCTGCCCTAAACCCTAAAACAACACTCCCAGCACGACCCCCTACACGGCCCAAACACCACTGCACTGTCCTAAACCCTAAAACACCACCCCCAGCAAGACCCTCTACACTGCCTGAACACCACTGCACTGCCCGAAACCCTAAAACACCACCCACAGCATGACCCCCTACACTACCCAAACACCAGTGCACTGCCCTAATCCCTAAAACACCACCCGCAGCACGACCCCCTACACTACCCAAACACCACTGCACCTCCCTAAACCCTAAAAAAGTACCCCCAGCACGACCCCCTACACTACCCAAACACCACTGCTCTGCCCTATATACTAAAACACTACCTGCAGCAGGACCCCCTACACTACACAAACACCACTGCACTGCCCTAATCCCTAAACCACTACCCCAGCATGACCCCCTACACTACACAAACACCAAAGCACTACCCTAAACCCTAAAACACTACCCCCAGCATGACCCCCATTCACTACGCAAACACCAATGCACTACCCTAAACCCAAAACATTACCCCAGCACGACCCCATACAGTACCCAAAGTCCACTGCACTACCCTAAACCCTAAAACACTACCTCCAGCACAACCCCCTGCACTACCCAAAGACCACTGCACTACCCTAAACTCTAAAACACTACCCCAGCACAACCCCGTACACTACCCATACACCACTGCACTACCCTAAACTAAGCCTGGGCAAAGCACTACGCTAAGCTCGCGTAGTTTGCGAAGTTCGCGCTACTTCGCACTACGCGAACTGCACGTAGCACAGTGCGAACACGCGTAGCGTAGTGTTGCGTAGTGCTGCGGTCATTTTTTGCTTGCTCGCGGTCCTCAACGTCAAGTTGGCGACCGCGAGCAAGCAAAATGACATCCTGGCGAGACTTTTTCCTTGTTCGCGATCAGCAACATCAAGTTGGCGATCACGAGCATGGAAAATAAACCTCCCGGCGACATTCCCAACGCGAGGAGGTCAGGTTGCTCATTGCGAGTGGTCGCGTATGCTCGCGACCACTCGCAATGAGAAACTACCAGTTCGCGTTGAGAAAGCTGCCGCTCGAGTAAAAATCTACTCGAGCAGCAGAAAATTACAGCTCGCACTGTGCAAGATGCCATTTTCAATGATTGCACAGTGCCGCTTGCTTGTCCGCACTGTGCAATCATTGAAAGCGACATCTGGCACAGTGCGAACAAGGTACTACGCAGTTCGCGAAGTGCTACGCGTAGCTCGCGTAGTGCGAACTGCACTTTGCATAGCTTCGCGAAGTGCTACTTCGCGAACTACGCCCAGGGTTACCCTAAACCCAAAATACTACCCCCCGCACAACCCCCTACACTACCCAAAGACGACTGCACTACCCTAAATCCTAAAACACGACCCCCTACACTACACAAACACTGCTGCACTACCCTAAACCCTAAAATACTACCCCCTGCACGACCCCCTACACTACCCAAACACCACTGCACTGCCCTAAACCCAAAAACACTATCCCAGCATGACCCCCTACACTACCCAAACACCACTGCTCTGCCCTAAACCCTAAAACACTACCTGCAGCAGGACCCCCTACACTACACAAACACCACTGCACTGCCCTAAACCCTAAAACACTACCCCAGCAAGACCCCTACACTACACAGACACCAATGCACTACCCTAAACCCTAAAACACTACCCCCAGCACGACCCCCTACACTACCCAAACACCACTGCATTGGCCTAAACCCTAAAACACTACCCCCAGCACGACCCCCTTCACTACGCAAACACCAATGCACTACCCTAAACCCAAAACACTACCCCAGCACGACCCCATACAGAACCCAAAGACCACTGCACTACTCTAAACCCTAAAACACTACTCCCGCACAACTCCCCACACTATTCAAAGACCACTGCACTACCCTAAACCCTAAAACACAACCCAAGCACGACCCCCTGCACTACCCAAAGACCATTGCACTACCCTAAACCCTAAAACACTACCCCCACCACAACCCCATACAATACCCACACACCACTGCACTACCCCAAACCCAAAAACACTACCCCCTGCACAACCCCCTACACTACCCAAAGACCACTGCACTACCCTAAATCCTAAAACACGACCCCCCACACTACACAAACACTGCTGCACTACCCTAAACCCTAAAATACTACCCCCTGCACAACCCCCTACACTACCCAAACACCACTGCACTGCCCTAAACCCAAAAACACTATCCCCAGCACGACCCCCTACACTACCCAAACACTACTGCTCTGCCCTAAACCCTAAAACACTACCTGCAGCAGGACCCCCTACACTACACAAACACCACTGCACTGCCCTAAACCCTAAAACAATACCCCAGCATGACCCCTACACTACACAGACACCAATGCACTACCCTAAACCCTAAAACACTATCCCCAGCACGACCCCCTACACTATCCAAACACCACTACACTGGCCTAAACCCTAAAACACTACCCCCAGTACGACCCCCTTCACTACGCAAACACCAATGCACTACCCTAAACCCAAAACACTATCCCAGCACAACCCCATACAGTACCCAAAGACCACTGCACTACTCTAAACCCAAAAACACTACCCCCACACAACTCCCCACACTATCCAAAGACCACTGCACTACCCTAAACCCTAAAACACTACCTCAAGCACGACCCCCTGCACTGCCCAAAGACCATTGCACTACCCTAAACCCTAAAACACTACCCCCACCACAACCCCCTACAATACCCACACACCACTGCACTACCCTAAACCCAAAAACACTACCCCCTGCACAACCCCCTACACTACCCAAAGACCACTGCACTACCCTAAATCCTAAAACACGACCCCCTACACTACACAAACACTGCTGCACTACCCTAAACCCTAAAATACTACCCCCTGCACAACCCCCTACACTACCTAAACACCACTGCACTGCCCTAAACTCGAAAACACTATCCCCAGCACAACCCCCTACACTACCCAAACACTACTGCTCTGCCCTAAACCCTAAAACACTACCTGCAGCAGGACCCCCTACACTACACAAACACCACTGCACTGCCCTAAACCCTAAAACAATACCCCAGCACGACCCCTACACTACACAGACACCAATGCACTACCCTAAACCCTAAAATACTACCCCCAGCATAACCCCTTCACTACCCAAACACCAATGCACTACCCTAAACCCAAAACACTACCCCAGCACGACCCCATACACTACCCAAAGACCACTGCACTATCCTAAATCCTAAAACACTACCCCCGCACGACCCCCTACACTACCAAAAGACCACTGCACTACCCTAAACCCTAAAACACTACCCCCAGCATGACCCCCTGCACTACCCAAAGACCACTGCACTACCCTAAACCCTAAAACACTACCCCCAGCATGACCCCCTGCACTACCCAAAGACCACTGCACTACCCTAAACCCTAAAACACTACCCCCAGCACAACCCCTACACTGCCCACACACCACTGCACTACCCTAAACCCAAAAACACTACCCCCGCACAACCCCCTACACTACCCAAAGACCACTGCACCACCCTAAATCCTAAAACACGACCCCCTACACTACACAGCAGGGCGCAGACGGGCTTACCTTTGGCGCACCTTCGGCGCTCCCGCTGCGCGCGTCCGCTGCGCGGTCGCTCTGGGGGCGTCATAAGTAAGGAGCCGGGAGGGAGGAGCAACTGGGTGGCGGGAGCGGGGCAGCGAATGGAATCACAGGGGGGCGGGGCCGCAGGGAGGCAGCGGCAGGAAATTCCAAGAAGCAGCGGGCAGCGGGAAATTCCCAGGAGCAGCGGGAAATTCCCAGGAGCAGCGGGCAGCGAGCGAAGGAATCTGCAGGCAGGAGGCGGCAAAGGCAGGCAGGAGCGGCAGCAGTGAGTGGGGCGACCAAGCCCTGTGGAGGGCTGAGCGGTCACACTCTGTGGTCCCCTACGGTCCCCTTAAGTAAGGAGCCGGGAGGGAGGAGCAGCTGGGTGGCGGGAGCGGGGCGGCAAATGGAATCACAGGGGGGCGGGGCCGCAGGGAGGCAGCGGCGGGAAATTCGAAGAAGCAGCGGGCAGCGGGAAATTCCCAGGAGCAGCGGGAAATTCCCAGGAGCAGTGGGCAGCGAGCGAAGGAATCTGCAGGCAGGAGGCGGCAAAGGCAGGCAGGAGCGGCAGCAGTGAGTGGGGCGACCAAGCCCTGTGGAGGGCTGAGCGTAAATGACCATGCGTTCTAAAAGAATGCGTAGTAATGACTTCGCGATGTACAACGCATGCGTGGTATCGCAAAGTAAAAATGTCGTTGTAACGGCTGTTTACCGATCGAAGCTGGCCCCTGTTCTTCAGTGAGTCGTTTATTTGATAAATTAGGAGGAAGGAATGTATTTTTTTTACCGAAAAGTGCATTCCCGGCAGTTGTATTGTGAAAGTGTCCACGTGGCCTGGTTACACTTCCGGTGAGAGAGTGGAAGAGTCCGTTTGGATCTAAAGGGGTTCTACTGTTGAACGGGCCAGCGCGACACGTCATCAGAAAACACAGCTAATGGAAAGCGTTGTCTGCATCCTTCTCCTGCGGAGGTGCTACCTTCCCGACCTGGACCGGCTGGCAAATATCATCCAAAGTACGCCCACAAGCGAAGATGCACACAGGTTCCAGGTGATTCCTGCTGCAGGCAGGATTCTTTATTCAGGCAAACAGTGTATACAGCCAGGTATTCAATCCACAGCCCTATGCATTTCGGAGATATATTATCCTTGTTCACAGGCTCTCACTGGTCGGATACGGTAAAATACAAGTCTCTAATTGACCTTTTATCGCCCTCTTGTGAGCCTCTTATCACAATGGTTCTGGGACTTGTAGTTCTCCGTTAACTGCCCGCAGCAGGAATCACCTGGAAGCTGTGTGCATCTTCGCATGTGTGCGTACTTTGGATGATATGTGCCGGCCGGTCCAGGTCGGGACGGTAGCACCGCCGCAGGAGAAGAATGCGGACTGCGAGGAGAGATCTTCTGTCTTCACTCAGCAGAGCTAACAGGTAGGTGATGTATTATTATGATGTTACAACTGTGGGGCTCTATCAAGAGTAACGATCTTAATCTCAGGGAGTCCGAACCCATTGGGGTAATATTTTAATGAAGAACTACAAGTACCAGAACCATTGTGATAAGAGGCCCACCAGAGGGCGATAAAAGGTCAATTAGAGACTTGTGTTTTACCGTATCCGACCAGTGAGAGCCCGTGAACAAGGAGAATGTATCTCCGAAACGCGTAGGGCTGTGGAGAGAATACCTGGCTGTATACACTGTTTGCATGAATAAAGAATCCTGCCCGCAGCAGGAATCACCAAGAAGCTGTGTGCATCTTTGTTTGTGGGATTACTTTGGATGATATATATATATTATCTACTGGCGGTCGCCAGTAGATAGTTATAGTTAGGACCGTGTTTCCATAGGAAATCTCAAAATTCTATTTTGAATAACTTTGGCGCCGGTTGACAAATCCTCGTGAAATTTTCAAAACTAATGGGGCGCTCCGTTCAGCTCCTACCCTGAAAGTCTCGGGGTGATTCGTCAAGCGGGGGCCGAGAAAAAAGGGGGGTCCCAAAATACGTTTTCCCCATGCATTTTTCCATAGGACCTTTAGACGCAGCTACAGCCCGAACGGCTGAACAGAATTACTTGAAATTTGGCAGAGAGGTAGCCATAAGGTCAAGGAAGTGCCTTTTGCAGGTCTGGTGTAAATCTGTTCAGTATTTCCTGAGAAAATAGCATTTAAAAGCATATCAATATCTATACGCGCGCAGGGTGCGCGCACCGTGCGCGCACCGTGCGAGCACCCTAACGTGCGCGAGCGTAATTCTGATTGGTGGTTACATGTCAGTCAACGTTCGAATCGGTCGAAATCAGGAAGTGTCGGCCGCCATTTTGTTTGTTTTCAGTGCGAGAGTGAAAAAGGAAGGTGGCGAACGTGAAAAGGGGGCAGGGTAGAGAGTTCCTGACCCCCTAGCCTTTGTCAGGGAGTCCCTGAAGGACCCCGAAGGCAAAAAAAAAAAATTATTTTTTTTTTTAAATCGCGGGGTGCGCGCACCGTGCGCGCATGGTGAAAACCCTCCCAAAAAAACATTTTTTTTTTAAAATCACGCGCACGGTGAAAACCAAAAAAATAAAAATACATTTTTAATACGTAGTTTATTGTAAAATAAATATATAAAAAAAAGAATAATACATAAATAAATTAGCATTTAAAAAACCGTACAAATTCACTGAAAAAACCATAGGTTTCACACACGTTATAGTTAGGAATTAGCATTTAAAAAACCTTGCTAATTCACTTAAAAAACCATAGGTTTCACACATGTTATAGTTAGGTGGATATTTCACTCGTAAAAAACCAATGAAATTCCCCCGTTATAGTTAGTTCAGATAACTATAACTCGCGCGACCGCCACTCTATCACAAGGATGATGTCATCAGTGATGTCACGAGTGATGCCACTGACCATGTCATGAGTGATGTAATATGTGACGTCATGAGCAGTGGATAGCGGGCGCGCGAGTTATAGTTTTCTGAACTAACTATAACGGGGGAATTTCATTGGTTTTTTACGAGTGAAATATCCACCTAACTATAACATGTGTGAAACCTATGGTTTTTTAAGTGAATATATATATATATATATTATCTACTGGCGGTCGCCAGTAGATAGTTATAGTTAGGACCGTGTTTCCATAGGAAATCCGCAACATTCTATTTGGAATAACTTTGGCGCCGGTTGACGAATCCTCGCGAAATTTTCAAAATAGGTGGGGCGCTCCTCTCCGCTCCTACCCTGAAAGTCTCGGGGGGATTCGTCAAGCGGGGGCTGAGAAAAAAGGGGGTCCCAAAACGCGGTTTCTCCATGCAATTTTCCATAGGGACCTTTAGTCCAAGGTACAGCCCGAACGGCTGAACAGAATTACTTGAAATTTGGCAGAGAGGTAGTCCTCAGCTCAGGGAAGTACCTTTTGCAGGTCTGGTGTCAATCTGTTCAGTAGTTCCTGAGAAAATCAAAAGTAAAATCATATATATATGTGGGCGGAGCCTAACCACACATCTCATCCTGAGATCTGATTGGCTGTCAGCACTTCATCCAAGAAGTGTTGGCAGCCATCTTGGGACCAATATACATGATAGCACCTCATTAAAAAGCATTGCAGTTAATAGAAGGTTTTAAGACTTTAGTTACATTATAAATTATTTGTTGATGGTACCATACTCATTTTAGGAATTGTGGTATGTTCTAAGGTGATTTCACCATGTGAAAAAGCCTTCTGCTGGGATATCATGATTGAGAGAAAAATATTTTCTCATGCTTTTCCCACAGAGGTTTGGAAGGTGATCTATAAGCTAAACTGAGAGCTAATTTTCTGTAAATTCACATTATCTTTCTCAGTCATGTGAGAATGAAGTCTGACATTCTCAGTAAAACATGTACATCCAACAAGGGCAGAGATTGTCAGTTGATTCCTTTGTGTTCTACTGCAGCTTCCCAGAGTGTTCCAAAGAACAACTAGAGCGCTAACAGTCCTACTTATGATAAACGTATGGCACACCTGAAGCCATCTTGCTTGGATTAAAGTGGTAACTCATAAAACATTTAATTTAAAAAGGAACAAAATGAGGGGGTTCATTTTTCCATAACAAGTATGATTAGTGCTGCAGAAAGAAAAACTAGGGCACATTTTGACTTCTGAAATCCTCTTTTATTTCATTAAAAAATTCTGACATGCAGACTGAAACATGCACTTTCAATACCAGCAGCCGTTTTCCATGGTGAGCAGTAGCTTTACTACAGTGATCTAAAGAGCAAAAAGAGTGCTAACATTCAGAATTTATGGCAAATGTGTGACACATCTGAATGCCTTCTTGTTGAAATCAAAGTAAAAAACTGAAAGTATTTCCTACTGAGGAGACTGCAGTAAATGAGGAAATTAGGAAACTTCATAACAAATAAGTCTCCCAAGATGGCCACCAGAGACAAAAGAGCCCAAATGTAGCCCAAATATCACCCAGATGTAGCCCAAGTGTAGCCCAATGACAGAATGTCCCAGAGTGTTCTTAAAAACAACTAGAGCGCTTACTGTCTTCATTATGACAAAAGTATGGTACACCTGAAGCCATCTTGATTGGAATAAACTGGTAACACTTAAATCATTTAATTTAAAAAGGAACACAATGAGGGGGTTCATTTTGCCATAGAAATTATGATTAATGCTGAAGAAAGAAAATGAGGGCACATTTTGAGTGACTTCTCAAATCCTCTTCTATTTCATTAAAAAATTCTGACAGCAGACTGAAACATGCACTTTCAATACCAGCAGCAGACTTCCATGGTGAACAGTAGTTTTACTACAGTGATCTAATTGAGCAACTAGAGTGCTAACTTTCAGAATTTATGGCAAATGTGTGACATATCTGAATACCTTCATGATGGAATCAAAGTAAAAAACTGAAAGCATTTCCTACTGAGGAGACTGCAGTACATGAGGAAATTAGGAAACTTCATAACAAATAAATCTCCCAAGATGGCCACCGGAGACAAAAGAGCCCAAATGTAGCCCAAAATCACCCAGATGTAGCCCAAATATAGCCCAATGACAGAAGTGTGCAAAACACTTATTATTTTGTGTTTTTGCAGTGTTATATAGTGCAGACTTGTCAGATATTGGAGTGCTTTACATGAGCATTGGTTACATCACACAAAAACAAATTCATTTTGGTTGTAGACATGGGGAGACTAAGTGATTTGACCAGAATCACAGAATGTCGAGCTGAAGCAGAAACTCCAACCTGGTTCCCCAGTTGTAAAGTCTGCAGTTCTGGAGGTAACACCACATCCTCTCCCCTAAGTGCAACATTTAATCAAGTGGTCAACTGGATAAAGAAACATAAAGATAACAAATAATTTAAAAGTGCTTTGTCGCTATTTGAAAACTCAGAAAATATGTCCTTATTTTAGTCTTTTAGAGCACTAACCATAATTTTGATGCCAATAAGACCCTCTCATATATGTAATTTCTAAAGGAAATGCTCTAGGTATTACAGTTTTGATTACATCAAGATGACGTCAGGAGTTCCACACTTTTGTAATAAATATAGAATGTTAGCAATCTAGTTGTTCATTAGGATACTGTTGAGAGGCAGAGGCCAGGGGCATGGACTCTGAAAATTGAAGGCAGGTAGGAGGGTGCAAAGGCAACAATTTAACCACACTGAGCAGGCAGGAAGGGCCGTGGCAGCACAACAGACTATGGAGGGCAGTGGAAAGGGGGGCAGGGGCAACAAACCAACAATACAGGACTAGCAAGAGAGGCTGTGGCAATGTAATAGACCATTGTGGGCAGAAGGAAGAGGCAATGTTAGTACAACCATACATGCCAACAGACCCGATTCAGCCAGGAAACGTCCAATGTTTTTAAGCTCAAATGGGCTTTATTTGATCTGTCTCCTGTCTACAATCTCCTCTTTTTCAATGTAACTCAAAGGGGAAAATCAGTACCCCAGTTTTATTTCAAAATCTCCCTCTTACCAAGTTCAAAATGTTCGCAAGTATGGTACATTGGATCATGGAAGGAAATGGGGTAGGGACATGGACTTGGATAACAGAGGACAGGAGGGACATGGAGAGGTGCACCAAACTGACCCTGCAGGGCAGGCATCAGGGTTTGCAGCAGCACAATACACCACACAGGGCATGCGGGACGGGAGTGCAGCACAACAATCCATAGAAAGCAAGAGGAAGGGGACAGGACCATGCACATGGACAACAGAGAACAGAGGGGCAAATGGCAATGGTAGCTAGCTGACCATAATGGACAGACAGGAGAGAAAGCTGCAGCATAACAGACCATAAAGGGCAGGAGGGACGGATCAGGGGCATTACAATGGAACAGACAAGCCAGGAGGGAGGGAGTAGGGGTCTGCACATGTAAACAGAGGGCTGGGGGCAAGGGGGCAGGGCAGGAGCAGCAAGATTGCCATGGAGGTCAGGCAGGATGGGCACTAGAAGCAAGACACACCATGAAGAGCAACAGTGAGACTGTGATGGCATACACACAGACCATGGAGGGAAGGTGGGAGGGGGTCAGGGGCAGCTAACTGACCACACAGGGAAGGTGAGAGGGGCCATGGCAGCACAGAAGGCCATGCATGGCAAGTGGGAGGGTTAGTGGCAGCACAATGGCTATGATGGGCAAGAAGGAGGGTGCAGGGGCATGCACAAAGGACGATGGAGGATAGAAGGGAGGGTCAGGACCTGTGCACAGACAAGAAAGTTCAGGGGAAGGGGCCTTCAATACTGAGGGTCCCTGAGGGCCAACTAGCCCAACAGGCATCTCCAGTATGCGCCAGGGAGCTGCGCTGCAGACAGGTGTTCTGAGGCCAAGCCCCTTTTTACACCTCTCTGCAACGCAGCTCTGTGGCGCTTACTGGAGGTACCTAGTGGTCTAGTTTGACCCTAGGGACCCTTAGGATTCAAGGGGACTTAATCTCTCAACTTAGAACAGCCACAGGGCGCGTTTACACAGTGGTGAAGGGAGGGGACGGGGCCTGAGGTGACGTGTGCAAACATGCACTATGGCACGTTTTAAATTGGGGCTATAATTTCCCTTCAATACTGAGGGCCCCTGAGGGCTAACTAGCCCACCAAGTGCTTCCAGTAAGCGCCACTGAGGTGCATTGCAGAGAGGTGGTCCAGGCTGTGCCACTTTTTACACCTCTCTGCAACGCAGCTCTGTGGCACTTACTGGAGGTACCTAGTGGGCTAGTTGGACCCTAGGGACCCTCAGGATTCAAATGAACTTAATCTCCCAACTAAAAACGGACACAGGGCGTGTTTACACAGTGGTGAAGGGAGGGGACGGGGCCTGAGTTAACGTGTGCAAAAACGCCCTGTGGCCTGTTTTAAGAGGTAGTTTTAATCCCCCTGCCCTATTATATACTAGGGGCTTACAGAGGAGGTCTTGAGGGTCCCTGGTAGCCAAGTAGCACATCAGGTACCTCCAGTAAGCGCCACAGAGGTGCGTTGCAGAGAGGTGTAAAAAGGGGCATGGCCCCAGACCACCTCTTTGCAACGCAGCTCTGTGGCGCATACTGGAGGTACCTGGTGGGCTAGTCGGCCCCCAGGTACCCCAGTCTTCAAGGGGAATTAATTCCCCAACTTAGAACGGGCCATGAGGCGCATTTGCAGAGTGATGCACTGAGGGGACAGGGCTTCTGGAGTGATGCCGTTTTTTTTGTATATAGAAGGGGGGCTGTGCGGTCCCCCTTCTTTTCCTATTTTTTGGGCCCTGGGGATCCCAATCCCCAGGGCCTGACCCCTATTTTTTTTTTTTTTTTAAATACGGGAAGGGTGCCGCGTGGCCCCCCTCCTGGGCCACTTCTGGCTCCGGGACCCCATCCCCGGGGCCTGGCCACTCCATTGGGGACTGTGGGGGGAGCCCCAATTCCCCCACAGTCCTGCCGGCTCCCCGCCTCTTGCGGGAGCCGGCATTGCTTTTCCACAAGGGAAGCTGCTAACATGCAGCTCCCTTTGTGGAAAAGCAATCTGCTTTGGATTTTGGAAGCGAGAGCAGGAAACCTGTTCTCGCTTCCAAAATCCAAACCAGTGTTTGCTACGACAAGCCCCTTCATAGCAAACAGCAGTGTCCCGGGGGTGGGCACCCCGGGACACTGCAGTCCCCAGGGCCATGAAGGGCTCCATGAGGGGTGCTGCGCGGCCCCCCCCCCCTCCCTACCATTGCAAAGCCCCGGGGAGGTGGTGGTTCCCGGGGCTCGGGGTCCATAACTGACCCCCACCTTTACATATTTAGTGCCCCCCGCGGTTGTTTATTAAAGCCACGGGGAGGTGGCGGTCCCCTGGGAAGCGTGGGGGGGATTGGGCCCCCCCGGGCATTTTTTAACATTCCCGTGGAGGTGGCAGTTCCCGGGGCTGCGGGAGTCCCCGTGGGCCCTCAATAATGAATTGGCAATGCCCCCAGGACCTGGCCCACCCAGGTGCTTTTTTAAAACGAAGTGCTGGAGCCCGTGCTTCGCTTTTTAAAAATAATTTCGGCAGGATTCGTGACCCCATCGCGATTTCAGCTGAAATTATTTTTTTAAAAATGCTTTTTTGGGCCCTGGGGGTCCTTGTGGGACCCCCTGAGCAGGCCTAGGGGTTCAGGGTGTTTCTACCCTGCCCCCTTTTATTGTTTTTTAACCTCTTTTCACTGTTTTCTTGTGACTCGGTTCTACAGAGTCACAAGATGGTTGCCAACACATCCTGGTTTGGAGTGTTGGCAGCCAATGAAAGTGAAGCTCGTGCCCGGGAGGGTTCGCGAACCCACCGTGGCCTTAGATATCAAAACTTATTCTTTCTTTAATTTCTCAGGAAAAACTGAATGGATTTACACCATTTAACAAAAAGGTCTCTTTCTGAACCAAGGGCTACCTTTTTGCCAAATTTGGTGTGATTCCGTTCAGCAGTGCGATCTGTACCTTTCCTATGGAAAATAACATGGGGAAAATGTATTTTGAGACCCTCCTTTTTTTTTGGCCCCCGCTTGACGAATTACTCCGAAACTTTCAAGGCAGGAGCTGGCTGGAGCGGGTCACTAGTTTCGAAAATTTTGTGAAGATTCATCAACTGGGGCCAAAGTTATTGGGAAAACAAAAAATGCTTTTCCTATGGAAACTAGATCCTAACTATAACTACCTACTATATATATATATATCTCCAAACAAAAAGGTTGCCCCAAACAGAAGAGCCCACACAGGTAGGTAAAGCTTGTTTGTTTAATAAAGGTTGCAGTGTAGTAAACTGGCAGCTTTAGCATAATTTCTCCTTAAGCTGATGCGTTTTGAGCTCCAGCCTTTTGTCACAGGCATAGTTTAGGCGTACATGGCAGTTTGTGCACCTGGATTTATTTCTGATACCCACCCAGTGGGCGTTACCTCCCCACGGCCTTCTGGTACCTGTAGTGCCACAATAGTGTTCCTCGAGTGAGGTGTCATGTGCTCCTTCGATAAAAAGCTGATACGACCCCACTGGGTTGATACAAAGTCCCGCTTTTACTCCGTTGGCGACTTAAAACCTCCATTAGTAGCCCCTGTCCTGCTAGTGGTGTTCGCCGGTTGGTGTCACCACAGGTCCGCTTAGATGCAGCGGAGCTCCTCCACGGCTGGACCAGCTGTATAAATACAAACAAAAAGGTTCCCCAAACAGAAGAGCCCACACAGGTAGGTAAAGCTTGTTTGTTTAATGAAGGTTGCAGCGTAGTTGCACAACCTGTCCCAGAGAATGGCATTCTTCAGGTGCACCAATATTGGCATTGAAAGCTATGTCACTGGCCAGAGTTAGCAAATTGTGTACTGGCTGTTTTGGTGTTTCCTGTCTCAAGTGCCAATGTTGAGAGGGCAATTTCATAGATAAACGTTTACATGGGAAGGAAAGAGCCTGCAAACATGACCAAAGACTCACTGTGGAAGTATTGTATTGTCTTCTACAATAAGCTTGATTTGTAAAAATGTATTTGGACCTCATATACCCTGTACGCAATAATAAATAATAAAAACGAAACATTCCATAAACACTGGAAAACCACTGTTTGTGTTGTTTTGTATGGCGCGAAAATGTGTAACCACTGATATAACCACAGTTTTTTTTAAGGTATTGAAAACACTGAAAAAACCCCACCAGAATTGTATCAAAGATAGAAACTGAAAAATGGAAAGCCTAAACATAATGTTCCATACATTCTCACTTGGTGGTTATTGATTGGTAGTTGGTCTGGTGGTTATTTGTCGATAATTGGTCAACATGTTTTATGCCTTTTAAGTCTCCAAGGATCTGCGGCAATTAATCAGGACCTTACTGCTGCTGCCTAATCTTCTATTGGTGCAAGAGTTCCTACACTAATCAAGAGATAAATGAAACCCCACCTCAGTGAAAAACAACTGTAATAGTTGTTGACCCAAGACGTACATCCCTTGCATTAGAATTGTAGTCGATTCATAATGCTAGTGACCCTATTTTCCTGAACTGGACCCCCATGGAGTACATGGAGATCCGAAAGTTCACAGGTCATTTCCTCGAGGAAGGGTCCAGGCTATCACACTCACCTCTAACAGTATTGGGAAGGTGCCCCATAGCTTTTGGTAAGGCCTTATGCTGGAAAAGATGACATACATGGCACAGAAGATCAGAGACAGGAGTATTTGGCACAGTGTAGGACTTGCATAGCGGTGAGAGAAGTATAGATAGACAGAGCCTAACTTCAGCTAAACCTCTGAATAGGGCTCCAGGATCATGTAGTGAGGGAATCAGAGAGAAGAGCATGGTTTCTCCTCTGTACCCAAATTTGGGCTTCCACGCCAACAGGCACTAATGAGCTATACTTTGTTATCATTACATTGAAGTAGTACACCCTTTGGATGGAGAAAGCTGCGCTGTCTGAGAGGAGCCTAGCTGAAAAGCCAGAATATCAATCTACTTTTGAATTCAAGGAGGAAGCTGGCAGCTCCGGCAGGGAGTTTGTTCCAGGTCTTGGGGGTGGTGACTGGGAAGTTGTGGGCCCCTATTTTGTTTTTATGTGCCTCATGCACGTGATGGGAGACAGGAGTCTTCCAGCCAATCTGGGGTGATCTTTGTGGGTGTAGAAGTGGTTAAGCTATGCAGAGCCTAAGTTGCAGTGTGCTTTGTAGGTGAGGGAGAGGAGCTTGAAGGTGGCCCTTTTCTAAATGGGGAGCCGTGGATGTCTCTTAGGTGTTTGGAGATATGTGATCATGAAGGGAGGGTGAGTGTGAGCATGCAGCCAACTTGAAGTCTGTTGGTGAGCGTGGCGCCGATGCCTACATAAAGGACGTCGCTGTGGTCTAGTCTGCTGGTGATGAATGTGTGCGTGACTGTCCTGTGTGTGTGTCCAGTGGGAGCCATGTGAAGGTTCTTCTGAGCATCTTTATGGTGTGGAAATAAGCTCCAGAATTAAAACTGAAAGCAGTGATCCTGCTAGCTTACAAAAATATGACAATTAAATAAGCAGCTTAATTAAAACAACAAATTGATTTAGGAAAACAGAAGGCTGGGAGCTGGGCAGCAGCCCAAAGATTGTACGAAACAGAACAAGGGGAGCGGGGAAACTAAAGTAAATTTAAAAAACAACTGTCGGAGTCCCAAAAGTGCCTTCAAGATGAACACTGTTGTCCATAAGTAGGCCCATCTTAGAATACTCTTCTTCTTTTAAATGCTGCTCTTGGAAGAGATTAATACCATTAAATATACTATAATATTTTCTTTCAGTTACCAGAATTTAATGTTTTTGAATGATAATGAGTAGAGTTTCAGAAATGTAATTATTATTGGTATGTTGTAAAGCTTCTAATTTATAGAAGCGCATGTACTGCATTTTCAGGGAAGGATATTTATTGTTATAGGTTAGAGTAATGTTTGTGAATAGTGGTGGCAGGAGAGTTTTGATGGTTTTTAGTGCCATTGAGAGCACTAATAAGGTTTAATCAACCGTGAGAAGCAGGGAGCGTGAAGGCCTCTCTGCTGTCAGTCTTCGATTATAATGGGCGCTTGGACATGCAAACAGGCTTACCAGGTGATCTGAGGTGTCTAAGCTCAAGTGCAGGAGATTTCCCTCAGCGGCTCCTTCATGTGTTTCATGCACAAGCTGAAAGTAAAGGAAATTCACACGAGTGTTCTCGCGAGATTTGGGCGCCATATTGGATTGGACCCAATAGCATACATTAATATACAGGATACACTACAGTGTATCGTGGAATGTTGGCTCCTGTTTGAAGAGAACAGGCAAAAATGTATATGTAGGCTGTTTTTGGGATTGCGAGAGTGACGTAATGGAATTTAGATGATTTGTTTGATATTTGGGAAAGATTAAGTAGGAATTTAGTATAGGTAGACCTGTTATTTTTCATGCTATTATATTGGGCTATACAGGATAGTTTTAGAGATTACTTGGGATTTCTAGGATTTATTTAGAATAAGATAAGAAGTGTTAGGGTTTGTAGGTATTGTTGTTTAGTTTTAGTATATATATTTTTTGTTAGTGGAGCTCTTAATATGGAGTCAGAGCGGGGGTAGCAGTGCAGAGACAGCTGGAACAGTTATAAGTGAGGAGTCTGTGAGAAGAATGATACAACAGGAGATAAGAATAGACTTCAGGAGACTGCTGATAGTATTTTCAAAAAGAAGAAAAGAGAGGATTTGGAGTCTGATGAGTTCTTTTTCCTGTCAGAGGAGGATGAGCAGGGATTAGAAAAAGGAGGTAAGAGGTTGAGAAAGACAAAGCCTTTGGAAGACAAATGTATGTCTAAGAAAGAGAAGGATGGTTTGAACACAATCAGAAGAAGAGGTGTCCTTAGCGGCACGCAAAGAAGAGGTGTCCTTGGCAGCAGACAAGGGGATGAGGACATGCAGGTTGATATGAGTCAAACCTCTGTGACAGAGGATAGTAACGAGGGAGATGAATGCATTTTGGATTTACAGCAGGATGATGAGTTGGTTGATGAATTTGGGAAATTCAGGAGTGATGGTTCTGCTGAAGTGCTGATGGACCCTTTGGGTGTTGAGATGTTTTCTCCCTTTAATATTAGACATCCACAAAGTGGTGGCTGGTTGCCTATGGAGCATGTGGGAAGCATTATTAAGGAATGGATTTGTAAACCTTTGGATAAGGAGGTGAGAGGAGTAATGAGAGTGGAATGCTCAAGGCCAGTCAATGATGAAAAGGTGTGAAGTATGCCTAAGTTGTCCAGAATTAATATGTTTTTTTGTTTTGGTTAGTGAGGGACCCTAGGAAGGGTCTTGAGTGATCGTTAAAAATATGTACGGACAAAGTGTTGGATTTAATGGGTCCATTAGCCAAACGTTTTGATATGGCTGATGAGGATCCGATCAATGAGACTCCTGTTGATGTGGAGTTGCTCAAGGGATGAAGCCAGAGAGCTGTAATGATGTTAGACAACACAAATGCAGGGTTGCTGATGGAGAGAAGGAAGGCAATTTTCGTGAAGATTGGTCCTAAGTTTGGTGACATGGCTCAGAAGAAACCTAGCAATCATGCTAAGGGTCAGTTATTTGGCAAAGGGCTACCGTGGTAAACACATAGCAACTTTTACAGACTTAGGAAAGGCTTAAACAAATATGAGAAAGGTTTTTGGAGGATGTGTTTTTGGGAGGACCAGTAGAAGGGGACCCACTGCTGGCCGAAGTATACAAGTGTCCCAACATGATAATCAATATAGAGGATGAGGATATCAAGCCTCAAGAGGTTTCTACCCTAGTGGTAGGAGAGCCAGGGGATCTGGAAGGGGAAGATTCACCTGTGAACGAGGTCAGAACTTATCCAGAACTCAAGGTGAGTACGGAGATTACTTTTGGTTCTTCCCAGGAAAGAGTTAAAAAAAAGAATGGGAGAAGTTATTGCAAGACCCCTGGGTATTGGAGACGGTTCACAAGTTTGTAATAGAGTTGCCACACCAGAGAAGGGAACCAAGAGATTTAATAGTAACAGAAGAACAGAGGATTGTAGTGGATTCAGAGACAGTGTCCATGATTCAGAAAGGGGCAACAGGGCTCATAGAGGAGACAGTGAAGTTTTTTGTAGCAGTCTCTTTTTGGTCAGGAAAAAAGACAAAGGATGGAGGCCAGTGATAAACCTCAAAGAATTAAAGAAGTATTTGGTTTACAGACATTTAAAAAAAGGGGGGTTCTGTTGAAAAACGATTGTTTGGCGAAGTTAAATCTGAGGATGCGTACTTCACAATTCCCATGGGGAAGAAGAGTCGGAGGTATTTGCACTTCCGTTGGAGAGGACTACTGTTTCAGTTTCAATATCTTCCATTTGGGATTTCTTCTGCACAGTGGTGCTTTTCAAAAGTAATGAGAGTGGTGATGGCATATTTACAAGAAAGGGGAATATGAATGACTGTGTGCCTGGACAATATATTAATGAAGTCTCAGGATTTAGAGGATCTGAAGAGGGATTTAGTTCAGGTGAAGGATATGTTGGAGAGCTTAGGATTTATGATAAACAAAGAGAAGTCTGTTTTGGACCCAATGCAAAAGTTGGAGTTTTTAGGTTTCCAGGTAGGTACGAAGGAGGTAATGTTACAACTTCCAGAAAAGAAGGTGAAATTGGTAAGGAAGGAGATCTTGCATGTGTTGAAGAATTAATCTTGTCTTTGAGTGATCTTGCCTGGATAATAGAATTGTTATCATCTTGGATTCAGTCTATTTTTCTGGGTCCCTTACATTATCATGCTTTATAGAGGTTAAAAGGGGATGCCTTGAGGAAAAGACTTTGATATGAAGACAGAATAGCCTTGAATACAGGGGCAAAGTAAGATACTTTGGTGGTTAAACAATATGCAGGCTTGGAATGGACGAGTCATTTTTGGATGTGTCTCAGATTATTTGTTAGAGATGGATATGAACCTCAGAGGCTGGGGAGCTTGATTAGGAGATGTAGAGACAGGAGGAGTTTGGACAGAGGAGGAAAGATTGAGTCATATAAATTGTCTAGAATTGAATGCCGGGTTGTATGCACTCAAAAGTATCAGAGATGTTGCGAGCAGGTTAACTTACCAGTTAGACACTCAGTTCAGTTGGATACCAGATCCAGGGGCATCAGCTGTGGATGCATTTCAACAAGTTTGGAAGGGGAGGAGAGCTTACGTTTTTTCTCCTTTCGCAATGATGCAAAGAGTGCTATTGAAAGTGAGGGAGGTGGAATAGATAGTTTTAATGAAACCATTTTGGGTCTCTCAGGTGTAGTTCCTGACTAGGAAGGAATTGACTTGTGCAGTGCCATGTTTGATACCAGTAGGAGAATGGCTTCTGAGGAAGGGAGGTGGAGAAGAACATCCCTTAGTTCAGGACAGGGTGTTAAACCTTCTTGTTTGGAAGGTGTCAGGAGATCTGACTGTTTCAGCAGGGCTGCAGAATTATTGGAAGAGTCTTGGGCTCCAGGGACAAGGAGAAGGTATAAGGGAATATGCAGAATATGGGCAGTGTGAAAAAAGGACTAGGTTACAGGACTGTGAATTGTGACAAGACTGCAATTTTGGCAGATCATTTTTCATGTCCAAGGTAGATCTGTAGACAGGAATGTATTGTTTTGTAGGGTTCTTAAAAGCATGAGGTTGAAGAGACCTCCCAGGACAATATATGATGTATTAATGGATGTGAATTTGGATTTGTCATTATTTCAAGCTTGGCCCATGAATAAAAATTTGGATTTAAAGAAACTCTCAGGAATGTTGGCTATTCTTTTGTGTTTGAAATCATGCAGTAGAGCTTCTGATGTGAAAGCGTTGGAGGTAAGTAGTAAAGTTTATGGTTCGAATGCAGTACATTTCAAAATCTGGAATAGAACTAAGACCATGTTGGAGTCTATTTGGTATCCCAGTATTCCAGAAGAGAAAACGTGGTGTGTGGTAGATTGTTTACATGACTATGAGAGCAAAATGATGGAGCATAGAGGCATGGAGAGAATCATTTATTGATTTCTTGTATAAAACCTCATAATGCGGTTATTACGGCAACTATCGCCATATGGGTAAGAGACATTAAGAAGGAAGCAGGTTTTGAGATGGAGAAATTTAAACTGCATTCTTTAAGAGGTGCAGTGGAGAGTAAGTTGTACATAACTGGGGGACATTTGGAAGAGATTCTTAAGCCAGCTGATTGATCTAATGCTGGGACATATGCAAACATTATTTTAGACCAACAATGCATGTGTCAAATGTGGTGTTGAAGGGCTTTCAACGTGCATAATGGTAGCCTCCGGTCTTGAAATAAAATGGCGGTTCTCTGATTGGAATGAATAGAGAATCAAGATTTAATTAACAACACAGAGTCTAACATTATCCCCACTTCCATGTCCCTTGTTTTTGCTCTGCTTAAAGAAAATGGGATATATTTCATTTAGAGTGACTTCAATGATAGCGAGTTAGGAAAGTAATGTGCATCGATATGTTTTAATTTTGAAGGAAGAACTATTTGATTTTGTTTGTAGGTTTAAGTCAAAAGTAAATATCTATTAGTGACATGTAGGGTGTTATTTGTAGAGACACAGCAGAGATGCGAAGGTGGACGTGAGCATCGGCAGACAAAGATGAAGAGGATGTTACAAAGGAGGAATAAAGTCGCTGCATTTAAAGAGGAAGAGTGTTCTGAGATGGGTCTACTTATGGACAGTAGTGCTCTACTTCTAGATTGTTGTAATTTTTGGAAAGTTCTTTAACGTTCCTGCAGGAGTGGCATTAAAAGATTTTATGCATAATATTAGCCTCTCTGTCTTTAATGAAGTCTTGATTCTCTATTCATTCCAATTGGAGGATTGCCACTCTCTCACTAAAGGGACAACCTTCCAGTTCCGAAATCAACTTCCAGAAATGTCTAGCGGAGGAGTTTAACTGGATGAATCACAACCACCTAAAATGCAAACATGGAAAAATCAAAGAATATCCCATTTGGTAAAACCAAAGTTTTCTCGGCAACATCCTTGTGGCATGAGTGCTTTATCCCCCCAACTCCTTCTCCTTCCACCATAATAGCAAAAAACCTGGGTATAAGATTTACTCCAACCTATCTTTCAGACAGCATATGCTCAATGTTTCACCAACTTGTTTTACGCTGCTAAGAACCTTGAAAAAATATCTTGCCTTCTTATGTCTAACTGCTCGCAAGACAGTGATCCATGCCCTGATCACTCCATGACTGGATTAGGGCAATTCCCTCTTCTTGGTTTGCCAAAATACCTTATCAAGTGCATCCAGATTATCCAAAACACATGAGCAAGGACAGTGCTAGAGATTAAAAGAAGGACCTCGGGGTTGCAAACTCTTCAGACCTTGCATTGGCTCCATGTCTATGAAAGGATCCAATTTAAGGCTTTGACACTGGCCCACAAAGACTTCAGAGGGACTGGGCCACTCTACCTCAGGAAGAATATTTTTCTCCATGTACAAAAACACTTTTCTGCTCCTCTAATGCCCATTCACAGGGGGTCCCAATATGTATGAATACCACCAGAGGTGGCAAGTCATTTTCCATTCAAGCCCGCACAGATTGGAACCAACTCTCCATCTCCCTAAGGATGGAATGAATCCTGATTCCGCAAGCAAGTCAAGACCTGGCGTTTCTCTCAGTCAGACCCACTTTTTATACTTCTCACTCTGAACACCAGAGACACTCTGGGGCATATTATCAAGAGAAGTTTCACCGCTTTATCGGCACATATCGCCGGAAAAGCGGCGCTTTTCCTATCGCACTATCAACAAGGACTCGCTTACATGCGTTATGCGCTTGTTTACGTGCGATAGCAGCAGTGTTTTTTTGCCGCTTTGCTTGTCAGGATATTCATCGCTAATGATATGCAAAGTAGGCGTTTCCCACTAAAACAACATGGAAACAGTCGCAAACACAGCTTCCCTCTATTACCAATGTGGCGAAGCGATAATAAAAATCGTGCTAACCGCGATTATCGCTGGTATTTAACTCTTGATTGAAACCTGTCATAGCCATCTTGTCAACGGGAGGTGGATTGTCAGGCTGAGTCCACACCTGCCTATTAGCAAGCTTTACATAAGCGCAGTCAAAATATTGCTGGATTTCTCATGCTATTGCTGGTTTTCACCTCTATCACTGGATTTTACATCGCCTCTGAGCAATGCCTTGCTAATACGCTGCTAACACGGAGATGTAATAAAGCGATAGTAAAAGACGCGCTAAGCACGCTTTGCGATAAATATCGCATTCCGTTGATAATATGCCCCTATGTTTCAACTGTGCCAGCATGCCCTGTGGGCCAACAGAGCTCTTTACAAACACAACAAAATATAAAAAATATCAAAAGTAAAAGGGCAAAAGACAAGATTTTAGAAGCGACACACCCAAAATCTTCGCTGCCCTACGGCAAAAGAAAAGGGCAGCAATGTGCCGTATCTATCAGATATGCTGGATACCTGTCCTCTTTTCCAGCTCTGGCACTCAACTGTCTGCCTTGCACCAACACAGGCACCAGGGTGTCTGCATTGTAGGGATACCTTCCTGTACAAAAACAATTAATAGGGGTGATTTCCTTTTTCTATGTGTTCTGCTGAATACAGCGCACATTGAAAGAGGGAAGAACGAGGAGAAATAAAGTTATTGCCTCATTCCATATCTACAAGGACATGAAAAGCCATGCATAGTGGCTTCCGCTTTACGTGGCATTGTAGATATCACTAAGCCCTGTACGCCACTGAAACATCACAAAAAGTGATGTTCCGGTGGAGCACAGGTCTTATTAATGAACCCCTTAGTTGCTAGGCAGCTCACGCATCCAGAGTGGCTTCCTGAGTAAATATTAATCATCGGGGCGACATTATTGTGTGTCTTGCACACATTTGTTTTTATAAATAAATGCCAAGGCGCAGCCCATGTGTTCTTGCTTTTTGAAGCTAAGATCCTCCCTAGAGCCCAGGGTGTTCTTCAAGAGTTGCACTTGTTATCCGATATAGCTTTTCAGGCGTGTGCTAATGGGCAGACACAAACAAATTCTTGCATATACATGTTAACACAATGCAGGATATCCTTGGCCTTCCAGACTAAAGAGTTAAAATGTGTCAATTGCAATTAGATGAATTGCAGGACCAATGAGCAGGCCCACAGGGCTTAATCTGTGGTCTTTGGACCCTTGGGGGTCTATGAAGCTTACTCAGAAAGTCCGCGATTATTTAGAAAATAAATAATATTACGAGAATAATAAAATATATATGCATAAAAAATCAAAATGGAAAATTCTACATTTGAAAACGATCTGTAAAAAAAGAGCAATAAAGACCATAATATGCTACAGTGTAAATATAATTTCCTCTTTTTAAAATTAAATCAACTTTGGAAAAGCGCCAGACTTATCTTTGCATTTTTAAATTTGCACATGCTCCCATCAGGAAATGTGAGGTGGTGTTAATCCCTGGCACCTTGACGGGTTCTGGGATTAACAGGGGAGCACCATAGGTGGTCCCTTGGCCACCAACCGGAGGCAGCAAAAGAAAGGGGGCCCTCCTAGGGGCCCTCAAACACACTTTCTGACATGGTTTCCATGTCAGAAAGGCCGGCATGGAAACCCTGCCAAAAACTGTGCATCGTAATCCAGACGGCCTAAACCGCAATTCATTTGGATTTAGGGCTGGTTCTCACTGGTCGATGGGCTCCTTTAGCCCGTCAGAAGTCAGCTAGAATGACCGGTGGCTGCAATTCCGACCGGCTAAATCATAATCAGCCAGTCGGTATGGAAACAGATGATGTTGTTTGTAGCCTTTACGACCAACATCGTGATAGGCCCCATAGTGTATGAAAATGTTTTCGAGTTAACTTTAGCTGCATTAGAGAAAAATGAACAACAAAGACGATCGGGCATATTAGCAACAACCGGCGATAATTATCGCTAAGCGCACTTAGCGCTAGGATAATTATCGCCGGCTAGCGTGGACTTTTATTGCTGCGCTAACTGTCTAACGTGAGATTATCGCTGGAAACCCAGTGATAATCTCACAAAGTGTGGCGTTAGCTTGCTGATAGGGACTCACAAACTTAGCCATGATATCCACCTTACATAGGATATCATGGCTAAATCAGTCCTGAAGCAGGTGTAAAGAAAGTAGCGATAACAGGGGTTATCGCTAATTTTCCTGCCGCTATGCTTCATAGCGTGGGGCTTTGGAGATGCAAAGCTGGGCGTTAGGAATCCCGACGCTAATGCAAGGTTTCACGCGTTAGCGTGACCTTGCTAATTAGGCGATAAAATTATCGCCGCTTTTCGGCCAAAAACGGCCGCAAAAGCAGCGATAATTTTTTATCGCCAGCTTGATGATATGCCCCATGATTCCTTAAAAATTGTTCATGGGTGCATGTTTTTAATCTTTGTATAATATATGATACATGAAAGATACACTTAATTGTTTTTTATTATTATTGCTTTTGACGTGAATAAATATGAATGATTTTCTGCATAAGGAGTCAGAGTCAGTCAGTTTTTAATTGAAATTATTCTGCTCAATGTATACAATCATTTGGTGCATTTCCATGCATCCAAGGGTAGTAGAATGGGGGTTTCACAGAAACAAATCTGCACAAAAGGGAAATTCATTTGGTTTAAGTACACATGAACCTTACACAAAGCTGTCAAGGCTACTAAGGCTCATTGGTTGGATTGGCCATTAACCATTATGTATCCCTACCAACAAAAGTTGTTCATGCATTAAAACCTGCGCAAGTATAGTGCTTATTATTGAAACATAATAGTGCAGTCAGTCACCAGTCCAGTTGACAAGTGCAAGCCTTCTCCCAGTATAACTATTGCACCTTTGCTGAGGAGTGCGGTACTTTCCCATTCAAAACAAAGAAGTACAGGAACTCAGTACCTGCCCATTTGAAGCAGTGAGAGTATGTTTAAAAATATACATTCCTGCATATGCAGACACATCCAATTAATCACGCCTATACTCATAATGAAGGCTTAACTAAATATACATTAGTCATCAACACAGCAGTGCATAATTTCAAGTAAACATACATTTATGTAATCAAAAACATCCCTAGATACATCTGCGGACATGTAAACACATACATTTGCAAGCACGCTTTAATAAAAAAAAAGAGGTACAACCAATTATCCATATTTGTATCAATTTAAGAAAACCACTGCTTATAGAAGAGTAAATATATTCAAACACGCACATATGGTTGGTCTCAACTTGAAGGCACTTTTGGGACTCCGACAGTTGTTTTTTAAATTTACATTAGTTTTTCCCCTCCCCTTGTTCTGTTTCGTACAATCTTTGGGCTGCTGCCCAGCTCTCAGCCTTCTGTTTTCCTAAATCAATTCATTGTTTTAATTAAGCTGCTTATTTAATTGTCATTTTTTTGTAAGCTAGCAGGGACACTGCTTTCAGTTTTAATTCTGGAGTTGAGCTTATTTCCACACCATCAGGATGCTCAGAAAAATCTTCACATGGCTCCCACTGGACACCCGCAGGACAGTCACGCACGCACTCATCACTAGCAGACTTGACTACAGGAACGTCCTTTATGTAGGCATTGGTGCCACGCACACCAACAGACTTCAAGTTGGCTGCATGCTCACACTCACCCTCCCTTCATGATCACATATCTCCAAACACCTAAGAGACATCCACGTCTCCCCGTTCAGAAAAGTGCCACCTTCAAACTCTTCTCCTTCACCTACAAAGCACACCGCAACTTAGGCTCTGCATAGTTTATCCACTTCTACACCCACAAACAACACCTTGGATTTGCTGGAAGTCTCAGATCACCTGCATGAGGCACACTAAAACAAAATAGGAGCCCACGCCTTCCCTGTCACCACCCCCAAGACCTGGAACGAACTCCCCGTCGGAGCTGCCAGCTTCCTCCTTGAATTCAAAAGTTGATTGATATTCTGGCTTTTCAGCCAGGCTCCTCTCAGACAACGCAGCTCTCTCCTTCTTGGGCTCTTGGATGCCTACCTTGGTGATTAGCATGCCATGCAAATCCTCATAGCACAACATAACATATTTGTTTTACAATGTGTCCAGTGTGGCTTCTTTCCCTATCTTTCTCCTTCTGTCTCCCTTTTTTCGCTATTACTCTAGGTCAACATCTCATGATAAAAAATAAATGCTTATTCCTAAATAATGAATTCTGGTGCATTTTTTCACAACCACCAGCACAAATTATGCACTGGATAAAGGGTGTACTACTTCAATGTAATGATAATAAAGTATAGCTCATTAGTGCCTGTTGGCGTGGAAGCCCTAATTTGGGTGCAGAGGACGCACCATGCCCTTCTTTCTGATTCCCTCACTACATGACCCTGGAGCCCTATTCAGAGGTTTAGCTGATGTTAGGCTCTCTCTATCTATACCTCTCTCACCGCTATGCAAGCCCTACACTGTGCCAAATAGTCCTGTCTCTGATCTTCTGGTGCCATGTATGTCGTCTTTTCCATCATAAGGCCTTACCAAAAGCTATGGGGCACCTTCCCAATACTGTTTGAGGTAGGTGCAATAGCCTGGACTCTTCCTCGAGGAAATGACCTGTGAACTTTCAGATCTCCATGTACTCCATGGGGATCCAGTTCAGGAAATTAGGGTCACTAGCATTATGAATCGACTACAATTCCAGTGCAAGGGATGTACGTCTTGTGTCAACAACTATTACTGTTGTTTTTTACTGAGGTGGGGTTTCATTTATCTCTTCACTAGTGTAGGAACTCTTGCACCAATAGAAGATTAGGTAGCAGCAGTAAGGTCCTGATTAATTGCCGTTGATCCTTAAGGACTTAAAAGACATAAAACATGTTGACCAATTATCGACCAATAACCACCAGACCAACTACCAACCAATAACCACCAAGTGAGAATGTATGGAACATTATTTTTAGGCTTTCCATTTTTCAGTTTCTATTTTTTTCAAATTCTGGTGTTTTTTTTTAAAGTGTTTTCAATACCTTAAAAAACTGTGGTTATCAGTGATTTCACATTTTTTCGACTTTCAAAACAACAGAAACAGTGGTTTTCCAGGTTTTATGGAATGTTGGTTTTTATTATTTATTATATATATGAGGTCGAAATACATTTTTACAAATCAAACTTATTGTATCATACAATACTTCTTTAGTGAGTCTTTGGTAATGTGGGCTCGCTCTTTCCTTCCCATGTAAACGTTTATCTGTGAATTGCCCTCTCAGCAGTGGCACTTGAGACGGAAAACGCCAAAACACCCAGTACACAATTTGCTAACTCTGGCCAGTGACATAGCTTTCTATGCCAATATTGGTGCACCTGAAGATTGCGATTCTCTGGGATGGATTGTGCAACATATGCGTTGAGCCAGGCGCTCATGCCCTCAGCTATTGAAGAGGTCAAAAATGAATCAGTACTTTTCAAAGTCCAGAGAAAATTCCCTTTTATGGAACGAATCTAGAAATTGTGCAGAGTACCTCAGTGAGGCTTCAATGACTTCAAATGCCATGGTTGGTGAAGGGACATTTCACTGCATCATTGCAAGCCATTTCTAATGCACTGTAAAATAACATTTCCTGAATTGCTCCACTACATTTCTTTGCTTACCAAGTGGCAAGAACATGTTACAGTGCCAGTCACTAAAAGTGTCCCCCAGCCTATTCTCAAGGAGATGTTTCACATCTACACCAATTACGCTGAATACTTGGCAGAAAAGGGTGTTTTCAGACTCTAGTTTTTTGATTATGTCCAATACAGCAGTCATGTTTTCCTGTAAAATTCTAAGAATGCAGTAGAATGTACTTTTTTAACATCACTATCAATATGCGACCAAAGATCCTCACATTTGTTGCCGTCATCATCACTAAGCAAAAATCCTGTAGACGGTCGCCACATAAATAATATATCATTCATGTCCTCTAGGACTGAGAACTACCGGATAAATGACACAGTTCTGATGACTCTTTCACGGCACACAAAGCACAAAATGGGAAATATTTGTGTTTTAGTTCCAGCGTATAACAAAACAGTGCACCAGAATGGACTACAAAGTCAATAGAATTCTTCATTAACTTTGAAGATTGTAAAGATGCTTTTAGCATACCATCTGGCAAGTGGCAAGGATCTCTTACAGGGAAGCACTTCAGCTCAGGTTCGATTTTGACAGGCCATCACAAAACTTTTTCATTTACGTAGCTGAATTATTGAAAATACTAACTTTATCACTCAAATGTTTGTTGAATTTGGTAAAAACTTTTTGCAGCAGCATTCCAAGTGACAATGCGTTCCATGTTTTCTAAACTTCTGGTGTCATGTTTTCACCACTATTCCAGATGCTTGGTGGCAGCACTCTTTTCACATATAGGTATCACTACACCTTGCATTGAATGTTTAAAGCCTGGGGTGTTTGGCAATTCACCTGCTATCAAAGCTGACTCGCCAGAAAAGGGGGCTGATGTATCAAAGGGTTTCACTTATTCTCTGTCTGGGAGTAAATGTGATGGTAGATATTGGTAAAAGTCTTATGAAACAAGCCTTGTTACCTATCAGTCAAAGAATCAAACGTAGCCAAAATATCAAATAGGATTATATTTCCAGATGCTTTACAGTTTATAAAATAATTAAATAAGACCTAAAACATGCTTCTAAACCCTGCATCTTCAGACCAAAGACTACTAAACTGAAAAAAGGAAAAGGAAGAAACGTTATTTCAGTGACATCCCTAAATAACAAAACTAAAGCAGAATAATGTTAGCCCAGTCTTTCTTGCTGCTGCCTTGCATAACAAAGTTAGATTGTATTGGCATCTTCAGGAAAAAATAAAAATGACTCTTTAACTCACCTTTTCCTTTCTTTGAATGGCATTTAGTTTGTGGTTGCAAGGTGTTTTTGTAGTGTTTATATGTTTACACTTGTGAGGGCTATTTCCTTTTTGGCAGGGTTTTATCAGTTATTTTAGGTTTAAACCTAAAACAGGATATCCTAATTATTTTCCTACACATTCTCTGATTTGTTTTTTATCTTAACATAGACCCCTGTAATGAATACACAAGGTCAGTAGGGGGTCTATAGTTACTTTTAAATTGTATCACTCCTCACTAATCATCTTAGGTAGCCTTTAGTGTCATTCAACATTGGAGGAATACAAGTTACACGCTTGCAACTCAGTAGGCAATAAAACAATCTCCATCAAGGAGCCCCTAGAGGGGCCCGTTGTGCATTGCAGTGTCGGGCCATCGGGGAGCCAGGCTCGATGATGAAGCATGCCACCTTTGGATGGGTGAGGGCTTGTGCTCCACATAACTAAGGTTTTTATTGACCTAGTTGTATCTAGATGCTTAGTGCACTATCTAGGATCCATAGTGGAACAGTATATTAATATTGCTAATATTTGGGAGAGCGCATACTGGACCAGAACTTCTCTCAGTGCTCTTCATTTGAATAGCCACCATGCTTTGCAAAGTGATTTGTCAATTTTGCCTATGGTATTTTCTTTCTCCATCCTCATACAGTGCTCCAAAGCATCTATTGGGTGCATTACCACATTAGTAAAACAAAACAAAACAAAACCATGAAATAAATACAAATAAAAATGTTTTATCACCGTCTTTTGGGCTCAAACAAACAAAATCACTCATCATCATAACATACAAAAACATTCCTCACCATCTCACAGGTTTTGGTTTACTGCCTTCTGAGAATAAGAATTGCATTCCTTGGTGGGTTTTGTGAGGCTATCTAACTCTCATATCTCTTTCTCATCTACATATTTTACTTGAGCTTACTCTTTATCTAGCAACTTGATGGTCATCATTGAAGGTGGAAGAAGGAAAGGCTCAGATAACCTGTGGAGATGTACCATTATCAATAATTTATCTTTGCTCCTGAAAGATTCTTTGGATTTCTTTTTTGCCTTCTGGCAAGTTTGATTCCAAGGAACCTCATAATTCAAATCAGTACAAACCGGGATCATCCTTTTCTTGAAAGTGTATAGGGAAGACTTCCAATTGATCTCCCCACCGTGGGGGTAGCTCTTCCTTTCCAGCTCCACACATGCCTTGGCAGGTGCAAGCATATTTTTATTTTTGGGGAGTAGTGAGCTGCCTGCTGGGTCTTGAATACATTAGGTTCAAATGCTTGGAGTAGATGATGACGCCTTTACGTTTATTATTTTAGCTCTTCATTTCAGCCTGCTCTTTTTGCAGTGGTGCAGCACCCAGTTGACTTGTCAGCTCTCCAGATCGTTAGAGGCCTGTATGGCCAGAGTGGAGCTCTTTTGGACCCCATAATCATCAAGATCATTTACACCTGACTGTAGAGCCACTTAACAAGAGCCTCTGGTTTAGCTAGTTAGGTGTCACCAATAAAAACCCTAAATAGTCTCAAATTCAAATCTTGTACGATCAAAATGAGAGTCTATAAATTGAATCATAATTAATGGTGTCCTGTGGCACTATAAATTTCACACTTGGGTGCCGATTCCGATCCTGGAGAAACCGGGTACGAATCGTCGGAAGGAGCGTTTTCTCCGTCCGACTCGTACCCGGGAAAAAGACCGTACAAACATGCAAGTACGATTCGTACGGAAACATCATTTCCGTACGAATCGTACAAAACACCGACCGACACGAAAATACATCCGAATGTGATACGGGACAGCGCATACGCGACATGCGGACGGAGTAAGGCAGCTTTTTACGTACCAGCAAGTATGATTCGTACCGACAGCACTCCGGACGGGCAATATATTTACGGCACCCAACAAGTGCCAGGAAAGCTTAGTATGCCACGAAGCTTGAGGAAAAGGGGGCCCGGTACGCGCCAAACACCCCCCCAGCCCCCCGCGGACGGACGCGCCGTACCCCCAGCCACCCCCGTATGTACGGTGCAGATCCCCACCCCGTATGTACGGAGCATACCCCCACCCCCATATGTACGGAGCGTACCCCCACCCCACCCCCGTATGAACGGTGCTGACCCCCACCCCGTATGTACGGTGTGGACCCCCACCCCACCCCCATATGTACGGAGCGTACCCCCACCCCCGTATGTACGGTGCGGACCCCCACCCCACCCCTGTATGTACGGAGCGTACCCCCACCCCACCCCCGTATGTACGGTGTGGACCCCCACCCCCGTATGTACGGAGCGTACCCCCACCCCCGTATGTACGGTGCGGACCCCCACCCCCGTATGTACGGTGCGGACCCCCACCCCACCACCATATGTACGGAGCATACCCCCACCCCACCCCCGTATGTACGGTGTGGACCCCCACCCCCGTATGTATGGTGTGGACCCCCACCCCACCCCCGTATGTATGGAGCGTACCCCCACCCCACCCCCGTATGTACGGTGCGGACCCCCACCCCCGTATGTACGGGGGTACGCACCGTACATACGGGGGTGGGGGTACACTCCGTACATATGGGGGTGGGGTGGGGGTCCGCACCGTACATACGGGGTGGGGGTATGCTCCGTACATACGGGGGTGGGGTGGGGGTCCACACCGTACATACGGGTGTGGGGGTACGCTCCGTACATACGGGGGTGGGGGTCCGCACCGTACATACGGGGTGGGGGTACGCTCCGTACATACGGGGGTGGGGTGGGGGTCCGCACCGTACATACGGGGTGGGGGTATGCTCCGTACATACGGGGGTGGGGTGGGGGTCCGCACCATACATAAGGGGGTGGGGGTACGCACCGTACATACGGGGGTGGGGTGGGGGTCCGCACCGTACATACGGGGTGGGGGTACGCTCCGTACATACGGGGGTGGGGTGGGGGTCCGCACCATACATAAGGGGGTGGGGGTACGCACCGTACATACGGGGGTGGGGGTACGCTCCGTACATATGGGGGTGGGGTGGGGGTCCGCACCATACATACGGGGGTGGGGGTACGCTCCGTACATACGGGGGTGGGGTGGGGGTCTGCACGTACATACGGGGTGGGGGTACGCTCCGTACATACGGGGGTGGGGTGGGGGTCTGCACCGTACATACGAGGGTGGCTGGGGGTACGGCGCGTCCATCCGCAGGGGGCTGGGGGTACGGCGCGTCTGTCCGTGGGGGGCTGGGGTTATGGTGCATTCGTCCGCGGGGGGCTGGGGGTCCGGCGCGTACATCTGCAGGGGGCTGGGGGGGTGTTCGGCGCGTATGCGGGCACATGTTTGGACATCTCCATGGTTGCTATAGAGGTTCGCTCCGTACGGTGTTTTTACCATTCGGTTGTGCATTCGGACGGACGGGACGGATCGTACGTGCGCGTTCGGACTTCGGTTTCCCGATCCATACGTACAACTGTCCGGGGACGTGTCGGACACTTTTTCCGACCCGAGGACGTGTCGGGGAATTTTCCCAATGCGATTCGTAGTGAGTTTTTTACATACGAATCGTACTTGCCAGTTTGTACGGGACTTGTACAATTCGTACGTAAAAAAATCCGGATACGATTCGTACGGGGAATATTTTAAACGGATCGGAATCGGCACCTTGATGTCTTTATTTTTGTAATTTTCCGCTGTTGAGGTTAAGGCGGTGACTACATAAGACTCCTCTAATTGCTAGGGGCTGTGAGTGCGTAGGGGGATTAATAAAATCATAAACAAAGTCCTGATAAATCTGCAATCCCTTTATCTCTATCTTATCATGCAGTGTCATCTTAAGGATTATCGGGAACCCAGGCAATTATGTGGCTCTCTATTCAGAACAGCTTTGAATTTTATTGCCCATTTTGTGCTGATTCAAGTTCCATGATGCCACACAATATTGAATTACACTTTAAACGTTCCCATATGGGGCTCACTAAAACAGCCAAAATTGGTCTGGGTCTCTCAAAATCCTTTCAATGTCACTAGTTAGACAGAGAGACAAGAGTAAGAGGTCAAGGAAGAGAAAGAGAGGGAGAGAGGTTGTGATAAAGAAATATCAAACACAGTTCAGGCTGGGCTGTTCCTATTGGAGCAAGGTCAAAACTGATTTGCATATGGCTGGGCCCAAACTGAGGAGACATAGTGGGAAAAAGAACGATGGGTTGGAAAGCTACTCTGAGCGATTGCCAGTAGTTAGCCAAAATGAAAGTATTCTTCCCATCAGCCATTGTATGTTATTAGATGTAGTAAAGAAATAGACTGGCGTAACATAGAAAGACAAAAAGATCACCCTCCTATGAAGCCCCTTGAAAGGTGGGGGTACTGGGGTGCTGCAGCGTGGAGTGCAAAATCCCTTCCTCCGTCACAAACCAAAGATCTCACATACACACACTATCCATACGTTCGCAGGTGGGGCCCATAACACGAACATTCACTCACCATCAATCTGTTTTTCTTGGGAGGCGATTATCTTCCAAACGCTGGCATGAAAGGAAATACTTCTTTTTCTTTCTTTTAAATCTTTATTTCGATTATGTAAATCATAAAAGAACATACAAATACATTAAAGTCACAAAGGTTATCTTTGAAAAAAGAAAATCATTCATAAGTAAAGGATACACAAAAACTAGGGAAAATACAGTTGCAGATAAATAATAAATGGATTGAAACGTAGACCTAGTGTATGATAAACAATTACATTTCATTCCGTAAGATGGATTCTTCTAATATGCCATATTGCTGCCAAATACTTGCTAATAGCAAAGACAGTACGAGAAGATAGATCACTTTTTAGCAGCCTATAGGCATCTAAATGTCGTCTGAATCCCCAGCTCCTACAGATGGGAACAATCCATTTATTCCTTGATTTCGTGTACATAGGGCAAAAAAACATTAAATGAATATCGTCCTCCAGCTCACTAGAGCATGTAGGACAATTTTTTGCAGTAGGAGGATGCCATCTACTGGTAAGTGCTCTAACTGGGAGTGCATTATATCGCCATTGTAAGAATAATTTTCTCAGGGCGACCGGATTAATGTCATTCAGGGCAGTTTCTAATGAATAGTGGTCCTTGATAGTTAAAAATGTAGTTGTCATAGATCCCAAATTCTCATTAGCAAGAGTAACCGAGAGATTAAAATTGTGGTAGAGAGCCACTAGTTCTTTACGGGGTATGGCCGCACATGATTCTAGGGGTTTTGTCCAATGGGTCTGTAACCCCAGCTTGGCAAATTCATTTTTTACATAATTCAGCCATGGGATTTTACCCAGGGCTGGATGGAGATAGAGTTCCAAAAGTTCAGAGCGATAACTCAAGAGTTCAGGGGTTGTCCAAAGACGCCTCCAGAACGTTAGAGGCTTCACGCCAAGTTCCTCCCTTATCGATCTTAGTCCCATGTCGAGCCTAAGGGGAAGTAAGGGTGTGCTGGGTGGAAGGGCGGACAGGCTCCTTAAGAACTTATTTTCCGTAACGACAATCTCAGGGGCACAATCAATGCCCCAGAGTTCACCGCCATAGATTAAAGCCCCGCGAGCCTGCATTTTATAAATTTCCATAGGCGGGCCAATCGGGTGCGTCATGGATTGGTTCCATAATTTCAGGATTCCCCCTACCCTTTGATTTAACTTTAGATTTAATTTGGTCTGATGGTGAGACCAGGTCATTTTCTCATTAAGTGTTAGACCCAAATACTCGAAAGTGTGGACTCTTTCTAAGCTGGTTCCATTTATAGTAGGATTAGGTCGTAAAGACCTCGGGGGGTTGAAGATCAAAATTTAGTCTTAGCCGTGTTGATCTCCAACCCCCGATCGTTACAAAAGGATACAAAACCGTCCAGGACGCGTTGTAGCCCCATGGGGGTCTTAGCTAGAAGCAACGTGTCGTCGGCAAACATAATGGCCGAAATGGCAGTACCCGCAAGGCGTGGGGCATCTCTATTGGGTACCTTGTTTAGATGAGAGATGAGACCGTTTACATAAAGGCAAAAGAGGGTGGGCGCCAAGACACACCCCTGCCTTACCCCCCTTTCGACAGGGAAACTAGCTGAAAGGCTGCCACCCCTCCCACATCTTACCCTCGCATAGTTGTTGGTGTGGAGACGCACAAGTGTATGCAAGAGATGCCCTGGAAGTCCTAAATCTTGTAGCACGGCCCATAATTTTATGCGGGGAACAAGGTCGAAAGCCGCGCGGAGATCCACAAAAACTGTGTATAAGGACCCCCCCTCTATCTTTACTGTTTTCCAGTAGAGCATACACAACCTAAAGATCTGATCGGTTGTGGAAACGCTCTTTCGAAAGCCAGCTTGGTAGTTGCTCAAAATCTCAGATGACTCAACCCAGTCCATAATACGATTCAGGATCAGCCTCGAGAAAAGTTTTTGTGCAACATCTATCAAGCTAATAGGCCTGTAATTCCCTGGCAACAGTGGAGAACCTTTTTTGAAAATAGGCACAACTTCGGCGCCTAACCAAGTAGAGGGAATTGGCAAGCCGTTCAAAATGGCATTGAACAATAATGTAAGATAAAGTGCCCATATACTAGGTTCATGTTTATACAAATCACCCGGTACCCCATCCAAACCAGGTGCTTTCCCCGCAGGAAGTTGGGAAATTGCAAGCTGGATTTCAGTTAGCGAAAATATTTGATGATCTCGGCTAGGTACTATGTGTAGTGGGCTTACAGGGGCAGACAACGGGGCCCTGTAGAGAGTGCTAAAGTGGATTTCCCAGGCTTCTGGAGCAATGTTGTTATTTACAATTGGAGGGGGTTCAGTTGTCCCGGTGGATACAATCGACCAAAATCTCCTCGAATCTCTTGATTTTAGGGCAGAGGTTAGATTCTCCCAATTTTCAGAAGCCCATTCCAGTTTAGCAAAACGTATCAGGGATCTATAGGTCTGTCTCTTGTGTTGAATGTCAGCCTTGGGAGCCTTGTTCTTTATAGCCCCTAGCAGGTCGCTCTTTGCCAATCTACAAGTCTTATTGTACCAATTGGGCTGATTAACAAATCCCTTTTTACAGGTAATAATAGGGTTAAATAGCCCAGACAGCATAGAAAACAGATCCTGGTGGGCAGTTGCCAATTCCTCATAGTAGTTTGGGGGGGAATGCTGATCAAGAATCCCCACTATATTGTTTAAAACCAAGGCGACAGCAGCATAGACTTGGGATATTTCTTTATCATTACGAACCATTTTGCTCCATTTAATTCTCCGCTTATTATTAGAGAGAATAGCTGAATCCAATGGCTCCGAGTTAGATGGAAGCGCCGGAACCAGAGGGGATAAACCAGATAATGAGACATCCAGTACGAGAGGATTATGGTCACTCTCCCCCCTTGGAATGACTTGAAAATCTAGAACTCTATTCCAATCCTTGGCTTGAACAAAAATGTAATCAAGCCTGGCCTCTCTACCAGGTTTATTAAATGTGGGCTTAGGAGGGTTATCTAAGGTAGTTCGACCATTACAAGCCCTAATAGAGTGGACCATTGTCAGGGAGGTAATCTGGATAGCCAAAGGTGTCTAGGCCCTAGCCATTGGGCCGGAAACCTGAGGGATATTCCAGATTTCATCCTCTTCCTGGTTGATTTGATCCACCAAGCCCTGGAGTGGTTCAAAATGAGAATTAAAATCACCAACTATAAGAAGCATTATATGATCGGGTATTCGAGTTAAAACATTCGAAAGGGCCTCAATCACCCGGGATTCCGCACAAAAATTCACGGGTCTGGCGTATACATTAATCACCGCCAGTTTATTGTCTAGGGCCCAATCCAATATTATACATAGAATAGAATATCGTCCGACCCAGTTTCAAATTTAGTAACAGTACAACCTAAATAAATAGCAACCCAAATAGTCAGGCCAGAAGGGCGGCCACGCCCGGACCACACTGCAGGAATTGAATAGGTAGCATAACCCAGTCGATGGTAATCTTGTCTTGCCCAGGTTTCTTGGAAACAACAAATTTGGTGAAGATCTATGAAGGAACCCCAAATTGGGCAATCAAGCTTGCTGGGTAGGCCGGCTAAATTCCAGGAAAGCACCACTTTTTACCCTAATGAGTGACAAATCTACACAACCTTCTGATACTCATTAGGCCCTGAACTTCACCTTTAGTATTCCTCTCATAAATCGGGACGGATCAGTTAGTTGCAGGTTTAAGTGGATTTCTAATTCTCTAATTAACCTTTTCGTTAACACATTTTCAATGAATAAACAACCCAACTAATTTCTGTAGTTATTCAATTCAATCTTTATCTAATTAATACAAATTAAATCATTCATTTAATCAAGTCGCCATTCATATTTACCTATTCTGGCTAATTGTCGTCCTCTATGTCAAATCTGGCAGTCTCGCAAATCTATGCCCATCAAATTTAGTAAATTCAGTTAATCAGGAGTTTGGGCATTAATTCAGTCCATCAAAGATTCAGGGAAACAGCTGTCCAGCAGTGTCACCGTCCTCTCCGTCAGCATAACGTCAGGAAATCGAGAAAGGCCAGAAAAGATCCCGCACCAACCTCTCTATTCTACCATAATTTATAGTAAAAATCATTGACAAATTGTAACAAAAACGGGTCTTCAGCTCTTCTGATTGGTCAATCGAAATCGTCTGACAGGATTCACACCAAAATAATGTCTCTGATGTAATCAATCTTGATTGTTCCGGTTTTTAGAAGCAGATTATTGTTCTTTCTGAAAAGCTGGCTTGCTTCCCAGGATAACCTTGAAGGGTACAGTCTGGTTAGGGTCATGACGAGGCCACTGTAGCTGGCTTCAGCGCAGGCGCACTTCACCCAAGCCTTGTTCAGCGTCGACAGTCGGATTAGGTACCAGTGGCAGCCATTTTGTGGCAGGCCCAAATGGTCAACTTAAGCAAAAGAAACACAAAATGTAATTAATACATAGAAATGACTAAATAAATGTTATTCCCTCACTAATACCCATATGTGTGTGTATTTATCTAGCAATAAGCAACACTCAAGCGGGTGTATACTTATAAAATAAAGCACAAATCACGAATACATCACAAAAGCGACATATATCATGCAATATTCTAATTGTCTATCATTAGTATGCATACATAATTTAGTATACGATTTCATAAAGTCATGCAAAGCAATCCCACGTGTATTACAGTCATTAATAAGGTTGATTAATTATTTCCACTTCAATCCATTAATTCGATTATAATTAATTAATTAATCTAATTAGTAAACATGCAAAATGGGGTGGGTATACAAAAATTTTGCATTACCCGCTCCAGCTCTTCCCATGCCTTAGAATGTCTCTGTTTTCATGAAGTTCTAAATTTTATAATAAGCTGCCTGCACTCAAATAATCAATAGAATAGTGGCTCAATGCTCGACTAATTTTTTACCTTTCACCTTATTGCATCTTCTGTTTTTTGAACTCTATTCTTAAACTTCACACTCTTGGGATATGAATTTTCAGGGATGCATGTAAGTGATGAGGCAGCGAACCAGCAAGAACCTAGACCTCCTATACAGACAACAATATGAGCAGTGATAGGGAGACTTGAAATATGTTTTCACATCCTCTTAGGTATCCCAGACTTTTTGTGATGGAACAGCCAAAGATGAGAAACCTTTGAAGTTGTTCCAAGCTCTAAACTGGTGTTTCCTTGAGGTGTCTTGTTTTAATTGTTCACTCTCTTGGGATGTTTCTAAGATATTTAGTCAACCTCATTTTTTAATATATAGATTGTATTTGTTAGATCTGACAGCCTTTGTTATGGTCTTATCCCATACTTTATGCCTTATCACCTCCTGTTATCAGAAATTGTTTTTTGTTAGTTTTAGGACTCTGTACACTTTACCACAGCTAAACAGTTCTAAAGTGCTTGTGCGTACTCTTTAAAACATGACACAATTGACCTACACTTGATTGGCACATTTCATTTACTTAAAAGATTCTAGTAAAGTGGTACACCATGTGCCTAGGGCCTGTAAATTAAATGCTACTACTAGGCATGTAGTACATATTGTGCGATCCCCTGAAGTAGCCCCTTAAAACATGTTTCAGGCCTGCCATTGCTGCCTGTGTGCAGTTTAAACTTCAAGTTCAACCTAGCAAAATAACTCTTTTGTCAGGCCTAATCCTCCCTTTTTAATAAATATAAGTCACCACAAAGGTAGACCCTAAACAGCCCACATGGCAGGGTGCAGTGTATTAAAAAAGTTGGACATGTTTTATGTGTCCTGGAAGTGAAAACCTCCCTGATTCGTGTCCCAGTACTGTGAGGCCTAAGTTGCACATAGGATAACATTGGGTTGCCTTATTACGTTTATTAAGTTTTTAATTGATAACAGGTAGAAATATAATATTGGATCTCAAACGAATGTAAAATCCTCTTTAATTGCAAAGTCAGATTTTAAGTCACAATTCTGTAAATGCCACTTTTAGAAAGTTGATATTTTCTTGTCCTAATCATTTTGTGTCTGCAGCCTGTGTTCTGGGTCAAAATGATGGTGAATAGAGTGGCAGCTGGCCTTTATATATTTTTATTATTATCATCTCCACACATAGGATCTAAAAGGGATCAGAAGTGGCAAGAATGTACTGATCCCTGATATACAAACACATCACAAAATGTACGTTTGGATACTTAGTCAAACAGACAGAACTAGGTTTTGTATGCTCACAATTTGCTCGTAGTAAGACCACCAGAAAAGGAAAAGGAAAGGGAAAGAAATCCTTTAAAGACAAGAACCCTCACTCACCGGAAGATGACATGCTTCATTATTGGGTTCCCTCCTCACACCTGGACTGCAAGGTCCATAGTGTGGGCTACAACTCCCTTAAGGGGAGGAGCTGAGGTGTTTTCTCAAAGATGAGCGATGGGAGAGGATAAGTGAGGGGCAGAGTGCAAAAAAAGTGTGATAGTGGTGACAAGTAAAACTATCTCCAGGGGTCTACGTGAACTTTATTTGGTAGCCTCCAACCCCAGCGCCAGCAATAACGACATCACACCGTCGCAAGACCTCTGCAACTCCCTCGCCACGTTCTTCCACTGCAAGATCGCAGATATACACGACAGCTTCGGACCCCAGACTCTGCCTCCAGACACCGAACCAACGACCCCCACCACCACCCTCAGCACCTGGACCCCCATCAGCACTGAAGACACCACCCACGTCATGAACACCATCCACTCTGGCTCCCCCTCTGACCCATGCCCCCATCATATCTTCAACAAAGCCGACATCATCATCGCACCCCACCTCCGGAACGTCATAAACAAATCCTTCACGTCAGCCACCTTCCCTGAGAGCTGGAAGCACTCAGAGATCAACGCCCTTCTGAAGAAACCCACAGCGGACCCCAAAGACCTCAAGAACTTCCGCCTTATCTCTCTTCTTCCCTTCCCGGCCAAAGTCATCGAGAAGACCGTCAATAAACAGCTGACTGCATTTCTCGAGACAAACAACTCGCTCGACCCATCTCAGTCCGGATTTCGAGCCAACCACAGCACCGAGACCGCCCTCATCGCAGCCACCGAGGACATCAGGACCCTGATGGACAACGGAAAAACAACCACCCTCATCCTCCTGGACCTCTCGGCAGCCTTTGATACCGTCTGCCACCGCACCCTAATAACCCGCCTCTACAAATCTGGGATCCAAGGAAAGGCCCTGGACTGGATCACCTCGTTCCCCTCCGACAGAACCCAGAGAGTTCGCCTCCCTCCCTTCCGCTCCGCGGCCACCGAGATCATCTGCGGCGTACCCCAAGGCTCCTCACTCAGCCCAACTCTCTTCAATATCTACATGAGCCCCCTCGCTGCCATCGCACGCAAACACAGCATCAACATCATCTCCTACGCTGACGACACCCAGCTGATACTCTCCCTCACCAAAGACCCAGCCACCGCCAAAACCAACCTCCAGGAAGGAATGAAAGACGTCGCAGAATGGATGAAGCTCAGTCGTCTGAAGCTGAACTCAGACAAGACGGAGGTCCTCATCCTCGGACAATCCCCATCCGCCTGAACGACTCCTGGTGGCCCACAGTGCTGGGCACCGCACCGACACCCACGGACCACGCACACAACCTGGGTTTCATCCTGGACTCCTCCCTCATGATGACCAAGCAAGTCAATGCTGCCTCGTCCTCATGCTTCAACACCCTGCGCATGCTCTGAAAAATCTTCCGGTGGATCCCCACCGAAACCAGAAATACGGTCACCCAGGCCCTGGTCACCAGCCGACTGGACTACGGGAACGCCCTATACGCAGGAACCACAGCCAAACTTCAGAAACGACTTCAACGCATACAGAACACCTCTGCACGACTCATCCTCGACATCCCTCGCCACAGCCACATATCCGCCCACCTGAGAAACCTGCACTGGCTCCCCGTCAGCAAGAGGATCACCTTCAGGCTCCTCAGCCACGCACACAAAGCGCTCCACGACATGGGCCCCGAATTCCTCAACAACCGCCTCTCATTCTACACTCCCACCCGCCAGCTCCGCTCCGTTAGCCTCGCCCTCGCCGCCGTCCCATGGATTCGCAGAACCACCACCGGAGGAAGATCGTTCTCCTACCTGGCAGCCAAGACATGGAACTCCCTCCCCGCACACCTACGACTGACCCAGGACTATCTCACCTTCAGGAAACACCTCAAGACCTGGCTATTCGAGCAGTAGCAGCACCCCCCCCTCTCTTCAGCACCTTGAGACCCTCACGGGTGAGTAGCACGCTCTATAAATGTATTGATTGATTGATTGATTTTAAAAAGAGGACTGGTGATTAGTCAAATATATCCCTCAGAGGGGTCAACATGTTTCTGCCCATAGTCGGTCCCATACAGGGATCCCGGGGTATTCATCAGGACCGCAAGGTTAAATAGTCACTCTGCAAATATTTGTGTTAGTGAAAAGATAGAAAACAGTGAAACAATCGGTCTTACCTAGTGATAGGGGGCTTGTAGTCCACTCTCCAACCACTGGGTAAAAAGGTAGGCGGGACACTGTCATCTATTTTGTTGTGCCTGATTTAAAATAACTTATGGCTAACAGTGTTATTTTGGTAATTGCCGGTGATTCAATTGTAACGATTGAATTTCATGTTAATAACTTTATTGTAAAAACTAAGGTTACAATTTTACTGAGGGCAGTGGTTTATTTGTAAAATAAAAAGTGCTGGGGTTCTCCTCAGGAGGTAGCGCTAACAGGAGAAATGTGCTGGTGCAAACTGCCTCCTGACTAGAGCCCTGGCACTTATAATTCTGGAGAGGACTTGGCCTACTGTATAGAGCTGCCGATTTCGGAGCTGGGGAACCGGGTTTGAGTCTCGGCGTTGCTCAACATCCTGTGATTATGGGGAAAATCGCCTGCCTTCCAAATTAGTGTGTCCCTAATTGGTGCTATAAGCGCTGGCTCAAATGAAGCACTGGCTGAGGATAATCATAATGTATTTCAAAATGATCAAAGATAATTTAAAATTAATATGTGTTACATTAATTATAAATATTATATTTACACTCCCGTACCAATTATGTGCTTTCCCCAATGTCATTGAATGCAGGTCAGAATAGTAAATCTAATACCTCTAAATCTTGCAAATTCATGGATGTTTCTTGGACTGGAGTTAGAGTTGTAGATCTAACGTTTGAGTTACAATAGTGTATTTCATGCTTCCCTCCAAATATACTCTTTCCCCAATGTTTGTCAGATAGGAGATAGAAGAGTAATGCAATCATGTAACCCATTTAAATTATTAACTTTCTTCAATGTTTTGAGGTAGAGTAGTAAATTTGCAACTCTCTCTTCTTGTCCCCCACAAAATTCAATAATTTCCCTAATGATTCTTTGGTTATAGTATTCATTTTCAGTATAACCGTTTTAATACAATTATTAATTTATCATATATGTAAGTTACATTAAAAGTTTCATTCTATATATAGAAGAGATGCACCATTTCTTGCAAAGACAGAAAGGCTTGGAGGGGAACGGTTTCTCTCCGTGAAAGCACGATGTTTAATATGCTAATGAGGCCCTCAATTTCCGAGTTCCTTCCTACTAAGGGAGTTAAAAGAAGCTTGAAATAATCACAGGGGCATGGAGCCTACTATAGGTTATGTACTTACTCACCCTGTTCAGGACCACAACGACCATCATGCTATTAGGCATTCATTGTGAGCCTCGCCAACTGAGGGCAGTTCATTTCAATAAATGGAGAAGTGAATTACAAGGTGAGCTGTCTGTGCCTCTGTGAAGCAATCCATGAGTAAGAGGCGTGCTGGCCTCCAAACGCGTCGGAAATGGCAATATTAATGGAATAGGAAAGCCAGCTGCAGTGGGGCAAACACTTCCGGAAGGTTTGAACACCGTTGAGTGCTCTCTTAAGCTCGAGGGCTTTGGTTTGAAAAATATTTATGTCTATCTATCTATCTATCTATCTATCTATCTATCTATCTATCTATCTATCTATCTATCTATCTATATGGATGGATGGATGGATGGATGGATGGATGGATGGATGGATGGATGGATGGATGGATGGATGGATGGATGGATGGATGGATGGATGGATGGATGGATGGATGGATGGATGGATGGATGGATGGATGGATGGATGGATGGATAGATAGATAGATAGATAGATAGATAGATAGATAGATAGATAGATAGATAGATAGATAGATATGATCACCTCCCATATTTCTTAAATCCCAAAGGGACAGGTGCAGATACAGCAGATCTCCAATTGATTTTGTTTTTTTGTTACACGTCTGCCATAACGTGTTTCAGTCACTCCTGTGACCTTGCTCACATAACGTGTAACTCATTCATGCATATATTTAAATACAGCCACGTGTCAATTACATAAACAAAAGACTCTGCCTCTGAGAATCTTACACCGTGACATACCCCAAAAACCTTTAAACCACATTTTCATGATTGATGTTCAAATTCATATAACTTGAAACCTTGTAATGTTTAAATACACTTTTCCAATTACACGCATTCAGATCCATTCATGCCCGCACATCTCTCTTCTTTCTTTCTTTCTTTACTTCTTTATATATATATATATATATATATATATATATATATATATATATATATATATATATATATTCACTGAAAAAACCATAGGTTTCAGGTGTGTTATAGTTAGCTGGACATTTCCCTCATACAAAACCCTAGAAATTCCCCTGTTATAGTTAGTTCAGTTAACTATAACTCGCGCCCCCGCAATGCACTGCTGATGACGTCACATCTTACATCACTCATGACATGGTCAGTGACATCACTGATGACATCACTGATGACATCTCAAATAACATCACTGATGACATCACTGATGACATCATCCAGTGAGTATGTGTTTCTGAACAGTTTTAATATGTTTAATATATATAGGGAAAGGCCTGTTGAAGAATAAGTGGGTGTACAAGTGTGTGAATGGATGATTTTCTAGGTGCGTAACTGACTCTATAAGTGAGTTATTAAATGTATCTTACTGCAGACTAGTGACTAAACTGTGTGAATGTCTGTATGTGTCTGTATGTTGGTGTATAAGTGGCTGCATGGTTTTGTGAATAGCTATATGAGTGTCTATATGGGTTATTGATTGGTTGTCTGAGTGTTTGTGTGGGTAGGGTGTGTGTGACTCTGTGACTAGATGTGTGCGTGGGTGATTCAATGGGTGCGTGGTTTTAAGAGTGCATCTGTGACGAACTGTATGGTTGAGTGAGTGTATGTATGGGTGTGTTAGGGATTGAATGTATATCTCAGTGGTACATTTGTGACTAACTGCATATGTGAAAGGCAGTATATATGCGTGTAAGAGTATATAAGTGGGTATATGTGAGAGTGTGTGATTGTGAGAGTGACTGTATGGACGAGTGTGTGCTTGTATCAATGAGTGTATAAGAGTGTAAGAATGTGGTACTATTTTTATGAGTAAGTGAACTTGAGTGTGTATAACTGCACAGGTGAGTAAATGGGAGTGTGATTATTTGCATGACTGACTAGGTGTGAGAGTACCTCTATGGATGATTGGTGGTGTGTGAGTGTCTATATAGGTGTATAAATGCATATGATAGTCTTGTATGGAGTGACTGTAAGTATGAGTGGCTGTACAGGTGAATGAGTGGAGGTGTATGTAGACCTAAGAGTTAATAAGTGGGTATGTAGTTATTGGTATTGGAGTATCTATGGTTTTGAGAATGGAAGTCTGAAATTTTGAGTCGGTGTATCAAAGGTTATATTAGGGTGTGAAAAGATGCGGTAATTTATCACATGGATGACGTCATCAGTGATGTCATCAGTGATGTCATTTGAGATGTCATCAGTGATGTCATCAGCGCTGGGGGTACGCACCGTACATACACGGGTGGGGGTACGACTCGAACGTACTCGGGTGTACATACACGGGGGGGTTCGACACGTACTCGGGTGTACATACACGGGTGGGGGTACGACTCGAACGTACTCGGGTGTACATACACGGGGGGGTTCGACACGTACTCGGGTGTACATACACGGGTGGGGGTACGACTCGAACGTACTCGGGTGTACATACACGGGGGGTTCGACACGTACTCGGGTGTACATACACGGGTGAGGGTACGACTCGAATGTACTCGGGTGTACATACACGGGGGGGTTCAACACGTACTCGGGTGTACATACACGGGTGGGGGTACGACTCGAATGTACTCGGGTGTACATACACGGGGGGGTTCGACACGTACTCGGGTGTACATACACGGGTGGGGGTACGACTCGAACGTACTCGGGTGTACATACACAGGGGGGTTCGACACGTACTCGGGTGTACATACACAGGGGGGTTCGACACGTACTCGGGTGTACATACACGGGGGGTTCGACACGTACATGCGGGGGCTGGGGGGGGTACGGCGCGTCCATGCGGGGGCTGGGGGGGGTACGGCGCATACATGCGGGGGCTGGGGGGCGTACGGCGCGTACATGCGGGGGCTGGGGGGGGTACGGCGCGTACATGCGGGGGCTGGGGGGGGGTACGGCACGTACATGCGGGGGCTGGGGGGGGTACGGCGCATACATGCGGGGGCTGGGGGGGGGTACGGCGCTTACCGGGCCACCTACTCTGGTCGTTTCACGCCGTACTTCGCATTTGCGGCACTTTTTGGGTGCCGTGAAAATATTGCCGTCCGGACTGCTGTCGGTTCGAATCGTAATTCCTGGGTCGTGAAACGCTGCCTAGAAGCGTCCCGACGTCACGTCGCAGCATTCCCGGATCACATTCGTATGCATATTTTCGTCGGTCGGTGTTTTTTACGATTCGTACGGAAATGGTGTTTCCGTGCGAATCGTAATTCCATGTTTGTAATGTTTTACAACCGGGTACGAGTCGGACGGAGAATACGCTCCGACCGACGGTTCGTACCCGGTTTTTACCGGATCGTAATCGGCACCTATCTCTTGCACTATACCAAAACACATTTCTTCATCTAGAAGTAGTACTACATTTTAGTATAGAAACAAATTCATAAACAATGACTGGTTTCTAATTCTACCAAAATATAAAAACAGCACAGTTATCTGTCTACAAACACATGAAAAACACAAATGCTTATCACAGAATGGTTTTTACATGCACACACATTGTAGAGAAAAAAAGTACTCCCTACACTTTAGCAGGAGAAATACATTAGTCTGATTAAAATCAAAATAGTCTACATACATCCCCTCACAATTAAATAACTCATCTTTCAAGTTCTTTTGTAGATTAAGAAGTATATCAATCACTCACCATGTTTTCTTTTACAGAATCTCTGCACTGTTCACCTCTCAGCAAAAACAAAGAATGGAAACGTTTCCCTTTCATTTTCCACACATATACATGTAAACAACAAATCACAATCCTTCACACATAAACTCAAAAGCAAACACACATTTCTATTGGTTAAACATTTCAACCCTTTCCAACTGAAATACATTTCAACCCTTCCCCCAATCTGCCTTCTGCCTGTTACCATAGAAACAGGTCATGGAATACTGGACTGAGCTCACAGGTCACAAGTTCAGCACACAATATTACTAAACAAGACAGGAAGTGTGCTTGACTTTTCAACATATCAGCTTATCATATATAATGTTCCTTACAATCTGTTTTTGTTAACCAATAAAGAATCATACCTTTAAAAAACAGAAATATACACCCTACCTTTCAGTGTAGAAAGTAGTCATACAACCAATGATTTCTTGTCTTTTTTCAAAAAACATTGCCGTGCATCCGCACACCCACCGCGAGAGGATCCGTGCACCCAACGCGATAGGATGCGCGCACCATGCGCGTATTTCGCCTTTTTTTTAAAAAAGGGGGGCTCCAGGGGGTCCTTCTGAGACCCCATAAGCACCTCTAGAGGGTCAGAGTATTTCCACTCTACCCCCTTTATAAGTTTTACACACTTATTCCCCTTCCATCTTCAGCCTCGCTTCTACCGAGGCAGAAAATGGCCGCCAACAGTTCCTGGTTTCGAATGTAGAGGGACACTTGACAGCCAATTAGCATTAAGCGCGCGATCGGGAGGGTGGGCACTCAGTTCGGGGAGGGTGCGCTTACGGTCCGCGGATCCTCCCCGGCCATAGATATCACTAACTTTTTTACCTTAATTTTCTCAGGAACTACTGAACAGATTCACACCATATATGCAAAAGACACGAGTCCAAACTGAGGACTACCTCTTTGCCAAATTTGGTGCCATTCCGTTCAGTGGTTCGGGCTGTAGCTGCGACAACAGATCCTATGGGAAATTGCATGGGGAAAATGCGTTTTGGGGCCCCCCTTTTTTCTCGGCCTCCGCTTGACGGATCACCACGAAACTTTCAGGGTAGGAGCGGAGCTGGAAAATTTTGCGAAGATTCATCAACCGGCGCCAACGTTATTCCAAATAGAATGTTGCGGATTTCCTATGGAAAATAGGTCCTAACTATAACTATCTACTGGCGACCGCCCCCTTTATGTTTTACACACTAAGTGGCTGTCGAGTGTCCCTCTACATTCGAAACCAGGAACTGTTGGCGGCCATTTTCTGCCTCTGAGAATCTTACACCGTGACATACCCCAAAAACCTTTAAACCACATTTTCATGATTGATGTTCAAATCCATATAATTTGAATCCTTGTAATGTTTAAATACATTTTTCCAATTACACGCATTCAGATCCATTCATGCCCGCACATCTCTCTTCTTTCTTTCTTTCTTTACTTCTTTACATATATATATATATAAAAAACCATAAAAATTCACACACAAAAACCATAGATTTCAGGCAAGTTATAGTTAGAGATTAACATTTAAAAAAACATAGAAATTCACTGAAAAAACCACAGGTTTCAGGAGTGTTAAGTTAGTTGGACATTTCACTCGTACAAAACCATAGAAATTCCGGTGTTATAGTTAGTTCAGCGAACTATAACTCGTGCCCCCGCAATACACTGCTGATGATGTCACTTATTACATCATTCATGACATGGTCAGTGACATCACTGATGACATCATCTACGTGAACATCTGATGCACCTCCTCACACCTGAATATAACCTTTGATACACCCACTCTAAAATACAGACTACCATTTTTAAAAAAAATAGACACATCAATACCAGTTACTAAATATGCGCTGACTGATTCCTAGGTCTACACACGCATCCACTCATTCACCCATACAGTCACTCATACATGCAGTCACTCATCAATACAACACTATCATATGCACTCATACACCTTTACAGACACTCACACACTGCCAAATATCCAGAGTTACTCACACACCTAGTCAGTCAAGCAAAGAAACAATCATACTTCCATTTACTCACCTATACATTTATACAGACACCACCTCACTTATTCATACAGATACTAACACATAATTACTCTATTATAGAATCGCTGAAACAAATGCACACTCATCCATGCAGCCACTCTCACAATTACTGACTCTCACATACAGTTATTTATATACACCATCACTCACATATACTGCCTTTTACAAATGTATTTACTTGCACATGTACCACTGACACATACATTCACTCACCAACACACCCATACACACATTCACCCACCCATACAGCTGTTTCCACATGCACTCTTGAACCCATACACCCAGTGAATCAACCACTCACAGATCTCTACATAGAGTCACACACCTCCCACCCACCCACACACACACACTCATGCAGCCATACAAATACTCAGGCAAGCAATCAATAACCCATATAGACACTCCTGCAGCTACTCACCAACCCATGCAGCAGCTTACACAACAACAGACTGACTGATACAGACTTTCACACAGTTTAGTCACTAAGCCATGCATTCAGAAAGACACATTTAATCACTCATTTAGTCAGTCATGTACCTACTAAATCCTCCACACAGACACTTATATACCCACTCATTCTTCAATACAGCTTGGCATATATATAAAACAAATTTAAACTTTACGGAAACACACCGTCACTGGATGATGTCATCAGTGATGTCATTTGAGATGTCATCAGTGATATCATCAGTGATGTCACTGACCATGTCATGAATGATGTAATATGTGATGTCATCAGCAGTGCATTACGGGGGCGCGAGTTATAGTTAGCTGAACTAAGTATAACACCGGAATTTCTATGGTTTTCTACGAGTGAAATGTCCAACTAACTATAACGTTGCTGGAACCTATGGTTTTTTCAGTGAATTTCTATGGTTTTTTAAATGCTAATTTCTAACTATAATGTGCCTGAAACCTATGGGTTTTTTCAGTGAATTTCAAAGGTTTTTTAAATGAAAATGTGTAAGTCTAATGTACCTCAATCCTATGTTTTTTTAAATTCTCTATACATATATATATTCATAAAAATTGTGAATAATTTTTAGTTAGAAAAACTCTTCATTCTTTTTTTGTGTGTAATATTATACAGAAGTCGCGCACCCTTCGCGCATCCTACATGATGGCTGCATGCATTCCGGTAGCCATTTTGAAAAGTCGCGCTGGGGTCGCGACTTTGGCATGATTTGTAAAGTATGAAATATCTTTAAATTAATTATAAATAAAACTTTTCTTTAAGTGTTTGTCTAAATTTATTAATAAAAGTATTTTTAAAGTAATATTTTCAATATAATTTTGACGAAAGTAAAGTTACAAAATGTGTGGTGTAGCCACTTAAGGTGCGCAACATCTCCCCATGTGTATTTCCGGGGTCATGCCGTGATCGCGCTGAGATCGAGCCGAAATCGAAACTTCGGCATACTTTTAAAGTTGAAAAAATGACTTTAGAAAGTTTGAATATGATATTAGACTGAACAGTTTTGCTAATATACTTATTAAAAGTTTATAGAAATTTTTATTTATAGTGTATAATGATATAAATGATTCTCGCGGGTGCGCGAAGGGTGCGTGACAAGTGCGTGCACCCTACGAGACTTCATGTCAGCAAAAGAAAAAAGGAATCTGATTGGTTGAAATCAATTTCATTGTGAAAGAGGGAGGATCCATCCTTCTGATATTTCCCTTACTTTTTGTCCTTGATAGAGAGAAGACCTGTTACTTGCTTCTCTTTATATTGATATATATTTTTTGTGTGTTTGTTTATTTTTAATACAACTATGGCTTCTAGTTTTGACGAAGTTGATCCACTTGCAGTAGAGGAGGAAGAACAGATGGTGCAGCAGAAGAAGATAAGAAAGGAAAGCACTGTTTGGTCCTTTTTTAGTGTACAAGAGGACCTGCGATGGATGCCGCTTCTGCCTCCCGTAACCTAGAATGGCACAGTACAGTCAAACTGCGGTGGGACGCACACTCGTTGACCTCTCATGGCACTGCTCCACACTTCGGGGACAACGTTTTCCATTAGCTGTGTTTTCTGATGGCGTGTCGCGCCGGCCCCATCCAACAACAGAACTCCTTTAGATCGAAAACAACTCTTCCACTCTCTCACCGGAAGTGAAACCAGGCCACGCGGACACTTTCACAATACAACAGCCGGGAATGCACTTTTCGGTAAAAAACACACATTCCTTCCTCCTAATCAAATAAGAGACTTAGGTGCCGATCACGATCCGGTAAGAACCGGGTACGAACCGTCGGACGGAGCAAAATCTCCGTCCGACGCGTACCCGGTCGTCAAAATTTACAAACAAGGAATTACGATTCGCACGGAACACCATTTCCGTACGATTCGTAAAAAAGCCCGACCGAACAAAATAAACCTACCAATGCGATCCTGGAAAGGGCCGACCTGACGTCGGGATGCTCGCAGCCTGCCATTCACGAACCAGGAATCACGATTCGCACCGACGTCATCCCGCACGGTGAATATTTTCCGGCTGCCAAAAACTGCCGGGAAATCAGGACGACGCGAACAAGGACCACCAGTACGCGACGGACAGTCAGGACGACGCGAACAAGGAGGACCAGTACGCGACAGGACGACGCGAACAAGGACCACCAGTACGCGACGGACAGACAGGACCCCGCGATCAAGGAGGACACGTATGCGACGGACAGACATGGACCCGAACCTACGTGTCATCCCGGCCCTCATAGCAGTCCACCTCCTCTACAGGTTCCGACGCAGACGCCGCAGAAGGTCAGAACAACTAAGGGAGGGGGGAAAGGGGGGGGGTGGGGGTGGCAGGACCAGGGCAGGCCACAAAACCCCCACCAAAGTCTCACACCACACATGCCCAGGACATACCTGACACCCATGCCCTGGTCACTACGAGGGGGTGGGGGCGTGTCCAGCTAAGCCAGCGACCGCCACAACGGAAGTCCGTCACCACGCGAACCGGCAACACAACCAGACCGGTACGTCCCGTACCCACGCCTCAAGAGCGTGGGTACGAGACGTACCATGCCCACACCCACGTCACCCCAACAATGGCGGGACGGATCGTACCCACGTGGCAAAGGCCTGGGTACGGCCCGCACAAGCATCACATAGCGTGGGGATAGAGATGTACGGACCCTACCCCCACCCCCCCTATGCATGGAACGTACACCCACCCCACCAGTGTAAGTACGACCCGTACCCTCACCCTCGTATGCATGGAGCGTACCCCCACCCCAACAGTGTAAGTACGACCCGTACCCTCACCCGCGTATGCATGGAGCGTACCCCCACCCCAACCGCGTATGTACGCACCGTACCCCCACCTCAACAGTGTAAGTACGACCCGTACCCTCACCCTCGTATGCATGGAGCGTACCCCCACCCCAACAGTGTAAGTACGACCCGTACCCTCACCCGCGTATGCATGGAGCGTACCCCCACCCCAACCGCGTATGTACGTACCGTACCCCCACCCCAACAGTGTAAGTACGACCCGTACCCTCACCCTCGTATGCATGGAGCGTACCCCCACCCCAACAGTGTAAGTACGACCCGTACCCTCACCCGCGTATGCATGGAGCGTACCCCCACCCCAACCGCGTATGTACATACCGCACCCCCACCACAACAGTGTAAGTACGACCCGTACCCTCACCCTCGTATGCATGGAGCGTACCCCCACCCCAACAGTGTAAGTACGACCCGTACCCTCACCCGCGTATGCATGGAGCGTACCCCCACCCCAACCGCGTATGTACGTACCGTACCCCCACCCCAACAGTGTAAGTACGACCCGTACCCTCACCCGCGTATGCATGGAGCGTACCCCCACCCCAACAGTGTAAGTACGACTCGTACCCTCACCCGCGCATGCATGGAGCGTACCCCCACCCCAACAGTGTAAGTACGACCCGTACCCTCACCCCAACAGTGTAAGTACGACCCGTACCCTCACCCGCGTATGCATGGAGCGTACCCCCACCCCAACAGTGTAAGTACGACTCGTACCCTCACCCGCGCATGCATGGAGCGTACCCCCACCCCAACAGTGTAAGTACGACCCGTACCCTCACCCGTGTATGCATGGAGCGTACCCCCACCCCAACCGCGTATGTACGTACCGTACCCCCACCCAAACAGTGTAAGTACGACCCGTACCCTCACCCGCGCATGCATAGAGCGTACCCCCACCCCAACAGTGTAAGTACGACCCGTACCCTCACCCACGTATGCATGGAGCGTACCCCCACCCCAACAGTGTAAGTACGACCCGTACCCTCACCCTCGTATGCATGGAGCGTACCCCCACCCCAACAGTGTAAGTACGACCCGTACCCTCACCCGCGTATGCATGGAGCGTACCCCCACCCCAACCGCGTATGTACGCACCGTACCCCCACCTCAACAGTGTAAGTACGACCCGTACCCTCACCCTCGTATGCATGGAGCGTACCCCCACCCCAACAGTGTAAGTACGACCCGTACCCTCACCCGCGTATGCATGGAGCGTACCCCCACCCCAACCGCGTATGTACGTACCGTACCCCCACCCCAACAGTGTAAGTACGACCCGTACCCTCACCCTCGTATGCATGGAGCGTACCCCCACCCCAACAGTGTAAGTACGACCCGTACCCTCACCCGCGTATGCATGGAGCGTACCCCCACCCCAACCGCGTATGTACATACCGCACCCCCACCCCAACAGTGTAAGTACGACCCGTACCCTCACCCTCGTATGCATGGAGCGTACCCCCACCCCAACAGTGTAAGTACGACCCGTACCCTCACCCGCGTATGCATGGAGCGTACCCCCACCCCAACCGCGTATGTACGTACCGTACCCCCACCCCAACAGTGTAAGTACGACCCGTACCCTCACCCGCGTATGCATGGAGCGTACCCCCACCCCAACAGTGTAAGTACGACTCGTACCCTCACCCGCGCATGCATGGAGCGTACCCCCACCCCAACAGTGTAAGTACGACCCGTACCCTCACCCCAACAGTGTAAGTACGACCCGTACCCTCACCCGCGTATGCATGGAGCGTACCCCCACCCCAACAGTGTAAGTACGACTCGTACCCTCACCCGCGCATGCATGGAGCGTACCCCCACCCCAACAGTGTAAGTACGACCCGTACCCTCACCCGTGTATGCATGGAGCGTACCCCCACCCCAACCGCGTATGTACGTACCGTACCCCCACCCCAACAGTGTAAGTACGACCCGTACCCTCACCCGCGCATGCATAGAGCGTACCCCCACCCCAACAGTGTAAGTACGACCCATACCCTCACCCACGTATGCATGGAGCGTACCCCCACCCCAACAGTGTAAGTACGACCCGTACCCTCACCCTCGTATGCATGGAGCATACCCCCACCGTGTATGTTCCAAGCGTACATATCCAGAAATAGGAGGTGTGTGTGCAGAGTCCTCTCAGCAGTGCCCTGAGACAGGAGGGGTGGGTGTGGAGTCCTCCCAGCAGTGCCCTGAGACAGAAGGGGTGTGTGTCCATCACTCCCAGCAGTGCCCTGAGACAGGAGGGGTGGGTGCAGAGTCCTCCCAGCAGTGCCCTGAGACAGGAGGGGTAGGTGCCTAACACTCCCAGCAGTGCCCTGAGACAGGAGGGGTGTGTGCCTAACACTCCCAGCAGTGCCCTGAGACAGGAGGGGTGGGTGCCTATCACTCCCAGCAGTGCCCTGAGACAGGAGGGGTGGGTGCCTAACACTCCCAGCAGTGCCCTGAGACAGGAGGGGTGTGTGCCTAACACTCCCAGCAGTGCCCTGAGACAGGAGGGGTGGGTGCAGAGTCCTCCCAGCAGTGCCCTGAGACAGGAGGGGTGGGTGCCTAACACTCCCAGCAGTGCCCTGAGACAGGAGGGGTGTGTGCCTAACACTCCCAGCAGTGCCCTGAGACAGGAGGGGTGGGTGCTGAGTCCTCCCAGCAGTGCCCTGAGACAGGAGGGGTGGGTGCAGAGTCCTCCCAGCAGTGCCCTGAGACAGGAGGGGTGGGTGCAGAGTCCTCCCAGCAGTGCCCAGAGACAGGAGGGGTGGGTGCAGAGTCCTCCCAGCAGTGCCCTGAGACAGGAGGGGTGGGTGCTGAGTCCTCCCAGCAGTGCCCTGAGACAGGAGGGGTGGGTGCCTATCACTCCCAGCAGTGCCCTGAGACATGAGGGGTGGGTGCCTAACACTCCCAGCAGTGCCCTGAGACAGGAGGGGTGTGTGCCTAACACTCCCAGCAGTGCCCTGAGACAGGAGGGGTGTGTGCTGAGTCCTCCCAGCAGTGCCCTGAGACAGGAGGGGTGGGTGCAGAGTCCTCCCAGCAGTGCCCAGAGACAGGAGGGGTGGGTGCCTAACACTCCCAGCAGTGCCCTGAGACAGGAGGGGTGCAACACATGTGTGTGAGGCTGGAAGTACCCACATGCATACTGCCTACAAGGGAACATGTCCCCATGAACTCATGTCAACAGACTCCACACACAAGTACAGTGATCAACAAGGATGCCACGAATGTTGCAGGTGGAGACATGGCCCTGCATGCATGGCCAAAGTAGAAGGGCTCCGTCACACACACAGCTCATGTAGACACAGCTCTGCGCTGAAGATTGGGAACACCCTGCAGGGAAGATATCAGGGTACACAGAGGGAGGAATTCACCCTGGGACAATAGCACCATGCAGTAACTGCTTACATGAACAAAGAAAGTTAGCTAACACCTTGTGATGGCACACAGATCCCAGGGTCCCCCCAATGAGCAGCCCACTACTACATTTCCCACACACCCAACACATAAACACCACCCAAAACCATGTAGCAGCGCCACCAACACCAATACCAGCATAGCAGTAGTGTCAGAATGAAAAAAAAAATAAAGCTTTATTCAGCATGATCACAGTGTCCGTGGATTGCAGGCAGTTAAATATTCACAAAGCCCATAGGGCAGTCAATAAGTCTCAGCTGGATGGGGGACACAGTGGGATGCGTGTCCCCTAGCTTGCCTGCACAGTTACATGCCGTCGTCTTCCACAGGGGTGAGGCCATCAGGGGGGGGGAAGCACCAGGCACCGCAGGGACATCAGGGCAAAGGGGAGGCGTTGTGGGTGCAGGGATGGAGGACTCCACCACAGGGGTGGGGCAGGGCCAAAGGCGGAGGCCAGGATGGCACTACACACCTTTGCAAGGTCCTCCAGGGAGTCCCCTGCACCCGAAGGATCCACAGGCCCCAAGGAGGGGGGGGGGGGTCAGAGGGATGGGTCGCAGCGCCACCGGGGGAGGGCGTAGACAGGGGGGGAGAATCAACCACCGTGACCGAGGACTTCCTTGACCGCTTGCGGGGTGGTGTCACTGTGGGGCTCAGGGACAGAGCGGCCATGAAGGAGTCCTTGGGGGAGATGTGGCCAGGAGAGCTGAGGGGAGGGGATTTGGAGGGAGTGGACTGGGTGGAATGCGGACTCCCACTATGGCTGCGTGTCACACATTTGCCCCCCGACCCAGTGGGTGTGCCTACCTCACCCTGTGTGTGCGTGTCAGGAGGAGTGCGGTGGACCTTCCCTGCTGGTGTGGTGCCTGTGTCTGTTGATGTGGGTGCATGCCGACGTCTGGGTGTACGTGGGACAGGCATGGGAGTGGGAAGTGTGGATGGGGCAGGGGTAGGTGGGGGTAGGTCGCGCTGCAGGAGACCCACTGCTGCAGTCAGTGTGGAGTCTAGGGACCTCAGCAAGTTGCGTTGGTCAGCCTGCGATGAATGAATGCCCTCCAAGTATGCCTCGATGTTGTTGAGGGTTTGCCCGTGGGCATGGAGGACATTAAGGATCGCAGCCTGACCAACCTGCAGTTGCCGCTGGATGTCCACAGACTCAGCATTGGCGGCAGCAGTGGAGACAGGGGCAGGGGGTGCGGTGCCTGGCATGAAGGAGACATGCGGTGACCGGGCACGCTGGGAAGGGACACGAGCAAGTGGGAGGCGGCTGATGGGAACGGAGGGGGCGGTGCGAGGTGTTGTTCCGCTGTCAGCTGCTGGTGCAGCCTCCGCCCACTCGGAGACATCCTCCTCGGACCTGTCAGCTTCGTATTCTGATGTGCCAGTCGACAGGTCCTCGGCCACACTCTCCTCCGCCTCTGTCCCACTCGATGTGCCAGCCCCGATGTCACGGCTGGCACTGGTGCTCGGTCCCTCCGCCTGGTCTGTGTCCATGTCTCCCTCTGTGTCCCCCGACGATGCTGTGGGCAGGGTGGAGAGACAGAAATTAATCAGACACCTGTACACATCTGTCACATGAGTCCAATCTACATAGGTAACATTGCATAGCCTGAAAAGGAAGATCCCTAACATCTACTAAACAAGGTACCGATGTAGGGCATGAAACACACAGTTGGTTGAGCCACCATGCCACTGAAATACCATGGAGAGCATGAGACAATAGCTAAAGACAGGAAACGGAGTCTGACATAGCACCCAGGCCCTGGGGACAATCCAGCACTGCATCTGCACCACACAGCGTTGGCGAAAATACCGATGACCAGGGACCACATCCATGAACTTGAGACACATGCTGCATAGGTAATGCTGAAAACATGCACAACATGACTCGGTCACTGCACCTTGCGTGTGTGTCCAGACAAACATCACACACTGCCCAGACCCAGCAAGTAGAAATCTGGATTTGACATATAGGCTTTGCCCGCCCCAACCACCCCCTACACGAGGCAAATAGTTGAGACACAGGTGGCACCAACATCTCATAGTCTGGGTGATAAACACAGGGGCAGGCAAAATGCAAGATTGGACGCCAAACAGCCAAGGTGCGCCTGTACAAATAATGAGGTACCAGTGCCCATCCTCAGATGAGTATAACAAGACACACAGGCACTAGCAACTGTGAGTATGAAGAAGGACATTCAGGTCAGGCTGCACAGTGGACACCTGTACAAAATAGCACCTCTATATACATGGTGCCAGGGGACAATGGCACAGAGCACAACCTACGCTGTAGACACTGAGAGTGTCCACGTTTATGATGACACATACAACACCGATGAAAAGGTGCCCCAGGGGACAGTAGTGGCCACGCAACTCCATGCTCCTGAATGGTAATGACTGCAACCCACGCCACCATCCCTGCACTATGCGTATCGCACACTCATGCACATCATGTCACAGGCCACTACATAGGACATGCGCGCTGTAAGGCATGACACATGAGAGACCAACTCCCATGTCTGGAGTCAGCATCAGTGCCAACTGACATGGAACCCACATGCAGTGAACTTGACAGGGCACAGCCAAGGTCCCAAAACCTGTTACACACCACCCCCACACATGATGCTACAGGCATAGTTCTCGTGGACAAAGCGCCAGCCTACATTACCTTGTGAAGGAGTGACTACACACAGACCAGGGAACACATTGCAAGGAGGGGAAGGGTGGCAGGGGCGCAGCGCTATACTGGGGCAAAATGGATCTGCACAGCACCTTTAAACCCTGGCAGTGAATTCATGCTACTGTGCCCTTACAAATGCCGGTGACACACAACACACACATGTACCTACCCCCTTCCGGCTGCTGCTTCGCCTGTAAGCGCCTATCCAAGTCTGGAAAGACCACCGGCAGCACACGCCTGTGGAGGTGGCTCAGACGGCGGCGCCCGCGGTTCTTGTGGCTCTCAGGTGAGTCCTCCAGCAGGACCCGTGCAATCCTCCGCGTCCAGCACCGGATATCCTGCCAGCGTTTCCTCACCTGGGACAGGCTCCGCCTCCGACCATCCACACCCCTCACGGCACTGACGGCAGTCAGCCAGATCTGCTCCTTGGCAGTGGCGCCTACCTGTGAGGAAGAACAAGTGACACCACATCAATACACCAGCCACATGTCACAGAGAGACATTTGATAACAAATTAGCTGGTAACAACAAGGCATGTCATGCAGCCAACGCATTGCACCTTTGTCATAGGGACATGATCCTCTGGTGAGGGAAAAAGCAGTACGTGCCATAGTGGGTACACAGGTGGAATGATGGCAATGTCACAATCAATGATCAAGGCTCACACTGTGCATCACACCCACCCCTCCTGTCTCAGGGCACTGCTGTTAGTGATAGGCACACACCCCTCCTGTCTCAGGGCACTGCTGGGAGCACACTGTACCCACCCCTCCTGTCTCAGGGCACTGCTGGGAGCACACTGTACCCACCCCTCCTGTCTCAGGGCACTGCTGGGAGCACTCTGTACCCACCCCTCCTGTCTCAGGGCACTGCTGGGAGCACTCTGTACCCACCCCTCCTGTCTCAGGGCACTGCTGTTAGTGATAGGCACACACCCCTCCTGTCTCAGGGCACTGCTGTTAGTGATGGGCACACACCCCTCCTGTCTCAGGGCACTGCTGTTAGTGATAGGCACCCACCCCTCCTGTCTCAGGGCACTGCTTGGAGCACACTGTACCCACCCCTCCTGTCTCAGGGCACTGCTGTTAGTGATAGACACACACCCCTCCTGTCTCAGGGCACTGCTGTTAGTGATAGGCACACCCCTCCTGTCTCAGGGCACTGCTGGGAGCACTCTGTACCCACCCCTCCTGTCTCAGGGCACTGCTGGGAGCACTCTGTACCCACCCCTCCTGTCTCAGGGCACTGCTGTTAGTGATAGGCACACACCCCTCCTGTCTCAGGGCACTGCTGGGAGCACTCTGTACCCACCCCTCCTGTCTCAGGGCACTGCTGGGAGCACTCTGTACCCACCCCTCCTGTCTCAGGGCACTGCTGGGAGCACTCTGTACCCACCCCTCCTGTCTCAGGGCACTGCTGTTAGTGATAGGCACACACCCCTCCTGTCTCAGGGCACTGCTGTTAGTGATAGGCACACACCCCTCCTGTCTCAGGGCACTGCTGGGAGACATCAGGCATCCCCCCCCCCCCTGGGACCCCCCCAACAGTACATGGCATGTGTGTCACACCAGGACACAATGGCAGAAGTCACAGTCACAACATAGGGACAGTCTGTGCCAGTGGCCTATGCACTCACCTGATACCCTGGTCGCCCATACAGCATGGGGTACTGTGGGAGGATCACATCCAGCAATGCCATGTTCTCCTCCAGGGTGAATGGCTGTGACCTCTCCACAGCCCTTGACATGGTTCCAGGGAATCAGTAGCAGCAGCTGGGTCGACGAATTCAAAGATGTGCAGGCAAGTACTCCCTCATGGGACCTGGCTGCCTTATATGTGCCTTTCTGCCCAGTCTCATGCACAGGAGTACAGAGTGATTGGTCACTCACATTTGCATCCTATGTTTCCACCAATCCCTTCAAACCTAGCAGTCTGTGTGTACTCTATCGGTTTCATTCTCCTGCATGATGTCAGCTCCACAAACACATTGCAACAAAGTATTTTTATTCCAACTGACTTCTGCTGTTCACCTTCCAGAAGAAATTCGAATTTTGAACTTGGTCTCCATGACAACCAGCATGCATGTAGGCCTTAATACTTGTCCCTCATGTGTCCCCTATGTAATTTTGAGCTCCACACACAGGTACGGTGCGTTCCGGGGCCCTAGGGCACCCCAAATGCATTGCAACGGCCCGTACACGCGTGACTACGTTCACTATCAGTATGTGTGGCCTCGCGTATGCGTACTCGTAGTGGTACGGGCCGTACACACGGCTGTACGCTCCCTATCACTACGAGTACGCATACGCGAGGCCACACATACTGATAGGGAGCGTACAGGCGTGTGTACGGCCCGTACCACTACGAGTACGCATACGCGAGGCCACACATACTGATAGGGAGCGTACAGGCGTGTGTACGGCCCGTACCACTACGAGTACGCATACGCGAGGCCACACATACTGATAGGGAGCGTACACACGCCTGTACGCTCCCTATCAGTATGTGTGGCCTCGCGTATGCGTACTCGTAGTGGTACGGGCCGTACACACGCCTGTACGCTCCCTATCACTACGAGTACACATACGCGAGGCCACACATACTGATAGGGAGCGTACAGGCGTGTGTACGGCCCGTACCACTACGAGTACGCATACGCGAGGCCACACATACTGATAGGGAGCGTACAGGCGTGTGTACGGCCAGTACCACTACGAGTACGCATACGCGAGGCCACACATACTGATAGGGAGCGTACACACGCCTGTACGCTCCCTATCAGTATGTGTGGCCTCGCGTATGCGTACTCGTAGTGGTACGGGCCGTACACATGCCTGTACGCTCGCCATCACGATGGGTACACATACGGCAGCACTCCCATAGTGATATGGGAACGTACACAGGCCCTCTTTGCAGCAGTACAGCGGTATTCACACATCACAGTGGTGACAGGCGGCACACAGGTAGGGATAGGGCGGACATACTTCTCCATGGATGGACATACTTGTCCATTAATTGACATCGAGGCATCGTCTGTGCATCACTACATGTGTGGGGCACAGGTGTGAAAGGCCTGTGATGTGGAACATTACTCCTGAGTCGAGAAGGCACCAGATGTATGATGAGATGTGTACAGATGTACTGTGTGATGGTGCGATGTGTGCCAGGCATGCCCTTGACTCCTTTGACATGTGTGCATGTCGTACTGCGCACTTGGGGTGAGCGTCACTGGCATGGCACGGACACCAACACACGGAAGTGTCCCCTGATGCCCGGTACAGGGGTCATGACACCTGACTTGTCACTACCCACGGTGCACAATGTGACTATGTCATGTATGTGTGGGGGCTTCCCATCCGTTTGATGTTGGAGCACCCTCAAAAGCTGCAGCCGTTGCAGCAACCAACATGTGTCTGTGTGTAGATTGTCATTGCACACTGTTCCGCACACCATGCCACATGTGGTATCGGATGTGAGGTGCACATGTATGCATGGGACACGGAGTAGTGTGACAAGGACATGTCAGCATCCTCACAAGGTATGTGTGGTGAGTCATGACATGTGCACCTTCATGGCAAGGTGTGTGGGCTGGCCTAGTGTAATGTCATGTGACCTGTGGCTCCAGTGTTCCGCTACCAATCTCTGCAATCGGCATCCTACTGCTGCTGATGTGTGGGCGTATGTCACTCCTGTCTTGCGTCTGGCTGTTCACTTGCACTGGGACACAGCTATTCCCATGGCGTGGCATGGGGAGGTTCTCAATCTCCGTGTGTAGCTGGGTCTTTGAAGGAGTGTCACCTTGCATCCATACGTGTCCTGGCCATGTAGCACATACCTGACTCCCTATGTAGCATGTGTGTATTGCCAGATTAACATGTGCTCAGTACACATGAGTTGTTGTCGTAGTGCACTCACTCTTCGTTGTCACTTCCAAATTACTGCAGAGCGCCGCCTCTTGCCCGAAGAATTCCAGACTTGGCTGCCATGCAGGATAATGACAGCATCCGGCTCTACCGCTTCACCCAACCGTTGATTCTGGAGTTGACGGCGAGACTGGCACCACACCTGCAACCGCAACACAGGTATCCCACGGCACTGACACCCCAGCTGAAGGTAATGGCTGCCCTACATTTTCTTGCCACGGGTACCGTTCAAAATACCATAGCTCATGTTGGTGGCATGTCCCAGAGCACGTTCAGTGGTGTGCTGCATGATTTCTTAGAGGCCATGTTGATTCACCTGGATGACTTCATCAAGTTCCCAACCCCTGAACAGATGACTGAGGTCAAGCGTGGATTCTATGCCCTGGGAGGGATGCCCCATGTCATTGGGTCCATAGATGGGACACATGTAGCTTTGGTACCACCACACGCACGGGAGGTGGCGTACCACCATCGGAAGCACTACCACTCCATCAATGCCCTTGTGGTGTGTCTGTCCAACATGGTGATTTCACATGTCTGTGCTCGTTTTCCAGGATCAGCACACGATGCCTACATCATGAGGCGTAGCGGGATGCCTGATATGATGATGCAGCTGCGCAACGAACGGGCATGTGTTGTTGGTGGGTACAGTCTGTCTGTCCTGTATTCTGTATAGCCTACCAGCACGACCGCTTCACCACTTCTAACGATGACCATGTGCTTTCCATGTAGGGGACGCTGGCTATCCCAACATGCCTTGGCTGCTCACACCTCTCCGCAACCCCATCACGCCGGCCCAGCTCCGCTACAACACCGCCCATGGCCGGACAAGGCGAGTGATAGAGAGGACGTTTGGCATGCTGAAGAGCCGATTCAGGTGCCTCCACAAGACCGGCGGCGCACTCCCATATGCCCCTGTGAAGGTCTGCAAAATCTTCATGGTCTGCTGCATGCTGCACAACATGGCAGTTGAAAGAGCAGTGCCACTCATCCTGAATCAACATGACGAGGACCATCCACCCGTGGAGGACGAAGGGCTTGGCAATGGGGCTAGTGATGTGGAGGATGTGGAGCCGCAAGAGGACATCCGGACTCGGCTCATACGCGACTTCTTTGCATAGTGGTGAGTACCAGTGTCTGAGTGTGCACGCATTTGTCCCCGTGTGGCATGCGTTGTGATGTGTGTCTCCACCTGCATGTATGGCACGTGAGTCAGAGGTGTGTGTGGGTGTGTCACTGGAGTGATGGTGCCAGTGATGGGTGTACTTCCTCAGTCATAATTGTGACCTAGCATGTTGTCATCCATACATGTGTCGAGTAAATGCACATGCAAGTGGCTGTGCTTTTTGTGGCTGACTTCTTGTGTGTTTCTCTTCCCCAGGTACCTACGCATGCCGTCTGCTGGTTGCATTGTTGTGGCACTGCTATTCCTCATGGACATGACATCGTGGGCTGACTCAGCGTTACAGGCACGGAAACGTTTGGAAGTCTCCATGGGGTAAGGGATGCATCTGAGGTGTATTGGGTGTGGCAGTTGTTCACGATGTGTGCACACTGCCCCTGTCGGTGTTTGGTTCCTCTGCAGCCATGTCGCATCCCCATGGGACACGACATGCAGCTGTGTACACCTGAATAGATGGTCTGCCTGGTTGACAGTCATCAGTGATGGGATAGGGGATTGTGATGATGGCATCAATGTGTGTGACACTGCCCTCGGACACATTCGGTTAGCATTGGCTTGACATGGTGTGGGACTTCGACATCCGCGGATCTTTGGTGTATGGCAGGCTCTCCGTGTGCAGCTGTGGGTATTTAGCTGTTAGCCGACGCTTGTGTGCCAGTTCCATGGCGAACACACATGTGTGCTGCTGAAGGGGGGTGCCAGTGTTGGACCCACATGTTACTCCACATGATGTGTTCATGTGTACTTCGAGTTGCCTCTGCAATCCCGAATACATGACTAATAAAGGTGTCCCTATGCCTCCAAGGTGCCTCTTCTCAGTCAATGCTGATGTGTTGCCACGGTGCATCCTGCTTGTCTGGCATGGTATTCCCTGATTGTGGCTATGTGTCAATGTGTCGAGTGGCAAGATGCAAGCTGTGTGTGTGGGCTGAGACTGTGTATTGGGCATGATGTCCATGACTGTGTGGGTAGTGTGACATGTGCCATCCCCATGCATCCAACGTTGGCCAGGCCCCCATTCTCTGCATCCACCGGACTCAAGCTTGCAGGACATGTTTCTGCCACCTGTCTACACATACCTGGGTGCCCCCCAGGACACTGGACTGGATCCCTGACCTCTGCGCATGACTGTTGCTGTACTCAATGTGTGTGTCAGCACGGTTGTTCGGTAACCCCCTCAGCTTGTTGGGCCCATCACGGGTGTGTATGGTGCTCCATGTCTGTCTTGCCTAATACACTGTGACCCATGTGTCCTGTGCCAGACTCAGGCCCCAGGGTGTGGGTGGTTGAAGACAAAAGATGACTCAGGCATGTTTTGACTTTACAAGACACATGTTAAGTAATAATGCTACCAGCAGGCATCTACTCTTCATAGTGTGATTTATTATTGGGGGGGGGGAAACAAAGTGAGTGTCTTTCCGGGAATTTTGAATCCAAAGTTCAGTAGGGGAGTTGGTGTCCTTGTCATTGGATGTCCTCAGAGTCCATGCCACAGTCTTTGTCAACATTGGTCAGCCAGTGACCAGCAGGGCCATGTGGCAGAGAATGTCTCTTGATGCTGTGATGCTGTTGCTCCAGTGGGCCAGGTGCCAGGCCAGGTGTCCTGGGAGATGGTGATGTAGCGCCGACCCTCACGGTCCTTTCCGTGGACGACCCGGCCTCCTGCGGGGAACCTCACCAGCAGGCCATGACGACATCTGGGATGCTCCGTCGGATGTTTCCTCCTCCTCCTCCTCCTGATCCCTCCCTGTGGGTGGTGATGTTCTCCGCCTTCTGGCACAGGGAGGGTCGGCCATGTTGTCGGCCATCCGACGGAGTGTAGCGTGAATCCCCTGGAATGCCGTCACTTGCTCAGCCTGTCTGTCCTCCATCCTCCGTTGGTGTACCAGTAGACAGGCATGTAGCTCTGCATGTTGCTGGGCCTGCTGGGTCTTTATCTCATCGAGGCTCCCCTTGATCTCATTGAGGGTGGACACAACCCGGGCCATGCCCGTGGTGTCCTGCCGGTATGAGTCCAGGATGTTACGGACATGGGAAAATACCGGATCCCCAGCCAACTGGTCAGGCTCGTGCCTCCGCCGTCCTCCACTCCCACCACCCCTGCCCACTTGCGCCTGGCCTGCCCTTGTGGGCACATCGGGTCTCCGGGACCCCTGAGGGGTGGCATTGGCATTGTCGCCTGCCTCCTCCTGGGTGCCCGGGACACCGTGTCCCTCCTGGCCAGCCTGGCTGTATTGTGGTGTTGGGGCAGGGATCCTGGGTGTCTCCTGGGATGTGGCGGGAGTGGGGGTGGTGGTTGGCACAGTTGTACCTGACGCAGGTGCTGCAGGCGGTAGGACACCAGAGGGGCCAGGTCGGTCGGGGTCGTCCACAGAGTGGTGAGAGTGGTCGCTGCCGGTGGGATCGGGCTCCTGCAGATCCGGGTCCTGTGAGTGTTCCCCCCCAGTGTTGGGGGGTGCACCACGACGTTGACCTGTGTGTGAGAGAGACAATATTAATTTTGGTCCATGCAACATCCATGTTTCATCATTTCCTAAGTTGGCACATTTCCTCTTGGAATTAGGATCTGTCTTGCATTCCACTCACAGTGCACTTGTGCATGGGTGTGTCCCTTGGGCACCACTTTGGCACCTTTCACTATGTGTGGCACAGTCTTACTTGCTGCGTCAAGTGTGACTGCAGTCAGCCGTGGAGTGGGCAGGTTTTGCGAGCCATGCATTGGCGCCTTCCGTGTAGCACTGTACATGTGCACATGGATTTGTTCCACACACTTATGTGATGCAGGTAGCTGTCATTGTGCTCGTGCACAGGTTGTGACATGGCCCTGTGTTTTGCCATGGAGAAGAGGGGGGGTTCTGGCACGGGCCACCCTTGGCTACATGCACGCAGTCTACCTGCTGACGAGCAGACATTCCCACACACCACACGGCTGATTTGCTCTCCCTGTGTCTCCCTCCCTCTCTGTCCCCCTCTCCCTCCCTCTCTGTCCCCCTCTCCCTCCCTCTCTGTCACCCTCTCCCTCCCTCTGTGTGTCAGCCTCCTCCCTCTGTCCGTCTCCCTGTGTCTCCCTCCCTCTCTGTCACCCTCTCCCTCCCTCTCTGTCACCCTCTCCCTCCCTCTGTGTGTCAGCCTCCTCCCTCTGTCCGTCTCCCTGTGTCTCCCTCCCTCTCTGTCCCCCTCTCCCTCCCTCTCTGTCCCCCTCTCCCTCCCTCTGTGTGTCAGCCTCCTCCCTCTGTCCGTCTCCCTGTGTCTCCCTCACTCTCTGTCCCCCTCTCCCTCCCTCTCTGTCCCCCTCTCCCTCCCTCTCTGTCACCCTCTCCCTCCCTCTCTGTCACCCTCTCCCTCCCTCTGTGTGTCAGCCTCCTCCCTCTGTCCGTCTCCCTGTGTCTCCCTCCCTCTCTGTCCCCCTCTCCCTCCCTCTCTGTCCCCCTCTCCCTCCCTCTCTGTCCCCCTCTCCCTCCCTCTGTGTGTCACCCTCTGTCACCTCAGCCCAGCTTCCTGGGCACACACTGTTAGCAGATCTTTGAGTGGCCCTTGGCTTGTTGATGTGAGTTTGTTTCTGATCTCCAGGCACCCATTGGGTGTGATGTGTGTCTGTGTGCTGCTGCTGTGGTGGTGTGTGCTGCCACTCTTTCACAATGTTGGCTGTTCATTAGCTGCTGTCATGTGCAAAACAGTGCCTTCACCCCCATGTGTTGATGCAAGGCGTCCGCCATTTGCTGGCAAGTCATTCCTGTGTTGGGACACACTGTTTGTCTGGCTGTGACCTAGGCCATATGGGCAGAGTGCATTGTTGTCTGCTTCGGAGTCGCACTATGTGATTTTTGGGGCCCAGCCTCCCGCTATCCGGGTTACCGTGTCATGTGTTGTTGTCTTCTGTGACTTGCCATTGTCCAGCTGGGTGCATGGGGCATGGTGGCAGCAGTGGCATGTGCGTGCTCATGGAGTGGGGTTGAGTAATGTGATGGCTTGTGGTGGTTGCGTGCCTGTTAGTGATTTTGGTTGTGGATGCCGTTCCCCCATGTGAGGTGCGTTGTTTGTGTACTCACCCGGGTCTCGGAGTCCTTCTAATCCTTCGACTGCCTCCACCGGCAGTATGGCCATCACCCTCTCCTCCCAGGGATGGTACTGTACGGGTCTGCGGGAGGGCCCTCCTCCGGTGGCGTTGGCCTGGTCGTGTTCCTCCTGCCTCTTGGCTCTGACCCTCCTCCGCAGATCGTACCACCTGTTCTGGCATTCCTGCCTGGTCCTCCTGGTGTCCGCAACAGCATTCACAGCATCGACGATGGTCTGCCACATGGCTGTTTTTGCTGCCAGGCTGGTGTTTCTGACCAATGTTCCAAAGATCTGTGGCTCGACTCTGAGGATTTGATCAACAAGGACCTCGAACTCTCGGTTACTGAACTTTGGATTCTTGCTAGTGGGCATGGTGAGGGGTGTGGGTGGGGATGGTGGGGGGGGGTGTGTGGATGTTGGGGGGGTGTGTGGATGGTTGTGTGTGTGTGTGTGTGAATGTGATGAGGGTGTGTTTGTGAGGGTGGTTGTGTGAAGGTGTGCAAGTGTAAGGTGTGGTGTAGCTTGTTGTATGGTTCTGTGGTGTCTGGCAGCAGTGAGTCTGTTGCAAAGGCTCATGGTTTGTGTGTGTGGGCCCTTTTTATTGGTCCATGGGTGGGTGTGGCAGTGTTTGAATTTTGGGTGGGTGTGTTATAAGTAGTGGTGGTGTTTTGGCCCTCTGTTTGTCTTTGGCAGTTGCAGGTCAGTCAAGGTGTATTTGTATTGTTTGTTGGCCATGTTTAGTGGCTTTGTGCCATTCGAATAGTGTCTTCTTGTGTTGTTTTGTTTTGTCCTGGTTGTGTATGTGCGTTTTGAGCGTGTGTACGGTGTGTAGATGGGCAATTTGGTTGTACGGTGCTGTCCTTGTGTGTGGGTTGGTACGACTCGTACATGCGGTTGTGATGTTGGGGCCTGGGGTGCGCTCCGTACTTAGGAGGTTGTGTTGGGGGTAGGACCGTAACGTACTGGGGTGTACATAGACGGTGGTGCGACACGTACTGGGGTGGGGGTACGACTGGAACGTACTGGGGTGTAGGTACACGGTGGTGCGACACGTACTGGGGTGGGGGTACGACTGGAACGTACTGGGGTGTAGGTACACGGTGGTGCGACACGTACTGGGGTGGGGGTACGACTGGAACGTACTGGGGTGTAGGTACACGGTGGTGCGACACGTACAGGGGTGGGGGTACGACTGGAACGTACTGGGGTGTAGGTACACGGTGGTGCGACACGTACAGGGGTGGGGGTGGGGCTCGAACGTACTGGGGTGTAGGTACACGGGGGTATGACACGTACTGGGGTGGGGGTACGACTGGAACGTACTGGGGTGTAGGTACACGGTGGTGCGACACGTACTGGGGTGGGGGTACGACTGGAACGTACTGGGGTGTAGGTACACGGTGGTGCGACACGTACTGGGGTGGGGGTACGACTGGAACGTACTGGGGTGTAGGTACACGGTGGTGCGACACGTACAGGGGTGGGGGTGGGGCTCGAACGTACTGGGGTGTACATAGACGGTGGTACGACACGTACTGGGGTGGGGGTACGACTTGAACATACTGGGGTGTACCTAGACGGGTGGGGGTATACATACACGGGGGGTACGTGTCGGACGTACGGGGGCTGGGGGGGAGTGTTGGGCGCGTATGCGGGCACATGTCTCCATGGTTGCTATAGGAGTTCGATGCGGACGGTGTTTTTTCCATACGGTTGTAAGCTCTGACGCACGGGATGGATCGTGATTCCTCGGTCGGGCTTGGCTTTTCACGTTTGTAAGGTAAATCGTCCGAGGACGTGTCGGACACATTTTCCGACCCGAGGACGTGTGGGGAATGATTCCCAGTGCGGTTCGTATGGATTTTTTACCATGCGAATCGTGATTGCCAGTTCGTACGGCACTTGTACGATTCGTACGGTAAAAAGACCCGATACGAGTCGTACGGGGACATTTTTTACCGGATCGTGATCGGCACCTAACTGAAGAATAGGGGCCAGCTTCGATCGGTAAACAGCTGTTACAATGACTTTTTTACTTCGCAATACCACTGCAACGCATGCATTAGCATGTATGCGTTGTACATCGCGAAGTCATTACTACGCATTTTTTTAGAACGCATGGTCATTTACCACGCATGCCTTTACAACGAATTTCGTTGTAAAGGTATGTATGGTAAATGACCATGCGTTCTAAAACATATGTAAACGGGATCTCTGACAAAATTTCGAAGGTCAGAAAATCGACCTACAAAAATATCGCAACACAAATATCGATGTCAAGAATATCGACATCCTATCTACAACATGGTAAGTGCAAAAATATCGGAAAAAAAATATAGATTTTCAAAAATATCGTTTTTAAAAATATTGTTTTTTTTGTTACAATAAATATGTTAAATAAACATAATAATACTTATAAATAAAATAAACATAATTAATCAATATAATTTAATAAAAAATGAATTAAACATATACATATAATATATAATATATATACTTACTTAATAATGTTTTTATAATTATTGTAATAAATTATAAATTATTTAAAAATATTAAAAATTGCAAACACATTACACACATAAAACAATAACATAAATAAAAATTAAATAATTATGTATAACAAATTTACAAAATTACATTTAATTTAAAGATTGTTAAAATTAATTATATACTACATTAGCTAAAATAATAAAAATAAATATTAAATAGCAGAGACAATAAAACTACTACTCCAGCTCCCAAAAAAACAACATAAAGGAAATTTTTAGATAGCGCAGGGCTAAAAATTACTATATCCACTCCAGATAGTGTAACAGTAGGGAAAGTGTTGGGTAACGTAGAGGTATAAATTACTATTCCGACTCCAGGGAGTGCAACAGTAAGGAAAGTGTTGGATAGCGTAGGGGTAAAAATGAGTACTCCAACTCCAAAGAGTGCAACAGTAGGGAAAGTGTTGGATAGCGTAGGGGTAAAAATTAAGATTCCCACTCCAGACAGTGCAACAGTAGAAAAAGTGTTGGATAGCGTAGGTGTAAAAATTACTATTCCAAATCCAGAGAGTGCAACAGTAGGGAAAGTGTTGAATAGCGTAGGGGTAAAAATTAGTACTCCAACTCCAGAGAGTGCAACAGTAGGGAAAGTGTTGGATAGCGTAGGGGTAACAATTACTATTCCAACTCCAGAGAGTGCAACAGTAGGGAAAGTGTTGGATAGCGTAGGGGTAAAACTTACTATTCCAACTCCAGAGAGTGCAACAGTAGGGAAAGTGTTGGATAGCGTAGGAGTAAAATTTAGTACTCCAACTCCAGAGAATGCAACAGTAGGGAAAGTGTTGGATAGCGTAGGGGTAAAAATTACTATTCCAACTCCAGAGAGTGCAACAGTAGGGAAAGTGTTGGATAGCGTAGGGGTAAAAATTAAAATTCCCACTCCAGACAGTGCAACAGTAGGGAAAGTGTTGGATAGCGTAGGGGTAAAAATTAATATTCCAACATCCAGAGACTGCAACAGTAGGGAAAGTGTTGGATAGCGTAGGGGTAACAATTACTATTCCAACTCCAAAGAGTGCAACAGTAGGGAAATTGTTGGATAGCGTAGGGGTAACAATTACTATTCCAACTCCACAGAGTGCAACAGTAGGGAAAGTGTTGGATAGCGTAGGGGTAAAAATCACTATTCCAACTCCAGAGAGTCCAACAGTAGGGAAAGTGTTGGATAGCGTAGGTGTAAAAATTACTATTCCAACTCCAGAGAGTGCAACAGTAGGGAAAGTGTTGGAGAGCGTAGGGGTAAAAATTAAAATTCCCACTCCAGACAGTGCAACAGTAGGAAAAGTGTTGAATAGCGTAGGGGTAAAAATTACTATTCCAACTCCAGAGAGTGCAACAGTAGAGAAAGTGTTGGATAGCGTAGGGGTAACAATTACTATTCCAACTCCAGAGAGTGCAACAGTATGGAAAGTGTTGGATAGCGTAGGGGTAAAAATCACTATTCCAACTCCAGAGAGTGCAACAGTAGGGAAAGTGTTGGATAGCGTAGGGGTAAAAATTACTATTCCAACTCCTGAGAGTGCAACAGTCGGGAAAGTGTTGGATAGCGTAGGGATAAAAATTACTATTCCAACTCCAGAGAATGCAACAGTAGGGAAAGTGTTGGATAGCGTAGGGTTAAAAATTACTATTCCAACTCCAGAGAATGCAACAGTAGGAAAAGTGTTGGATAGCGTAGGGGTACAAATTACTATTCCAACTCCAGAGAGTGCAACAGTAGGGAAAGTGTTGGATAGCGTAGGGGTAAAAATTAGTACTACAACTCCAAAGAGTGCAACAGTAGGGAAAGTGTTGGATAGCGTAGGACTAACAATTACTATTCCAACTCCAGAGAGTGCAACAGTAGGGAAAGTGTTGGATAGCGTAGGGGTAACAATTACTATTCCAACTCCAGAGAGTGCAACTGTAGGGAAAGTGTTGGATAGCGTAGGGGTACAAATTACTACTCCAACTCCAGAGTGCAACAGTAGGGAAAGTGTTGGATTGCGTAGGGGTAAAGATTACTATTCTAACTCCAGAGAGTGCAACAGTGGAGAAAGTGTTGGATAGCTTAGAAGTTAAAAATAACATACTTTTAAATAAAATAATTATATAAAATAATTAATAATTTAATTATTAAATAACTCAAAATTACTTACAAATACCAATACATATTTATTAAAAACATAACTACCAATAAATAATTAATTAGCAAAAAATTATTAATGAATACCAATAAATAATAATTAAGGAATATTAATCACCAATTCAAAAATTATTGAACAAATAAATTTTGCATACCAAAAATTAATTATCAAACATTAATTACCAATTAAAAAATCTTAAACAATTACATATTTTTTTAACACAAAATAATAATTATTATACATTAATTACCAATTAATAATATCTTATTAATATATTAATTAGAAATATCACTAAATAACATTTAAACATATTTAATTACCAATTGATTATTAATCAACAATAAATTATTTTTCATAACCAAAAAAGTATTATTTTAAATATTTACCAATTAATAATTAATCTACAATTAATTAATTATCAATACCCAACTACAAATTTAATAATTACTTAATTAGATTTCAATTACTTCCAACACTATTCCCCTATAAACGCACGAAACACTCAAATAATAAAATAATACAGTTAACATAATTACCAATTAATCAATTATTCAAAACGAATTACCAATTAATAAAAACTTAATTACCAATTAATACTTAATTAACAATAATATAATTAACAATTAATCAATTATTCCAAACTAATTACCAATTAATAAAAATTAATTACCAATTAATATTTAATTAACAATACTATAATTATCAATACCAATAAATAAATATAAATATTACTTAATTACAATTAAATTACTTTCATATTATTAAATTACTTCCCACCCTAATCCCCTATAAACCCACAACCCGCTACAGAATTTAAACGCAAACATTCTTTCAAATTAATTTAAAATTCCTAAACATTTATAATTAATTTCATATAATTAAACTACTTCCCACCCTGTTCCCCTATAAACCCACAACCCGCTACAGAATTTAAACGCAAAAAATATTTAAAATTAATTTATAATTCCCAAAAATTTATAATTAAATTCATATAATTAAATTACTTCCCACCCTATTCCCCTATAAACCCACAACCCGCTACAGTACTAAAACACAAAATTAACTTTAAAAAAACCATTATTACATATATAAATTGTATACATATATTTTAAAAACAGTAGAACACTTAACAAAAAATAATTAACACATACATATTAAATACATAATAAAATACATAACAATATTATAAATATCGATATTAGTGACATGGATATTAGTAACATCGATATATTTCATATCGATATTACTAACTTCGATATTACTATCACCGATATAACAAAAATCGATATTACTTACCTTAGGGTCGATATTCTGTCCATCGATATTCTTGACATCGATATTCTGTCCCTACGATATTCTAGACTCGATATTATGGTAGGTCGAAATTAAATTATCGATATTTAGACTGCTCACCATGTAAACGATCCATGTCGTTGTAAGGAAACATAGGCTGTTCCGTTTCCTCACAACAACATGCACCGCCCCTCAGAGACGACATGAAGCAGGAACCACAAGGAGTGACAGGTAAGAGGGATTGGACATGGGTGGGGGTTACTCTTCTAGGGGGGTGTTTGGGTAGTGTAGGGGGTCATGGTGGGGGTAGTGTTTTAGGGTTTAGGGTAGTGCAGTGGTGTTTGTGTAGTGTAGGGTGTCGTGCTGGGGGTAGTGTTTTAGGGTTTAGGGTAGTGCAGTGGAGTTTGGGTAGTGTAGGAGGTCATTGCTGGTGGTAGTGTTTTAGGGTTTAGGGAAGTGAAGTGGTGTTTTGATAGTGTAGGGGGTCATGCTGGGGGTAGATTTAGGGATTAGGGTAGTGCAGTGGTGTTTTGGTAGTGTATGGGGACATGCTGGGAGTAGATTTAGGGTTTAGGCTGGTGCGGTGGTGTTTGTGTAGTGTAGGGGTCATGCTGGGGGTACTGATTAAGGGTTATGGGTAGTGCGGTGGTGTTTGGGATGTGTAGGAGGTTGTGCTGGGGGTAGAGTTATAGGGTTTAGGGTAGTGCAGTGGTGTTTGGGTAGCGTAGGGGGTCGTGCTGGGGGTAGTGTTTTAGGGTTTAGGGTAGTGCAGTGGTGTTTGGGTAGTGTAGGGGGTCGTCCTGGGGATAGTGTTTTAGAGTTTATGGTAGTGCAGTGGTGTTTGGGTAGTGTAGAGGGTCATGCTGGGGTACTGTTTTAGGGTTTAGGGTAGTGCAGTGGTGTTTGTGTAGTGTAGGGGGCCGTGCTGGGGGTAGTGATTTAGGGTTTAGGGTAGTGCAGTGGTGTTTGGGTAGAGTAGGGGGTCGTGCTGTGGGTAGTGTTTTAGGGTTCAAGGTAGAGCAGTGGTGTTTGTGTAGTGTAGGAGGCCGTGCTGGGGGTAGTGATTTAGGGTTTAGGGTAGTGCAGTGGTGTTTGGGTAGAGTAGGGGGTCGTGCTGTGGGTAGTGTTTTAGGGTTCAAGGTAGAGCAGTGGTGTTTGGATAGTGAAGGAGGTCAGGCTGGGGGTAGTGTTTTAGGGTTTAGGGTAGTGCAGTGGTGTTTGGGTAGTGTAGAGGGTAATGCTGGGGTACTGATTTAGGGTTTAGGGTAGTGCAGTGGTGTTTGGGTAGTGTAGGGGGTCGTGCTCGGGGTAGATTTATGGTTTAGGGAAGTGCTGTGGTGTTTGTATAGTGTAGGGGGTCATGCTGTGGGTAGTGTTTTCGGGTTTAGGGTAGTGCAGTGGTGCCTGTGTAGTTTAGGGGTAGTATTTTAGGGTTTAGGGTAGTGCAGTGGTGTTTGGGTAGTATAGGGGATCATGCTAGGATAGTGTTTTAGGGTTTAGGGTAGCGCACTGGTGTTTGGGTAGTATAGGGGGTCGTGCTGGGGTAGTGTTTTATGGTATGGGGTAGCGCAGTGTTTTTTGAGTAGTGTATGGGGTCGTGCTGGCGGTAGTGTTTTAGGGTTTAGGGTAGCGCAGTGGTGTTTGGGTAGTGTAGGGTGTTGTGTTGGGGGTAGTGTTTTAGGGTTTATGGTAGCGCAGTGGTGTTTGGGTAGTGTAGGGGGTCATGCTGGGGTAGTGTTTTAGGGTTTAGGGTACCGCAGTGATGTTTGTGTAGTGTAGGGGGTCGTGCTGGGGGTAGTGTTTTAGGGTTTAGGGTTCCGCAGTGATGTTTGGGTAGTGTAGGTTGTCGTGATGCGGTCGTGTTTTAGGGTTTAGGGTAGCGCAGTGGTGTTTGGGTAATGTAGGGGGTCATGCTGGGGATAGTGTTTTAGGGTTTAGGGTACCGCAGTGGTGTTTGGGTAGTGTAGGGGGTCATGCTGGGGGTAGCTTTTTAGGGTTTAGGGTACTGCAGTGACGTTTGGGTAGTGTAGGGTGTCGTGCTGGGGCAGTGTTTTTGGGTTTAGGGTAGCCCACTTGTGTTTGGGTAGTATAGGGTGTCGTGCTGGGGGTAGTGTTTTATGGTTTAGGGTAGTGCAGTGGTGTTTGGGTAGTGTAGGGGGTCGTGCTGGGGGTAGATTTAGGGTTTAGGGTAGGTCAGTGGTGTTTGGGTAGTGTAGGGGGTCGTGCTGGGAGTATATTTAGGGTTTAGGGTAGTGCAGTGGTGTTTGGGTAGTGTTTGGGGGTTCGTGCTGGGGGTAGTGTATTACAGTTTAGGGTAGTGCAGTGGTGTTTGTGTAGTGTAGGGGGTCGTGCTGAGGGTAGTATTTTAGGGTTTATGGTAGTGCAGTGGTGTCTGTGTAGTGTAGGGGGTAGTGTTTTAGGGTTTAGGGTAGTGCACTGGTGTTTGTATAGGTTAGGGTGTCGTGCTGGGAGTAGTGTATTAGGGTTAAGGGTGGTGCAGTGGTGTTTGTGTAGTATAGGGGGTTGTGTTTTAGGGTTTATGGTAGTGCAGTGGTGTTTGGGTAGTGTAGGGGGTCGTGCTGGGGTAGATTTATTGTTTAGGGTAGTGCAGTGGTGTTTGGGTAGTGTAGAGGGTCGTGGTGGGGTAGTGTTTTAGGGTTAGGGGTAGTGTAGTGGTGTTTGGGTAGTGTAGGGGGTCATGCTGGGGAAGTGTTTTTGGGTTTAGGGTAGCGCAGTGGTGTTTGGGTAATTTAGGGAGTCATGGTGGGGGTAATGTTTTAGGGTTTAGGGTAGCGCAGTGGTGTTTGTGTAGTGTAGGGGGCATGCTGGGGCTGGTGTTTTAGAGTTTGGGGTAGCTCATTAATGTTTGGGTAGTGTAGGGGCTCGTGCTGGGGGTGGTGTTTTGGGGCTTTCGATAGCGCAGTGGTGTTTGGGTAGTGTAGAGTGTCATGCTGGTGGTAGTGTTTTAGGGTTTAGGGTAGCACTTTGATGTTTGGGTAGTGTAGGGGGTTTTGCTGGGGTAGTGTTTTAGGGTTTATGGTACCGCTTTGATGTTTTGGTAGTGTAGGGGGTTGTGCTGGGGGTAGAGTTTTAGGGTTTAGGGTAGCGCTGTGGTGTTTGGGTAATGTAGGGGGTCATGCTGGGGGTAGTGTTTTATGGTTTAGGGTAGCGCAGTGGTGTTTGGGTAGTGTAGGGGGTTGTGCTGGGGGCGTGTTTTAGGGTTTAGGGTACAGCAGTGATGTTTGTGTAGTGTAGGGGGTCATGCTGGGGGTAGTGTTTTAGGGTTTAGGGTACCGCAGTGATGTTTGGGTAATGTATGGTGTAGTGGTGGGATAGTGTTTTAGGGTAGCGCAGTGGTGTTTGGGTAATGTAGGGGGTCGTTCTGGGGATAGTGTTGTAGGGTTTATGGTACCGCAGTGGTGTTTGGGTAGTGTAGGGGATCATGCTGAGGTAGTGTGTTAGGGTTTAGGGTACTGCAGTGATGTTTGGGTAGTGTAGGGTGTGGTGCTGGGGGTAGTGTGTTATGGTTTAGGGTAGTGCAGTGGTGTTTGGGTAGTGTAGGGGGTCGTGCTGGGGTAGATTTAGGGTTTAGGGTAGGTCAGTGGTGTTTGGGTAGTGTAGGGGGTTGTGCTGGGGGTAGATTTAGAGTTTAGGGTAGTGCAGTGGTGTTTGGGTAGTGTTTGGGGGTTCGTGCTGGGGGTAGTGTATTACAGTTTAGGGTAGTGCAGTGGTGTTTGTGTAGTGTAGGGGGTCGTGCTGTGGGTAGTGTTTTAGGGTTTATGGTAGTGCAGTGGTGTCTGGAAACGCATCTCAATGAACATCTCACGGCTTTTTTAGACAGTTCGGGCTGTCTTGACCAGTCCCAACATGGCTTTCGGAGACACCATAGTACGGAGTCAGCCCTTATGGTAGTGCTCACTAATATCCGCACGGAGGTTGATTTAGGCAACACCACCCTTCTGGTCCTGTTGGATTTGACTGCCGCCTTCGATACCCTATCTCCCTCGGTCTTGATATCTCGCCTCAGGGAGATAGGGGTGGAAGGTCTGGCTTTGAACCTTCTGGCTTCCTTCCTTGACCAGAGGGAACAGAGGGTCAAACTGGGTGAATTTCTATCTCCACCCCTACCTGTGCATTGTGGGGTCCCTCAGGGGTCGGCCTTAAGTCCTACCCTTTTTAATATCTATGTGACCCCTCTTGCCAGGTTAATAAGATCTTATGGGATGGAAGTGGTGTCATATGCAGATGACACCCAGATCATGGTGTCCCTTTCCCACTCGGGTAGTACCCCCGCTCTCAGTTTTAGGAACTGTATGGAGGCAGTTTCTCAGTGGATGATTTACAATTCACTAAAACTGAATGGGGAAAAAAACGAGGTTCTTATCTTTGGCGGAAATAGGGACATCTGGTCTTCGGAGTGGTGACCTCCCTCTTTGGGAGTGTGTCCTAAACCTACGGTCCTGGCCCGTAATCTGGGTGTGATGATCGATCCTGCTCTTTCTATGTCTCAGCAGGTTAACAGGACTGTTGCTACCTGCTGGGGTATTATCAGGATCCTTAGGAAAATCAGACACTATTTGGCTCCGCATGCCCGCAAACAGATTGTGGTTGCATTGGTCGCCTCACGGCTTGACTACTGCAATGCTCTCTATGTTGGCATAAATAAGAGCCTTGTGCAGCTTTTACAAATAGCCCAAAATGCGGCAGCCAAATTTGTGCTTGATGCTCCTAGGATTTCTTCGGCTACCGCTGCTAGAAAGAGTCTTCATTGGTTACCAATCCAAGATAGGATTGTTTTCAAGATCCTCTGTATGACCTTTGGGGCTCTGTCTGGCAGTGGGGCAGAAGGGGTGAAGGACTTGTTGGTTCCTTATGTCCCGAGCAGAAATCTGCGTTCCCGGGGAAGGAATCTGCTGTCAGTTCCCCGTTTTCAAAGAGTCAAATGGGGAGGGAGGGCTTTTTCGTCCCTAGCCCCAAAACTGTGGAATTCCTGCCCTATTGAAATCAAATATCAATATAATCTCCCTATGTTTCGAAAGGCATTAAAGACGTGGCTCTTTGCTAAGGCCTACCCGTAGGTGTAGTTCTGGTCTGTTTTGATCTTTTTTGTTAGGCGCCTTGATGCCTTTGGGCATAGTTGCGCAATATAAATTTTCTTTCATTCATTCATTCATTCTGTGTAGTGTAGGGGGTAGTGTTTTAGGGTTTAGGGTAGTGCAGTGGTATTTGTGTAGTGTAGGGGGTCATGCTGGGGTAATGTTTCAAGGTTAACGGTAGTGCAGTGGTGTTTGTGTCATATAGGTGGTCATGTTTTAGGGTTTAGGGTAGTGCAGTAGTGTTTGAGTAGTGCAGGGGGTCGTGGTGGGGTAGATTTATTGTTTACCGTAGTGCAGTGGTGTTTGGGTAGTGTAGGAGGTCGTGCTGGGGGTAGTGTTTTAGGGTTTAGGGTAGCGCAGTGTTTTTTGAGTATTGTATGGGGTCGTGCTGGCGATAGTGTTTTAGGGTTTAGGGTAGCGCAGTGGTGTTTGGGTAGTGTAGGGTGTTGTGTTGGGGGTAGTGTTTTAGGGTTTATGGTAGCGCAGTGGTGTTTGGGTAGTGTAGGGGGTCATGCTGGGGTAGTGTTTTAGGGTTTAGGGTACCGCAGTGATGTTTGTGTAGTGTAGGGGGTCGTGCTGGGGGTAGTGTTTTAGGGTTTAGGGTTCCGCAGTGATGTTTGGATAGTGTAGGTTGTCATGATGCGGTCGTGTTTTAGGGTTTAGGGTAGCGCAGTGGTGTTTGGGTAATGTAGGGTGTCATGCTGGGGATAGTGTTTTAGGGTTTAGGGTACCGCAGTGGTGTTTGGGTAGTGTAGGGGGTCATGCTGGGGGTAGTTTTTTAGGGTTTAGGGTACTGCAGTGATGTTTGGGTAGTGTAGGGTGTCGTGCTGGGGCAGTGTTTTTGGGTTTAGGGTAGCCCACTTGTGTTTGGGTAGTATAGGGTGTCGTGCTGGGGGTAGTGTTTTATGGTTTAGGGTAGTGCAGTGGTGTTTGGGTAGTGTAGGGGGTCGTGCTGGGGGTAGATTTAAGGTTTAGGGTAGGTCAGTGCTGTTTGGGTAGTGTTTGGGGGTTCGTGCTGGGGTAGTGTATTACAGTTTAGGGTAGTGCAGTGGTGTTTGTGTAGTGTAGGGGGTCGTGCTGAGGGTAGTTTTTTAGGGTTTAGGGTACTGCAGTGATGTTTGGGTAGTGTAGGGTGTCGTGCTGGGGCAGTGTTTTTGGGTTTAGGGTAGCCCATTTGTGTTTGGGTAGTATAGGGTGTCGTGCTGGGGGTAGTGTTTTAGGGTTTAGGGTAGTGCAGTGGTGTTTGGGTAGTGTAGGGGGTCGTGCTGGGGGTAGATTTAGGGTAGGTCAGTGGTGTTTGGGTAGTGTAGGGGGTCGTGCTGGGGGTATATTTAGGGTTTAGGGTAGTGCAGTGGTGTTTGGGTAGTGTTTGGGGGTTCGTGCTGGGGGTAGTGTATTACAGTTTAGGGTAGTGCACTGGTGTTTGTATAGGTTAGGGTGTCGTGCTGGGAGTAGTGTATTAGGGTTAATGGTGGTGCAGTGGTGTTTGTGTAGTATAGGGGTCGTGCTGAGGGTAGTTTTTTAGGGTTTAGGGTACTGCAGTGATGTTTGGGTAGTGTAGGGTGTCGTGCTGGGGCAGTGTTTTTGGGTTTAGGGTAGCCCATTTCTTCGGCTACCGCTGCTAGAAAGAGTCTTCATTGGTTACCAATCCAAGGTAGGATTGTTTTCAAGATCCTCTGTATGACCTTTGGGGCTCTGTCTGGCAGTGGGGCAGAAGGGGTGAAGGACTTGTTGGTTCCTTATGTCCCGAGCAGAAATCTGCGTTCCCGGGGAAGGAATCTGCTGTCAGTTCCCCGTTTTCAAAGAGTCAAATGGGGAGGGAGGGCTTTTTCGTCCCTAGCCCCAAAACTGTGGAATTCCTGCCCTATTGAAATCAAATCTCAGTATAATCTCCCTATGTTTCGAAAGGCATTAAAGACGTGGCTCTTTGCAAAGGCCTACCCGTAGGTGTAGTTCTGGTCTGTTTTGATCTTTTTTGTTAGGCGCCTTGATGCCTTTGGGCATAGTTGCGCAATATAAATTTTCTTTCATTCATTCATTCATTCTGTGTAGTGTAGGGGGTAGTGTTTTAGGGTTTAGGGTAGTGCAGTGGTATTTGTGTAGTGTAGGGGGTCATGCTGGGGTAATGTTTCAGGGTTAAGGGTAGTGCAATGGTGTTTGTGTCATATAGGTGGTCATGTTTTAGGGTTTAGGGTAGTGCAGTAGTGTTTGAGTAGTGCAGGGGGTCGTGGTGGGGTAGATTTATTGTTTACGGTAGTGCAGTGGTGTTTGGGTAGTGTAGGAGGTCGTGCTGGGGTAGTGTTTTAGGGTTTCGGGTAGCGCAGTGGTGTTTGGGTAATTTAATTTAGGGAGTCGTGCTGGGGGTAGTGTTTTAGGGTTTAGGGTAGCGCAGTGGTGTTTGGGTAGTGTAGGGTGGCAGCTGGGGGTGGTGTTTTAGGGATTTGGGTAGTGCAGTAGTGTTTGGGAAGTGTAGGGGGTTGTGCTGGGGGTGGTGGTTTGGGTAGTGCAGTGGTGTTTGGGTAGTGTAGAGTGTTGTGCTGGTGGTAGTGTTTTAGGGTTTAGGGTAGCACATTGGTGTTTGGGTAGTGTAGGGGGTTGTGCTGGGGTAGTGTTTTAGGGTTTAGGGTACTGCAGTGATGTTTGGGTAGTGTAGGGTGTCGTGCTGGGGCAGTGTTTTTGGGTTTAGGGTAGCCCACTTGTGTTTGGGTAGTATAGGGTGTCGTGCTGGGGGTAGTGTTTTATGGTTTAGGGTAGTGCAGTGGTAATTGGGTAGTGTAGGGGGTCGTGCTGGGGGTAGTGTTTTAGGGTTTAGGGTAGCGCAGTGGTGTTTGGGTAATGTTGGGGTTCATGCTGGGGTAGTGTTTTAGGGTTTAGGGTAGTGCAGTGGTGTTTGGGAAGTGTAGGGTGGCATGCTGGGGCTAGTGTTTTAGGGTTTTGCGTAGCACAGTGGTGTTTGTGTAGTGTAGAGGGTCATGCTGGGGGTGGTGTTTTGGGGTTTTGGGTAGCGCAGTGGTGATGGGTAGTGTGGGGGTCGTGCTGGGGGTAGTGTTTTAGGGTTTAGGGTAGCATAGTGGTGTTTGGGTAGTGTAGGGTGACATGCTGGGGGTAGTGTTTTAGGGTTTAGGGTAGCGCAGTGGTGTTTGGGTAGTGTAGGGTGGCATGCTGGGGGTAGTGTTTTAGGGTTTAGGATAGTGCAGTGGTGTTTGGGTAGTGTAGGGTGGCATGCTGGGGCTGGTGTTTTAGTGTTTTGGGTAGCGCAGAAGTGTTTGGGTAGTGTAGGGGGTCATGCTGGGGGTGGTGTTGTGGGTAGCGCAGTGGTGTTTGGGTAGTGTAGGGTGTTGTGCTGGTGGTAGTGTTTTAGGGTTTAGGGTACCGCTTTTATGTTTAGGTAGTGTAGGGGTCGTGCTGGGGGTAGTGTTTTAGGGTTTTAGGTAGCGCAGTGGTGTTTGGGTCATGTTGGGGGATGTGCTGGGGGTAGTGTTTTAGGGTTTAGGTTAGTGCAGTGGTGTATGGGTCGTGTAGGGGGTCGTGCTGCGGGTAGTGATTTAGGGTTTAGGGTAGTGCAGTGGTGTTTGGGTAGTGTAGGGGGGAGTGCTGGGGGTGGTGTTTTAGGGTTTGTGGTAGCACAGTGGTGTTTGGGTAGTGTAGGGGGTCGTGCTGGGTGTAGTGTTTTAGGGTTAAGGGTAGCGCATTGGTGTTTGGGTAGTGTAGGGGTCGTGCTGGGGGTAGTGTTTTAGTTTAGCACAGTGGTGTTTGGGTAGTGTAGGTGGTCGTGCTGGGGGTAGTGTTTTAGGGTTTAGGTAGCGCAGTGGTGTTTGTGTTGTGTAGGGGGTCATGCTGGGGGTAGTGTTTTAGGGTTTAGGGTAGTGCAGTGGTGTTTGGGTAGTGTAGAGGATCGTGCAGGGGTAGTGTTTTAGGGTTTAGGATAGTGCAGTGGTGTTTGTGCAGTGTAAGGGGTTGTGCTGGGGTAGTGTCGTAGGGTTTAGGGTAGTGAAGTGGTGTTTGGGTAGTGTAGGGGGTCATGCTAGGATAGTGTTTTAGGGTAGCGCACTGGTGTTTGGGTAGTATAGGGGTCGTGCTGGGGTAGTGTTTTATGGTATGGGGTAGCGCAGTGTTTTTGAGTAGTGTATGGGGTCGTGCTGGCGATAGTGTTTTAGGGTTTAGCGTAGCGCAGTTGTGTTTGGGTAGTGTAGGGTGTTGTGCTGGGGGTAGTGTTTTAGGGTTTATGGTAGCGCAGTGGTGTTTGGGTAGTGTAGGGGTCATGCTGGGGGTAGATTTAGGGTTTAGGGAAGTGCAGTGGTGTTTGTGTAGTGTAGGGGGTCATGCTGGGGTAGTGTTTTAGGCTTTAGGGCAGTGCAGTGGTGTTTGTGTAGTGTGGGGGTCGTGCTGGGGGTAGTGTTTTAGGGTTTACGGCTGTGCAGTGGTGTTTGTGTAGTGTAGGGGGTCGTGCTGGGGTAGTGTTTTAGGGTTTAGGGCAGTGAAATGGTTTTTGGTTAGTGTAAGGGGTCGTGCTGGGACTAAACTTAGGGTTTAGGGTAGTGTAGTGGTGTTTGGGTAGTGTCGGGGGTCGTGCTGGGGTAGATTTAGGGTTTAGGGTAGTGCAGTGGTATTTGGATACTGTGTGGAGGTTCGTGCTGGGGTAGTGCTTTAGGATTGAGGGTAGTTCAGTGGTTTTTGTGTGGTCTAGGGGGTCGTGCTGAGGGTAGTGTTTTAGGGTTTAGGGTAGTGCAGTGGAGCCTGTGTAGTTTAGGGGTAGTATTTTAGGGTTTACGGTAGTGCAGTGGTGTTTGTGTAGTGTAGGGGGTCATGCTCGGGGTAGTGTTTTATGGTTAAGGGTAGAGCAGTGGTGTTTGTAGAGGATATGGGGTTCGTGTTTTAGGGTTTAGGGTAGTACAGTGGTGTTTGGGTAGTGTAGGGGGTCATGGTGGGTGTTGATTTAGGGTTTAGGGTAGAGCAGTGGTGTTTGGGTAGTGCAGGGGGTAGTGCTGGGGCAGTGTTTTAGGGTTTAGGGTAGTGCAGTGGTGTTTGGATAGTATAGGGGGTCATGCTAGGATAGTGTTTTAGGGTTTAGGGTAGCACACTGGTGTTTGGGTAGTATAGGGGGTCGTGCTGGGATAGTGTGTTATGGTATGGGGTAGCGCAGTGTTTTTTGAGTAGTGTATGGGGTCGTGCTGGCGATAGTGTTTAAGGGTTTAGGGTAGCGCAGTGGTGTTTGGGTAGTGTAGGGTGTTGTGCTGGGGGTAGTGTTTTAGGGTTTATGGTAGCGCAGTGGTATTTGGATAGTGTAGGGGGTCATGCTGGGGTAGTGTTTTAGGGTTTAGGGTACCGCAGTGATGTTTGTGTAGTGTAGGGGGTCATGCTGGGGGTAGTGTTTTAGGGTTTAGGGTTCCGCAGTGATGTTTGGGTAGTGTAGGTTGTCGTGATGCGGTCGTGTTTTAGGGTTTAGGGTAGCGCAGTGGTGTTTGGGTAATGTAGGGGTCATGCTGGGGATAGTGTTTTAGGGTTTAGGGTACCACAGTGGTGTTTGGGTAGTGTAGGGGGTCATGCCGGGGGTAGTGTTTTAGGGTTTAGGGTACTGCAGTGATGTTTGGGTAGTGTAGGGTGTCGTGCTGGGGCAGTGTTTTAGGATTTATGGTAGCCCACTTGTGTTTGGGTAGTATAGGGTGTCGTGCTGGGGGTAGTGTTTTATGGTTTAGGGTAGTGCAGTGGTGTTTGGGTAGTGTAGGGGGTCGTGCTGGGGGTAGATTTAGGGATTAGGGTAGGGCAGTGGTGTTTGGGTAGTGTATTGGGTCGTGCTGGGGGTATATTTAGGGTTTAGGGTAGTGCAGTGGTGTTTGGGTAGTGTTTGGGGGGTCGTGCTGGGGGTAGCGTATTACAGTTTAGGGTAGTGCGGTGGTGTTTGTGTAGTGTAGGGGGTCGTGCTGAGGGTAGTATTTTAGGGTTTATGGTAGTGCAGTGGTGTTTGGGTAGTGTAGGGGGTCGTGCTGGGGTAGATTTAGGGTTTAGGGTAGGTCAGTGGTGTGTGGGTAGTGTAGGGGGTCGTGCTGGGGGTATATTTAGGGTTTAGGGTAGTGCAGTGGTGTTTGGGTAGTGTTTGGGGGGTCATGCTGGGGGTAGTGTATTACATTTTAGGGTTGTGCAGTGGTGTCTGTGTAGTGTAGGGGGTAGTGTTTTAGGGTTTAGGGTAGTGCAGTGGTGTTTGTATAGTTATGGGTGTCGTGCTGGGGGTAGTGTATTGGGGTTAAGGGTGGTGCAGTGGTGTTTGTGTAGTAAAGGGGGTCGTTCTGGGGGTAGATTTATTTTTTAGGGTAGATCAGTGGTGTTTGGGTAGTGTAGGGGTCGTGGCGGGGTAGTATTTTAGGGTTAAGGGTAGTGTAGTGGTGTTTGGGTAGTGTAGGGGGTCATGCTGGGGTAGTGTTTTGGGGTTTAGGGTAGCGCAGTGGTGTTTGGGTAATTTAGGGAGTCGTGCTGGGGGTAATGTTTTAGGGTTTAGGATAGTGCAGTGGTGTTTGTGTAGTGTAGGGGGCATGCTGGGGCTGGTGTTTTAGGGTTTTGGGTAGCACAGTACTGTTTGGGTAGTGAACGGGGTCGTGCTGGGGGTGGTGTTTTGGGGCTTTCGATAGCGCAGTAGTGTTTGGGTAGTGTAGGGTGTCGTGCTGGTGGTAGTGTTTTAGGGTTTGGTGTAGCACATTGATGTTTGGGTAGTGTAGGGGGTTGTGCTGGGGGTAGTGTTTTAGGGTTTACGGTACCGCTTTGATGTTTGGGTAGTGTAGGGGGTCGTACTGGGGGTAGTGTTTTAGGGTTTAAGGTAGCGCTGTGGTGTTTGGGTAATGTAGGGGGTCATGCTGGGGGTAGTGTTTTATGGTTTAGGGTAGTACAGTGGTGTTTGGGTAGTGTAGGGGGTCATGGTGGGTGTTGATTTAGGGTTTAGGGTAGAGCAGTGGTGTTTGGGTAGTGCAGGGGGTAGTGCTGGGGCAGTGTTTTAGGGTTTAGGGTAGTGCAGTGGTGTTTGGATAGTATAGGGGGTCATGCTAGGATAGTGTTTTAGGGTTTAGGGTAGCACACTGGTGTTTGGGTAGTATAGGGGGTCGTGCTGGGATAGTGTTTTATGGTATGGGGTAGCGCAGTGTTTTTTGAGTAGTGTATGGGGTCGTGCTGGCGATAGTGTTTAAGGGTTTAGGGTAGCGCAGTGGTGTTTGGGTAGTGTAGGGGTCATGCTGGGGATAGTGTTTTAGGGTTTAGGGTACCACAGTGGTGTTTGGGTAGTGTAGGGGGTCATGCCGGGGGTAGTGTTTTAGGGTTTAGGGTACTGCAGTGATGTTTGGGTAGTGTAGGGTGTCGTGCTGGGGCAGTGTTTTAGGATTTATGGTGGCCCACTTGTGTTTGGGTAGTATAGGGTGTCGTGCTGGGGGTAGTGTTTTATGGTTTAGGGTAGTGCAGTGGTATTTGGGTAGTGTAGGGGGTCGTGCTGGGGGTAGATTTAGGGTTTAGGGTAGGTCAGTGGTGTTTGGGTAGTGTATTGGGTCATGCTGGGGGTATATTTAGGGTTTAGGGTAGTGCAGTGGTGTTTGGGTAGTGTTTGGGGGGTCGTGCTGGGGGTAGTGTATTACAGTTTAGGGTAGTGCGGTGGTGTTTGTGTAGTGTAGGGGGTCGTGCTGAGGGTAGTTGTTAGAAATGGGATTTCTGGTTGGCTAAGGCTTGCGCCAAAGTCAGGCAGAAACCACCACTCTAGTCAGGGCAAGGAAGGTACACGCCAAAGATAACCCCTGCTCACCCCCTTGGTAGCTTGGCACGAGCAGACAGGCTTATCCCTGAGGCGATGTGTAAAGCGTTTGCGCGCGCACCCAGCAACAACACCCAAGGCCCACCACAAAGGAAACTCCACACAAGGTATTCTATAAAAATAGCCTTTGTATTATACACCACACATTAGATAAAAACACACACTTTACAATGTGCCAACAGGCACGGGCAGAATTTACAAGGGATTATATGTACAGGGGACAGGGCCACATGGACCACTGTCAGGAATTAGCACTTTGTAGAAATTAGCACTTAGGACACAGAATAATACTTTAGAACATAGCACATACAATTACTGTAGCACTAAAAATAGAACATATATAGCACACAACCAGTAACTACTGGTATCAGGTAAGTACCACCTACGCAACCCTAACCACCTTAGGAAAATACTGCGCAGGGAATCAGGACCTCACTAGCACCACCTGTACTAGGAGAAAAACAACCACCTAAGTATCACTCTACCTGTAGGGGTCTAAGCACATAAACACAGGATGCATAAAATACATTCAGAGGTGTAAAGCAAAGCACATGACGCATAAACACATTCAGAGGTGCAGGAAGGGAGACAATAACGCCAAACTCACATTAGCCACCACTGTGGCAGTCCCTAGGCCAACTGGCCTTGTCGGGGCAAGGACGCCCTGTGTCCAGAAAAGTCAGGGCACGGCTGCGCAAGCTGCGCAAGCCAAAACACAGAGGCCACAACCTAAACGTTGCAGCTGCCCACTAAGTGCTGGGCAGCTGGAGAAAGTGAGCGTGGGCACCACTGCGCCTTCTAGAACAAATGTGGCACTCTGGACAAATGATGGGGCCAACGCTGGAGCCTCACCAGGCTCTGGGCATGTCTAATGCCCCAAAAGCGACGTAGGAACCGCGTGGGCTTTCAACCAATACTCCACCCCTTCGTTGGAGCCTTGTGGGCTTAAAACAACAGGAAATGCCCCCTAGAGCCTTCTAGGCTCGAGAAATAATGGGGCCAAGGTGGGAGTGGCCCGCTGCCATCTGGGGCCACTCAAAACACGGAAGAAGTGCCCCCGTATGCGTGGGAGCGGCCCGCTGTCTTCCGGGGCCGCTCTGGGTGCAAAAGAAATGCCCCCGACGTTGGAGCCCTACGGGGCTCTGTACTGGAGCCTCACGGCTCTTAAACCAAATGCCCCTGAGCCTCGCAGGCTCTAAACAAATATCTGCATCGTCGCTGGAGCCTTCACGGCTCTTGGACTACACTCTGCCCACACAGCCCCTTTCACCAGGCTGGTAGCAGCCCCCACTCACCGGACTCTTCGCGGCTGGTCGTCTTCCTGCTCGGCCGACGACGGGAGTGGAGCACACAGCGCTCCGACCTCGCTGGGCTGCGGGGCTCTCTTTCCGCTCACAAGAGCCCCGGGCTGACTTCTCTCCTGGGCTGGCCACTGAGGGGGGTTGCGGGGCTCCCTCACACGCCGGGAGCTCCGGGTGTAACAACGCACCTTCCCGCCTCCCTCAGCTTCCGGGCTGCGATGAGGACCCGCCCACATCCAGGGCTTCCCAGGCTGCTTCCGGGTCGCCGCGGGCAGCGCGGCGGCCCTGAGGGTTCCGGCGCCGCACCACGGGGCACACCGTTCTCCGTTCTCTGGGCACACCATGCGGGGTGGGCACCCGCGGCGGGCACAGTATGCGGGGTGGGCTCCCGCACGGGAAATAATAAAATAAGCGGGGTAGGCACCCGCAAGGATCAGGCAAAACGGGGGAACCCCTACGTCGGGGTTCCCTCCTGGATTGTCGGAGCGCCGCGCTACGGGCTCCCAGGCAGGCGCTTTTCCGGGACAGCGCTTTCTTGATGCTGGGGGCCCCGATAAAGCGCTCCTAGCGCTATAAGTCCAGAAAAAGCGCTTTCAGGCGCCCAGGGATACAAATAAAGCGCTCCCAGCGCTTAGGAGGATAAAACAAAGTCCAGCAAGGTCCTTCCCTGCATACAGCCAAGCAGGGGTGGGGGGGGGCAAGGCTGGACCCAGAGCCAGCTCACTGGGCCTCCAGGCAGGGAGGTAGTCCAAGTGGCGGTCCTCTGGTCCAGCAGCAGCAGCAGCCCCCCTCAGGCAGGATCCAGGAAGAGAACAGTTTCTGTGGGGACACAGCCCCATTTTTATACACTAAAACCCTTTGTTCTGGGTTCAGGGTGAGGGGGCAAACCAGTCGCAGCTGGTTGGGGAGCACCCTTGATGTGCTCAGCCCCTCACTCTATTCACTGGCAGGGCTAGGGTCGTCAGTCGCACCACAGGGGGCGGAGGCAGCATTGTGTGGGGAAAACCCTGCCCTATTCAGGACCCAGGTGTACTCCTCCCACCCATCTAGCTGCTGATCTCCCCATTCACCACTGGGTGACTCATCCTGACTCTGGGGAATCCCTAGCCCGTCACATGACCTCAACCAGCCAATCACGCGACAAGGCACACATTTTACACTGCACACCGAAGTGCCCACTTCTAGAAGTGGCACTTCCACACTAGGTACATGCACGCCGCACACATCACCGCGCAGCATTCAATCACACGAGTCCGCACATACCAAACTCGGGCCTGCACACCCCACGCATCAGGAACTACTAGGGACACATACATTCCCCATGCATTCCTATGGGAGGGCAGGCCTATCTCACCCACCACATGCACTCAGAGCGCGCACGCACTTTACCCTGGGACACAGGGAAAGTGCGCAGAAACCAAAAAATCACCACACCAAGTCACCAGTAAAAAGCAAAAAAAGTTCAGGGGTGAACCTGCCAGAAGGGCCAAGTCCAACAGTAGTATTTTAGGGTTTATGGTAGTGCAGTGGTGTTTGGGTAGTGTAGGGGGTCGTGCTGGGGGTAGATTTAGGGTTTAGGGTAGGTCAGTGGTGTGTGGGTAGTGTAGGGGGTCGTGCTGGGGGTATATTTAGGGTTTAGGGTAGTGCAGTGGTGTTTGGGTAGTGTTTGGGGGGTCATGCTGGGGGTAGTGTATTACAGTTTAGGGTAGTGCAGTGGTGTCTGTGTAGTGTAGGGGGTAGTGTTTTAGGGTTTAGGGTAGTGCAGTGGTGTTTGTATAGTTATGGGTGTCGTGCTGGGGGTAGTGTATTGGGGTTAAGGGTGGTGCAGTGGTGTTTGTGTAGTAAAGGGGGTCGTTCTGGGGGTAGATTTATTGTTTAGGGTAGATCAGTGGTGTTTGGGTAGTGTAGGGGTCGTGGCGGGGTAGTATTTTAGGGTTAAGGGTAGTGTAGTGGTGTTTGGGTAGTGTAGGGGGTCATGCTGGGGTAGTGTTTTTGGGTTTAGGGTAGCGCAGTGGTGTTTGGGTAATTTAGGGAGTCGTGCTGGGGGTAATGTTTTAGGGTTTAGGATAGTGCAGTGGTGTTTGTGTAGTGTAGGGGGCATGCTGGGGCTGGTGTTTTAGGGTTTTGGGTAGCACAGTACTGTTTGGGTAGTGAACGGGGTCGTGCTGGGGGTGGTGTTTTGGGGCTTTCGATAGCGCAGTAGTGTTTGGGTAGTGTAGGGTGTCGTGCTGGTGGTAGTGTTTTAGGGTTTGGTGTAGCACATTGATGTTTGGGTAGTGTAGGGGGTTGTGCTGGGGGTAGTGTTTTAGGGTTTACGGTACCGCTTTGATGTTTGGGTAGTGTAGGGGGTCGTACTGGGGGTAGTGTTTTAGGGTTTAAGGTAGCGCTGTGGTGTTTGGGTAATGTAGGGGGTCATGCTGGGGGTAGTGTTTTATGGTTTAGGGTAGTACAGTGGTGTTTGGGTAGTGTAGGGGGTCATGGTGGGTGTTGATTTAGGGTTTAGGGTAGAGCAGTGGTGTTGGGGTAGTGCTGGGGCAGTGTTTTAGGGTTTAGGGTAGTGCAGTGGTGTTTGGATAGTATAGGGGGTCATGCTAGGATAGTGTTTTAGGGTTTAGGGTAGCACACTGGTGTTTGGGTAGTATAGGGGGTCGTGCTGGGATAGTGTTTTATGGTATGGGGTAGCGCAGTGTTTTTTGAGTAGTGTATGGGGTCGTGCTGGCGATAGTGTTTAAGGGTTTAGGGTAGCGCAGTGGTGTTTGGGTAGTGTAGGGGTCATGCTGGGGATAGTGTTTTAGGGTTTAGGGTACCACAGTGGTGTTTGGGTAGTGTAGGGGGTCATGCCGGGGGTAGTGTTTTAGGGTTTAGGGTACTGCAGTGATGTTTGGGTAGTGTAGGGTGTCGTGCTGGGGCAGTGTTTTAGGATTTATGGTGGCCCACTTGTGTTTGGGTAGTATAGGGTGTCGTGCTGGGGGTAGTGTTTTATGGTTTAGGGTAGTGCAGTGGTATTTGGGTAGTGTAGATGGTCGTGCTGGGGGTAGATTTAGGGTTTAGGGTAGGTCAGTGGTGTTTGGGTAGTGTATTGGGTCATGCTGGGGGTATATTTAGGGTTTAGGGTAGTGCAGTGGTGTTTGGGTAGTGTTTGGGGGGTCGTGCTGGGGGTAGTGTATTACAGTTTAGGGTAGTGCGGTGGTGTTTGTGTAGTGTAGGGGGTCGTGCTGAGGGTAGTTGTTAGAAATGGGATTTCTGGTTGGCTAAGGCTTGCGCCAAAGTCAGGCAGAAACCAACACTCTAGTCAGGGCAAGGAAGGTACACGCCAAAGATAACCCCTGCTCACCCCCTTGGTAGCTTGGCACGAGCAAACAGGCTTATCCCTGAGGCGATGTGTAAAGCGTTTGCGCGCGCACCCAGCAACAACACCCAAGGCCCACCACAAAGGAAACTCCACACAAGGTATTCTATAAAAATAGCCTTTGTATTATACACCACACATTAGATAAAAACACACACTTTACAATGTGCCAACAGGCACGGGCAGAATTTACAAGGGATTATATGTACAGGGGACAGGGCCACACGGACCACTGTCAGAAATTAGCACTTTGTAGAAATTAGCACTTAGGACACAGAATAATACTTTAGAACATAGCACATACAATTACTGTAGCACTAAAAATAGAACATATAGCACACAACCAGTAACTACTGGTATCAGGTAAGTACCACCTACGCAACCCTAACCACCTTAGGAAAATACTGCGCAGGGAATCAGGACCTCACTAGCACCACCTGTACTAGGAGAAAAACAACCACCTAAGTATCACTCTACCTGTAGGGGTCTAAGCACATAAACACAGGATGCATAAAATACATTCAGAGGTGTAAAGCAAAGCACATGACGCATAAACACATTCAGAGGTGCAGGAAGGGAGACAATAACGCCAAACTCACATTAGCCACCACTGTGGCAGTCCCTAGGCCAACTGGCCTTGTCGGGGCAAGGACGCCCTGTGTCCAGAAAAGTCAGGGCACGGCTGCGCAAGCTGCGCAAGCCAAAACACAGAGGCCACAACCTAAACGTTGCAGCTGCCCACTAAGTGCTGGGCAGCTGGAGAAAGTGAGCGTGGGCACCACTGCGCCTTCTAGAACAAATGTGGCACTCTGGACAAATGATGGGGCCAACGCTGGAGCCTCACCAGGCTCTGGGCATGTCTAATGCCCCAAAAGCGACGTAGGAACCACGTGGGCTTTCAACCAATACTCCACCCCTTCGTTGGAGCCTTGTGGGCTTAAAACAACAGGAAATGCCCCCTAGAGCCTTCTAGGCTCGAGAAATAATGGGGCCAAGGTGGGAGTGGCCCGCTGCCATCTGGGGCCACTCAAAACACGGAAGAAGTGCCCCCGTATGCGTGGGAGCGGCCCGCTGTCTTCCGGGGCCGCTCTGGGTGCAAAAGAAATGCCCCCGACGTTGGAGCCCTACGGGGCTCTGTACTGGAGCCTCACGGCTCTTAAACCAAATGCCCCTGAGCCTCGCAGGCTCTAAACAAATATCTGCATTGTCGCTGGAGCCTTCACGGCTCTTGGACTACACTCTGCCCACACAGCCCCTTTCACCAGGCTGGTAGCAGCCCCCACTCACCGGACTCTTCGCGGCTGGTCGTCTTCCTGCTCGGCCGACGACGGGAGTGGAGCACACAGCGCTCCGACCTCGCTGGGCTGCGGGGCTCTCTTTCCGCTCACAAGAGCCCCGGGCTGACTTCTCTCCTGGGCTGGCCACTGAGGGGGGTTGCGGGGCTCCCTCACACGCCGGGAGCTCCGGGTGTAACAACGCACCTTCCCGCCTCCCTCAGCTTCCGGGCCGCGATGAGGACCCGCCCACATCCAGGGCTTCCCAGGCTGCTTCCGGGTCGCCGCGGGCAGCACGGCGGCCCTGAGGGTTCCGGCGCCGCACCACGGGGCACACCGTTCTCCGTTCTCTGGGCACACCATGCGGGGTGGGCACCCGCGGCGGGCACAGTATGCGGGGTGGGCTCCCGCACGGGAAATAATAAAATAAGCGGGGTAGGCACCCGCAAGGATCAGGCAAAACGGGGGAACCCGTACGTCGGGGTTCCCTCCTGGATTGTCGGAGCGCCGCGCTACGGGCTCCCAGGCAGGCGCTTTTCCGGGACAGCGCTTTCTTGATGCTGGGGGCCCCGATAAAGCGCTCCTAGCGCTATAAGTCCAGAAAAAGCGCTTTCAGGCGCCCAGGGATACAAATAAAGCGCTCCCAGCGCTTAGGAGGATAAAACAAAGTCCAGCAAGGTCCTTCCCTGCATACAGCCAAGCAGGGGTGGGGGGGGGCAAGGCTGGACCCAGAGCCAGCTCACTGGGCCTCCAGGCAGGGAGGTAGTCCAAGTGGCGGTCCTCTGGTCCAGCAGCAGCAGCAGCCCCCCTCAGGCAGGATCCAGGAAGATAACAGTTTCTGTGGGGACACAGCCCCATTTTTATACACTAAAACCCTTTGTTCTGGGTTCAGGGTGAGGGGGCAAACCAGTCGCAGCTGGTTGGGGAGCACCCTTGATGTGCTCAGCCCCTCACTCTATTCACTGGCAGGGCTAGGGTCGTCAGTCGCACCACAGGGGGCGGAGCCAGCATTGTGTGGGGAAAACCCTGCCCTATTCAGGACCCAGGTGTACTCCTCCCACCCATCTAGCTGCTGATCTCCCCATTCACCACTGGGTGACTCATCCTGACTCTGGGGAATCCCTAGCCCGTCACATGACCTCAACCAGCCAATCACGCGACAAGGCACACATTTTACACTGCACACCGAAGTGCCCACTTCTAGAAGTGGCACTTCCACACTAGGTACATGCACGCCGCACACATCACCGCGCAGCATTCAATCACACGAGTCCGCACATACCAAACTCGGGCCTGCACACCCCACGCATCAGGAACTACTAGGGACACATACATTCCCCATGCATTCCTATGGGAGGGCAGGCCTATCTCACCCACCACATGCACTCAGAGCGCGCACGCACTTTACCCTGGGACACAGGGAAAGTGCGCAGAAACCAAAAAATCACCACACCAAGTCACCAGTAAAAAGCAAAAAAAGTTCAGGGGTGAACCTGCCAGAAGGGCCAAGTCCAACAGTAGTATTTTAGGGTTTATGGTAGTGCAGTGGTGTTTGGGTAGTGTAGGGGGTCGTGCTGGGGGTAGATTTAGGGTTTAGGGTAGGTCAGTGGTGTGTGGGTAGTGTAGGGGGTCGTGCTGGGGGTATATTTAGGGTTTAGGGTAGTGCAGTGGTGTTTGGGTAGTGTTTGGGGGGTCATGCTGGGGGTAGTGTATTACAGTTTAGGGTAGTGCAGTGGTGTCTGTGTAGTGTAGGGGGTAGTGTTTTAGGGTTTAGGGTAGTGCAGTGGTGTTTGTATAGTTATGGGTGTCGTGCTGGGGGTAGTGTATTGGGGTTAAGGGTGGTGCAGTGGTGTTTGTGTAGTAAAGGGGGTCGTTCTGGGGGTAGATTTATTGTTTAGGGTAGATCAGTGGTGTTTGGGTAGTGTAGGGGTCGTGGCGGGGTAGTATTTTAGGGTTAAGGGTAGTGTAGTGGTGTTTGGGTAGTGTAGGGGGTCATGCTGGGGTAGTGTTTTTGGGTTTAGGGTAGCGCAGTGGTGTTTGGCTAATTTAGGGAGTCGTGCTGGGGGTAATGTTTTAGGGTTTAGGATAGTGCAGTGGTGTTTGTGTAGTGTAGGGGGCATGCTGGGGCTGGTGTTTTAGGGTTTTGGGTAGCACAGTACTGTTTGGGTAGTGAACGGGGTTGTGCTGGGGGTGGTGTTTTGGGGCTTTCGATAGCGCAGTAGTGTTTGGGTAGTGTAGGGTGTCGTGCTGGTGGTAGTGTTTTAGGGTTTGGTGTAGCACATTGATGTTTGGGTAGTGTAGGGGGTTGTGCTGGGGGTAGTGTTTTAGGGTTTACGGTACCGCTTTGATGTTTGGGTAGTGTAGGGGGTCGTACTGGGGGTAGTGTTTTAGGGTTTAAGGTAGCGCTGTGGTGTTTGGGTAATGTAGGGGGTCATGCTGGGGGTAGTGTTTTATGGTTTAGGGTAGTACAGTGGTGTTTGGGTAGTGTAGGGGGTCATGGTGGGTGTTGATTTAGGGTTTAGGGTAGAGCAGTGGTGTTGGGGTAGTGCTGGGGCAGTGTTTTAGGGTTTAGGGTAGTGCAGTAGTGTTTGGATAGTATAGGGGGTCATGCTAGGATAGTGTTTTAGGGTTTAGGGTAGCACACTGGTGTTTGGGTAGTATAGGGGGTCGTGCTGGGATAGTGTTTTATGGTATGGGGTAGCGCAGTGTTTTTTGAGTAGTGTATGGGGTCGTGCTGGCGATAGTGTTTAAGGGTTTAGGGTAGCGCAGTGGTGTTTGGGTAGTGTAGGGGTCATGCTGGGGATAGTGTTTTAGGGTTTAGGGTACCACAGTGGTGTTTGGGTAGTGTAGGGGGTCATGCCGGGGGTAGTGTTTTAGGGTTTAGGGTACTGCAGTGATGTTTGGGTAGTGTAGGGTGTCGTGCTGGGGCAGTGTTTTAGGATTTATGGTGGCCCACTTGTGTTTGGGTAGTATAGGGTGTCGTGCTGGGGGTAGTGTTTTATGGTTTAGGGTAGTGCAGTGGTATTTGGGTAGTGTAGGGGGTCGTGCTGGGGGTAGATTTAGGGTTTAGGGTAGGTCAGTGGTGTTTGGGTAGTGTATTGGGTCATGCTGGGGGTATATTTAGGGTTTAGGGTAGTGCAGTGGTGTTTGGGTAGTGTTTGGGGGGTCGTGCTGGGGGTAGTGTATTACAGTTTAGGGTAGTGCGGTGGTGTTTGTGTAGTGTAGGGGGTCGTGCTGAGGGTAGTTGTTAGAAATGGGATTTCTGGTTGGCTAAGGCTTGCGCCAAAGTCAGGCAGAAACCACCACTCTAGTCAGGGCAAGGAAGGTACACGCCAAAGATAACCCCTGCTCACCCCCTTGGTAGCTTGGCACGAGCAGACAGGCTTATCCCTGAGGCGATGTGTAAAGCGTTTGCGCGCGCACCCAGCAACAACACCCAAGGCCCACCACAAAGGAAACTCCACACAAGGTATTCTATAAAAATAGCCTTTGTATTATACACCACACATTAGATAAAAACACACACTTTACAATGTGCCAACAGGCACGGGCAGAATTTACAAGGGATTATATGTACAGGGGACAGGGCCACATGGACCACTGTCAGGAATTAGCACTTTGTAGAAATTAGCACTTAGGACACAGAATAATACTTTAGAACATAGCACATACAATTACTGTAGCACTAAAAATAGAACATATATAGCACACAACCAGTAACTACTGGTATCAGGTAAGTACCACCTACGCAACCCTAACCACCTTAGGAAAATACTGCGCAGGGAATCAGGACCTCACTAGCACCACCTGTACTAGGAGAAAAACAACCACCTAAGTATCACTCTACCTGTAGGGGTCTAAGCACATAAACACAGGATGCATAAAATACATTCAGAGGTGTAAAGCAAAGCACATGATGCATAAACACATTCAGAGGTGCAGGAAGGGAGACAATAACGCCAAACTCACATTAGCCGCCACTGTGGCAGTCCCTAGGCCAACTGGCCTTGTCGGGGCAAGGACGCCCTGTGTCCAGAAAAGTCAGGGCATGGCTGCGCAAGCTGCGCAAGCCAAAACACAGAGGCCACAACCTAAACGTTGCAGCTGCCCACTAAGTGCTGGGCAGCTGGAGAAAGTGAGCGTGGGCACCACTGCGCCTTCTAGAACAAATGTGGCACTCTGGACAAATGATGGGGCCAACGCTGGAGCCTCACCAGGCTCTGGGCATGTCTAATGCCCCAAAAGCGACGTAGGAACCACGTGGGCTTTCAACCAATACTCCACCCCTTCGTTGGAGCCTTGTGGGCTTAAAACAACAGGAAATGCCCCCTAGAGCCTTCTAGGCTCGAGAAATAATGGGGCCAAGGTGGGAGTGGCCCGCTGCCATCTGGGGCCACTCAAAACACGGAAGAAGTGCCCCCGTATGCGTGGGAGCGGCCCGCTGTCTTCCGGGGCCGCTCTGGGTGCAAAAGAAATGCCCCCGACGTTGGAGCCCTACGGGGCTCTGTACTGGAGCCTCACGGCTCTTAAACCAAATGCCCCTGAGCCTCGCAGGCTCTAAACAAATATCTGCATCGTCGCTGGAGCCTTCACGGCTCTTGGACTACACTCTGCCCACACAGCCCCTTTCACCAGGCTGGTAGCAGCCCCCACTCACCGGACTCTTCGCGGCTGGTCGTCTTCCTGCTCGGCCGATGACGGGAGTGGAGCACACAGCGCTCCGACTTTGCTGGGCTGCGGGGCTCTCTTTCCGCTCACAAGAGCCCCGGGCTGACTTCTCTCCTGGGCTGGCCACTGAGGGGGGTTGCGGGGCTCCCTCACACGCCGGGAGCTCCGGGTGTAACAACGCACCTTCCCGCCTCCCTCAGCTTCCGGGCCGCGATGAGGACCCGCCCACATCCAGGGCTTCCCAGGCTGCTTCCGGGTCGCCGCGGGCAGCGCGGCGGCCCTGAGGGTTCCGGCGCCGCACCACGGGGCACACCGTTCTCCGTTCTCTGGGCACACCATGCGGGGTGGGCACCCGCGGCGGGCACAGTATGCGGGGTGGGCTCCCGCACGGGAAATAATAAAATAAGCGGGGTAGGCACCCGCAAGGATCAGGCAAAACGGGGGAACCCCTATGTCGGGGTTCCCTCCTGGATTGTTGGAGCGCCGCGCTACGGGCTCCCAGGCAGGCGCTTTTCCGGGACAGCGCTTTCTTGATGCTGGGGGCCCCGATAAAGCGCTCCTAGCGCTAGAAGTCCAGAAAAAGCGCTTTCAGGCGCCCAGGGATACAAATAAAGCGCTCCCAGCGCTTAGGAGGATAAAACAAAGTCCAGCAAGGTCCTTCCCTGCATACAGCCAAGCAGGGGTGGGGGGGGGCAAGGCTGGACCCAGAGCCAGCTCACTGGGCCTCCAGGCAGGGAGGTAGTCCAAGTGGCGGTCCTCTGGTCCAGCAGCAGCAGCAGCCCCCCTCAGGCAGGATCCAGGAAGAGAACTGTTTCTGTGGGGACACAGCCCCATTTTTATACACTAAAACCCTTTGTTCTGGGTTCAGGGTGAGGGGGCAAACCAGTCGCAGCTGGTTGGGGAGCACCCTTGATGTGCTCAGCCCCTCACTCTATTCACTGGCAGGGCTAGGGTCGTCAGTCGCACCACAGGGGGCGGAGCCAGCATTGTGTGGGGAAAACCCTGCCCTATTCAGGACCCAGGTGTACTCCTCCCACCCATCTAGCTGCTGATCTCCCCATTCACCACTGGGTGACTCATCCTGACTCTGGGGAATCCCTAGCCCGTCACATGACCTCAACCAGCCAATCACGCGACAAGGCACACATTTTACACTGCACACCGAAGTGCCCACTTCTAGAAGTGGCACTTCCACACTAGGTACATGCACGCCGCACACATCACCGCGCAGCATTCAATCACACGAGTCCGCACATACCAAACTCGGGCCTGCACACCCCACGCATCAGGAACTACTAGGGACACATACATTCCCCATGCATTCCTATGGGAGGGCAGGCCTATCTCACCCACCACATGCACTCAGAGCGCGCACGCACTTTACCCTGGGACACAGGGAAAGTGCGCAGAAACCAAAAAATCACCACACCAAGTCACCAGTAAAAAGCAAAAAAAGTTCAGGGGTGAACCTGCCAGAAGGGCCAAGTCCAACAGTAGTATTTTAGGGTTTATGGTAGTGCAGTGGTGTTTGGGTAGTGTAGGGGGTCGTGCTGGGGGTAGATTTAGGGTTTAGGGTAGGTCAGTGGTGTGTGGGTAGTGTAGGGGGTCGTGCTGGGGGTATATTTAGGGTTTAGGGTAGTGCAGTAGTGTTTGGGTAGTGTTTGGGGGGTCATGCTGGGGGTAGTGTATTACAGTTTAGGGTAGTGCAGTGGTGTCTGTGTAGTGTAGGGGGTAGTGTTTTAGGGTTTAGGGTAGTGCAGTGGTGTTTGTATAGTTATGGGTGTCGTGCTGGGGGTAGTGTATTGGGGTTAAGGGTGGTGCAGTGGTGTTTGTGTAGTAAAGGGGGTCGTTCTGGGGGTAGATTTATTGTTTAGGGTAGATCAGTGGTGTTTGGGTAGTGTAGGGGTCGTGGCGGGGTAGTATTTTAGGGTTAAGGGTAGTGTAGTGGTGTTTGGGTAGTGTAGGGGGTCATGCTGGGGTAGTGTTTTTGGGTTTAGGGTAGCGCAATGGTGTTTGGGTAATTTAGGGAGTCGTGCTGGGGGTAATGTTTTAGGGTTTAGGATAGTGCAGTGGTGTTTGTGTAGTGTAGGGGGCATGCTGGGGCTGGTGTTTTAGGGTTTTGGGTAGCACAGTACTGTTTGGGTAGTGAACGGGGTCGTGCTGGGGGTGGTGTTTTGGGGCTTTCGATAGCGCAGTAGTGTTTGGGTAGTGTAGGGTGTCGTGCTGGTGGTAGTGTTTTAGGGTTTGGTGTAGCACATTGATGTTTGGGTAGTGTAGGGGGTTGTGCTGGGGGTAGTGTTTTAGGGTTTACGGTACCGCTTTGATGTTTGGGTAGTGTAGGGGGTCGTACTGGGGGTAGTGATTTAGGGTTTAAGGTAGCGCTGTGGTGTTTGGGTAATGTAGGGGGTCATGCTGGGGGTAGTGTTTTATGGTTTAGGGTAGTACAGTGGTGTTTGGGTAGTGTAGGGGGTCATGGTGGGTGTTGATTTAGGGTTTAGGGTAGAGCAGTGGTGTTTGGGTAGTGCAGGGGGTAGTGCTGGGGCAGTGTTTTAGGGTTTAGGGTAGTGCAGTGGTGTTTGGATAGTATAGGGGGTCATGCTAGGATAGTGTTTTAGGGTTTAGGGTAGCACACTGGTGTTTGGGTAGTATAGGGGGTCGTGCTGGGATAGTGTTTTATGGTATGGGGTAGCGCAGTGTTTTTTGAGTAGTGTATGGGGTCGTGCTGGCGATAGTGTTTAAGGGTTTAGGGTAGCGCAGTGGTGTTTGGGTAGTGTAGGGGTCATGCTGGGGATAGTGTTTTAGGGTTTAGGGTACCACAGTGGTGTTTGGGTAGTGTAGGGGGTCATGCCGGGGGTAGTGTTTTAGGGTTTAGGGTACTGCAGTGATGTTTGGGTAGTGTAGGGTGTCGTGCTGGGGCAGTGTTTTAGGATTTATGGTGGCCCACTTGTGTTTGGGTAGTATAGGGTGTCGTGCTGGGGGTAGTGTTTTATGGTTTAGGGTAGTGCAGTGGTATTTGGGTAGTGTAGGGGGTCGTGCTGGGGGTAGATTTAGGGTTTAGGGTAGGTCAGTGGTGTTTGGGTAGTGTATTGGGTCATGCTGGGGGTATATTTAGGGTTTAGGGTAGTGCAGTGGTGTTTGGGTAGTGTTTGGGGGGTCGTGCTGGGGGTAGTGTATTACAGTTTAGGGTAGTGCGGTGGTGTTTGTGTAGTGTAGGGGGTCGTGCTGAGGGTAGTTGTTAGAAATGGGATTTCTGGTTGGCTAAGGCTTGCGCCAAAGTCAGGCAGAAACCACCACTCTAGTCAGGGCAAGGAAGGTACACGCCAAAGATAACCCCTGCTCACCCCCTTGGTAGCTTGGCACGAGCAGACAGGCTTATCCCTGAGGCGATGTGTAAAGCGTTTGCGCGCGCACCCAGCAACAACACCCAAGGCCCACCACAAAGGAAACTCCACACAAGGTATTCTATAAAAATAGCCTTTGTATTATACACCACACATTAGATAAAAACACACACTTTACAATGTGCCAACAGGCACGGGCAGAATTTACAAGGGATTATATGTACAGGGGACAGGGCCACACGGACCACTGTCAGAAATTAGCACTTTGTAGAAATTAGCACTTAGGACACAGAATAATACTTTAGAACATAGCACATACAATTACTGTAGCACTAAAAATAGAACATATATAGCACACAACCAGTAACTACTGGTATCAGGTAAGTACCACCTACGCAACCCTAACCACCTTAGGAAAATACTGCGCAGGGAATCAGGACCTCACTAGCACCACCTGTACTAGGAGAAAAACAACCACCTAAGTATCACTCTACCTGTAGGGGTCTAAGCACATAAACACAGGATGCATAAAATACATTCAGAGGTGTAAAGCAAAGCACATGACGCATAAACACATTCAGAGGTGCAGGAAGGGAGACAATAACGCCAAACTCACATTAGCCACCACTGTGGCAGTCCCTAGGCCAACTGGCCTTGTCGGGGCAAGGACGCCCTGTGTCCAGAAAAGTCAGGGCACGGCTGCGCAAGCTGCGCAAGCCAAAACACAGAGGCCACAACCTAAACGTTGCAGCTGCCCACTAAGTGCTGGGCAGCTGGAGAAAGTGAGCGTGGGCACCACTGCGCCTTCTAGAACAAATGTGGCACTCTGGACAAATGATGGGGCCAACGCTGGAGCCTCACCAGGCTCTGGGCATGTCTAATGCCCCAAAAGCGACGTAGGAACCACGTGGGCTTTCAACCAATACTCCACCCCTTCGTTGGAGCCTTGTGGGCTTAAAACAACAGGAAATGCCCCCTAGAGCCTTCTAGGCTCGAGAAATAATGGGGCCAAGGTGGGAGTGGCCCGCTGCCATCTGGGGCCACTCAAAACACGGAAGAAGTGCCCCCGTATGCGTGGGAGCGGCCCGCTGTCTTCCGGGGCCGCTCTGGGTGCAAAAGAAATGCCCCCGACGTTGGAGCCCTACGGGGCTCTGTACTGGAGCCTCACGGCTCTTAAACCAAATGCCCCTGAGCCTCGCAGGCTCTAAACAAATATCTGCATCGTCGCTGGAGCCTTCACGGCTCTTGGACTACACTCTGCCCACACAGCCCCTTTCACCAGGCTGGTAGCAGCCCCCACTCACCGGACTCTTCGCGGCTGGTCGTCTTCGTGCTCGGCCGACGACGGGAGTGGAGCACACAGCGCTCCGACCTCGCTGGGCTGCGGGGCTCTCTTTCCGCTCACAAGAGCCCCGGGCTGACTTCTCTCCTGGGCTGGCCACTGAGGGGGGTTGCGGGGCTCCCTCACACGCCGGGAGCTCCGGGTGTAACAACGCACCTTCCCGCCTCCCTCAGCTTCCGGGCCGCGATGAGGACCCGCCCACATCCAGGGCTTCCCAGGCTGCTTCCGGGTCGCCGCGGGCAGCGCGGCGGCCCTGAGGGTTCCGGCGCCGCACCACGGGGCACACCGTTCTCCGTTCTCTGGGCACACCATGCGGGGTGGGCACCCGCGGCGGGCACAGTATGCGGGGTGGGCTCCCGCACGGGAAATAATAAAATAAGCGGGGTAGGCACCCGCAAGGATCAGGCAAAACGGGGGAACCCGTACGTCGGGGTTCCCTCCTGGATTGTCGGAGCGCCGCGCTACGGGCTCCCAGGCAGGCGCTTTTCCGGGACAGCGCTTTCTTGATGCTGGGGGCCCCGATAAAGCGCTCCTAGCGCTATAAGTCCAGAAAAAGCGCTTTCAGGCGCCCAGGGATACAAATAAAGCGCTCCCAGCGCTTAGGAGGATAAAACAAAGTCCAGCAAGGTCCTTCCCTGCATACAGCCAAGCAGGGGTGGGGGGGGGCAAGGCTGGACCCAGAGCCAGCTCACTGGGCCTCCAGGCAGGGAGGTAGTCCAAGTGGCGGTCCTCTGGTCCAGCAGCAGCAGCAGCCCCCCTCAGGCAGGATCCAGGAAGATAACAGTTTCTGTGGGGACACAGCCCCATTTTTATACACTAAAACCCTTTGTTCTGGGTTCAGGGTGAGGGGGCAAACCAGTCGCAGCTGGTTGGGGAGCACCCTTGATGTGCTCAGCCCCTCACTCTATTCACTGGCAGAGCTAGGGTCGTCAGTCGCACCACAGGGGGCGGAGCCAGCATTGTGTGGGGAAAACCCTGCCCTATTCAGGACCCAGGTGTACTCCTCCCACCCATCTAGCTGCTGATCTCCCCATTCACCACTGGGTGACTCATCCTGACTCTGGGGAATCCCTAGCCCGTCACATGACCTCAACCAGCCAATCACGCGACGGGGGGGCGCTAGAGGGCGCACAGCGGAATGGCTGCCTCCTGAGACAGCTCCGCCGGACGGGGAACGCAAATGGCGCAAAAAGCATGACAGAGGGAGCGCCGCGGCCAGACACACATCGCAGCAATGATCGGAAGCGGCCCTTCACAGAAGGGGGTTGAGAGGGTCGAACGAGAGCCCCGCTTTCCCTCAAAAAACGAACTCTGAAGCATCCGGGCGTACGAGGCTAACGGCTCCCAAGATGGCGGCGCCCACCGACACGAAGACGCGCTCTGTGTGACATCGGCATTGCCGATAAGGAAGGACGCCGGTGAGGGACGCGATCGCCGCCCGGACACTACAAGCTCACTCCTGACACGTTGCGGGAGCCCCGGGGGCACAGACACGGACTGCGGTGCGCGGAGGGGGCCCTGTGAGAGCCTCCATGCTGGCCGCCTGCCCGATTGACCGCTAAGGAGGCGAGAGCTCGGCTACGGTGTGACCGCATCGGCGGAGATACATAACGCTGTGCTGCGGCGGGGGCTGCGAGAGCGGAGAGGTGAGGAGACTGCTGAGGCCCCCGTTGCGGGACCGAGGAGCGCCTCGCCGGCCCATAGGGAGGACATCTGCTGCAGGCTGGCCTCGTGAGCATGGTGGACCCGGGCGGTGGAGAGACCCACGTGCACTGCGCCCAAGACCGGCACATATAGAGCCCAGCGGATGGCGGTGAGCGTGTTAGACTGCTGGCTGAGCGGAGATAGCTGGGCCACGTACTGACCGCAGCTGCGCTGCAAAGCGCCGCTGGGGCCCATGCGGGACGAATGGCTGGAATGAGGAGCTAAACAACGGAACCATTGCAGAGTGCTGTGAGCCTGCCGTTTTGCTGTGACACCCTCGGACTCCGTCTGCGGAGTGCCCGATAGGTGATTTTGGTCGGCGGGGACCGGGGGGCCCAGCGGCGCACTTGGACACTATGGGAAAGCCGGAGAAGACACAAACGAAGCTCCCCTTTGAAACCAAGCGCCAGACCAAAGGCGCCACTCTACCACCAGACGAAGCAACGGGGGCTGACGACGCAACGCCACAGGGCATGGCGGAGGCGCTGAGGGCCATCCAGCAGAGCTTACAGGACGTACATGGTAAACTTGATACCATCACACTGCGTGTCGACAACATGGCGGCGAAGCTGGATGCGCACGGAGAGCGGCTAACGGAGGCAGAGACCCGAATCGGGGCACTGGAGGACGCATCCCAAACCACCACTCAAAAATACACCGAGGCTGAGAAGCTGCTGGAGGCGATGAGGCAAAAGACGGAGGATTTAGAAGCGCGCTCAAGACGCAATAATGTGAGAATCACGGGGGTTCCGGAATCTACCAACACGGGCCGGATGGAAACGTATGTTGAGGAGCTGATTAAGGACGTTGTGGGCGCGGAGCACCTATCCCCAATGTTCCTCATTGAGCGAGCGCACAGGTCGCTGGCTCCAAGACCAAAGCCTGGGGCACCCCCGCGGCCCATAGTCGCCAGAGTCCTCAACTACAGGGACCGTGATGTTGTCCTTCGAATAGCGCGCGAGAAGCAGCAGATCACGCACCAAGGAAACAAACTGGCATTCTACCCGGACTTCACCCTCACAGTCCAACAAGCGCGGAAAGAGTTCAATCCGGTAAAGAAAAAGCTTCGTGACATGGGGGTTGACTACGCCATGCTCTACCCTGCCCGGTTGCGGATAACGCACGACGGACGTGCGGTACTGTGCCACTCGCCCCGAGAGGCGTCTGAACTTATCAAAAAAATCGGAGCTAAGCGCAAAGAGAGACGGAGAGTTGAGGAAGCCACGGACGCTGACTAAATCATTGTGCACAAGGACCACTGAGGACCGGCGCAGCTGCTCTACACCACGTGCTGAACACGCGGCCTCGGCGGGGTGAATAACGGAGGGCGACAGGGCAGACGAGGAGACTTCCACCATGGCACAGACTGCGAGTGCATTTGCTGTGAATGACCACGCCTGGGCCTCTGAAGGGCTGGAGGCCGGTAAAACTGCTACTATACAAATCGGGGTTGTGCTGCAGGAGCGCCTGATCACGGCAGTTCGGGGGTGGGATTCCCCTATCGGACAGAGACCGCACACAGTTGGAAACAGCCGCTCCCTGAGGGGAAGGCGTTCGTTATGTCTGGGATGGCAGACGAACCACCCAGATGAACAGCGTGAGAAACGAGCCCTGACTGCCAGGACTATACCATAGGTATGTAGGTCACGTGCGGGTGGAGGGAGGAGCGGATGGCTGGGAAAAAAGACTCTCTGCTAGCAGGACAGTAATGCTACAAGTGGGACGCTGTGAACATTGCTGAGACTGCGACGGACCCTGGAGAGGGTCGATGTGATGCTTACATAGATGTGGGACCCTTGGGGTCCTGAACAGGGATTTGTCCCCGTCCACATCCATTAAGTTGGATGGAGAGGTGTGTTCTAGGCGGTCCCCCAAAGAGGGAGATCCCCGAATCCAGTTACCTTAATGTTTGACATTAGTTATGGGGTATGTCTTTGGCATAGTTGGGGTGCTGAAGTGGGTGGGGGGAAGCGGGATACAGTTGGGAAGTTGCAATGTTGGTCACTGTGCATGAGACGCATCGCTGAATTCCGAGTAAATTTGCTCAGGCAACAGAGGGTCCATACCCACTGCGACAGTTATAGGGACGCGCCCGCTAGGTGTAAGGATGATTGCTGTATGCCTGCTACTGCTAGGAGATGGCTGATAGCGGAGTAGGTGCGAGATTGCTTCGATTAATCACATGGAATGTCCGAGGGCTTGGTAACCCCAAGAAAATCAGGCAAACACTGGCATACCTGGACAGACAGCGCGTAGATATTGCACTCATACAGGAGACACACTGCGCGCCGTCACGTCGAGTTAATGTGGGCCGTAGGTGGGCTGAGTCCGTACACTATTCCTCTTACTCCTCCTATGCACGGGGGGTGATGGTATTGATAAAAAAAGGACTGAAATATACCATTGAGTCGGTCGAGAAGGATGACATGGGACGGTTTGTTATTCTGACTGGTCTCCTGCGGAGACAGAGACTGGCTGTGGTGAATGTCTACGGGCCTAACGTGGACGATCCGCAGTTCTACCAATCGCTGTGGAGCAAACTGCGCGACCTCCAGGCTCCCCATGTGGTGTGGGGTGGAGACTTTAATATAGCGCTCTGCGAGGACTTTGACCGCTCTGGGGCGACAACAGAGCCACATAGGCATGCCCTCCATGTCCTAAAGGACATAATGGTTGATAAGGCGCTTACTGATATCTGGAGGCATAGACATCCGGATGACCTAGAAGCCACTCATGTGACTACGTCGCGCGGTAGTTGGTCCCGTATAGACTACTGGCTGGTCTCGGGCGACGTTGCACGATGGACAAGGGAGGTTCGCCACCTGCCTAGAACGCTATCCGATCATAGCCCGGTGCTCCTCGCCTTGGAGCTCCCGGACTACACGCCACCTCCGTTCAGTTGGAGATTCAATGCTAAAGCACTCATAGACCCCCTGTACACTGATACCATCGGGCAGGCGATACAGGAATACTTCGACAATAACGCGCCTACAGCGACCGACCCGGGAGTGCTCTGGGAGGCCTGCAAGGCTACTATACGCGGCGTCTGCATAAGCACCAATGCAGGCATACTTAAAGACATCCGACGGCAAATCGGAGTCAAAGAGGATAAACTCCGAGTCCTAGAACGTGACTACGAACGCACACAAAAGGCTCGGCTACTGGGGGACATTCGGACTACACTGTCCGAATTTCAGAGCCTCGCGGATGACGAAATTAAATATACCATGAAACGACAGATAGCAAGGGCCTATGGGGAGGGCGGCAGACCAGGAGGGCGACTGGCGGCTAAAATATGTGAGGGACGTGCGCCGCAGAACATACAGGTAATCCGTGGACGGTGGGGGGAACGACATTATGGCGAGCAAGAAATACTGGGGGAATTTATGGATGCATACGGAGAGCTGTATGCCTCCAGGCCTACGGCCGCTGAGGCTGAAATCGGGGAATACCTCGAAGACGTGGCGATAGCGTGGCTATCGGACACACATCGCGAATATCTATCCCAACCTATCACAGTGGAGGAGGTCACAGAAATAATTAAGTCACTGCCGAATGGTAAGGCTCCGGGCCCCGATGGCTTTACATGCGAATTTTATAAGGCGTTTGTTGACCAGCTGGCCCCCCGTCTAGTGGAAATGTATGGAAACGCACATGAGCAACAACGACTGCCGCCCACACTGCGGGAAGCAATATTACTGGCCCTCCTCAAGCCACAGAAAGATCCGGAGCTCTGTGACTCCTATAGACCACTGTCCCTCATAAACGTGGATAACAAGATCTTAGCTAAATTGCTTGCTGCACGTCTGAACCCGCTGATGCCCAGACTGATCCTGCCTGACCAGTCTGGATTCATACCAGAACGCTCCACTGCTCACAATACGCGGACACTATTTGCGCTTGCGCATTACTTAACACCTGAGACGAAGGCGGCGGCGGTCTTCCTAGACGCAGCCAAGGCCTTTGATTCTCTAGAATGGAAATATATGAATAAGGTGTTGCGGAGGATGGGATTCCCACTTGCGTTCCTTCAATGGATCCACTTGCTATATGATGCACCTGTGGCGAGGATTAGGGTGAATAACTATGTTTCAGACGCCATTGCTATACGGAGAGGGACGAGACAGGGATGCCCGCTGTCCCCTCTCTTGTTTGCTATCGCACTGGAGCCGCTCGCTTGCAAGATAAGACAGGGACATCATTATTCGGCCCTGCAGTTTCCGCAACGACCACTGCACATCTCCCTGTACGCAGATGATATGCTACTCTACGTAAGGGACCCACAGACCAATCTGAATCCACTTTTGAGGGAATACATAAAATTTGCACGTAAATCTGGGGTCACCATAAATTGGGCCAAATCCCTGATTATTCCCTTGACTGATACCACACACCCGCACCCCATAGATTATCCATTGGAGTGGAAAACGGACCCAATAAAATATTTGGGGGTATGGTTCCACAGGGACCCGGAAATTGTTATCAGGTCTAACTACGGGACGGCGATTGACACACTGGAGGAGAGGGTGGGAAGATGGATTCAGCTGCCTTTATCGCTGGCTGACCGTATTGCTATCGTCAAGATGGTACTCCTGCCGAAGTTACTTTACCTGTTCACTAACATCCCTATACACCCCCCAATGGAGGTGTTCCGCAGGATTACCTCGTTGGTCCTCCAGCTTGTTTGGGCGGGAAAGACGGCCAGGGTGGAGATGCGGACACTCACGTTACCGTACAGTCAAGGAGGGTTCGGGGTCCCAGACTTCTATCATTATTACCTCTGTGCGCAGGCGCAGTACGCACACTACTGGTACCACAGGATCCCATTTCTCACCCACACTGCGATAGAAGAGGGGGATGCGCTGCCTGTCCCACTCGAGGCGATTATCACCCATCGTAGGCCGCCACTGCATACGCAAGACATAAACACCATTGACACAACGAACAAAGCATGGCATACCATGGGCAGACTGGCCAATAAACTGCCGCTGTATGCCCCGGCGCTCAGGCTCCAATGGCATCCGGCTATATCGGTAACGCAAGAAAGAGTGGGATTGGATCTGCTGCGGCAGGTAGGCATTGACACAGTAGGAGATTTGTACGATAACGGGACTTTTAAAACACTTGAACATCTCACATTCATTAGTAACATGTCTACGCTATTTCGCTTCAATTATTACCGGCTGCAAAGAGCCGTGAAGGAATTGTATCCAGATTACCCGTTGGAACCGAAAGAGCTGACTGCGTTGCAATGGCTGATCACCACACCAGCTAAACGACACCTGGTGTCTACACTCTATACAAAACTACAGGGGGACATAGCGGGGAACACGCACACCTCAATGGAGAAATGGAAGAGCTGTCTAGATGCACAGCTAACAGAGGAAGAGTGGGCGGTTGCCTGCACCCTGACGGGAATGCTGACACCCAATGGTAATCTCCGCATACTACATTTCAAATACCTGCACCAAACATACTACACACCGGCTCGGCTACACCGTTATGGGCTGCGTGGGGATGCTAGATGCGAGCGATGTGGGGCTGATGGTGCAGATTTTATACATCTGGCGTGGTCGTGTGAGGAGGTGGGGAGATACTGGGAACAGGTGACGAGACTGCTGGGGGCCATGGTGGGAAGTGAGGTGCGCTGCGATGCTAAGACCTGTTTGCTAGGGTTGCTGCCCGAGATACGGGCCCTAAAGCGCAGATTTTGCATGATTGCATTACTAATGGCCAAAAGAAGGGTATCGCTCTGTTGGTATGGAAAGAAGGTCCCAAAACTGAAAGACTGGCTCACGGACCTAACGTACTGTAGGGATACCCTGAGGACCTACGAAGAGGAGCTCCCTGCTGGATCAACACCCAGAGACTACTGGGTATACTTAACTCAATATCTGCAAAGTGTTTCCGTAGAATCACCAAGCGATTAACATGTGAGTGGAAGGGTGGTGGGGGTGGAGGACCTCTGGTTAAGACACAAGCCAATGATTCGGATGAAGGATGCTGTTGTGCTGTGACCGAAATGTTTTGGTTATTGTTCGATTGTAAACAATTACAAATGCCAATAAAAAAAAAAAAAAAAAAAAAAACAGCCAATCACGCGACAAGGCACACATTTTACACTGCACACCGAAGTGCCCACTTCTAGAAGTGGCACTTCCACACTAGGTACATGCACGCCGCACGCATCACCGCGCAGCATTCAATCACACGAGTCCGCACATACCAAACTCGGGCCTGCACACCCCACGCATCAGGAACTACTAGGGACACATACATTCCCCATGCATTCCTATGGGAGGGCAGGCCTATCTCGCCCACCACATGCACTCAGAGCGCGCACGCACTTTACCCTGGGACACAGGGAAAGTGCGCAGAAACCAAAAAATCACCACACCAAGTCACCAGTAAAAAGCAAAAAAAGTTCAGGGGTGAACCTGCCAGAAGGGCCAAGTCCAACAGTAGTATTTTAGGGTTTATGATAGTGCAGTGGTGTTTGGGTAGTGTAGGGGGTCGTGCTGGGGGTAGATTTAGGGTTTAGGGTAGGTCAGTGGTGTGTGGGTAGTGTAGGGGGTCGTGCTGGGGGTATATTTAGGGTTTAGGGTAGTGCAGTAGTGTTTGGGTAGTGTTTGGGGGGTCATGCTGGGGGTAGTGTATTACAGTTTAGGGTAGTGCAGTGGTGTCTGTGTAGTGTAGGGGGTAGTGTTTTAGGGTTTAGGGTAGTGCAGTGGTGTTTGTATAGTTATGGGTGTCGTGCTGGGGGTAGTGTATTGGGGTTAAGGGTGGTGCAGTGGTGTTTGTGTAGTAAAGGGGGTCGTTCTGGGGGTAGATTTATTGTTTAGGGTAGATCAGTGGTGTTTGGGTAGTGTAGGGGTCGTGGCGGGGTAGTATTTTAGGGTTAAGGGTAGTGTAGTGGTGTTTGGGTAGTGTAGGGGGTCATGCTGGGGTAGTGTTTTTGGGTTTAGGGTAGCGCAGTGGTGTTTGGGTAATTTAGGGAGTCGTGCTGGGGGTAATGTTTTAGGGTTTAGGATAGTGCAGTGGTGTTTGTGTAGTGTAGGGGGCATGCTGGGGCTGGTGTTTTAGGGTTTTGGGTAGCACAGTACTGTTTGGGTAGTGAACGGGGTCGTGCTGGGGGTGGTGTTTTGGGGCTTTCGATAGCGCAGTAGTGTTTGGGTAGTGTAGGGTGTCGTGCTGGTGGTAGTGTTTTAGGGTTTGGTGTAGCACATTGATGTTTGGGTAGTGTAGGGGGTTGTGCTGGGGGTAGTGTTTTAGGGTTTACGGTACCGCTTTGATGTTTGGGTAGTGTAGGGGGTCGTACTGGGGGTAGTGTTTTAGGGTTTAAGGTAGCGCTGTGGTGTTTGGGTAATGTAGGGGGTCATGCTGGGGGTAGTGTTTTATGGTTTAGGGTAGTACAGTGGTGTTTGGGTAGTGTAGGGGGTCATGGTGGGTGTTGATTTAGGGTTTAGGGTAGAGCAGTGGTGTTTGGGTAGTGCAGGGGGTAGTGCTGGGGCAGTGTTTTAGGGTTTAGGGTAGTGCAGTGGTGTTTGGATAGTATAGGGGGTCATGCTAGGATAGTGTTTTAGGGTTTAGGGTAGCACACTGGTGTTTGGGTAGTATAGGGGGTCGTGCTGGGATAGTGTTTTATGGTATGGGGTAGCGCAGTGTTTTTTGAGTAGTGTATGGGGTCGTGCTGGCGATAGTGTTTAAGGGTTTAGGGTAGCGCAGTGGTGTTTGGGTAGTGTAGGGGTCATGCTGGGGATAGTGTTTTAGGGTTTAGGGTACCACAGTGGTGTTTGGGTAGTGTAGGGGGTCATGCCGGGGGTAGTGTTTTAGGGTTTAGGGTACTGCAGTGATGTTTGGGTAGTGTAGGGTGTCGTGCTGGGGCAGTGTTTTAGGATTTATGGTGGCCCACTTGTGTTTGGGTAGTATAGGGTGTTGTGCTGGGGGTAGTGTTTTATGGTTTAGGGTAGTGCAGTGGTATTTGGGTAGTGTAGGGGGTCGTGCTGGGGGTAGATTTAGGGTTTAGGGAAGGTCAGTGGTGTTTGGGTAGTGTATTGGGTCATGCTGGGGGTATATTTAGGGTTTAGGGTAGTGCAGTGGTGTTTGGGTAGTGTTTGGGGGTCGTGCTGGGGGTAGTGTATTACAGTTTAGGGTAGTGCGGTGGTGTTTGTGTAGTGTAGGGGGTCGTGGCGGGGTAATATTTTAGGGTTAAGGGTAGTGTAGTGGTGTTTGGGTAGTGTAGGGGGTCATGCTGGGGTAGTGTTTTTGGGTTTAGGGTAGCGCAGTGGTGTTTGGGTAATTTAGGGAGTCGTGCTGGGGGTAATGTTTTAGGGTTTAGGATAGCGCAGTGGTGTTTGTGTAGTGTAGGGGTCATGCTGGTGCTGGTGTTTTAGGGTTTAGGGTAGCACAGTACTGTTTGGGTAGTGAACGGGGTCGTGCTGGGGGTGGTGTTTTGGGGCTTTCGATAGCGCAGTAGTGTTTGGGTAGTGTAGGGTGTCGTGCTGGTGGTAGTGTTTTAGGGTTTAGGGTAGCACATTGATGTTTGGGTAGTGTAGGGGGTTGTGCTGGGGGTAGTGTTTTAGGGTTTACGGTACCGCTTTGATGTTTGGGTAGTGTAGGGGGTCGTACTGGGGGTAGTGTTTTAGGGTTTAAGGTAGCGCTGTGGTGTTTGGGTAATGTAGGGGGTCATGCTGGGGGTAGTGTTTTGTGGTTTAGGGTAGCGCAGTGGTGCTTGGGTAGTGTAGGGGGTTTTGCTGGGGTCGTGTTTTAGGGTTTAGGGAACAGCAGTGATGTTTGTGTAGTGTAGGGGGTCATGCTGGGGGTAGTGTTTTATGGTTTAGGGCACCGCAGTGATGTTTGGGTAATGTATGATGTAGTGGTGGGATAGTGTTTTAGGGTTTAGGGTAGCACAGTGGTGTTTGGGTAATGTAGGGGGTCGTTCTTGGGATAGTGTTGTAGGGTTTTGGATACCGCAGTGGTGTTTGGGTAGTGTAGGGGATCATGCTGGGGTAGTGTGTTAGGGTTTAGGGTACTGCAGTGATGTTTGGGTAGTGTAGGGTGTCGTACTGTGGGTAGTGTTTCATGGTTTAGGGTAGTGCAGTGGTGTTTGGGTAGTGTAGGGGGTTGTGCTGGGGTAGATTTAGGGTTTAGGGTAGGTCAGTGGTGTTTGGGTAGTGTAGGGGGTTGTGCTGGGGATAGATTTAGGGTTTAGGGTACCGCAGTGATGTTTGTGTAGTGTAGGGGGTCGTGCTGGGGGTAGTGTTTTAGGGTTTAGGGTTCCGCAGTGATGTTTGGGTAGTGTAGGTTGTCGTGATGCGGTCGTGGTTTAGGGTAGCGCAGTGGTGTTTGGGTAATGTAGGGGTCATGCTGGGGATAGTGTTTTAGGGTTTAGGGTACCACAGTGGTGTTTGGGTAGTGTAGGGGGTCATGCCGGAGGTAGTGTTTTAGGGTTTAGGGTACTGCAGTGATGTTTGGGTAGTGTAGGGTGTCGTGCTGGGGCAGTGTTTTAGTGTTTAGGGTAGCCCACTTGTGTTTGGGTAGTATAGGGTGTCGTGCTGGGGGTAGTGTTTTATGGTTTAGGGTAGTGCAGTGGTGTTTGGGTAGTGTAGGGGTCGTGCTGGGGGTATATTTAGGGTTTAGGGTAGGTCAGTGGTGTTTGGGTAGTGTATTGGGTCGTGCTGGGGGTATATTTAGGGTTTAGGGTAGTGCAGTGGTGTTTGGGTAGTGTTTGGGGGGTCGTGCTGGGGGTAGTGTATTACAGTTTAGGGTAGTGCGGTGGTGTTTGTGTAGTGTAGGGGGTCGTGCTGAGGGTAGTATTTTAGGGTTTAGGGTAGTGCAGTGGTGTTTGGGTAGTGTAGGGGGTCGTGCTGGGGGTAGATTGAGGGTTTAGGGTAGGTCAGTGGTGTGTGGGTAGTGTAGGGGTCGTGCTGGGTGTATATTTAGGGTTTAGGGTAGTGCAGTGGTGTTTGGGTAGTGTTTGGGGGGGTCATGCTGGGGGTAGTGTATTACAGTTTAGGGTAGTGCAGTGGTGTCTGTGTAGTGTAGGGGGTAGTGTTTTAGGGTTTAGGGTAGTGCAGTGGTGTTTGTATAGTTATGGGTGTCGTGCTGGGGGTAGTGTATTGGGGTTAAGGGTGGTGCAGTGGTGTTTGTGTAGTAAAGGGGGTCGTTCTGGGAGTAGATTTATTTTTTAGGGTAGATCAGTGGTGTTTGGGTAGTGTAGGGGTCGTGGCGGGGTAGTATTCTAGGGTTAAGGGTAGTGTAGTGGTGTTTGGGTAGTGTAGGGGGTCATGCTGGGGTAGTGTTTTTGGGTTTAGGGTAGCGCAGTGGTGTTTGGGTAATTTAGGGAATCGTGCTGGGGGTAATGTTTTAGGGTTTAGGATAGCGCAGTGGTGTTTGTGTAGTGTAGGGGGCATGCTGGGGCTGGTGTTTTAGGGTTTGGGGTAGCGCAGTACTGTTTGGGTAGTGAACGGGGTCGTGCTGGGGGTGGTGTTATGGGGCTTTCGATAGCGCAGTAGTGTTTGGGTAGTGTAGGGTGTCGTGCTGGTGGTAGTGTTTTAGGGTTTAGGGTAGCACATTGATGTTTGGGTAGTGTAGGGGGTTGTGCTGGGGGTAGTGTTTTAGGGTTTACGGTACCGCTTTGATGTTTGGGTAGTGTAGGGGGTCGTACTGGGGGTAGTGTTTTAGGGTTTAAGGTAGCGCTGTGGTGTTTGGGTAATGTAGGGGGTCATGCTGGGGGTAGTGTTTTATGGTTTAGGGTAGCGCAGTGGTGCTTGGGTAGTGTAGGGGGTTGTGCTGGCTTCGTGTTTTAGGGTTTAGGGAACCGCAGTGATGTTTGTGTAGTGTAGGGGGTCATACTGGGGGTAGTGTTTTATGGTTTAGGGTACCGCAGTGATGTTTGGGTAATGTATGGTGTAGTGGTGGGATAGTGTTTTAGGGTTTAGGGTAGCGCAGTGGTGTTTGGGTAATGTAGGGGGTCGTTCTTGGGATAGTGTTGTAGGGTTTTGGGTACCGCAGTGGTGTTTGGGTAGTGTAGGGGATCATGCTGGGGTAGTGTGTTATGGTTTAGGGTAGTGCAGTGGTGTTTGGGTAGTGTAGGGGGTTGTGCTGGGGTAGATTTAGGGTTTAGGGTAGGTCAGTGGTGTTTGGGTAGTGTAGGGGGTTGTGCTGGGGGTAGATTTAGAGTTTAGGGTAGTGCAGTGGTGTATGGGTAGTGTTTGGGGGTTCGTGCTGGGGTAGTGTATTACAGTTTAGGGTAGTGCAGTGGTGTTTGTGTAGTGTAGGGGGTCGTGCTGAGGGTAGTGTTTTAGGGTTTATGGTAGTGCAGTGGTGTCTGTGTAGTGTAGGGGGTAGTGTTTTACGGTTTTGGGTAGTGCAGTGGTATTTGTGTATTGTAGGGGGTCGTGCTGGGGTCGTGTTTCAGGGTTAAGGGTAGTGCAGTGGTGTTTGTGTCATATAGGGGGTCATGTTTTAGGGTTTACGGTAGTCCAGTAGTGTTTGAGTAGTGCAGGGGGTCGTGGTGGGGTAGATTTATTGTTTACGGTAGTGCAGTGGTGTTGGGGTAGTGTAGGAGGTCGTCCTGTGGTAGTGTTTAGGGTTTAGGGTAGCGCAGTGGTGTTTGGGTAATTTAGGGAGTCGTGCTGGGGGTAGTGTTTTAGGGTTTAGGGTAGAGCAGTGGTGTTTGGGTAGTGTAGGGTGGCAGCTGGGGGTGGTGTTTTAGGGATTTGGGTAGTGCAGTAGTGTTTGGGTACTGCAGGGGGTCATGTTGGGGGTGGTGGTTTGGGTAGCGCAGTGGTGTTTGGGTAGTGTAGAGTGTTGTGCTGGTGGTAGTGTTTTAGGGTTTAGGGTAGCACATTGGTGTTTGGGTAGTGTAGGGGGTTGTGCTGGGGATAGTGTTTAAGGGTTTAGGGTACCGCTTTGATGTTTGGGTAGTGTAGGGGGTCGTGCTGGGGGTAGGGTTTTAGGGTTTAGGGTAGCGCAGTGGTGTTTGGGTAATGTTGGGGTTCTTGCTGGGGTAGTGTTTTAGGGTTTAGGGTAGTACAGTGGTGTTTGGGTAATGTAGGGGGTCGTTCTTGGGATAGTGTTGTAGGGTTTTGGATACCGCAGTGGTGTTTGGGTAGTGTAGGGGATCATGCTGGGGTAGTGTGTTAGGGTTTAGGGTACTGCAGTGATGTTTGGGTAGTGTAGGGTGTCGTACTGTGGGTAGTGTTTCATGGTTTAGGGTAGTGCAGTGGTGTTTGGGTAGTGTAGGGGGTTGTGCTGGGGTAGATTTAGGGTTTAGGGTAGGTCAGTGGTGTTTGGGTAGTGTAGGGGGTTGTGCTGGGGATAGATTTAGGGTTTAGGGTACCGCAGTGATGTTTGTGTAGTGTAGGGGGTCGTGCTGGGGGTAGTGCTTTAGGGTTTAGGGTTCCGCAGTGGTGTTTGGGTAGTGTAGGGGGTCATGTCGGGGGTAGTGTTTTAGGGTTTAGGGTACTGCAGTGATGTTTGGGTAGTGTAGGGTGTCGTGCTGGGGCAGTGTTTTAGTGTTTAGGGTAGCCCACTTGTGTTTGGGTAGTATAGGGTGTCGTGCTGGGGGTAGTGTTTTATGGTTTAGGGTAGTGCAGTGGTGTTTGGGTAGTGTAGGGGTCGTGCTGGGGGTAGATGTAGGGTTTAGGGTAGGTCAGTGGTGTTTGGGTAGTGTATTGGGTCGTGCTGGGGGTATATTTAGGGTTTAGGGTAGTGCAGTGGTGTTTGGGTAGTGTTTGGGGGGTCGTGCTGGGGGTAGTGTATTACAGTTTAGGGTAGTGCGGTGGTGTTTGTGTAGTGTAGGGGGTCGTGCTGAGGGTAGTATTTTAGGGTTTAGGGTAGTGCAGTGGTGTTTGGGTAGTGTAGGGGGTCGTGCTGGGGGTAGATTGAGGGTTTAGGGTAGGTCAGTGGTGTGTGGGTAGTGTAGGGGTCGTGCTGGGTGTATATTTAGGGTTTAGGGTAGTGCAGTGGTGTTTGGGTAGTGTTTGGGGGGGTCATGCTGGGGGTAGTGTATTACAGTTTAGGGTAGTGCAGTTGTGTCTGTGTAGTGTAGGGGGTAGTGTTTTAGGGTTTAGGGTAGTGCAGTGGTGTTTGTATAGTTATGGGTGTCGTGCTGGGGGTAGTGTATTGGGGTTAAGGGTGGTGCAGTGGTGTTTGTGTAGTAAAGGGGGTCGTTCTGGGAGTAGATTTATTGTTTAGGGTAGATCAGTGGTGTTTGGGTAGTGTAGGGGTCGTGGCGGGGTAGTATTTTAGGGTTAAGGGTAGTGTAGTGGTGTTTGGGTAGTGTAGGGGGTCATGCTGGGGTAGTGTTTTTGGGTTTAGGGTAGCGCAGTGGTGTTTGGGTAATTTAGGGAATCGTGCTGGGGGTAATGTTTTAGGGTTTAGGATAGCGCAGTGGTGTTTGTGTAGTGTAGGGGGCATGCTGGGGCTGGTGTTTTAGGGTTTGGGGTAGTGCAGTACTGTTTGGGTAGTGAACGGGGTCGTGCTGGGGGTGGTGTTATGGGGCTTTCGATAGCGCAGTAGTGTTTGGGTAGTGTAGGGTGTCGTGCTGGTGGTAGTGTTTTAGGGTTTAGGGTAGCACATTGATGTTTGGGTAGTGTAGGGGGTTGTGCTGGGGGTAGTGTTTTAGGGTTTACGGTACCGCTTTGATGTTTGGGTAGTGTAGGGGGTCGTACTGGGGGTAGTGTTTTAGGGTTTAAGGTAGCGCTGTGGTGTTTGGGTAATGTAGGGGGTCATGCTGGGGGTAGTGTTTTATGGTTTAGGGTAGCGCAGTGGTGCTTGGGTAGTGTAGGGGGTTGTGCTGGCTTCGTGTTTTAGGGTTTAGGGAACCGCAGTGATGTTTGTGTAGTGTAGGGGGTCATACTGGGGGTAGTGTTTTATGGTTTAGGGTACCGCAGTGATGTTTGGGTAATGTATGGTGTAGTGGTGGGATAGTGTTTTAGGGTTTAGGGTAGCGCAGTGGTGTTTGGGTAATGTAGGGGGTCGTTCTTGGGATAGTGTTGTAGGGTTTTGGGTACCGCAGTGGTGTTTGGGTAGTGTAGGGGATCATGCTGGGGTAGTGTGTTATGGTTTAGGGTAGTGCAGTGGTGTTTGGGTAGTGTAGGGGGTTGTGCTGGGGTAGATTTAGGGTTTAGGGTAGGTCAGTGGTGTTTGGGTAGTGTAGGGGGTTGTGCTGGGGGTAGATTTAGAGTTTAGGGTAGTGCAGTGGTGTATGGGTAGTGTTTGGGGGTTCGTGCTGGGGTAGTGTATTACAGTTTAGGGTAGTGCAGTGGTGTTTGTGTAGTGTAGGGGGTCGTGCTGAGGGTAGTGTTTTAGGGTTTATGGTAGTGCAGTGGTGTCTGTGTAGTGTAGGGGGTAGTGTTTTACGGTTTTGGGTAGTGCAGTGGTATTTGTGTAGTGTAGGGGGTCGTGCTGGGGTCGTGTTTCAGGGTTAAGGGTAGTGCAGTGGTGTTTGTGTCATATAGGGGGTCATGTTTTAGGGTTTACGGTAGTCCAGTAGTGTTTGAGTAGTGCAGGGGGTCGTGGTGGGGTAGATTTATTGTTTACGGTAGTGCAGTGGTGTTGGGGTAGTGTAGGAGGTCGTCCTGTGGTAGTGTTTAGGGTTTAGGGTAGCGCAGTGGTGTTTGGGTAATTTAGGGAGTCGTGCTGGGGGTAGTGTTTTAGGGTTTAGGGTAGCGCAGTGGTGTTTGGGTAGTGTAGGGTGGCAGCTGGGGGTGGTGTTTTAGGGATTTGGGTAGTGCAGTAGTGTTTGGGTAGTGCAGGGGGTCATGTTGGGGGTGGTGGTTTGGGTAGCGCAGTGGTGTTTGGGTAGTGTAGAGTGTTGTGCTGGTGGTAGTGTTTTAGGGTTTAGGGTAGCACATTGGTGTTTGGGTAGTGTAGGGGGTTGTGCTGGGGATAGTGTTTAAGGGTTTAGGGTACCGCTTTGATGTTTGGGTAGTGTAGGGGGTCGTGCTGGGGGTAGGGTTTTAGGGTTTAGGGTAGCGCAGTGGTGTTTGGGTAATGTTGGGGTTCTTGCTGGGGTAGTGTTTTAGGGTTTAGGGTAGTACAGTGGTGTTTGGGTAGTGTAGGGGGTCGTGCTGGGGGTGGTGTTTTGGGGTTTTGGGTAGCGCAGTGGTGTTTGGGTAGTGTAGGGTGTCATGCTGGTGGTAGTGTTTTAGGGTTAAGGGTAGGCATTGGTGTTTAGGTAGTGTGGGGGTCGTGCTGGGGGTAGTGTTTTAGGGTTTAGGGTAGCGCAGTGGTGTTTGCGTAATGTAGGGGGTTGTGCTGAGGGCAGTGTTTTAGGGTTTAGGGTAGCGCAGTGGTGTTTGGGTAGTGTAGTGTGGCATGCTGGGGGTAGTGTTTTAGGGTTTAGGGTAGTGCAGTAGTGTTTGGGTAATTTAGGGAGTCGTGCTGGGGTAGTGTTTTAGTTTAGCACAGTGGTGTTTGGGTAGTGTAGGTGGTCATGCTGGGGGTAGTGTTTTAGGGTTTAGGTAGCGCAGTGGTGTTTGTATGGTGTAGGGGATCATGCTGGGGGTGGTGTTATAGGGTTTAGGGTAGTGCAGTGGTGTTTGGGTAGTGTAGAGGATCGTGCAGGGGTAGTGTTTTAGGGTTTAGGGTAGTGCAGTGGTGTTTTGCAGTGTAAGGGGTCGTGCTGGGGCAGTGTCTTAGGGTTTAGGATAGTGCAGTGGCGTTTGTGTAGTGTACGGGATCGTGCAGGGGCAGATTTAGGGTTTAGGTAGTGCAATGGTGTTTGTGTATTGTAGGGGGTCGTGCTGGGGTAGTGTTTTAGGGTTTAGGGTAGTGCAGTAGTGTTTGTGTAGTGTAGGGGGTCGTGCTGCGGTATGAGTTTTAGGTTTTAGAGTGCTGCAGTGGTGTTTATGTAGTGTAGGGCATAGTGATTGAGGGTTTAGGGTAGCACAGTGGTGTTTGGGTAGTGTAGGGGGTTGTGCTGGGGGTAGTGTTTTAGGGTTTAGGGTAGCGCAGTGGTGTTTAGGTAGTGTAGGGGGTCATGCTGGGGGTAGTGTTTTAGGTTTTAGGGTAGTGAAGTGGTGTTTGGGTAGTGTAGGGGGAGTGCTGGGGGTGGTGTTTTAGGGTTTGGGGTAGCACAGTGGTGTTTGGTCAATGTAGGGGGTCGTGCTGGGGTAGTGTTTTAGGGTTTAGGGTAGTGAAGTGGTGTTTGGGTAGTGTAGGGGGTCGTGCTGGGGGTAGTGTTTTATGGTTTAGGGTAGTGCAGTGGTGTTTGGTCAATGTAGGGGGTCGTGCTGGGGTAGTGTTTTAGTGTTTAGGGTAGCGCAGTGGTGTTTGGGTTGTGTAGGGTGTCGTGCTGGTGGTAGTGTTTTAGGGTTTAGGGTAGGCATTGGTGTTTGGGTAGTGTAGGGGGTCGTGCTGGGGTAGTGTTTTAGGGTTTAGGGTAGCGCAGTGGTGTTTGGGTAATGTAGGGGGTCATGCTGGGGGCAGTGTTTTAGGGTTTAGGGTAGCGCAGTGGTGTTTGGGTAGTGTAGGGTGGCATGCTGGGGGTAGTGTTTTAGGGTTTAGGGCAGTGCAGTAGTGTTTGAGTAATTTAGGGAGTCGTGCTGGGGATAGTGTTTTAGGGTTTAGGATAGCGCAGGGGTGTTTGGGTAGTGTAGGGTGGCATGCTGGGGCTGGTGTTTTAGTGTTTTGGGTAGCGCAGAAGTGTTTGGGTAGTGTAGGGGGTCATGCTGGGGGCAGTGTTTTAGGGTTTAGGGTAGCGCAGTGGTGTTTGGGTAGTGTAGGTTGGCATGCTGGGGGTAGTGTTTTAGGGTTTAGGGCAGTGCAGTAGTGTTTGGGTAATTTAGGGAGTCGTGCTGGGGATAGTGTTTTAGGGTTTAGGATAGCGCAGGGGTGTTTGGGTAGTGTAGGGTGGCATGCTGGGGCTGGTGTTTTAGTGTTTTGGGTAGCGCAGAAGTGTTCTGGTAGTGTAGAGGATCGTGCAGGGGTAGTGTTTTAGGGTTTAGGGTAGTGCAGTGGTGTTTTGCAGTGTAAGGGGTCGTGCTGGGGCAGTGTCTTAGGGTTTAGGATAGTGCAGTGGCGTTTGTGTAGTGTACGGGATCGTGCAGGGGCAGATTTAGGGTTTAGGTAGTGCAATGGTGTTTGTGTATTGTAGGGGGTCGTGCTGGGGTAGTGTTTTAGGGTTTAGGGTAGTGCAGTAGTGTTTGTGTAGTGTAGGGGGTCGTGCTGCGGTATGAGTTTTAGGTTTTAGAGTGCTGCAGTGGTGTTTATGTAGTGTAGGGCATAGTGATTTAGGGTTTAGGGTAGCACAGTGGTGTTTGGGTAGTGTAGGGGGGTGTGCTGGGGGTAGTGTTTTAGGGTTTAGGGTAGCGCAGTGGTGTTTAGGTAGTGTAGGGGGTCGTGCTGGGGGTAGTGTTTTAGGTTTTAGGGTAGTGAAGTGGTGTTTGGGTAGTGTAGGGGGAGTGCTGGGGGTGGTGTTTTAGGGTTTGGGGTAGCACAGTGGTGTTTGGGTAGTGTAGGGGGTCGTGCTGGGGGTAGTGTTTTATGGTTTAGGGTAGTGCAGTGGTGTTTGGTCAATGTAGGGGGTCGTGCTGGGGTAGTGTTTTAGTGTTTAGGGTAGCGCAGTGGTGTTTGGGTTGTGTAGGGTGTCGTGCTGGTGGTAGTGTTTTAGGGTTTAGGGTAGGCATTGGTGTTTGGGTAGTGTAGGGGGTCGTGCTGGGGTAGTGTTTTAGGGTTTAGGGTAGCGCAGTGGTGTTTGGGTAATGTAGGGGGTCATGCTGGGGGCAGTGTTTTAGGGTTTAGGGTAGCGCAGTGGTGTTTGGGTAGTGTAGGGTGGCATGCTGGGGGTAGTGTTTTAGGGTTTAGGGCAGTGCAGTAGTGTTTGGGTAATTTAGGGAGTCGTGCTGGGGATAGTGTTTTAGGGTTTAGGATAGCGCAGGGGTTTTTGGGTAGTGTAGGGTGGCATGCTGGGGCTGGTGTTTTAGTGTTTTGGGTAGCGCAGAAGTGTTTGGGTAGTGTAGGGGGTCGTGCTGGGGGTAGTGTTTTAGGGTTTATGGTACTGCTTTGATGTTTGGGTAGTGTAGGGAGTCGTGCTGGGGTAGTGGTTTAGGGTAGTACAGTGGTGTTTGGGTAGTGTAGGGGGAGTGCTGGGGGTGGTGTTTTAGGGTTTGGGGTAGCACAGTTGTGTTTAGGTAGTGTAGGGGGTCGTGCTGTGGGTAGTGTTTTAGGGTTTAGGGTAGCGCAGTGGTGTTTGGGTAATGTAGGGGTTTGTGCTGGGGGGAGTGTTTTAGGGTTTAGGTTTAGGGTAGCGCAGTTGTGTTTGGGTTTTGTAGGGTGGCATGCTGTGGCTGGTGTTTTAGGGTTTTGGGTAGCGCAGTGGTGATTGGGTAGTGTAGGGTGTCGTGCTGGTGGTAGTGTTTTAGGGTTTAGGGTATGCATTGGTGTTTGGGTAGTGTAGGGGGTCATGCTGGGGTTAGTGTTTTAGGGTTTAGGGTAGCACATTGGTGTTTGGGTAGTGTAGGGGTCGTGCTGGGGGTAGTGTTTTAGGGTATAGGGTAGCGCTGTGGTGTTTGCGTAGTGTAGGGGGTCATGCTTGGGGTAGTGTTTTAGTTTAGCACAGTGGTGTTTGGGTAGTGTAGGTGATCGTGCTGGGGGTAGTGTTTTGGGGTTTTGGGTAGCGCAGTGGTGATTGGGTAGTGTAGGGTGTCGTGCTGGTGGTAGTGTTTTAGGGTTTAGGGTAGGCATTGGTGTTTGGGTAGTGTAGGGGGTCATGCTGGGGTTAGTGTTTTAGGGTTTAGGGTAGCACATTGGTGTTTGGGTAGTGTAGGGGTTGTGCTGGGGGTAGTGTTTTAGGGTATAGGGTAGCGCTGTGGTGTTTGCGTAGTGTAGGGGGTCATGCTTGGGGTAGTGTTTTAGTTTAGCACAGTGGTGTTTGGGTAGTGTAGGTGATCGTGCTGGGGGTAGTGTTTTAGGGTTTAGGTAGTGCAGTGGTGTTTTTGTGGTGTAGGGGGTCATGCTGGGGGTAGTGTTTTAGGGTTTAGGGTAGTGCAGTGGTGTTTGGGTAGTGTAGAGGATCGTGCAGGGGGTAGTGTTTTAGGGTTTAGGGTATCGCAGTGGTGTTTGTGCAGTATAGGGGTCGTGCTGGTGTAGTGTCTTAGGGTTTAGGGTAGTGCAGTGGTGTTTGTGTAGTGTACGGGGTCGTGCTTGGGGTAGATTTAGGGTTTAGGGTAGTGCAGTGGTGTTTGTGTAGTGTAGGGGGTCATGCTGGGGGTAGTGTTTTAGGGTTTAGGGTAGTGCAGTGGTTTTTTGGTAGTGTAGGGGATCATGCTGGGGGCATCTTTAGGGTTTAGGTAGTGCAATGGTGTTTGTGTATTGTAGGGGGTTGTGCTGGGGGTAGTGTTTTAGGGCTTAGGGTAGTGCAGTAGTGTTTGTTTAGTGTAGGGGGTCATGCTGCAGTTAGAGTTTTAGGTTTTAGAGTGCTGCAGTAGTGTTTGTATAGTGTAGGGCATAGTGTTTTAGGGTTTAGGGTAGTGCACTGGTGTTTGTGTAGTGTAGGGGGAGTGCTGGGGGTGGTGTTTTATGGTTTGGGGTAGCACAGTGGTGTTTGGGTTGTGTAGGGGGTCGTGCTGGTGGTACTGTTTTAGGGTTTAGGGTAGCGCAGTGGTGTTTGGGTAATGAAGGGGGTCGTGCTGGGGGTAGTGGTTTAGGGTTTAGGGTAGCGCAGTGGTGTTTGGGTTGTGTAGGGTGGCATGCTGTAGCTGGTGTTTTAGGGTTTTGGGAAGCACAGTGGTGTTTGGGTAGTGTAGGGGGACATGCTGGGGGTGGTGTTTTGGGGTTTTGGGTAGCGCAGTGGTGTTTGTGTAGTGTAGGGGTTCGTGCTGGGGGTAGTGTTTTAGGGTTTAGGGTAGTGAAGTGGTGTTTGGGTAGTGTAGGGGGAGTGCTGGGGGTGGTGTTTTAGGGATTGGGGTAGCACAGTGGTGTTTGGGTAGTGTAGAGGGTTGTGCTGGGGGTAGTGTTTTAGGGTTTAGGGTAGCGCAGTGGTGTTTAGGTTGTGTAGGGTGGCATGCTGTAGCTGGTGTTTTAAGGTTTTGTGAAGCGCAGTGGTGTTTGGGTAGTGTAGGGGGTCATGCTGGGGGTGGTATTTTGGGGTTTTGGGTAGCGCAGTGGTGTTTGTGTAGTGTAGGGGGTCGTGCTGGTGGTAGTGTTTTAGGGTTTAGGGTAGGCATTGGTGTTTGCGTAGTGTAGGGGGTCGTGCTGGGGGTAGTGTTTTAGGGTTTAGGGTAGCGCAGTGGTGTTTGGGTAGTGTAGGGGGCCGTGCTGGGGGTAGTGTTTTAGGGTGTAGGTCAGCGCAGTGGTGTTTGTGTAGTGTAGGGGGTCGTGCTGGTGTAGTGTTTTAGTTTAGCACAGTGGTGTTTGGGTAGTGTAGGTGGTCGTGCTGGGGGTAGTGTTTTAGGGTTTAGGTAGCGCAGTGGTGTTTGTGTGGTATAGGGGGTCATACTGGGGGTAGTGTTTTAGGGTTTAGGGTAGTGCAGTGGTGTTTGGGTAGTGTAGAGGATCGTGCAGGGGCAGTGTTTTAGGGTTTAGGGTAGTGCAGTGGTGTTTGTGTAGTTTAGGGGTCGTGCTGGGGTAGTGTTTTAGGGTTTAGGGTAGTGCAGTGGTGTTTGTGTAGTGTACGGGGTTGTGCTTGGGGTAGATTTAGGGTTTTGGGTAGTGCAGTGGTGTTTTTGTAGTGCAGGGGGTCGTGCTGGGGGTAGTGTTTTAGGGTTTAGGGTAGTGCAGTTGTGTTTTGGTAGTGTAGGTGGTCATTCTGGAGGTAGAGTTTTAGGGTAGTGCAGTGGTGTTTGGGTACTGTAGGGGGTTGTGCTGGGTTAGTGTTTTAGGGTTTAGGGTGGTGCACTGGTGTTTGGGATGTGTAGGGGGTCATGCTGGGGGAAGCGTTTAAGGGTTTAGGGTAGAGCAGTGGTGTTTGGGTAGTGTAGGGGGTCGTGCTGGGGGTAGTGTTTTAGGGTAGTGCTGTGGTGTTGGGGTAGTGTAGGGGGTAGTGCTGGGGTAGTGTTTAGGGTTTAGGGAAGTGCAGTGGTGTTTGTGTAGTGTAGGGGATAGTGCTGGGGTAGTGCTTTAGGGTTTAGGGAAGTGCAGTGGTGTATGTGTAGTGTAGGGGGTCGTGTTTTAGGGTTTAGGGTAGTGCAGTGGTGTTTGATAGTGTAGGGGCTTGTTCTGGGGTAGATGTACTGTTTAGGGCAGTGCAGTAGTGTTTGTGTATTGTAGGGGGTAGTGCTGGGGGTAGTGTTTTAGGGTTCAGGGTAGTGCAGTGGTGTTTGTTTAGTGTAGGGGGTCATGTTTTAGGGTTTAGGATAGTGCAGTGGTGTTTGGGTAGTGTAGGGGGTCATGCTGGGGGTAGATTTAGGGTTTAGGGTAGTGCAGTGGTGTTCGGGTACTGTAGGGGGTCTTTCTGGGGGCAGTGTTTTAGGGTTTAGGGTAGCACAGGGGGATTGGGTAGTGTTGGCGGTCGTGCTGGGGTAGTGTTTTAAAGTTTAGGGTACCGCAGTGGTGTATGGATAGTGTAGAGGGTCGTGCTGGGGGTAGTGTTTTAGGGTTTAGGGTACCGCAGTGGTGTATGGATAGTGTAGAGGGTCATGCTGGGGGTAGTGTTTTAGGGTTTAGGGTAGCGCAGTGGTGTTTTGGTAGTGTAGGGGTTCATGCTGGGGGAGTTTTTTAGGGTTTAGGGTAGCGCAGTGGTGTTTGGGTAGTGTAGGGGGTCGTGCTGGGTGTAGTGTTTTAGGGTTTAGGGTAGCACAGTGGTGTTTGTGTAGTGTAGGGGTCATGTTGGGGGAGTTTTTTAGGGTTTAGGGTAGCGCAGTGTTGTTTGGGTAGTGTAGGGGGTCGTGCTGGGGGTAGTGTTTTAAGATTTAGGGTAGGGCAGTGGTGTTTGGGTAGTGTAGGGGGTCGTGCTGGGGCTAGTGTTTAGGGTAGCGCAGTGGTGTTTGGGTAGCGTGGGGGGCCGTGCTGGGGGTAGTGTTTTAGGGTCACGCAGTAGTGTTTGGTTAGCGTAGAGGGTCGTGCTGGGGTAGTGTTTTAAGGTTTAGGGTAGCGCAGTGGTGTTTGTGTAGTGTAGGGGGTCGTGCTTGGGGTAGTATTTTAGGGTTTAGGGTAGCACAGTGGTGTTTGTGTAGTGTAGGGGGTCGTGCTGGGGTAGTGTTTTAGGGTTTATGTATTGCAGTGGTGTTTGTGTAGTGTAGGGGGTCATGCTGGGGGTAGTGTTTTAGGGTTTAGTGTAGTGCAGTGGTGTTGGTGTAGTGTAGGTTGTCGTGTTGGGGTAGTGTTTAGGGGTTTAGGGTAGTGCAGTGGTGTTTGTGTAGTGTAGGGGGTCGTGCTGGGGGTAGTGTATTAGGGTTTAGAGTAGTGCAGTGGTGTTTGGGTAGTATAGCGGGTCATGCTGGGTGTAGTGTTTTAGGGTTTAGGGTAGTGCAGTGGTGTTTGTGTAGTGTAGGGGGTCGTGCTGGGGTAGTGTTTTAGGGTTTATGTATTGCAGTGGTGTTTGTGTAGTGTAGGGGGTCATGCTGGGGGTAGTGTTTTAGGGTTTAGTGTAGTGCAGTGGTGTTGGTGTAGTGTAGGTTGTCGTGTTGGGGTAGTGTTTAGGGGTTTAGGGTAGTGCAGTGGTGTTTGTGTAGTGTAGGGGGTCGTGCTGGGGGTAGTGTATTAGGGTTTAGAGTAGTGCAGTGGTGTTTGGGTAGTATAGCGGGTCATGCTGGGTGTAGTGTTTTAGGGTTTAGGGTAGTGCAGTGGTGTTTGGGTTGTGTAGGGGGTTGTGCTGGGGGTAGATTTAGGGTTTAGGGCAGTGCAATGGTGTTTGTGTATTGTAGGGGGTCGTGCTGGGGGTAGTGTTTTAGGGTTTTAGGGTAGTGCAGTAGTGTTTGTGTAGTGTAGGGGATCATGCTAGGGGTAGTGTTTTAGGGTTTAGAGTAGTGCAGTGGTGTTTGTGTAGTGTAGAGGGTAGTATTTTAGGGTTTAGGGTAGTGCAGTGGTGTTTGTGTAGTGTAGGTGGTCATGCTGGTGGTAATGTTTTAGGGTTTAGGGTAGTGCAGTTGTAGTTGTGTAGTACAGGGGGTAGTGTTTTAGGGTTTAGGGTAGTGCAGTGGTGTGTGTGTAGTGTAGTTAGTCATGCTGGGGGTAGTGTTTTACATTTTAGGGTAGTGCAGTTGTGTTTTTGTAGTGTTGGGGTAGTGTTTTAGGGTTTACGGTAGTGCAGTGGGGTTTGTGTAGTGTAGGGCGTCATGGTGGGGGTAGTGTTTTAGGGTTTGGTGTAGTGCAGTGGTGTTTGTGTAGTAGGTCATGTAGGGGGTCATGCTGGGGGTAGTGTTTTAGGGTTTAGGGTAGTGCAGTGGTGTTTGGGTAGTGTAGGGTGTCATGCTGGTGGTAGTGTTTTAGGGTTTAGGGTAGTTCAGTGGTGTTTGTGTAGTGTAGGGGGTCATGCTGGGGGTAGAATTAGGGTTTTGGATAGTGCAGTTGTGTTTGGGCAGTGTAGGGCATAATGCTGGGGGTAGTGTGTTAGGGTTTAGGGTAGTGCAGTGGTGTTTGGTTAGTGTAGAGGTCATGCTGGGGTTGTGTTTTAGTGTTTAGGGTAGTGCAGTGGTGTTACGGTAGTGTAGGGGATCGTCGTGCTGGGATAATGTTTTAGGGATTAGGGTAGTGCAGTGATGTTTGGGTAGTGTAGGAGGTCGTGCTGGGGTAGTGTTTTAGGGTTTAGGGTAGTACAGTAGTGTTTGGGTAGTGTAGGGGGGTAATGATGTGGTATTGTTTTAGTGTTTAGGGTAGTGCAGTGGTATTTGTGTTGTGGTCAGCGCATGCGCTGCATCGCTAGGTAAGACCTAAAAAGCATTGCACCAAAATGGCTGCCAACACTTCCTGGATTGAAGTGTTGGCAGCCAATTAGAGCCAAGCTTGTGCTTGTGTAGTTAGGTCCCGCCCATATATCTAAAGATTTGTTTCCTTTAATATCTCAAAAACTACTGAATGGATTTACACCATTTAAAAAAAGGGACGCTTTCTGAACCAAGCACTACCTTTTTGCCAAATTTCATTCAGCAGTTCGAGCTGTAGCCGTGTTTAAAGTTTCCTATGGAAAATGCATTTTTCGACCTCTTTTTTTTAAATTTCTCAGGAACTACTGAACGGATTTACACCATTTAACAAAAAGGCCTCTTTCTGAACCAAGGGCTACCTTTTGCCAAATTTAGTGTAATTCCGTTCGAGTGCAGTTCGAGCTGTAGCCATGTCTAAAGTTTCCTATGGAAAATAACATGGAAAAAACACATTTTGGGACCCCCCTTTTTTCTAGGCCCCTGCTTTGCAAATTACCCCGAATCTTGCAGGATAGGAGCTGACCGGAGCTGGCCATAAGTTTTGGAAATTTCGCGAAGATTCGTCAACCGGCGCCAAAGTTATTTGGAAAAAAAAAAACACTTTTCCTATGGAAACTAGGTCCCAACTATAACTATCTACTGGCGACTGCCATTAGATAATATATATACATATATAACGGACGCAAGTGGAACACCCACCGCGAAACACAGAGGTAAGCGAGGGTAACGTCGGAGGACGCGGCCAGCGCGGTGCTTCTTTGGTTTTGCAGAGGGGGGTGACACGAAGCCCCGGCATATCAAGCTCCGAGTTGGGTGTGGGGTAATCCATAGCTGAAAGCAAACGATTTACCTGACACGGTGTTGTCAGCTAGAAACCTTTCATAAATCGTACAACTTCCAGTGATCGCAACACTCGTGGAGTGATATTTTTCAATACACCCTTAACGTTAACACATCCAGACTAACATGTCAGCAGCAGACGCTTACAGAGAAAGAGAGGAAGCAGCAGCTTCGATGTTCAGTGATGAGCCAGGACCGGCACAAAACTCAACTACCCAGAATGCAACAACACTGGGTGTGAATGCTGGGCTCAAAGAAAAATGCAAGCAACTAGAAAAACTATCAAGGACAGAACAAAAACGCTGGTGGGAGGCAAAGTCTCTTCAAAGGTACATTGATGTGGGGAGAGTACCCCGTGGCCTGAGAATTCTAATCGCCCCAAGTTATGAAGCTCCAGATCGAGACATGATGCGTGAATGGGCCGAAACTAACCTAGAATCATCCAGGAAGTTATTATGTATATTGGTGAATGTTAGACGGACCGGGAGGGTCGGCCAAGGACAAGGGGAGAGGTCTCCGGGGAGAGCCGTCTCCAGCGATCGTACAGATGAGTAACTTCCCCCCCACAGATATACACCACACAAGGATAGGATTTAACGTTCTTTATAAGCGATTTCTTAAGGTACGATGGAATGGTACAAGGAGGTCTGGACTCAGGGGTCCCCTCGATTTTAGTCTCTTGGTATGGGGAAAGGGGGTAGCGGGACAGTCTGGTTACCAATCTGGTAGCTGAGATGGTATGGTGGATAGCTCACAATCCTCGAGCTCGGTGTTCTGGCTTGGACGGGCCGCGGCAGCGCCAGCAGGTCCCGGTGAAGGTGGTCGTTACACGGTCCGCGGCAGCGCCAGCAGGTCCCGGTGAAGGTGGTCGTTACACGGTCCGCGGCAGCGCCAGCAGGTCCCGATGAAGGTGTTGTTACAACGGTCCGCGGCAGCGCCAGCAGGTCCCGACGAGGATGGAGGATGCAGAAGGCCGCGGCAGCGCCAGCAGGCAGGACGATAGTTCACAAGGCAGGGCTACGGCAGCGCCGGTAGTCCGCCAAGGCTGAGTTCTTCTCGGTGTCTCTCGACTCCAGGATACAACTGCCTTCCTGCTCTGGAGCTGCCCTAGTTATAGGTCAGGCGCCCTTTGATGTCCGGACCCTCGCACTTGGAGGTCGGGGGGTCCGGGATGAGGGAGTCCAGACACCCAGCAGGGGGTGGAGCCAGCGCCTGGGGGAGCTGGAGGGCGATCGGCACCTGGCGGGGGAGAGCCATCGACACTTCTTTCCCCCATTGACCTGCCAAGTGGTCCGTTCACCTCCTGGGTGGATATGGTGCAGGGATGTCGGGGCCGGGCCAGGCCCAGGGTTAGGGTCGGGCTGAGGTCACGCGGCCTCGTGACGCAGTGTCCAAGATGGCGGCTGATCCGGCCGGGGGAGCCGGTAGTGGTTCGACCCCCTGATACATGGATGTCCGGGGGCAGGAGTTCCGTTGGGAGACGGGGTGCGGGTTGCCCTTGTGGGTAACACCTGGGAGTCCGGGGCTTGGGCCTTGTCATGCGGGGAGGGAGCAAGCCCTTCATGTGGCCTGTCCAACATGCGTCCCCCCCAGCTGAAGGCGGGGAGAGTCACCCATCCTCTTGGGGACTCTCCTCGTCGAGGCGGAAAAAGCGTGACAGGCCATCTGCGTTGGCGTGGTCTTGGCCCGGTCGATGTTCCACAGTGAAGTCCATCCCCTGCAGGGAGATGGACCAGCGCAATATTTTTGGGTTTTCCCCCCGCATCTGCATTAGCCACTGCAGGGGTCGATGATCGGTTTGCACCCGGAAGTGGGTACCGAAGAGATAGGGCCGGAGCTTTTTGAGGGCCCACACTACTGCGAAGGCCTCCCTCTCGATTGTGCTCCAGCGCTGCTCTCGGGCCAGGAGGCGTCTGCTGATGAAGGCCACCGGCTGGTCAAGACCCTCGGGGTTCAGCTGGGAGAGAACCGCCCCGATGCCGTGGTCGGAGGCGTCCGTTTGCACAATGAATTCCCGACTGTAATCGGGGGCCTGGAGCACCGGGGCGGTGCACAGGGCGGCTTTCAGCTTCTCGAAGGCCGCTTGACAGTCGGGGTCCAGTTAATCTTCTTCGGGTGGTTTTTGGACGTGAGACCCGTGAGGGGCCCCACAATGCTGCCATAGTCCCTCACGAACCGCCGGTAGTAGCCGGTGAGTCCCAAGAAGGCTCGGACCTCGGTCTGCGTGACTGGGGGTTGCCAGGACTGGATGGCAGCAATTTTGAGTTGCAGAGGGGCCACCAGACCGCTTCCCACCTGGTGTCCGAGGTAGGTCACGGACCCCTGACCAATTTGGCACTTGCCGGCCTTGATTGTGAGGCCGGCCCGCTGAAGGGCTTGCAGGACCTCTCGGAGGTGGTGGAGGTGGTCGGACCAGTGGCGGCTGTACACAGCGATATCGTCCAGGTAGGCGGCGCTGAACTCCTCGAGCCCCGCCAAGACCTGGTTCACTAGTCGCTGAAAAGTAGCTGGGGCATTCTTCATGCCGAAGGGCATGACCTTGAAGTGGTAGTGGCCATCGGGGGTAGAAAAGGCGGACCGTTCTTGGGCCCGGGGTGTGAGACCGATCTGCCAGTAGCCCGCTGTCAGGTCGAAGATGCTGAGGTAGCGGGCAGCCCCCAGGCGGTCGATCAATTCATCCGCTCGGGGGATGGGATGAGCGTCGGTCCTGGTGACAGCGTTCAAGCCCCGATAGTCGACGCAGAATCGGAGTTCAGGAGTGGTGCCGGGGGCAGCGGCTTTGGGGACCAGCACGACCGGGCTGGCCCAGGGGCTGTCCGAGGGCTCGATGACCCCGAGCGTGAGCATCTTGGACACTTCCGCTTGGATGCAGGCCCGCACCCGATCTGGTACGCGGTAGGCCCGGTGTCTGATAGGGGGACTGTCCCCAGTGTCCACGTCGTGCAAGCACCAGGGGGTGACCCCTGGGGTGAGGGAAAACAGAGGAGCAAACTGCAGCAGGAGGTCCCGGCAGCCCTGGCGTTGCTCTGGGGTGAGGGCATCGGAGAGCCGGACCCCGTCCACGGAACCGTCTTTCTCCTGAGTCTTCAGGAGATCAGGGAGAGGCTCAGAGTCTTCTTCCGCCCCACTGTCTGTAGCCATCAGGAGGCTGAGTTCCGAGCGCACAAAGTGGGGTTTGAGTCTGTTGGTGTGGAGGACCCGGAGGGGGTTCCGGGGAGACTCCATATCGATGAGATAGGTGACGGGGCTCTTGCGTTCGACCACTTTGAAGGGCCCCGTCCACTTGTCTTGCAAGGCACATGGTTCGGTGGGGGACATCACCCACACTTGTTGACCAGGTTCAAATTCGACGGAGGAGGCATTCTGATCGTACCATTTTTTCATGTCCTCCTGACTGGCCTCAAGATTCGCTTTTGCCATTTCCCTGAATCGCCGGGTCTGATTGCGTAGTGCCAGGAGGTACTTGAAGACGTCTGGAGGGGTCTTTAGGGGGGGCATCTCCCACCCTTCTTTGACTAGGCTGAGGGGCCCTCGCACAGGGTGCCCGTACAGGAGTTCGAAAGGGCTAAATCCGAGGGACTTCTGGGGAACTTCCCGATAGGCGAAGAGGAGGCACGGAAGTAGTACATCCCACTGGCGACGGAGGGGCTCTTCCAATCCCCCAATCATTCCCTTGAGGGTGCGGTTGAATCGCTCCACTAGTCCGTTCCCTTGAGGATGATAGGGGGTCGTGAATCGGTAGGTGACCCCGCACTGTTGCCAGAGGGACTTCATATATTTCGAGATAAAGTTTGTGCCTCAGTCGCTGACGACTTCTCGGGGGAAGCCCCCCCGGGAGAAGATCCCCATTAAGGCCCGGCCGACCACCGGAGCTGTTACAGTTCGCAGGGGCACAGCCTCGGGGTAGCGGGTGGCGTGGTCCACCAGTACCAGGATGAACCGATGTCCTTGTGCTGTGCGGGGGTCCAGGGGCCCCACAATGTCTATTCCTACCCTCTCGAACGGGGTGGTGACCACTGGGAAGGGTTGCAGAGGTGCTTTGAGCTTGCGGCCGCTCTTCCCGCTGGCCTGGCACGTGGGGCAGGACCGGCAGTGGTTGAGGACGTCGTTTCGCATCCTCGGCCAGAAAAAGTGGGTCACCAGGCGACTGTAGGTTTTGTCCTGGCCCAGGTGTCCAGCCAGGGGGACATCGTGGGCCAGATTTAGCAGGAAGTCTCTGAAACGGAGGGGCACCACCAGCACTCGACTGGCCCCTAACTCCGCGATTCTTTGTTCACTGTATAACAGGTCGTTATCCCAATAGACCCAATGGGCTCCGGTGGAGTCCCCTGCGCTCTGGGCGATGGCTTGCTGGCGGAGTCCCTCGAGGGAGGGACAGGTCTTCTGCTCCTGGCGGAACTGTTCCTGGGTGGGCCCCCCTTCTTGACGCCACTGAGCCAGGCCGGGAAGTTCCTGGGGCTGGGCGACCCCTTCGGGGGTTGGCTCTGGGGGGTCGGTATCGTCGGTGTCCTCTACTGGAGCGATCGGTGGAGGAGGTGCAGGCCATTCTGGTTCTTCTGGTCGGGGGATGGCACGGGCGGCCATGGACCGGGTGGTTACGCACGCCCAGTCCGGGAGGCCCAGCATCCCCAGGTGCTCTCTTCTTTCGACGGCGGCCCACGGGGAACTCTCAAGATCATTCCCCAGGAGACAGTCCACGGGGGCATCATCCCGGACCGTCACCTTCAACATGCCGGAGACCCCTCCCCATTCGAAGGGGACGCAGGCCATCCGACATAGACTCTCGGAATTGTCGGCTGAGCGGACGGGGCAGAGAATGTTCGGCAGGATCTGCTCTGGTTTTACCAGGTGACAGCGGACGGCCGTCACACTGGCCCCTGTGTCACGTAGGGCTTCGGCCCGGCGCCCATTAATGTTCACCCACTGGCTATATTTTCTGGTGTTGGCGGGTAGGGGAGCCCGCGGGACCATGTATTTTCCCCCTAGGCACGCTAGAACCATGGCGGCCGGTTCCCACTCCGGTTGTGCCTGCTCATATTCTTCTTGTTCCTCGGAGATTTGTTCTCCCCCCAGGGCGGCGGCAGCTACCTGGCGGGGTTTTGGCGTTTGGTTCTGCGGGCAGTTCGGGTCATTGGCGTAGTGGCCGACTCGCTGGCATCGGTGACACGTGACGTTGGCTCGGAACCCCGGGCGCATCGGGGGGTTGCCCCGGCCGGCCGGGGGTGGGGTGCTGGCCGCGGGAGTGGCCGGGACGGTGTCTCTCCGTCGCCCCTGGCCTCCTCCTCCTCCTCGGGGACGGTGCTGACCTTGGTTGTTCCGGTTTTGCTCGTGTGGCCCTCTCCGGACCACTCGGGTGCTTTCCCACCGGTCAGCTTCGGCGGCGAGTTGCCGTGGGTCAGTCAATTTACTGTCGAGGAGGTGCTGCCGGAGCTCGACGAAGCAGTTGTTAGACAGGTGCTCCCACACCATGAGATTAAAAAGTTGCTCGTAGGTCGTTACGTGGCTTCCCTTGATCCAACCCTCGAAGGCTCGGCTGAAATAGTTGACATATTCCACCCACGTTGTACCCGGGATCCGGGTGCAGTCTCGAAACCTCTGGCGGTACATTTCGGGTGTGAGCCCATATCGGGTGAGGAGGGCAGCCTTCATGTGGTCATAGGATGACATCTGATGGTCTGGGAGCTGCAGTAGGGCATCGCGGCCTTCGTTGACGAACCTCCCCCATAGGCCGGCTCCCCAGTCACTCCGATCGATCCGGTGGGAGGTCATGGCGATCTCGTAGGCTTTGAACCACTGTTGTATGTCGTCCTCTCGGACATACTCTCGGACAACATCCTTGGGGATGTGGACTTTCTTTTTGGTTGCTCCCGGGGTGCGCGGTCGCTCGGGCACCTCCGGTTCTCTGTTCTGCTTCCGTAGTTCTATTTCTGCCAGTTTGCGCTCGTGTTCGAATGTTAGTCTTTTTTCTTCGAGCTCCCTCTGCCTCTGTTTTTCTTCCCGTTCTTCTCGGAGCCGCAGATGTTCTAGGTTCAGTTTTTGCTCGGCTAATTTTAGTTCACCGTCCATTTTGAGTCGTGCCATTTCCAACTCATGTAATCTGTTTTTTTCTCTTTCTTGGATCTCTTCCTGCGAGAGGCCCGTTCCTCGCTCCTCGGGAGCCGTGGCGTTCCTCTCCGATGCTGCACCGTTTTGGTCTGGGGATCCGGCGACCCCGGTTTCTGCCCATGACTCAATGGCGTGCTTAAGATCGTCTTTGGTACTCAGGCCGGTGGTAGCAATGCCTAGTTCCATGCAGAATTGTTTCAGTTCACGATGGCTATACTCTTCCAATTTATCCATCTGGAATTTCTCGGTGGATCCGCTCTCTTTGGTTGACATCGTGGTTTTGTCGTGGGGTGAGCTACTCTCTGTACGATTACGCGTTGATTCGGATCGTGCCGCTGGCCACCAATGTTAGACGGACCGGGAGGGTCGGCCGAGGACAAGGGGAGAGGTCTCCGGGGAGAACCGTCTCCAGCGATCGTACAGATGAGTAACTTCCCCCCCACAGATATACACCACACAAGGATAGGATTTAACGTTCTTTATAAGCGATTTCTTAAGGTACGATGGAATGGTACAAGGAGGTCTGGACTCAGGGGTCCCCTCGATTTTAGTCTCTTGGTTTGGGGAAAGGGGGTAGCGGGACAGTCTGGTTACCAATCTGGTAGCTGAGATGGTATGGTGGATAGCTCACAATCCTCGAGCTCGGTGTTCTGGCTTGGACGGGCCGCGGCAGCGCCAGCAGGTCCCGGTGAAGGTGGTCGTTACATGGTCCGCGGCAGCGCCAGCAGGTCCCGGTGAAGGTGGTCGTTACACGGTCCGCGGCAGCGCCAGCAGGTCCCGATGAAGGTGTTGTTACAACGGTCCGCGGCAGCGCCAGCAGGTCCCGACGAGGATGGAGGATGCAGAAGGCCGCGGCAGCGCCAGCAGGCAGGACGATAGTTCACAAGGCAGGGCTACGGCAGCGTCGGTAGTCCGCCAAGGCTGAGTTCTTCTCGGTGTCTCTCGACTCCAGGATACAACTGCCTTCCTGCTCTGGAGCTGCCCTAGTTATAGGTCTGGCGCCCTTTGATGTCCGGACCCTCGCACTTGGAGGTCGGGGGGTCCGGGATGAGGGAGTCCAGACACCCAGCAGGGGGTGGAGCCAGCGCCTGGGGGAGCTGGAGGGCGATCGGCACCTGGCGGGGGAGAGCCATCGACACTTCTTTCCCCCATTGACCTGCCAAGTGGTCCGTTCACCTCCTGGGTGGATGGTGGTGCCGGGATGTCGGGGCCGGGCCAGGCCCAGGGTTAGGGTCGGGCTGAGGTCACGCGGCCTCGTGGCGCAGTGTCCAAGATGGCGGGTGATCCGGCCGGGGGAGCCGGTAGTGGTTCGGCCCCATGATACATGGATGTCCGGGGGCAGGAGTTCCGTTGGGAGACGGGGTGCGGGTTGCCCTTGTGGGTAACACCTGGGAGTCCGGGGCTTGGGCCTTGTCATGCGGGGAGGGAGCAAGCCCTTCATGTGGCCTGTCCAACAGTGAAATATGCGGAAAAAGACTGCGCTAAACTAGCAGTAGAGATTGACAATCTAACAAAAGAAATTGACTCTATGGACCAAAAGGAGGAGGCTGAGAAAATTATAAGTGATATGAAAAAACGTCTCAAAAAGGAGGAAGATATAATAAGAGAGCGAAAAACATTCAAGTTTCACAGAGATCGCTGTGACTACGAACAGGGAAGAATCTTCACGTTCGCGCGAAAATATGATGCGCTTAAGGCTGACAATTCCAGTGGCAAACAACGGAACAACTATGATTATCAAGAGCAAGATCTAACCTCGGCATCGGGAGGCAGTTCAGCAGTGGAAAGTGACTCTGACACTGGGGCACGCAACAAATCACGGGCAGACCCCCGCAGACACTCACTTACCGATGAGGTCGATTTTTTATGCTTGGAACGCCTACAATCACTAAGACCACGGAAACAGCCGAACAGCGGAAATCGGGGAAAAACAAAAAACGAAATGAGAGAAGAAAAGCCAACCGGAGAAGGAGCAAACAAAAAACAACTGAAGAAGCAACCGAAGAGGTATTGGAAGAAATAGAATGCTCTAACCCAACTGAAACCGATGAAACAACGGTTATTAATTTGACGGACCTTACTCTCAACAGGGCGGAAATTCAATTACTGGCCCTAGGACTCTCATTCTGCCCTGAAAGCTCTTTCAACTATGCCAAATCACGCATAGACATTTACAAAAGCGTCAGGAAATTGAAGCTAATGAAATTCCATGCTCAATCCAACAAACAAGCGGCGGTGGCAGCTCCGATTGCTTCAACATCAACATCACAACCGCTTGAGGGAAATGAGATGGCATTGAACACACAGGAGCTAGTCGATATTATGTATGATTTACAACATGAAAATGATCCAACAAGTCAAATCTCGTCAACAAGTCAATTTCAACAAACCGCACAGGGGGCGGGCAAATGTCTAACCCCCTTCAAGCCACCATCTAAATTCTACCCTATTACAATCAAGGATACAATTGATAGCTTTCAGGAACAGGTTATAGCTGATCTAAAGAATCTCAACAAAATAACCAGCAAGGCTAGGCAAACAAGAAATAAAAACATCAAAGAATTACAATATCATCAACTGATTACCAAAATAAAAAACAACAAGGAAATAGTAATTCGCAATGCAGACAAGGGTGGTAACGTGGTGTTATTAAAAAGAGAAAACTACCTGAAAGAAGCTATGAACCACCTGAATGACAAATCCTGTTATGCGACGAGCAATAGAGCCACGTGGAGTTCAATTAATTCAACATACCAAGTAAAACTAATGGCCTGGCGAGAAATGGGACTGTTAACGTCTGAGGAGTATAAATACTTGTGGACTCAAAAACCAGTTATCCCTATTATATACTTCATACCCAAAATCCACAAAGATAAAATCAACCCGCCAGGAAGACCAATAATTTCTGCTCGTAACAGTATCTTTGAAAAAACCTCCAGATATGTGGATTTTTTCCTACAGGACTTTGTTCAAAACCTGACATCGTACATTAAAGACACAGGCGATTTTTTAATGAAAATAAAAGACTTTGAATGGCAAGATGATTACCTTTTGATTGCGCTAGATGTAACCTCACTATATACATCAATCAGACATAATGATGGACTAAGAGCTTTGAAATATTTTTTGGCAAGAAGAGGAACCTTCTACGCTGAACATAACCAGATGTTTATTAACATGGTTGAACTATGTCTGACTAACAACATTTTTATGTTTCAGGATGCATTATTCCAACAATTACGCGGGGTGGCGATGGGTGCAAGCTTCTCCCCCAGCTACGCATGTCTACTAGGCCTGGGCGGTAAATTCCGTTCCGTTCGCGGAATTTGCGGAATTTGGGTAATTTCGCGTTCCGCGGAGAACGCGAAATTGCCCAAAAATATGCGTTCCGCAACTTCGCGAAATTTTTTGCTTGTTCGCGTTCTCAATATGCGTGTTCGCGAGATATTTCACCCCGAGCACGCAAACAGTGATCGCGAACAGGAAAAAAGTATCGCGAACAAGCAATTCCGCGTGTTCGCGGAATTTCTGCATGTTCGCGGAGATTTTTTACCATTTCGCGGAGATTTGCGTAACGCGATTACGCAAATTCCGCCCACCCCTAATGTCTACACATGGGCTGGTGGGAGGAGCTTGTACTCATGACCAAATATCAGGACATCTTTGAATGTAATATTCAATGTTGGTTCAGGTTCATTGATGACCTGTTTGTGGTGTGGAAGGGATCAGAACAGGGCGCTAGGGATTTCATTAACAAACTAAACACCAATGACCTAAACCTAGAATTTACCTCTACTATCAGTAAAAAGGGTATTATATTTTTGGATGTGGAGGTATACATAGAACAAGGCAAGATGCAAACGAAATTGCACAGAAAACCAACAGCAGGCAATTCTATCCTGCATGCCAACAGTTCCCACCCCAAACACCTTATTCATAGCATTCCCTATGGGGAATTGCTACGGATAAAACGTATCTGCAGTGATGAAGGATCCCTGAAAATAGCACACCAGGAATGCATCAACAGTTTCAAAATGAGAGGTTACAGCATTAAATGCCTAAACATAGCCCTAACTAAATGTAACCAGGTCAACAGGGATACTCTGATTTGTCCTACAACTAAACTTGAAGCCTCTGACACAGAAACACCTGATAACTTTAGATTCATCTTTCAATACAATAGACAAGAGGGGGCAGTAAGGAAAATACTTAACAGAAACTGGTACCTCATCAAACAGGACCCAATAATTGGTAAAAAAATCCCAAAAAGACCAACTATCACTTATAGACGAGGAGTTTCCATGAAAGATATGTTGGTAGACAATGATCCATGTGGGGTGGGAGTCAAGGGCTCTTGGCTGTCACAACGGCGGGGATTCCTCAAATGCAGGATCTGCAAGGCCTGTGAATATGGAATCTCCACCACTAATTACACCACACGCTTCGGGGGACCCAACAGGGAGATCACCAAATCATTGAACTGCAAATCTGACCATGTAATTTACGTTTTGGAATGTACATGTAAACTAAGGTACATAGGGAGTACCATTCTCCCTGGACACAAGAGAATATTACAACACATTCGTGCCATTAAGAACCACGATCAGGCATATCCAGTGGCACGCCATTTCCAAGAATTCCATGAGGGTAACCCTAAGGATTTAAGTTACTTTCTCATTGACTCTGTGCCAAAAAACAAAAGAGGGGGTGACCGCGAAAAATCACTTAGGGTTTTGGAAATGTATTACATTCTTAATCTAGACAGTAAATATCCACATGGATTGAATAGCTCGGAGGAGCTTCACGCTAGCCTGTAAACATGTACACCTAGTTATGTTAAATTCCTGATACACACATTTTTACATAAATAACAACAGTTCTTTGATGTTCCTCACTTTAATGTGAATCTAAATTAATTTCAAGGTTTGAAAGAAGATCCCTTGTTGACCTGTATCTCACTTTATTTTCAAGCCCTAGTAACTAGTCACTATACATACATCTGTCAAAATTTTAGTGACCATGATGCTACTAATATTTTTAAAAGCTGCTTGTTTCCTCTCTTGGGTCTCTTTTTTTATATATGATATTTTTTATTATTATATACACATTTTTACATATTTTTACTTATATTTAATCATCACTAGTCACTTTTTTAGAAATTTGTAATTTAAGCACTTTTTAGCACATCAACACCAACATCTAAGTAGATACCAAAAAAACAACAAAAAAACCAAAATAATTAGTGGAAAACTACAAAAACAATAACAATAATTATTCCTATGTGACGAAACATATCGGGGATAACTCTACAATGGGCAATCTAATTGGTCCTTCCTTTTATCTATTTCTTTTAGTCTTTCGAGTCAGTGATCATCTAACATAAAGAACCGTGGCTCCCAATATGCTAACATAATCAGTTAACAGGGGCAAGTTAGACAAAATGAACTGTAATACTGAATTTTAAATTGAGATGTATTTTATAATCTTACACTCGGAATTCTTTGTATTTACGTATTTATACTATATAGTTATGCATATATTTATTTGTTTTTATATGTCTGAATGTCAATGTATATGAGGTATTTATATAAGATTTTATCGTTACATGTTTACATATTTATATATATTTATATATTTATTCTGAAGATTTTATCTTTTTTTAAACATGACACGATGAACATCAGATCGCTCATTCCGATATTTAAATCGTTATTATAATCCCTTTATTAACTCGAAAGAAATGACACGTTAAGGACTTGGACAATGATGAATGTAACTGACAGTGAGTAAAGTTTCAAATGTTTCATTGGTGAAAAAAACTGTTGAAACTCATGTAGCCCTACCCCCTTTAAAAGTGCAATTCAACTGGTGGTTCAGCGTCATGTGATCAAGTCCCCGAGCAGGGACGAAACGCGTAATGGCTGCTACTAGGATGTAACCTAAGGACATTAAAAAACTTCGATCTTTAAGGATTGTGGTCTGTGCTCTTTTTCCGTGGCTGGCGGCAGAATCGCGGAGTGTAAGAGTGCTTGCAAATATATATATATATATATATATATATTTATATATTATATATATATATATATATATATATATATATATATATATATATATATATATATTACCTACTGGCGGTCGCCAGTAGGTAGTTATAGTTAGGACCACGTTTCCATAGGAAATCCGCAACATTCTATTTTGAATAACTTTGGCGCCGGTTGACGAATCCTCGCGAATTTTTCAAAATAGGTGGGGCGCTACGCTCCGCTCCTACCCTGAAAGTCTCGGGGGGATTCGTCAAGCGGGGGCTGAGATAAAAGGGGGGTCCCAAAACGCGTTTTTCCCATGCATTTTTCCATAGGACCTTTAGACAGGGCTACAGCCCGAACGGCTGAACAGAATTACTTGAAATTTGGCAGAGAGGTAGTCCTCAGGTCAAGGAAGTGCCTTTTGTAGGTTTGGTGTAAATCTGTTCAGTAGATTCTGAGAAAATAGCCTTTAAATCAATATATATATCTGAGACAGCTTACGGTGCGCTTACGGTACGCTTACCGTACGCGTACGGTGGTGTGCGCGAGCGCGATTCTGATTGGCTCTTAGATCTTAGTAAACATTCGAATCGGCCGAAACCAGGAAGCGGCGGCCGCCATTTTCTCTCTCGCACTGAGAGTGATGATGAAAATACAAAGCACAAAAACATGTAAAGGGGCTGTTTAGACAGCTCCCACACACATAGCCATGTTGAGGGAGTCCCCAAAGATCCCCCAAGGCCAAAAACGGAAAAAAAAAAATTTCGCTAATTTCGCCGATTACGCTTACCGTACGCGTACGGTAAAAAATTATATAAAAAAAAAAATTATCCACACTCTCCCCATCCCGTGTGCAATTGGTGGCCGAAGGACACCAATTGTGCATGGCTTATAACTTTTGAGATAAACTATAATATTTAAAAAATAAAAAATAAAAAAAAAAATTATCCACACTCTGTCCACCCCGTGTGCAAATGGTGCCCGAAGGGCACCATTTGTGCATGGCTTATAAAAATTACGAAAAATTAAAATATTACCTTTCAAAACGAAGTGCATCATATGTCCTCCATGTGCGCACGGTGCGCGAAGCGCATCGTGCGTACATGGCCCATCTAGCGTAACGTGGGCACGCGGTGCGCGTAGCGCACCGCGTGCCCACCGTGCGTGCACGGTACTAACTGCGTAAAGTGGGCGCGCGGTGCGCGAAGCGCACCGCGTGCTTACAGTGCGCGCACGGTGCGCAAAGCGCACCGTGCGCGCACGGAACGAACTGCGTTAAGTGGGCGCGCACGCCACGAATGGCGTAAAGTAACTTAGCATTTAAAAAACCGTACAAATTCACTGAAAAAACCATAGGTTTCACACACGTTATAGTTAGGAATTAGCATTTAAAAAACCTTGCAAATTCACTGAAAAAACCATAGGTTTCACACATGTTATAGTTAGCGGAAATTTTACTGATAAAAAACCAATGAAATTTCCCCGTTATAGTTAGTGCAGGCAACTATAACTCACGCGACCGCAATCTTCTGCTGATGACATATGTGTCTTTATGAAAAAAAAATATTTGTAATATATGTATAGCTAAAAATGTATGGAAGAAGACATGGGCAAATAAGTGTCTAAATACAGTATTAGCATCAGCAGAGGATTGCGGTCGCGTGAGTTATAGTTGCCTGCACTAACTATAACGGGGGAATTTCATTGGTTTTTTATCAGTAAAATTTCCGCTAACTATAACATGTGTGAAACCTATGGTTTTTTCAGTGAATATATATATATATATATTCACTTAAAAAACCATAGGTTTCACACAAGTTATAGTTAGCTGTACATTTCACTCGTAAAAAACCAATGAAATTCCACGTTATAGTTAGATCAGGTAACTATAACTTGCGCCCCCGCAATGCACTGCTGATGACGTCACATATTACATCACTTATGACATGGTCAGTGACATCACTCATGACATCAATGATGACATCTGAAATGACACATTGTGCATTGCGGTCGCGCAAGTTATAGTTACCTGATCTAACTATAACGTGGAATTTCATTAGTTTTTTACGAGTGAAATGTACAGCTAACTATAACTTGTGTGAAACCTATGGTTTTTTAAGTGAATTTGCAAGGTTTTTTAAATGCTAATTCCTAACTATAACGTGTGTGAAACCTATGGTTTTTTCAGTGAATTTGTACGGTTTTTTAAATGCTAAGTTATGTATTTATTTTTAATTTTTGCGCGCACGGTGCGCTTCGCGCACCGTGCACGCGCGGTGGGCACTCGGTGCCCTTCGCGCACCGAGCACCCACGTTGCGCATTTCGTACCATGCACGCCTCTCCATTTTTTACAAAATATCATTTTTTTTTTCTCCCTTGGGGGTCCTTAGATTGATATATTAAATGTGATTGTTAATTAAATTTTTTTTTAAAACTTTTTTTTTACCGTACGCATACGGTAAGCTTACCGTACGCGCACTCCGCAATTTTTTTTTAAAATTATTAAATTTATTTTTCATACTTTTTGCCCTTCGTGAACCCCCTGACGAATGCTAGGGGGTCTGCAACTCTCTTCGTTGCCCCCTTTTCATGTTATCAACCTTTGTTTTTCAGTGCGAGAGACAGAAAATGGCGGCCGATACTTTCTGATTTTGACCGATTCAAATGTTTACAGTCATTCAACCACCAATCAGAATTGAGCTCGCGCACGGCACCTTAGAGAATACAAATAGAAGCCCATGTTCTCGTGTTAACATGGGCTCCTATTGGAATTCTCTTCGGCATATTATCAAGCCGATTATCGCCGTTTTAGCGGCAGTTTCCTGCTGCTAAAGCAGCAATAATTTTAACGCCGTTCTTTGATAATATGCCCCTTAGATTCTAGTAGAATTACATACTAACATTCTACTATGACTTACAATGGAATACTACACAGAGCATATGACTTTACAGCAATGAGCTCATAGTTTCATCCACGAGTCTTGACACCAGTAGGGGTAAGACTTTCGCTTCCCACTCCCTATATTGTATAAACGTAAACTAACACTTCTTCCACAAATATGCTAGAGCGCCCAGAGCACATCACTTTACAGCAATGAGCTCACAATTTAGGTTCACGGTTTAATTCCCGAGTCTTCACACCAGTAGGGATGAGTAGTTCGCTTCCCACTCCCTATATACTATAAACGCATACTAACACTACTTACACACACATACTACAGCGGCTAGTGTCCTACACCACCCAGAGCCCATCACTTTACAGCAATCATCCCCAAGTCTTCACACCGGTAGGCGTAACTACTTCGCTTCCGGTATACTATCAAGACACAGTAGCAGTCAGTAGTTCGCTTCCCACTCCCTGTATGGTATAAACGCCTACTAACACTACTTGTACACGTATGCTACAAACACCAGACCACATCACTTTACAGCAATGACCTCACGGTTTAGACTCTCGGTTTCATACCCGAGTGTAGCACATATCATATCACCACCATGCCACTCTGAGCAACACCGCACTTTCAGACCGTTAACAGTGATAACTACCTTCTGTCGACCGCCAGTAGGTAATCCAGAACAAATGACAATAGTTCCTTGATTCTTTTAGCGTTCAAAAATTCTCTCTATTACTGTCTTTCTACTTTTCCACATAAATCTTTTTTTTAATATTCAAGTACCCATCGAAGTCAGAAATGCAACGTATTCTATCAACACACTTTCTAGAACATTCTACAACATGTGGAGGTTAAAAGTTCATCAATTTTTTTAAACCTAACGATATTTTTTTGCAACACTTTCTTGAACATTTAACGGAACGTGCAGGTTAAAAGTTCACGACTGTTTTAAGTTCGAACAGTGCCTTCCAAATGCAAGTAGCAGGTGTGGTTGAGTTGAGCAAATTTTATCCTATAATATTTACTATAATATGTACGTGCAAACTGCTTTTTCTTAACCAATCACTAACATACTTTTCCACAAAACGAATGTGCACCCTACTTTTAAAAAACAATGCGTTTCATCTCCCAATCACGTACCGTTTTGTATGCGAAAAGAAACTAGCTCTCCATCTTTGAACATATCTCTTATTCTACGAAGGAACTGCATGAGCTACAGACATCTTTCCATACCTTCCAGCCATACCTTCAAAATGCTAGTGTGGATCGTAGGACATAGCTATGTTTTCTGGTGCAAGAGGTATGCAGAATAGAGACATATTGACTTAGACCTAGGTTTACAAAATGTGGACATTAAATGGTTTGGACAGAGAGGATTGAAGTGGCACCAATTGTTGCCTTTGGTTAAAACCTGTTTGCATCTCCAACACCCTGACATCATGATTGTGCACTGTGGTGGAAATGACCTAGGCACATTGACTGGGGTAGATTTGGAAATGCTTATGAAGGACACCTTTGGACAATTGATGTTACTTTTGCCTCAAACTGTCTTTGTATATTCCAATATATGCCAAAGACAGAAGTGGAAATGGTCCAAACAATTTTGTCCTCAGATTGAAAAAGCTCGGAAAAAAGTCAACAGAGCTGTCTCTGCATACCTCAGAGACCACAAAATGGGGTCCATAAACAACAACAACAACATACGTTTTGATATGGCGGATATATACAGAAGTGATGGAGTACACTTCACAGATCAGGGAAGCTGAGTTTTCCTGAATAACTTGAAGCTGTGCATCCGCACTAATATGTAGCTCCAACTAATGAACCCAAGGGCTCTTTTTAGAGCCACCCTATAACTCACAACTTAGGCCCGCTATTTTAGGGCCAGATAACGCCAACTCCTGCACCCTCGCCAAAATGTATTCTCCACACAGCTGTGGGGCAGCAGCCAGACCATCTCACTTTGCAGCACAGACCTCTCGCTTTGATCCCCAGCTCTACTCACCCATAGGGGTGAGTAGTTTGCGCTCTACAAATACCATATTGATTTACCTTCGCACTCCCTATACAACACCACCTAAGCACCATACACAAGCTACAATGTTCTAAGCAAAAGTTCCTCCAAGTACCTATAACTACATGCTGACACTACTTGCACAGATGTGGCACAGCGGCAAGAGCACATGACTTCACAGCATATGACACACAGTTTGGGCTCACGCTTTAATCGCCGACTCCTGCACCAGCCTAGCTTAGCAACATGAGACTCTAGACCAGGGGTCTTCAAAGTGTGGGGCGCGACCCCCAGGGGGGCCGTGAAGTGATGGAAAGGGGGTCGCACATTCCCGGTCACACTTCTGCCCAGGCACAACAAGGGATTCAGCCCCCCTCCTCCCCCGTAGTGTGTCTCAGCTCGAGCTGCTGTGGGCTCCGCTGGGCTGTCTGCAGTCTTATCTCCTGAGTTTTTCACAGGTCGTTAAGGACCATTTGCAGATTTACATATCTTTTGTAAAGTGGTTACTGAGGCTTAGTTTTTTTTTCTAGCTCCAGTACCCCCTGGGCCCCAACTCTGCCTTTTTGTTACATTTGTATTTTACAGTGACTGCAGTAGTGTGAGAATGCATTTCATGAAAATAAATATAAAGTAGGGTTGCAAGAAGAAAAATACCAGCCATTTGATGTTTAAAGAGCCTGCAAAGGCCTCCTCTTGACACTAAATGGGATTGTAAATAAAATCATATACATTCATTTGTAATGTGACTTTTCTGTCTTTGTTCCCTTTAATTATCAGTCATGGATCATTGAGGCAGCCCTAGAACACAATTAAAAGTGCTTTCTATTTATATTTGCTGTTCTAAGTACGCACAAATGAGTGCTGAAATACACAGCTTTAGGTGAATGCTTATTTTTGTACCGTCTGGGACATCAAAATAATGAGCAGGCAACCCTAACCATAGGACTGGAAGTGTGTTGCAGGATCAGCATATTGTTTATTTCCTCCACCCTTGATCCCTGATTAATGCCATAATAGCAAAAGTTTAACTTATATCTTAAATCCTACGCTGCCGTCAATAATATGTTGAGTTACTTCAAGTGTTTGGGAATGCACCCTGCATTCAGAGAACTCACTTCTCATTCTCACACTTCACTTTCACGCTCACCCTGCACTCACAGCGATCACACTGCACTCACAGGGATCAGTCTGCAATCACAATGCACTTGCGTTGTTCACCCTGTACCTCAGCCTGCAGTCACACCACTCATCTGCACTCATGTGACACCTCATTCACCTGTTCCCTCACTGCTCAATTTGCAACTTGCTCAAACAAGCCCATCATTAACCATGCATTCATTCATCCCACTCTGCACTTACATCCGCACCCAAATTCATGGTCACCTCACTCACCCTGCAGTCACTCCTCTTTCCCTACTCTCACACTGTTGTATCACTCACCGTGCACTCACATGGGCACACTTCTCATCCACAGAGTGCAGAGGGTTAATGTGCCTGCTACAAAGAACATGTACTATGCAGATCTCAGAACTGTGAGTAAACTGAGTGGCACTATAAAAAAAAAATGTTTGTCAGAAAGGTGCTACAGAGAGATGAGATGCTTTGTTGGTGAGTGGTAGTGAGGGAATTTATGGAGAAGGAGGAAACGGGGATAGGGCACCAAAAAAGACTGTTGCGCGGTGTGTGGCCAGTGCTATGGCCAGCCCTGCCTGGGAGTGTAGGCCCCCTCGCGAAGTTTGGGTCTAGTCGCTCCCATGCTGCTGCCTACTACTATTATTATTTACATTATAGAGTCTTGGTGGAGCGAAGCAAAGGAGGGTGGACGTTCCATAACTGTGTGGCCTGCACCAAAACAGCAAGACATACAATTCATGCCTTCCTGAATTAGGGAACAATAAGCAGAGTGGCACAGGCCAAGAGGAGCATACGGGTCCAACCCGTGTGCTCGGTGAGGAGAGATGAGAGGATGAGAAAGGACAGCAAGGGAGTGAGGGAATTTGATTGAAGAGGTCAGGGATGAGGAGAAATGTGAAGTGCCGAAGGGAAGTGCGGACACGCAAGAAGTGAGTGTGAGGGAAAGTTGAGGGCACAGAGGAGGGCTACTGTCAAACTGTGAGAGAAGATAGCTGAGAGATGATCTGTGACCTAAGAAGTAATTTGATGCAACATTGGTGAGGGACAGCAGCGATAGGGGAAGAGAGGGAGTACTGTGGTGGGTGCTGAGCAGTGATTAATTTGTAATTAAACATGTGCCAGGAACCTCACCAGTAGGCCACCGCAACTTTAACCACCCACCCATTGCCTTGCCAGTGCGGCCAATGACAATACCTATGCAACTACCAATCATAACACTTGTACAAGTGTGACTATTTCAAGCCCCCAAGGCTATAAGAATGGCATGGATGTCAGGAGTTTATCGTTTTTAATGTATATTGAATTAATAAACAGCTGTTCTGCTCATCTCTAAATTACACATACAGAGCCATCAAGTGGCATGTGGCAGACTGTCATATTGCCAGTGTGCACAATTAGGTGCCAGTGCAGAGCAATGGAAACCACCTGCTCAAATTAAGCACTGGTGCTGAGGTAACAGGGGAGAGGGACATTGGTTCAAGAAGGTGCGAAAAAACAAAGGATAGATGTGAAAGATGAATGGGGAACTGGAGAGGTGTAAGATACAAATAGACAACAATTTGAACGGAGAGACTTGAGATGAATGAGAAGTGCAGATGGGCACGGGAGGTGACAGGGCCAGAGAGGCCATGAGATAAATTAGAGAAACTGTTAGAGATGAGGGCAGTGAAAAGGCAGAATAGCAAGAGGTGATTAAGGGTGAAGTGAGAAGTTGAATGGAGAGATTTTAGAAGTTGTAAGAAGGGGTGAAAGAAAATGGCCTGCAAAGTGAGAGAGGGATCCAGGATTGGGAGAGGAGAGGAGAGAGGAATGGAAGGGAGGGGTGAGAGGAAAGTGGCATGGGTAAATTGCTCAACTCTGCACAAGACTGCCAGGGTTTTAAGGGACCCCTGCTGCTCCCGGCCAGGGCCAGGTGAGCTTCTAATGTGGCAGCACGTATTCCTGCAGAGTGGAAGGCCCATCACAAAGGTTGACTAGACATCTTTCTGATGTTAATTGCTGTATTTTGGTTATAAACTGGTACTGATGGGGTGAAACCTTTCCTCAGTGTTACTGTGTGCAAAAAAAAAATCAAAATAATGAAGCAATTCTATCCCAAAATAACGCTGCATCACATAACATTATTTACATTTTCTTCCCACACAATTTAGTCAAGCCTGTCGTGTAATTTGGTCCTCACCTGCCTCGTAATTCCAGAAGCCCTGCCTACGGGTTTATAAATGTTTATCAGGAGGGGGTCCTTACGACTGAAAATGTTGACAGGGGGGTCTCGGCTCCCAAAAGTTTGAAGACCTCTGCTCTAGACAATACCTCACATATATTCCGTACCCCAGGACTTTCATACCAGTACGGGTCAGTAGTTCGCCCTAGTAGTTATAAACACATCCGGACACTACTTCCACAACTGTAGTGCAGCGGCCACGGCACATGACTTCACAGCATAAGACACACAATTTGGGCTCACGCTTTAATCCCGAGTCCCGCACCAGCTCACCTTACCAGCATCAGACTCTACCCAATACCTCACTTAATTTCCATAGCCCACCACTTACACACCAGTAGGGGTAAATACTTCACTTCACACCCCCTCTATAGCACACCGTAAACACCTCACAGAGGTTACAGTGCTCCTACCCTCCTATTTCCCACTTTTTCCCCCTTTTTTCCTCCTTTTTTCACCTTACGCGCTTCAACTGCATCACAAAATGGCGGCCAACACTTCCTAGTTGCAACTGCTCGCAGCCAATCAGCAACAAGCTTGTGCTCGTAACGCCTCAGCCAACCAGATGGCAGAATTCCCAAATATCGATATCTGTAAATTTCGATCTTTCGCAAAAACTACTGAACGAATTTACACCAAATTAACAAAAGCGTGCTTTCTAGACCAAGACCCTTCTCCCTGCCAAATTTGGGGTAATTCCGTTCACCCGTTCGACCTGTAGCCTTGTCTAAAGTTTCCTATGGAAATTAACATGGAGAAAACACGTTTTGGGACCCCCCTTTTTTCTTGGTCCCCCCTTGATGAATCACCCCCAAACTTTCAACATAGGAGTTGATCTCAGCAAAGAATTCGTTTTAAAAATTTCACAAAGATTCGTCAATCGGCGCCAAAGTTATTGGGAATAGAATGTTGCCATTTTCCTATAGTAACTAGGTCCTAACTATAACTATCTACTGGCGATATATATATATATATATGTATATATATATATATATATATGTAGGATATATTCTCTTTCACCATGCACTCTGCTCTGTGGCAGTGCTCTAGTTATTCTGAAAAATCTCTGGTCTGCTTGGTTGCTCCTATTCTCTGTACTGATTAATTATTCCTTCATATGTAAGTGAGGACTCTCTCTGCATATCGCTGACGTGTCACCCCGCAAATGTAATTGCTGGTTTTCACTTCATTGTGCTGACTCGTCGCCCCTCTGATTAATGTATATACCCTGGTTATGTCCGAATTGTAGTCACTTCCCTTTATTCCTATCCGTGTTTTGTTTTTGCCTGTGTCAAACCTGTATACAACATGCTTTCCCTATAAAGCGCTCTGATACCCTAATGGGTCAAGTTCGCGCTCTATAAAACCTTAAATAAAATATAATAAATAATAAATATTTTGTTGGAAAATGGGTTGTTAGCAGGGGTAAGTATGCACCTACCACTAGTAATAAGGCCATCAACACAGTGTAGTGTCCAATAAAGGTCTCAGTAAATTAGCCCCTTCAACCCTTGGTAGCTGAAAACAAGCAGCCAGGCCCAGCTTAGGAGACAGGAGTGTAAAGCATTTAAACAAAACAATACATCACATAAGTAAGACACAGCACACAATAACAAGTCCAAACCAATTTATAAAAGTAGGGAATGTATTTATGAACAAATAGAGACCAAAATGACAAAGATCCAATGTAGGGAACCGAAGAAATTAATTTTGAAAGATTACACACTTTATAGTGCTTAAAACATATAGCGCCACTCTGGAAAATCTGGTCCCCTTGACCGAGACAAAGTCAAAGTATAAGGCCGACCGCAATGGAGCCCTGGTCGAATACACTAAGCGGGAGGCCCCAGTCAAAATTTTACCTTCACACTTAGAAACGTTTCTGGAGCTTTTTCTTTGAAGCTGCTCAATGCTTCATGGCAGGCCTGATTTGGAGAGGATTTGCTAACTTTACTTTCCACGAGGCCCTGGTCAAATCTTGGTAGTCTGGAGCTCCAGAGTTTTCAGCGGGATGAACTTGAAATCTGGGTCGTGGTTGAAGGTAGTCGGCTTGACTCTCCTGTCCGGGTCAGTTACCTCAAGGAGCTTTTTCACAAAAGTTCTCCAAACTTCAGTAGGTGCTTCCTGAAGGTCTCCTTGTAGGTTCAAAGTGTCCAAATCACCAATCCAAAAGTCTGGAGTCTCCTAGATGGTCTCTGGGATGTCTGGACCACAATTTCCCACAATTCACCTGGCCAAATCCTTAAAAGCCCACTGAACGCACTCCAGGTTGGGGACTCTTGGTGAAGATGTTGCAGGTGGGTTCTGTTAACCTGTAGCTTGTAGGGAGTCCATTCCTAAATCCTTCTTGAAACAAGGAACCATTCCTAGGTCTGTAGTACCAGATTGTGCAGCAGGGGCAGTCCTTCAGAGTGCAGGCCTGTGGGTACAAATCCAGATTCCAGCAGAGAAGTCCTTCTTTTTCTTGTAGTTGCAGGCAGCAGATCTGCGAGACTACACAGCTCTTACATATTCATTCAGTGTTCTGGGAAGACAAGCAGGGAGGCACCACTGTCCCCATTCCCCACTTACGGCCTTCAAGACTGGTTGCATTATCTTCCAGTCTCTCCACAGCCGGAGCCCCAAATTTATTAACCGCCTCTGACCTAGGTACACTCCTTCCCGCTACCTCCGATCTGCCCACCTCCAACTTCTGACCACCCCAGCCTTCAAGCTAAAATGTCAGGGAGGCTGCAGGTTTGCATCCTTGGCCCCTAGACTATGGAACTCCTTTCCACTAGAGATTCTGTCATGCACCAATCTGCTGAGCTTCAGGAAAATGCTCAAGACATGGTTGTTTGCGCAGGCCCACGCTTAACTTCTTCCAATGGTCCCGGCACACTCTAGAGCTAGCGCCATGAAACCTACTGGTGTACTTGCGCTATACAAGAAATTGTTAACATAACATAACTGTCCAATGTGATGCTGGGTACAACCCAAAAGCATTACAACTTCCTCCAAAGTGTGACATCTTCTTGTCCCACAAAGCACTGCACTTCCAAAATCCAACATGGATGAGTTCTCTCCAGAGGAGTAAGAGCCAGCTAATCCCAACCACGATGTGGATCATTTCCATTAGCTCTCCCCCCACTGACCTCTGCAAATTCCTGTCATAAGCCTGCCATGTGGCTGGGGCACTGGATGTCGGGGTAGAGACCCCTGGCATTCCTTACTGATCTGCTCTCTCTTTGAGATCAGTTTAATTTACCCAGTCCACTCTGCAGGACTGATCCTCCTCAGCTTCAGAGCTCTCTCTCTCCGTCAGATAACCTCTGCCCTGGCCAGACCATGTATCACCTAATCAAAACAGACTGGCTAAGCCTGTTAAGGCTGACTAATCAGCAGGGACCACTAGAAGGCTGGATTTTGCCTTACAGAAGAGAAAGTTCTATAACTTCTCTTCTGTACTAGTTATGATAAATTCAACAGTGGCAAGTTATTAACCCCTTCAGCGCGGCGCGGATCACCGCGCCGTGCTGAAGGTTCCGTGCGCGGGCGGGGCCATGACAGAGCAGTTCCATCATGCGCACAGCGCAACCGATGCGCATGACGGAACCGCTCCGTCACTCGCATCGAAGGGGTTAACTTTATCAATACTAATCCTTTATGTCCTTGAATGATAAATACCCCTTTCCTAGCAATAGTTATATCTAAATGTTAGCCTATGGAGCAAAGTATCTACAATGTAGAAAAATTAAATGGGCAGTCGTTCCTCGCCAGGGCATATAAAACATCTTTTATAAAGCCCCTGCTTATAGTTACATTGCCCTCCCCACCCCTGGAACACCTAGGTGAGTGTTGGGGGTGCCTAATCTGTAACATGTAAAGTGCCCATAACACCAAAGTCGAGTTTGCACACAAATTACTTTTAAAGACAGTCTGCAAAGCCAGGCCATGTTACCTATTAGGGACTTATAGGGCCTGGCATTGTCAATTGTAAGTGCACCCTATTACATGCACCTTTTTAAACATAGCACTGGCACTGGGCCTGATTAGCAGAGCCCAGTATACAGTTAGAGTCAGTTACCACCAGTATCATTCAGCAAACAAATGGCAAATGGAAGTGATCAGATGAAAAATATAAATTTCTAACACACACACATGTACATACATATATACCCTGTTGAAGGCTTCGGCCGGACCGCATTGGTCTCTTTCTGCACTGTTGGTGGATGAATTATGATAATTGAATAAAGTAGGACTACTTACAAACTCGCTGGTCCCTGGCTGTGCTGCTTTTTCCGAGTCCTTGGATTGTGAGGATGTTTGTCTTGGAGAGTGTGTCTATATATGTATATATATATATATACTCTGTCCTTGCCCTGTGCAAGCCTGTCCCAGGTGTGTGCTTCGTCTGACAAAGCACTTAAGAGAGACTATGCTATTGCCTACCCCCTCCTAGTTGATTGATATCAATTACTCCTTTTCATTCTCAATATTTAGACTAGATAACAGTGCCATAGTAAAAAAATAAAGTTTATATTGGCTGATATGAAATCTACAGACTACTCAAAATTGGAAAGCAGAATTCCATCCCTCCTTTTGTCTTCCATCCCTAGAAACAGCAGAGATCTCTGGCCTGCAAGAGCTGCAATTATCTCTTGAGGTAAAACATTAACTCACTACTAGATGCATGTAGCATGACCAACACAATTCATTCATCCATGGACTCCCTGTTGACAGCAAAATGTAATTTAAGACTCACCTACTTAAGAAAAGGTCTAAACCCAATTCCCTTCCTGTTCCAAATCTATCATTAACAAACCGGAATTTCTACGAAATCATATATGAGAGGCATGCTACATAACCACAAACCTGATACAAAACACTACACAGAGATTGCTGAATCTATTGAAAGTTACAACATTGATATCCTATTTTTCAAAGAAACCTGGTTAAATGTCTTACGGCTTGATTACGACTCTGATGGGGTTGGAGCAGGGCACCACACCAGCACCTCGTTCCCACATCACCAAAGTCAACTGCTGTCCGCTTGCTAGATTACGAGTTTCCTCGTGGTCTGGCATTTAGTGCTTTGGCGGTCCAGCGCCGGTACAGTACTAAGGCTCATGTGTGAGCCTTAGAACTGCAGCGCTGAGGGAGTTACAAAGCAAGTTCCTGCACTGCATGGACTGTGCAGTTTTTTTCTGTACAGGAATTGGGGTGCATGCACAGGGTTGCAACCCATGTGCCACCCTGTATGTATGCCCAGGCCCAGAGGAAACAAAGGGCCCTGTAGGTCCCCTTAGTTTCCTCCCTGCCAGCATTGAGAACTTCCATGAGACAGCTAGCAGTGAGGAAACTCTTAATGTGCTTGGTTGTGCCACAGCAGCACCGCCAAGCATATTGCGGCTTCAAACTGCCGTGACACCGCCAGGGATATCGGATCCCTGGGAGTTGCAGTGGTCTGACTGGCTTAGTCGTAATACAGTGGTCAGAACGCCGGTGCGGTAGTCCCCGACCTCCACTGCACCTCCATGGCAAATCTGGCAGTCCAATAGAATGTCAAACTTATAATTAGACCCTTACACGTCTCCACTTATCGATATACTGGTTCATCTGAGCTTCACAATCAAATGCTCAAACATAGACCATGAGGGGTGCTGCAGCGGAAGGATCACAGTCATTCACAGAAACCCAATCCAACTCAAATGTCTCACACTTGACTTTCGAATGTCTGGGAGGCAAACCCACTTTCGCAGATGCTATTCCAAAGAAGATCCACACTATTTATCAACCACCAGGAGTAAACCAGCTTCTCACTAGGCAATTCATGGATTTCATCATGATAAAATGTCACTTGTCAACCAACCACATATTTGTAGTAGACTTCAAACTCCACTAGAATGAAATTAAAGATTCTCAGGTAATACAACTGAGAGCATTTCCAGGTAACAATGATCTAACACTTGACCCTTTGATTTTTTAAGAAGGGTTCCTTTCTATTGACTACATCCTAGTGGTGGACTGGTCTGACCACCACATCATCCTCTGCAACCTCACCACCAAAAGACATTTAACTAAAGGTCATGTTTACAGCCTAAAACAATGGATTGGGGACAAATCAATAACAATGAGCATAAAGTGAAAGTTATGCAGCATTTTCAACCCTTGAATGAGTTGTAAATAGCAACAAACTTGACATATCTATACAACAAAACCTTGGCTTATCTAATAGACGAAATGCCACCCACAAAACTCAATATTCCCCCAAAAATAAACTTCTTCTCTCTATGGTGCAATAGGAATCAAAACAAAGAGAGAAGATAGTGCTTTTCGGTAGAAGAAGCTATTAAAGCCGACTTAAGTCTAAGGAGTCTTGAAATAGTTTATTACATATGAACTCCAGACAAAATGCTGAGTTCACAAGGGCCCAGGACCTTTCCCCAACTGACAGTTCAACTGAACCAAAACACATAAAAAGTCTGGAACATAATCTACACTTATGCTTTGCCTAATACAGTTCCTGAGTACTAACAAACAAGGGAAATGAAAGATAGAGGATACCACACATCTTCCTCTTTTCTTTTTTTTAAAAACAAAAACAAAACAAAGATAAAGAGAACAACAAAGAGTGAGGAAACAAAAAAACAGAACATTTATCTTTCATAAAAACAAAAGAAGTAACAGCCATTGAATGTTCAATCAACAGAATTCTATGTACATTACTGTAGATCACTTAATGCATATTTGATTCAATCCAAATACTTTCTAGGTGATCTGCACACTCTGGTGCATCTTCTTAAATACAGACTTCTGATCTTTTTGACTGTTGTAACTTTTAAAAGCAGATTCCAGACCCATCATCTCAGTGCTTCCAATTTTAGCCACTCTCCCCATGTTCCACCATCGCCATTAGAAACACGTATAGCAATACCTCTGATGTCAATGATGCTGACAGTATCTCTAAACTTTGCAAAAACCTTTTTTAGCAGAATAGGTTCTTTGATGTGCACACGATTACCTATGGCAAACTTAATTTTCCTGTTGGATGAGCTTTTAAGAATTTTACATCTTTGAAATCTTGCAATACTAAAATCATCACTCATTCTTTTAGCTACTCTACCAGTCTCTATGACATTAAAACGCTGGTCTATTTTCCAAAATGGACATAAAGAAGAAGTGACCTTTCTCCCCCTCATAAGCTCAAATGGAACTTTTCCCGTGGCCGAATGGGGAATAGTTCTGTAAGCTCACACCAAATCTCTGACCGCTACTTCACAATCCTGTCTAGATTTCATGGCACTATGCACACTTTCCAATAACACCCTATTAAATCTCTCTACTTACCATTTGCCTGAGGATGATAAAGTGGCATGCGTAGATGTTTAATACCATATCTTTTCAAAAATTCTGACAAAGCAACTGAAGTAAATTGTACACCATTATCAGTCAAAATTTCTTCAGGAACACCCACTCTTGTAAAAACATCACAAAAAAATTGTATAACAGTATTAGTATTTGGTGCAGCCACTCCACGTACTTCCACCCAGATGGAGAGATGATCAATCATTACTAACAAATATTTCATATTGTGCGATAATTAATTAAATGATCCCAGAAAATCAACAGCAATTCTTTGCCAGATCTTTCCAGGAGATAATATGGGAATCATGTCTGGACTGGCAGTAACTAAATGTTTGTTGCTACAACAACATTATACACAGGTTTTCACCAAAATGTCCACATCTCCATCAACACCAAGTCACCAGAAATCATTCCTCAATCTACGTATGGTAGTGGTCATTCCTAAATTATCAACATGAGCTGTCTCCAAAATCCTCTGACGAAATATTTGTTCCTCTTGTTAACAGTCCTCCTTCTAAAGGCAATTCATTAGCCACCTTACTAAAATGTTGCAAATCAATTTCCAGACCTTTATCTTTCGGCCAACTTGTTTTCACAAAATGTATAACCTGACTGAGAATGGGATGATTCTCCAATTGAGTACGCCATGTCTCCATATATGAGCAAAGAAGCAAATCTTCAACCTAAGCTATAATACATTCTTCAACCTCCTCTTGATCTTCATCATCATCCGATTGATGAGTAACAAGACGACGTGACAAGTAATCAGCTCACTCGATTTCTCCCTCCTGCAAAGTAAACCACACAAAAATTGAACTCTAACAATTTAGCAGTCAACCTAGACAATCTTGCTGTAGACTTCTTAATTTTGTTTCCTGATAAAATATCCACCAATGGTCTGTGATCTGTTTTTATGCAAAATTGTCTGCCCTAAAGATAGGATTTGAATTTCTCTACCCCCCAAACACATGCTAACATCTCTTTTTCTATCACAGAATACCGTGTTTCCACCTCTTTCATTCTCCTGGATGCGAAACCTACAGTTACCTCCTTGTTACCATCCAACTGAGTCAAAACAGCATTACATAAGAGCTGGCATCTACAGTGAAAAATGTCTCTCTTCCTTCATTATACGGTTGCAAGAATGGAGCTGCTTATGTACTAGGTTTGAATTCATTCAAAACTTTGCTGACACTTGGTAGACCATTCAAAGATAGAATTCTTTTTAAGAAGGGACCTAAAACATTCAGTCATTGCAGCAAAATCCTTAATGAACTTGGTGTAAAATTCACACAGGCCTAAAAAAGATCTTTATTGTTCTCTGTCAGTAGGATGTGGTGCTTCGATAAAACCATCTCTGAAACTTGGTTTGGGTTTAACACCATTTGCAGTCAACACATGTCCTAAGTATTCTATTTCATTCACCCCAAAAATACATTTGTCTTCACGCATAGAAACTCCGTTGATTTCTAAGATTGGTAAAACTTTTTCTACACACTCATCGGGGCAGATTTACAAGGAACTGACGCATCTGCATAGATGCGTCAGTTTCCTTGAGCCAGCGTCAAATGTCCTTGCACCACCATGGAAGTAGTGTATTTCCAATACAGTGCTCCATGGTGCAAGAATTGACAGATGCGTCAGAAATTCTGACGCATTTATTGGCCCAAAAGTCACCCATTGCTGGAGTTGTGTTGCAAGCATGATGCAACCCAAACAATGTATTTTGAGGTCTATACTTCTTCTGGCAGGCGTAAGGAGTAACGCAGTGGCGTCCTAAAAGTGATGCAGTGAAATCTTGTAGATTTCACTGTGTCACTTTTATGAGGCCTTCCAGCGTGGGAACGTCCACCCTGCATATATTGTACCTGACGCAGGTATAATGTGACACAGGGCTTTACAACGTGACGCATCTCCCTTGATGCGTACCGTTGTAAATAGTCAGCATTTTTTGCACCACCGTTGTGTCAAATAAAAGTGACGCAATGGCGGCGCAATGGCGGCGCAAGGGTCTTGTAAATCTGCCCCCTTGTGTTTTTCTTTGGTTTCTGCAAAAACTAAAATATCATCTTGGAAAACAGCAATATCAGACACATCAGCAAACATTTGGGTCATAACTTTCTGAAAAACAGAGGCAGCTGAGGCCTAAACAAATGGCATTTGACAAAACTGAAATGTACCATCAGGTGTGCGAAACGTCGTGAGATGGCGACTTTGTACATCCAAATCCACCTGATTATACGCCGCTCGAAGATCCAGTTTCGAAAATCACTGGGACTGACCAACTGCATTAATGAGATCATCAACGCGTGGTAGTGGAATACCTTCAACCCATTTAGCATTTGTTGGACTTGGCCCTTTTGCAGGGTCATCCCTGAACTTTTGCCTTCCTCCTGTATTGTTTCTGACCTGTTTGTGCTGGGTTTAGGACTCTGGGCCCTTTACTACTGCTGAACAGTGCTAAAGTGCGTATGCTCTCTGTGTAAATTGGTATGGTAATTGATTGACCATAATTGGCATGTTTGTTTTACTAGTAAAGTCCCTAGTAAAGTGCACTATGTGTGCCAGGGCTGGTAATACAAATGCTACTAGTGGGCCTGCAGCACTAATTGTGCCACCCACATAAGTAGCTCTGAAAAGAGATCTCAGGCCTGCCACTGCAGTGCCTGCGCGCAGTTTGTTAAACTGCCTTGTTGTCCTGGCAAGTGTGTTAAATGGTAGCGGCAGTTTCAGTCGATAACCTTTCAAGTATTGCCCGGCGGTAATCGCCTCTTATACCATTCGATGATTTACCAATAAAAGAGGCAGGCGCCGGAGACTGGAAGGCAGGAAACAAAGTTTTATTCCGTCGGAGTGGAACACATCAGATCAGACAGCAAGGTATCGTCACGAGGTGCTCTAACTGCATCTCTGAGGCCTGGCCTCTTATACACAGGTTTATTGATTTATTACATGTTACACATTCTTGTTGAGACTTTGATGTATGGAAAGACATCCTTGGAATCCCCACTTCAGGCTTGTTCCCACACATATCTACAGTGGAGGTCCCCACCCCACCCACAGTAGGAGATGGCTATCACACAGCTGGACATTCCGCCGATTCCCGGGGGTGTGTGCGACTGGTTGGGTCTCAGGGGGTGGGGGGCCTTGATCTACTGTAATCCCTTTGATGTGGGGTGTTTCCCTTACAGTAGGGGCAATAAACTGCATCCGCAGGGCTAGGTGATGGCCTGGGATCGGTTCGGACAATCGGGCGCAGAGGAAGGGGGTTATCAAAGGGATGTATGACCATGTATGGGATGAAAGAAGGTGTCGGTCAGGCGTGGGATGTGGTTCCATGGCAGGGTCGCGCAGAAGGAGAGGGTTTATGGCCAATGTATGAGAGAGCGGGGGTGGTCAGCGCGCGGGAAGATGTTCGCAGCGCCAGAGGGACGCGCTGGCGATCGGCAATGAGCGGGGAGGGAGACCAGGGTGTCTAAAATGGCTGCCGTGCGTTTTTCTGTGTGTGGCGCTGGGGAGAGACAAGATGGCGCAGATAATGTTCAGTTACGAACTAAATTTCCACAAGTGCACCCACTTGCCAGGCCTTACCCTTCCCTTTTTATGCACATCAGACACCCCTATGGTAGGCCCAAGGTATCCCCCTGGGCAGGGTATAGTGTATGTGAAAGGTCGGACATGTACTAAGGTGTGTACCATGTCCTGACAGTGAAATACTTTCCATTTCGTTTTTTACTCTTGCAAGGCAATCTTGCCCGTAGGACAGAATGGGGGAGGCTGTGTAATATGTTTCCAGCCTATCTTCCCATAGGTTTAAGATGGAGAGGTGAAGTTTAGTATGCCTGAACTCGCAATTTATTCACACTTTTTTTGTGAAGGTGGTTTTTGAATTGTGTGTTTAGAAACGCTTTTAGAAGTGGCTGGTTTTTTACTTCTAACAATTCTGTGTGTCTATGCCTGGTTGTGGATTGATAGTGGGGGGAGGAGTAGCCCCTGGAGGTGAAGAGGCCTGGGCTGCTGCCATAAAACAATAGCTACATCTCCTGCTGAGTGATTGAGGACCCAGACCCCCACTATCAAAGGAAGAATGTGTAACTGGCAGGAAGACACCCAGAACTGGTTTGGACAGGGGTCAGTGCCCCCTGAACACAAAGACTTCAAAGACATTTAGGGGTATAACTATGAGAGCTGAAACCCCTGAACTTTGGACTGATCAAGACTGAAAAGGATTGCAACTACTTTGCAGTCAAGAGGAACCTCTGCCAAGGAGGAACAGCTGAAGAGACTGAAGAGAAGGACTGACCCTTGCTGTGTGTTCTGGGGCTGGCCTGCAGTTTGCTGATTTAACTAAGGAGAGGCTAAGGGACTTTGTTGTGTGCTGTGTCCCCCTTCTTGAATGGACTTTGCTGTGTCCCAAAGCAACGTGTCTCCATGGGCCCGAGGAGAGCTGACTCCCTGTTGTGGAAACTCAGGAACATAAAAGTTTCCAAGTGTGTCACAGCGACGCTGTGTGCGTGTGCTTCGTGCAGCCTGAGACCTTCGTAAGAACTGGCCCATGATCGTGTGCTCCCGGAGTCCAAGTGAGTCTCAGCGACGCTATGCGTGTGTGCTTCGTGCAGCCTGCGACCTTCGTGAGGACTGCCCTGTGATCGTGTGCACCCGGAACTCAAGTGAGTCTCAGCGATGCTGTGTGCATGTGCCCTGTTGCAGCCTGAGACCTTTGTGAGAATTGCCCCGTGGCTGTGTGTCCCGGAGCAGTCTTGTTCTCTGCTTCGATCGACACCATGACCAGAAGTGCTGCTATCGGCATTGCCATCGGCCAGGACCGGCATCCCCAGAGGAGCAGTGAGAAATCACCACCGCCGGCTCGAGCCTGCCTTTGCCAAGGAGAGACCTCGAACCATCACCGTCGGGGGCCCGAGTTCCACTGCCAAAGATCAACGAAGTCTCACCGGAGGCCCAAGCCGCAAGGAGAGGAGAGTGAGATCGCACCCCCCTGGTAACGCTCAGCGAGCATGCGTGTGTCACCGCCTGGGGCGGGGTGCGGGCTACGAGAGAAACGCTCTCGGCCTTTTCCATCTTTGCAGCGTGAGCCTCCGCTCAAGTGCGTATCGCGGCCCGTACGTGCTGAGGAGTGTCAGTACCGGTCCGGAGTGTGGAACCGCACCTTGTTTTCCATCATAACAGTGTTGGGGGCATATTTTGACAGTAGCTGACCGCGAGTCAGTAAGAGTGGCATAGAGACCCTCCAGAGCACCGCGATCGGTGCCGAAGTACATTTTTACATTACGAACTGCCTGATTGTTGCATTATGAAGTGCATTATTTTTGCATTACGAACTGCCTGATTGTTGCACTACATATTGCATTATTTTTTACATTATGAACTGCCTGATTGGTGCATTACGAATTGCCTGATTCTTGCATTACGAACTTCAAAACATTGCATTAGGACTGCATTAGATCATCCCACATGGCTCATTAATACTGCAAGAACCTACAAGTGCTTGCTGGCCTAACAACCGGCAAGGTGAAATATTACAAATACGCATATGTTGGATCCTTATCGTTTGGTATCATCGTATCTTTTCTTTATAAACATATAATTGTTTTTATGAGACTCATGTGGTGTCATTTGTGGTGGTATCACTATGTTACTGTGTGTGTGGTTGCAAATACTTTACACATTTGCCTTGGTGATAAGCCTGGCTGCTCGTGCCAAGCTACTGAGTGGGTGAGCAGGGGCTATCTGAGAAGGTGTCCTTCCTTTCCGTGACTTAGAAGCAAGGGTCCCTTTTGTGAGTGGCTTACCACCTACTTGAAGTAGGTGGTAAACTGCGAGTGTTTTGCGACCGCAAATGCGGTCACGAAACAATCATACATTGCTGTGAGACTCGTTATTAGTAAGGGACGCCCTTGGCATGCCCCTGCCTAATAGCGAGTCATAAACCATATTCTGCGAGTTGGTAATAGGTTAATGACTCGCAAAATATGGTTTGTGCATTGGGCAGTACCAATTTTGAGGCAGCAAACGGGCCGAATTCCCATTTGCGCCCGCAAAAACAGTTGTACATCTGCCCCAAAATCCTTAGTTACCACAAATACACATGGCAATCAACACTCGTAATGCCGTATAATGAAGGGTGTATTCAGCGCTGATAGCACACTAGAAATAAATCTTCAGTATGGATGCCACTGACTGTATGTAATTCTCCACTTTAGCTTTTAGAGCAATGCAAATGACATTAGGGAATCGAATGAGAAAAAAAATAAGACATCTTCAACTTTGAAGGAAATACAGTGCTCCAGTTAAATTCCGAATTTACGATGTTGTGAAGACTTGACACGTGCTAGCATAGCGCACACTGCTACAATTCTGAGAAGATCTGACTCGCCCCAGAGCTGCGCATAGTTCGTTAAAGGAGCTAAATCCCTCAAAAACGGTTAAAATATGATTTTAAAAAGTCGGCATGAAAGGAGAATCACTTTAGTAAAGAATTAGGGGATTACCGCTGCTGTCCATGTAGGCTGGACGTGCAGTGGTCTCTGGGCCCTTGTGAAATGTAAAAGGAAAATAAAATACCTTAAAATCCAGTGAGCCTCGATGAGGTATGAAGTAATCCCAGATCATTGCCAATTTTGTGGTATTGAAGCAGACTTAAGTCCAAGGAGTCTTGAAATAGTTTATTGCATATGAACTCAAGCCAACATGCTGAGTACACAAGGGCCCAGGATCTTTCCCCAACTGACATTTCAACTGAACCACAACACACAAACATTCTGGAACAGAATCCATACTAATGCTTTCCTAATGCCGTTCTGGGGCACTAACAAACAAGGGAAATTAAAGCTAGAAGGTGAAGACAAAATCCCTCCACCTTGCATCTAACTCAACTTCGGAGTGAAAGGAGAAGGTAAAAGAACATCCATCTTCAAGGTGAAAGCCACTTTGTTTTTTACATCTCACCTAGACCAGTGGAGAAACGGTCTCAAAAACTACTTGACCTCATCAGCAACAAACATGTATTCAGCAGGCAACAACCTTTTCTTCCTACCCTCATAGAAGGGTGCTTGCTGGAGTTAATGCAAAGCAGTGAACAAAGCTGAACTCATCCAGACAATATCTAACACAAATCCTACAGCATACACTGTGTAACTGACACCCTCTACCCTAATCAAAGAAATTAGCAATCACATCTCCACTTACTGGATGCAAGTGTACAATTCCTGGCTGACCAAAGATGAAATTCCCGACTTGTCTGAAAATAGGGCTGGTTACCTTACTCTTGAAATGGGTAGGTGCTGAACATGGACGCTGTTTGGGGTTAGTCAGGGGGGATGTATGATGCTACATCGCAAGCGTTAAGATCGCATACCTTTGCATCGGCGTCTTAACATCGCATGCCCATTCACAACGCACGCATTCACCACGCAAACCATTACTTCGCTTGCATATCGAAGTGCATGCAAAATACATTCACAACGCACACAAACACCCCGCATGCTTTAAAATCGCGATTTGTTTCCCGAATACCCCCTACATAACACACACTACCCTAAAGCCTTAAAAAGTACACTACACTTCCCTAAACCCTAAGACAGTCCGCCTAACACACTGCCCTACATAACACACACTACCCTAAAGCCTAAAAAAGTAGCCTACACTTCCCTAAACCCTAAGCCCTAAACACTAAGACAGTACGCCTAAACACACTGCTCTATATAACACACACTACCCTAAAGCCCTTAAAAAGTACACTACACTTCCCTAAACCCTAAGACAGTCCGCCTAACACACTGCCCTACATAACACACACTACCCTAAAGCCTAAAAAAGTAGCCTACACTTCCCTAAACCGTAAGCCCTAAACACTAAGACAGTAAGCCTAAACACACTGCTCTATATAACACACACTACCCTAAAGCCTAAAAAAGTGGCCTACACTTCCCTAAACCCTAGCCCAAGCCCTAAACTCTAATACACTACGCCTAACACTCTGCCCTGTAACACTGCACTGTAAGCACAATCTCCAGACACTGCCCTAAACCGTAAACACTACACTCTAAGCATAATCCCCCTTACCTCTATCTCCGCCTCTGTCTCGGTGCTCGTCCGTGCCGCCCGCCTCGCGTCCATTACACCACATACGATCTAAAAGCGTATGCGTTTTAAATGCGCATGCGATGTAATGGTACGCGGGGTAGTGGTCCGCGTCATGACGTCGCTTGCGTTGTAATGCTTGCGACGTAAATGCATGCGACATAACGCATGCGTTATAATGGATGTTCCCCGTCAGGAGTCACATCTGCGACCTATAGCTTGATCCCTGGCACTTCCTTTGTGACCCCTGGCTTAAGAGGATGCAAAAGAGTTTCCCCCTCTGAGGCCAGGGGTCGCAACAGAAGTGCCAGGAGTAGCAGGGAGCAAGCTAGAGGTCACAGCTGCAACCCCTGACTATCCCCAAATGAGGTCCTTGGAGCTGACCCTGAAGACTTGAACAATTTATTTTCAGGCAGATTTTGGAGGCTGCATCTTCACCCAACTCGGGCAATTTATTGATGACAACAACCTGCTAGACAACTTCAAATCAGGCTTGAGAGCTGTCTGCAGCAGTGAAACATCTATTCTGCAGTTCATAGAGGATACTCTTCATATACTGGACCAAGGTGATTCTTGACAACTCATACTCCTTGATCAGTCAATCACGACATCCAACTAAAACGCTCTGAGGAGATAATAGGGATAAACAGCACAGTCCTAAATTGGTTTTCCTAATAAACTTAACAACTGATTCCAAAAAAGTAAACTGAATAGGATACTATCAATACGACTCCCATCTTCCAAGGGGTATCACAGGTTCCAAAGTATCCTCTTCTCACTTTAATCTTCAAGTTTTGGGATGTTAACTCTTTCTAAACCGAATTCAAAAGAACATTCAAGCTTGTCTGTCATTGAACCACCTAATGCTTAATCTGATGAAGAAAAATTCCTCCTCATCCCTCTTTCCCCAGTAGTTTACCCCTAGTTCAAAACTGGCTCTTTTACTAAACTACAAACCAAAAATCATTGATTGCACCACATCACCCTTGTCAAGAATCATAACCTGCTAGCTCACATCAATGCTACAGCAATCAACTCAGACTTCTCAAAAAGATCTGCAATGAAACCTGCTATCAAGAGGGAGGCACCTCTAGGGGGCGCAAGTTAGAGAGGCTTCGGCACTCTACAGGTTAACCCCCTCATAATCCGTTGATAATCCTACTACCAGAGTACCAGATGAGCTGTAATATTCCCCGGCAGGGCAGCAACCACTTTGGTGGGGGTGAACCAGAATGCCATAGCCCCGAACTGGTATGCGGTATGCTCTGGCCTACTGGAAGAAATAAGCTGCAGCATTGGGTTGAAGACCAGGCCGAAGGCCTCGCAGTGGTTACAAGGTGCTGCCCCAACAGTGAGGCCCACACTATGGTTGCTGGTGGGCCCCATCGGTAGAACTTGTTTCTGGTTTGCCTTTCTCCGGAGTATTGTATACCAGAGGTCAAAAATCTCTTGGACAAAATCAACTCCACGATCGATACATTCAACACATTCGAACTGAACCAAAAAATCACCAAAATCCAGAAAGACATCAAATACTACAACGTTGAGAAGACCTACCCTTATCTCCGTGACAAATTTTACAACACACCGTACAATCCTCCAAGAACCCGTAATTGGGGCAGATTTCGCAACTACCAACAAGTTACATTTTCTGATTCCTCCAATACATCTGAAGAAGACTCAGACGCCACTAAGGGTTCAAACACCTCCAGAAACACCAACAGACCAGTACACTTACTACCTCCTGGTTTTTTAGAACAAGGCCACGGACACCGCCAAAACCGGACGCGAACAAACAACAATCGCCTGTATCAATACTCCGGAGAAAGGCAAACCAGAAACAAGTTCTACCGATGGGGCCCACACAGTAGCTACCCTCACTGGTGCCCATACCACGCCCAAACTGAACCCCACTACTTCTGACCACAACCAGGACCAACAACTCATACCCATATTCAACCTCTCCAGCCATACCTTGTCTAGTGAAGAAACCCAACTTTTGAGCAGAGGTCTCAGCTTTGCACCGACAGAACGGAGTAACTTTTTTGAACTACAAACTCAATTACTCCAATTCTTCTGATGCATCAGACTGAGACAATCCTTTTTGGACAAACTGACATCCGGATAGATTGCTGTACTTCGATTCCATCCCCCCTCCACCTTCTATCCAACCGCATCAAACCCGCAGATAAAGGGGGCGATATTGGGATCATGGACACTGATAAATATGATCTTGAGATAAAGAGACAACTATCCAATGCCCTTCATTATCGCAAACTCACCAAAGACCCACTACCTGACTTGAAAATCAAGATTGAACAAGTTACCACCCAAGCTAAAACTAAGAATATCATCTCACAGAAAGAGTTTCTATTCTTGAATAATCAACATCCTCGTACACCAGTGATTTATGTACTTCCCAAGGTGCATAAAGACAGCAGGAATGCACCTGGACGACCTATAGTTTCTGGCTGTGGCTCCATTCTCGAGCCATTGGGCAAATATATTGATGCCATTATCAAAGAATTTGTTCCGCTGACCGAAAGATTTATACGTGACAGTACGGATCTGATCAAAACCATTGAGGACAGACCGTACGATACCAACAGTGAACTCATGGTGGGACTCGACATAGAGTCCATTTACACCAACATCCCCCATGAGGAGGGCCTCTTAGTGATTGAAGAACTACTCAAGTAAAGACCCAGACCTACTAAGATCCCCACTGATTTAATCATAAATCTACTACGCATCGCCCTGGAGAATAACTACTTCCTCTACGAGAACACATTTTATTTACAGATCAAGGGTATGTCTATGGGCGCATGTTTCGCCCCGAATTTTGCGATTCTTTTTGTGTACAACCTCGAGATGACACACATACTTACCACCACGTGCTGCTACCATCTCAGCAGGGTTTCCGTTCACACCATTCCACCGAATCTGCCCTGATTTTTGCAACCGAAGAGATCCACATGGTGGTGGATGGGGGGTGGGGGGGGCGGTCCTTGTGCTCCTGGATTTATCAGCCGCATTTGACCCCGTGAACCACACGGTGTTGGTGCAGCGGCTGAGGGATGTAGGGGTGGAGGGTACCGCCCTGGCTCTCCTATCCTCCTTCTTGGAGGCAAGAGAGCAGAGGCTGTTCTGGGATGGCCATAATTGGACAGTTTTCAACTCTAATGCGGCTTCCCACAGGGATCCGCCCTTTCCCCGACAATGTTTAACATCTATGTCACCCCGCTGGCTAATCTTCTCAGGAGGCATGGTTTTGCCCTGGTCTCTTACACTGATGATTCTCAACTTGTCATCTCTGTTACCAATCAGCCTGAGAACACAGCAGCCAGGTTCCATGTCTGTCTCACCGAGATTAGGACCTGGATGAATCATAGCTTCCTGAAAATTAATACAGACAAAACGGAGGTGATGGAATTCGGCCCGGGCCAGCCCTTATGGAATAAGACCTAGTGGCCAATTGAGGCCGGAGAATGCCCACTCCCTGTCACCAAGGTTAAAAACCTTGGGGTCATTTTTGATGACTAACTGAATTTTGGTGCCCAGGTAAACAGTCTTATCTCATCCTGCTTTTTTCTATTAAAAACTCTGAGAATTTATTTTCCATTCATCTGACATGAGTTGAAAAAGACGGTGATGGTAGCACTCTTCTTATCCAAGTTAGACTACTGTAATGCCCTATTTCTGGGCATTGACAAGTCCCAATTGAGAAAATTGCAATCCCTACAGAATGCCGCAGCGAGACTACTCCTGAGCATACCCAGAGGACAGTCAACCTCTGCAGGAATCAAATCACTCCACTGGCTTCCCATCAAACAGTGTGTGGAATTCAAATCCCTATGTCTTGTGCACAAGGCAATATACGGTGGTGGTGCCGAGGACATCCAAAAACTGTTCCCACCGTATATTCCCCCACGTGCTCTTGGATCTGCTAGCCTGGGCCTCATTAAGACCATAAAGACCAGACGGGCAAGATGGGGGGGCAGGGCGATATCACAATGTGCGGCAAAGCTTTGGATCAAAATGCCTCTGGCCATGAAGCTTCAACCTAACTTACAGCTTTTCAGGAAGGGCCTGAAAACATGGCTGTTTACTTCTGCCTAGGTTCCCAGTTAACACAGCCGTTGTTCTTGTTCACACATCACAGCGCCAAGAAGCCACCGCAATCGAGCGCTATATAAACATATAAACATAAACATAAACACCAACAACACATTCTGCACACAGATCAACTTATGGCGGCGTTACATCGATGACATTCTTCTGCTGTGGAATGGCACATCTGACTCATTGAATTCCTTTGTCAACTGGCTTAACCTATCCCAACCCCACTTAAAGTTCACCTCAGACTGTAGATCCCACGATTTTCCTTTTTAGGACATCACCATCCATGCAGAGGACGGCATAATCGGTACCACCCTGTATCGCAAATACACTGAACGCAATACTTTATTGCACTACTCAATCTAACACCCACGGGGCCTCAGGGATGGTTTACCCTATGGCCAATTCTTACATATCCGTAGGAATTGCAAATGGCGAAAAGACTACTTCAGGGAATCAGATATCCTCTACCGCAAACTTGTCTCCAGAGGTTATCCTCCACGCGTGGTCTCCCGCGCTCGCAAGAGAGCCTTGTACTGCCACCACGATCAACTCCGTACACCTCAACCCAAAAAAACGAATACCAGAATCTCCTTTGTGACTAAATTCAGCCCATGCAGCAACCAAGTTAAAAAGATCATTACACGCAATTGGACCATATTGAGAACACAAAAGGAATTTCATGAACCCCCCCTTTTCTCATACCAGTGAGGAAATAACCTGGCCAACCATCTTGTCCATGCCATCACTTGGCCCACCAAACCAATACAACAGAACTCCATCACCACCGCGTGGGGCTTACCACCACTGATCGGACATTACAGATGTCAATCCTGTGTTGCCTGTGAGCTTACAACCAACACCAAAGAATTTAAGGCCAACAACAAAATCTACACACTCAAAACATTCACCAACTGTCAGTCCTAAAACGTGATCTACGCAATCAGTTGCCCGTGTAATCTCGTTTACATCGGCCAGACGACTCAAATTGTCAAACAGATAACAACACAACACAAAAGCAGGATTCATTGCAAAGTCCTGACTGCTCCCTTGGTGACACACTTCCTTGAAAAAAACCACAGCGAATTGGATTTAACGTGGCAAGTGATTGATCAACCGTCGCTACCCATCAGGGTTGGCAACCTCCAAACCTTACTAAACAGAAGTGAATGTAAATGGATTACACTCGGTAATTCAGTGGATCAGGGTTTGAACACCATCGATGAATGGAACAGTACAGTACAAATATGATATCCAGTTTCATTCTTGTTCCACCGCTAACACCTCTGCTTCTGTTATAGAGACACTGTCTGTTGTCCATGCAAGACCCATACACCCGGGCCCTGACACCCCGAAAGACTGAACTCCTTGTGTAGTGTACCAACTCTTTTTATGACCATACACATATCACACTATTCCTCAACACTGCTATTTTCCTCCCTCAACCCTTAATCTGATTCCGTTCAAGTATGTGTGATCTATATGTTACCACTATATGTCTCAGATACTGTTCTACACTGTACGCCCTACCTGTGAATTGCTTTCACTGCAATATTTACATATACTTCGATTCCCCTTGTTCCAGCACCCCTTTTCTCGTATCCCAATGTGTGTTATTGTATATAACCATTATGGGGCCATAAGGAGCTCTAACACTGATATCCATGCCAGTGGTTTTGAATTTGAATTATTTACTATGTCTGTGTTATTTTATTCATATCTACTTCCTGATGTTTCTTCATTGTACATATCCAATCATTCACGTCTGTCTGTATGATTACTCTCTCCGAAGCCTTTTTCCCTTGTCATCCCCGCTTTGAAATCTACCTCCTTGAGTCAGCTTCGGCCTCTCTGAGCACTTCACTACGCCCAAGCGTCCCCAACTACACCCCTGCCCCAGTGACATCAGCGTGCCGAGTCATGGCCTCATGACTCCCTGACGTCACTAACGCGGAAATACAGGGTTTACTTTATCCTCACACAGCCGCCTTAATTTCGAAACGCCGGCTTACACCGTACACATCTGTGGCGGTCCGGATTCAATCCGCGCCCTCCCAGCCCATGATTTACTCGAGCCGGTAACTGCTTTTAGCCCTACGATTTACTCGAACCGCTAACATCTTTCAATTAACAGTAAGCCTGTGCCTCCCATTTCGGTTTAGGCACCCTCCGCTCCAATAACCGATTCTTTCTCCAATGGTAGGGTGACCAGATTCTCAAAACAAAAAACGGGGACAGGTCAGAGACATAGAAGTAGGACTAAGGTTTGCAGTAACCATCGACATAAAAGTAGGACTATTTGACAGCTGTCATAGACATAGAAAAAGGACTACAAGGACAGCTCCCTCCATAAGACCGAGATGAAGCATTACAGACGACAAATCAGAGGTCTTTTACCGGCAGTAACCATTAATTCCATTGAAACAGACTTTGCCTCAACATTTGCTATAGTTGGTGACCACCCTGTATTACAATATATCTTTCACCCAGGTCTCCTCTAGCAGAGCTAGTCAGACTTTATTACGATCACTTTCTCAAAGGTGCGTGCAGGATGTTTTCGGGTCCACAATAAACATGTAAAGTTCTACAGCAGTAATACTTGTCTAGAGACAGTCTAACCGAAGAGCAATGCACCCCTGGCCAGTCGTCCCTCTGGCACCAGCCTAACTCTTGTCCAACACCATTACATAAATATGAGGCATGCAATAAGTGTGTGAGAGGGGATATATTGCCTTTAATGACTTATAAACTCTAATTGACAAATAATACTTTACACTAATAAAACAGTTTCAGACGTCTAAAATGGTAGAATGAATAATATTAAACTGTACTAATAAAGCACATGTGTATGAAAAGTTGCAAGGATTCTTTAGGTTAAGAGATGGTGAAGAGACAATTTTTAAGGTACATCAGACACTTGACATTCAAAAATGATGTGGAAAAGATTATCTAGGGGAGCTTTACACCTTTAGCAAGAGGAATTCTCTTTACGAGTGTATTTTAGTAACTTTAGCAGAGTTCAATATTATTTCAAAACAATTCTTTGTTGAATTTAAATTGTTTCAAGATTCATATTAGTTTTTGTCATACCTCATGTGGGCTACATAATGACAGAGATTGTCATCAGACTTGCAATTATACATCTTGGAAGATCATGAGGGGCCTAATTCAGAGTCCTGCGGTTAGGGTACTTCATCAGAAACTTGACTGACTACCTTGTCTGCAAAACCCTCTGCTTGCCCACTCTATTTTGATTAGGGCAGGCTGCCTGCGCGCCAACGGCATTGCCCCTTCAGGCTCTGCTCACGGAAATTTCACTTCGACCGCCCAGCAGAGTATGGGCAGTTAGAGTAAAGGCATCAGACGGTCTCAATTATTTCGAGTGAACAATATGATGTGCCCTTCTTTCCGTCCATCACTGCCCAATAGAATCTGGTGGTCACAAACAGAAAAACAAATAATCATACCCAACACCAAGATATAAAACACTCAGGGTGTGGGGGCATTTTTGTATTGTTTAGAATAATCTTCCACTTTAGAAGTTTGTTTCGAATAAACAAATATGTTTGGAGCGCGGTCATCAGAAACATGGCGGGCATGCACCAAACTTTTTGAGCAACAAAGATCAATGCAGGGCTGAAGGTGTTCTCTTGATAAGGTGTCAGGCCAGACTGATGGAGGCAATGACCGATGGCTGCCACGTAGTTTGCGCTGCGTGAACAAAGAGAAGGGAAATCCCGAGAGAAAATGTCTCTCTTCAAAGGATTTCCCTTCCTGCTACAGCGCTCACCAGGCGTGCAACACCCATTGAACTCAAAGGGCTTCAGCCCCCTCCCCCCCCCCTCGTGTGTGGCAGCCCGGGATGAGACCGCTTCCCGGGCAGACACAAAGCCGTGCCAGAGCACTTCACAGGTCTTTAAAAAGACCATTTGCATGTTAATGAGGCCTCGCTGTTGTTTCACCCCTTCTAAGAGCCCCTGCAGCTCCACTCTGCCTAGATTCAGCCCCCCCACCCCCGAAATCAGCGCCACTCTGCCTACTGTTTGAAGATTCAGCCCCCCCCCCCGAAATTTTTGCTTAGTCCCCCACCCCCCCGAAATCTGGCTCTAGTTGCGCCTCTGGCGCTCACCACAGTGAAGTCACACGCAGTGAAAACAGAGCATGCGCGCAACCGGAACAGTAAAAAACCGGGACATTTCTGTGTTTAACCCGGACACTGTTCTAAAACGGGGACATTTGACTCACTTTGAGAGAAGTGTCGGGACACGGGGACACTTCTCCAAAAACGGGGACCGTCAGGGGAAAACCGGGACGTCTGGTCACCCTATCCAATGGCCTCCACACATTTTCACACGGCCCCTTTTTACCTAGGTACCCCTGATTGAACCGTTGCAGTGGATCGGGGACCCGACCCTGCCAACTAAGCTATCTAGGAATACTCCGATAGCTTCTAGACTGTTACCAGTTCCAAATCAGTAGACGCCTCCCACGCTGCACCATACCCAGGTTTCCTTTCATCCCTGCTGATACCTGGATTTACCATAGGTGAGTCTGCCTTCTCATCATCCCTCACTCACTCTCTCCTTGCAGTTTCAGATTGCTCATGCTTTCACTATGTTCTTTAGGTATCGTTCTTTATCATGCGCTGATGGTTCTCACCACACACCCTACCCGTGCGCAATCCCCTACTCGCCGACACTAGTGGATTCATCTTCTACTGTCTGGTTTGCTCCCTTGCTCTACAGGTAGGCCATACTCCTACCATCCTTGTCTAACCGCAGTCCCTGCGCCCCCTTACCCCTAGTTCTCTCCCTGAACCCCTCTTTTTCCTCTGCCCTACAGCACTCTAAGGGGCATATTATCAAGCTAGGCGATAAAATTATCGCCGCTTTAGCGGCAGAAAACTGCCGCTAAACCGGCGATAATGGTCTTGATAATATGCTCTATGGAATTCCAATTGAAGCCCATGTTAGATGTGAAGGACGTCTAACCTTGGCTTCAATTGGAATTCCATAGAGCATATTATCAAGCCCATTATCGCCGTTTTTGTGGCAGTTTTCCGCCGCTAAAGCGGCGATAATTTTATCGCCTAGCTTGATAAGATGCCCTTTGATACCTTGGCAATCCGGTCCTGATGATGGTCCTGAATAAATAGGACAGAAACGCCGTCGACCTACCTCTCAGCGCAACTCACGGCGTACAATTCACTCTGGTTCTTCAAAATCAAAAACCTTGTACAGTCATTGTATATAACTATATATATACAAGTAACTGTATATATGTACTTTTTACCACTTTGTTATTTCCCGCCTTCTGCTGTTTACTGCACTAGTCACTTGAACCGTCACTCTCCATGTCACGAGCACAACGTACACCTAGCCACTTTGGGTTGCCACCACAATCAATGCTCACAGTGATGTTATAACTGTTCTGTATAAACTGTGTTTCTAAATAAATGATGCCATGAGCACTTTTGAACAAACAACCAGGAGTCTCCCTCTCTTTTCCTTGTATTTGCCTTTCTCATTGAACCCAGTTGAGGCATTGTTGCTAATCTTTATGTTCATTCCATTATCACCAATCTCCTTTCCCAGCCATTGCTAACTCTCCAATCCATCCCTGCCATCTGCTCTTCACATCCACAGAGTCACCCAAGTATGCTACAGTGGTCAGTCAGGCTTGTCCAACACTGACGTCGAAAAAGCTTGCTGTGAGTACAATTAGCTTGTGAATCATCTCTGGCCATTGCTCTGTCTTGTCCATTGCTTTGTCATTTCTGACCACTTTCAGGTTCCTCTTTTCAGCTAATGTACATTGTGTCATGTTGTTCAATGACCTCGCCTGAGGGCCCTCTCATGGAGAATCTGTGGATCGCTATGCACCTTTTCCCCAACAGCAACCAGTGGCTGTTGCTACCGGACCCGGGTTGTTGGGCGAGGGGGTGGTAAGTAAGCAAAGAGTAAAAACAAAACACTTACCTGTGATGGCTGGCCGCTACCTCTCCTCCGTCATCTTCTTCCTGTCTCTGTCCGGCAGCAGGAAGCAGGAGGAAGCACACAGGCTCCCCTGAGCCAATCACAACACTGCAATTCAACGTTGCGATTGGTCTCAGCATTGTGGATTAGCGCTCAGACGTAGACAGAGAGGAAGCCTTTGCATGTTCCTCACCAGGCTGTGTAATGAAGACTGGTGAGGAAGATGTAAAGTGTGCAGGACTGCTTGGCCGGCCCGAGAGGGCTGGCCAAGCAGTCCTGCACACTTAAGGAGTGCAAATAACTCCTATCCCTGCTCTGGCCAGCCCCAGCCTGTCCCGTGAGTCACTGAAAACTAAAATGATAATAACGATACGTCAATATCCTTTTATGATTTCCTTTTGGGTGGTGAGGCGACACTCCTCCACCTTAGCGGAGGAGCCGCCACTGACAGCAACCCTAGGGCAGTGCTCCGGCCCATTTTAGTATCTGGCAATTATCTACTAGAACCCACTCTGGTCGGATGGAACTTTTTACTTGCCCAATAGCGTAGAGGGAATAAACACAATTATCAAAATTACTGTCCACAAATTGCCATAATCAAGGACTCGAGACTTAATCTCTTGGCTCTCTGGTTTTTATTATCAGCATAAAGATTTGGAGATACAAAGTCCTCAGTACGAGGCACAACAAGTACATAGGCACTAACACAAATGCTACTCTACGAAGAATCCGCATACGGCTAAAAATAACTAAAAGTACAATCTCTAAAAGCATGAGGTAGAAAACCACCAAGCAAATGTCGATACTAGGGACACTGAACCATACCATCTCTGTCCCTACTCTGCACTAGATGACATCCCTACTTAGCAATCCCATGAGACCCTCAATCGAATAAAAGGTGTCAGAGTGAAACTTCCTAAGAAGTCTTCACTTAGAGAGCTTGGTCTAAGTTGCCCCCTCTATCTCTTCGCCTAGCCTTCCTCTGCCCTGGGCTGCTCTGATCTGCCTCCACCCTCGGGGCGCTGTCCCTAATACAGAACCCCAAATCTCAGAACACGCCCTTTGCGCCTCCTCTTCTGCGGGGTCGACTTTCAGTAATTTTCCACAGAGCGCTGTCCAGTTCCATCGTCCATCGCTTGGCCTTGAGTCCCAGACGCCATCCGCACTAGGAGTTACGATTGGCACATTCCAATGCACTCCCATGTCTGGCTTTTACTACATAAGTCAAATTGTGAACAAAGAGCTTCTCTACTAACGAGCAACTGTCCTTGCACCTGGGGTGAGATCATGCAAGGCAGACATACTTCACATCTTTTAACTTGCAATTTACTACAGCCTAAAACCTCTACTGGAATAAATCCTTTTTGGCCTATTGCCCTTGGCTAACATAAGAAAATACCAGGCCTTTCGCCTCAACGATATATGCGAATTCTGGCCACTACTTCGGTTACACAAGCAGGTCTAAATCACAGTATTGACATTTACGTCTTTCTTTCATGTGTGGTCAAACTAAACAGTCTACAGACACGAATTCTAATCTACACGTTTAACATCACATTGTTCAAAAGGACTAAGCTCTATGCATTGCTTCAATATATACACAATAAGCTAACACTTCTATTGAAATCGACATAGGTTATACAATTCTTAATACATTGCACACAAAAATACCTGAGTACACATTTGATTATATGCGGGTGCCGACTAACAGTGAATATAACGCACCCCTACGATTTTCAACCTTCTAAGCGCTACATCAGTTCCCCCCTTTGATGACATCTGTCATCACACCATTACAATCCCCTCCTTCTGAACTGATTTAAACCGTACTAGTCATGGCTCCGCCATGTCGGATTCCCTCCATTCTTTTAAGACTCTCATATTGCTGCTCCTGGAGCTTCGCCACCCTCTTCTCGTTTGCCCTAAGAGCTCTCTCAACCTTGCCTCCTTGATACCACTTCCATGCTTTCACGCATCCCCACAAGCAAATCACGCAAACTACAGCAATGATAATTGGCTTCAGCACTGATCCAAGAAATCCTCTTCCCAAATTTGCAAACCACGTTCCCACTCTTCCAAATCCTTGTCCAATCTTCTCCCATACATTCTCCTCCGTCAAGTCCATAATCTCCTTGTGAATAGTTGTGATGTTATCTATGTACTTCCCTATCTCCTTCGTGTTGTCTGGAATATATGTGCAGCATTCTTGAACCTTCAATAATTTGCAGACTCCGCCTTCCTTGGCTAATAACACGTCTAATGCAAGGCGATTCTGCATAACCATATTTCGTATCGACAACATCTCTCCAGCCACCAACAACAAAGACCTCGCCGTGTTCATAGACAACTCATCAACTACAGTCGCCAACCTCCTGATCTTCACGTCATTCAACACCACACCCATACTAGGTATCATTGCTCCGTATATGTCCCCAATCACTGCACCTGCGTTTGCAGCCCTCCGTCTTCTAGAATGTCGCTTCGTCTCTAACAACTCCAAGTCCTCTGTGTGATAAATCTTCGGGAATATGATAGCCAAATAGCATATGCCATACCAATTCGCGGGTAGCCTGACATAAGCATTCTTCCCACAGACATAATACACTGTCGGAATCACTTCTACTGGACCTTGCATAAAGCCCTTAACAGAAGCGTCTAAAGTGAAAGTCTGTGAACAGGTACTATGTCCTACTGCGACCTTCTCCGTGGCCGATTGAGGCCGCCCAATGCACAAATTCCCTCTTTGCACTTCATCTAACGCTATTGGTCCATAACTTCCTTTTGACCTGTGAGCCCTCTCCTCCTCTGTCCAATCTACTGGACTATCTCCGGTGTGTCGTGTCTGGGTCAACCTTCTATACCTGTCCTCTACTTGATCAATGAATTTCTTCTCCGTCTCAGATAACGCACATGTCAGGTTATTCCTGTGAGCATGCGCCGTATCCAACTTCACAGTCGGTCTAAAATACTTCAGGAGTCTGTCCTCTTTCTTATAATAATCGTATTTGTTCAAATGCTTTATTGCTGGAACTTCAGGAAGTACTGTGTCAAAATTTGAAAAGAAATACTCGAACTGCCTCCTGTCATAAAATAGACTGAGCAATAAACCACAAGAAATCCCATATGTCAATGGGAGATGATGATATTTGATACCTTCATCCACTGAAGCAGGCAACTGCATACACACATAGCAATCCTTCACATCCATCGCATCAACATACTCATACAGCAGCTTTGCATACGCGTTAAGCTTAAAATCACCCCTCGACAAATCCATGTGGAGTCTGCGATCATCCCTCAACTTCGATATTCCCTGCTCTCTGATACTGACACCTCTCTGTTCTGGGGTAATAGGTGTGGGTGCTCCCTGAACCTTTCCCTCTTGCCTGTGAGCCACCATGTACGAACTTATCACTACTGCAAATATGGTGACTATCACAACTCCTATCAATGTGCCTATTATCAATTTAGCCCTACGATGTGGGTTTGCAGGATCTGCCATCTTCGGAATATACTCAGTGTCCAATACAGTCTCTGGAAAGGTAAGTCTCTTTCTCATTAATGTCTCTTTCGTGAACTTAGGCAAACCTCCCTAACTTCTCTTCGTTCTATAACGGAAAAATCCCTAAATTTGTTCTTCTTCCGCTCGGGTCTAGGTTATCTTCTTCTCTGCTTGCAACCCTCTCAAATCAATCCAACATAACCGCTGGTCCCAACAGCTCCAGGACTCCCTGCAATATTTCGAGCTTAAGAATGATCAGTTCTTGTGGGTCTGGCACAGTCGTGAACGTCGGGAACTCCAAATTGTCCAAGATCATACCTCGAATGACACTCAGGAAGGGTGGACTCGGAATATGAATTGTCAGAATTCCTTCGATCTCCAATCCCGGAACTTTCAACAACACTTCCACTCTCTGGAGCGGGACACTGTTGACCAATGTCATCGACCTCAATCTTCCCGTGCTCGGTAACCCTGGCATCAGTCACTTGATATGCCCACTCTGGTGAAGCGTACTTCCGACTTGGCACTCTTGTTCTCCTTGATCTTCTCACACCTTGAGGATTTTCCTCGACGCCTGATTCTTCTTCTGGCTCCTCCGAAACTGGTGCAAGATCTGTGTCCGGTACCGACCTCAGGTTTACCCGGTTCTGTCTTGCGGGCCAAACCCTTTCTGCTTCGGTGGCACCTCCGGTCTTCCCTTCGATACCCTGTGCACTGATCTCCTCCTCTTCGGCAGAACTCGATTCCGTACTGCCCACTGCACCTCCTGCTCCTTCGCCTGTTTCTGGGTCAGTACTTCTTTCACGTCCTCCCCCAACTCGATTCAGTGCACCATCAGCCGCTTCAGCAACCCTTACAGCTTGACTGGCCCTCTCAGGTGATTCTATCGGCTCAGCTGGACTTTCGTTCTCGAGAGGGGCTGTATCTTCTAAGGGTGCTGGAACTCTACGGGTATGGGAAGCATGCACCCAGTTCGGTAAACCTCCACACTTAACTGCTGTGTTCGTGATGAGGATCACTTGAAATGGGCCGCGCCACCTTGCATCCAAGCAACTCTTCCTCACGTGCTTGCGGACTAGGACCCAGTCACCTGGACGCAGGTCGTGGCACAAGTCACTCGCAGCTGGAACCGTTGCTGTCTGCACCTGCTGAGACACAGAACGGACCACGTCAGCAAGGCCTTTACAATAGTCCAGGATCATATCATCAGTGATATTTATCAGAGCAGTAGCAGGTATTGCAGGCAAACGCATCGCTCTTCCCATGAGGATTTCATGGGGTGACAACCCAGTCCTTCTATCAGGCACACTTCGAAGGCTCATGAGGACCAAGGGTAAGGCATCAGGCCATTTCAAAGACGTAGACGAACACACTTTCGCCATTCGAGCCTTCAGAGTTCCATTCACCTGCTCCACTATCCCTGAAGCTTCGGGCCTATAGCTACAATGTAACCTCTGATCTATATTTAAGGCAGCACAAAGCAACTTCATAACTTCGCTGTGGAAGGGAAGTGAGTTCCTCTGTCCGATTCAAAGGACGTCGGGAACCCGTACCTTGGAATGAGTTCTCTCAAGAGTAGTTTTGCTACCGTGAGTGTGTCACATCTGCGTGTAGGGTATGCCTCCACCCACCTGGAAAAGACACATACTATCACTAATATGTACCTCAACCCATTACACTTCGGCATTTCGACAAAATCCAGCTGCATCCTATTAAAAGGTCCCCCTGACCTCCCTATGTGACTCAATGTCACAGCTGTCCTCTTCCCTACATTCATCTGTTGGCAAGTGACACACCTCTGGCACACGGTTTCAGCCACTGACCGAAACTTCGGGTTATACCAAGTCTGACGAAACACTCTCATCATTGCGTCTCTCCCAAGGTGCACAGCACCATGTATCAGCCTCGCCATGGGGTTCAACAAACTCTCCGGCAACACTGCTCGTCCATCACTCGAAACCCATATATCCACCTCTCCTTTCTCACATCCAGCTCGTATCCAACTGTCTCGCTCCTGATCAGAAACTCCTTCCTGAAGCTGTTTCAGTTCCTCCCAAGAGTCTGCCATTGCTAACATTTGATCATACACCAATTCCTTCTCAGTTTCTTCAATGTGAGTCCCCGTAAAATTGCATCCCTGCTCTGCACAAAACCGAGCTACTTCATCAGCATAGTTGTTACCCAATGAAACAAAATCATTCCCCTTCGTATGTGCAGCACATTTAACAACGGCAATTTCATCAGGGCCTTGCAATGCTTCAAGCAATTTTCGTACGTGGTCACCATTTCTTATGGGTGAACCTGACGACGTCATAAACCCTCTCTGGGACCATAGCTGTCCGAAGTCATGAACCACACCAAACCCATACTGGCTGTCCGTGTAAATCGTTACACGGATCTTCTCAGCTGCCAAACAGGCACGAGTCAAAGCAATGAGCTCGGCCACCTGCGCGGAGTGTAGTCCTTCTAGACAAGCGGCTTCAACCACACCCGTGATGGTGCATACAGCAAACGCTGCTCTCAGTCGACCGACACTGTCTCTTAAACATGAACCGTCCACAAAGAAAATCTCATCTGAAACTGGGTGCATAGTTCCGTAACGTCGAGACAATCATGGTCCTCACAATCTTCATTATCATCTACTTTGGGAACAGGTAACAGTGTAGCAGGATTTAAAACAGCACACCTCTTCAATGTCACATTATCAGCTGCAAGGATAACTTGCTCATACCGAGTCAGCCTATTATTCGTGAGGTGCTGTGTTTTAGTCCTAGTCATCAACAATTCAACAGAATGTGGCACATGTACAGTAAGAGGATGACCCATCACAATGCTCTCACATCTCTCGATGCTGACACCTGTTGCTGCAACGGATCTGAGACATCCGGGCAACGCAGAAGCTACTGGATCTAAAGTAGCTGAGAAATAGGCAACTGGTCTACGGACACCTCCATGATTCTGAGTTAACACTGCTAATGCGCAACCTTCTCTTTCGCAGCAGAACAATGCAAATGCCTTGTTGTAATCCGGCATCCCCAACGCAGGAGCGCTACATAAGGCTTCTCTCAGCCTCAGAAATGATTTCAAACAGTCGTCGTCCCATGGTACCGGATCACTTACATCCTTTCGCGTCAGCCGCTGTAAAGGCTTCGCTTCAAAGGAAAAGTTTGGGATCCACTGGCGGCAATAGCCCACCATTCCCAAAAACATTCTAACTTCCCTCTGGGTCGAGGGAACTGGCATTCTTAGGATCGCATCAATGCGATCTGGAGACACCTTCCTTTTACACTTTTCGATTCTGTGCCCCAAATACTGTACCTCAGGTAAACAGTATTGCAACTTGCTTGGAGACACCTTGTGACCATTTTCTCCCAAGAAGTTCAGCAACGCAATGGTATCAGTCCTGCAAGCGTCTTCTGTCTCTGACGCGACAAGCAGGTCGTCAATGTATTGCACCAAAACAGAATTTCGCGGCAACACAAGACTTTCGAGATTCTTCTTTAAGAGCTGATTAAAAATCGATGGGCTCTCCGTATACCCCTGTGGGATACGACACCACGTTAATATACGATTCTCTAGCCTAAATGCAAAAAGAAATCTGCTCTCTTCGTGTAGGGGAATCGAAAAAAATGCTTGACACAAGTCAATCACCGTGAACCATCCAGCTTCACATGGGATCTGCAACAGTATCACAGATGGATTCGGTACCACTGGACAACATGGAACAACTATGTCGTTTATTTTTCGCAGGTCTTGTACTATTCTGAACTTTCCACTTGGTTTCTGCAGTCCCATAATGGGCGAGTTACATGGACTACCCATGATCTCCACCAGTATTCCCTGTCTAATCATGGACTCGATCACAGGTTTAATCCCTGCAATCGTTTCAGGGGATAATTTATACTGAGGTGTTCTCGGGAATACCACGTTTGGCTTAACTTGTATCTTCACTGGTTCCACTCCCCTGACTAAGCCTATCTCCTCTCCACTTAGGTCCCACACGTCAGCCGATACTGATTCCCTCAAACCCTGTGGAAGCTCCTCCACTGTCAAAGCCGGGTACATTTCCACGCACACCCGCTGATTTGCAACCTTAAAGGTCGCATCCTCATCTCTTGTCTGCACCTCTACTCCTTTCGGGGTACAGTAAATTGTGCAATTGAGCTTGCACAATAAGTCTCTCCCCAACAAACAAACAGGACTAGAATCGCACACCACGAACTGATGTCGATCCCTAAAGTTTCCTATCCTGACTGGAATCGGTTCTGTCAAAGGGCTAACTAGCCTTTTGTTCGCTACTCCAACCACTTGTATGCTTTCTCCAGAAAGGGCTACCCCCGGAACTACTGCTGATCTTATAGTTGACCTGGTAGCCCCCGTATCTACCAAAAAGGTAGTAGGGTGTCCATCAAGTTCTGCTTCCACAAAGGGTCCTCTCTGATCCACCTCTAGAATGGCCCTAAGTATGCAATCATCATCCTGGCCTAAACTTAACTGGGCCAGCAAATCCACATCTTTCTCCTCGCTTACTTCAAACATGGGCATCTGTAAATAAGTTCGAGCTCCCTGCTGTATGTTCTGTATTCTGGGTGGCTGGGGAACCTGCACTTGCGAGATGCCGGTCCCCCCTTGCATTATTCTCGGTACAGTCACCGTCTGTACCTGTTCCGCCCCAGGGACCTGACCCATTCCTCCCTCCATCTGTGGCTGATTATAGGGGTTCAAGGGACACTCGCGCCTCCAGTGCCCCACCTGATGACACTGGTGACAAGCTGTCGTCTTTTTCAATATTGCTACATCTATGCCTGTCCTAGGGTCTACGGGCCTCGGCCTTCCTTGACCCTGCACGTTCTGATTCCCTGTCTGATAGTTTCCCTGTCTCCTCACCACTGGACCCCCATTCGGCGGTCCCTGAGCAGCTTGCATCTGAATGAGCAATAGGTTATCCTTCATCTTCTTGTGTTTCGACTCAATCTCATCCGTGCAGTACCTGGCGTACCGCAAGATTTCATCTACGGGCTTATTCTGCCAACAAATTAAGTGCTGCTGTATCATGAGACTAACCTCGGGCTTCAAACCCAACACGAACTTAGACACAAACTGTCCCATATCCTTCGTTTCCAGCTCATCTAGGCCACTGTACTGCTTAAAAGCCTTCAAAAGTCTCTCATAAAACTCATGTACTGTCTCCTTAGGCTCCTGCACCGTCCTGTCTATTTTCACCCAATCAATGTCTTGGGGTGAAACCTTCGATTTCAACCAGGTAATTACTTTCTCATACAGCCTCATCACCGCAGGCGACGGACCATTTGTAATCATATTCCTCTCAGGCTCATAGTCCGGCCAATCAACAGCAATTTTACATGCGTTCCACAGGTCTCCTGGAACCACAATATCAAATAAGGTGTTCAGGTCTATCCATAATACCTTCGAAATCTTAACAAAACGCTCAACTTGCTTGTACCACTCTGCAGGCTTCTCCCTGAGCCTGGGAAAATCATTCGTAAATGATGCCAAATCCCCCCTGATCCATGGTACATGCACATACCCTCCATTCGCCACTTCCCTCAGGGGAAAGGTCTTTGCTAGTAACAACCCTTCAGCCGGGGTCCCTCCTTCCGCTCCCCTAGAGGTCTTTTTCTTAGACCATTTCTCTTCCCATTTATCCAGCGTCAGCCATGGCCGCATGGCTAGGACCAGTTCTCTGGCATGTGACCTCAATCCAACAACCCTCTTCTCCTCCAACTCTCGTTCAGTATAATGCATCCTATGACTTCCTTGCAACACCCTAGTCCGGGATAGATCCACATCATATTCCTTCGCCAATCCCCTCAATTTCTCGTGTGCCATTCGTGCTTTCCGCGTCACATCTTTCGCCACGAAAAACAGCTCATCCGGATTGTAAGATACTATCCTCTCAAGAGGTAGACTTCCATATATAATTTCATCCACCTCTGCCTTGAGCCTTACTATGTCTATCATCCCTGCCTTCAAGGCTCCTTTCAACACCTGACAACTTGCTCCACGTCCCTCATCATATTCGTATTCTGGTTCCTTCTCTCTCCTCTCTTCTGGTGTTTCTATGAGAGCAGAACAACTCTTAAAGCCGTCTTGAGCTTTCCCCGCTTGGCCCATATTCCAGCTCAGGTGCCTCTCTGGCAGTACCCATGACCTTAAATCTGATCTCGACTCCATCAGAGTCCTCGGCCTCTCCGATCTCTGGTCCTCTTCGCCCCTAGATGTATCTGACACTGCTGCCAATGGTGTACTCCATTGGACAGGGCTTGGAGGTCGGGCCGTTGCCCCTTCCAACCCACTTTCCCCGCTTTCTCTCCTCGTTCTTTCTGCCACTCGTTCAGCCCTCTCTCTTTCCTCTGATTCCGGACTGTATATCGACACAATCGGTCCAATGGTGACCGGTACCCTCAATGCATCCGGTAACCTCATCTCTCTTTCAATCCTCCCACTAGCCTCAGACTGACCCTGTGAACTCGCTGTTTCAAACGAAACCAACCCTTCTACTCGGGTCTCGGGTTGGATCGTTACCCTTCTAGCTTCTCCCCTCTCACACCACCTATCATCCACTTCATCTGGATTATAAGGAGGTGGTCTCTCGTCTAACAGTCTTTGCAATACCCCATCATCAGAGTCACTCTCCTCTTCCTGTGCTTTCACGTGCCTTATCCCCGTCGAGTCTATCAGCAAGGGATACAATTTCTCTTCCTCAATTGTCTGCACTCTCCATCTTTTCTCCGCTGCGTCCCACTTGGCATCCTGAAATGCTCTAATCGACTTCCTCATCCTCTCCTGACTTCTTCCCTTTTCCTTATCATGCGCTGCTCTAATCCACGCATGTAATGCTTCGAACTGCGCCGGTCTTGGCAAGGGTCTTAAGGACCCCATCACCGTCTTCAGTTGGTACAGCACTGCTAGTCTAAATGAGCCATACCTCGGGAAAGCTAATTCCCCTTCACCTTGTGTAATCTTGTGCCAATTCTCAATCCAAACTATAGTATGTAACCCCACATTCTTTGCCATGTAATGTGCTGGGGTGTCCTCGGGAGGGGCTTCTTCTCCCTCTCGCACGACCACATGTTTATCGCCTCTACACAATTCTCGCAAAACCCTGAGACACTTCATGATGCGCGAATTCGATCTCACGCTCTGTTTACTTCTTATTCTTAAATCCTCCAATAACAGCGCGACTCACACCAACCGGCCTATCACAGCGCGACACCCTCTGATGTCACCTTCCTCCGTTCGCAGCAGTTCCCTTCCCCAAACACGTTTCACGCTTGCTCTCGTCCCATTCATACACTGAAATAACCAATTAAGTTACTTCTCTGGCTGTCCGTCCACAGCCTCTGACTGTTCGTCCACAGTCTCTCGACCTTGTTGACCTCGTTTGGCGCCCATCTGCCCCCGTCCGGCCAGACAGATCGCCACTGATAGGTTACTAACACTCCGATCCGCACACAGCAGCCCACGACCAGCGTTAAGTTGCCATACACACACACGTTCGCTCCCCCTATCTCGGTCCAGGTGATCGATGGTACCTCACGATCTCCTTTGAGTGGTCAACAAAAATCTATCTCAGGTGTCTTCTACACCACAATTCCCGGGCTGCGCGCGCTCACAGCCTGATCTCACAATCACCCGACATACACATCAACTCCGCAAGACATCACACAACAAATCAACACCGCAATCTACAACATCTCATTTTCATACTCACTCCTGGAACTGCTGCTTTCGGCCGCGCTGCTACTCGCCGTCGATGCTCATCCGCTGCCGTCTGCTGCTCGCCATCTGATGATTCAGCATCACTTATCGTCTTTTGGGCCTCGAGGATCACTTATCCTTATCTAATCTAATCGTCCCTCGCTATCGGAAGTAACCATCCTCTGCTACCAACTGCTCCGGCCCATTTTAGTATCTGGCAATTATCTACTAGAACCCACTCTGGTCGGATGGAACTTTTTACTTGCCCAATAGCGTAGAGGGAATAAACACAATTATCAAAATTACTGTCCACAAATTGCCATAATCAAGGACTCGAGACTTAATCTCTTGGCTCTCTGGTTTTTATTATCAGCATAAAGATTTGGAGATACAAAGTCCTCAGTACGAGGCACAACAAGTACATAGGCACTAACACAAATGCTACTCTACGAAGAATCCGCATACGGCTAAAAATAACTAAAAGTACAATCTCTAAAAGCATGAGGTAGAAAACCACCAAGCAAATGTCGATACTAGGGACACTGAACCATACCATCTCTGTCCCTACTCTGCACTAGATGACATCCCTACTTAGCAATCCCATGAGACCCTCAATCGAATAAAAGGTGTCAGAGTGAAACTTCCTAAGAAGTCTTCACTTAGAGAGCTTGGTCTAAGTTGCCCCCTCTATCTCTTCGCCTAGCCTTCCTCTGCCCTGGGCTGCTCTGATCTGCCTCCACCCTCGGGGCGCTGTCCCTAATACAGAACCCCAAATCTCAGAACACGCCCTTTGCGCCTCCTCTTCTGCGGGGTCGACTTTCAGTAATTTTCCACAGAGCGCTGTCCAGTTCCATCGTCCATCGCTTGGCCTTGAGTCCCAGACGCCATCCGCACTAGGAGTTACGATTGGCACATTCCAATGCACTCCCATGTCTGGCTTTTACTACATAAGTCAAATTGTGAACAAAGAGCTTCTCTACTAACGAGCAACTGTCCTTGCACCTGGGGTGAGATCATGCAAGGCAGACATACTTCACATCTTTTAACTTGCAATTTACTACAGCCTAAAACCTCTACTGGAATAAATCCTTTTTGGCCTATTGCCCTTGGCTAACATAAGAAAATACCAGGCCTTTCGCCTCAACGATATATGCGAATTCTGGCCACTACTTCGGTTACACAAGCAGGTCTAAATCACAGTATTGACATTTACGTCTTTCTTTCATGTGTGGTCAAACTAAACAGTCTACAGACACGAATTCTAATCTACACGTTTAACATCACATTGTTCAAAAGGACTAAGCTCTATGCATTGCTTCAATATATACACAATATGCTAACACTTCTATTGAAATCGACATAGGTTATACAATTCTTAATACATTGCACACAAAAATACCTGAGTACACATTTGATTATATGCGGGTGCCGACTAACAGTGAATATAACGCACCCCTACGATTTTCAACCTTCTAAGCGCTACATCAGCAGTAAACATGCACAGCATTTTACTCTTCTTGGGTCTGTGCAGGAGCCCCAGCAGGCACTTCATATTGAGGGTCAAATGCATGACTCTTCGTAAGGTCTCAACTATCTCCTCCCAGTAGTTTCACACTGGCCTACCCTCCCAAAATATATGGATGAAGATTGCTTTATCTGAGATACATTTTAGGGTAGTTTGGGAGCCATTGTTGGAAAAGGTTTGTGTAGTCTCATTCGGGTCAGGTTTGTCCGGTGCTCCATTTTTAAAGAATAAGCAGCAGATTGTTAGAACACATAGCCTGACATTTGACCTTTGTTTGTCAATGCTCAGCAAATGAGACAAGATAAAAATATTTAAAGGCATATTTGCTTATTCCCAATCTGAACTCTAGCTCATTTATTTTGGGCCTCCCTCCCTTCTTTCAGCGCCTATGCTGGTGACAACAGAACAGCTCCTACATTGGAGAGGAGGAGCGGCGCCCCATTTAAATGCCCCCCCAAAGCTGAAAAATAAAATGGTAATATATTACCATTTAATTTTTTTATGCCCTGTCCCGAACAGAGGGTCAGGAAGGGGGCAGGCCGATGCTGAGAGACAGCAGCAGTGAGGAGAGTGCGCTGGCTGGGCACTGTATAATGTGCGTCTTGCAACGGCCAGCCACACATGCACACTTTAAACAGCTTTAAGACAGCTGGGTTAAAGCAAGCCAAGCCTCCAGAGCTCTGTGGAGAGCCGAGTGAGGCCACTCCCACCAACCAGGGCGCTGCTCGTGTGCTGGTGAGAGCAGCGTCAGGATTGGTAAAGGGAGTTGCTGAATCCAGTTCCAGTAAAAGAGGAGGTCCAGACTGGAGGCAGTCGCATTCTGTAAGGTAAGTGTTTGTTTTATATATTCTTTGCGCGCTCATTTTTTAAATATATATTATTTGATTGCGCGCCCACCCCCATCCCCATCGATACCAGCCGCATCTGGACTCGAATATGGGAACGTGCACTTGCTTCAAGCCCTGCTGCCTTCTCCTCGTTACATCTGAGCCACGGATACCCACGACCTGAATGAGAGTTTCTTGCTGATTCTAGATCCTTCCAAAGCTTCCTGCCTATGCTTCCAAAGGAGGAGCCTGAAGACTTAAGTACCCTTTCCATATTTTCTAATCACCTGTGTTTATTGTTTTAGTAATCACATTGTCGAAATCATAGAACTGGAAAAATCACACCAGGGAAAGGCTACTGAGAACGCCGACCAATAGCGAGCATCCGCTACGAAACTTAACTTAATGTCCTCAGTCCAGGTGAGCACGTGGCCCATTCCCGCCCTACCCCATCTTGTACAATATCCTGGATGTCACAGAACCAGTGAACGAATCCACCAAGTACAGCAACGTTCATTGGGTCTTTGGGCTAAGCATGCTTGTGCATGAGAACATTTTATTTAACAAGCATTGGCATAGCCAATAGGTCTCGCCTTTGGGACCTTATAAGTGTTTAGCCATGCAACAGTTGCATAACTAAATACTTATGAGGTCCCAAAAGCGAGACCTATTGGCTATGCCAAGCAACCGTGCGGCCGCGAAAGTGATCGCGTTCGCGATCAAACATCAAGGCGGCCGGGCGGATGCGAAAGTGAAAGTAATCGCGGTAAAAGCGGCGCGCGCGCCCGCGCACATGCACTGTAGCTCTAGGCTGGCCTGGTAGCATTTTTTGGCGCCCTCTCAATAAGTCTCGCCAGACCAGCGCATGCGCTGGGTCAGGCGAGACCTAAAAAATGGTGCATTTCAGAGCACATTAGTCTAAGCTTTTAGCACAAACCTTACAAGTTCGCAGACAGAATTAAAATGGCAGCAATGAAATGAAAGCCTACTGGTGCTAGCCTTCTCAGCATGTGTGTGGGGGTATTTGCGTGTTTGTTGGGGGGGAGATCTGTAGAGCAGGTTAGCTTATGACATGTGAGAAAATGGGATGCAGATGTGAATTTTTTAGCAACAATTTCAAATACAGTGCCTGATTAGAACCAGATAATGTATCTTCAGTACAGCAGGGTTCAAATAAATATTTCAAATAATTATGGTAGGACAGACAAGTATACTGCTCCCCAGTAGTGTTGGAGGGATCGTCCTTCCGAAAAGATAATAAAAATAACATACAAACTGAGCCTATTCCAGTACACTTCACCTAAATGTTGACTCAAGAGCAATACAAGTCACCGTCAATTTGACATTTTTAAGATCTAGATTCCGTTTTTATTTAGTTGTACCTTTCTCCTCCTTTCATTTTTCCGTATTGACCTTTCCAAGTAGATTTTTAGTCGTATGCCATGACATGGCACTGGGTGTGTGGGGAAATCAAATCATAAAAACGTTATGCTTCCACATAAATTATGAATTAAGGCCCAATGCAGCAAGAGCCCATAAATGCAAGGAAATCACATCAACATTAAGCTGACCATGAACTGAGTCAAATTTTAACTTTATATATGATGGAAGTGGAATATCTTTGTACCAAACTTCAGTGTCACACAGTCTGAAAAACACACATATATTGTTCCCAAACTCCAGCTTTTAACTTTAGGTAAATAAATACTAGTCCACCACACACATATGTTGCCATATTTTTTAAATAACTTTCTGTCATCTAAATACTAGCTACTCATTTTCAATCTCGTCTGCCCAGCACATGCGCTGCGCTTGTGACGTGTATTGTTTACAAAAAGGGCTTGCAGCCCACCCATTGCTTACCATTCATTGTCTTCATTGTCACTCTACTATGAGGCGTCACTTCCTTTTCTCTCTGTGGAGCAAGGACCACGCGCAGATTGATTGAACATAATTAGTGTCTGTCCGCTGCTCTCGTAGTGATTCAGGTTCTATTTCTACTTCTGCCACCTGTCTCCATCTTCTCTTTCTCCAAGTGATATGATATATGCCCCTCTACTCTACGCCACTCCATTCCACTATATGCCACTCCACCCCAGTCGACAAGACTCCAGGCAAATCTACTTCACTTTAAGCCACTCTACTCTAAGTGACTCCATGCCACTTTACGCCACTCCACACCTCTCTACACTATACCATTCTACTCGACACCACTCCACTCCATGCCACTCCAACCTATGCTGCTCCACTTTACTCAACTCCACTCTCTGCCACACTAATCCACACTATTTTATGCCTCTCCACACGCCACATCATTATACACACTTTAGTCTACACCACTCCTTTTCACTCTGTCACTCCATGCCTCTCTACTCTTTGCCACTCTACACCACTCTACTCCACTCCATTTTACACATCTCTACCCGATGCCATTCTACTCTGCGCCACTCCACTCTGTACCCCGCCACTCTACTCCATGCTACACCACTCTATACCACTCCACTTTATGCCACTCCCCTCCTCTCAACACACTCTATACTGCACCACTTTGCTCTGCACCGCTCTTCTCACTTCACTCTCCTGCACTTCCTTCTGTGCCATTCTACTCTGCTCTACTCTATGCCATTCCATTCTATATAACGGTACTTTACTGTATTCTATGCCAATCTACTCTTCTCTATGCCACTCTATTCTATGCCACGCCACTTCATTCTACATCACTACACTCTACTCAACTTCACTCTATGCCACTCCACTCTGCCACTCTACTCTATTTTACACCACTCCAATCTATGCCACTGTACTCAATGCCACATCTCTCTATGCAGTTCAAGCTACTGTATGCCATTCCACTCTCCACTCCCTGCCAGTCTTCTCTATGCCACTCTTCTCCACGCCACTCGTCTCTATGCCACTCTGCACTATGCCACACCATTCCACTCAACAACAATAAACTCCACTCTACGCCACTTCACTCTACCACACTCTACACCACTCTACTTTGCACTACTCCCCTATATGCCACTCTACACTCTACACCACTCCACTCCAGGCCACTCTATGCCACTCCATTCTACGCAGCTCTACGCCACTCCACTCTATTCTTTGCCACTTTACTCTACGTAACTCTACTCTGTGCTACTCCACTTTAAGCCAGTCCACAGCACTCTACTCTACTCCACTCCACTCTACTCGATGCCATTTTATGCCATTCTACGTCACTCCACACCACTGTATGCCACTCCACTCTACACCAGTCCATTCTATGCCACTCTATTCTACACCATTTTACTCTATGCCACTCTATCTATTACATGCCACTCTCCCATCACTGTATGCAACCCGACTCTATGCTACTCTCTCTACACCACTGAACTTTGTTCAACACCACCCTTCCTTTACCCAGTGCTCCCAGGTAAGGAAATACTGCATTTTTTACCACGGACAAATCCCCCTGGTCATACCAGGAGGAGTTAGTCATTGGTAAAACAGAGTGTCATTACAGATTTACATGCTGGAATTCACGTAGAAATATGCATGTTATTCCCCATTTCAGAGCAGATCCAGTATTGACCCTCCCTATAATACTGTGATCCAGTGTTATTGATAATAGTAGGATTGGTGATCCCTGGTGCACTATTACCACTATTAAAATCTGGGCAACTAATAAGCCTTGATATACTATTTCCCCACGTAATGTGACAAAGCCCAACAATATCCATTGGTGAACACCATATACCAAAGATAGCCTCAATTATGTCTACATTGACCTAGAAAATGGCAAAGGAAGCTGAAATTATGCCTATATTGGCCAAATTATTGAAATGCTACCATTGTACTCGGAACGGTCAGTACTATTATTCTTACTCTCTTTTTATATCTTAATTTCTTTCTTAGCTCTCATTCTTTCTTTCTTCAAGTTCTTACTTCTTTTGTTATTGCTGGCGTTTCACTCTTTCTCTTTTCTTCTTTTTACTACTTCATTCACTTTTTCTTCTTCTTTATTTTTCTTACTCCTGCTCTCTTATCTTCTAAAACCTTTGTTTTTTAGGTCTTGCTGAGACCAGCGCATGCGCTGGCTCGGAGAGACATTTTGTATGTGAGTTTTCAAAGTGCTGCTGGCTGGCCTAGCGCTTGCGTTCACGCGCGAACCGCTAGCCTTCAGCAGCACTTTGAAAACTCATGCGTCATCGCGATCACTTTCGCTTTCAGAGCGATCGCGATGAGGCACACTTTCAATGCTTGGTTTTTTTGCAATAGCGATCACAAAGATCGCTTTCACTGCCGCTTGGTTTTAACTGGAGCCGGACTCGGCTCAGGGCACAGTAAATCTACCCAACCCCCATGCACTACCGTCCTCTGCCAGGATGAGCAAGGCCCACCCGTTTTTATAACCGACACCGGTCCGTGACGTTACCGCTATTACAATAAAACAGATATATTCGGCACTCTCTGGGCTGAGGCAACAGCGGGATATTCCCAAAGGGACAGGCCGAAGAGCAACACAACACTTTTGTGCGTCACACTTCGCCATCATATCATAGAGGGCTGCAGGGGTGTGGGCAACATAAGTGCAGCAGGTGCAGTGACAATAGAGTCCAGGGGTGTGAAGGGCACACTACACCCTAATAATGATTGCCTTTTTAACCCACTTGGAACAGGAATGAGGGGCCAATTATACCTGCCTGCATTAGGGCACTTGTCATCCTTGTCACGCCACTAACTATCTGGGTAAAACCAAAATCCCTCCTTCTGTCTGCAAACTGCGAATTTCCGTCAATAATATTAGTCTAGTTTTTATATTGAGCAAAACTAACGTAGGAGGCAAAGTGGGCTAATGAAAGCAGGTTAGAGCGATGCATACCTGCCAATATTTTACAATTGGGAGATTTTGAAAACAAATCGGGGGATGCAATTTTAATTGTGGCGTCATTGATTAAGAGGGAATTTTAGACGGAAGACAGGTAAAATAAATCAATTTTTTGTCTATTAAAACCGGGCCTCGCGCCTCCGCCCGGTATGCTCCTATGCATGGTGAAGTACTGCTGAAAAGCATTAGACAACCGGAAATTACTGGATTTCTGTTGTACATTTCGCGGGACAGACACATGACGCTGGACAGAGTTTCTCATGGTCACCTCTTTCGTTTAGACTGTTAGGGGCGGCGCATCCGTAGAGCAGACCCGTGGGCCAGTGAAAGGCAAGGCAAGTATGAATATTTCTGTGCTTTGGCTGCTTGTTTTTATTGCTGTAGGTGTCGTTTTAAACGCCATTCTTCCCCTCCAATCTCCCTCTCACCCCCTGCTGACACACACCAACACCTCCATTCACACCACCGCCACCAACTCCGCATTAGCATACTCCAGCCATGCAAGATTGAATCAGTATATTTGGGGGCGTTGCCGAGAAGTTTGTGTTTGGAGGTGAATGACATGTAAACACAAAATGGACGATATCCCAGCAAGGGTCGGCTCTGTCCTGGAGCGGCCGTAGGGGCTTTAAAGTTATTTGAAACAGGTTATCATGTTTGCCCACAAGGGACATGGGGGCGCAACATGGATGTGCGGATGGTTCCTAGCCAGAGAAGGTGTGGGTACTCTGGTTGTCACGAATAAACCGGTTGGGTGCTGACCGAAGATTTTCCTGTGTATTTCTAAGGTTAGTAAAGGACCCCAAGCACGTGAGATGCAATGAACTGCCGGGGATCACACGGTGCGGCTGATTTGAGAAGCTGTGATTAGAAAGCGCGTAGGCAAATTTCATATCTAGCTGAGAAGCCACTACATCACATCCTCCCTCGCGTAGTGTAGAACAGCGTCTGCTTGCACATCCCTACAAACGTTTGAAAACATGTCTGTTTACTGAGCATTCATCACAAATTAATCTCCCTTCAGGTGATCAATTAACAGGTGCAATAATTATCTAAGTTGATGGGATTCAACAGCGAGAGCTCAAGTTACCGCATGCCAGGCTTGGGTAGCTTGCCCATTTTTACTATTTTTTTTAAACTATGCACCCAGGGATTTGCAGGTTTCTAATTAAAGGGAAAATTGTAAGAATTCAAATAATACAACCAGGACTGGACAGGCACCTTCACCTGAAAAGCGATAACTTGACAGCACTGGCTATTTATCTGTTGTCCTTTGGGTGGCTAAAAGTTAAGTCAGTCATCCTACTCGGATTCGATCCAGTGCCCATCCCAAACTTGATCCCCCTATTCTTCAGGTACATACACTCAGATGCAGTGCTGCAGAAAGGTGATCTCTCTTAACTTGTAGATCCGACAGCTTGCGTGTGTTCAAACCAGTGAAATTGGATAACATTGTGCGGGTGCAGTTTGCCGCGACAGGGACACTTTCAGGGATAGCCGCTGTGTGTGCCTTTCATTTAGCGCAGCAACGCACAGGAGAGCAGGGAGGCCTGGTGGCTTCAACTCCAGAGGGGCCTAACACAACTGCCTCACTCACAAACCCACCAACTCCCCTGTTTGAGTCTCATCCAGGCTGGAACTCACTGCGGTTTAACACCCTGATGCCAAGGTTACTAAAGAGGACAAAGACACTTTGTGTCTCTTCATAAATGCTCAAGGCAAACTTTGATTTGGAGCAGTGTTTTTTTGCTGTCCTTGACGCAGCAGAGTGAGGTTCTGTAGCGATCCGAACCCGTGTATTCGGTATCGTAGTACTGACACGATTTTGGTACCAATGAACCGTAAATGATCCATTATATACATGACAGTGTTTTCGCTGCGCAACTAGCATGAATTCACTGAGAAATAGGGCATTCTGTTGTTAAGTCATGGCATCCATTTTAGTTACGGCATCCATTTTGTTTCTTGCCCTCACATAGTCAATGAACGGGCGATGACCCCGGCAGAATCACCTTGTTAAGGATACGTAAGCTCGAGCCCCGAGAAAGGCTGACGCTGCATGACTAGGCAGAATCAAGCTGCCTCCCTTGCCTAAGGCCAGTCCTGCTATACTGGTTCTCGTGTCCATTGTCCTGACTGAAAGGCCGAAGAAGGTAGCCATGCCCGTTTATGATCCATAAACACCTCTTATCCTACTTTTCAATCCTTTGCACCTGGCTCTGCTCCTCTCCTTCTGGGCTTTTACAATGGGGAGGTTACGATTTTTATGATGGGGAGGATCGGGCAAAGAATGGAAAACTGACAAGGGGACCTGATCGAAGACCGAAAACCTACGACTAGTTATTGTTTGATGTCTATTTACTGTTTGTTTGGGATACCGGGTTGGGCATGAGAAATATTCGTGTAATGTTGCCTAAAGACATTTTTCGTGTATTTAAGGAACAACCCACTTAATGCAATTTGAACAGTCTCGTAGATTCTGCCTCTGTGTGGTTCCTATGACTTCTGTGTCCCTGCAGTGAATAAATCTTGGTCTCTGACGCCACCATCGAGAAACCCGCGTCTCTGTTTATTTGTGCACCGAGACAGGAAGGAACTCAGGGGTCTTCGGGTGTTGTTTTCCTGACACCTCTGGACTCTTAAAAGTCCAGAACCTCAAATTGGCGCCCAACGTGGGGCGACGTCATCCGGTACCGGTCCAAAGCCTGAAAAGTTCGAGGAGTTTCGTGTGAAGATTCCGGAGGGAGGTACCCCGCTTCATCGATCCCTGCATGTCGTAAAAGTGGCCCGACGATCTCTTCCACGAGGGTTCCCGTTCCCAGACGGCTACAGAGGACCGCTGCCCTGACTGTCGCCCTGTCTTGGACCTGAGGTGCAGACCTTAGTACGGCGAGACGTAGACGGGTTCTCCTTGGTGACGTCTTCCACATTTCAGTTAAGTATTAAGTGGGTTACGCTCAGTTTGGTTGTTCTTTGTTGCTCTGGTTTAATTCGTAGATTATCATTGGTTGCTCTTGTTTAGATAATCTTTGTTTTGGTATTGGTTCATTTTGGTAGGCCTAAGTTCCCTGCGCATTTTGGTTGGAATTTGTCTTTGTTTGTCATGACTAACAGTAGTAATTGTTTCCTGTCCTGGTTACGTTGCAACGGGGATTCCCGGTTGGAGGATTCGTGTTCGGTTCCTCCGATTGGAACTCCTACATATGAGCTCTATTGTAAACACGGTGTAGGTCCTATTGCGTATAATGAAGTATGGGTCCGTTATACCAGAAAAGATGGTGTCCTTAGTTGGCTACCGCATGGTAGCTTTGAAGTTGAAATTCTAGACAATCTAGAAATGAAGTTGTTTAAAAAGAAAGCCCGGCCGGCAATGTTTGATTCTTTTCGCGTATGGCGTAAAAAAGCCAAACAGAGAGAAATTAGGAGGACGAAGAAAGAACAGAAAGAGAAAGGGTTGACTTTAATGGAGTCTGCTAGACAGCTGCATGTCAACGAGACTGAGAAAGCAATGGAGATGGCGAATAGAAAATATAATTTGGCAATTGATAAATGTTACCCTGTATTGCCATCTTGTCCTACTAAGCCGATAGAGGACCATGAAAAGGATCCTCTGTTGTCTTACCTGTTGAATTCACCTCCACCGTATGCACAGGGTATTACAGCACCACAGTTACTACCTGTTGTACAGCCAGCTGCTGGTCAGCCTGGAATAGTTGCTCCACTTCCTTTGATTCCAGCTCCTGTCCTTCCCGTGGTTAATGTTCCTTCGGCACCCCCTCTTCCTGGGTCGCCTGTTCCGCCTTTGCCTGTCGTTTCGCAAACTGCTTTACCTGCTACTCCCACCCTTACTATTTCATCTGCTGCAGCTGCCCTGTCCCCGAACCCTGTGGACATTCTGACTCCGCTTTCCGTTCGTCGGAAAATAACCGACTCTGTAACTAATATCTTAACTCCTCTCTACAGGTCTTTAATTGGGACCTCCGTTTCTGACTCTATACAGAGACGTAGCCAGCTTCCTGGTCCCCAGGAACGAGAAATGTTAGATTCGACAGCTCTTAGGTGGATGTCGAAAGCTGCGAAGTATGATGCACGAAGAGTGTTAGATACCTTTATGCAATGGAATGAACCAACTCAACGTTATGTTTTTGACGTGATGTGTTCTCTTGTGCGTGAGGAATGGGAAGATGATGACTTAGATTCCGTCCCCTCTGATCTGATAAATGTTCAGCAGAAATTTGCCGCAGGAATGGTGATAGGTTCAGAAGTAAGGGAAGCGATAGAACTGATTTTAGCTTATAGGGATGATTTCCCTCTTCGAGCGCCAAGGGACCCTGATGGTTCACCGATTACTAGGAAAAGACGAGGTCAATATCCGATGAGGGAAGTTCCACCGATATGGCGTGATGCAGTTCAAGCTGATGGGGCTAATGGTATTGCAGCTGCTCCGGCACATTTCCAGAGAGTATGGATACACATCCCTTGGAAGCGGGCCGAAGTATTAGCAGTAAAACAAGCGCTGCCGGACCCGCGTAAAAACCCTGCTGGTTATTATAAAGAGTTAACACAGACAGTTCAAGCGTGTGTCATGAATTTGGCAGACATTGAAATGCTATTTGGCAATGTAGTGCCACAGCCTATATGGGCCAAGATTCGGCAAGAGAACCACTCAGTCGCCCTAGGAGGTGATTGGCCAGCTATTGTAGCAGCAGATGCGCAACAAGTTGGCGGTGCTAAACCTGAACCTCTGATTGCTGCCTTACCTGGCAGAATAATTAATCTGATGAAAACGCTGATGCCAGCGTTACGAGTTAATTGGGATAAACTATCGGCATGCAAGCAGAAGAAGGATGAGAGCGTCTCTGACTTCTTCACTAGATTTGAAGAGACCTTTGTAGACCACAGTGGGCAAGATATGAGTACTGAGGGAGGTCAGAGGCTGTTTGTCGACAAGTTCGTGTTTAACTTACTACCTGAGCTTAGTAACAAGTTAAAGGATTCTGAAAGTGCATGGGCAGTGTCGACGACAGCACAGATACTTGCAACTGCTCAGTATTACGAGAATAGAGAGAAAGAAGAGAAGGAAAAGTCAGAAAAGAAGACAAAAGATTTGAAGACTAAGGTACTATTGCAACAAGCGTATCCGCCTCGCCCGAATCAGTCAGATTCACAGCAGCGACCCCAGTTTCAGCAACACCCACACTTCCAGCAAGGGACGTCCCAAACATTTAATTATGGTTTCTCCCGACAACAGTTAGCATGGAATCAGTGTGCCTATTGTAAAAAGGAGGGTCATTATAAGAATGAGTGTCCAGTACTGCACGCACAGACTAGTGGTGTCCCAGCTCAGAGAGGTAATGTTGGGTTTATGCAAGCTCCTAGAGGTAGAGGACGTGGTACAATGACACCACAGGCCGATCGCCCATCAAATTATTTCGATCAGCGAAATGTACAACCTGCGCAACTAGGTAGATCTCCACAGTATCATGTTGAAGATTACTATGATCATAATGAAGAGATTCAGAGAAGCGAGTACTAGGACAGCCACAGGCAAAGAGAGGGAGTAGTATCAGTTCCAGTTGATCAGAGTGGACCTTATGTCGCAGTAGTTACATCAGGCGTGGTCGAACCGTTTCTGTTGGATACTGGTGCGGCAAAAAGTTCAATTATGCATGCGAAACTCCCTGGCGCACCTTTGTCTGGCTTAACGAACACTTCAGTAGGTTTCTCAGGTGCCCCTGTTCACAATCCTGTTTCTAGTCCTTTATCAATTTCTGTTGGGCCATGCGAACTAGAAGCACCCCTTATCCTAACAACCGGTTGTAATGAGAATCTGCTTGGTTTAGATCTGTTGAAACGCCTGCATGCGACACTGTACTGTTCTCCTTCAGGAGTACAGCTCACATTAGGCAAAAGAGTCATCTCTCCAATGTATATGTCGATGGATAAGCTCCCACCGGAGCTGCGTTCTCTCCCTGATACTCTTTGGACGACTGGTCCTAACGATGTAGGCCTCTTGGAAATCCCCCCTTATGTGGTAAGTCTGAAAGCGAATGTTAGATTCCCACGAATCCCACAGTATCGGATTTCGAATGAAGGTGAACGTGCACTCTTGCTGATTGTGAAAGACTTAATACAGAAAGATGTGATAGAGGAAACTAGAGGAAATGTCTGCAATAGTCCTGTTCTGCCGATTTTAAAACGCACTGACCCGTCTAAACCTCCAATCTACAGATTTGTGATTGACCTCAGAGAGGTTAACAAAATAGTGATTCCGCAGTTTCCTGTGGTACCAGATATCACTGCATTATTGACATTGATTCCTGCCTCAGCCTCATGGTTTACAGTGATCGACTTGAAGAATGCCTTCTTCAGCATTCCGATAGCCGAGGAAAGTAGAGACATTTTTGGTTTCTCCTTAGGAGGTCGCAGTTTCAGATTCAAACGCGCTCCACAAGGTTATTGTGAGAGCCCTTCAATTTACAGCCAAGCATTGAAGAGTCAATTAGATGCTTTCGTACTTCCTCCTGGTGTTGCTCTGATCCAATATGTAGATGATCTTTTACTGGCTGCTGATGACAAGGGAACTTGCAAAATAGCTACAATTTCTTTATTACGTCATTTGTCAGACTTACATCACAAGGTATCACCTTCTAAACTGCAATATTGTTGCCAAGAAGTGACCTACTTAGGTCATCTTTTGTCAAAGGAGGGAAGAAGGTTGACCCCAGAGAGAATCAAAGCAATTTCACAGATGACTGTACCAAGCACACAGAGAGAAGTGTGTGCGTTTTTGGGTATTACGTCATACTGCAGGCAATGGATCCCAAATTTTTCTCTCATGGCAAAACCATTGGTAGCCCTGACTGGAAAAGGTGTTCCGAGCCCTTTGCCATGGTCTGATGAATGTCAACAGAGCTTCTCCGACTTACGTGATGCGCTGTGTTCAGCTCCTGTGTTGGGTACTCCTGACTACAGTAAGCCGTTTACTTTATATGTCCATGAAAGAGAAGGTTGTGCGTTGAGTGTTTTAACGCAACAATTTGGTGACAAACAGCGACCTTGTGCATATTTCTCATCCACATTAGATCCGGTAGCCAGAGCATTGCCAAGTTGTTTGAGAGCTACAGCAGCAGCTGCAGTGTCTATTCGACAGTCTGCTGGACTAGTCATGAACAACATGTTAGTAGTCATGGTTCCACATGCTGTGGATACACTCATGAATCGAACAAAAACTCAGCACCTCACCAGTGCTAGACTATCAGGCTATGAGCTGACGCTTTTGGCAAGTCACATTCAGATCAAGCGATGCAACATATTGAATCCAGCAACGCTGTTGCCGACTACCCAAGAGTCGAGTGATTCAGAGCCTCATGATTGTTGTTTTAGAACTGAGGAAGAGACAAAAGGTAGGATTGACTTAAAAGATACTCCGTTACTAGATCCAGATGGCACTTTGTACGTCGATGGGTCATGCTTTAAACTACAGAATGGTGATGTGACGGCCGCGTATGCAGTTACGACTTTGAGTACGATTGTGGAGACCGCAAGAGTGAGTCAGAATTCTGCTCAGGCTGCAGAATTAATTGCATTAACAAGAGCGTGTGTTTTAGCTGAGGGAAAGAGAGTGAATGTGTTTACTGATAGCCAATACGCCTTCGGCGTAGCACATAGTTTTGGACGTCTGTGAAAAGAAAGAGGTTTTCTCACGTCCCATGGGACTAAGATCCAACATGGACAGTTAGTCAGCGATCTATTGGAATCTCTGACCCTACCGAAGGAAGTTGCGATTGTGAAGTGCAGTGCACATCGAAAGATTACGGATGATGTTGGCCGTGAGAATGCGTTCGCTGATGAGGTCGCCAAAGAGACGGCCAGGAACATGACGAGCCGAATGTACGTTGCAACGTCTGCAAGATGGATTGCTGAATCAGGAATGCGTGAGAATACGATTGAAAGTGTGAAGGCAATCCAGAATGAAGCAACTGAAAATGAGAAGAATGAATGGAAGGAGAAAACGGGTAAAATGGATTCAAGTGGATGTTGGGTTGATTTGTCTGAACAGCAGCGTTGGATGTTACCTGATGCATATGTGCTCGCAGTAGTCACGATGGCGCATGGAGCGGCGCACATCAGTTCGAAAGGGATCTGTAAAATGTTAGCTCCAGTATGGAAGAATGATGGAATTACTAAGTGTACGGAAAGAGTGGTGAAAAACTGCATGATATGCCTGATGCATAATCCTGGCAAGGGAACCCCAACCCCAACTGGTCATTTTGCTCCCCCTTCTTGTCCCTTTGAAGTGATTCAGTTGGATTTTATCCACATGGACAGGTGTAACAAACTTAAATATGTCCTAGTGGTAGTCTGTGCCTTTTCAAGATGGATTGACGCATATCCATTAAAGGATAACACTGCTATGTCCACTGCCAAAATCCTCCTCAAAGAGTACTTCCCCAGATATGGTATGCCACGGATTGTTTGGTCGGACAATGGAAGTGAGTTCGTAGGGAAAGTTATGAAGAGTGTGGATGCAGGTCTGGGAATCGTCCAGAAATTCCACAGTGCGAATCACCCACAATCAGCAGGTTTGGTTGAAGGGTACAATGGTACCCTGAAGCTGAAACTTGCTAAAATTCAAGCTTCCACTGGTCTATCTTGGCCAGATGCACTGCCTTTAGCTCTACTGTCCACCAGAGCGACTGTACACTCTCGAGTAGGGCTTAGCCCATATGAGATTGTGTTCGGTCGTCCTGCTAATGTTTGGGGAGTCCCTAGGCCAAAGGAATTCAAACAGATCGAATATCCAATGTTGATTGATTATCTTTATGACCTGACTGCTAAACTAAGCCTTATTCATCAACAGGTATTCGAATCCTTGTCTAAACTGCCAGAGAGTCCAGGCCACACGTTGAAACCAGGTGACCAAGTGGTGGTGCGGAATTTTGAGCGAACCCGGAACCTCCAGCCAAGATTCGTGGGCCCGTTCCAAGTGCTCCTAACAACGAGAACTGCTGTACGCCTAGCTGGAAGGAAGAATTGGGTGCACGCTAGCCATACGAAGCGTGTCCCTCTCCCACTCCCCTATGACAACTGGGTTAGACAGGGATTTGGTGTATCCGAGACAGAACCTGTCCCTAGGCTCATCCCTTTCAGTGATGCAGAGTACATAACGGACCCACGAACTGAAACGCAGAACTCTGACACCTCAGCAGGAACCGCTCCTTTGAACTTTGGACAGAGTGTTGTACAAAGTGAACATTTGTCACCTGTGGAGTCGAACATTTCTGCACCTGTAGACCAGCTATTCCAAGATCAGACAAGACCCGGGAAGTACAGATATAATCTACGTTCTCATGCTATGAACTAATGACATTGCATAATTACCTTTCTGTTTGACAACTGTTTTGATCTTATCGCATTCCATTCAGTCAGGAAGTTTGCTCTAAATTTTTATCTTTTTGTTCTTGTTGTTCTCTCACCTTGCCATCTGGGTTACCGTAGGGTCGTAACGTGTGCCTTGTTTTAATTTGCAGGGAACCAGACACAAGGTCGGTTTCTTCTGTTTACTTTGGGAACTCCCAGGGTGGACAGAGGCAATTTTTTAACAGGTACAAACCATCCGTTGCGAACGGTTGTAGGAGATGGAGCTTCCTGAACTGCGACGGGTTAACGTCATAAATGTGCACAAGACAAAACTATATGACATATTGTATAGCAAATGTTTTGTAATGCAATGTGCTCTGACACTTCTGATTGTTTCAATAACTTTGGTAGGCGGAATTATTTTTGGTATTCAGTTGATCTTTACACCTGTTACATCTACAGTATCTCCCTGTGTTCCCGTTTCTCCAACTGTTGTTTCTCTTCATTCTTTCCATCCTTTTCCTGCCCACGAGCAAGCTCGACGCTCTGAGTTTATAAATAACACTTTCATTCAGCTCTTGCACCAACATCAACTAGTGGTTAAAACAACGAACTGCTGGGTGTGTGGCTTGATACCACATACCATGGACAAGGGCATCCCTTATCTGGTTCTGCCCTTTAGTTATAATGGATCATTCTGGGCATTTCAGACCATGTTCGCTTATGCCCTAGTGTGGAAATTTAGCGTGCAAACTGAACATTATCTCCACCATCTTGCCTCTCCCCAGCGCCACGCACAGCGAATGCACGGCCGCCATTTTAGGCACCCCACTCTCTCCCCGCTCATTCTCGATCACCAGCGCTTCCCCCTGGCGCTGCGAACATCCCCCCACGCGCCGGCCACCCCCGCTCTCTCATATAGGCCATAAACCCTCTCCTTCTGCGCGACCCTGCTACGGAACCACATCCGACCGACATCCCATACATGGTCATGCCTCTCCTTTGATAACCCCCTTCCTCTGCGCCCCATTGTCCGAACTGGTCCCAGGCCATCACCTAGCCCTGCGGATGCAGTTTATTGCCCCTACTGTAAGGGAAACACCCCGCATCAAAGGGATTACAGTAGATCAAAGCCCCTACCCCCTGAGACCCGGCCGGTTGCACACACCCCCGGGAATTAGCGGAATTCCCTGCTGCGCGATAGCCATCTCCCACTGCGGGTAGGGTGGGAACCTCTACTGTAACTATGTGTGGGATCGGATCTGAGCCGGGGCTTCAGGGGATGTTCTTTCATGCATCAAGAGAATCTCAAGAATGTACTATGTGTAATAAAGCAATAAACCGGTGTATAAGAGACCAGGTCTCAGAGATGCGGTTAGAGCACCTCGTGACGATACCTTGCTGTCTGATCTGATGTGTTCTGCTCCGACGGAATAAAACTTTGTTTCCTGCCTTCCAGTCTCCGGCGCCTGCCTCTTTCATTGGTAAATTATCGAGTGGTATGAGAGGCGATTACCGCCGGGCAAATACTTGAAAGATTATCGACTGAAACTGCCGCTACCATTTAACAATTGGCGTCCCAAACGTGGGGCCCATCAGCGACACGTGGATCCAGTGGGAGAGGTCCCGACGACAGAGTGAACGACTGCAACGATCGGGAGAGCTCCTGCCCAATAGACCCTCGTCTGGCAGCCGATCATCCGAACTTCACTGGTTCCGAGCAGACCTCTCTCGAGTGATCTACGGTCCTGACTGGGAACCATCAGGAGTGCCGTGGCAAATACGGAGAGTAGAGGACGATCGGGCGCTGGAGGCGGAAGACGAGAAACTGTCCACGCGGTCCGTGTAAGGTCGTGATACACGACAAAATGCGAAATAATTGATTGATTGTTTAAAGCTTTGGAAATACTAGTATTGCTCATTGATTGTTCTTTTTGAGATATTCGCTGTCTACAAACGGGGAGGAGTAGAAATACTCTCTCTCTCTCCCTTTGCAGATAGTGAAGGGTAGGTAACACAGACTTTTGTCCCCGTTGAAACCCGTCGTGCCTATCTTTATCTCCCCATTGATTGATTGTCCGAACATTGATTGTTTTGGAGAATAGTGCTTTTTGAGATATTCTCTGTTTGCAAATAACGTAGAATAGGAATATTCTGTCTAGTGTTTGCAAATAGTGAAGGGTAGGTAATGCTGACTTTTGTCCCCGTTGAAACCCGTCATGCCTATCTTTATCTCCCATTGATTATTTGATTGATTGATTGTCCGAACACTAGTTGTTCGATATTGGTTCTTTGGAGGTATTCTCTGCTTACAAATAACGAAGAATAGAGATATTCTGTCTAGTCTTTGCAAGCAGTGAAAAGATAGGTAGTGCTGACTTTTGTCCCCGTTGAAACCCGTCATGCCTATCTTCTCCCCACTGATTGGTAGTTGGTTCTGCCCGGACCGCTTATTAGAGGTGAACCATCCGGCTCCACTGGAGGGCACCCCTAATAAGGACATGTTCACTAAATATGGACTAGTCGCCGTAGCTTATACCAAGCTATGGCATAAATATACAAAGAAGGACCCCGAGAGTCAGTGGCCACTGATGGGATCCTTCGACGACCATAAGATAGAAGCGCTAGAAGTAGCTCTGCGTAGCAATAAGACGACGCCTACTATGCTTGACAGTATCGGCATGTGGCGCAAAGAAGCAACGCAACGGAAAAAGAGGGAAGAAGTAAAAGCAGAAAAGGAATTACGAAAGGCAGCTCACCTTGCCGCTAGAAGGTTAGAAGAAGACATAAAGGAGAGAAGGGAAACTAAACTAAGACAGGAGCCCGAAACCTCAGGCCAGTACGCTGTTAGGACCCCTTCTTTGCTCTACCCTGAGTTGTCCTCCAAGCAGCGAACGAATGATGAATTACTGTTAGGTCCCCCGATCATTTACATGCCCCCTCCATATGCACCCTCCCAGTCAGTAGTGCAACACCCACAACCCCCGAACACGAGCGAAAGCAGTACAGGGGCCTCGGTCCTCACGGCCTCCGCGCCGGCCGAGCCTCCTGTGTTGAACACAACGTCGGCTATAACGTTAGACGACCCAGAGATGAGAAAGAAAGAGTCCACCAGAATGAATCGGCTAGCGAAGGATGAACGAACAGGAATCGACAAGATAGTAAAGGCACTGGTAGGATCCTTTTTGACCTTACAAAAACTAAAGTAACGCTAGGAGTTAGCCCTTTGTGGGACATATGAAACCAAGGGAAGGAGTCAAGCTCACGGTCGAGACGGCCACGAGGTAGCCCGACTCCCTTACTCTCGCTACCTAAACCTGTCTGCCCTACTGCCCACCCCGCCCAATAAGCATGACAAGATCCCGCACAAACGGAAGCCTGCTGACACCCACCACCGACGTCACCAAACTAGGGCTAGAATCGCGCGCAATTGGTCTCTGTTATTTTTCCGATTGCACAGTAACCTCCTTGTGCTCGTCATCAAATTGCAAATAGGTACAAACACTCCAACGAAGTAGTATAGTTATAACATTTTAATAACTTATAAGATATAACGAACACAACAACAGGGTAACCAGGTTAAAACACGTTTTAAAACAACTATTTACATGACAGTCTGCTGCAACCTCCATCCCAAAGCCTTAACGTCCACGTGACACCGTCCTCGCCTCTCCTTCCTCGAAATTGCAACATTGGCCTGTTTTGGGCGGTTCTTTTAGTCGGCTTTGGGCTATAAAAGCCATGCAAAAATCCATTGACATCAGTGGCGGACGACTGTGCGAATAGGCCGGAGGCTATACGAAGCGCCGAAGTTCTGGCAATCCCAAGGCGGAGCCCGCCACGCTGTGCGGGCCTTTCCGTTTTCTCTTCTTCTTTCTTTAATGAGGGCTGATACCCTGGCGGGGGGGAGGCGACGCAGACGGGCCTCCCCCACCTCCCCAGGTGGAGGCTCACCAGCAGATGAGGACGCCCCAGCCATCTTTTTCATCGGCCTGCTGAATTTCACCCTGGCACGCTGTGCGGATCTTCCCGCTTTCTCTCTTCTTTCTTCAATAAGGGCTGATGCCCTGGCGGGGGGAAGCGACGCGGACGGGCCTCCCCCGCCTCCCCAGGTGGAGGCTCGCCAGCAGATGAGGGCACCCCAACCGCATCTTTCACACGTCAGCCAGCTGAGTTGCGCCCTGCCACTTCATTCGCCGTTCGGCTGAGCCGGCGCCCCTGCACGCGGCCGCCAGGCAACCACCCAAGCACCGGGTTCACCAGGACTGCCGCTAGCACCCGACGCGAGGAGTGGGCCCCCGCAGCCAGGTAATCGGGGACCCACCCCGGTGGTGATACCATCCAAACTGCTGTCGTCACTGCTACTGGAATCACCCCGGTGGCAGTACCATCCGAACTGCCGCTGTTACTGCTGCTGGCTCCTCTCCGGTGACTGTACCGAAGAGCTGCTGCTACTGCTGCCCTTGAACTCCGGCGGTCGACTCCTCTGGATCCAGGCCTAAAGCCCACCGTGAGACAATTCTGGACTCGAAAGCTTGTCTGCTTGGGCGTGGGCCCCACCCTTGACAAAATGCTCCCCTCAGCCTTGCAGAATCGGCTGGAGTCATTTGACACTCGACTCCCGCGGACTTCCGGTAAGGACAAAACCGCCGCCATTGCTCTTTGCCCCGGACGGCAGCCACCTTGCCTCCGCTTGGTGCAGTGAGAAAGACTGGTTCGAAGCGTCGGCGGAAGAACCCGCCTCCTGCCCCGCCCCAAGAACGAACCATGGCATTTCTACGGGGTCGCAGTGACGCCATGCTGACGCAAAATTGACGCTAACAAAAGTTCTCGAACTACTGAAAGGGATTCTGGTCCAACAGCTAATTCATGGAAAGACTTAGACTGTACTCTGGCCCGACCTCGCCCCAAGATGGCGCCGATGTAGGAGAGGCCTACACACCCTTGTGGCGTCCCAGTCACGTAACATTTGTGTTAAAAAGATATATATATATATATGCGATGCTTCCACACATGATGGTCGGGGAGGGGCAGGAAGGGAACCGAATTTATGCCATAGTAGCGTTGCTCATGACACTCGACGCCTCCCACCACGTGGCCGGCCTGAACGGTTGTAGGCCCGTATCTTGTATGCTGACATTGTTTTAAATAAAGGGTCTCTTGAAAAAAAAAAAAAAATTACGGAATCAGTGCCATGACTAATCACATAGGTTGATAAAGATTTCTTCATTTGAATAAACGATTGTTACTCCCAAGCAATAGAAAACAGATAATGCAGTCCCCACTTGCCTGAATCTTTTTGATTAACGGAATTTGTACCCACCACATCTAACTTTTCCAAGAGTTGTTAAACAATGGTCAACCATAGCCCAGGGTATATGCCGAACGCAAGGTATGGTATCTTGCACCTTAATACACGATCGATTGAGAAATGCATGTATGACAAGGGAACGCGAATTTAGGAAACGAAAATAAATTAGAGCATCTTTGTCTCAAAAACAAAAATATATATAATAAAAAATAATAGGTCTGTGGTATCACCCATTCCTGCGACTAGCCTGGTACGTGGTAAGTAGAACTTTTTCGTGTCTGCGCGCGCTGGGGTACTTTGAATGCTGCACATCCCCTCCCCTCTTTTTCCCCTCTATAGGTCACGGCGAAGATCCGACTGAAGAATGAAGCGGACATGGACCGTACCGAGTTCAATATCAGAGAAAATTTAGACAAACGTTGTGAGATAGTGCGTGAAGGGCAGACCACCATTGAGAACATAAGAAACTGTATGGCATGATTGTGCGTGTGTGCTATGATTACACGGTATGAATATGTGTGCATCTCATGCGTAGGTCACTTGAAGAAGGCGTCACTGTATGATTGAAGTGCTCGCCCGTCGATCAAAGGGAGGAGAATAAAAGGGTCCGACACCCCCTAGGACAAACTACAAAATACTGAAAGTACGCAGCATGCATAGGAAAGGAGGACAGGAAAGGAGAGGTCCCGATGCTCAACGTAGCCCTGAGTCTCCATCTTAAGTTTCTGCGCTTGATGCATGTACTGTCACACCCAATCTAGCATTTGTGTGTACGTGATCACCGAATTTATGTCTTTTCCCCGCTTGTGTTTTCTTGCATGGAACAGACCCATACTACTCCATGTTGTGTGTGCACCAAGTAGCCTATTATCTTCATATGTATGCCAAATAGCCTACTTGATGCACATCTCTCTCTCTCTCTCTCTCTCTCTCTCTCTCTCTCTCTCTCTCTCTCTCTCTCTCTCTCTCTCTCTCTCTCTCTCTCTCTCTCTCTCTCTCTCTCTCTCTCTCTCTCTCTCTCTCTCTCTCTCTCTCTCTCTCTCTCTCTCTCTCTCTCTCTCTCTCTCTCTCTCTCTCTCTCTCTCTCTCTCTCTCTCTCTCTCTCTCTCCCTCTCCCTCTCCCTCCCTCACTAAAAAGCCTTCTTACCCTCTTTTCTGTTTGAATAAATTAACGACACATACCTCCTCGGTAAGTGTATAATTGGCTTGGAGCACGGTGGTGTTCGAACAAACTGACTGAAACAAAACGACCGTACTTTGCCACGTTACTACCTCTCCTATCTACAAATATTGAGCTTAATTGGCTGAGAAAAGAAAGGACAGGTAAGACGACTGATGTCTCCCAATTTGGCCCTCATCACGGGGACTATATGTCAGTGATTTCCGTCTTTCAGAGCTTTAACAACACCATCTCCACCGCCCAGAATTACCCCCGCCCAATTGCCCCGGAATAGAATGTCTAAAACACCCTTTTCTCCCAAGATAACCCCAGCCCTATACTAGCCGCCTCAGAGTATTTCGAACGAAACAGCAGATGACCTCATTCACTAATAATGCATCGCCTAAACTGATAAAGGGTTATCTATTGTCGCCCGCAAAAATAATGCTTGGCTTATGTTCCTCCCCGAAATGGATACTCGTGAACACGTGACAGTAGCACCTCGCACTTTCTTTTTATAAACTTAGCAATCCTCGGAAGGAAATATGTAATAACAAAACTTGTGTTGAGATGAACGAGCCTCTGCCGGAGAAGCCGGTTCGAATTTTTAATAGACTAGAAGGTTGACAGATGTCAGGCTTCCTGCAACCAGTATCGGGCACAGGAATCGGCACCTAGGGGGCCAGACGATGGACAGGGACACCCACAGAAACTTGCACCACAACAATAATTAATAGATTAGTAACGCACACACTAACATCAGAGTTAAAAGACACCAATCATGCAGCAACCGATAAAAACATGTCCGCAACTACTCGGTGGTTGGGAGAGAGGATGAAGTATGTAAATGTCTTCCCTGCCAACTCTCTAAGACTTTTGTTTCTTGTACCCATTTAAAGATAACGTGCTGCCATCGGAAGGGAGGGGTCGGACGTGACGCACAGCCTGGCTGCAGACCTTGGAACATCTATGACATCGACCAAGGGGGAGGCTACGAAGCAAAAAGGGCGTGGGACGAGACACCATTTTCAGGATGATAAGCGCGAAGGGCTACATCGAGGCCCCCTGCTCACCGACCAGCGTGCCTGAAGTCTCAACCCGTCGGGCCCGATTGATGGGCCCAGTGCTGGAAGATTCTGCTCCCCTTGGTCCACATTTTTGATCTGATCCCACTCCACCCCCTCTTCCCTCGGCGTCCCGAAGCACGTCACACCCTTCTCTCTCTCACCATCTTTTATATGGATTATGAATCTGACCTACCCACAGAAGAACAAAAGGCAGGTACCCTGTCTCAAAGTACCTATGGTGAACTGTGTTAAGGAACAGGGCTGTGATCGGAGAACAATGAATGATCACACCCTGCAACGTGAGAAATTGGATTTGAGCTGGACCTTAGCTCCACCGCCGGTGCTCAACAGTGCCAACGAAAGAAGAACAACAATGAGAGCTTACCAGTGATAGCTCTTTATAAAAAGGACACTGGAAAGAAGAACCCATGTCAAAGTCGAAAATCCTCTCCCAACCACCTTTTTATACTAACTATCTTCATTATCAAGTTTTCATGATGTTGCATCAATCACTTCCGACTGTACACTGAGAAGTTAAGAAAATGTAACTTTGTATAGTAACATCCATACAACACCAGCCATGTACACGACTATACTGTAACTCTGTATGTACTACCTCCTCGCCTACTTTATCACCTGTAAGTAACTATAAGCAAATGTGTCAGATTACTCCTGCATGCCCTAAAAACTCTGTATCTTTAAGGAATGTACGAAAGACATTAACGATATTATAGCTGAAGGTTAACGAAGATAAATGACGGCCAGGCAAGCTGGCGAGATATGTTAAAAGGGAGGACTGTGGAAATTTAGCGTGCAAACTGAACATTATCTGCGCCATCTTGCCTCTCCCCAGCGCCACGCACAGCGAATGCACGGCCGCCATTTTAGGCACCCCACTCTCTCCCCGCTCATTCTCGATCACCAGCGCTTCCCCCTGGCGCTGCGAACATCCCCCCGTGCGCCGGCCACCCTCGCTCTCTCATATAGGCCATAAACCCTCTCCTTCTGCGCGACCCTGCTACGGAACCACATCCGACCGACATCCCATACATGGTCATGCCTCTCCTTTGATAACCCCCTTCCTCTGCGCCCCATTGTCCGAACTGGTCCCAGGCCATCACCTAGCCCTGCGGATGCAGTTTATTGCCCCTACTGTAAGGGAAACACCCCGCATCAAAGGGATTACAGTAGATCAAAGCCCCTACCCCCTGAGACCCGGCCGGTTGCACACGCCCCCGGGAATTAGCGGAATTCCCTGCTGCGCGATAGCCATCTCCCACTGCGGGTAGGGTGGGAACCTCTACTGTAACTATGTGTGGGATCGGATCTGAGCCGGGGCTTCAGGGGATGTTCTTTCATGCATCAAGAGAATCTCAAGAATGTACTATGTGTAATAAAGCAATAAACCGGTGTATAAGAGACCAGGTCTCAGAGATGCGGTTAGAGCACCTCGTGACGATACCTTGCTGTCTGATCTGATGTGTTCTGCTCCGACGGAATAAAACTTTGTTTCCTGCCTTCCAGTCTCCGGCGCCTGCCTCTTTCATTGGTAAATTATCGAGTGGTATGAGAGGCGATTACCGCCGGGCAAATACTTGAAAGATTATCGACTGAAACTGCCGCTACCATTTAACACTAGAGACCTATCCTCCACGACCTCCGCGTTCCCCTAGGTATAACTCCGCTAATAGAGCCTTGGTAAAAGGAATCACTGACATGGTTAGAGACGTCAATAACACTCCGTTCATTCCCAAGGATGAATTGCGAGTTTACATGGGTTGGAATGTTACGGAATATGGCATTACTTTGGGTGAGAACAAACGTAAAAGCTCGACTCCGATCTGGGTCGTACCCCACCAGGGTCAGGTCTGTTTGCAAGGAAATGGGAGGAATCCGAAAGCTCGACTAGGGAAGAGTGACTGTATTGAAACATACGTTTTCCCGTCACAGTCTTCCCCTGCATTTTTAGCTGCTAAGGGCACCTATTTTGTTTGCAAAGACAGAGCATACACATGGCTGCCTGCTGACTTCTCAGGCTCATGTTATATCGCTCAACTGTTACCTCCGACATACACTGCTGCACCGGACTATCACAAAACTAGAGTTGTGAGAGGTGTTTTCAATAAAGAAGATACTGCTGGCCAAGAAGCAGGAGACTTCTTCAAAGGTTTCCTTCCATTCTGGGGGCCTATGGCCAACAGTAGAAACTTACGTCAACTAACACGGGTAGTTGAATCCACTATCACCGAAACTGCGGGTGCCCTTAGTAACCTGACAGCTGAGCTTCAAGCGGATCGCCTCATGACGTTACAGAACCGTATGGTCCTTGATGTGTTACTTGCAGATCGAGGTGGGGTATGTAAGATGATCCAGTCGAGTTGCTGTGTTTTTATCCCAGATAATGCGCCAACGGTATATAAGGCCATTTCTAAGTTACACAAAATCTCTGACTCTATTCATGTAGAGGAAGGTGACTGGTCATTAATGGGATGGTTCTGGAGTCTGTTATCTGCGTGGGGATGGAAGGTTCTGATAGTCACTGATGTTGCGTTCGTATTTTTATTTTCGTGCTGTCTCATTGTTCAGTGTGGTCCTGCCTTATGTAGCCTTTATGTTTCGACATGCGTAAGAAGACCACCTGTTTTTAGAGATACGCCACGGGATAGAGTAATGCTTCAGCAACATATCAGTGACCTGATGAACATAGAAATGGACTCTGACATAGAGTAAGTTATTGCCTATGTAAGGGCAAAAGGACGGTCTGAGGTTCTGTAGCGATCCGAACCCGTGTATTCGGTATCGTAGTACTGACACGATTTTGGTACCAATGAACCGTAAATGATCCATTATATACATGACAGTGTTTTCGCTGCGCAACTAGCATGAATTCACTGAGAAATAGGGCATTCTGTTGTTAAGTCATGGCATCCATTTTAGTTACGGCATCCATTTTGTTTCTTGCCCTCACATAGTCAATGAACGGGCGATGACCCCGGCAGAATCACCTTGTTAAGGGATACGTAAGCTCGAGCCCCGAGAAAGGCTGACGCTGCATGACTAGGCAGAATCAAGCTGCCTCCCTTGCCTAAGGCCAGTCCTGCTATACTGGTTCTCGTGTCCATTGTCCTGACTGAAAGGCCGAAGACGGTAGCCATGCCCGTTTATGATCCATAAACACCTCTTATCCTACTTTTCAATCCTTTGCACCTGGCTCTGCTCCTCTCCTTCTGGGCTTTTACAATGGGGAGGTTACGATTTTTATGATGGGGAGGATCGGGCAAAGAATGGCAAACTGACAAGGGGACCTGATCGAAGACCGAAAACCTACGACTAGTTATTGTTTGATGTCTATTTACTGTTTGTTTGGGATACCGGGTTGGGCATGAGAAATATTCGTGTAATGTTGCCTAAAGACATTTTTCGTGTATTTAAGGAACAACCCACTTAATGCAATTTGAACAGTCTCGTAGATTCTGCCTCTGTGTGGTTCCTATGACTTCTGTGTCCCTGCAGTGAATAAATGTTGGTCTCTGACGCCACCATCGAGAAACCCGCGTCTCTGTTTATTTGTGCACCGAGACAGGAAGGAACTCAGGGGTCTTCGGGTGTTGTTTCCCTGACACCTCTGGACTCTTAAAAGTCCAGAACCTCAAGAGGAGGTAATTTTTTTTAAATGTGCTTTACTGTAAAAATGACAAAGTAAAGCTTTTTTTTTTTACTATTTATTAACTTTATTAGCAGCTGTAAAGTCGGCTGCCTGCCTTTTTTGGGTATTTATTTGCTTTAGTAGCATTCGTCATGCCACACTTTAGGGTTTAAAGCTAAAGCGCAGTGTAGCGCGATTGCTACAAAAGGAAATAAATAGGAAAAAAAGTGGGCAAACAGCACATTTCTTTTCCGTTTATTTAATTTTGTAGCAATCGCGGCTCCGTAAGCAGATATGTATGTGGCAAGATGCACAGCCGAGGTTGGGTGGTTAGTAGGAGGTGCCGAGTCAGAGACTCAATGGGGCATATCAACAACAACCGGCGATAATTATCGCTAAGCGCACTTAGCGCTAGGATAATTATCTCCGGCTAGCGTGGATTTTTATCGCTGAGATAGTGTGCTCTTAGCAACGCTTATCTCAAAAGCGATAAAAATCCTAGCGCTAACTGCCTAACGTGAGATTATCGCTGGAAACCCAGCGATAATCTCACGTTAGCTTGTTGATAGGGACTCACAAACTTAGCCATGATATCCACCTTCCATAGGATATCATGGCAAAGTCAGTCCTGAAGCAGGCGTAAGGAAAGTAGCGATAACAGGGGTTATCGCTACTTTTCCTGCCGCTATGCTTCATAGCGTGGGGCTTGACGATAGTAGAAAGGTCGCTTAGCGACATTTCTCCTGTCATGCCAGGTCAGGAACGCCCACTTTGCATCTCATTAGAGTTGCAAAGCTGGGCGTTAGGAATCCCCACACTAAAGCAAGGTTTCACGAGTTAGCGTGACCTTGCTAATTAGGCGATAAAATTATCGCCGCTTTTCGGCCGAAAACAGCCGCTAAAGTGGCGATAATTTATTATCGCCTCCTTGTAAATATGCCCCAATATTCGCAGCTTACTCGGTCTGCTGTGACTGTTGATACAAGCGGAAGCCTTCCAGGACTGCCTGGTATGCTGCTCTTTATTAATTGAGCTCTAAGGGGCATATTATCAGGCCAGGTGATAAAATTATCGCCGCTATAGCGGCAGAAAACTGCCGCTAAAACGGCGATAATGGGCTTGATAATATGCTCTATGGAATTCCAATTGAAGCCCGTGTTAGATGTGAAGGACGTCTAACATGGGCTTCAATTGGAATTCCATAGAGCATACTATCAAGCCCATTATCGCAGTTTTAGCGGCAGTTTTCTGCCGCTAAAGCGGCGATAATTTTATCGCCTGGCTTGATAATATGCCCCCAAGTGCTGTTAAGTCAGTGCTCAGTTTTATTGTTTATGATCTAATATTTCTGGGGCATTCACTGAGCTCAAGAGGCTGTAGCTCAGGCTCTGCAGGGTCCTTGTATGCATAAGTACCGGTCTTTAAACAGCCGAGCCTACCGTATCTGATGTTTAAGCAAGGCTTCGTGGCGCTGTATGTAAACTGGCTTGAAGCTGTGAGAGATGCAGGAAGCAAATATTGTCATCTACACATCCTGACTCTTTCTGAGAGAAGCAAGTCAAGATTCCGTGTGTCACGGTGCACTTCTGTCTCTCAGTGCCTTTCTCTCTCCTTCACCTCTTTCATCTTCTACTTAAAAGGAAAGCCTGATTTGGAAGAAAAAAAATCAGCTGATTGTAACTTTACGTTCCCTTGCAGGAAAGTTCACTGCTGCAGTCCTTCCCTCGAAGTTCATCTTTCAACAATAGAAACACAACTCTAAACTATTTCCACCTAAAGCAGACCAGATAACAATCTCTTTCTCTTGAACAGTTGCTCCTAGTGCATTCATTTATATTACCGGTTCAAAAGTATTTTGTATTTAGTTTTACATTAGAATAAAACCAAAGCGAAAACAAAAACTTGCTCTGGCGATTAGCGATTCAGGTGTTCGACGTGCTTTTTGGCTGGTTTGTCTGGGTGGAGCACTTTAGCGTGTGCAAAACAGAAGGTTTTAACTATTTCATTGTTTTATATTGTGCTTGGATTGTTGTGCTTTGATTGCTGAAGGGGACAGTCTCCTGAGCATCATGTCTGCAGATGCAGATTTATCCTCATTTGTAACTCGTAGGGTGAAAGCACAACGTTTCATGCAAGGTGGAAGGGCAGCCAAGAATGTGGGGCTACATAAAAAAAAAAAAACCAGGCAGATGCCGCATTTCTTTCCCATTTGTATACTTTTGTAGCAATATCGGCATGCTACGCTTTAGCTTGTCCTCCTTTATGGTTCCCCTATCTTACAGCTCTACTGTGTGCCTGCTCCATTTCCTCCATTAAAGTGACGTGTCTGGCCTTTGTGATTTACAATGCCAATAGCTCAAACTCTTATAAATGCGAGACCTATTGCATTGCAAATGCTTGTTTTATCTTCTATCCCTTCATTCTGTTGCTCTATTTTGTTTTGTCTCTTTCTTCCATCATCCTTTTTTCATCCTATCTAGCTAACTTCTTTCCTTCTGTTTTTCTCCCCTTCTCCCTTTTTTATATTCTTTGCTTTCTTCTCTTTCTTCCTTTCATTTTCTTCCCTTCATCCGTCATTTATCTTAAACATGTTTTCATTATTTGCCCTATATTTCCCTTTCCCTTTTTTCACCCTGTCCTACTTTTTCTCCTTCTTACCCTTCTATTCTTCCTCTTTTCCTTGCATCCTTTCTTTTTCCCTTTAACTTTCCTTCCTATCATGCCTTTTCTCCTTGTATATATCTCTTTCTTCACCCTTTCCGTCGTTTTCATTTTCATTATTCTCTTCCATTTGCCTTCTTCCCTTCCTTTTTGCCTTCATTCGTACCTCTTTTCTTTTCTTCATCCTTCCCTCTGAAGAACCAGGGCCTTATGGGCCTGGCGGCGCAGGGCACGCCTTAATCTTCTGAGTTCACCTGCTTTGTTGAACAGAGACACAGGACATTCTGTTGAGCGTAGAAGATCAGGTTTATTAGCTGCAGCTAAGTACAGTTGTCCCAGAAGTACACTCAGTATGTTCTTAGGAGACTGCCACTTTACTCCGTGGCGCACAATCTTTTATAGCGCATAGATTCACCAAGAACACTCCCAATGCATACATGGTTATCCAATGAGAAGAGTTTGAAAACAAGATATAACCAATGAGAAAAGTTTGAAAACAAGATATCAAGTAACCCAAATAAACCTCTCTTCCAACTTTTTTTGTCACCCCTCCCCACAAGTTAATCAGTGGTAGTGTCTACAACTCAATTTGCAGGTGGCAGGACATATTTGTATGCTTTGGAGGACAGTTGTGAAATGAGAGAATACAAGTAGAGAATAGCGAAGGCCAGAAGATAAGATAAAGTCAGGAAAGAATGGTGTGAACCGACAGACAGTTGAGACAGGGTTTAGTCAAACCAGACGAGGATTAGTGGACTCAGCTAGTGAGGGAAACACAAAATGGCGGTGGAATACAACTGAATACAAGCGAGATCGAAAATCGAATTTCCTCACCTCCACCTTCTTCACCCACACTTTTCCCCTTCCTTTCTTCCTGTTTCTCTTGCTCTCTTTCCTCCTTCATAACTCCTTTCCTTTATTTCTTCATTTCTTTTGTGCTTCCTTTATTCCTTCTTTTCTGTTGTATTTCCTTCCTTTGGTTCATCTTCTTCTTTCTGTTTCATCCTCCATTCCCTTTCTTCCTTCCTTGCCATCCATTTCTCCCTTCTGTACTTTTTCCTTATTCCATTTCCACACCGTATGCCTCTATTGACCTTTTATTTTCTTAATTCCCATTTTCATGACTCCTCCGCTGTAGCTGCAGTTGACAGCAGAAGATTAACAATACCACTGCATGTCTCTCAGCTACAGACCTGGTTATCACTTCTTCATGTCAGTGACCTCATCCCGCTGAGAGTGTTGATACCTTCCTGGTGAGTGATCCTGAGATCACCTCTCTCTGCAGATGGTGACCATGCATGGTCACTAGCCTTTGTCCATGGTGATCATCCCCTAGTTGCAGGACTGATAGTTAAACCACTCCGAAGACCACTCCCAAGCAGTCTACATCCAATCAGCTTCTCCTCCTGTACATGATATTGGTGATCCTGGTGACCTCTTTTTTTTAGTTTACTCTCTCTTCTTGTACAGGGCCCTAATGTCATCTTGCAGACAACCCCCTGCTATGCAATGCCACAATGCATTCCTCTTTTTCAAGTGCCCCGGTGACTTGATTCCCTTGCTCAAAATACCTTGATGCACATGGCTCTGCTAGCATAGTCTACCTGCACTTAAGCTTTTGTTTCCCAGGATCTCCTGCTCTCGGTGCAAGCATAGACGCAAGTTGCATTTGGTAGAAACCGGCCATAGGTAGTGAGGTCTCAGGACTATTGAATGCAGCTGGAAAATGGTGGCTACAAATGGTGGTGGCCTCTTGAGGTGGAGGCGGGTAGCTGGTCCATGTTTGATGTGCTTCTTTTCATGAGAACGAAAATCAGCCCAGCCATTTTTTTTTTGGGGGGGAGAGAGTTTTATATAGTGCAAACTCGACCCAAAGGTATCAAAGCGCTTTGCATGAGCACCAGTTGCGTTACAGACGGACAAATTAATTTTGTTGGGCACAGGAAGGTTAAGTGATTTGCCCAGAATCACAGGATGTTGAGTCTCCCGGCTGGGACTCAAACCCGGTTCCCCAGCTTCGAGGTCCACTGCTCTAGCTGTTACTCAAACAAAACGTTTCTGACTCAAACAGTGCATGTCACAGAGATTAAATCCATTTACCGACACAATCATTGTGCCTTTCCCTCAGACTGCCCAACGTCAACAACAATCAGACTTGAAAAAAAGAGTTTCTCTCTAAACTGTTCTTCCATTTGCTACCCCTTTTTTCTTTTCAAACATGAGCCCATCTAGGTTCATTTTTCAAGGACGCTTCTGCCTTTCACCACTGGATGCCTTACCTAGTCATTGTTATGATCTGGATTTGCAGTGCAGCTGTCACCAGGCAATTATGTGAGCATTATTAAAGAGGGGTTTTTGCTCTGTCCACATGTTAGGAGCTAGAGGAGGTACTGATTTGACAGACTTTGTGTGCTTCCACAAAAGAGCTTGCCCCTCACACAGCTGTGATCATTGTGTTTATTTATTCAGCTGCCTAGATAATTTATGTTGTTTTCTCTGGCAGTAGTCTAGTTTGCAGGAGAGCAGACATTAGCCTACATGGGCATTTTGGTCTGGCTTGAGAGCTCAACTTTGACTTGACCTTTTAACCTCCACAAAAATTTTCCTGGAGTTCTTTGATTACACATAAACGCATATTCATTCCCATGTTATTTACTTGCAATACTTCACATTACCATGCAGCATTCTTTTAAATGCAGACCTATTGGCATTGCCAATGGTAATTTTTATTTTTTCACTGCAAGAGGAGCAGTGAATCTCAGACACCTCCTCGGGCTTCCTGAAAAGCTGTTCAAAATGGTAGCCAGTAGGACCAGGACTGTTGAAAACAGCAGTAGCCCACCGCTTATATCCGCCGGTTTGCAAGTTTGGTAGAAGTAAAGCATTATGAGAAGCTGGTAACAGGCTAAGCAGAACTTCACTCGCAAGCAAATCTGGGAGCGAGTCTCTCTTTTGCAGACATCCACTTCCGGTTACTACAGACTGGAAAAAACATGGCCATCAGGCACTGGAGGGCAGCCATCCAAGGACCAATGCAATTTTACTGGCCTACAATGCGTCGTGAGCAATCGCACCATCACTATTCAGACAGATTTGGGCGTACAGAGTGCCCTAAGCTGATTGGTTAAAGGGTGGCCAATATGATTGCTGAAACAGCAATCTCACTGGTCACCCTCTGGAAGCTATTTCACATGTGAATTATGTATGTGCATTAATATCAGTTCTTTCACATTTGGTTATGCATCAGTTTTTGTCCCGACTGCCTGCAGAGCTGATTTTGGCACTTTTTTTCGAAATAAAATACACAACAGGCAGATTTCGATAATTTCAAATGTCTGTCAAATTATTCGTCCAAGACTAGAGGGAAAGTGGCTTTAGCGAAAGGAGGAAAGTGCTATCTGCCTGTCGCGATAAACGTTGTATTCAGCAGTAAGTAGCACACTTTTGTGTTATTATAGTTTCCTGTAAGTGTATTTCAAAACCATTAGCTTCGTAGTGAGATTTGCGAGCAGGCTGGTGTTGACAACTGAGCTCACCCTGGCACGTGAGATGGGAATAGATTGAATGACTTCTTTTAGCAGGTCTATCTACCTGTGTCCATTATGTGTGAATGTTTAGCTTGTAGTCACTGACTAGGGGCACTGTGTCAAGCCATCCGCCCTGGGCATGGCTATCACAAAGGAGGGTTGGTTAGGTAAACTCACCCGGGTCTCTAAGAAATAGAAGACTAGTAGATTCTTTAGGAGAGTTAGAGGGCCACGTGCTTGTGATTAACCAGGTAGGTGAGTAAGTCTCACCTGAGGTTATCAGTATCTGGGGGTGAAGGTGGAGCAGGGGAGTCAAAGGTCATGGGACTCATTTGGAACTTAGTTCCATGGTGGTTATCTTGAAAATCTGGCATGGACCAGCCCTTATGGACTCCAATGAACACCTGTAGGTAGGGTTGCCATCTGACATTTAGGTCTGACCTGTATTCTTACATTTGAGGCAGTAAAAATAGTGGGAAAAGCAGCGCATTCAGGTATTTATTCCTTCTGAAACATAAACATAACACAGCTAGTACATAAAGCAATCAGTTAAAAAGTATCTGGCAGCTGCCTAAATTGTTTCAGAATGGCTATTGGAGTAATGAATGGTCTGATTTCTATGATACAAAAGATTCCTGACAGTTTTACACACATTATTTCTCACCTAGCAGCCCTTACTCTGCCTTGACTGTTCCAGAATAGCAAAACGTAAACAAACGACCAGTACTTCTTTCTAATAAAGGTGATAGCCCTACCTATGCGGTAGAGGAAACTGCATGAGCAGACGGTAGATAACTTGTAGGAATGACTCAAACACATGCGACTCTTACCTGAAATACGACATAGTGAAGCCTCAATACCACCAAACAGCTAAATTCGGTGATGGAGTCTACAATGCACTCTGATATAATTTAAACACGTTGATCCACATTTACCTAAATTGGCATCAGGCCCACAGATACACAGTTTTCCCAATAAACGCAACACAGCGCCCTGCTCCGGAAGTGTATTTGAGGTCATTGGAGGGGCCATTCCGTTACGAAGATGCCAGAGGTCAGAGGATGATTTCCGGGAGACGGTGACAGGGATACAAGACTGCTAGAGTCAGGGTCAGACTGGGAACACAAACCAGCCCTGACAATTCAGTTGGACCGACCAGGCGGTGGGGGAGGGGTGCTGGTGATGAGCACTGCTGCGGCTTTTATTACAGGGAGCCGATATTGCTCAAAACCGGCACCCACCACCACTCAGAATCCGGCTCCCACCCTACTAGCCCACCGGGAAAACACCTTGTGCCCGCTATGGCCAGGATAGAGTGTTCTGGCTTTATATAGTCTATAGTCTCTGCCACAACGATAGAAATAGGGAGACAACTCCTGCAGGGCGATGAGTTGGTACTGCAGCAATGGTAACAACCAGCCCTTGAACTACTCCCATACATTACTATTTTGAAGCAGCCAGCATGTACAGGGCGTTCAGTTTTTCTAATATTTAGTCCATTTTGCAAATGTTAGAGACAGTAAACTCATAAAATATCCTCTACTGAGTGTAGAACTGCTCATCAGCGGAGGCGCTGGGCATGCAGGAACCCTTACTAGCTTCTTTGTGGGCTGATGCACAGACCCCTATCTTGGGGTCTCCACCTTTCTCCTGCCAGAGTACTACCCATTCTTGTAATCCATGCACACTGAGTGACAGGGGTAGACATTCAAAAGAATGTATCCTGCCTCTTGGCAGCAGGGACATCTTAAGGATTTTGGGGGCCCTGGGCCAAACATATTTTGGGGGCCCCTGTTCAGAAAAGCTTTGAATTTATGATCCAATTTGAACCCCTGTTTCCCACGCAGTTTTCGCTTCCTCAGCTGCTTTAGCGATCCAATTTGCATCATAGGCATTAGCCCAGGCGTGCAACGCCCATTGGGCTGAAAGGGCTTCAGCCCCTCCCTGTTGTGTGTGTCAGCCCGGGCTGAGACAGCTTCCCAGGCACACACACAGCCGCATCCGAGTACTTCACGCCTCTTTTAAAGACCATTTGCTTATTAATGAGGCTTTGTTGTTTCTCACCCCTTCTTAGAGTCCCTGCAGCTCCACTCTGCCTATTGCTTGAAGAATTAGCCACCCCCGAAATGTTTTCTTACCCCCCCCTGAAATTTGGCTCTAGTTGCACCTCTGCATTAGCCTATATATTCCCGATGTAAATGGACGCACGCAGCTTACAGTGGTAGTATTAAGTGTTTCCTGCCCTGCTACTAGGTTTTTAATATTTTTTAAATTGTATATGTGTGGCTGAATTACTCTGTGCTTTTAAACGATTTCTCCTACCTACACGTACTTGCACTTTATTGGATTCTTCTTGCCTACACCTCCTTAGCTGCTCCGATTCGCATCTCGCTTTTTCTCCAGTCCTGGTCCGCCATGGCGGATATGCTGATTGTGTGGAGGGCTGGGGCTACGATCGGGCTCCTCACTTCCGCCCATGCAGTTTGCGCTCCATCAGCTGTGTTAGTGATCCAGTGTTCAGCATAGGCATTAGCCTATTTATTCCCAATGCAAATGGACGCGCGCAGCTGACAGCGGTAGGATTTAGTGTTTCCTGCCCTGCTACTAGGTTTTTAATACTTTTTAAATTGTATATGTGTGGCTGAATTGCTCTGTGCTTTTTAACAATTTCTCCGACCTACGCGCACTTGTACTTTACTTGATTCTGCTTGGCTACACCTCCTTAGCTGCTTCGATTTGCATCTCGCTTTTTCTCCAGTCCTGGTGCGCCACGGCTGATATGTCGATTGTGCAGAGGGTTGGGGCTACTATCGAGGCCCATCACTTCCACCCACTCAGTTCCACTTCCTCAGCTGCGTTAGTGATCCAGTTTACATCATAGGCATTAGCCTATATATTTCCGATGCAAACGGACGCGCGCAGCAGGCACGCAGCTGGCACACCGAAGGTGCCCCAAATGCTAGCCCGTTTGCGCCCGGAGGCGTCCGACGCCAGTCATGCTGCCCAGTTCCCCTCCAGTGAGTTTCTTCCACTATATTACAATAGGGAAAAACTGCTTAGCCTTAGGCGGCTACCATTATGTCAGTGTACAGCGGCTGATCCGAGCTTGGAGGTAGACTTTCGATGCAATAAGTGCAACTGGCCTCTCCTCCAGTCCAGGAAACTTGCACCCAAGATCCTCCCACGCAACAAGTGTAAAAATATTTAGAAAACAGAGGACTTAAAGGCCACCCTTTTAAATTGTCACTGTATGCAAAAGCATGAACCACACATTTATGGCCTACTTTTAGATGAACAGCCAGATCTTTTATTTCTCATTGAGACCTGGCTGCCTGAGGACTCCAACCCTACTATCACCTCGGGCATCCCTACGGGTTATAAAATCCTTAGGAGGGACCGACCAACCTTAGTTCTAATAGCAAATTTCACCTCTTGGATCCTCCATCTTTACTAGCTTTCCCTGAGTTTCAGCTTGAAGAGTCACTGACCCTTCTCCAAAGCATTAAGTCTGGCTCTCCTACCGACCCATATCCAGCGAATATTCTGAACATATTAGCTCCCACCATAAAGCTCACGGTAAACCAGCTCTTTAATGCTTCCCTCTCCTCAGGCAACATGCCAAAAATATGGAAGAATGCTAAGATTCTTCCACTGATAAAAAAGGCTATCGCCAAACCGACTGACCCTGCCAACTACAGGCCAATCTCCCTTCTTCTGGCCCTCTCCAAAGTATTAGAGAAGCATGTAAACAAATGAAGATGGGATGCTCCTTCATGAGTCCCAATCCGGTTTTAGGGCTAACTACAGTACGGAGTCCGCTCTGCTGGAAGTGACTGAATTTCTCAAGGGTAAGCTGGACCAGGGACGCAAGGCCGTTCTGATACTGCTCAATCTGTCGGCGGCCTTCGATACGGTCCCACATAAGAGGCTCCTGGAGAGACTTGCTAACATCGGCCTGGGGGGGACCGCCTTAACATGGATGTCATCCTTCTTGGCAAATAGATCACAGGACATCTGGCTCCCCCTTTCTCATCCCCGGTTCTGGTCATGAATGTAGGTGTCCCTCAGGGCTCCATTCACAGTCCTACCCTTTTTAACATATATCTGTCCCCCCTTGCATTTCTGGTAGAGGAAGAGGGCGCCAAAATTGTTTCCTATGCTGATGACACTCAGCTGATTTTTACGTGTGAAAAAGGAACCGCCTTTGACAGGGCAATGATTAGGTCTTGCCTCACAAAGGTTTTTAATTGGCTTAAGATCAATCAGCTGAAGTGCAATCCTTACAAAACTGAAGTTGTTTTCTTTTGTAATCCAGAAACGCCTAACTGGAGCTCTTGGTGGACAAAAGATCTGCCGCCACCCGCCTGCGGAAAAGGAGAAAGTCAAAAACGTAGGAATTGTCATAGACAAGACACTCTCCACGTGCTTTCAAATTTAAAATCTACTCCGGATGCTAAAACAATTCCTGCCACTATTACTGTTTGAGAGCAGAAAGATCGTGGTGTAGGCTCTGGTGACATCAAAGCTTGACTATGTCAACAGCTTGTACATCGGTCTTCCCAAATCCTTTATCTAGCACCTACAAGTGGTACAAAACGCAGCGGCCAGAGCCATCCTGAGACCTAAACCCAGATCTAGTATGACCCTTATTCTTAAGTCTCTACACTGGCTCCGCAAAAAAGAACGGATCGACTTCAAAGCGATGACCATCTTCTTTAAAGCTTTCCCCGGCTTAGAACCGGCTACCTCAATAAGTGTGTTAATCGCTACACAACATCTAGACCCCTAAGATCTTCCAATGCCAACCTGGCCATCGTGCCTAAAATATGCCGTGCCCGCACTGGAGGCAGATCTCTCGGATTTCTAGGCACACAATTGTGGAATAGCCTCCCTGAGTCTCTGAGACTAACCACAGACCTACTCTCTTTCAGGAAGAACTTAAAAACCTGGCTTCTTAATAACGGATGGGTCTTTTACGCACGTTTTCCTCCCGCTGTCACGCACCAGGACACTCTAGTCTGAGTAGCTGTGCGCTTTATTAAATACACTATTTCATTAGGTCCCTGACAGTGCAAAGGAACACTTGTTCAAATTATAAGGGCCTTATTTATGAGGCCTTGCTTCACTTTTATGCCGCCAGTGCATCACTTTTTGTGACGCAACAGCAACGTAAAAAATGTGCCATGTTGCGCCCTATTTACAAAATGAGGCATCCAGGCAGATGTGTCACTTTGTAAACCCCTGCACCACATTATACCTGTGCAAGGTATAATGTATGCAGGGTGGATGTTGCCCCACAAAAAGCCTTGTAGAAGTGGCACATTGAAATCTATGAGAACTCAGTGCGCCACTTCTAGGACGCCATTTTGTCAATATCTTACACCTGCCTTACAGCAGGTGGAAGACTGATGCAGGCCCTTTCACATGGGCCTGTGAAAGGACACCTTGCTGGAGTTGCGTCTATTTTCAGACACACCCCAGCAATACATCACTTTTGCGCCTACGGATACATCAGAAATACTGACGTATCTGTAGCTCCTTGCGACATGATGCATCATACAGTAAATATGACGCATCCATCATGTTGCAAGGAGGGCGCACTAAGAAGTGACGCATCCCTGTTTTCACACAGCGATGCATCACTTCTCATAAATAAGGCCCTAAATGGGTTTACATCTAATATTCAGGGATAGTTATGTGTGTTTTCAATATTGTAACACAGCAGCAGCTGAGCAATATTACTGCAAATAATCTCTGTGATGCCCTCCCATTTCGTACATGTTAGACCTTGTTTTGATCTAAAAGAAACTTTTTTTATGTATATTGCATGAAACATAAACACAACATTTCTTTGCAGAATGGCTGTACTACACTCACACACATCAGGTACATCAAAAATAAATTAAAGGAAAACAGTAGTTAAAACAATCTGTTTAAGAAATATTCAAGGTCATTAGAGCAACACTCTGGAGAACGGAGCTGACTCTGTCAGGGGGCCCCCTGAAAGGCTGGGGCCCTGGGCCAGAGCCCACTTTGCCCATGCATTAACACGTCTCTGCTTGAGACGTTTTAATGCATGGGCAAAGTGGGCTCTGGCCCAGGGCCCCAGCCTTTCAGGGGGCCCCCTGACAGTCAGCTCCATTCTCCAGAGTTTTGCCCTAATGACCTTGAATATTTCCTAAACAGTTTGTTTTAAATTCTGTTTTCCTTTCATTTATTTCTTATGTACCTGATGTGTGAGAGTCTAGTACAGCTATTTTGCAGAGACATTTTGTGTTTATGTTTCATGCAATATACATAAAAAACGTTTATTTTAGATCAAAACAAGGCCTAACATATAAGAAATGGGAGGGCGTCACAGAGATTATTTGCAGTAATATTGGTGAGCTGCTGCTGTGTTACAAAATTGAAAATACACATAACTATCCCTGAATATTAGATGTAAACACATTCAGGGCATTATTGATGAGAAGTGATGCATCGCTGTGTGAAAACAGGGATGCGTCACTTCTTAGTGCGCCCTCGATGCGACATGATGGATGTGTCCTATTTACTGTATGACGCATCATGTCGCAAGGAGTTACAGATATGTCAGTATTTCTGACGAATCTGTATGCACAAAACTGATGCATTGCTGGGGTGTGTCTGAAAATAGACGCAACTCCAGCAATGTGTCCTTTCACATGGTGCAAGCCCCATGTGAAAGGGCCTGCATCAGTCTAATGCCTGCTGTGTGGCAGGTGTAAGATATTGATGCAATGGCGTCCTAGAAGTGGCGCACTGAGTTCTCATAGATTTCAATGCGCCACTTCTACGAGGCATTTTGCGGTGCAACACCCACCCTGCATACATTATGCCTGGCGCAGGTATAATGCGGTGCAGGGGTTTACAAAGTGAAGCATCTGCCTAGATGCGTCACTTTGTAAATAGGGCGTAACATTGCACATATTTTACGCTGCCGGTGCATAACAAAAAGTGACGCACCAGCGGCATAAAAGTGAAGCAAGGCCTCATAAATAAGGCGCTTAGAATTTGGACGAGTGTTCCTTTGCACGGTCAGGGACCTAATGAAATGAAATTGTGTACTTAATAAAGCGCGCAGCTACTTAGACTAGAGTGTCCTGGCGCATGACAGTGGGAGGAAAACATGCGTAAAAGACCCATCAGTTATCAAAAAGCCAGGTTTTTAAGTTCTTTCATGAAAGAGAGTAGGTCTGTGGTTAGTCTCAGAGACTCAGGGAGGCTATTCCACAACTTTGTGCCTAGAAAGCCGTGGGATCTGCCTCCAATGCGGGCACTGCATATTTTAGGCATGATGGCCAGGTTGGCATTGGAAGAATTTAGGGGTCTAGATGTTGTGTAGCGATTAACATGCTTATTTATGTAGCCGGCTCCTAGACCATGGAAAGCTTTAAAGAAGATGGTCATCGCTTTGAAGCCGATCCGTTCTTTTATGCGGAGAGACTTAAGAATAGGGGTCATACTAGATCTGGGTTTAGGTCTCAGGATGGCGCTGGCCGCCGCGTATTGTACCACTTGTAGGCGATGGATAAGGGATTTGAGAAGACAGAGGTACAAGCTGTTGACATAGTAAAGCTTTGATGTCACCAGAGTCTGCACCACGATCTTTCTGCTCTCAAGCGGTAACAGTGGCAGGACTTTTTTTTAGCATCCAGAGTATGCCAAAGCAAGTGCCATTTAGATTTTGAATTTGAAAGCACATGGAGATTGTCTTGTCTATGACAATTCCTACGTTTTTGACTCTCCTTTTCAGCGGGCGGCAGATCTTTTGGCCACCAAGCGCTCCAGTCAGGCGTTTATGGATTACCAAAGAAAACAACTTCAGTTTTGTCAGGATTGCACTTCAGCTGATTGATCTTAAGCCAGTTAAAAACCTTTGTGAGGCAAGACCTAATCATTGCCCTGTCAAAGTCGGTTCCTTTTTCACACGTAAAAATCAGCTGAGTGTCATCAGCATAGGAAACAATTTTGGCGCCCTCTTCCTCTACCAGAAATGCAACGGGGATAGATATATATTAAAAAGGGTAGGACTCAGAATGGAGCCCTGAGGGACACCTACATTCATGGCCGGAACTGGGGATGAGAAAGGGGGGAGCCAGATGTCCTGAGATCTATTTGCCAAGAAGGATGACATCCATGTTAAGGCTGTCCCCCCCCAGACCAATGTTAGCAAGTCTCTCCAGGAGCCTCTCATGTGGGACCATATCGAACGGCCGCCGACGTATCGAGCAGTATCAGAACAGTCTTGCCTCCCTGGTCCAGCTTACCCTTGAGAAATTCAGTCACTTCCAGCAGAGCGGACTCCATACTGTAGTTAGCCCTAAAACCGGATTGGGACTTATGAAGGAGCTTCCCATCTTCAATGTGTTTTTGGAGGGCCTTGTTTACATGCTTCTCTAGTACTCTGGAGAGGGTCGGAAGAAGGGAGATTGGCCTGTAGTTGGCAGGGTCCGTCGGTTTGGCGTTAGCCTTTTTTATCAGTTGAAGTATCTTGGCATTCTTCCATAATTTCTGCATGTTGCCTAAGGAGAGAGACGCATTAAATAGGTGGTTTACTGTGGAGTTTATGGTGGGAGCTAATAGGTTTAAGATATTCCCTGGACATGGGTCAGTAGGAGAGGCAGACTTAATGCTTTGGAGAGGGGTCAGTGACTCTTCAAGCTGAAACTCAGGGAAAGCTAGTAAAGATGGAGGATCCAAGAGGTGAAATTTGCTATTAGAACTAAGGTAGAAGGTCAGTTCTTCCTCTGAGATGTTAGTGAAGGCTTGTTGGATCATGGAGATCTTTTTGTGGAAGAATTCAACTATTTACTTAGACCATTCTTCAGTGCATGGCCCTTCCAGGGCAGTAAAGGATTTAACTATGCTAAAGATTTCCTTACTCTTATTTTGGGCATTTTCTACCTTGGTTTGAAAGAGGTTTTTCATAGCTGCCTTCACAAGAATGTAATGAGCATTTAAGGTGTCTTTATACACCTTCCTGTCCTCAGGTAGATAGGATTCACGCCATTTCCGTTCAATTGTTCCACAATTTCTGTTGCGAGATCTAAGGGAATCGTTAAACCATGGAGCTGGTGGGGCTGACCTCTTTGAGGAGCAGCAAACAACCAGTACCACTGCATCAATGTTGGTTCGGAGCCATGAATCTATTGAGAGGGCATCCGAGTCGGGGCAGCCAGACAGCTGTGGTGAGGAACGACCGAGGGCGTCTGCTAACATCAGGATGGATATTTTATGGAACGCCCTGTAATTAGAGACCCTCTGCCCTGTGTTAGCTCAAGGGGCTGTGGCAGAGTTAGGAATGCCGAATTTTAATAGGAGGTGGTCAGACCAGGTAATGGGAAGAGGTAGGCTTACTGATATGTCAAAGTTGTGAACGATTTGGTCTAGGGTATGGCCCTTCTCATGGGTGGCCAAAGAAACAGATGGAAACATGTTGCAGGCCTGCAGCGCCTCCAACAAGGACATTGTTTGAGGGTCTTTTCCATTGTCCATATGTATATTGAAATATCCCAGAATGAGGCAGTTGTTGTATTTTAAGGCCAGGGAGGTGGTGGCTGTATTAAGCCAATAACATTTCCAATAGCACTGGGAGGTCTGTAAATCAGAAATCCAGCTATGCTATGATGGGGGATAAGGTACAGCAGAAGCCTAAGCAGTCTAGTTTTTTATTGTAAATTATGGCAACACCTCCCTCCTTCCCATTCGATCGGTCCCTCCTAAGAATGTTATAACCCGTAGGGATGGCCGAGGTGATAGTAGGGTTGGAAGCTTCAGACAGCCAGGTCTCAGTCAATAAAAGATCAGACTGTTAGTCTAAAAGTAGGCCATAAATGTATGGTTCATGCTTTTGTATAGAGCGACAATCTAAAAGGAGGCCTTTAAGTCCTCTGTTTTCTTATTGTTTTTACACTTATTGTTGCGGGGAGGATATTGGGTGCGAGTTTCCTGGGCTGGACGAGAGTCCAGTTGCACTTATTGCATCGAAGGTCTACCTCCAACCTCGGATCAGCGGCTGTACAGTGACATAATGGTAGCCGCCTAAGGCTAAGCAGTTTTTCCCTATTGCAATATAGTGGAAGAAACTGGGCAGCATGGCCGGCGCCGAACGCCTCTGGGCACAGACAGGCTTGCCTTCGGCACCAGCGGCGCGCCCGCTGTGCACGTCCACTTAGCGCGTCCGTTTGCATCGGGAATATATAGGCTAATGCCTATGATGCAAACTGATCGCCAACGCAGCTGAGGAAGCGGAAACTGCATAGGCATAAGTGAGGAGCCCGATAGTAGCCCCAGCCCTCCGCACAATCGGCGTATCAGCCGCGGCGGACCAGGACTGGAGGAAAAGCGAGATGCGAATCGAAACAGCTAAGGAAGTGTAGGCAAGCAGAATCAAGTAAAGTGCAAGTGCGCATAGGTAGGAGAAATTGTTAAAAAGCACAGAATAATTCAGCCAGACATATACAATTTAAAAAGTAATAAAAACCTAGTAGCCGGGCAGGAAACACTAAATCCTACAGCTATCAGCTGCGTGCATCCATTTGCATCGGGAATATATAGGCTGATGCCCATGATACAAACTAGATCGCTAGAACAGCTGAGGAAGTGGAAAATGCGTGGGCGGAAGTGAGTATCCCGATAGTAGCCCCAGCCCTCCACATAATTGGCGTATCAGCAGCAGCGGACCAGGACTGGAGGAAAACCGAAATGCGAATCGGAGCAGCTAAGGAGGTGTTGGCAAGCAGAATCAAGTAAAGTGCAAGGGCGCATAGGTAGAAGAAATTGTTAAAAAGCACAGGGTAATTCAGCCACACATATACAATTTAAAAAGTAATAAAAACCTAGTAGCAGGGCAGGAAACTCTAACTCCTACAGCTATCAGCTGCACGTGTCCATTTGCGTCGGGAATATATAGGCTGATGCCTATGATACAAACTGGATCGCTAGCGCAGCTGAGGAAGCGGAAACTGTGTGGGAAACAGGGGCTCAAATTAGATCATAAATTCAAAGGTGTCCTGAACAGGGGCCCCCAAAATATGTTTGGCCCAGGGCCCCCCAAATCCTTAAGATGTCCTTGCCTCTTGGACACCTAACTGGGCTTAAAGCTTTAAATGAGCCCTCAATTTGACTTCTAGGGCAGCTCGGAATCCTAAAAATTGAGCCACCTGAAGAAAGTGATGTATTTTGGTTATTTAAGTACAAAAAGTCACCAGTGACATTAGAATGGCACATTTTTCACCAACTATGTAGGCATGGTAAATTGCCTCATATGTACAATTTCGCACAGCCCTAGTTCACACCGTAGAGTGCCCAACTCTACTGTCTGTTCTTGTGAGATATTAACACATGCTTTTAAAAGTGGTTATAAATGGCATGAGTGTGATATGGAGAACAAAATAAAAATGTGGGTGACAAAGCCAATAATCTTAGCTTATTTTATACGTTTATGTCATGTTATGGTATGGATGCAAGGCTTTTTTAATTTTATTGGGAGACAGCTTCAGAAGTGCTGCGAGGATCCGTTTTAGACTCATGCCAATGGGCAGAACATATGGTCTACCAGAGCAGAGGCTGCCCCAGGAAATGGGACAAAGCGTGGAACAGCTGGCGAATATACCAAGGCAACTGATGGGGTGGAGGGAGTAAGGTAAACTTGTGTAGCATCCTGCTGTTATAATCGTAGTCAGGCGAAGTTATTGTACCATGTGTATGCTGTACACAATAGAGTGCTATTCCTGTGTCTACTTGCAAGCTGGCTCTCTTACCTGTGCAGGATATCAAATGTCTCAATCCTGGTATAATCTGTATTCTGTGCGCGTGTTTCTTCTTTTATGCAATAAAGTGCTTCCAGGAAGCCAGCTGAGTTTCAATTGGATCCAGAAGCACAGATCATAACACAGCATTTTTTAAGCTGACATTCTAAGTAATTCTAAGACACCTTAAATCGACAACAAATCTCCCTTTCTCAATTAGAAGAAAACGTAAAGACAAATAGGGCTGAATTTCTAAAAGTACATTTGATAGAAAGAACAAAATATATAAATCAATACGTATAAACAGAATGGGGGTTTGGAAGCACACAGCCTCACAGTCCCAGCACAGTTCGCCCCTTTGCATCCTGGTAAATGCAGTACTCAGTTCAAACTTACTTCAATATTAGCTGGAGTTTTTCACCAAAGTTGGTGCAGACTTTGCTGTATATCTCTAGACACGTGTTTCTGGGTTGAGCCCGTCATCAGTAGAGAGCAGCAGCATTAGATAGCAAAGAAAAATCATCTGGGGTTGCTGGAAATGCTGCCAAGTTCCTCTCGGGTCACAGTACCACTCACTCTACAGCATGACTTCTGATAGCAGTGCCCGGCTGCCAATGCTGTTTGAAGCCAGGACCGGACTGCTGAGTCCATGTGGCTGGCCTTGCCACGAATCACTGAGGAGGTCGGAACTGAAGTGCTACACTACATCAGGCTTGTGGAAATAGGTCTCCAGATCGAGAGTGGGGGCTGCAGCGAGGAAGCAGCATAAGGGTAGCTGCGCCAAGGGCTGCATGGCCAACTGCAACTCTGGAGGCAATGCGGCCTAGCAACAGAGCAGCCTAGCACTTCTCGCTTGAGGGGGAAGTTGTCCCCAGAGGAACAAAGCGGAGCCCCTGCGAGTCACAACATCGGCAAGGGCTGGACACCGCCCTTATCTATCCTCCTATCCTGCCTCTCCTTAGGTGCACACTTGGCAAGGACCACATAGACGCTGTGGTGGTGAGGGCTGACGCTCTGTAATAGGAGCTCACAGCCTGCATCAAATGACGGCTGGCCCGCTGTAATCTAGGGACGACCCTCTGCTATAGAGGGGGGTGAAGCTGGCCCGGGAGGGGCAGAGGAATGTTCTACTTCCCCCCTTCCCTTCCCATGTCACAGGGATACCCAGTGGAACGATAGCACTCCAAGTGGGGGACTCCTGCTCCCCATGATCCACTGAAAGGACTACTTTCATCCCTCTTACATTGCCCCCGGAGTCCAAGACACACATCGGCGGGGGCCTGGGCATGCAGCCTACTGCCGTCTCACTTAGCAGCCTATGGGGCTCGAGGGCCGTAGTACTCGCACCATGCTGGCCACCACTGGCATACTAACTCTTGCAGCATGGGTGGCTTGGATCACTGGTACTTCTTGTGAGCCTCCAAGACACACAACCTGGGCAGGGGAAGTCATCAGGGCTGCCATTTAAACATGGGGTGGCTATCTCCTCTCCCCCCCGGTCTACAATACTGGATACCATGGTGCAAGAGCACACACAATGCCTCACTGAGCCTGCCTAGCCACCAGTGAGAGCTCCCTGTAATGTATGGAGTCTAAGGTGGGCTGCTTGGTAGCTGAACTGATCTTCCTAAGAGATGATCCTTGGAAGCTTGTGGACAGAGTCAGCAATGGGGAGAAAAAATTGGCCTGACTATACCTGCTAGCCATAGCCAATCAGGCAGTATCAGACCACAGGAGGTAGCCCATAAACCACAGTGAGACTGGGGCAGTACATGATATCAGACAACAATGTCTCAACGTGGAATTCAATGGAAGGACAAGTTATTCAAAGGTGAGCTGTATTTTACAGTATCAGAGGAGTGAATCCATACAGAGAGGACAACAGGAGACCAAGTTTGTAGGAAAGAGTTGTATTTTCAACACATGATGAACATATTGCGTCATATGTACAGATCATATAGGTTAAAAAGCACTGCGTGACACTTAGTGAAAGTGTAACCGAAAGAATACTGTGCACAAGTGCTCGTGGAGTTTGTGATGGCGCAAGTGACACATAAAGTAGTATATACAGCGGTGAAACGGCGCAACAGGGAGAACAATGGTACTTTGAATATGCCAAAGTTAGGGCATTTACACAATAAATGTATGAGATTTCAAAGGACAGTAGAGCAAATGCCCATGTTTGTAAATGCGCCATTTACAAACATGGGCATTTGCTCTACTGTCCTTTGAAATATCATACATTTATTGTGTAAATGCCCTAACTTTGGCATATTCAAAGTACCATTGTTCTCCCTGTTGCGCCGTTTCACCGCTGTATATACTACTTTATGTGTCACTTGCGCCGTCACAAACTCCACGAGCACTTCTGCACAGTATTCTTTCGGTTACACTTTCACTAAGTGTCACGCAGTGCTTTTTAACCTATATGATCTGTACATATGACGCAATATGTTCATCATGTGTTGAAAATACAACTCTTTCCTACAAACTTGGTCTCCTGTTGTCCTCTCTGTATGGATTCACTCCTCTGATACTGTAAAATACAGCTCACCTTTGAATAACTTGTCCTTCCATTGAATTCCACGTTGAGACATCAGCCATAGCCAATCAGCGTGCCCTCCTGGACCTGCAGAGTGTTGTGTGAACGCTGGACGAGAGGGCGGATGATGCTCCCTTGGGCGCAGGAAATGAATCCTGGGCCTGCCAAAGGGAGTTGAAGGCCAGGACCCACTGGCATTTTTGGAAACCTGGTTTAGGTCCTTTGTCCCTGCTTCAGGCACCTCTTTCTTCTCTCTGGAGTGGGCCCACCTGGTGCTGGTGCCTGGTGGCCCTGACGAGGGCCATGCTGGCCAAGCTCCTGCACATCAAGAGTCTTAAAAGTAGAAGACAAGATCCTCATGCTATTCCCTGACTATAACCAGCTGTACAACAAAAGTGCCCCTCTTTTCTGGAGGTCAATAGGCAACTCAGGCAAATGGGAATTCAATACATTTTGTTGCTTCTGGCTCACCTTAAGATCCTTACTAGCGGCGAGTCTCTCTATTTTTACCGATCTTAAGGGTGCATGCGATTGGGATGACAGGAACCCCACTACCCCCTCAGTTACAGATACGGGTGGACCCCCTTCGACTCTTCCGCCCCCCCACCCACCGGGCAGAAACAAAGAAATCTTTCTCAACTGGACCCTCTTCGAAGTCTCCAGCATCGAAGTCCCCCATCCTGGAACAAATAATAGAAGTCCGCCAGTGGGCCCTCGAGGAGCAGCTAGCCTGGGATGCCGGGACTGGGCTCCTGGACAGTAAAAGTGTCCCTCACATTTTTCCTCAGATGGAGAATCCAACTTGTCACATGACTCCAATCAGGAGTCACAAACTCCACCAATGGTGACTCCTCAAACAGCATACACTATAATCTAATCTGGTGGACCAATGTGAAGACGCAGGTGGACTGAGCCCTTGCTTCCATACTTACCTAACAGCTGATGAGTCTTAAACCTGTTTATTATTCAATACGCTGTGAGCTTATATCCTCTTGGGCTGCCACAGTGAAGGTGTTGCCACCCACTCCCTCACTCTATCATAACTGGGCCAAGTATAACACAGATGTTGACAAGCAGGGTGATGCTGCTCTTGGACCTTTGCCACTCATTGTTAGGCCACCATCCCACATAACTAAATGGTTGATTACTGTACCCAGTTTTGGTGTAGCGGCATTTGTGGTGGGCTCTGTGAATTGTTGTTTGTACATGTTGCAGCCCTTCCATGATCAGGGGCGGCTGGTGGATTTTGAAAGTGGTGAGGCGACAAATTGTATCATAGTATAACGAGCGAAGTGAGCGAACCCAAACTGCAAAAGGAGGGTGAGGGGGTTTTCCCCGCGCAAGAACATTTTTCAAAAAATGAATTCAAATGGTGGCTTTTACACCACACATTTACTGCAAATTGTTGCAAACACGGGGGTACAAATATAGCATTTTAAAGCACAAGTGAGAAGAAAACATTAGAAACATATCAAAGTTGTGCCCAATTCTCTAACTGGTCTGCTTGCAAAATGACCCCCAAACCAAGCATACACAAACAATGGAAACAGGCCCACTAAGTGTTTTCTACCTGTAACACATTCTAAACCCCAATTATTCAAGTACATGAAGGGTCTATTCCAGCAGAAGACTGCCTTTCACGACATTCGTGGAAGACTTTACCCCTTTACGCCCCCAGCCACCTCACCAGCCTTGGCAGGTGCAGCTCCAATATGCCCAGTCCTCTCTTGCCCCTCTGTGTAAAGCTGTCTCGGCCCTCTCCCTCCCTTCCCTCCCCAGTTAAAGCTCTTTGACCCCTTCTTCTAACCCCGCATCTGCCCTGAACTCTCCTGCTGGGGGCAACTGCTGCAGAGAGCTGCTGCTGGTTGCATTTCTCCAATCCCAGACCCCTGATGGCCTTGTGCAATGTTGCTTTGCTTAGGTGGAATTGCAACTCCTCTCTAGTGATGGACTCCCACACTTACTTCCTGCACCCTGGGAGCCGATGACACCCTGTGGTATTTTCATGATCTCCACAGAAGCACTGCAAATCCCGTATCAGCACAGCCACTTTCCAGTTAAGTTGAGTGGACGACAGGTCTTGTGTGCATGTGAGAATAGGAAAATGTCACACATACCAATCTGAAACCTTGCAGCCATGTATAACCAACATCTCCTGCTTAAAAGCAAAGGAGCCCAACACACCTACAGCAAAAGTGCACAGCTACCAATAGGAAAATAGTAAAACAGTGCCCTGATAATCGCAGAAACACTGAAATATTTCAACAAATTATTTAAAACGGTATAAAAATATAAAGCACTTCATTACAAAATAGTATACAATTAACTACGGAGAGGATGCATTTCATGGCAAGTGCACTAGATATAGTTTAATTAACAGTTGTTGTTCTAATCTTTGTTAATATTAAATGTTTTGCTTGCTCTTGCATATCATTAAAGTGTAGGTGGGCAATTGTCACCAAGTCGGTATTTTTCATTCAGGGTAAAATGACATCTGGGATAATTCGAGCTTCTCTTCTCGTGACTAGGATAGAACAGTCAATGGAAACACCCCAGTTGTGGAAAGCTACCCTTCTAGTATTTTATTCTTCATCCAACACAGCTCATAGATGCTATAGAGTTGAACCACACCGAGCGTCCACGGAACTCCACACATAACAGAACAAAATATCCCTTCATGACAAGATACAACCTGATACCCCAACACCCATCAACTCTTCAAAGGATTAATGTGGACTGTTAGACGGCGACCTCAGAGGAGCCCGGGAAGGGAGTCCTGACTACCCTGAGACCCACCCTCGAGTATCGTAGCCGGGCACTGGCGGGAGACTCCTCAGGAGGAGAAGTCTCGTATCGAGGATCGTACTTCGGGCACCACACGACACAGAAACAACACACCGTGCGTTCTCAGGAACCAATCTTTATCAAATAGGTTAGCACTGCAAATATGTACAAGGAGAGCGCGGGCTCAATGAGTCTCGGAAGGGATAGGGGGTAGCGGGACAGTCTTTGGCACAAAAGTTCAAGGTAAGGATGTACCCGGCGCACAGCTCACAATCCTCGAGCTGGGGGGTAGGCTGGTTGTCGTGGGGTCCGGCGGGACCATTGGAGTCTGTGGAAGCCGCGAGTCACTCAGCGGGCTCAGGTACAAGTTCGGAGGTCTTACGATCTTCAGGGAGCCGCGAGTCACTCAGCAGGGCTCAGGTACAAGTTCAGAGGTCTTACGATCTTCGGGGAGCCGCGAGTCACTCAGCAGGGCTCAGGTACAAGTTCGGAGGTCTTACGATCTTCAGGGAGCCGCGAGTCACTCAGCAGGGCTCAGGTACAAGTTCGGAGGTCTTACGATCTTCGGGGAGCCGCGAGTCACTCAGCAGGGCTCAGGTAGTTCTAAGTTCCAGGAGCCGCGACCGCGTCAGCAGGCTCTCGTTGTTCCAGCGTCGAATCTGCCGGACAGTCCCAGAGCACCCCTGGTTATAGGTCGACCCCTCTTTGATGTCCGGAGTCTGTGCAGGCAGGGGTCTTGTCACCTGGGGGTCGCTTGTCGGGGGTTTCCTGCCATTGTCTTTTGATCCTTTCAGGCCGGGTCAGGGGGAGTCCCAGACACCCTGCAGGCGTGGAGCCAGCCTTCAGGGAGGCCGGAGGGCCGATCGAAACCCATCGTCCCAGGGGAGTTCAGAGGTGCGATAGAAACTGCTCCTCCCTCTCTCAACCCCTGGAAGCGGGATGTCCTCCAGCCGGAGTGGCGCCTCTAGGCCCGGGTCGCGCTGGGGCCGGGCGGCCATCTTGGTGCATGAAGTGGGCACGCGGGCCCGGGGTGGCCGAAAGTTGAGAGGCCATGGACGAGGGTGTCCGGGTTGAGTGCGTGTGTTCTGGTGGACAGGCTTGGTGAGGCCGGGGAATTGGGGCCGCCGGCACCAGGTTAGGTGGTGTGGGGACCAGTAGAGCCATGTTACGAGGCCGGGTCCAACACGCGTCCCCCCCAGCTGAAAGCCGGAGAGAACGGCCCATCATCTTGGGGGGTTCTCTTCGCTGAGGCGGAAGAACCGGGAGAGGCCATCGGCGTTGGCGTGGTCCGTCCCAGGACGGTGTTCCACGGTGAAATCCATCCCCTGAAGGGAGATTGACCACCGCAGTAGCTTGGGGTTTTCTCCCCGCATCTGCATAAGCCATCGCAAGGGCCGATGATCGGTTTGGACTTTGAAATGGGTGCCGAACAGGTAAGGGCGTAGTTTCTTGAGTGCCCAGACCACGGCAAAGGCTTCGCGCTCAATGGTACTCCATCGCTGTTCTCTGGGTAACAGCCGCCGACTGAGGAAGGCGACGGGCTGGTCCAGGCCTTGGTCATTCATCTGGGACAGGACGGCCCCAATGCCATGCTCGGAGGCATCGGTCTGGACTACAAACTCCTTGGAGTAGTCGGGAGCCTGGAGGACGGGGGCCGTGCACATGGCCTTCTTTAGGGCATCGAACGCCTCCTGGCAGGCGGTTGTCCACTGAACCTTTTTTGGCTGTTTTTTGGATGTGAGTTCTGTGAGGGGGCCGACAAGGCTGCCATACCCCTTGATGAATCTGCGGTAGTAGCCAGTGAGGCCCAGAAAGGCTCGGACCTCCGTTTGGGTGGTGGGGGGTTCCCAGGCCACGATGGCGTCGATTTTTGGTTGTAGAGGGGCGACCTGGCCACTCCCGACCTGGTGCCCCAGGTAGACTACTGATCCTTGTCCAATTTGGCACTTGCTGGCTTTTACTGTCAGGCCTGCCTGGCGCAGGGCGGTTAGCACCCTCCGGAGGTGCTGGAGGTGCTCACCCCATCCGGAACTGAAAACGGCGATGTCGTCCAGATATGCCGCGCTGAACTGTTCTAGCCCGGCCAGGACTCTGTTTACCAGTCGCTGGAAGGTGGCCGGGGCATTTTTCATTCCGTAGGGCATTACGCGGAAGCGGTAATGCCCATCTGGGGTGGAGAAGGCAGACCGCTCCTTGGCCCCCTCGGTGAGCGCAATCTGCCAGTATCCGCAGGTGAGGTCGAAGGTGCTGAGGAACCGTGCTGCCCCGAGTCGGTCAATGAGCTCGTCGGCTCGTGGGATGGGGTGGGCATCGGCTCGGGTGACGTCATTGAGCCCCCGGTAGTCCACACAGAACCGGAGCTCGGGGGCGACACCGGGGGCCGCTGCCTTCGGGACCAGGACCACGGGGCTGGCCCAGGGACTGTCAGATGGCTCGATCACTCCCATGGTCAACATCTTTGAGACTTCAGCTTGAATGCAGGACCGGACCCGGTCGGGGACCCGGTAGGCTCGGTGTCTCACCGGCGGGCTGTCCCCGGTGTCCACGTCATGGACACACCAGTCGGTGACTCGGGGGATCAGGGAGAAGAGGTCGGCAAATTGTCCTAGTAGCTGGCGGCAGTCCTCTTGCTGCTGGGTAGTGAGAGCTGGGGAGAGATTCACTCCCTCCACGGAGCCATCCTGCTCCTTGACACACAGGAGGTCCGGGAGGGGATCGGACTCATCTTCGGCCCCGTCATCGGTGGCCAGCAGGAGGCTTAGTTCTGTCCGCACGAAGTGAGGCTTGAGGCGGTTCACGTGAAGGACCCGGAGGGGATCCCGGGGCGACTGGACGTCCACCAAGTATGTGACTGGGCTCTTCCGCTCAATCACTTTGTAGGGCCCGGTCCACCTGTCCTGGAGGGCGCCTGGCTTCACGGGAGCCATGACCCATACTTGTTGGCCCGGCTGGAACTCGACCAGAGTGGCATTCTGGTCGTACCAGCGCTTCATCTCTTCTTGGCTTGTCTCTAGGTTGGCCTCGGCCAGTGCTCGGAACTTCCTGGTCTGGTTCCGGAGGGTTAGAACATAGTGGAACACATCTCGTGGGGTGGTCTGGGGTGCCGCCTCCCACCCTTCCTTAACCAAGCTGAGGGGACCCCGGACGGGTTGTCCATAGAGCAACTCAAACGGGCTGAACCCTAGGGACTTCTGGGGGACCTCTCGGTAAGCGAACAAGAGGCAGGGGAGCAGGACGTCCCACTTACGCCGGAGGGGCTCTTCTAGGCCGGTGATCATCCCTTTCAGAGTCCGGTTAAACCTCTCTACTAGGCCGTTCCCCTGGGGATGGTACGGGGTAGTGAATTTGTAGGACACTCCACATTGTTGCCACAGGGACGTCATGTACCTCGAGATAAAATTAGTGCTGCGATCGCTCACGACCTCGCGGGGGAACCCTACCCGGGAAAAGATCCCCATCAGGGCCCGGCCCACTACGGGGGCCGTGACGGTGCGTAGGGGGATCGCCTCAGGGTATCGGGTGGCGTGATCCACCAGGACCAGGATGAAACGGTGACCTTGGGAGGTGGGGGGGGTCCAGGGGCCCCACGATGTCGATCCCGACTCGTTCAAAGGGGGTACTGACGACCGGGAAGGGTTGGAGGGGAGCCTTGCGCTTCCCCCCACTCTTCCCGCTAGCTTGGCACGTGGGACAGGACTTGCAGTGGGCTTCTACGGCTGCTCTCATCTTAGGCCAGTAAAAATGGGTCACGAGACGGCTGTAGGTCTTGTCTTGACCCAGGTGGCCGGCAAGGGGGACGTCGTGGGCTAAGCCCAGGAGGAAGTCTCGGAAGCGGAGGGGTACCACCAGCACCCTTCCGGATCCCAGCTCCACCGACTTCTGCTCACTATACAAAATGCTATTTTCCCAATAAATTTGGTGCGTGCCAGTTTGGTCGCCTGCGGCTTGGCCCTCGGCCTGGCGCCGCAGTCCGACCAGGGAAGGACAGGTGGCTTGCTCCCGGCAAAACTCCTCCCGGGTGGGTCCACCCTCGTGGCGCCATTGGGCCAACTCGGGTAGATCGCCTAACTCAGGGACCGGGGCGGTGTCGGACAGGGAGGGCTCGTCGCTGGCGACGGGCCCCTCCGATGGGGGGACGGGAGGACCCTCGGGGGTTACTGCTCTGACTTCTTCGGTCGGGGCGTCTTCGACTTCTCCCAGGGGGGTGAGTCGGGCTGACATAGATCGGGTGGTGGCGCACACCCACTCGGGGAGCCCCATCATCCCTAGGTGGGCCTTGCGTTCGACGTGCTTCCAGGGCGAACTCTCCAGGTCGTTCCCTAGGAGGCAGTCGACCGGCTGGGAGGTTCTTACGGCCACCCTCAGTTTACCTATTACTCCACCCCACTCAAACGGCACCAGAGCTACCTGACACATACTCTCCCTATTATCGGCGGAAATGACTGGGCAAAAGACGTTGGGGAGGATCTGCTCCTCGGGGACTAAGTGCCTGAGGACACCGGTGATGCTGGCCCCGGTGTCCCGCAGGGCCTCTATTTGGTGGCCATTGATCTTAACGAGCTGCCCGTATTTCTTCGTGTTGGAGGGCAGGAGGCTACCAGGGACCATCTCCCTATCTCCCAGGGATACTAGGGCCATGGCTGCGGGTTCCCATTCCCCGGCTTCCTCAACCTCCTCCCCCAGGGCTACGTTGGCTATCTGTCTTGCAGGGGTGTTTTGGGTGGCCATGGGGCACTCTGGGTCATTGGCGTAGTGCCCGGGCTTCTGGCAACGGAAACAAGTGACGGTTACCCTGTGTCCCCGTCTCCCGGGGGGTCCGGTTACTGGTGGGGGGGGCGCTGGGAAAGGTGGAGATTGGGTCTTCGGAGGACTAGGCTGGGACTCTCTCTGGCCTCCCTGGTTCCCCCCTCCTCTCTGCGGGGTGGTCCCTGACTGGCTCGGGGGTATTCTCCTACCATGCCCCGGGTGACCCGGGTGTTGGTCCAGCGGTCTGCTTCCACCGCCAGCTTCCTGGGATCGGTGAGTTTGCTGTCGAGCAGATGCTGGCGTAGTTCCACAAAGCAGTTCGCAGCCAGGTGTTCCCACAATAGGAGGTCGGTGAGTTCCTCAAGAGTGGTGACTTTGCTGCCCTTGACCCACCCATCGAAGGCCCGACTAAAAAAGTTCACATATTCTACCCAGGTGGTGCCCGGGATTTTCCTGCAGTCCCGAAATCGTTGACGGTACATCTCGGGGGTGAGACCGTACCTTGTGAGTAGAGCTTCTTTCATGTGGCTGTAGGAGGTGCAGAGAGAGGGGTAGGTAGAGCAGGGTGTCTCTTCCTTCGCTCAGAAATCGTCCCCACAACCCTGCCCCCCAGTCCTTCTGCGGGACCCGATGGGAGGTCATGGCGACCTCGTAGGCCCTGAACCATTGCTGAATGTCATCGTTTTTATAATATTCCTTGACCACATCTTTGGGGATGTGGACCTTCTGCTCCGCTGGGGAGGTCGCCTCTCGGTTTCCCGGGGGCCTCCCTTCCTCACTTCTGGCCTTGAGTTCGATTTCCTTCAAGCTGCGTTCGTGCTCCAGTTGGAGCTTCCTTCCTTCGTGTTCCCGTTGGAGCTTCTTCTCTTCTAGCTCGCCTTGCACGCGCATTTGCTCTACTGCTAGCTTTTTCTCTGCTAACTTTAATTCGCCTTCGATTTTGAGCTAAGCTAACTCGAGTTCGTGATTGCGGCTTCTCTCTCTGTCCGCGAGTTCCTCCGGGGATAGGCCCCCTTCTGGTACGATGTTTCGCACCTGATTGTTGCTGCTTTCGCCTTGGGGAGGTTCGGCCTCGTCGGGGTGCTCCCCCGTGTTTTCCGGGTGGGAGGCCCCGGTATCCACCCAGGCTTTCAGTGCTTTCTGCAAATCTTCCTTGGTGTTGAGACCGGTGGTAGCGATTCTAAGTTCTTTGCAGAATTGCTTTAGTTCTTTGTGTGTGTATTCTTCTAGTTGTTCCACCTGGAACACCCTGTTGGCGTTGATTTCTGCGGGGATCACGGTGTTTCCTTCTGCCATCTTTGTTGGTAGTGCGTCCGTCGTTCACAGTACGATCTCTCGGTGATGGGCCCGAATCCCGTCGCTTGCCACCAATGTTAGACGGCGACCTCAGAGGAGCCCGGGAAGGGAGTCCTGACTACCCTGAGACCCACCCTCGAGTATCGTAGCCGGGCACTGGCGGGAGACTCCTCAGGAGGAGAAGTCTCGTATCGAGGATCGTACTTCGGGCACCACACGACACAGAAACAACACACCGTGCGTTCTTAGGAACCAATCTTTATCAAATAGGTTAGCACTGCAAATATGTAGAAGGAGAGCGCGGGCTCAATGAGTCTCGGAAGGGATAGGGGGTAGCGGGACAGTCTTTGGCACAAAAGTTCAAGGTAAGGATGTACCCGGCGCACAGCTCACAATCCTCGAGCTGGGGGGTAGGCTGGTTGTCGTGGGGTCCGGCGGGACCAGTGGAGTCTGTGGAAGCCGCGAGTCACTCAGCGGGCTCAGGTACAAGTTCGGAGGTCTTACGATCTTCAGGGAGCCGCGAGTCACTCAGCAGGGCTCAGGTACAAGTTCGGAGGTCTTACGATCTTCGGGTAGCCGCGAGTCACTCAGCAGGGCTCAGGTACAAGTTCGGAGGTCTTACGATCTTCAGGGAGCCGCGAGTCACTCAGCAGGGCTCAGGTACAAGTTCGGAGGTCTTACGATCTTCGGGGAGCCGCGAGTCACTCAGCAGGGCTCAGGTAGTTCTAAGTTCCAGGAGCCGCGACCGCGTCAGCAGGCTCTCGTTGTTCCAGCGTCGAATCTGCCGGACAGTCCCAGAGCACCCCTGGTTATAGGTCGACCCCTCTTTGATGTCCGGAGTCTGTGCAGGCAGGGGTTTTGTCACCTGGGGGTCGCTTGTCGGGGGTTTCCTGCCATTGTCTTTTGATCCTTTCAGGCCGGGTCGGGGGGAGTCCCAGACACCCAGCAGGCGTGGAGCCAGCCTTCAGGGAGGCCGGAGGGCCGATCGAAACCCATCGTCCCAGGGGAGTTCAGAGGTGCGATAGAAACTGCTCCTCCCTCTCTCAACCCCTGGAAGCGGGATGTCCTCCAGCCGGAGTGGCGCCTCTAGGCCCGGGTCGCGCTGGGGCCGGGCGGCCATCTTGGTGCATGAATTGGGCACGCGGGCCCGGGGTGGCCGAAAGGAGAGAGGCCATGGACGAGGGTGTCCGGGTTGAGTGCGTGTGTTCTGGTGGACAGGCTTGGTGAGGCCGGGGGATTGGGGCCGCCGGCACCAGGTTAGGTGGTGTGGGGACCAGTAGAGCCATGTTACGAGGCCGGGTCCAACATGGACTATAACATGACACCATACTTTAATTTATTTCAGACACATTGCATCTGGACAGTGCACATCCCAGTCCTGCCAGATGGGACATAATTACATTGATAATGAGCAGCGTCCTACAAAGCAGACCCTAGGTGGAGCCAGCTGGAGTCACTGTGCCCGATGGCATTATTACACAGGGTGGGGTATTGTGGCTGACGGGGTGATTGTGCCCTGTGGTGTCACTGTGCCTTATGTTATTATGCCCAGGTGGTGTCATTGCAAGTGATGAGATGACTGAGCTTGGTGGGGTCATTGTGTCTGATGAGGTGACTGCGCCTAATGGGATCCGATAGGGATGTGTAATGATTATCCCGCAATGGCATTACTGCGTTATTTAAGCACTAGAGCCAGCGCTGTAGACCTATTGGGTGGAACCTGCATGTTCAGCTTCTACTCTGCTTCATGACAAGTCACTGTGCTTCTTTTTTACGCTTTCAAGGTCTCTCCGTGTTGCTCTTGGGGTTCCTTCTTTTGCCAGGAGTGCAGCCTTTCTGGTGCCAATGCCTACTTTATGTCTGCACCTTTCTCAGAGTTGGCACGTGACTTGTGTATGACTCTCCAGATTTCTGACTCTTTCCTGTGAGTTTGACTAGTCTATTTGCTGCCTTTGCAGCCCCACACACTTTGCCTGTGTCATGGGCAGTGCTTAATTTGTGCAGGAGCTTTCCGGTGCTTAGCACTGGCACCTTTTTATCAGGGCCGGGTCTACACTGCCAACTTACCTCACTGCAGTCTGCACGCTATGTGTAAAAGTAAATTAAATATATTGCCGGCTTATTGCAGTGTTGTTCACATGCTGTTACAGTCTCATTGTCCTTCCGTGAAGAAGAAGAGTGTTGCTGACAGTGCTGCTGAGAGAGTGCAGCGAGCCCGATAATAAATCCGTGTCAATTATGCAAATCAATTTGCTTTCCGTTTCAGTGTTGCCGGTGGGCGGGCCACTAATTGGGCTGCATTTGGTTCTATGAGGGTAGAGGGCTTGGGAGGGCAGCGCGTGCCGTGCGTAACCTTTTTCCGTCCACGGACGGTTGACCATGCCCCCGCACACACACACTGCAGTGGACGAGTAGCACGTTAGCACAACGCCGAGGCGGGCGATTTGAAGCAGCTGCGCAGCAGGCCTCTTAATTAATCCTCGCAGTGCCACCAGCAGTAAGGCCTATTAATTAAGACCAGCAGTAACCGATCGCAGTAAGTAATAAAACAAAAATGCTGCTCTTTCTTGCGCGTGTTGACGCCGGTCACCTGGACTGAGTCAGAGGCCGTGAGGTACCACAGACACCAGTACAAAGTCCCTGGCTACTCACCATGTGACACAGTAGTGACAGCTGTCTGCGTGGGGGCTTTCGATGGGGATATTAGGGCCCCCAATGGCTGACTGTCCGTGCCGATCAGGGATATATTGTGGGCGTGAGTGTAGGGGGCGGGGAGGGACAAAGCAGTTGCAGGGCATCAGTGAAAGCAATGGTTTCTTTCCTCCAAGGGCTCTCTCCCTCTCTTACTGCACCTCTATTTGAGACTTCCTCGGGACTCTCCTCTCCTCTGCAGCGCCCCTTTAATCACACCCACTGCCCACCGCCATAGCCCTTAATTATTCATCTGGGCCTTTCCTCAGAGACCTCCCTCACATACCCTCCACTTGGCCCCTCTTGGGAGGTTTTCCTCTTGTTCAGGGTGTATTCCTTATCGACCTCGTAAGCGATGCCCCTTAGGGTTCTATCCCTTGACAAACATTTACATGGGCCTTTTTCGGGGGTCTCCCTCCTATCCAGCTGGTCAGGGATGGTGGGCACCGTCCGGGGCACAGGGAGGGGTCAGAGCTTTGGAGGGAGAGCACTGTGGGCAGAGGGACTGTCACTGGGACTACACCTCGTGCCCAGCCTAGCCTCCAACCCGAGTGCAGGAACATACCCCCCTACTCGACCACTGTGGGGCTCTGCTCCCGCCCCCTCCGTGCACAAGGTTATGGCACAGGGACAGGTGCACCTGTCACTATGCATTCCTGAGCGTGCCTGCTTCACAGGGTCTAAAGCAGGGCTGCTCATGGCTGGACCCTGCCTGGCCTAGAGGACAGCCATTCATTATGTAAATGAGTCCCATTTTGAATGATTACATGTAGATGTGTGTATCTCTGGACAGTTTTAAAAGTTGCAATGCCCAGGCTGGGATGGTGAGGTGTGCGGTTTGTGCCATTTTAAAACCTTTCCAAAAGGTTGGCACGTGTGAGCCTGACTTCACTGCATTAATGTAGGAGGTGACTCGGTTGCTCCAAATAATACAGGTATAATAATGCTGAATTTGTAGGGCTTAACGTTTTTCTTATGAGCCTGTTGTGAATGTTGGGGTTCGACAAATACCAAGGCAGCCTTGTTTTAATTCCACTAAAGGCCTGTTTCTGCCCCCCCCCCCCCCCTTAGACTTCCTGTCTCTTTATCCTCTCGCTCTTAAAGGCTCTTTTTCATCTCTTCTTCCTCCCTTGGCCTCTGCTTTACTATCTTTCTCTTCCTCTTTCGTTCAATTTTCTGCATTTCTCTGTCATGTTCAGGGACAAAGTCTGATGAAAAACAAGCCAGAGGAGCTTGCACTGGAGGCGAAGGCTAAAGCGAGACATAGGGAAGCAGGTTCAAATATCTGGATTTAGCAGCACCAGTTGAATTCTAGCATATCTGGATCTGCCTGGAAAAAAGTGTAATGTAATCTGTGTCTACTGTTGTGAAGTGCTCCTCTGTCTGTCCACAACAGGGTTCGCACCATATAAAACTGCAAAAAAAATAAAATGCGGATTCCTCTTGTCACTCCTGCACTAATTGTATGCCCCCATGGATTAAGGATAAAGTGTTAACCTTTGATGACAGAAATAAATGCACATCTAATTATAATTGGTGAATTGCTCAGTGCGAAAGTGGAGAATCTGTGGTCAATCCTGGCTTTCATGCTTGACCAAATGGTGTGATAATAGGCAAATACTTGATTTCAGGGTGTGTGCTGCACAAAGCCTCCCTTGTTTTTGACTTATTAGCCTTATTAGCCCATTTTGCTCCGTCAGTCCTTATCTAGTTCACATTACGGGCTACATATCCCTGGAGCCAAAGGTGAAAGTGGGTCGAGCCAATGTAGGATGTGGGTGGAGCCAGGAAAAGGGGTGGTGGCCTCCTATGAAAACATTTGAGCACCGGCACTTCTTTTTTTTACAAATCAAGCACTGGTCATGGGAGTCCATGTTTATGCATCTCTGCCTTTGTTCTGTAGGTACAGTTCGCCCTTCCCTGCTTTCGCTTAACTGCCAAGTAGTCCAATAGCATGAGCGCCACCTTCACCCAGTCCTGGATTTTAGGCCACAAAAGTGTGCATGCTGCGATTTTAATGGCCATGCATGCTCGGTAAAAAAAGACTACAACCCCACATGACAATGCATCTTGATATTGGCTTGGACGCCTGTGGTGGCGGAAGGAGTCACACATGAAATAGGTCCACGTGCATGCCTTGTGTGTTCATTCCTATGCAGCCAGCAGGGCATCTGTCTATAAGCAGCCTTATTGTGTGTGGTTTCACCATGCCCAGTAGAGAGTCTGTGTGCGTGAGTGTTTGTTGAGCAACTCCCACCAGTGCATCTCTCCTAGTTATTCCTTCCAGTGCAGCTCTCACAGACCCGTCTCGCGGGTTTTGCATTCGCCTTCACATGAGCCCCAGGCCCTTAAATTGTAATTCTGAAAGCCAGGAGATTCGTTACTGCTGGAGGACTCCTCCCCTTTAACCTTGGAACCCCGGACTAAAAATGGCCGCCTCTGACCCTCACCTCTCAGATGGGCTGCTGTTCCTTTAATGAGGCAGTACCATAACTTTTAGCAGGTCTTCCCTCCAGGCTGCTGTACCTTTACTGGGATTGTGCCAGTGCTTCTCAGATGAACAGCAGTGCATTGCAGACAACTGTGTGCAATGCTGTGGGATGCTTAGCTGGCCTGCCTCGGTTTCTCTGGGCATTCCTGCTGTGCTTCTAGAACTGGTACATCTCAGCAGGAAAAGAATACAAGCCATTGGAAAGACGGCACCTCTCAGCGGGACGGCTCCACTTTTAATGGGGTGATACCGACACCTCGTGTGCGGAGCGGATACACTTTAATGGCATTAGACTGGCACTTTTGAGCAGAGCAGAATGGTAATACCAAAGGCTTCCAGCAGAACAAATCCCCTTTTAATGGGGTTATACTGATACTTTTCGGCTGGGCTGCTTTAATTTTAATGGGGAGGTAAGAATATCTCTCAGCAGAACTGATATTGGTTTAATGGGATGATACTGATGCCACCCAGCTGAACTGCTCTACTTTTAAGGGGGTGATATACCAATGCCTCTCTGAGCTGATACACTTTTAATGGTGGGGCACTGGTACTCCTCATCATGGCTGCTATGCTTTTCATCAGTGACACAGGCACCTCTCAGCAGGGCATCCTTTTGATGGAATCATATAGTATTTTCAGCAGCCGTTGTTCCTTTACTTGGGTGTTACCAATGCTTCTACCCAGGACTGCTGTCAGCTCCCGGGTCACTCATGAGGAGGGCCTTCACGTGGCGATAGTAGCACGTCCCAGCAGGGCAGTGATACCTTCAATGGGATGAGACCGGCACTCCTCACCGGTGCATACCATACTTCTATACGTGTCGCGGGTCGGTACTGGTATTTCTCAGCAGTGGTACGTGTTATGCAGCTAATACTTAGAATATAAGATGCGTAAAGCATCAATAGCGCGTCTTTCAGAGCAGTGACCGTGGTGCAGTTAGGAGGCCTCGAGTGCAGCCGGCGATGCTCGCATTGGCCCCGTGCAGTGTCATCGTTTGCAGACACGGGTGGAACTCACCCGTCTGTATTTCTTAATGCAAGCTTTGTACCATCCATTGACCATGATGGCTTGATATGGTACCACTGAAATGTTAGTAGGGCTAGGGCAAAGTCAGTCAGATATCCGGTATTGGCCAGCAGGCGGCTAGAAGGGCTGGTGCGGGAACAGGAGGAGGTAATGGAATCAAGAAGGAAGGGAAGGAAGAGTACAATTAAGATAATGGGAGTTAGGAAGGGAAGAAGAGGGGGATGATGGGAAGCAGTGGCGCCTGGTAGGGAATACGCTGAAAGTAAGCGAAGAAGGTGAGAAACGGAGAAAAAGGGGCGACAGAAGGGGTGGTGGAAGGTTTAGAGAGTCTACAATGCATGGGGAACAGGGAGGTAGGAAGAGAAGAAGGGAAGGGGGTAGGAAATTAAGAAAGTGCGAATGGTGGGCATGGCATGAAGCAATCAAGGAAAGATGTGGAGGCGTGAAAAGAAGAGGGGACAGACCTAAATTGTGGAAGGAAGAAATAGTGTGGGGTGTGAGAAGTAAGGAGGAAAGGAAAAAGGAAAAGAAAGAGGAGGAGAGGAGCTAGTGATGGTGAAAAAGAAGGAAGAAAGGGACAAATAAAGGAAAGAATGCACTGATGAAGTAAAGACGAACAGAAAGAGCGAGTGGGAAGGTAAAAGGAGGGAAAGAAGTGCTAGAGGGTAAAAATCACCAGAAGGAATAAAATAAAATATAAGAGCTGGAAGGGAGGCAGTACAGAAAGAAGTAGGCATGATAGAGTGAGGGAAAGAAGTAACGGAATAGAGAGAGGAGGCGATGAAGACTAGGAGAGAGAAAGAAAGAAAAGAGACGGAATAAAGGAGGGTAGGGGAAAAGCCAGAGAACGAAAAGAAAGCAAGTGAGAAATTAAAATAATGTCATTGGATGGATAAAAGAAAAATGTTAAATAAAAATATAGGCGGAATAAATCAAGAAACAAAATGTGGATGATTTAGCAAAGCTAGAAGGATGCATCGGGTGACAGTCTGACTCACAGCGACCAGGCAGCACCAGCAGGGGGCAGCAGTCAGAGCATCTACCGAGCCGCCAGCGCTGGCGGTAGGATCTGTGAGGCAGTAACAGCTCAGAGCCGTATTTCACAAACTGCCCTTTCCAAACGTAGACACTGCCTTGCTTGCCCCCCAAAGAAGTCATTATAAATACAAGAGCCGCCATCATTGTCTGGGCCTCACAGATACAACTACAGTTAAAAGAAAGCTATGGACAGCCACAAGCAGTGAGCTTGGGCAATGTACCACCCTTGAAGTCGGCAAAGGAGTCACTTTATCCAGAAGAGCGGCCAGCAAACACACAAGTGAACCTACATATGTTTGTTGGCAGTCCTTTAAATTAGTAGATACTGTCAGGTACTGAGTACCTGCTCTACTTTAATTTGAAATGGAGAGTACCAGCACTTCTCAACTGGGGTTCAATGCTTTTAATGGGAGAGTACCTGCACTTCGCAGCACTGCTTCCAAGTAGCAAACAGGCACTTTGGGACACTGGGTATCGGCACTTCATTATTTCCATTTCAATCACTGATCATAAGAAGATATATTGATGCATTCGGGACAAGCCACCAGGGTGCTTTACACTCAAACCCACCGGAATTATGCGATTCTGGGGTCACAGCTGTTTTCTGCATAATTATGGATTTGGTACATTTGCCGCACAATCCATCATCTGGCGCATAATCTGCAGATTTTAACAAAAAAATTTGTTTCAAGCTCAAACAGGCCAAAAGTTACTAAAAAACATGGCGACGCGTGTTCCTGTGCAGTGGAAAAGTTTGACTGGTCCCCTTTCTGCTGCTTATTGCTATAACTGGGAGTAAATTGGTACTAATAAAGTGAAATATTTTTCCAGACAGTGTTGCCATGCGTAAACAAACTAATAAAATAACACTACCCCGAAAAGTGCCACATCACGCTGGACAATTTGCCTTTTATTGAGGCATAATTTAGTCAATCTTGCCGCATTATTTGGACCTCCCCTGTCGAATAATTCCAGTGGCCCTGATATACTGTACATTCCAGGATGGGATGTTTTCTAATAGCCTATGTAAGTCACCATAAGATTCTATATTGTAATGATTCTAAGGTGTCTAATATAGCGCACACTCTGCTCCTGGGAGTAGCACAGCGCCTTACAAAGACTATTTGAAACATGAGGTGTAACCAGAAGCGTTGGCCTCTCGGGAAGTGTAAAGTTAGTGTATTTCTACCAGGTCTGCCCACAAAGCACTCAATCTTGGCGGTAATGTGACTTTGCACATGGTTGGTAAGTAAAAGCAAACAAGCATTGGCATAGCCAATAGGTCTAGCTTTTGGGACCTTATAAGTGTTTAGCCATGCAACAGTTGATGATGTTGCACCAAGGATATTGTGCTGCATTACTAAATACTTAAAAGGTCCCAAAAGCGAGACCTATTGGCTATGTCAATGCTTGTTTTTTTTTTTTGCTGTAACGCTGGGGTGCACTAGGTATGGCAGGGACCTGCAGCTAGGGAGGTAGTGCTTATGCTAACCCAGCCGCTTGGTGGCAGATGCACTCAGAGCTAATCACCTAACACAATTTGGATGTTTTGAGGAAGGTAGTAGTACACATTGCTATATTGTAATGTCTTGCACTTATGCAAAAAAGAGGTGCAAACACACCTTGCAAAATGTGTTCTGTTTCTGTGTTAGCATATAAGCCTATAGAATTTGGACCACAAACATTTGCACTAGGGGAGAACACAGCAAACTGAGTTGACCTATTACTGTATCGAAACAATAAAAAACAGGAAACACATTTTCTATATGTGAGTTGGGCCCAGGTTTGAGGCAAAATCAGCGTGCTCCTTTTCTGAGCAAGCAACTATTCAATTCCCAGTGTAAAAATCGCTCACATGCAAAAGATGCATAAATTATTTTACAATGATTTCACAATTCATTACCTAAATGTCTGTTCGCATGCAGAAACAATGATGTAATATAGACTGAGCACAATGACCAGGAATTTAAACTTTCTGGTACATACTGCAGAAACAGCGGGCCCTGGATTGACATTAATGGCAACCATTTGTGCAATATTTCGAATGTGGCCATAGTGTCTAGGGAATAGCTGCACGCAATATTGCCTGTCGTTCATCAACGCGCAAACGCCTTTGGGAGCAAAAAGGTGCTAGAGAAGCCAGAAACACATAACGTGTATTTGTAAAGCGCAAGTTCTCCGCGCCGGTTATCTTGGCGCTGAATGACATATGTTTATTCTAGAAATGAACGGAGTTGCGTACTAGTAATTTACAGAAATGTTTGTAATGCTACAGAAGGAAAAAAATGCAATAAACTAATTACCTGATTTTTTTTTTTTTTTTGAAACCTTTATTACAAATTTCAATAGATATACAGGTATGGGCCTACAACCTCCGGGCCGGCCGCTAGTAAACAATAAGGTCATAAACATATAGGTATAAACACAAGCAGCAAGCAGTGTAGGTCCCAAGGATAATTACCTGATATTTAATCCTTTATGAAGCAATTCAGTATGTTCTGTATACGGCTGTTAGCAGGGCACAAGTTATAAAAAATAAAAAAAAGAAGTGGGGGAGACTACGGCTAGAGCTGCCGATTTTGCGTTTTATTTATGTTTTAAAAACAAAAATAAAAGCCATTTTTATTGGCAATGTCAATATCTCAAACTCGCGTAAATGCGAGATCCATTGCATTGCAAATGCTTGTGTATGTATATGAAGCCACTTCCAATAAACATGCAACACGGAGTCCAACCCTGTGTCAGCAACAAGACAATCTTTATTCCATTCCGAAGAAACAGGCAGAAACTACAGTTTTAAAGAACAACTTCCGCGCAACCAAACTTGAATGGCCAGAACTGGCTGACCCTTTATTACAGCAAACAAAACCAATGATGGATGCAATAAGACCAGCTACAAAAAAACAGGAAAAGTAAAAACTACTGATCACAGGTGAATGCACGAGTGAAAAATCGAGAAAAAAAAACCGTTATATTTGCAGCCCATGATCCACCATATGGTGAAAATGTGGCAAACGCATCAAAACACTAACTATACACTGACTACATATAAACTTTACTGAATCTTATATTTCCAGTTGCCTTAGCTCGCATCAATATTTTGCAGTCTTTTACATAGGAGGATGTGAGAAGCATGCCATGACAATATCTTTGACATAAAAGGAGGCTTTGATGTAACATTACCGATGTTTTTTTTCAAAACACTACATTTGTCTTTTACGTGTCACAGCACTTCAGCTGCTTTTAACGTGTGCCTTAACAAGCAAGCTACAGCGCATCAAGAAACAAGGTAGAGAAGGAAGTGAGTTCACTGATGATCCAGAAGAAAGTTGATAAAACTGGATTCTTATCTTACCATATCTTACAATTTCCAAGAATCCTCAGGCCGACTGGACCTTTTTATCTGCTAAATAGTGTGAAGGGAAGAAAATCCAATTTCTCAATATAGCCAATTGAATTTCAACTTATACTCCAAAGATCACTGACTCCGAATTTCAAGTTATGGAATTTATTACAAAGCCAAAAATAATTGCACATACAAGCACCTCATCACGAGGTTAAGGAAATAAATTGGCACTAATACAAAGAATATCCTACTCAGGAGTCTCATCCGACTCAGAATAAGAAGAAAAGTCAGCTCCAGAAGCATTAGGCAAACAATAACTGCTCCAATCTCTATGTTAGAAGTCATTAACCTTAAAAGAAAAATACAAATTAGTCTATCCCTACACTTTCTCTAAGACGACAATCCTACTTAGCATTTTTCCCCAGGCAAGAGAGTAAAAAGGTGTCAATAGTGAAGACTTCCTTAGAAGTGCACTCACTTTGCTCAATCAGTAGCCCATGCTACAGAGCTCGTTCTAAGATGCTCCTTCTAGCTTCCCATCTAATCCTCAACTGCTCAACCCTCGGGGCACTGTCCCTAATTCAAAATCACAAAATAGTAGAACACGCCCTCGTCACACCTTTTCAGCCAGGTCTCCCTTCTGTATTTTTCCACCGAAACTTGTACTCCATCCAAAGACAGTTAGATTGACCTTGGGTCTCAGGCACCTTCTCCGCTGAAAGTATCATATCTGCATTCCAGTGTACTCCCATGGTTGCTTCTCCTACCATCCTAACTCCTAAAACAAAGGGTTAGTCTTCCTAACGAGCTAGGTGTCCTTGCACCTGCAACAGAAACATGGGAACGAGAAAATTTCCACTCTCTAAGATCTGCTGACTTTCTCAAAACCCAGAGCCTTTCCAAGGGAAACAATTTTTGGCCTACAATATTTAGCTAACATAAGAACGAATAGGCCTTTCTCTGAAACGTATATGCGATCAGGCCTTTACACAATTCAAACACACACAATTATAGCATCTCATTAAAGCATTGATTTAATTATTTTGCATACATGAATAAGCAAAACTATATGTGCAGACTTTTAATATGGTGCACGTTTAAACCTAGGACATCACATTATACATGAACTAATTCATTATGCATCATCTAAAATACATTTTCGATTAAACACTACATTGATCTGCATATTAAACATGATTAAGTTTCTATTTGCACTATTATATGCTACCTTTAGTACTACATTTCTAAACCACACGTTAATAATTTCCCACTAAATATATGGGTGCGGACTAGTTGTGATTATGATGCACCCCTACAATTTCGGAACAACATGGCGCTCTATCAAAGTGAACTTGCAATCGAACCTGAAACAGCTGAAACTGTTGTTGAACCAAAAGAAAGAGAGTTCACTGATGATCCAGAAGAAAGTGAACTTAGATTAGATTAGATTAACATTTCTAAAGCGCATGGTTGCCCGGGGGCATCCCAGCACTGCTAACGGCGCAATCACAGACTCAGAGCCGTATTTAGGGGAACAGAAAAGTTTTAATTTATCTTCGAAAGATCAGATGATTCCCCTCATTATGAATCAGGAGGGTAAGGTGATTCCAAAGTTTGGCAACATTATATGAGAAGAGAGGCCCTCCACTACATGATCTTCTGATTTTCGGGACTGCTACCAGGTATTTGTTATCTGACCTCAGGGCCCTATTAGAACGGTAGGGACGAATGATGGAACGAATAATGGGTGATCCCTTGCCTGAAAGTGCTTTATGTGCTATGCACAATGCCATACACTGGATCCTCTCCTGGATAGGAAGCCAATGTAAACTGGTCAGGGCAGACTTAGCTGAATGGCACTTGGGGATTTTTTAGGAGCAAACGTGCTGCACACTTTTGCACAATCTAAAATTTTTAATAGACGAACATGGGGCTCCTAGGTAAAGGGCGTTCGCTTAATCGAGCAGAGACAGGATCAATGCTTGAACCAACAGTCTACTCGCTGGAAAAGGTAGCAGGGGAAGGATTTTCCTTATCATCCTCAAAAGCCCATGACAGCTGGCTGCGGCCTTCCGTGCTTACTCCCTAAAATCCAGATTACGATCAAGCCAAACACCCAGGCTCTTTATCTGGTCTCTGGGGGGGTGGGCCAAGATATCTGGGCCAGAACGATCCTATGTTAAAAGTAGAGGGGTTACCAAGGAGCATCAGCTCTGTCTTTGCTCCATTAAGTTTCAGATGTGAGCATTCAATCCATATCAAAACTTTTTCCAGGCACAAGGCCAGACCAGGCCTTGTACTATCCTGCTGATTAAGAGACACAACCAGTTGGGTGTCATCCGCATAGGTAACGATCTGTACTCCGAAAGGTAGCACCACTACTGCCAAGGAGCTTATATAAACATTGAAAAGTGTGGGGCTCAGGGAGGATCCCTGCGGAACCCCACATCTATGGGGCATCCGTTCTGAGATAATTCCATCTTCAAAGACTTGAAAAGATCGGTCCTCCAGAAAAGACTGCAGCCACAAAACTGTTCCACCCACTCCCATCTCCCCAAGTCTATGGGTCAGCAGCTGATGTTTAACCGTGTTGAAGGCTACACTGAGATCTAAAAGAATAATAGCAGCGCAACCTCTGCCATCTAAAATTTTTCTGGATTCCCCTACTATTGCCGAAAGAGCAGTCTCCTTACCCTGTTGAGGTCTGAAACCCATCTGTGAGGGGTGGAGATGGTTGTTATTTTCCAAAAAGGCAGAGAGAGTGAAGTTCACATGTTTCTCTGCAATCTTGCTAATTCTTGGCAGTAGTGAGTTGGGACGGTAGTTCCCCCACACTTCAGGGTGCAGATTAGTTTTATTAGTAGTGCTTTCACCATAGCCCGTTTCCAGAGAGAAGGGACATGTCCTGCCAAAAGTGAGGTATTAATCAAGTCAAGGATAACTGATAACTTCCAGGTGAAACTGTATTTGAACCAGAAAAAGTGAGTTCACAGTTGAAAGAGAAGTTATTATAGAAACAGAAAAACAGGAAAATCAAGAAGAAAGTCAGCCAGAAGAAAGGGCAAGCAAAAGAACCTGTGAACCAGATGTAGAAGGTGAAAATTAGGTCAAAGCAAAGAAACCAAGGAAAGGTGATAATTGGCAAAGTGGAGTGAAAAGACTAAAATACACTCTTGTGAAGAGAAGGTTAAGAAAAAGACCAGAACAAAGTAATGAGGTTTCAAGTCAAGCAGATCAAGAAGAGTCAGGGAAAGAATTAGTGCGGAAAACATGAAGAGTAAGAATTCCAAGTAAAAAATATAGAGCACCTGAGTGGACTTATGTGATACTGGAAGAAATTGAAAGCTCGGATCCAAGAGAAGAAAAAGAAAATTCTGACACTGAGCAAGTTGATGAAAGCAAACGAAGACCTCCTTAAAGAACTGTGACAAATCAAGGGCCAAGCTTGGTGTTTCAAATGAAATAAAAATTCAAAGCAGACCAAAGAAAAAGAATAAAAAGAAAGGGCGTAAAGAAGAAAGCCTTGAAGTGTAGGATTACACTATTGTACATTATTTTTTATATATGTATTTTAGAAATTTAGAGTTAGATAGATTTTTACATTTTTATATAGAAAGAAAAATGGCTGAAGCAGAAGTGATTGAACTTCCAAAACCTTGTGTAAAACGTAGGTGTATTAAAGCTTGCTTATGTAGTGTCTTGTTATTAACATTTATGTGGATACTATTAACTGTTCTTATACCTATTCTAATGGTAACGGACAAAAGAAACAATACTAATGATATAACAAGCAAAAGAATGAATGATGTCACTTATGAAACCCCAATTACTAAAATAATACCCTTTGATGGAAGCATTCTCCATCATGATAAATCAATAAGTGATTTCTTGTTAAATGTATTTACCAAGTTACTCTATGAGTATGTTGAAACTACGAATGTGAGTGATTGTTATGTGTGCATGCAATTACCTTTATCTGTTTCTGAAGGGGTGACTTATCATCACCTGCCATTAACCTATGGTGTGTCTTGTAGTATACTTACCAGCCTATTCTATGTAATGGGGACACCTGAGTACCACTACTCCAATATAGACTTAGGGGCTCATTTATGAGCCCCTGCGTCACTTTTGCGCCACCGGTGCGTCACTTTTTGTGACGCACCAGTGGCGTAAAACATGCGCCATGATGGGCCATATTTACAAAGTGACGCATCTACCTAGATGCGTCACTTTGTAAACCCCTGAGCTACATTATACCTGCGTCAGGTATAATGTATGCAGGGTGGGCGTTCCCACGTAAGTAAGCATCGTAGAAGTAATGCAGCGAAATCTACGAGATTTCACTGCGCCACTTCTAGGGTGCAAATGCGTCAATATCTTGCGCCTGCCTAACAGCAGGCGTAAGATTGACGCAGGCCCTTTCACATGGGGCTTGCCCCATGTGAAAGGACACATTGCTGGAGTTGCGTCACTTTCGTGACACACTCCAGCAATGCGTCACTTTTGCGCCTACAGATACGTCACAAATACTGACGTATCTGTGACTCCTTGCGACATGATGCGTCATACTGTAAATATGACGCATCATTGGAGTCGCAGGGAGGGCGCAGTGAAAAGTGACGCATCACTGTTTTCACGCAGTGATGCGTCACTTTTCATAAATGAGGCCCCTAGTATTTTCTGAAATTCCTGTTATTAAAGAATTAAACAAAGTGTTAAGTGGTAAGAATGCACGGTATATGGGAGAATTTTTCCATATTACTAAAACTTTAGACGTAGAATATGCTTATAAGAATAATTTAACATGTAGTTTAAAGGTTGAAGAGAGAGTTGTCGTAGGGGTGGTAGAAAATAGAAGAGTAAGTTTCCAAAAGAAAGTTGCTGAACAAAAGTCCTGAGTACCACCATGGGACTGGAAATAATGAGAAGGGCGAAAAATAGGCTGCAAAGTCTCTGGACTGGTCACAGAAAGGGAAGATTTGTCTGCTTAGAACTAAGACTAACTATAATAACTACTTCATTGGTTCTAGTGAATGTGAGCATACCTTCCGAATTACTGGAGGTTGGGGATTAAAGGGTGGAACTGATCCTGTCTTTCTAGGAAATTATTATGTGTGTGGCAAGAAAGCTTATTTTAGACTGCCTGCCCATTGGTATGGAAGTTGTTATTTTGCTATCATTTTTCCTAACAGTCATAAACTGGAAAAAATAAAGCAAGGACTAATAGGTAACAAAAGAGCAAGTTTCTCAGAAATAGTAGGTGATATTTTTGATGCACTGATACCCTCAGTTGGAGTTGTTCTGAATTCACACAAAATTCGAAAATTGTCCACAGTGGTTGCTCAATTACCTACAGATACTGCTGGTGGGTTTTTGATGATTGAACGGAAATGTTTGCAATCAGAACGATGGTTTTGCAAAATAGACTTGCCCTTGATATATTATTGGCAAAAGAGGGTGGAGTCTGTGGAATGTTGAAAGTTCAACATTGCTGCACTAATATCCCAAATAAAAGTAAAGGAATTGAGGCATATATAAAGAATATTACGAAGTTACATACAGATTTGACCCAACTGGAGGTTGACGGTGTTTGGGAGAGACTTGGTAAGAGTTTCTCCTCAATAAGTAATTGGTTTTCTACCTTTGGACGTAGTCTATTAGGAAAAATAATAATGCCTCAATAGTCTCAATAGTAATAATAGCTTTAGAAATAATAACAGCATATAAATGTTGTAAGTGGAGAGGAAAAAGAAACGAAATAACAGAATTAAAGAATAAAAGAAGAACAAGAAAGAGAAAAAGAGAAGAGATGGAATTAGAAGAGATGAAAGGAGAATACTATGTCTTAATGAAAGATTTAGATGAGAGTGCCATAAAAAGAGAAAAGAATACGGAGATTTAAAATTTGGTATTTTGTATGGTAGGTATTTTATGATGGCTTCTAAAAGCCATCAGAGGGGGGAATTGATGGAGCAGGGTTTCGCAAAAATGAAACCTGCTCAAATTGAGTACCACATAATACGTACTAACAGTAAGTAGATGTAGTGAACCTAACGTGCACCCATATAAACACAGGGGAACTGCTTTGCGCATGCCTGAATTAACACATAATCACACATTATTGAAATAACTTTTATGCTTTTGAAGAAACAAAGAAACTGCATGAATAGGCCACAAGTGCTTCAGTATTTGCATGTCGCATTTTGCTTTATAGGTAATGATTAATGCCGCTTGTTCGCAGTAGACTTATGCTAGGTAACATTAACAGACAGTAGTGAATGGTGGGAGGTAAATAGTGATCACATAATTAATAAATGTTCATTTCTATTTACTTTAGTGTACTCGATGAAGACGCCATCTTATTTAACTTAGCTATGGTGGGAGGGGGGTTTTGTTAGGAGCGAGTTTTTGTGATGAGGAGAAAAAGATGTGCTGTGCACCGCAGATGACATGAAGGAGTGAAGGCCAGTGTGTCCTTCGCCTGCCAACTGCTGTACTTGAGCGTGGGACCGAAGATGTTCTTTGCAAATGAAATGTACAATTTGTAATTGATGTGGGGAACATGTGACTAAGGTAAGATTCAGACCATGGGTACTGTTGTACACAATAACATTGATGAATAAATGTAAAGTCATGGTGGTGTGACAACACCACTTCTCCAGCCCACCAATCCCTGTGCAGGTTAGAAGGTAAAATGCAACATTTGAGGGATGGACATGTCAATTTAGACTATAATTAGTCTACCTTTGGGGGCGTGTCGAGGAAGCTTAGGCTAACAGGAGAAGAGAGGGGAGCTGTGTCACTGTCCGTCAGTTTGCAGAGCAGTCTAGCTGTTCCTATCCTGTCCTGTTCCTGTCCAAATATCTTGTATTCCCTGATTACCTTTTGAGGAACCTCCATCATCTCCTGGGTCCAGGGAGTGGTTTTCCAACAGACTGATAGGTTTGTATCTAGCCTATATCGTTCTCGGAAACTCAGCATTAATGTACTTGTCTCTGAATCTTTTGTCTCTCCACCTATTCACTCCGTCAACAATATATTGATATGCATTATTTTAGATGAACCTATTTTCTCTTCATCTATCCCTTCTTTAGGTATTATATCGTTTGGCATAATCATTTTTGCTGAATCCTTTGTCTCTTACTCTATCCACTCCTTCATTGCATAATGTCATTGCATAATGAGTCTGTATAAAATGCATTATTTCTCCTCTTGTGAGATTCGAAGTTTGTAATTGTGACCTGATGCAGATGAGCATTTACCTTGATTTCTGAGATAAAAACTCATTTATTAACCTTACCGAGAGTCTGCAATTAATTCTGACAAATGGTCGGTGAGTTATTATTTATCATTACCATCAACTATTCACATAATTGGTCCATGGACCAAGTAGAAGAAGAGTTGACATCAAGATTAGTTATTTAACGGCTGTCCTAGGAGATTTATAAAAGAAATATGTGATGAACAAAACAAATTAACACCAGCGCATGAGGGATAGTGGGTGAATGTGTACGGGTCATTGTAGTGATTTGTTGAGTATCGATCCCTGATCAATTATTGGTATTGGCGCTGGATCAACACCAACAACTTTCTCTGAGCTCAACGCATGTTGTGGAGTTACTATGGACAACATAAATGTATTATGTAGTAGTGTTATTATGTATTGGATTATCCTTATATGTCCTTAATTTGACCTGTTAGGGATTCCTTAGTTTACCAAAGTAGATTTTGAATTATATGATGTAATGTAGAATGCAGGTGGAGCTTCATCTTGTATTGGGCTGGTGTTCATACAAGCTGATGGATGATTCTGCTCCTGTTGCAGGGGTTTTTATCCTACAATAATTCCTACTTTAAATCTACTTGACTTTTGAATCTACTACAATTTTGTGGCAATGAGTTGCCCCAGCACACGGACCAATGTCAGCTGTCACTTCAGAGAAATTTCTAGGTCGAGCCTGAGCCAGCACGCAAGCGCTGCTCTGGGGATGATCTGTGGTAGTTCAGTACGGAAGAGAAGCCCCACCCACTCCCCGACCATATTTTTCATTGGCTTGTGTCTTTGTCCTTTGTAAATGCAGGTTTTTGATTCCTTAATTGGCTTGTTAGTCCCTCCTTAGCACAGCCATGTTGTCATTTGTATCCTCCCATGGCTACTGGCTCCTTTACTTTGGTTCTTACACAGTATGTGTTATTTTAGTTTTGTAAGCACTATGGGGCATATCAGCAACAGACGGCGATAAATATCGCAAAGCGCGCTTATATATTTATCGCCGCCTATCACTGTAATTTATTGCCCGGATAAAGCGTAATCAACAACGCGTTTCTCCAGGACGAAAAATTATACATCAAAAGCGGCGTTATGCGGGAATATCGCTGTTAATCCAGCAATATTCCCACAACGATAGAAGAAATCTTGATGATAGGGAGATGTGGATTCAGCCACTGAATCCACCTCCCATGTCACAGATAGGGTAGTCATAAAAAATAGCAGACTTAAAATACCGGCGATAACAGGGGTTAGCGCTGTTTTTTATATCGCTATGGGTGTCCTGGGCCGTGTTGTAAATACGAAGAAGGACAGTTAGCGATCATTTTCTCTTCGTTTTTGCAGGGAACGCCTACCTTACATCTCATTAGAGATGCAAAGCAAGACATGAACTAAACGAGAGCTGAATAAAGGAAACACGTGATAGCATGTCCTTGGAAATAAGCCGCTTTTCGCCCCAAAACGGACGCTAAAGCGGCAATAATTATATCACCAGCTCTTGTTGATATGCCCCTATTTGCTTTATTGAGTTTGTCCTACTTCAGGCACCACAACGTGCCTTGTTTACATGATGTGCTTTGTTTACATTGAGTGCGATGTACGTGCTTTCACTTTCAAAGCTGTTGGGACAATCACGACCGCTTAGTTTTTTTTTTGCTTTGGAAGTTTCGTTTGTTGAGATGTTTGGGCGGGCCCCTTGTCCATGCCGCTCGGTCTACCGTGACTACCAAAGGAGAGGCCCAGCAGGGTGAGGGATATTATAGGCAGGCAACGGCCTAGGCAGAGCACGTTGTCCGCATGCAGCAGGAAGTCCTTGTGAGGCGGCAGGAGCAGAGAAGAGTGGGCAGCGGCATGTGCTGAGCGTGCTGCCTGTGAGGAGAGCTGGTATTAGGAGCGGGCAGCGGCGTGTGCTGACCATGAGGAGAGCTGGTATTTGGAGAGGGCAGTGTCGTGTGCTGAGCGTGCTGCCCATTGGGAGAGTCGGTATTCAGAGCAGGAAGCAGCGTGTGCTGAGTGTGCTGCCCTTGAGGAGACCGTGTATTAGGAGCTGACAGCGGCATGTGCTGTGCGCATTGCCTGAGGCGCCAACTCTCACTCCCAGGAAACTCACTGCTGCTCCCGGGGCTCTACAGACGTGGCCTATTACTCACCAGGGCCGCCTAGATCTGGCACACCGCTCCCCGTTGCAGGCCACTTGCCCGGCACCCAGGGGGAGAAAGATGCCTCAGGCCTCGGGGCAGCGCAGCCCGTCAGTCGCTCATCTAGGGGCCAGCCACCACCAGAATCCGGTAAGACGGTGGCATGAAGAGGGACCAGGCTCATTCTGCGGCCGAGCCGCTTTGCGGTAACTCCTTCCCAAGTCATCTGTTCCATCCCCCACCAGTAACAGAACAAGAACCCGCAGGCACCAGGTTCCTTTCAACTGGTCCCTGTTCTCAGCTTGACCTTCGGGTTCCTGATCATCAGCGTTTTCCCGCGTCACTGCCATGACCTTCAGAGGCCTCCTACAGGGTCCGGCCACAGAAGCAGCCAGAGCTCTGCAACCCTCCGGAGCAGTGCCTTCCCGCATCAGGGCCACTATCGCATTCACACACCCCGTTGTCACGATCCACTCACAGCGGTCTAGTAATACTGTAGGTATAGTAGACAGTGGTAGCTGGGAGGTACATCCGCAGCAGTAGTCTTCAGGGCCAGACCCGTTCCAGGCAGCCACCGTCTGCTAGGCACGGGGAGATTAAGTGATTTGCCCATTATCACAGGATGTTGAGCTTAGACTCCAGCTGACCATTATGCCACATCCTCTCTCCACATCCATCTCCATGTCTGATTCAGAAACTTTCATTTGTCATACATATAATCATTTGTTTGAATCCATCATTGGATTTGTTAGTGGCTGGCACCATAAAACTTAATCGGGGAGGCGGACTATTTAACCTGTGTGAAAATCACTGAAAACGCTAGCGCACGTTTCAAAATTAGAGGAGCAGAGAAAGGCGTACTATCTAAGAATCTCCCAGCTAATCATGCACTGCATCTTTATTGTATTGTATTATTATATCGCAGATTCTGCTAGCCAGTTTATGAAGGAGAGTCCAGGAATCGTTTGAAATAAGGAAGTAGGACATTTTGGTAGCTCAAAAATCAAACTGCCAATTGGGCCTAGTTAGAAATTTTCTGTGGGTTGAAAAGGTTCACACATGTGTTTTTAGGTAGAGCCTGGGCAGCGCATGCGCTGCTCTACAGCATCCTGAATTGGAGTATGGAATGGAAGCCGCGCGCACTCCTCGTTCATATTTGTCATTAGCTTATGTCATTGTCCTTCCTAAATGCTGGCTTCTGATTCATTAACAGGCTTGTTAGTCCCTCCTTAGTACTGCCTTGTCTTCATTTGTAACCTCCCATCAGGACTGGCCCTTTTACTTCACTGTTAAACGGTAGTCTTTTTAGGTCTCGCCTGAGCCAGCGCATGTGCTGCGCTGCGAGACATTTAGTAAGCAGCTTTTGAAAGTGCCACCACAGGCTTTTGGTGGCCTCAAGCTTGCGTTCAGCAGGGGCGTAACACAGGCCCCCGCAGCCCCCGCGGTGCGGGGGGGCCCCCACGCTCTAGGGGCCCCCTCACTCATCAGAGCCAGCCAGCAATCCTCATGTTTTTAAGGATTTAAATGGTGCGTAGTTGCGCACGCCCGGCCTCCCAATAAGTTAAATAGTGCGCGCAGCCGCGCACGCCTCGGCCAGGCGGCCTCTACATTAATTTAAATGGTTGGTGCGCACGCCCGGGCCCGGAAGCTCTTCATAATTAAATGTTGCACAGCGGCGCTGAGTTGTTTCCGGCCGCGTCTGCGCGGTCTTCAGTGTGGGGCATAATAGGGTGAGGCTGGTGATTAATATGCGCCAAGTCCTCTACTGGACCACGGCCGCGCTGCCCCTGGATGTCGCGGCTGAGCTGACCCGACAAAAAGTAAGTGCTCGCCTCGCAACGTATGTACTTTTATTCAACAGTGAGTTCCCGTCACAGTGCGCCTATGGAGCGCGTTAATTTTAATGCAGGTAAAGTGTGCTTTATGTAACTTATAGTGCGGCTTGCTGCAAGGCACTTTAAATCATACAGCGCCCTGGCTCACTCAGCTGCTGCACTGTGTGTGTGTGTGTGTGTATATGTGTGTGCGCCTCGCAGCCTCTTCTCCCGAATGAATGTCTGCACCGTCCGGTGCTCTCTGCTTCGGCGGCCGTTAGTCAGCGCCTGTCAAGTATGTTGGCTCATTAAGGCAGCCGGAGTAGTGGTCTGGTGTCGTGGCACTGCAGCCTGCCAATCCCACAGCAAAACAAGTGTGCAGGCTGTCTGCATTTGCCCAATTTTGTTGACAGAAAGGCGGGCACTTTTAAAAACTCAATTCCAGTTACTGGACATATGCACTTGTTGATCCGATGTTATCGCTCGTTTGAAAGCAGAGCATCCACTTTTGGCAGGCATTCCAAAGTCATTTAGCACCGCAGCCTCCTGTGAATAATATGCTAACAAGGCAATTTAGACATACCTTTAGTTGACCTTTTACTCACTGGTGGCGAGATTGAGCCAAAACCTAGAGATGCTTGCTTATAAATTACGTTCGCAGCCATGAACTAGAGCGAATTTTTAAATCCTCACTTGTAAAATGAGAAATTCAATTTTATAACGATGCTGGCACAAAGTCGCAAGTGTGAGATTTGGCTTGTCTGGTTTCCAATAGAAAATCATAGGGCAGTCCCAAACACAGCATTTAGGTTTGCATCCTAAGTACCCGAGGCCCTGTAATGTATTTTATATTCAGAACAATTGCATTGGGATTAATTTGTTCATAATAAGACGGGCCTATGGCTGGGTTTTATGTTCACCTATGACTCGAAAGTATGTAATGTGAAATGTGACTGTGGTCTGAGATGCAATTTTGATAGTACTGAACACATTCTATGCACTTTCAGAAAATCAACATTTTTTATGAGGCCTGTGTCTTGATATGCATGTCCTAAACGGGTTGAGATCAGTTTTAATTTAGACCTATGAATTGAAAGTGTAAGAGATGCAGTAACTTGTAGAAATTTTGATAGCACTTTGCACACTCTATGCACTAACGGAGAATCAACCAAGCTTATTTACAAGCCCCTTGCGCCACCCGTACATCACTTTTCCCATGTTAAAAATGACGCAAAAGTGGCACAAGAGGCTTGTAAAATTAGCCCCAACATTTTTATTAAGCCTGCGTTTTGATATACATGTTTTAAATGGATTCAGACCAGTTTTATTTTAGATCTATGAATTGTCAATGTTTTTGTGCATTTTTATTATGTGTACTCAATTAATCTTGTAGAAGTGGCAAAGTACTAAGGGCCTGAGTATGACTTTGGCAGTGCAAGACAGGCTGCCAGGCTGCTGCCACACACCGCCAAAGCTCACCGCCGGCAACCCACCAGATTAAAAGTATTTTTGTAGTCTGGCTCCCGGTCCTTTGGCATTCCCACTGTGTTGCCTTTCAAAAAGGCACCGCAATGGGAACGTCAAAGGCCGTTCCTGCACAACATGGACTGTTAAGTCCATGCCATGCAGGAACATGGGGTGCATGCACTAAGGGAGCACACCCAGGGGCGTAACACAGGCCCCTGTGGTGCGTGGGGGCCCCGCGCTCCAGGGGCCCCCTCACTCATCAGAGCCAGCCAGCAAGCCTCATGTTTTAAGGATTTAAATGGTGCGTAGTTGTGCACGCCCGGCCTCCCGATAAGTTAAATAGTGCGCGCAGCCGCGCACGCCTTGGCCAGGCGGCCTCTACATTAATTTAAATGGTTGGTGCGCACGCCCGGGCCCGGAGGCTCTTCATAATTAAATGTTGCACAGCCGCGCTCAGTTGTTTCCGGCCGCGTCTGCGCGGTCTTCAGTGTGGGGCATAATAGGCTGAGGCTGGTGATTAATATGCGCCAAGTCCTCTCCTGGACCGCGGCCGCGCTGCCCCTGGATGTCGCGGCTGAGCTGACCCGACAAAAAGTAAATGCTCGCCTCGCAATGTATGTACTTTTATTCAACAGTCAGTTGCGCCTATGTAGCGCGTTAATTATAATGCAGGTAAAGTGTGCTTTATGTAACTTATAGTGCGGCTTGCTGCAAGGCACTTTAAATCATACAGCGTCCTGGCTCACTCAGCGGGGGGGTGTGTGGTGTATGTGTGTGTGTCTGCCTCGCAGCCTCTTTTCCCGAATGAATGCCTGCACCGGTGCTGTCTGCTGTGGCAGCCGTTAGTCAGTGACTTTCAAGTATGTTGGCTCATTAAGGCAGCCGGAGTAGTGGTCTGGTGTTGTGGCACTGCAGCCTGGCTCTCAAGTATGTTCTTTCCACAGCTTTCTGTAATGTCACTGCTTTTACAGGTAATTCACGTCTCTCCATCTGATATAGAGGTACGAGCTCCTGTGGCTTTAGTAAAGCCACAGTGTTCTTTTGGATATAGCTCCCTGATGTGAGCACAATAAACTGCGGACGCCTCGGGGTGAGCCCAAGTCACTGGGAGGAGATCTTTGGGAGGGGGCGCAGCGACCAATCTCCATCCGGTGTAAAGCAGCACCCCCTCATCCCATCGGGGTAGGTGCTCTGGGGGCAGAATGCATGATCTTGTAACCGCTTCCGGTGCCATCTGGTGGTCTGGAGGAATCCTTGCTCGCCTCTGGGAGGCGAAAACCGCCGCTGTGGAGGCCTGGATCCGTCGCTGCCTCGCTCCTCCTGACTGAAGCTGTCACAGAGCTCTGGGCTGGTCCGTGAGCATATATAGGCCGCTAACACCAGCATCCCTCTGCAACCCCTTACGGTGAGAGATGCTAGATGTTGCAAGCAGTAGCACCTACATGTAAGGGCAGTGACCTGTCTGTGTTATATGTGCAGGAAGGAAGAACAGAGTATTCAAATTGATAATACAGAGTGGCTTCAGTACTCTTTACTTTGCAGCTACATGACCCCGGTATTGTAATTGCAGCAGGTGCTGCAGGTAAAAGTTAATGTGCATTGCAAAAGTTGTGTGAAATACTCAGAACTGAGGGGCATTTGTAGAGTTGTGTGTCACTGACTCAATCTTGGAATAAACAGCAAGGTGATAGGAAGTACACTTTCCAGACAAAGAGAGTAAGAGAGAGAGGGAACAAAGTTGTTCATGTTGAAATGTACAGCATCAGAGTGCACGGGCGGGAAGCACAATAGTTGACACCAGGCCTGATTCCAGGATTCTGAATGGTCTTAGGCATATGGCCATTAAGGGAAAGGTGACCCTAAATGTCAATGCAGGAGCTACCTGAGACTGAAAAGCAGAAGAGAATAGTTAAGTATTCTGCCAGATCTTCTGTGAATTTGGCTCCTCTGGCCCCCTGGATCAGCAGCCATGGCCCTCAGGCAGAAATCTCTGCCGCTCGGGCAGGCCCACGTTTAACAACTCATCTGCCCTCCAAGTGTGTTTGGAGGGCAGCAGGGGCACAGGCTTGTGTCTGGGGATGAGCCCTGCACTGCCCCTGTCTTTAAAAGATATAGCTGACAAGTTTAACAGACTCAGCTCTCCATTGACTGCAGCACCATCTGAGCCCCCCCCCCTTTAGTCCAGAGAAAGATGCTTGGAACCTGCCTACCTGTGCGATGCCAGCAGGGCCAACGAGTCAAGCACTGCGCAGCATTGAGGCACATGCAGAGTGGCATCCAACATTTACAATCAGTAGGTAAGTAGCCAGGCCAAAAGGGGCATCCACTGCTTAGAGAGTGATGTCTCTTTGGAGAGGTGTAATTTGGTATTTACCTATGAAAAGGAAGAGTTTGGATTTAATTATCAGCCTTATGGTAAAGTGTATAGAGTCAAACATGGTAAGGCATTGTGATTTATCCATAGTAGTCCAAGCAGGTGCAGTGGAGCAGGTGTAAAATTTAGGATGTGTCGAGATTGTGCAAGTGTATGGAGTCATTTTCGAGGAGAGTCTGTTAGTGACATTCCATTCCAGGTGTTTTGTAGCAGTTTCAAAACCTCTTTAAAGCTTCTCATTGCTCAAGTGCCATTTCTAATATTTCTTTCTATACCCTTTGTTGCTCTATTTTGCTCACGAAAAATGTCACTCATAGTCGTTGAATGTCACTCATAATTACACTGAGATTATGAAAATGTCACACATACGCAATCTGAAACCTTGGCAGATATGAAGGCTATTCATCTTGGCCACTGGCTACGCCGGTGCGGGGCATGTACGGGGCATGCCTACTTGGCTGTGGACCACTTGCTTCAGGGTAAGAGTTTGTTGGGGCCTCACACATCCTGTTAGGGTGGCCTAGTCGTGAAGGGCACTATGTTATTGCCCTTCCATTTCTAGTGCTTTGCAGCAGCTAAATTAAGAGTTTCTAATTGCTCAGATGGGTGTTATTTCTGCTATTTGTGTTTTCCTCGCATCATTCCCTGATTTTGCTTGTGAAAAAGTGTTACTCATATTTGTGGAAATGTCACTCATAATTACACTGAAAATATGAAAATGTCACACATAGCAATCTGAAACCTTGGCAGCTATGGTGACCTGTGAACAATGCAATTGTCAGTCATGCCCATTGCGCAGCGCAATAAAAGTGCGCGTGACTTGTGAGGTATCCCATCCCAGGACCCTGCCTGAGACTACTGAGGGACCATCACCGTGCAGCCTCCGGGCATAATTTAATTATTACTAGTACTAGCCCCTGCCTGGCTAGCCTTGTGCTGTCTTCTGCTACCCGCTCGTGCCTGCCTCAGAAGCTGCAGGCCAGGCCTCAGGTGAGTGAGTGAGTCTGTCTGAAGCAGGAGTGGTCCGAGCCTCAGGCTGAGACATGTATTGCTATTATTTATACTCATTAATGTACAGAAAAATTGAATTTTTTAAGAGATATCGCGGTACTGCCTACCTATCATGTTCATATACTACTCAAGGCCGTCCTGCTCAAGAACGGGTTAGTATTTGCTATGTTCTAGAAAAGGGCAGCATTTATAGGGCTCAAGTATAGGGCAGTATTCACATTGTTTTAGAATATGCCTCTAAAGCTAACTCGTCCTATGAGTAGTATTTTATTTTATAGCGTCACAAGAAGGTCTTGGCTTCTTCGGTGTGGTACGCGGCAGCGTTCATGTGATGAGCAGGCTGCCTGTGGTCACCGCCTCGTGAGTACATGCTTCGCTGTGGCGGGGGCACGGGGCCGGTGCTGAGAAACTTCACAGAGGAGTCGTGCGGGCGGGCGTGTAATACCGGGGGTCCAGCTGGCACAAGGCAGTTAACGTGATTTCACACGCGGGCTGGCACACAAACCAAGCAAAGGGACACCCAGTGAAGCTCTGGCACTTTCACACTCGAGCCACTAGTCTAGGGCCTCTTTTTCACGGCAATGCGCCTCTCAGCTGGAATTAATTGGGCAGAGGCCAGGGCAATAGAGTAGGTATCCTCACTGGGTGTTTGCAATGCCAATCCGCGCCTTCCCTGTTTTCCAGTGCAGGCACACGCTTGAACAGAGTACCATGACAGCATTGACGGGACTCCTAGGCCTGGCACTGTGCTGATGCCCCCGCCGGGTCACAGCAGCTGACCCAGTGGTGGTGAGTGCAAAGATGCTGCACCAGTGATCCTCTGCACCAGCGCGGGGTCGTGTATCGGCGAGCCCTGTCCCACCTTGCAAGCGCGTTGAAGCCTACTCTGGTAGTTAAATGAGGTTTTTGACTTCTAGGCGCTCGCACGCAGCCCCCTGTGGCGAAGTCACTCGTCCTTGAAAATTAAATTGGTGTGATTATATAACCCTGGGCGGCCAACTACGCTATGCTCGCGTAGCTTGCGTAGTTTGTGCTACTTCGCGCTACGCGAATTGCACATAGCACAGTGCAAAAATGTGTAGCGTAGTTGGCATTTTATGCTCGCTCGCGGTCTTAAACGTCAAGTTGGCGACCGCGAGCGAGCAAAAAGACATCCCGGCGAGACTTTTTCATTGTTCGCTATCGGCAACATCAAGTTGGCGATCGCGAGCGTGGAAAATAAACCTCCCGGCGAGATTCTCAACGTGGGAAGCGCTCACGATGAGAAACTACCAGTCCGCGTTGGGAAAGCTGCCGCTTGAGTAAAAATCTACTTGAGCGGCAGAAAACAGCTCGCACTGTGCGAGATACTGTTTTCAATGATTGCACAGTGCGGGCAAGCATCCGGCACTGTGCAATCATCCCGAACAGTGCACTACGCAGTTCGCGTAGCGCTACGCGTATCTCATGTAGTGCGAAGTGCACTTCGCGTAGCTACGTGTAGCGCTACTACGCAAACTACGCCCAGGGTTAGTGATTATCGACTCTTACAAAACAAGCCGTTCGTTTCAAACCTGCCCTAGGCTAGATCTCGACTGTCACCCGTGTTGGACATGCAAAGCAAAGTCATCATGCCAAACTGTAAGGTGGCCCGCCCAGGTATAGAATCCTTTGTTGTACTTTCCTGGGGAAGAGAAACTCTCCAGAATCGAAGGGGGGTGCGCAGACTGTGTCCTATGCTTCACACTAACAGTTCGAGTTCTTTGCAGTGTGTGGGAATAAAAGTAGAACCTAATAATATATAGTAGGCCCAGGGCATAACACAGGCCCCCGCTTTGCGGGGGAGGAGTGGGCACGCTCCAGGGAACCCCTCAATCAGTGGACCCAGGCCTCTTCATTAATTAAATGATGCGCGCAGATGTCTCCGCGGTCTTCAGGGTGGGGGCTACAGATTAGCATGAAGGTGGGTTTGGGAATCGTACTTGTAATAGCGTAAAATACTTTAAGTAATGCATAAAAATGCCTTTATGTATAACTCACACACTGGTATGTCACCAGATAACTATTACGCCCTTGCTGCAACTTAGCACAACTTTGCTTCTTGCAATATGTTTTCCAGCCTATATTTAACTAGCAAATAAAAGTGATTTGTACATTTTAGTTAATCTTATAAACGAGGGGTCCAGTTAGAATTTCACTATGGCTGTCATTCTGAAAATGTTATACTATTTCAAACCCTAAAAGCCCTTTGTACTAGCATTCCTGCCCCACCCTACATCCCCTCTGACTAACAATCTACTCCTGTGTTTCTGGGCCTCTTCTCTCAGCCCTGCATACTAGGTGCTCATGAATAATACTGTTAGGCAATATCATGAGAGAGGGGTGTAGGTGGTAGGCTGACATGGAGCAAGGAAAATGAGAAAGAGAAATTAGGGGAAACACCTTGATAAAGGGACAAATAGAAAAAGTGATTATGAGCGAAAGAAAAATTAAGGATGTGAAATAGCAGATGGGTATATAAAGGAAAGACAGAAAGAAAGACTGGAAGGAAATAAACATGAAACGAAATAAGGGAGAAAAGGCAGGATGGAAGGGTGAAAGGAATGATGAAAGAATTAATGAATAGAGTAGTGGAAGAATTGATAGAGGGAATGTTGAAAGGATGGATGGAAGAGTGAAAAATCAATAGGTGAAAGGGTGAATGAATTGAAGGGTGAAGAATAGATAGATTGGGAAGAGTGAAGGCTGAATATTTTAAATAATGTGTGGATTGATACATGGATATAATGATTGATGGATGCATGAAAGAAAGGCTATAAATATGTACATATGAAAGGACTACAGTCTTCCGATCGCATCCACCTGTCATGGTTGGTGCACAGCAGTAGGAGCATATCCCACTATAAGAATGAAAACAGCCCTGCGTCGTGGTCACACACAGAGGAAAGCTCGCACTCCGAGATATAGTTGCTGTAGTAGTTTATTCCAATGTTTATTGAAGTCTTTCTACCGGAATGATCTTTGTGGTGTTATTTCTGATATTTGTATGTGTTGATCATCTTCATTCCTTAATTTTGCTCGCAAGAAAGTGTCACTCATACTCATTGAAATGTCACTCATAATTACACTGAAATTATGAAAATGTCACACATGGCAATCTGAAACCTTGGCAGCTATGCCACGAGCAGCCCCCGTTTTCCAACCTCCAGGGGCCCCATCAGTGTTGTAGCACATACAGGCAGCACTACACTCTCTCGCTGGCGTTGGTTGCACCAGTGAGTTGCCTCATAACAGTCCTACTTCATAAATTAAATGGTGCGTGCCGCATGCTGGTGGTGCAGGTGACCTGAGCTTTGAGGCCCAGAAACTAGGTTTATTGAAGGCAACTACCTCGAGTCCAGAGACCATTTGCGTATTTACATACCTTTTGTAAACTGGTTACACAGGCTTAGTTTTTTTCTGGTTCCAGTACCCCCTGGGCCCCCACTCTGCCTATTCCTTGCATTTGAAATGTACATTTACTGCTGTAGTGTGAGAATGCATTTCATGAAAAGGAATATAAAGTAGGGTTGCCAAACAAAAAATGCCAGCCATGTGTTTAAAGAGCCTGGAAAGACCTCGTCTTGGCACTAAATAGGGTTATAAATAAAAAAGTATGTATTCATTTGTAATGTGACTTTTCTATCTTTGTTCCCTTTAATTATTAGTCATGGATCTCATAATTCAGGCAGCCCTAGAACACAATTAAAGTGCATTCTATTTTTATTTGCTGTTCGAAGTATGCACAGATAAGTGCTGATTATACGGCTTTAGGTGACTGCTTATTTTTGTCGGTGGGGCAAAGTGGTAGGTGGTGGGCCGGCCCGCTGGAGGGGGGCCCCCTCATTGTGCTTTGCAGGGGGGCCCCCTCAAGTTTCGTTACGCCACTGGCGTTCAGCCGCCATCTGTCTTTCCTCAATCACACAACTCCTGCTTCTTCCCCTCCCCCACCACAGATCGCTTCTCGCGGCCACTTGCACGCGCGGCCAATGCTTGCATCGCTCGCCGCGCATGATCACTTTCACTTTCGCGGCCGCGCGGCCATGTCACTTTCGCGGCCGGGCGGCCGTGTCACTTTCATGGCCGCGCGGCCAATGCTTGTTTCTCCTGCGCCACTGATAGTATGTGTTGCCTCAGTCCGCTGTTGCAGCAATGGCCAACCGATTCCATTAGCAGATGTTATATCAACTCACCCTCCTGGAATGTGTTGGGAAGAACTTAAAACTTGCCACATGCTTGTATTTGATGATCTTTGGAACTGATGTCTGTTTTGCATTCATCGTATGTGTTGTGTGGTGGGTAAGGTGCAATGCATGGCTTTTTTTGCGTCACCAGTGCTGCTTAACCATCAACTCTGCTGACACCTCCTAAAATTCTGGCTTTGGAGTCATTTCTCTTGCTTCATTTAGCAAGTGTAATCTGTTTTTGTAGGGGGCTACTGGTTTTTACACATTGGGGATGGTGGATTGCTGCTGATGAGCACTTTCCACAGCTTCTTACGCTGGTCCTCGTTATCCCCTTGAGGGCCATAAACGGCGAGCAGTGAGGCAGCATTATTGTACATGGGTGCCGGAGGCTTCCACTATCAGTAACACACTTTTCAAAATGCTGTTATTCATACGAAGCGTGTTTCCCACTGCTGTGACGTAGCTATGTTCAGTCGTGAAGCTGGCACTTGTCTTCTCAGCCCCTGTTTATTTCTCTGTTTGATTGTTCACGTTATGGATGGATCACAACCCATCATCAACATAAAACAGCAGAAGGCTAACTGTGACTAAGGGGATGTTTTTCACTTCAGGGATCATTACAAACACCTGGTGCTTCACTGTATTTCATGCCACTCAGAACCCCTCAGTGAAAAACACCGCTTTTTTCACAGTGAACCGTCTAAAATTCTATATATTTATGGAGCTGGCGAACTTCACTAACAATGCGCCAGGTCTTCCAGGGCACCTTTAGGGTACCCCGAGTCGCCTCTAGGAGAACGTTAACAAATCCATACTCTTCGCAGTAAAAAGCATTCCAGCTTGATTATTGAAATGAGATGACTAAGCAACGCGTGCAGCTGAAATAAAGTGCCCAAGGAGCCGCATGATTCAGAGCTGTCAAAATACTGTAAGGTGTCTCCATTATTTCTGGAGATTTGGAATAAACGTAATTCTTAATGAAATCGTTTATTTTGGTTTTATTAAGCTGCCGTGTGGCCCTTATCAACCTCTGCAAGTGGCAGTAGCATATTGCAGGCCTTTCTGCCAGCAGTGTTTATCTTATTTAACCCGTTGTGTGCTTCTGTCGGCCAACGGCCGTCGCGAGCACTACCTCCGTAGTGCTGCGCACGTCTGCTGGCCGACGCGGCCCCGCCCACTCTTCAAAGGCACCGCGGCGGATTTTCGGCCGCGGTAAACAGGTTAAGGCTGTTCGTGGAAAGGGGTTCGAGTTTTTGAGAGGGAGTGGACCACTGCGACCATTATTACCCGCCATTCTCAGCTCCGCGCGAGTTTCAGTCAGAAGTAAGCCTGCAAAAATGTATGTGAGAACAAAGTGAATATTGAACATGTAGTAGCAGCAGTGGTCGAAGGGGGCGGGATCGGCAGGGCACGGCGTGCCCCTACTTCTTTTATTGAAAAGAAACCGTTCCCCTACTTTTTCCTTTTCAAAACTGCATCCCAGGACGGCTGAAATGGACAAGGCTTCAGATAAGGCTCGGCTTTCGTGGACGGTCACGGTCGGGGGGGTGAGCAGAGAAGGAAAAGGACTCTGGGGAAGATTTACAAGAACTGGCACATCCCTGCATATCAGCAGGGATGCGCCAGTTATTGTGCGTCACGGCTCCGCCACCATGGATGCGCCGCATTTACAATGCGGCGCACCATGGGGCAAAAACGGACTGATGCGTGATGCTTCTGCTGCCGTAAAGGTGGGGCATTGCTGGAGTTGCATCGCAAGCACGACGCAGCTCCAGCAAGGCTCTGGGGTGCCCTATCGTTACAATGCTGCGTCAATCCTTACGCCTGCTTCAAGCAGGCGCAGGGTTTTGACGCAGCATGGGCTCAAAAGTGACTGAGTGAAATCTTGTAGATTTCACTCAGCCACTATTAGGAGGCGTTCCTGCGATGGAACGCCCCCCCTGCAAAGGAACGCCTACTTCTGGCTCAGGGCTTTACAATGTGACGCATCTCCCAGATACATCACGTTGTAAATACCCTGCAGCATGGCGCTGGTTTTGCGCCTCCGCTGCGTCACAAAAGTGACGCAACGGCGGCGTAAAAGAGGCGCAAGGGGCTTGTAAATCTGCCCCTCTGTCTTTTCCTTCCTGCCCAGAGAAGACAAGGGCAGTGTCCACTTCTGCTCTGCGCTGGCCGCTGCCCTCGTTCCCCCCCTCTCTTCTTCTTATCCCCTCTCTTTCTGTCTAGCAGCCCCTTCTCACTTACTGAAAACCGTGACTTGAAGAAAAGGTTCACAACCTCTGTCCTTCTTTCATTGATTTCCCTCCCTGTGAAATGGATCCCAAAAAGAAAAAAATACTTTTGATGGAAATGCCCATTTTGCTCACATTTTATTCTTCCAAAGTGCAGCCTGGGGGCAGAAATAAATAAAAGTTTTAACATATAAAAAATAAATACATAACTAAAGAAAGCAAGACAGAGTGGTTGCAAGGTAGCCAGATTGATTTTATTCACACCCAAACACATCAGCCTCATTTTTAAGAGTTTGCTAGTGAAGTGCTACTTTTGTTTTCTCGGCTTTCTTTGAAAAACATTGTTTTCCCCGGGTGGGGGAAGTGCACCATTCCTGGAGGTACTGCAATACCTGGTAGAAGGGTGGATTGGAAAACAAAATGTGTACCATGGCTCTGTGTTTATAGACGTGGTCTTTTAAAACCAGACTGCTTACGTTTTGTAGGATATAAGCAAATCACATTGAAACGGGTCCTTTCCGGGCCCTGTAGTCATGTCCTTATCTTTTCAGGTAAAAGCACTCACTGATTTCCAAATAGTGTGTGAGAAATTGTTAAGGTAACCATGTTGTTTCTGCTTACATTACACATGCTTTACTTAACCTTACATTCCCTATGAGTGTTTGGTTTTTCCGGGATGTTGTTTTTTTTTCCTTTAGGCAGCATATTACTCTTGTCTAGTGCGTAATTTGAATTGATCCACATCCAGGTGTTTATAGCGGGGCGCAAATAGGTTGTAGTTGAAGGCAGTGCGAGTTTCTGTCAGTGGGGCAGTATGGTGTTCAGTGAGGGGGGGAGGTGGCACTAAGGCCAGAGCTGCTGAATTTGTAACTGGGGATCCAGGTTCAGCCTTCATGACCAGTCCTCCAGACCACTCTCCCTGAGGGAGCACATTCCCATGCTAGACCTTAGAAGGCCCCGCTAGACCTTAGAAGCCCTGGTGTCTTAGCATCAGCAAGTGGACCCTCGTGGTGCCACGTGTGGATTAACCTTTAAGGCTTATCCACCACAATCAATACTGAAGTTCATCTCCTGTCTTGCGGGCAGGCCTGCGAAGCAGCACACCCTAGAGCAACAGTGATCCAGTCACTGAGGTCACAGGAACCTTGAGCAGGCTAGGGCGGTGCGAACGGTGTGACCGCACCGGGCACCTATTTCGGGTGGGAGCGTAATGTTTGCAAGTATATTATGGTTTTAAAAAACTTGCTGCCTCCTTCCTGGCCTCCAGCAATTTTCAGCAACAATAAAAATGTCATGATAACTCTGGTGATTCATGTTCTTCCCAGAAAGAGATTGGAGTTTTGTCTAGTCGAAGGGTTGACTCCTGGAAAGGTAGCGCAGAGAGTTAATGTGCTTGCTGCCAATAACATGTACCATGCAGATCACAAAGTCCTCATAATGTTAACTAGGTGAGCGGGTTACTGCTTTTGTCAGAGAGATCCTTTTGTTAATTGCAGTTTATAAGTTGAAATCCTAACATGGAACAGAGAGCTATTCAACTATACTGCCTAATAGTATGGTTGTCGTATGACTTCTACACCTTGTAGTCCTTTGTCTTATGTAACATTTCCTATACAGAGATTTACACACATATAAATGATTGTCTCTGTGTAGTGTGTGTGATGTAAAGTGCTCTGACACCGTGCACTGGTATGAGTGGCGCTGTAAATCAAATTAAATGCATCTGAGAAAGAGTGTGGTTATGGAGACTTGAGGAGAACTCTTAAAGCATGGTAGTGAGGGAGTCCGAGGCGTAGGTGGTCATTGGGGGGCACCAGCAAACATTGTTACACAGGGAGCCACTAGCACTAAAGCCAGCTCTGCCCTCGAGGCCAGTCCGCCTCACCCACTGGTACCTCCATTTACCTTGTTTCAGCAGTAGTAGCTGCAACTCACCATAGATCTGCAATGCAGGATTTGCACGCACACCAAACTAAGTTTGCAAACTTCACAGTCTCTCTGCTTCATGCACAAGCACTTTTAACATGTGCTACCTGCACTGAGGCCACTGGAATTATGCAGCAGACTTGACTAAAATTATGCAGCAAAAAAAGGCTGCAGCATAATGCAATATATTTTCTTATACTTTATTATTTTTACATTTTTACTGTTAAGTCTCTGCAAAGATTCTGCCTCATTAGTACCAGTGTAACATACAAATACCACGGTGAGAAAGGTGATAGTCAACCTTTGCAAAGGGCTGTCCATTTTGCAGCAACACAAGTCACGTTTTTTAGTAACTTTTTATCCATTTGAGCTACAATTAGATTAGGTAAAACTGTAAGATTATGCAGTGGATGATATATTATGTGGCAAATATGCAGAGCCATAATTATATAGAAAACATTTGAAAACTAGGATATTTTGCCATTCATGTTTGAACTGCTCTTGTGGAAGAAGGGAGGCGAAGTGATGATGACAGAAACTGTATGGCTCGGAGACAAATGGCTTGTGATTCCACTTTTAAGCTTATTTGGGACATTGTGTGATTGGGATGTATGACGTTACAACGCATGCTATTACAACGCATACCTTTACAACGCATTTTTTACAACGCAAGTACTACTACAACGCATTACTTTACAACGAAGACTTTTACAACGCAAAACCTATTAAAATACTGAAAAGTGCTGTTACAACGAAATCTATTACAACGCATACCATTACAACGCGATTTTTTTTTTTTTTTAATTAAAAGTACAATAAAATCTGGCACGGGATGCAGGGAAATTAGGGGTTTTAGGGTGGGGAAGTGTATTAAAATGTGGAGAAAAACTGAGCGTAAATCTACTGAAATGCATTACCAAATTAATACTAGAGTATTAAAATTAATACTAGAGTATTAAAATTAATACTCAAAATCCCCCATAAAATTCCGTTTTCACACATTTCAAAGTTTTACAAAAAAAACGAAAATTTTAAAAACAGTACATACACATTTTTGTCATGATTACATCGGAAAGTAAGATACACATAGGCGCCATTTTAACCATCTCACTTGTAAAACTTGTCCTACAACAGTTTCTATGAAAACAATACCAAAAGACATGTTCCAAAATGGATGCCAAAACGGAACAAATGAATGAAAACAATACTTTTTAAAAAGCATTTTTAAATTATCATTTTCCACAGTAAAACAAAGTATTTAAAAAAACACAACGAACGCAGTTTTTAAAAAAATTAATAGTGACACAGAGTAAAACTTATAAATACCAGGAAGACACCATTTTGCAATCAGTTGATTATCAACTACCAGAGAGACCAGACGTCAAAAGCTGACCCTCTGTCACCTCCACTGCGACCTCCTCAGAGAGAGCACGGAATTCTTTCGGAAAAGCATTATAAGACAGCAACTACTAGTAAGTCATTACAATATTTTTAAACCTTGGTTTTGCGTAAAATATGTTTACTTAACGAAAAAAATTTTTGGATAAAATTCATAATAATAACTTTTAAAATGTACTGTTTCTAATTTCTTATCACTAAAAATAAACACCAACTTAAAACAAGTATTTTCTTTTCCAAAAACAGAAACTTGCAATATATTGAGAATCAACAATTGGTGTACCTAATTTTGCATCACCACCACGTAATCGACTCACCTTTACTATTGTGAAGGTAAATGTAATTTATTTTTAATTGTTTTACTTTTAAAATATATTTTTAAAATTAGCTAAAGTGATGTATGGCAAAGGTGTTTTGTTTTTTACCTCATTCTCTCTACATCATAAACGAAAATATACCATGATGCAGGAGTAACAATTACTAATAAGACTTCAGTTGGGTACTACATCTGAAAAAGCGATTCATGTTACTGGGGTAACTATTACTATTCTAAGTCCTAGAATGTTCAGCATTACAGTAATTGAGTGATAGTATCGGTGTAACCAATATTTTTTTTTGTAAAAATGCATTCAATGTGTATTATGTTTTCTTTCACCAATTGTTACACATACTCATTTGTCATATATCATATTGTTTAAAAATTTGTTTTTTTTTTTAACCAACGTTGGCTAAGGAACATTAATTTATTAAACATTTATTTATTTCCAGAGTACATCTGTAACAAAATAAAACTTTATCCTGCTGCAAGCATTACCTTAAAGGCACGAGAACAAACAACAACTAAAAAAGGAGAACAAACAACAACTAAAAAAGGTATTTTACATTATCAGTGTTATTTTTTCTTCAAATTTTTAATCACTCCTTTTCCAATTATTACTCCTCTAAAGTGCCTAATTTGGTAAAGTGATGGATAGTTTAGAGTTACAATTTACTATTCCTACTCCAGGAAGGTGCAGCAGTAGGGAGAGTTTTGTATGGTGTAGGGGTACATTTCTCTATTTCAACTCCAGGAAGGTGCAGTGGTTAGTAAAGTGTTTTGTAGTATTAGTTATATTGTATGTCATTATTTTTAAAAAGTTAATCAGATTTTACATTTCAAACCAACGTTAAGTTTTTTTTTTCCTCTTTTTTTTCAAAAGACAACAGTTTGTTTCGTTGCTGAAAGATTCTTTCCATCACATACGTTAAATCTTGAGCCAACAGGCCAAATCAACTTCAGAAGCCTCACCAAGAAAAGCAATTTCAAAAAAACAAGGTATTGATATTCAGCATGGTTTCTTAACCTTCTATATATTAGACTAACCATTTCATTGTTAATGTAAAAGAAAAACCCAATATAATTATAGAAAGAGTTGCAGAATTAAGAATTTTATTTCATGACTAAAGGTTGGTGCAGCATTAGGGAAAGTGTTATGTACTAAAAGTTAAAATGATTATAAATTTTTCAAAAAATTATTGTAAATTCGAATTTCTCTAAATCGTTCAGTTTTCTCTTTTTTTCCATTTTTCACTTTTCCAGACATTTATTTTTCCATTTCAAATCCAATCAACACATAAGTGTGTACTCCAGCCTACACGCCTTTCCCACTTAAGAAGAGTCACCAAGAAAAGCAACTTCGAAAAAACAAGGTATTTTTATCCAACATTATAAGGTGCAGCAGTAGTAAAAATGTAGCATGGTGTAGGGGTGCAATTTACTATTCCAAGTCCAGGAAGGTGCAGCAGTAGGGAAAGTGTTAAATGGTGTAGGGGTGCAATTTAATATTCCTACTCCAAGAAGGTGCTGCAGTAGGGAAAGTGATGGATGGTGTAGGGGTGCAATTTACTATTCCAACTCCAGGAAGGTGCAGCAGCAGGGAAAGTGTTGGATGGTGTAGGGGTGCAATTTACTATTCCTACTCCAGGAAGGTGCAGCAGTAGGGAAAGTGTTGGATGGTGTAGGGGTGCAATTTACTATTCTAACTCCAGGAAGGTGCAGCATTAGGGAAAGTGATGGATGGTGTTGGGGTGCAAATTACTACTCTAACTCCAGGAAGGTGCAGCAGTAGGGAAAGAGATGGATGGTGTTGGGGTGCAATTTACTATTCTAACTCCAGGAAGGTGCAGCAGTAGGGAAAGTGTTGGATGGTGTAGGGGTGCAATTTACTATTCTAACTCCAGGAAGGTGCAGCAGTAGGGAAAGTGATGGATGGTGTAGGGGTGCAATTTACTATTCCAACTCCAGGAAGGTGCAGCAGTAGGGAAAGTGTTGGATGGTGTAGGGGTGCAATTTACTATTCTAAATCCAGGAAGGTGCAGCATTAGGGAAAGTGTTGGATGGTGTAGGGGTGCAATTTACTATTCTAACTCCAGGAAGGTGCAGCATTAGGGAAAGTGTTGGATGGTGTAGGGGTGCAATTTACTATTCTAACTCCAGGAAGGTGCAGCATTAGGGAAAGTGATGGATGGTGTTGGGGTGCAAATTACTACTCTAACTCCAGGAAGGTGCAGCAGTAGGGAAAGTGTTGGATGGTGTAGGGGTTCAATTTACTATTCCAACTCCAGGAAGGTGCAGCAGTAGGGAAAGTGTTGGATGGTGTAGGGGTGCAATTTACTACTCTAACTCCAGGAAGGTGCAGCAGTAGGGAAAGTGTTGGATGGTGTAGGGGTGCAATTTACTATTCTAACTCCAGGAAGGTGCAGCAGTAGGGAAAGTGTTGGATGGTGTAGGGGTGCAATTTACTATTCCAACTCCAGGAAGGTGCAGCAGTAGGGAAAGTGTTGGATGGTGTAGGGGTGCAATTTACTATTCTAACTCCAGGAAGGTGCAGCAGTAGGGAAAGTGATGGATGGTGTAGGGGTGCAATTTACTATTCCAACTCCAGGAAAGTGCAGCAGTAGGGAAAGTGATGGATGGTGTTGGGGTGCAATTTACTATTCTAACTCCAGGAAGGTGCAGCAGTAGGGAAAGTGTTGGATGGTGTAGGGGTGCAATTTACTATTCCAACTCCAGGAAAGTGCAGCAGTAGGGAAAGTGATGGATGGTGTTGGGGTGCAATTTACTATTCTAACTCCAGGAAGGTGCAGCAGTAGGGAAAGTGTTGGATGGTGTAGGGGTGCAATTTACTATTCTAAATCCAGGAAGGTGCAGCATTAGGGAAAGTGATGGATGGTGTTGGGGTGCAATTTACTATTCCAACTCCAGGAAGGTGCAGCAGTAGGGAAAGTGTTGGATGGTGTAGGGGTGCAATTTACTATTCCAACTCCAGGAAGGTGCAGCATTAGGGAAAGTGTTGGATGGTGTAGGGGTGCAATTTACTATTCTAACTCCAGGAAGGTGCAGCAGTAGGGAAAGTGTTGGATGGTGTAGGGGTGCAATTTACTATTCCAACTCCAGGAAGGTGCAGCAGTAGGGAAAGTGATGGATGGTGTTGGGGTGCAATTTACTATTCTAACTCCAGGAAGGTGCAGCAGTAGGGAAAGTGTTGGATGGTGTAGGGGTGCAATTTACTATTCAAACTCCAGGAAGGTGCAGCAGTAGGGAAAGTGATGGATGGTGTAGGGGTGCAAATTACTATTCTAACTCCAGGAAGGTGCAGGAGTAGGGAAAGTGATGGATGGTGTAGGGGTGCAATTTACTATTCTAACTCCAGGAAGGTGCAGCAGTAGGGAAAGTGTTGGATGGTGTAGGGGTGCAATTTACTATTCTAACTCCAGGAAGGTGCAGCAGTAGGAAAAGTGATGGATGGTGTAGGGGTGCAAATTACTATTTTAACTCCAGGAAGGTGCAGCAGTAGGGAAAGTGATGGATGGTGTAGGGGTGCAATTTACTATTCTAACTCCAGGAAGGTGCAGCAGTAGGGAAAGATTTGGATAGTGTAAATGTTATGTTTTTGGTATTTCATTTATTTTGTCAGGCTAATTTTTTTTTCTTCTCTTCTCAGATAATGTCTAGTCTGGAAGCTGCAAAGTTTATTAAATCCAGGAAGGGCAAAAATTTATTAAACCATGGTGGATACATATATAGTAAGGAAAGAATAAGTTTAACTAGAAATCATTGGAGGTGTGTGCAATACTACACTACCCATTGCAGTGGGAGAGCGGTTACTGTTGATAATGTAGTTGTGAAAACCACAGAACATAACCACTCTGCCTCTGCAATGGAGGTAGAAATTAGAGAAACAATAAACGAAATGAAAGCTATTGCAAGCACCTCCAATGATTCTACAGGATCCATTTTAAGAGAGGTTGCACAGCATGTCCCCAGTCATGTTGCTAGTAACATGCCTATAATTCCTAATTTGAGAAGAATTATTCAGAGACAAAAGCAGGCAAGTAACATTCAATTATCTACACCACATTCTTTCTCTGACATTAGAATTCCTCATGATCTTTCTATTTCTTTTTCTGATGAACCTTTCCTTCTGCATGACAACGAAAACCCTCAGAAACGAATTCTCATTTTTAGTACCCCACGTAACCTTGCTAAGTTAGAAAGTAGTGAAATTTGGATGATGGATGGGACGTTTAAAAGTACACCCCATCCTTTCACTCAAATTTACACTATACATGCTAAAATTAACAATAGTGTTATTCCCTTAGTTTATAGTTTGCTACCTGATAAGACTTCTGCAACATACACTGAACTTTTATCAGTGATTAAAAGTAAAACATCTTCAAGTCCTCGAAAAATAATTATTGATTTTGAATTGAGCATGATCAATGTGATCACTAAAACGTACACGGATACCCAAATTCAGGGATGTTTTTTTCATTTTTCGCAGGCATTTTGGCGTAAATTACAGAAAACATCCCTAGTTGCAGAATATTCTCGGGATAGCAAACTACAATTTGAACTAAAAAAATTAACTGCACTTTGTTTTGTTCCTCCCGATAGTGTGGACGAGTACTACACTGCAATTATAGAATCTGTTTATTATACGAGTAACGAAGAAAAATTGGCACCCATTCTAAATTATTTTGAGGACACATGGATTGGACACCTAAGCAGATCGGGTCGCAGGAGGAAGCCACGATTCCATGTGGAGTGGTGGAACTGCTACACGAGTTGTTTAGAGGGAGAAGCAAAAACAAACAATGCCATTGAGGGATGGCATAACTCCTTCAACCACACAATTGGCAAACCACATCCAAACTTCTACTCTTTTTTGGAAACTTTGAAGAAGGAGCAAAGTTTTCAAGAAATGAGAATAGCCCAAACACTCGCAGGTAGTCTAAACCCACGAGTAACAGTCAAAACAAGGGAAATGTCTGAGAGACTATTGGCAATTCTACAACAATTTTCGTTGTGTGTGGCTATAGACTACCTGGAAAATCTTTCTAACATTCTTTCTTTCTAAAATAATGTATTAACTTACTTTCCTGCTTTGCTTCAAAATTTAATATTTTTCAAATTACAATTGGCATACAATGTTTTTTTCTAAAAAGTTTTTCAAACAAACAAGTCGGGTCATTTTTTTTTATTTACAAATCTTCATTTCTAGCAAAAACTACCAATGTCTACAAATTTACTGTCCCATAGTATTTGAACAATTTTTCAACATCGGAACTCCATTAATATAATTACCGATAACTTCCATTTTAATTTCCGTCCTAAGAAATCACCAAAACTCAAACATATCTAAATTCTACAAGTCAAACCATAATCCAAAATGCACTTTGCTGCTTAATCACCATTTTTTAATCAATCTTTAATTTCCAAATTTTACAAGTGCGCTACTTTTTTTCAATTAGAAATGAAGATCGACATTACTTTTGTTACTTCCTAAGTAAAGAAATCAACTTTCTGAACAGTAACTTTAAATTTTTTAACAGTTACATACTTTTTTAAAATAATAAAATAACTTTTCGCGACCCGACATAGGCATACATTAATGACATTAATGTGGACATGTTTAAAAACATTTAAGACATCAATTAGTTTTCCCGCAACCTCTCCTTATTCTTTCCTCACTATATATGTATCCCTTTTAAAGGTTTAATCCATAATTTCAAATGAAAATATTTCCTACCTGACCGCAGATCAGCTTCCTGCTGCTTCCTCCTCCGATGCTCTGCAAAATGGCGCATTACGTCGACGCTCACGTCATTACGTCATCGCGTGCATCAACATTTACAACGGACTACTTTATTTGACTAATCTGTAAATAAATGTTTATAAATGTAAATAAAATATTTATATGTTTTTTTTATAATGTTACTTACATTGCAAAATTAAATAAAAATATGGTTTATTTTTTCATGATTTTTCTATAAATAAATATTTTGAAAACATTAATTGTTTGCTGTTATTATTTTTTAAAAAGTCATTTAAACTTCAAAATTGTAACTATTTAAATGTAAATTTACTAAATATGTTCCTTACCTCGACTCTATTGTCTTTTCCCTTCAAAACTTCCTCATTCTTCTCTTTCTGAACCTTCTTTTCTTGTTCCGCGGGTTGTATATTCTGAAGCTGCCAAAATAAATGAAGGACAAATAAGCTCATAGACTTCAATGCAAAAGCGTGGGAATTTTTTTTTAAAAGTAAGTACTTTTTTTCCTTCTCTTTTTTTTTAACTATTATTATTTTTTAAATGCATTTCTTATTACTCTTTTAATATTTAAATTATTTTATATTTATAAATTTTTTTAACAAATTTCTCTTATTTTTTTTTAAAATAGTCAAAAAGTACTCTTCCTTTTTTTGGAAAATAATTATACTTTATTTTAGAAACTTAAAAATACTCTAGTATTAATCTTTCTTATTACTTATATTTTTTTACAATACTCAAGTATTAATATTTTTAGTAAGTACTCAAAATTTTTAATTTCATTAAAATTAAAATATACTGTTTGTTTTTTTAAAAATACTCAAGTACTAAATTATTTTAAAAAATACACTTTTAAATTTTGAAAATACTCAAGTATTAATATTTAGTTACTCACTCTTATTTTTTTTAATTTAAATATTAAATACTCTTTCTATTTAGAATAATTCTCAAGTATTAATTTAACTTTAAAAAAACTCACTATTCACTCTAATATGTTTAAAATTAAATTTTAAAATACTCTTTCTATTTAGAGAAATACTCAAGTATTAATTTAACTATCAAAAAAAACATTTCTATTAGACAAAATACTCAAGTATTAATATTTTGAAAAACTACTCACTTTTTAAAAATTATATTTTTTTTGAAAAAAATTAATTATACGATATAAATATTTATTTAAATTAAAATAACCACATTAAAAAATGCGTTGTAATAGTATATGCGTTGTAAAAGTACTTACCATATAACATCATGCGTTGTAAATGCATGCGTTGTAAATGCATGCGTTGTAAAGGCATTATCAAAGAATGCGTTGTAAAGGTATATGCGTTGTAAAAGTACTTACCATATAATAGCATGCGTTGTAAAAGCATGCGTTGTAAAAGTTTTTGCGTTGTAAAAAATGCGTTGTAATAGCATAGCGTTGTAAAAGTTGCGTTGTAAAGGTAGTTCCCCGTGTGATTGGAAATATATCCCACTTTGTGAATGTATTTAAATGCCGATAACTCATATTAAACCTTAAATAATCAAGTGTATCCATTGATTGAATTAAATAACACAATAAGCTGTAACTGGTCAGTGAAATGCCAAACAAATACTAAAAATCGATATGTTTTGCACATTCTGGCCATACCTCTGACTCCGCCCACTGATCCAATCCTTGGGTTATCTCCGCCCTCGGAGTATCCTCCCACAGTTCCCCTACTTTTATTTACCCACTTCGACCACTGAGTAGCAGGGAACCTTCAATAGATGTTACGTTGTGACATGATATAACATTGGTTGGTTACTACATCAAACGACCACTCTAAAGTTACGAACTACAGGTCACAGACAGGTGTCAGCAGAAAACGATTAACTAACTGGCTGACCCAGAGTTTTTTCCTTCACCCCCCAAACACTTGCTTGAAAAAGAGACACGCCTGCAAAGCACTTTTCGACCCCCCTTTGGCCTGTTTGTTTCTTTTAATTGTGTGTCATTTCACCAGACTGTCATCTTCAAATAATTCTGTCACGTTCTTGGCACGGTTTTTGTTTTTTAGGTTTTTGTTTGTTTTTTGTTCTGTCGGCAGGCAAGAATCACTCATGTGTTTGTTGTGCCATCCATTACTTTTAGCATACAAACATGCTGAAAAAGTCAATGTTTCAGTTCATAACGTTCGTTTTTTAAAAAGTTTTATTGGTAAAGGTTTACCCAATTACAAAGCATTATTCTTCCAATGACAGCACTGAGTATAACCACTGTGGTACAACAACGCCCGAACTGTGTGTTGGTAATCCATGTACAACATTAATTACTTCACTGTGTAAAAAAAAAAACCTTGTCTTGCACAATTCATTACACTGTTCAACAGTAATCTTTGTGCAATACCTTTGGAATTTAGCAAAGATGTTAATTGGAATCAGACTCAATGTCCAAATCCGCTTTATTTTGGTTAGAAAAGTAGCCATAAAAGCACACAAAAGTCACATCACAAATATGCACACAACAATCCATTGCACTAGAATTGAAACAAGCATCCGCAAATACACATCACTATTAAAACAAGCATTGGCATAGCCAATAGGTCTCGCTTTTGGGACCTTATAAGTATTTAGTTATGCAGCACAATATCCTTGGTGCAACAACATCAACTGTTCCTTGGCTAAACACTTATTATGTCCCAAAGGCGAGACCTATTGGCTATGCCAATGCTTGTTTAGTCTGTAAGCACCATTTCCTTTAATGAGTTTCTTCTACTGGAGGCACAACATACTTTCCTTCAACATTCAGTGCGCCATGCGTGCTTTCACTTTCCGAGCCGCCAGGACAATGGCGGCCCCTTCTTTGAATAGGTTGCGCATTTACAAGAGTTTCAGCTATTGGCATGGTAAATTACAATGCCTTTTATTTATGTGTTACTTAGCTAAACAGATACATAAAAGGTATTGTCCTTTACAATGCCAATAGATTAAATTCTTGCAAATGCGAGACCTATTGCATTGCAAATACTGTTTTTGTACGCAAATTAAGGTACCATGTGTGCATGATTGAAGGTTACTTTTTGCACCCTGTTGCCAATTTAGTACCTGGGATCTATTTTGGAGCAGAAAAAAGCAATGACTTTGGTAAACTGAGAAGCTGTGACTTTGGGAAACCGAGAACTTTTAAAGAATCTGCATCTTCCAATATAAGAGTCAGTTCCAGCGCTAGTGCCCCGTGTTCACTGCTGTCATCCCAGAAGCCATCCGGGTGAGATCATCACGTACATCTACTTGGGACCAACATCGGCAGCCATCTTTGGTTGGACAGGAAGCTGGTGCACAACACTTCCATGTTATACGGACATACGCACACTTTTGGGAAGCAGTTATAGTGCATTTTTCCCCAGTTTTAGGCTGCAGAGGAAGCTGTGTGGACAACACTTTTGCGTTACACCGCGACACGCTCGCCTTCAGGGAGCAGTGATAGTGCGTTACTTCACCAGTTTTGGGCAGGGGTGATAAGCACACCAGTTTTGGCAAAGGTAATACGCACACCTGAAAGGAGATAATTTGGGGGCATATTATCAAGAAACGGCGTTAAAATCGCGATAATGGGCTTGATAATATGCCCTTGGGAATTCCAATAGAAGCCCGTGTTCTGGTGACAACATGGGCTTCTATTGGAATTCTCCAGGGCATATTATCAAGCCCATTATCGTCACTTTAGTGGCAGTTTTCTGCCGCTAAAGCGGCGATAATGTTAACGCCGTGCTTGGTAATATGCCCCAACGTTCGTTGTTGTTATTTATAATTCAAGTTGTCACTACTCATTAGGGTTATGGCATCAAGTGGTGCCCTCAAACTAACTCCCCCCCGAACTGTTTGTGCCATCCTCTGGCGAGAATGCGTTTAAGTTGCAGGAATGGAAAGAGTATTTTTTAAATTATATTTTAACCCTGGATGAAGACGATTTTACTCCCAGAACATAAGAAGAAGAAAATGTTGTTACACTCATTGGGCCTCATTGGATTAAGGGTATACAATCGCATCGCAAAAAAAACACTGGCAAGAGGCAACGAGTTCATTCATGTAATGGAAGATCTTGATGTGTATTATGCCACTACTGTTTGCATGGGTATAGACAGGTATACATTTTACCACAGGAAGCAATTGAAGGAGGAAACTGTGGACGAGTATGTTTCTACCCTGAAAGATTTTGCGTTAACGTGTCATTTCAGCACATTAAGGTGCCAATTCCGATCCGGTAAAAACCGGGTACGAACCGTCGGACGGAGCCTTTTCTCCGTCCGACTCGTACCCGGTGCGAAATCCATCCGAAAATGCAAGTACGATTCATACGGAAACACCATTTCCGTACGATTCGAACAAAACACCGACCGAACAGAAACTAAACACAATTCCGATCCTGAAAGGAGCCGACGTGACGTCGGTACGCATCCAGCCTACGTTTCACGAACCAGGAAGTACGATTCGAACCGACGTCATCCCGCACGGAAAATATTTACCGGCTGCCAAAAACTGCCGGGAAATCAGGACGACACACGCAAGGAGCAGCTGGACGCGACGAACAGACATGGACCCGAACCTACGTGCCATCCCTGCCCTCCTAGCAGTCCACCTGGCGTACAGGAACCGACGCAGACGCCGCAGAAGGTCAGCACAACAACCAGGGGCAAAGGGGGGGGCAGGGGCAGGACACACAACACCAACACATGGTACCAAATCACACATGGCCTGGACATACCTGACCATCAGGGCCTGGTCACTTTCAGGGGGTGGGGGCGAGGCCAGCAACGCAAGCGTCCGCCACAACGGAAGTGGATGGTCACGCGAACCGGTACGTACCCTACCCAGGCCGCAAGAGCGTGGGTACGGAACGTACCACGCGTCCCCCTACGTCACTCCAACAATAGCGGTACGGCCCGTACCCACGTCAGAAAGGCCTTGGTACAGCTCGTACCAGCATTGCTGGGGTCATGTAGGGGTACGCGTGGTACGACCCGTAGCCACGCCCCCAAGGCCTGTGTACGGTGCGGACCCCACGGCCCCGCAACAATGGTGGGACGCACCGTACCCACCCACCAAAGGCATGGGTACGGCCCGTACCCAGGCACGCAGAGCGTGGGCAGGGGTATGTACGGACCGTACCCCCACCCGTGGAAGTACGGCCCGTACCCCCACCCGTGCATGTACGCCCCGAACCCCCACTCGTGTATGTACGCCCCGAACCCCCACCCGTGTATGTACGCCCCAAACCGCCACCCGTGTATGTACGCACCCAAGCGCCACCCTTGTATGTACGCCCCGAACCCCCACCCCACCCTGGTATGTACGCCCCGAACCCCCAGCCGTGTATGTACGCACCGAACCCCCACCCCAGCAGAGTATGTACGCCCCGAACCCCCACCCGTGTATGTACGGACCGAACCCCCACCCCAGCCGTGTATGTACGCACCAAACCACCACCCGTGTATGTACGCCCCCGAACCCCCCCCAGCCGTGTATGTACGCACCGAACCACCAGCCGTGTATGTACGCACCAAACCCCCACCCCAGCCGTGTATGTACGCACCAAACCACCACCCGTGTATGTACGCACCTAACACCCACCCCAGCAGAGTATGTACGCCCCGAACCCCCACCCGTGTATGTACGGACCGAACCCCCACCCCAGCAGAGTATGTACGCCCCGAACCCCCACCCGTGTATGTACGGACCGAACCCCCACCCGTGTATGTACGCACCCAACCCCCACCCCAGCCGTGTATGTACGCACCGAACCACCAGCCGTGTATGTACGCACCAAACCCCCACCCGTGTATGTACGCACCTAACACCCACCCCAGCCGTGTATGTACGCACCGAACCACCACCCGTGTATGTACGCCCCCGAACCCCCCCCAGCCGTGTATGTACGCACCGAACCACCAGCCGTGTATGTACGCACCAAACCCCCACCCCAGCCGTGTATGTACGCACCAAACCACCACCCGTGTATGTACGCACCGAACCCCCACCCCAGCAGAGTATGTACGCCCCGAACCCCCACCCGTGTATGTACGGACCGAACCCCCACCCCAGCCGTGTATGTACGCACCAAACCACCACCCGTGTATGTACGCCCCCGAACCCCCCCCAGCCGTGTATGTACGCACCGAACCACCAGCCGTGTATGTACGCACCAAACCCCCACCCCAGCCGTGTATGTACGCACCAAACCACCACCCGTGTATGTACGCACCTAACACCCACCCCAGCAGAGTATGTACGCCCCGAACCCCCACCCGTGTATGTATGGACCGAACCCCCACCCCAGCAGAGTATGTACGCCCCGAACCCCCACCCGTGTATGTACGGACCGAACCCCCACCCGTGTATGTACGCACCCAACCCCCACCCCAGCCGTGTATGTACGCACCCAACCACCAGCCGTGTATGTACGCACCAAACCCCCACCTGTGTATGTACGCACCTAACACCCACCCCAGCCGTGTATGTACGCACCGAACCACCACCCGTGTATGTACGCACCGAACCCCCACCCCAGCAGAGTATGTACGCCCCGAACCCCCACCCGTGTATGTACGCCCCGAACCCCCACCCGTGTATGTACGGACCGAACCCCCACCCGTGTATGTACGCACCCAACCCCCACCCGTGCATGTACGCACCGAACCTGCTATAAGAATGGGGTGTGCAAAACACCCCCAGCAGTGCCCAGACACAGGAGGGGTGGGTGCAGGGTCCTCCCAGCAGTGCCCAGACACAGGAGGGGTGTGTGCCTATCACTCCCAGCAGTGCCCAGACACAGGAGGGGTGTGTACCTATCACTCCCAGCAGTGCCCAGACATCGGACAATATACCCCATCAACAAGTTCAGTGACCTACAAGGGTGATACCCCAGATGCAGGCGGAGCCATCGCTGAGCCAGCATGGCTATATTGAAAGGCAACCCTCACACATCCAGGAAATGTAGACACAGCACAGCACAGCATTTGGGAGACACCCTGCAGGAAAAATGGCCTGGGCCACAGAGGATGGAACACACCTTGGGACAATGTCACCATACAGTGAGAGCAAACATGACCAAATACCATTTGCAGAGACCTTTGTGATGGCACGCAGATGGCAGGGTACACCCCATGAGCAGCACACTCCAACATTTCACAGACCCCTAACACATTATCACCACCCCAACGCAGGGAGCACCAGCACCAACAGCAAGTCCAGGACAGCATCAGTGTGCAAAACAAAAAGAAAAGGCTTTATTCAGCAGGAAAATATATCAGAGAAAATGTCCACTATGTACAAGGGCCATGGGCCAGCCCAGCAGCAATGTCCGGGGGGGGGGTACACATCGGGACGTGTGTCCCCTAGCTTGCCTGCACAGTTCACAAGTCCATTTCATCCACAGAAGAGGGGGCATCAGGGGGGAGGGTGGAAACAGGCACCGCAGGGACAGGAGGGGAAAGGGTAGGTGTTGTGGGTGCAGGGAGGGATGAATCTGCCACAGGGGGGGTGCCAGCGCCAAAGGTGGAGGACAGAATGGCGCTGCACACGTCGGCAAGTTCCCCCAGCGACTCCCCCGTACCCAATCCAACCACAGGCCCCAAGGAGGGGGGGGGGCAAAGGGATGGGTCGCAGCGCCACTGGGGGAGGGTGTGGACAGGGTGGGGGACTCAACTCCCCTGGCCGGGTCCCGCCTCCACCGCTTGCGGGGTGGTGTCATCCTGGGGCTGGGGGGCACACTCGCAGTGGATGATGCTGTCACTGACTGTTGGCCAGGAGAGCTAAGGGGAGTGGATTTGGAGGGAGTGGGTTGTGTGGAATGCGGACTCCCACTGTGGCTGCGTGTTCTACGTTTCCCCCCCGACCCAGTGGGTGTGCCTTCCTCACCCTGTGTGTGCGTGACAGGAGGTGTGCGCTTCGACTTCCCTGGTGGTGTGGTGCCTGTGTCTGTTGGGGTGCGTGCACGCTGACGTCTGGATGTGCGTGGGACAGGCACGGGAGTGGGAATTGTGGATGGGGCAGGGGTAGGGGGTGTTACGCAGCGCTGCAGGAGATCCAGTGCTGCAGTCAGTGTGGAGTCTATGGACCTCAGCAACTGCCGTTGGTCAGACTGCGCAGCCGACATGCCCTCCATGTATGCCTCCATCTGGGTCAGCACCTGGGTGTGGGCATGGAGGACATTTAGCATCGCAGTCTGACCAACCTGCAACTGCCTCAGGATGTCCACAGACTCCGCACTCACCGCAGCAGTGGTGACAGGGGCAGGGGGTGCGGTGCCTGGCAGGAAGGAGACATGTGGGGACCGAGCACGGAGGGAAGGGCCACGAGCATGTGGGAGGCCGGTGATGGAACCTGAGGTGGCGGGGGGATGTGGAGGGCTGCCATCAGCTGGGGGGGCAGACTCCGCCACCTCTGGGAGCTCAGCCTCGGACCCGTCTGCGTCATAGTCTGTGTTGGCAGTCAACAGGTCCTCCGCCTCACTCCCTTCGGCCTCCGTGCCACTCCATGTGCCAGACAGGACAGCACTGCTGGTACTGGTGCTCAATCTCTCCTCCCGGTCCGTGCTAGTGTCTCCTTCCGTGTCCCCCGGCGATGCTGTGGGCAAGGTGAAGAGACAGGAGAAAATCAGACACCTGTACACTTATGTCACATGAGTCAAATATACATAGGTCACATTGCATAGCCTGAAAAGCAACAGGAGTAACACCTACAAAACAATGTACACATGTAGGCCATGGAACACACAGTTTTTCTACCCACCATGCCACTGAGACACAATGGAGATCATGACACAACAGCAAATCACTGCACCTGAAATTTTAGAGAGGAGCCAGCCTCTGGGGACAAATGTGCACAGCACCTGCACCACACTGCGTCGTCAAAAAGGGATGAGCATGAATCATATCCATTTACTCTTGCCGCATGCTGCAAAGGCAATACATGAAACCAGGCCACACATGACAGGGTCACTGCACCTTGAGCGTATGTCCAGTCAAACATCACACACAGGCTAAACCCAGCAAGGAGGATGAAGCTTCTGACATGTAGGCCTTGTACGCACAAACCACCCACACCTGAGACAATCTCATTGAGACGGAGAAAGTATGTACACCTCTTACTCTGGGATGGAAACACATGGCCTCCACTAATTCATGACTGTACACACACAGCCCCTGGTGGCCATGTCCACACATCATTGACAGGCAAACATCATCAGATTGTCTCAACAACACACACAGGTAATGCCCACTGTGAGTATGCACAAGCAAAATGGGTCCCCCTGTACAGTGGACACATGTAGCAACCTGTAGGTCCTAACAGTTGAGCCCAGGGTACAATGCCACCCTACGCAACCCATGGCAAAGACACAGTGAATGGCCATATTGTTGGATGACGCACATGATACCTAGGAAGAGGTGCCCCAGGGCACAGTAGTGCCCACACTCCTCCATGGTCCAGGATGGACATGACTGCAAATTAAGCAACCGTCCCTGCACTTAGCAGGCCTCCCACTCAGGCACATCATGTCAGAGGGCACACAATTGGACATGCATGCTGGAAGGCTGTACATTTTGGAGACACACCCCTATGTCGTGATTCACAATCAGTGCCAAGTGACATGGACACCACAATGACTGAAATTGGCCATGGCACACGCAAGGTCCCCATACCTGTGGCACATCACCCCCACACATGATGCTGATAGCATAGGGCACCTGCATGAACTGCCTGCCTAAATAACCGTGTGCAAGAGTGGCGACAGACCAGGGAACACATTGCAAGGAGGGGAAGGGAGGGAGTGAGAACAGCACTGTGCTACTTTGTGGAGAAGTTGACGCACTGCACAATCAAACCCTGGCAGTGTATCCATGCAACTGCACACTTACATTGGCTGGGGACACACAACTGACACACATGTACCTACCCCCTTCCTGCTGCTGCCTCTCCTGTAGGCGCCTGTCCATATCGGGGAAGACCACCGCCAGCACACGCTTCTGGATGTGGGTCAGACGACGGCGGCCACGGTTCTTACGGCTCTCAGGTGAGTCCCCCAGCAGGAGCCGTGCAATCCTCCTCGTCCAGCACCGGATGTCCTGCCAGCGTTTCCTCACCTGAGACAGGCTCCGCCTCCGACCCTCTGTACCCCTCACGGCACTGACGGCTTCCCTCCAGATCTCCCCCTTGGCAATGGCGCCTACCTGTGAGGATGCAAAAGAGAGAATACATTAATCCACATGAGCAAAGACACAGAGACACACATATAGAACAATCCTCATTATGAACAGGCCATGGTATGCATGCAACTAATTGCACCTTTGTCATAGGGACATTATCCACTGTGGAAGGCCAAATGCACTACGTGCCAGTGGAAGCACACGGGTGGCATGAGGGGTACCACACACTCACTGACCAGGGATCACACTGTGCCTCACAGGCTACACCAGGATTATGTACAGCACCTCACAGCAGTCACCTGCCCCAGCACACTGATGCTACCTCAGCAGAGTACACAGACACACACAGGTACAGGACAATCACATGGCATTGCCAACTGCGGGTACACACCTCACTCTGCCCATGTGCCAGTAGACGGGGGTGTCACAGGTGTGGGGCTGGCTCAGCACGGCATGCACACAGCACTGCTCCCTGCTCACATCCGATGGCCAGGCCATATCCATCCCTCATGCTGCTTGTGTGCAACACTCCCCATATGCACTCACCCACATGACAGGGGACTAACACACACACCAATGTGCAGGGGACGAACACGGCCTTTGGACACTCACAGCACAGGTACACTGAACAAACACACATCCATGGGTACTGACACCTGTCACACTGGGGGGAACACAGGATCACATCAGGACTGTGGAAACAACATCCCCAGGAGGAGTATGCAGGCAGAATGTGGCATGCACCTTGCATTCATTGTCACAGTAGGCACTATGCAAGTGAGGAGTGCACACAGGAAACACAGCATGCTCTGCATGGGTGACATGAGGCCTTCCACACCCTGGGACCCACTCCAAACAACAGTGCATGTGTGTCACACATGGACACAATGCCAGAAGTCACTGTCACACAAAAGGGGCACAGTCTAAGCTAGTGGAGTCTGCACTCACCTGAACCCCTGGTCGACCATACAGGCTCTGGAACTGTGGGAGGATCACATCTATCAGGGCAAGGTTCTCCTCCTGGGTGAATGGCTGTGACCTCTCCACAGTCCTGGACATGGTGCCAGAGGAATCACTATCAGCAGCAGTGGTCATGGATGAATGGATGTGCAGGCAAGTGCTCTCTCATGGGACCTGGCTGCCTTATATATGCCTGGCTGGCCTGTTCATGTATAGGAGTACAGATTGATTGGTCAGTCACATTAGCATCCTACGTTTCATCCAATCCCTTCAAACCTACCCCAGTGTGTGGCTTTGCATGGTTTCAGTTTTGATAATGATGTCAAGTCAACATCCACATTGCAACAATGTAGATTCTTTCAAACTGACTTCTGCTGTGCACCTGGTGCTCAAATTCAAAAATTTAACTCAGTCTCCATGGCAACCATCAGGCATTTAGGCCCTTATACTTGTCCCTCATGTGTCCCCTATGTGTTTTCATACATTTACACACAGGTACGGTGCGTTCCACGCCCTAGGGCACCCCACAAGCAGTGATACCGACCGTACATGCGCTTGTACGGTCCGGATCACAATATGGGCGCTGGCGTATGCGTACGCCACAGTAGTACGGACTGTACACGCGCTTGTGCGGTCCGGATCACAATATGGGCGCTGGCGTATGCGTACGCCACAGTAGTACGGACCGTACAAGCGCGTGTACAGTCCGTACTACTGTGGCGTACGCATACGCCAGCGCCCTTATTGTGATCCGGACCGCACAAGCGCGTGTACAGTCCGTACTACTGTGGCGTACGCATACGCCAGCGCCCATATTGTGATCCGGACCGTACAAGCGCGTGTACAGTCCGTACTACTGTGGCGTACGCATACGCCAGCGCCCATATTGTGATCCGGACCGCACAAGCGCGTGTACAGTCCGTACTACTGTGGCGTACGCATACGCCAGCGGCAATATTGGCCCAGGGACCCTATACACGCGCTCCGAGCGTATGTACGGTGCGTATAACAACTGTCAGTGGTGACAGGCGGCACACAGACAGGAATGGAGCGGACAGGTATTGCCAAGGGTGGACACAAATGCATTGTCTGTGCAATACCACCTGTGTGTGACACAGGTGTGTCAGGATGTGATGTGGCACTTTACCCCTGAGGTGTGGGCAAAGCACATGTACGATGAGCTGTGTACACATGTCGTGTGTGATGGTGCGCATTGTACCACACATCCCCTGCACTCCTTTGACATGTGTGCATGTCGTACACACTGGTGGAGCCATGAGTCACTTGCATGTCCCAGTCACGGACACCCGCACCTGTCCCCTGATGCCAGGTACACGGAATATTACATATGACACGTGTATGGCTGCGTTGCATGCTGCAACCATGTCATGTGTGTGGCATGTCTTTCCATGATTTTGCTGTAGGTGTGTGGTTCAATGCGTCAGCAGTTGCTGCTGCCAACATGTGTCTGTGTGTCGATGGGCATGGCACACTGTTCCGCACACCAGCCCACATATGTGATTTGCCATGAGGTGTGTATGTATCCAACTACACGGAGTATCAACACAAGTACATATCCACATGCTCCCTATGTATGTTCTGTCTCGACATGTACTCCTCAAAGGCAATGTGTGTGGCCTGTCCTATTCCTATGACATGTGACCAGTGCATATCGCATCCAACTACCTGTCTGTACCATACGCATACTACTTCTGCACATGTGTGGATGTCTGTGAATCCTGTGATGCGTGTGCATGTTCACTTACACTGGCCCACAGCTAGTCTCATGCCATGTCATCGTGATCTTGCCCCCCTCCGTTAGTGGCTGTCCCTTGGTAGGAGTGTAACCTGACTGGCGTACGTGTCCAGGAACTGTGGCACAGACCTGACTCACAACGTGGCATATGTGTATTGGCTGTGTAACATGTGCTCAGTGCATTGACGATGTTGTTATACAGTGCTCACTCTTAGGTGTTCCTTCCATTTCACTGCAGGGCTCCGCCTCTCCCTCGACGTATGCCAGACATTGCTGCCCTGCATGAACGGGACTGTATACGCCGCTACAGATTCAGCCAACGGTTGATTGATGAGTTGACTGGCCGGCTGGAAGCACAACTCCTCCCGCGCCACAGGTATCCAAGTGCACTGACACCCAAGTTGAAGGTGATGGCAGCCCTACATTTCCTTGCCACGGGTACGTTCCAACATACCATTGCTGATGTCGGGGGCATGTCCCAGACGATGTTCAGCCGTGTTCTGCATGATTTCTTAGAGGCCATGTTGGTTCACCTGGATGAGTACATTAAATTCCCAAATCATGAGCAGTTGACAGATGTCAAGCGTGAGTTCTATGCCCTGGGAGGGATGCCCCATGTCATTGGGTCCATAGATGGGACACATGTTGCGTTGGTACCACCACAGGCACAGGAGGTGGTGTATAGGAATCGCAAACATTATCACTCCATTAATGCCCTTGTGGTGTGTCTGTCCAACATGGTGATTTCACATGTCTGTGTTCGCTTTCCAGGATCAGCACACGATGCCTTCATCATGAGGCGTAGCAGGGTGCCAGAGATGATGCTGCAGCTGCGGAACGAGCGAGCATGTATTGTTGGTGGGTAGACTCTGGCAGTTCAGTGTTTGGCGTCATCTTCCAATCTCACTGCCTGTGCTGACACACTTCTGTCCATGATGTTTCCTTGTAGGGGACGCTGGCTATCCCAACATGCCATGGCTGATGACGCCTGTCCGCAACCCCAGCACGGCTGCCGAGCACCGCTACAACAACGCACATGGGCGGACCAGGAGAGTCATTGAGAGGACGTTTGGACTTCTGAAGAGCCGATTCCGGTGCCTCCACAAGACCGGCGGAGCACTCCCATATGCCCCGGTGAAGGTGTGCAAGATCATCATCGTCTGCTGCATGCTGCACAACATGGCAGTGGAGGAAGCTGTTCCACTCATACTGGATCAAGATGACCAGGACCATCCACCCGTGGAGGATGAAGGGCTTGGTGACGGGGCAAGTGATGTGGAGGAGGAGGAGGCTGTGGAGGACATGCGGAGTCGGCTCATACGCAACTTCTTTGCTTAGTGGTGAGTTCCAGTGTCTGAGTGTGCACGCATTGGGCCGTGTGTGGCATGTGTTGCAATGTGTGTGTCCATCTGCATGTCTGCCAAGTGAGTCAGTGGTGTGTATTGAAGTGTCACTCAAGTGATGGCGCAATGGAAGGATGTTGTCTGAGGGTCATCATTGTCACCTGTCATGTTAACAACATGATACGTGTTAAGTACATGCTTGCGGATGTGCTCCTTTGTGCTGAATCCTTGTGTGTCTCTCTTCCACAGGTCCATGTGCATGCTGTCTGCTGGTGGCATTGTTTTGCTCCTGCTACTCCTCATGAACACAGCGACATGTGCTGATTCAGCGTCACATGCACGGGCAAGTGTTGAAATCTCCTCAGGGTAAGGGATGCCTCACGTCGTTTTGGGTGTGTGAATTGTTTGTAGTCTGTGTGCACTTCTCCGGTTCATGTGTGTTCCATTTGCATACATGGTGATCCTACATGGGGAACATGACATGGGGCAGGCTTCACCTGGAGCCATGCTCAGACTTGGTGACTGTCATGTGGCAGGGGATTGGGGATTGTGATGAGGCCATCATTGTGTGTAACACTGGCCTCGGAAACATACAGGTTGCACCGGGTTGACATGGTGTGTGATTGCCCCATCAGGGCCTCAATGGTGTATAGCGGCCTCTCCGTGGCAGCAGGGGGTGTTTAGCTGTTATCCGTCACTTGTGTGCCAGGTCAATGGGATGCCAGCATCTGTGTTGCAATGGGGGGTGCCAGTGTTGCTCCCACATGTACATCCACATGACCTGTGTATGTGTTGACAGAGTATCATTGTCATTCCAACACACATGACTAATAAATTTGTCCCTCTGTCTCCAAGGTGCCTCTTCCCTGTCAATGGTGCCCTGTTGCCACTGTGCGTGCCGCAGGTCTGGCATAGTTTTCATAGGTGGTGCATATGTGTCTATGTGTAGAGTGACAAGATGCTAGGGGTTTGTCAGGGAGTGGGAACTGTATTATGCACAAGATGCACAGTTCCATCCACCTCAAGGCAAGAGAGACCATCCCCCAGGGCAACTACAACATCCGTGTCGAATCCTACCCTGCAGTCTACGGACATGTGCCTCACGACTCCCATGGTACTTGTCCATATCCGGAGTGCATCTGCACAGCTCTGCTACTGCGTCGGGCAACCAGGCCACATCAACGTCCTAACGGGATGGGGGGAATGTTTCACAGCCAGCTGCAGGATGACCTTCTAGATCCACGCCCACACTCATGATGCAGCCCACAACCCCAACACAACCATGTGGCACGGTGATCCTAAACTGCATTCTGGCATCTCCATGCATCCAACCTTGGCCTAGCCACCATTCTCAACATCCGCCTGACGCAAGCATGCTGCACATTGTAGGGACACATGTCTAGACATACCTGGGAGCGGCAAGCCAGGTCACTCAACATGATCCCTGACCTCTGCGCATGACTGTTGCTCCCCTGAATGTGTCTGTAGCCACAGTTGTGCGGGAACCACTCAGCTGGTTGGGCCCAGCACAGGTGAGTTTGGTACTCCATGTCTGTATCAGATGAGACATTGGGACCCATGTGTGTCCTGGGCAAGACTGCGACCCCACGGTTTGGATGGTTGGAGTTAATTCTGAGATCAGGCATGCTTTGACTGTACGACACACACATGTATTGTAATAATGTAGAATCACGGCATCATCTTGTAAGTGTGATTAATTTATTTGTGGTGGGGTACGGGTTTGTGGGGATGACAAGAGGTGCACAGCGGGAGTGTAGAATCCAAAGTTCACTGGGGGAGTTGGTATCCTTGTCGTAGCAAAATGTCAGAGTCCATGCCACAGTCTTCGTCAACATAGGTCAGACAGTGACCAGCAAGTCCATGTGGCAGAGAATGTCATGTGCTGCTATTGGGCCAGAGGGCCAGGTGCCAGGCCAGGTGACCTGGGAGATGGTGATGTTCTGCTGACTCTCACAGTCTTTTTCGTGGACGACCCACCTTCCTGCGGGGACCCTCGGAAGCAGTCCGTGACGATGTCTGTGACGCTCCGTCGGATGAATCCTCCTCCTCCTGATCCCTCCCTGTGTCTGGTAATGGCCTTCGCCTGGTGCCACAGGGAGGGTTGCCCATGTTGTCGGCAATCCGACGGAGTACACCGGTCATTTGGGTTTGCACCGCCACGAGCTCAGCCTGTCTATCCTCCATCCTTCCTTGGTGTTGCAGTTGACAGGCATGTTGCTGGGACTGCAGGGTCTTCATCTCCTGGAGGGTCCCCTTGATGTCATTGAGGGTGGACGCAATCTGGTCCATGCCCCTGGTGTCACGCCGGTATGTATCCAGGATGTTGCTGACCTGGGACACTACCGGGTCCTGAGCTGCCTGGTCAGGTTCGCGCCTCCGCCGTCCTCCACTCCCGCCACCCCTGCCCACGTGCACCTGGCCTGCCGTTGTGGGTGCATCGGGTCTCCGGGACCCCTGAGGGATGGCATCTGCGTTGCCGCCTGCCTCCTCCTGGGTGCCCGGAGGACCGTGTCCCTCCTGGGCAGACTGGCTGGGTGGTCGTGTGCGGGCAGGGCTCCTGGACGTCTCCTGGGATGTGGCAGGAATGGGGGTGGTGGTTGGCACAGTTGTACCTGACGCAGGTGCTGCAGGTGGTTGGACACCAGAGGGGCCAGGTTGGTCTGGGTCATCCACGGAGTGGTGAGAGTCATCGCTGGCGGTGGGGTCATCATCCCGCGGAGCCTGGTCCTGTGTGACTTCCCCCCCAGTGTTGGGGGGTGTTCGTCGACGTTGACCTGTGTGTGAGAGAGACAATGTTAACAGTGTCACATGTGGCATCCATGTTGCATGCATTTCTGATTTGGCACTCTTCCTCTGGGTAGTTGGATCTGTCCTGCATTCCTCTCACAGTGCACTTGTGCATGGCTATGTCCCTTGGCCACAGCTGTCAGGGCTTTACGCATGTGTGAGACACAATCTTAGTTGATGCATCTATTTGGGTACACAGTCAGCAGTGTGGTGTGCGGGCGTAGCGAGCCATGCAGAGGCGCCTTACGTGTTGCACTGTACGTGGCCAAATGGTGTTTTGGCAAGGCAATTTGATGTTGCAGGTAGGGGACTGAAGCATTTGTGACAGGGTTCTTACCGACACGGTGGGTGGGTATACTGGGTGTGTGGTTAGGTCTGTGCCTGCAGCACGGATGGACTCGTGCACAGATTGACACATGGACCGGTCTTCATCTACGGAAGGGGGGGTTGAGGCACTGCCAGACCTGGTCTGCATGCACACAGTCCACCGGCTGACGAGTGGACATGGCCACACCACCCAAGGGTGATTTAGTCTCCCTGTGTCTCCCTTCCTCCCTCCCTCTGTCACCCTCCTCCCTCCCTCTGTCGGTCTCCCTCTGTCACCCTACTCCCTCCCTCTGTCTGTCTCCCTGTGTCCCCCCTCTGTCTCCTTCCCTCTCATTCCCCCTCTCCCTCCCTCTCTTTGTCACTCTCTGTCACCTCAGGCCAGCTTCCTGGGCACACACAGTTAGCCGGTCTTTGAATGGCCATTGGCTTGTTCATGTGAGTTAGTCCCTGTTCTCCGGGCACCCATTGGGCAGTGTGTCTGAGTGTAGGCTGCTGCTGTGGCGGTGTGTGCTGAGACTCTATCAGAGCGATGCATCTTCATTGTCTGCTGTTATGTGCAAATTGTGCCTTCAGACCCATGGCATCCTGCATGGCAGCCATCATTTGCAGGCAAGACAGTACTGTGTGGGTACACACAGTTTGTATGGCTGTGCCCTGGGCCATATGGGCTGAGGGCATTGTTGTGTGCTTGTGAGTTGCTCAATGTTAGTTTTGCTGCCCCCACTCCCAGCATCGACCACATCCTGTGTTGTGTTGGTGTTTTGTGTGGCCTGTGACTTGGCATGGCCCTGATTGATGCATGGGGCATGGAGGCGCCAGTGGCATGTGTGTGTTTGTGGAGTGTTGTTGTGTCCGGTGGTGGCTTGGGGGGGGTGGCATGCATGATTGATTGTGTATGGCATCCCCCCCATGTGAGGTGAGTTGTTTGTGTACTCACCAGGGTCTGGGAGTCCTGGCAGTCCGTGTAGTCCCTCCACCGCCAGCGTGGACATCACCTTCTCCTCCCAGGGATGGTATTGTACAGGTCTGGGGGGCGGCCCTCCTCCAGTGATGTTCCCCTGGTTGTGATTGTCAGTCATCTTCCTCTTGACCGTCCTCCGCAGATCGTACCACCTGGATTGGCACTCGTGCCTGGTCCTTCTGGTTGTCCCAACAGCATTCACAGAATCGACGATCCTCTGCCACATGGCGGTTTTTTCGGATATGCTGGTCTGTCTGACCAATGTCCCAAAGAGCTGTGGCTCGACTCTGAGGATTTCGTCGACAAGGATCTCCAGCTCCTCCTTTGTGAACTTTGGATTCTTGGTGGTGGACATGGCGTGGGGTGTGGTTGTGGGGGTGTGGGTGTGGATGGCTGTGGGTGTGTGGGTGTGGTAGTGGAGGTGTGTGTGTGAATGTGATGAGGGGGTGTTTGTGTAGGTGGTTGTGTGAAGGTATGCAAGTGTGAGGTTCAAGTATGGTGGTGTGGGTCGTCTGTGGGCTCTGGCAGCAGTGGGTCTGTTGCAAAGGCTCATGGTTTGTGTGTGTGGTCCATTTTCATTGGTCCATTTGTGGGTGTGGCTGTGTTTGAAATTTGTGTGGGTGTGTTATGAGGAGTGATTGAGTTTTGGGCCTCTGTTTGGCAGTTTGGCAGTTGCAGGTGAGTGTATGTGATGTTTGTGGGGTTGTTGGGCCTGTTTGGTGGTGTGGGGAAACTCTACTTGACTCTCCTTGTGTAAATATGGTTTGTCCGGGTTCAGTACGTGTTTTTTTGGCGTCAGTACGGTCCGTACATGCACTGGTGGGGGTGCGGTCCGTACATTCCCTGGTGGGGTGGTGGTTCGGTGCGTACATACACGGGTGGTGGTTCGGTGCGTACATACACGGCTGGGGGGGGTTCGGGGGCGTACATACACGGGTGGGTGTTTGGTGCGTACATACACGGCTGGTGGTTCGGTGCGTACATACACGGCTGGGGTGGGGGTTTGGTGCGTACATACACGGCTGTTGGTTCGGTGCGTACATACACGGCTGGGGGGGGTTCGGGGGCGTACATACACGGCTGGTGGTTAGGTGCGTACATACACGGCTGGGAGGGGGTTCGGGGGCGTACATACACGGCTGGTGGTTAGGTGCGTACATACACGGCTGGGGTGGGGGTTTGGTGCGTACATACACGGCTGGTGGTTCGGTGCGTACATACACGGCTGGGGGGGGTTCGGGGGCGTACATACACGGCTGGTGGTTCGGTGCGTACATACACGGCTGGGGGGGGTTCGGGGGCGTACATACATGGCTGGTGGTTCGGTGCGTACATACACGGCTGGGGGGGGTTCGGGGGCGTACATACACGGCTGGTGGTTCGGTGCGTACATACACGGCGGGGGGGGGTTCGGGGGCGTACATACACGGGTGGGTGTTTGGTGCGTACATACACGGCTGGGGTGGGTGTTTGGTGCGTACATACACGGGTGGTGGTTAGGTGCGTACATACACGGCTGGGGGGGGTTCGGGGGCGTACATACACGGGTGGGTGTTTGGTGCGTACATACACGGCTGGTGGTTCGGTGCGTACATACACGGCTGGGGTGGGGGTTTGGTGCGTACATACACGGCTGTTGGTTCGGTGCGTACATACACGGCTGGGGGGGGTTCGGGGGCGTACATACACGGCTGGTGGTTAGGTGCGTACATACACGGCTGGGAGGGGGTTCGGGGGCGTACATACACGGCTGGTGGTTAGGTGCGTACATACACGGCTGGGGTGGGGGTTTGGTGCGTACATACACGGCTGGTGGTTCGGTGCGTACATACACGGCTGGGGGGGGTTCGGGGGCGTACATACACGGCTGGTGGTTCGGTGCGTACATACACGGCTGGGGGGGGTTCGGGGGCGTACATACACGGCTGGTGGTTCGGTGCGTACATACACGGCTGGGGGGGGTTCGGGGGCGTACATACACGGCTGGTGGTTCGGTGCGTACATACACGGCGGGGGGGGGGTTCGGGGGCGTACATACACGGGTGGGTGTTTGGTGCGTACATACACGGCTGGGGGGGGTTCGGGGGCGTACATACACGGCTGGTGGTTCGGTGCGTACATACACGGCTGGGGGGGTTCGGGGGCGTACATACACGGGTGGGGTGGGTGTTTGGTGCGTACATACACGAGTGGTGGTTCGGGGGCGTACATACACGGCTGGTGGTTCGGTGCGTACATACACGGCTGGGGGGGTTCGGGGGCGTACATACACGGCTGGTGGTTAGGTGCGTACATACACGGCTGGGGTGGGGGTTTGGTGCGTACATACACGGGTGGGGGTTTGGTGCGTACATACACGGCTGGTGGTTCGGTGCGTACATACACGGCTGGGGGGGGGTTCGGGGGCGTACATACACGGCTGGTGGTTCGGTGCGTACATACACGGCTGGGGGGGTGTTTGGTGCGTACATACACGGCTGGTGGTTCGGTGCGTACATACACGGCTGGGGGGGTTCGGGGGCGTACATACACGGGTGGGTGTTTGGTGCGTACATACACGGCTGGTGGTTCGGTGCGTACATACACGGCTGGGGGGGGTTCGGGGGCGTACATACACGGCTGGTGGTTCGGTGCGTACATACACGGCTGGGGGGGTGTTTGGTGCGTACATACACGGCTGGTGGTTCGGTGCGTACATACACGGCTGGGGGGGGTTCGGGGGCGTACATACACGGCTGGTGGTTCGGTGCGTACATACACGGCTGGGGGGGGTTCGGGGGCGTACATACACGGGTGGGTGTTTGGTGCGTACATACACGGGTGGGGGTTCGGGGCGTACATACTCTGCTGGGGTGGGGGTTCGGTCCGTACATACACGGGTGGGGGTTAGGGGCGTACATACGCGGGCGGGGGGTGGTGGGGTGTTCGGCGCGTATGCGGGCACATGTCTCCATGGTTGCTATGGGAGTTCGGTTCGGACGGTGTTTTTTGCGTACGGTTGTGAAATGGGGAGGACGGGCGGGATCGTACTTGCGCAGTCGGACTTTATTTTTCCGCACGGTGGGTTTCTCGCCCGGGGACGTGTCGGTGACTTTTCCCGACCCGAGGACGTGTGGGGAAATCTTCCCAATGCGATTCGTATGGACTTTTTTCCGTTCGAATCGTACTTGGCAGTTTGTACGCTACTTTGACGATTCGGACGGAAAAAAATCCGGATACGAGTCGGACGGGGAATTTTTTTACCGGATCGGAATTGGCACCTAAACAATGAGCTCATCAGAGACCAAATTGTCATGCATCCTGCAAACTCCTCAATACAGGATAGTCTTCGGGCCAAGAGGAAGTCCCCTCTCCAGGTGGTGATGGAAGTGGTAAAAAACGTGCAGAACTCACTGGAAGGTGTGCAAAAGCTGTTCTAGCTGACAGAAAAAGAAACACTGGAATCTGACAACATACAAGATAGTAAAGATGTGGTAAATAAAACATCAGGTCAGGCAATAAATCTGTATCCACATGGGATAGGAATTCGAAACCAACCTACATAAAGAAGCAATCTGAGTAGAGCAAGGGTGTAACATGTTATAGATGTGGAGTTTTTGGGTCATTTGGCAAATGATAAAAAAATGCCCATCCCGTAATCAGAGGTGTTCAGGTTTCGGGATAATGGGTCACGAATATAAGATATGCAAGAAAAAGGGTAACAAGAATCCAGAGGTTAAGCTTTTAGAAGCGGAGTTCGAGTCTGACATTCAGGATACTGATGCTGATGACACCACATGTGTGTTTTGAATGTGGATTCTGTGTCGGTTGTACTTGTTGTACTCCGTGATAGGAAAAAGCCTAAATGTTGTATTGCCATAGGTAGAATAACAACTAATGGGTCACTATTTTATAGTTTGCAAAAAAAAAAAGGTAACAAGAATCTAGCGGTTAAGCTCTTAGAAGAGGAGTCTGTGTCTGACACCCAATATGTGTGTTTTGACTGTGGATTCCGTCTTGCATGTACTAGCTGTACTGGGTGATAGGGAAAAGCCTAAATGTTTTATTAGCATTAGTGGAGTTACAATTACTGTCACTGCTGACTCAGGGTCAGTGTGAAATGAGTTCAGATCAGTGTTAGGTGAAAGCCTAGAGTTGCCTGACATTTGTCCCAAATGTTTCACTTGGGAACCCATTCCTTTCTTTGGTTTTAAGAAATTAAGATGACAATTTAAAACCCGGAAGGCTGAGTGCAAATTATATGTATCCAAAGATGGAGTAAATATTTGGATGTAGTACCCTGATTTGTTTTCTGATAGAGTGGGAGAACTCAAGGGTTTCCACCACAGAATCATCTTAAAGGAGGATGCTGTGCCGTGTATACACAAGGCAAGGAACATCCCCCTAGGTGTCAAGGAAGAAGTTTCCAGTGAATTAGATAAACTTCATGAGGCAGGAATAATTGAATCTGTGGAATCATCGGATTGGGTCGCACCCTTAGTGGTGGCACGATGTGCTAATGGCAAGCTCAGGTTGTGTTTGGACCTAAGACGTTTAAATAGGAACATGCTGGTAGACAAATTTCTGTCCCCAAAATAAGTGAAATGCTATCCATTACAAAAAGTGTTAATTGGTTCACTATGATCAATCGTATATCCGCCTACTATTAGGTTTCTTTGCATCTCGATAGCCGTACACTGTTTGAATGCTTTCATTTTGTAAGACTACCATTCCGTTTGGCATAAGCGGCTGCTATGTTCTAGTGGATAATGTTCAAACTCTTCAAAAATGTGGAGAAGGTGGTATTTTTTCAAGAGGATATTTTGGTCATGGGTGCAATAAAAGCTGAGCACTACAACAAACTCAGGGAAGTTCTGGAAATTTTGAATGGGAAAGGTCTTAAGGCACAATATGCACAGTGCAAGTTTGCAAAGTACTCAGTAACCTATTTGGGCCATGAAATAAGTGGAAAGGGAGTAGAACCCAACGCATCTTTGGTGGAAGCAATTAAGGATGCCCCTGCTCCTTCCAACAAAGATGAGATCAGAACTTTTTTGGGCATGGCGGAATTTTACTTCACATGTCATGAAGTTTCCCAACAAGACATTCCCTATTAAACAACTTTTGAAAGGCAAATGTGAATCCTTCTGGTCTAATGAATGTCAGCAGGCTTTCCAGGTTGTAAATAAATGATATATACGGCGCACCAGCTTTGCAAGGCTTTGACCCTGTGTTGTCACTACTGATGCCAGTGGCAAGGGATAGGTGGCTGTTCTCACACAGATTGATGAAGGGCGGGGCAAATGCATTATTGCTTCTGCTTCATGTTCAATCACCCCAACGAAAGAGAAATATTCCATAATTGTGAAAGAGGCCCTTGAATGTGTGTGGGATTTGGAGCACTTTAGAGTATATATCTGGGGTTCACACTTTACTCTCAGAAGTGATCACTAACTATTAACTAAAGCGCTCACCATGAAGGGGTTATTGAATGCATCTCTTAAGCTAGCCCAAATGTCCATCAAACTCTTGGACTACAATTATGATGTGTGCTATTCCTTTACCGTTGAAAGTGAAACCTGAGGATAAGTTTGAAAATAGCTGTGTGGCAGGAGACAATGATAGTATACTGGAGAGTGAATGGGTAGAGGCTACTGTTAAAGATGACGTTTTGCAGGCAAAATGTATTTACATTCGGGAGGGTTGACCTACTAAAGAGAGATTGATGAGAAATTATGAGTTTTTTGGGAATTGAGACAACAATTGTCGGTTGAGGAAGGTAAAGTTTTACGAGCGGAAGGGTCATTTCCCTAGATTGTTTGAAGGACAAGGTGCTTGAGATATGCCATGGAGGCCATTTAGGCATTGCAAAAACTAAGACCATGATTAAACCATTATACTGGTGGCCTGCTATTGACCAAGCAATTGAGAAGAAGGTGAGGAGTTGTGTTTATTGCAACAATTCGGAAAACACTCTTTTTACCATCACACCGCCTGTGTGTCCCTTTAGGTGCCCAGAGATGCCGTGAGAAAGGATCGGTTGGGCATTTTAGGTCCTGTTCAGGATGGTGGTGAGTCCAAGTATGTCTTTGTCTTATATGATCATTTTCCTAAAGGGCCTGATATTAAGGTGGTTTCCAAGGTGGATGCCCAATCTGTAGTGTGTTTTTTTGACAAAGTGATTCTGAGAGAGGAGTTGTCCAAGGTGATTTTGACAGATAATGGACCTCAATTGTGTTCTGAGGTATTCAAAGCATACCTGAAAAGGAATAGCATTTTACACAAGACCACTTTCATTAACTACCCTGCTGCCAATGGAGCCATTCTGCACTTTACCAGGGTGTTCAAAAATACTATTCAATTGGCCAAAGAAGCTAATTTGTCTTGGTTTAAGGAAGTGTGGTGCACTGTGTGGGCCTGCAGAGTTTCACCGTGCAGTTCCACAGCATTTGGTCCTTGGAGATTATGAGGCAGATCTCCAGGTATGAAGGACAATGTTGGATGGATGCACAATTCCAAGAGGAGTGTGTGGACCCCGATTGCAGTAGAGAAACGAGTGTCCAAGATACAGGATAAATGTAAAAAATATCAAGACAAGAGAGATAGCTGCAAATGTGTGGAGGTCTAGATTAGAGATTGGGCGAGGGTTAAAAGGCCTGGAGTTTATAAAAAAAAGTAATGGGAGATTCTTTTCAACCTCTACAGGTGGTCAAGGTGTTGTGCAACTCAGTCCAGTTGAGAGACCGCAAGGTGTGGCATTTGAGCTGCATTTCTTCATCTAAAGGAGAAAAAAAGATCCCAGAAGTTACTTCTGAGGTGAATGTGAGTAATTCTTTTTGGTGGGTGAGTGTGGTTCTGGGTCGACCGGTAATGGAATGGTTGAGAACAGCTGTAGAATGTTTGAAGACAGCAATGGTAGGATGGAACGTTAACAGTACAAAGGAAGACGCAATAGTAACCAACTTTCTTCTACCTCTTCTGAGAGTAATGATGTGAGAAGGGGGAGGTTCAGGATGCAGACTCATGAAACCCATGAAATGTCATGACTATGTATGCAATTGAATATTTATTCTTAAGGTATTGCTTTGTTTTTCTATTTTGGGGGGAAGATTTGTTATATTGTTTAGTAGTGGCATTATATATTCCCATAGTCTTATGTGTCCTTAGTTTGACCTGTTAGGAATTCCTTAGCTTAATAGAGGAGAATTGAATTATATGATCTAATGTAGAATATAGGTAGAGTTACATCTTCTATTAAGCTGGTGTTCATACAAGCTGATGGAGGCTTCTGCTCCAGTTGCTGGGGTTTGTATTCTACAATAAATACTACTTTATATCTACTTGACTTTTGGATTTACTACAATAAAGTTACTGTTTGCTGTATTTCTGTAGCTGCATTGACGTAGGTTAACAAGCAGATTTCCTAAAGTAAAAATCCCCCTGCGTTCAAAATACTTTTCTTTTCAGGCCGGAATGCTTTCAAAGCTTTAATTTGGAACATTAAAATTAGAATTTGCATCACTGGTTAATGTCCCTTTCTACAAGCCACCTGTACAGGGTGCAGTCTTCATTGTGTGCTAGATTCCATTGGCAATCAATTGCTAGAAGGGAACCTGAGCAGGTCTGGACCAGCCGTAATGGGCATTGGGTGTATACCCAGGAGGCTGGGAGGGCCAGTTTTGCAGTGGATTGGGCCATTTTTGTTACTGAGGGCCAGCTTTGTAGTGATGCTGCAATATCGGCCCTCAGTAGCAAAAGCATCAGTGCACCTTCCTCCTCCCCCCAACCTACCGGGAGGGCTGGTCTGGCAAAATTGCTTTGGGTTCCCAGTCCGGTCCTGGCCCGAGCCATTTAATGTCTTGCATTCGTTTAAGCATGAAGAGTTACATGGGCCGAGAAGTACATAGCGTTGTCCGCTTGCAGTGAAGAGCACTTCACGGGCAAGTTCAGTAGTCCAGAGTTAACTACAGTTTGTTAAAGGTAAATGCCAGAATTTTACAACTTGTACATCATTTTATTAAGGACTACTTTCTGAGAACATCGTAGCACAACTTGGCAACGTGGTAAACTGATCAGCTTTCAAGTATGGATACCTTGCACTCTGGCAACATGAAGATGTATAATAGACAGAGCAGCCATGCGTAGATGCATTGCCATTGATCTTCATATATTTTAATTTTATTCTCTTGTGTTAGTTTATTTATTAAACTTATCGTTTTATTTTATTTTAATAGTTCTTTTTTCTAGTTAATTATGTATAATTCCTTCCTTAGGTTTCCTGACCATGGTGTCAGTTGGCATGTCATAATCACCTAAATTTGTATCTGAATCTGAGGCTCCACCTTTGCTATAGATAAAGTGGAAGCGTTTATTTCATTCTTACTTAATAGTTATTGAAGGAGAGAATTGTTCACCTGTCAGGAAGCAAGGCGTATTGCTTTACAATTTGGGAATTGAGGGATGGAACATTTATGAAAGTCTTGTTGATAAAGCGATTGGTAATGTAGAAGGAGACCCAGAGATGCTTTTTAAATGCTTGTGGAGATGCTGGACAAACATTTTATTCTTAAATTTAGAATTGCGATGGATATACATAAATTGTTCACAGGAGTGCAATCTAAAGCTGAGGAAGTGGGGCAGTATACCACCTCCTTAAAAGCAACGACAAGTGAGTTTGGTGATCTAACGGATTCGCTCATCGGGGATGAATTAGTGTGTTGCACTAATGATCCGAGAGTGCAGGAGAAGCCATTACCTAGTAATCCTTCATTCAAGGAGGCAATAGATATAGTGGAAAGTAGTTAACCCACATCAGGTAGGGTTTAAGAAATACATCTTTCCACTTCAACCTCCAATGTGAGAGTATTGGTGGTAAAATAGAAGTTTATGAACTATGTGAAAACAAATCTGGTGTAAAACAGGGGTAGATGATACTTCTAAAGTGAATGTAAGCTTGGGCAAATACTCAGAAATGAAATGTTTTACATGGCTTAGCCTTAACCATCTGTCTAAGAATCCAAATTGTTGTGCATGTAATTCTCTATGTAGAAATTGTGGTAAAAAGGACCATTTTGCTCCTGTAATCAAAAATTCTAAAATCAATAATTTGAATGAAGTTCTTCCTCATGACAATGGCAAGTTTTTTTTTTTACAAATAGCTACTGACGTGAAACAAGTGGGTGATTATGTTGATGGTAGACCAGTTAATATGCCAGGAAATAATGTGTAGACTGGAGGAAGGAAGGTGCCTGTGCTTACAGATTCAGGATCACCTTTCACATGGTGGGAGATTAGAATGGGAGAATGTCTTTGGTAATGATAAGGCAACCTTGCGTACTCCTGTTATGAATCATCAAGTGTATGGCGGAATAAAGATTGACCTTGTTGGCTAAACGGTGTCAAGCATTAAGTTTAAAGGTAGAGAGAGACTGTAGGGAAGATCTATGTGGCCAAAGCAGGTGGTTATTTGTGAGGTTGGTGGCACATGTGGGGTCTTAGTATCACCCTTAATCCCGACTCTCCTCACCAGGTACTACTTATTGCCAATGTGAACGATGACAGTGATTTAGGTAAAGAATTTGGGCATGTTTTTCGGGAAGAACTGGGTATGTAAAAAAGAATCTTGAGGAAAATAGCTAGACATGTTATGCATAGGTTAGGAGGGTTCCAAATTAGATGATGCAGCCTTTGCAAGAAAAGTTAAACAGATAATTGTTCATGGGAGTTATAGAAGAAGTATAAGCATCAGAATGGTTAGTGCTTGTGGTACTGGCTCCCAAGGACAATGGTACCCAAACAAGGATGTGTTTGGATTCCAGGGATCTTAACCAATGTATATGTGTAGATTGACAACTTCTAACCAATATACCAGAGGTCTTCGCAATTTTAAATGGAGCCAGCATATTAAGTGTGATGGGCCATTCAGCTGCTTACCATCAAGTGCTTCTTCATGAGGATTCGTGGGCACTTACCTCCTTTATCGCATCGGTAGAGGTTTTTTAGATTTATAAGGATGGCTTTTGACTAAGCCTCAGTGGCAGCTTGCTTTTAAAGAGTAATGATGGAGGTATTGAAGGGCATTGACTGTGTCATGATTGTTTCAGGATGACATCCTGGTTTATGGTAAAGACTGAGATAACCATGATGTGACACTAAAACAAGTGTTGGCCAGACTGACAGACAATTGACTCACAGTCAAAAGGGACAAATGTAAATTCAAGGTGACATTGGTCTCATATTCAGTCCATATTGTGTCTGGGGATGTAATTTGTCCCAATTCGAAATTACTCACTCAGTTATGGCTTAATCGTCCACTAATAAAGACTAAGTAAGGTGTTTCCTCCATATGGCAGAGTATTATTCTAAATTTGCTTTGAAATTTTGCTAATGTGGTGCAGCTCATAAGCTCACTTCTCTAGAAGAATACACATTTTGTGTGGTCAGAGGAATGTAGGGAATCTATTGAAGGAATAAAACTTGACATTGCAAACAAATTCCAATCCTGGGACATTTGATTTATCCAGGAGAACTAAACTTACCACAGACACCAACTTGAAGGGTTTGGGGGCAGTCCTCTAACAGGTTGTGAATGGTGAGGAGAAACTTACAGGCTTTGCCTCGCGATCACTGAACGAGTCTGAAGAAATATATTCAGTGATCAAGAGCTTAGCTTGTATGTGGGCAATTCACCATTTCAAATCTTTCTTGTGGGGCTACATTTTATTTTGAGGACAGACCATTGGCCTTTAGTTCACATATTTGCATGCAAGAATATCAATGGTACCGCTCCTAGAAATAAAATGATGAGTTGAAGGCTTGTTGAAGATCAATTTCCATGTACAATATCTTACAGGTGGGAAAACTGTACCAGCAGACTGTCCTCACAGGAAGTGGTCATCAGTTGACTGTCTCGGCTTCCACTGGATGAGCTGACCTTGGCAGACTCTGAACTGCCAGTGCTGCGGGTTAAGGAATCAGCTCTAACTAAAGACGAGTGGAAGCCTGAGATTGCCAAGGATGTGATATAGAAGCAAGTGCTTGATTTTGTTGTCTGGGTAGCCTTCATGGAAGTTGGTGCCCGAGGAAGTGAATGGGTTTTGTTATTTGAGATATGAATTAAATACTGTGGATGAAGTACTTTATCTGGGTAAATAGTTAGTTTCTCCTGCTGGATTGTGGTGTAAGATCCTAAATTTAGCCCATGAAGGCAAAATGTGCAGAAGCCTCATCAAAACTAGCGTGAAAGAACATCACTGGTGGCCGGGGCTTGACTGATTTCATTGTGCTTACAGTGATATATCCAAGTAATTGAGGGCAGCTCCATTATCAGCTATGGAAGTACCTAGTGAGCCTTGCAGCAAGTTGGGCCTAAATGTTGTGTGTCTTTTTGAATTGTTACTACCAAGTGAGAGATTTCGATTGGCGTTGGTAGATTCGACATCTTGCTATGTGAGTTTGTTACCACATGGAGTTTCACAGAGTTGTTGTGTGGTGTTTTTGCTTGTCAGAGGATTACCAAGACCATCATTTCTCAAAATTAGTCAAGTTTCCATCACAAGAGATTACATTTTTAAATGAACTCTCTATCTCCCACTGTCGCACTGCTCTTTATGTTCAACAGGAGAATGATCTAGTGGATCTAGTGGAACCCATAAACAGGTTTATGAGAAGGACTGTGCTTGGCTGCTATTAAAAACAAGCATTTGCAATGCAATAGGTCTCGCATTACTGATAGTTTGAGGTATTGGCGTTGCAAATAATAATGCAATGCCAATAGCTCATCATTTTAGTAATGCGAGACCAAATGCATTGCAAAAGGTTGCATAGTGAGCCAGGAACCAGCATTGTAGGTCTCAGTGCAGTACTGTTTATCCAGTTGCAGTACCACAAGCTGCTCCTGGAGATCCCTAGTAAGCAAGGCACCAGCACTGCATGTCTAGGTGCAGTACCGCAAGCTGCTCCTAGAGGCCGTTAGTGAGCAATGCACCAGCACTGCATGTCTAGGTGCAGTACCGCAAGCTGCTCCTAGAGGTCCTTAGTGAGCATTGTATGCAAGACAGTATCACAAGTACATTCAAATAGCTATGTCCATATATACAATTAATAGCTTTGAAATGTAACAAAATAATTATTATATTAATTCCAGATTAGGTTGTTCTCTATGTGGAGCTGATGAAGGGCAATTTATAGAAGGTCTAATATAAATGTGAGATGTGGTAGGTGCAGTACTGCAAGCTGCTCCTAGAGGTCCCTAGTGAGCAAGGCACCAGCACTGCTTATCTAGGTGCAAGCTGCTCCTAGAGGTCCCCAGTGAGCAAGGCACCAGCACTGCTAGTCTAAGTGGAGGACCACATGCTGCTCCTAGAGGTCGCTAGTGAGCATCATAAACTATTGGTCACATATAGTTCTGCATCGTGCAGAAGATATGGAAATTCCACCATGCCCATAATGCATTACATGCAAGACAGTACCTCGAGTACATTCAAATAGCTATGTCCATTTATACAATTAGTAGCTTTGAAATGTGACAAAAGAATTATTAGATTTATTCCAAATTAGGTTGTACTCTATGGAGCTCATGAAGGGAAATGTATAGAATGTCTAATATAAATGTGAGATGTGGTAGGTGCAGTACCGCAAGCTGCTTCTAGAGGTCCCTAGTGAGCAAGACACCAGCAATGCATATCTAGGTGTAGTACCGCAAGCTGTTCCTAGAGGTCCCTAGTGGGCTTCAACACTTCGGTCACATATTGTACTGCACCCTGTAGAAGATATGGTAAATCCACCCTACCCATAATGCATTGCATGCAAGACAGTACCACTTGTACATTCAAATAGCTATGTCCATGTAAACAATTAGTAGATTTTAAATGTGACAAAAGAATAATTATTTTAATTCCGGATTAAGTTATTCTCTATGTGAAGCTGATTAAGGGAAATGTATAGAAGGTCTAATATAAATGAGATGTGATAGGTGCAGTACCGTAAGCTTCTCCTAGAGGTCCCTAGTGAGCAAGGAACCAGTACTGCATGTCTAGGTGCAGTACCACAAGGTGTTCCTAGAGGTCCCTAGTGAGCAAGGCACCAGCACTGCTTGTCTAGGTGCAATACTGCCAACCGCTCCTAGAGATCCCTAGTGAGCATCACAAACATTTGGTCACATATGCTACTGCTCCCTACAGAAGATATGGTAAATCCACCCTACCCATAATGCATTTCATGCAAGACACTAGCATGAGTACATTCAAATAGCTATGTCTATATATACAATTAGTAGCTTTGAAATGTGACAAAATAAATATTATATTAATTCTGGATTAGGCAGTACTCTATGTGGGGCCGATGAAGGGAAATTTATAGAAAGTCTAATATAAATGTGAGATGTGCTAGCAAGTAAAGTAACCACTGTCAACCTAATTTAGGACCAAGTGAGTGTCCTGGCTGAAGGCCTTTTAAAAAAAATAGTGCCTAGAGGCTGTAATTAAAACCTAGGGTGTACCTACACATGTAACGGGGGGTGTCCTCATCTAAGGTTACAAGAAGAGACAAGGCCGTACTAAGGAAGGACTGGTAAGCCAAATGACCAATGATGGCCACCATTTATAAACGTCAGGGACAGGAGCCAATTAAAAAGATGGGCAGAAAGTTGGCGGAGTTTTATGCACATATCCTGAATAGAGCATGTCTCGAAGAGACAGCGGAAGTGCTGACTAGGCGAGACCTAAAAAAGGTAACTCTCACAGGGGTGTTGTGGGACAAGCTATGCGGACATTGTTGTACTCCCAATAGTGTAACAGGGATATCTCATCTCCTGTGTCTCAAGGGTAGAGTGTCTGGCTCCATTCTGAACCCATTATGCTATGAAATTCAAAGTTATGATGGGCATGAGCGATGAAGTAGAAAATCTTCACGCGATACAAGTGACCATCAGAAGAGATACAAAAATGTGTTTCGATGATCAGCCTGCTGCACAAGAAAGGACATGGAGTGTGGGGGAAATGGTTTATGTAAAGAAACCAGGATGGTCGACCTAAAGGATATCAGGATATTTTGGTCGAGTAAAAATTACAGCGATCATGAAGAATGTTGTGGTTTTGACTGGAGGAGTGTGCAACGTTTGGTTAAAGTGGAGAACGTGAATCAGGATGTTCATAAGTCCAAGTTGAAATTACTTTCAGCCATGAGTGGATCTTGTAAACGCTGGCTACCTTCACAACATTGTTCTTTCCATGGTAATAAGTCACCTTCACATGTAAAGAATAAGCAGTTCTATTTCAAAGATTAAGCCTTGCAATAGGACGTTTGCACTTTCCATGGAATTATCTCACCAGTTGTAGTTTTGCTACTGTTTGGTGACTGTTTCCCAGTTCTTTCATTTTTCCCCACTTTTGTTTATTGTGTTTATTTTTTCCTTGTGTTAAAAAGTGTTGCTGTTCCTTATTCTGTGAAGGGTAGGATGTGTTGTGATTTATGCCTGGTAGCTCTTGAAACATTAGCTCCTCTGGTTCTTCCTAGGTGACAGGAGAGCTCGCCTCTAAGAGGCAGTTGATGTTGCTGCTGACTCTGCATTATTGTGCCCTGTTTTTGGTGACCAAGAAACCTTTGGAAATCAGTTGGACCTGTGTTTTTTATTTACAACAGTGCGCGTATTATAATGTGGTCAGCCTACACTGAACTGATGTTTTCTTTCTGGCAATGATTTGTTCCAATGTGTGCCCCTTGTGTGCTTCGAAGTGCTGTGCAGCAACCCGAGTCCATATGTGCTCAGAGATAAGTTAGTGTTTTTAGTTTTTAATGCATGGTCTGAACACAGACCAAGTGGTCAGGTAGATGACTATGATGGAGAACTGCACTGCACCTGCTCAGGCCATTCCAGTGCCTGATGGTATACGCAGACTTTAGTGCGTTGCTCACTCAAGCAATCTTAGATAAGCACAAGAGAAGTGGAACTCTTGCCCGACCATTCCTGAGTGCCTTACTCAACTATATTGGTACTACTGGTAAGAGAATTCAAAACTGGGGCAAAATAGATGGGGTGGCATAATGACGCACCACGCGTACTCAAGTGTGCGGGTGGCAGGCTACGCTACTCAAGCATTTTGTTTGTTTGCTTCCAACACTGGTGTTCCTAATGACTTTTACCCCGAGATATTGATTGTAGTTACTTGTATTCATGCCTATATGTCTCTGTTTCCCCTGTTAAGATCCAGCTACACAGAATATAAATGGTTGTATATTTTGATGCTGAAAAATTAAATGAAGCACATGTAGAAATAAGGCAAGGGTGAAAGTTCAGCATTGAAGAAGTGACAGAGTTGTTTGTCAGGCGTGATTATTCATTTCTGAAATTTAGAAACACATTATCTTATATATAGGCTGTGAAGAAAGGGTTGTTTGGACATTGGATGAATATATTTTGGAAGAATTGTACACTTTGAAAATGTCTTTTTTTTCAGCCAGCACGTCGTATAAAATGTGAAACGTGTCTCAGAATGAAAGTGTGGGGTTGTCTAAGAAGCCAGTCAGAATAAAAGTATGGGATTGGCATAGTAAATGTCACTGCCTTGCATTAATCTGTGCTGGGAAGGTGTTACATGGGTGGAGAGTGGGTGTTCCTACGTATCCACCCATGTATTTTGGTGCATTCCCAGATTGACTAACACTAGTAAACCTGGGGACATGTCAAAATGGTACACCTTCCTTGGGAAGACGTAATGGGGAGAAATATCTAATATTTTTTCCACTGAGGAAAATGTATCAGAGGATTATTTCTGTGCAAGAAGGTGTCCCTTCCTCCACAAAAACAATCCTGGGTGTAAGGCAGGCACCCTTGCACCATGGCGCAAGAGTGCCCACGTTGGCACTTGGCTGTACCCACAGAGGGGGAGAGCAGGAATGTGTCACATCTTAAGGGATCTGGAGAATTCCTGCCTTCTCCTTGTCATGCAATGCTGCGCAGCAAGCTGTCTTAGTGGGTTGTTCCGTGTAACTTTTTAATAATTCTAGCCCTATGTGCCTAACTAGCTGGAGGTGCTTCTGTACCATGCAGACAACTTTACTCTGTGTGTGCACTGACCGAGAACAGCATTAACAGCAGCAGAGGCTCATTAACAGCAGTGGAGACTCCTCCGCAATGGCGTAGGCTCCTCCACAATGGTGGAGGAGCGCTGCCCTACTGCCTGGCTCAGAGCTAGAAAATGAAAAATAAAACGCTGTTGTAGCATTTTTGTATTTTTCATTGCCGGCTCTGAACAAGCGCTGTAGGGAGGGGTGTGGCAGCGGCATGGGAGGGGGAAGAGGAGTGCTATGTGCACTCCCTAAGTGCGCATATGTGTTTTGGCCAGACGTCTCAGGACAACCAAAACGCACATGCGCACTAAGGTTTCTCCAGCCCGGCTGCACTGAGAAGCCGGGCTGGAGAAACCCCACAGACTCTCTGACCTGACCGGGGCGCCTTTTCAGCCCACTCAGGCAAATCTTTGTGCTGCTCTTCAGCAAGGTGATTTGATGGGAGTCTGTCCCAGGGGCTGCTGGGAGCAGGAAGAGGACAGTAGGTGTGGTGCAGGAGGAGGCTGGCAGCTTCAGGTAAGTTCTATTTAAAAATGAATATATTGTTACTAACCCCCCGCTTAATGTGACCGCTCTCGCGTAAGCATTGTATGATTTGGCTGAAACATGTGGACAACTTCGCTACCTTGGGATATGTGAGCTCATTTCTCCTTCTTCACATCCATTATTGATTTTAACCCTGCCCCAGGATCTTTCCAATAAATTTTACTCTTGCAATTTCAATTAGTATTCTGGAAGTAGATTTAAAGTCCACAATCACTATACTCACCTAGTCACTCAAAAAAGTCCCGCTCAGCTGTAGTCAGGCATCGAAGCACACCTAGGAGGCACTCTGCCCCCTAGGTGGGAACCCAGTGATGAAGCATGCCACCAACGAGATGCATGGGCAAGGGTTCTTATAAAAACCAAATGGGTTTTCTATAAGGGAGATTGCTTCCGTGACTGATGGGAGGCTGGTCTTTTGAGACTACCTTCAGCTCCTTCTTAGGTTTTATTCATAGGATTTTGGGAAGACGAACAAACCTTCTTTATTCTCCCCTCTCTCATATTTGTTCAGCAGGTGATATTTATATAGCACAATTCTGACCTAAAGCCATCAAAATGCCATGCTGCATTTAACAATTAGGCACATATCAGCTTGTCGCCATAACTAACACTGTTCTGAGAATAAGATTTCCACAAAGGAGACATTATTCATGCAGTCATAAAATTACAAAAATGTATACCACAGTTGGCAAAACATTACACAGCCTTTCCTGAAAGAGCCTAAAAAGATTATTACTGTGCTAAGCCTCTCTGCCAGCACCAAACCATTGCCTAATATAGTAATCTGTGAAATTTCATCTCATGAAATACCTGTCTGCAGGCTTTGACGTAGTAAAAAAAGTCCACACGCATTGCCTTTAACATATGCATTCCACAATAGATATGTCAGGATGCCAGACCTAACTCCTTTACTGTGGCTTTTCACCATAAATAGATCACTTCTATGGCACCTGCCAAACCTTCCCATATGAACTAATTCGGCCTACATACTTTAGCATTGGCTAGTTATTATAACCTGGTTTTATAAAATTGCAAAGTACTCAATTATAGTTCGCAAAAATACCATACAATCCCTAAACGGCCTAACTAGGATTATCATATTACAAATCTTTTACCACCAAGGCATGTTACTGGGAGGAAGCACCGCCAAAACCCTTGCTTACTACAGTAATTTATGAGATTCCATGTAGTCCAGTACTTGTCTATAGACATAAATGCAGTGTAATAATAATTTACTGTTTCAACATATGCTTTTCTCAATACAAAACTCAGGCTTCCTGCCTTTGTTGTAACTTTTCATAATAAACAGATCAGACCTGTGGCATCTGACATATGGCATAACATGCTCCTCGTTCTTACTCAGCCCTGATGTACTGAGCAAGAGCTCTCCAACAAGGCATTAAGAGCAGTGCAAGCACTCTTCATCAGCAGAAGCACACTTCTGCAAGAAGGATAATCAACCCGTCAGAAAATCCAAAAGCCCTTTCTCAGTAGTGCTCCTTAAAACTTGTTTTATGTTAACCACTTAAGGTTTCCTGAGAGTTGCACTATCAAGTCAGACCTAACAATCAAGATAAAAGTGCACCAAAAGGGTTAGTTAACTATGCAGAAGGGAGATTACAACTTTCAGGGAATGCTTCATGAGGAACACGGATTTTCAGAGAGGACAGAGAAGAAGAATTTCCCTAGTTAATATAAAAAGAGAAGTGTATTTAAATCAGGAATAACACATAAGGGAAGAGGCAGACTGCAGAAATGCATTTGAAATCAGTGAGTAAAAAAAGAATATGGCATTGAGGAAAGAAAGTTAAAGGAGAATTCATGAATACATTTGAAGGTGATACACTAGCAACAAAATTACCAAGCGTTGGCAATGCCAATAGATCTGGCGTATGAATTAAACTGCTGCTTGTGTCACTGATGGGTTTAAGTATTGAATAATTCATCATACATCTACTCTTTCATTCATCATTGCACTCATGAATCCATTCATCCATCCACTGACTCATTCTTACATTCATCCGCTGACACAATCTCAATAAAACACTGAATTTAACAACACATGCACAATAAATGTAAAGCCTACAAGTAGAAAAAAGAAAATCTGCTGCTGTCTATACACGGTGGGCATATGCTCGCAATAATGAAAGATAAACATAGCAGCATGTGTCCATCTTGCAGAGATATTGTAAACGGTCTATCATTGTTTTAAGGGTCCAGCATGACAGTCACATTTTGATCCAAGATGATGGCCATTCTGGAATGTTAAAACAATGATACAATATAGACAACAGCAAGCTGAACGTAATTGGAGATGTGATTATTCTTTAGACAAAAAGGCCACCTATGGAACTCAGCTCAATTAATATAAAAATGCCATCCTCCAGACTAAAGCAGCTTACTTCTCCTCACAAATTGTAAATTCGGCCAATAAATCCAAGGATATTTTCTCCATAGTTGATGAGCTCACTAAAACTGTCATGGCGAAACTTGTTCCCTCGCAATCTTTATGAGATTCTCTCAACTCCTACTTCATTGAGAAAATTGCCACCATCAAGGCTAGCATCCCCACCCTCATCTCTTCTACAACGTCCCCTATTATATGTAAAAATCCACTCCTACTTGATCGACTCCCCCCAATCTCAAGGGAAGAATTCTTTATTTTACTTTAAAAAGTTGGATCCAGTTCCCCCACTGATTGCTGTCCTCCTCATATCTTACGGGTAGCTTTCCTCACCTGTCCAGACCCACCCCTTTCATTCCTGAACAACTCTCTTAAACCAGGCACTGTCTCAGACACCTTTAAAAGTGCTGAAATTGTCCCGATCCTGAAGAAGCCCTGCTCTGACCCTCTGGTTCTTAGTAACTAGCGCCTCAGTTCCCTATTGCCTTACTTAGGAAACATTTTAGAAGCCCACGTAGCTAACTGTCTTAGCTCCTTCATTGAACACTCCCACTTCCTTGACTCCCACCAGGCAGGATTCGGACTTGCACACTCAACGGAGTCAGTCATCCTTGCAGTCATGGATGAGCTTAGAAGGGGGGCCGACAAAGGCCTCACCCAGGCTTAGGTACTCCTGGATTTGTCAGCTGCTTTGGACACGGTCGATCATGGTCTCCTGATTGACCGTGTCAGCAATGCCGGGATCCAGGGTCTGGCGTTGAAGTAGATCTCTTCTTTTCTTAGTAACCGATCTCAAGCAGTTCGCCTTGCCAATTCACCCTCCAAAAAAATGAACTGACCTGTGGGATTCCCCAGGGTTCTTCCCTCTTGCCCCTTCTTTTTAACTTGTACTTATTACCCTTGATTTGGTCTCTGCGTGAAAGAATGATCTAAACTTTTAACTACGCTGATGACCTTCAGCTGCTGTTTGACATCAATTCCTCCATTTCTTCAGTGTCCAATTTCCAGTCCACCATGAGCTTCATCAGTGAATGGGTGAATGACAACCAATTGAAATTAAATCCCGATAAAACCAAGATGATTCTCACAGGAGGAACTGCTAATCCATGGAATTCTAATTTTTGGCCTCCACTGCTGGGTAGCCCCCTACTTCCAGCTGGCTCCGTCAAGAGCTTGGGGATTGTGATCAGTAATGATCTGTCCATGAAAGCCCAGATTGGCTCAGTGGTCTCTGCTTGCTTTTTTCATCTGCGTAGAATCCGGAAGATCAGTAGATTCTTGACCACTAAGGCCTTGACTCTGGTTATCCTAGCTTTGGTAATCTCCCGCATTGATTATGCCAACTCCTTATATGTGGGCATCCCAGCATATCAATTACATTGTGTGCAGTTGGTGCAAATCAAGCGGCCAGGCTAATCTGCCCTCAGCCCAGACACCATCACGTTAGACCTCTGATGAAGAGTTTACACTGGCTTCCGGTGGCTAAACGCTGTGCCTTTAAGCTGGGATGTACCATCTGTATAGCGCTCGCCGGGAATGGCCCAGAATTCATTTCCTCAAGGATCCAGCATTATATCCCTTCTCGGGAATTGCGGTCTTCCAATCTGAACTTGCTGACCACTCCCTCATTCAAATGCAAAAAGCATGGGGTACTCAGATTTGCGGTCTTGGCCCCGCAATTTTGGAACTCACTTCCTGTGGAATTGAGGTCTGTGACATCCTACGCACAGTTCAGGAAACAGCTCAAGACCTGGCTGTTTGTTCAGGCATATGAGTGAGCTAAGTGTTCCGTAGATGTCGCCTCCTCTTTGTTCGCAGCGCCATGAAACCAATTGGTGTACGTGCGCGTAATAAATATTTGTTACATAACATAACAGCATCCTATCATGGTCCTCTAGTTTAGAGGAAGTGGCCATGTGGTACACTGCATAAGAAATGAGTGGCAAGCAAGTGATCCATTGGCACTGCCTAGATAGCTGGAGTATTGTTTTAAGAAATATTAAAATAAAAAGAGTAGAGACAAAGAAATGAAAGGGGAACTATGAAAGGAGAAAACTGAAAACAAAAGAACTAGCCAACCTGGCCTGCTGCTAAAGCACACTCATTTTCAGGTGGACGTACACATGTGATCAGAAAATGCTGTCATTCACAGGGCCAGCAAGCCAATGACTGAGGTGAGCTGAACCATTACCCCATACAGTGAGCGCCGTCACTTGGAGCACCTACATTGTATTGACTGCTGTATTGAAACTTGGTTTTAAAAGAATTTCTATAAAGAAAGCATTCAGATGATTTATGAATCTGTATGAACAGACATATTTGCTTAATAACTAGAATTTAGACAAAACATCTCCATTTGACATCGTTACATCGATGATGTCTTTTTGATCTGGGAAGATGATAACACATCGCAAAAACTATTCCACAACTGGATTAATTCATGTTCCTCTGCTGTCCACTTCACTTTGGATTAGAACAATCAATGTATCTAATTTCTAGACTTGACCAATAAGGTAGATTAAGGAACACGATACACTACATTCTTCAAAAAACCCACAGAGAAAAACTCTTTAATCTTTAATACTAACCAGCATCTTAGAGGCCCGTGGGATAACTCACCCTATAGACAGCTTTTGAGGGTACACGGGAATCGCACTAAAAAGAGGATACTTTTAAGGAATCAGACATGTTAATTAGCCGTCTAGGTAAGAAAGTACATCCTTCACACTCTTCAAACAAGCCAGAAGGAGAGCATGGTACACGCATAGGGAACAGTTTCGGACACCCAGAATCCCTTCCTCTAATGAGAGACGCATAATCTTTGTAAGCACATTCGATACTAACAGCAATGCCCGAAGGGATATTGTTTACAAACATAAGCACCGAGTTAAGGGAACTTTTGAGCTTGAGGAGTTCCCTTTCTATTCCACCAAAAGGGGTCCCAACATGAGAGACAGGATAGTAAGAGCTGCTTTACAGCTCCAATGGCTCCTACTTTACAGTCACAAAGGGGTTTGAAACCAATAAGGGGTCATTTTACAAGTGGAAACTGCTTGATATGCAAGTATTGTGCTGAAACTACATACTTTGAACATACATATGTCAAATATGAATTAAGCTGCTTTACCAATTGTAACTCCAGTAATGTCATCTATGCAATATGCTGCTCCAACAGAAGATGTATTTTGATCAATCAATACAGAAAGTCAAGACACACATATTACAACATTGGAGTAGGATCCACTGTCGAACAACTGGAGCTCCCCTGGTGGAACACTTCCTGCAACAAGGACATACAATTGAAGATATCAAATGGCAGTGGTTGAGACACTGAAGAGTGACCCACGTGGTAGAGGTCTCAGCACCAGAAATCTGGCTCTTGAATGTAGATGAATAGAATGCACACAGTCTGCCCGCTGTGGACTCAGTACGCAGGATGAATGGTGCCAAGTTGTCCCACAGATGGCTGGTTAAACTCTTGACATGCTTTGCAATATCTATATGCATTCTATACACCATCTATTAGATATTCTTATACTGTTTGGTACTATTTTTACCTGGGATATGTGTGTGTGTGTGTGTGTGTGTGTGTGTGTGTGTGTGTATATATGTGAGCTTCCTTTCATTTTTCTCACAACAATTAGTGGATTTGTACATATTGACCAGTTGATTTTCTTTCCTAGACCATGAGTGACTAGAATTTATGAATAGGAATGGAGAAAGTCACAAGTTCAATTTGGTCAGATGAGGCTTGTTTATTTAGGGGCACTTTAAAGCCCTAGATCACTTCATAGTTATTGGAGTTCTGACAAACATATTAGCTGCACCCCCTAATTCATTCTGATTGAAGGGTCGAAACATCGACTTATGAAGAGTCTACCCATGTCATAGATTATTGGACTACCTAAATCTAAATACTCATATTATTTGATTTCTAAAATTACTGTCAAGCCAGACTATAAAAATGGAAGGAAAAAGGAAGCTAGCAAAAAGAATTGTGAGTAAGGGGTAGCCAAGTGACCGGGAGGGCTATTTAAAGAGAAGAGCAATGGCAGAATCAGATTTAGTAGGTGCAGTAGGGTAAATAGAAGAAGCAATTTAGAGATAACATAGCCAAGTCATTACAGAATAAGTGTAATTTGAAGCGTTTTGTGGTCTGCAATATGAAATAGACAAATCCTACTGGAGTAGTAATACATTTTGTCCCCAGGCTTGAAACAATGTGCAGTGAGAGTGTTCTACACATATTCACCATCACACATACCAGCACACATGAACACCAGGACATCGGTCACTAACATAAACACACTATCACACTAGTACTGTAATACACACACACACAATCAAACCACCATATATAAAGTTGCACATAGTTAAAAGACACCAACAGACACACATCGAAGCAACACACACATCACACTACCAACTAAAACACACCATAACACAATCACATAGTCAACATCAAATGTAGGCTTCACATTTACATACACACACCAGCGCACAAACATAGTCTACATTGCACCAAAACAAACATCACCCGACACACATCAACACACATGCATCATCACACACACACACACCATCACACAAACACACCACACCATCACATACCCTCACACACAAACAGAATGCCTGTATCATTGTTCTTCTGAGTATATCAGGGACGCCTGCTCTGCTGCTCCATATGGTAAGTTCCGTATGTGTGTATGTCTGTTGGACAGATAGAAAGGAAGCATGCCCTGCCACTCCATGTGACATTTCTGATATGTTTATAAGAGAACTGCAACTTTCTTTTTCATTCAAACTTTTTTTCTTAGGCCCAAAGTTATGGAATGCCCTCCCGGCTGAGCTGAGATCGTGTGGTTTCGCTCTCTGCTTTCCGTAGGAAACTCAAAGCCTGGCTCTTTTAAACCTTGCCATCTACAGCAGTTCGCTTCTCTGTTCCTGGTAACTTATTGTAGCATAGCGCTGGGAAACTCTTGGCTGGGTAGCCATGCGCTGTGCAAATCTGGATAATAAAACCAATAATATTCAAGTACTGACTGTGCGGTAAGTGCAGTAACATCCTCTAAGTTCTTGCAGCTTCTGGGAATCAGGAGACAAATTTCATTAGGAATGTTAAGTATATAACACAACTGTTCTACCCTTCTAGATTACATTTTAACATCACAGTACTTTATGTGAATCAACAGATCCTTTGTTTTCCTTTACGTAATGCCCTGCTCACTTCCGAATCCTGCCTGGTGGGAGTCAAGGAAGTGGGAGTGCTCAGCAGTTAATACAGATGGAGAGGGAAAGGAAAATAAAGGTGGGGTGGAGGGAGAGTAGAAAAGCTGGAGCTAATAGAAGGACAGAATTGTTACATGAACTGAGAATGGAGGGAAGTGGGGAGATACATAGAGTGATGTGAAAAGGGAAAGGCAGAAACTGTAAAGATAAATGGGAACTGGAGATATAAGTAACAATGTAGAGATATGAGAAGGGGAGAGTAGGAGAAAGTGAAGAAATACCAGGGATATTGAAAGGAACATGAGAGATATAGTAGAACACGCATTTGCAATGCAATCGGTCTCGCCTTTGGGACCTTATATGTATTTAGCTATGCAGCACATTAGACTGGTTGCTGAAACATCTACTGTTCTTTAAAATGGAGGGAAAATAAGCACCAAACTGCGTGACGCCAGGTATCGGAATACATGGAGAGAAGTATTGCCTCTCAGCAGTAAATGGTATAGTCCAAAGCTCTGTTTTTAATATAAGATCAGGGCCTTCGGTGGTCATATCACTGAAAATAAAAGATTTGAAAAAAAATTGTCTACAGGTGCTCATGGAAGAATTTCTATGGACTGCAATCTAGAGAATGCTAAAGTCATTCTGGTATTTTACTGACCTCTGCTGGTCGTTTTCTATCAAGAAGGTTAAATAGAGGCAGTTGCGAGAAAAATAAAAAAAGAAAGTCCCTTAGCAGAAAGCAAATTTGGTATTTTACTGACCTCTGCTTGTAGTTTTCTATTAAGACAGGTTCAAATCAAAATCAGCTTTATTCGGTGCAATACAAGTCACCATAAAAGCACAACAATTATATTTTAAAAAACAGCATACATACGGCTACATTGAAACAATATCAATTACATTTATAATATCTTTACAGGTCATGAGGTACATATTTATAAGTTAAAAAGGCCAAATACATACTGTCCTTTAAATATTGGCGCATAAAAATGAATGAATGTTTCCAAAAGTGCTAGTGCCATACCTTTAAAAAGATAGTTAAAATTTCAAACAAATATAAATGCGGCAAGATTGTCCACATTCAATTCGGATCAATTAAAGAGTGAAACATGTTAGTTTGGTGACTTCAGGCATAGTTTGACCCTGGTTGCCCTCTGGTGTTTCTTATTCTGAGTGCAACTTTCAAGAAACTTGATATACAAGCCAAATTCAATGGATCTTCGGCCCTTTGTAAATATAACAGAGACCTTGGCTTGTCTAAACTTGCCATTTTTTAAAATTCTGAGTAGGTAGCGACGCCTGGGAAAAGAATAAAAAGGGCATAACAATACAAAATGAAGGGTGTCCTGCGGAGATTTATTATCGCAGCCGCAGGTTCCTTTCTGCTCAACCGTAGCGGTATAACCAAAAGGGTCCGCTAATAAATGGTGTATTAGGTTTACCCTAAAACGAGTAAACAGGAACCTGATATGTGCATTATGTATTAGGCCAAGGTATGGTTCCATGCCACCTACTGTCTTAGTCATACCATAAGCACAAGCTAAAGGCTTCCTGCCTTCCTTATTACTTCTGCAATCTGCAGCTTTTCTCAAGAGCAGACTCTTAATTCTGTTCTTGTCTTGGGGGATGATTGTGGATGGTTCGGTAAAAAGGTCTGTGCATCCTATTTCCTCCAGTGAAATTTTTACATATTTGAGCCATGGGATACACATCCCTTTATCTCTACTAAGGCAGTCTCTAATAATTTGCCTTCCCAGTTCCGCCTCGGTATTAGACCAGATCCTAAGCCAGGCCAAAACGGGTCTGGTCTTGATCAGGTCCTCAATATATGGTCTCCCTAATTCAGCATGGACAATATAAGCTGGGGAACTCTGCGGCAAATTGAGTATCTTACGTAAAAATGTATTTTCTTCAATCTGTATTTGCCGGGCCCCAGCAAAGCCCCAAACTTCTGCTCCGTACATTACTTTGGAGCAGCAAATGGAGCCATAGAGATGCATAATCTTCTCCGGCGACCACCGGCCCAACCTGTGGCCTTAGTTCATTATTGCCCCAGATGACGAGACCAGTTTTATGCTCCGTTCTTCAATTTAAAATTTAAAAGCCCATCAAATAAAAGACCCAGGTAAGAAAAAGTTTTCACTTGTTCTAATATGTGCGTACCTATACGATATGTGAATTTTTGACAGGGTTTCGTACCAGCTAACAGAACATAGGATTTGGTAAGATTGGCTGACAAATCTAATGTGCCCATAAAATCCACAAAACCATCTATTAAACATTGCAGACCTATTGGTGTACGTGCCAGGAGGACCGCATCATCTGCGTATAACAGTACTGGAATTGGGCGAAGCTCTACCCTGGGGGTATCTACGTTCAACTTACACAGTGCCTGTTCCAAATCATTTATATAAAGAGAGAATAAAAACGGGGCCAAAATACAGCCCTGTCTTACTCCACTTGTACAGGGAAATGATGCAGTTGTATCTCCGGCCAGATTGAATCGTACATTTGCTGTAGTGTTCCAATGGAGTGCTCTCATGATGTTTACTAGCCCTGGATCTACACCTAGTCTGGTCAAAAGACTCCATAATTTTTCTCTATTCACACGGTCAAATGCGGCCGAAAGATCCATAAACCCCAGATATATTGATTGATTGCTGGCTATAGTGTATTTTGCCACCAAGAGGTACAAGTTCAAGCATTGGTCTGTGGTTGATCTGCCAGACCTGAAGCCATATTGGAAATCTGAGATTATGTGGTGTTCTTCAGCCCAGTCTAGTAGACGGTTTAATATCATTCTGCCTAAAACTTTTGCCGTCACATCGATCAGAGATATAGGGCGATAGCACTACGGGTCGTCCTTTTTACCTTTTTTGAAAATGGGCACTATGGTAGCTGTTGACCAGGAGCTTGGCATACCAGTGGCAATAGCTATGTTGATTACTCGTGTCACTATTGGAGCCCAGAGTTCTACGTTGTATAGAAAGAGATCTGGGGGTATCCCATCTGGCCCTGGTGCCTTGTTAGCTGAAAGTCCCACGATACCTGCTTTGGTTTCCCCAAGCGTGAATTCAGTCGCTGACCTCCAAGGGCACATTTCCTCTTCAACCTCTATATTTTCTGCTGAAAAGTCATATAGTTTTTTAAAGTGATTGAACCAACACTCTGGGAGAATTGAAGTGCCTATTACCGGAGCTGTAGACTCCTGAAAACATGGGTTATTTATAGTTTTATCTCCGTCGATACGGGACCATCTTAGACGCCGACCCTGATCTGTGACCTTCTCTATGTTACCTTTCTGCGCACTTTGTTTCTTTATGAGTGGAGCAATTTTTAATCCATAATGTAAGTGGATTGTGGTCACTAAATATGCTCCAGTCAACAGTAGCCTCTCTTAACCAGTCCCAAACTAAATTTGAGACTAATATAAAATCTATAATGGAGCTACACCCCCTCCCTTTAAAGGTTGTTGGGGCGCCAGAACCTTCTTCTACCTTTACTAAGTCAAGCGTATGTTTTAATGAGTGGGTTTTCATCACCTTTTCTAACTCGCTCCCCTCCTTGGTATGTTCAAAGTGCAAACCTTTTCGTATAGTGCATCCGGCCCAATCGCCCCTACAAAATGTTAAATTTTGGCACAGATGGCAATTTAAATCACCCACTAAAATAATGTGTGAGACCACTGTAGATTTACACTGCTCCATCGCATCAGACAAGTGTTTATGTAAATCGCAAAGTATGGCACCTTCCTTGCTCGAGGCTATGGCGTTCTAAAAGTTTACAAGAATAAAACTCATATTACTTTTGTGGAATCTCAGACCGTGGAAATAGTTAGAACTCCAATTCAGGTTGGTCCACACTCCTTCCAGTTGCAGATCCACATAGATAATTAATCCTCCTGTGGGTCTACCAGGTGCTAGTTTTTGTGCAGGGACAGCAAAGCACCCATACCCCTCTAACTGAAAGGGGTTGTGATCCACCACCCATGTTTCCTGGAGGAAAACCACCTTAAACCTGGTTATATATTCCCTCCATTCATTGTTATCAAATTTTGAGGACAAACCGGCTATATTCCAGGATACTAAACCAATATCACCAGTCGTTGGATTCTCCATGGGGATGGGATTGCTGGGGGGTGAGATAGTTAGTCAGTCAACCCCCTCCAATCCAGACAGAGTGGCAAAACGGTTAAATGTGGGAATATTGAACGTGGAGCCTGCCGTTAGCTGGGTGCTCGGTTGTGTTGAACTCACATGGTTTCCTACCAGGGTCTTTGGATAAAAGTAACTCAGATCGTGAGTACCTCCCTCAAAGCCATCAACATACCAGTCTTTAATGTGGTTTACCACCCTATGATCTCTGAAGTTAATAATAATAACATCCCCCTGTATATTTTTTGGCCTTCGTCCCACCCAGCCTACCCTTCTAACATGGAGAATCTCTCCATCTAAGTTGGGGGGTAATGGCCTGTTAACTCTTAACCAATGCATCGCTTTATTCTTGAGGGTTTGATAACCTTCATTTTTCCCCAGTTCGAGTTCTGGTACCCCAGTAAGTGCAATGACCTAATGAGCTGCCTCCGGGGGGAGATCAATATGCAGGGATGGTCCCCTAGAATTTTTAACTCTGGGGGCACTCATGTCAGTTTTACCGGGCTCGAGAATCTGCTTGTTTAAGAGTCCGCTACCTCTTGGCTTCCTTGAATCCATATGCTTAGACTGTGTAGCTGAGCTAATCTCATTGGAGGGAGGAAGTGTCTTAGTGCCCTTTGCGAGGTTAATTGACTTCATCTCTAGGTCTAATGCCGGGGCAGGAGGGTTCGAGGAACACCTATTCATTAATAATTCCTTCAGAATATTTGTGTTAGCTGTACCGGTATCTTGCATGGACCCCAACTGCTCAGACATTCTCTTAACCCTTTCCGCCAAAGGGGATATCAAAGACTTAACTAGATGTTCTATGTCCCTCATTAAATCTTGATAATGATGTACTACCGGGTTAGCTAGACCAGTGTTACATTCTACCATGTCTATTGTGTTTGCAGGGCTTGCGGTAATATTTGGTGTCGTGATGCGACTTCCTTTTTGCTTATTTGCGCCACGCTTCCTTTTTTGTTTCGGAGGGCCAGGTCCTAAACCTTTTGGTTTGGTTATACTATTCTTCTTTGCGGGGGGCTTACTTACTGGGATCGGGAACTGCTCCTCAATAGAAAATTCAATTTGTGAACCTGTGCTATTATCAATGATGGACAATTCCTTTATACTCAACTGTTGATCAGATATATTTTGTGATTGTATAGGGGTACCTGTGTCAGTATTTTGTTCTATGTGTTTGGGATGTTTAATATTATGTGATGGGGTAGTTGCCAGCTGGATAGCCCCCAGAGAAGAACGTTTCCTCTGCAATTCAGAGGATATACGCCGTTCGGTATGCACAATTTCTCGTTCAAGCATTGAGGCCGCCCTTGTGATGAACTGATCTAGAGTACCTCTAACAGATCCCCCCACTGCCGATTTCCTTCTCGTGCTAGGCCTGGTGTTCATTATTGTGATATGATTCCAAACAATGGCAAGATAATATAGCTTAGATGGCCGGAGATGAGGTCAAGGATCCACAAAAATAAAATAAATCGACCTCACCTCCTTTCATACACCTGTGACATACACATCTGAATGCCTCGTGTTATACATAAACTGTATTTACCAGAGGCATAAAGTCTCAAACAGCGTAGCAACACTCCACCCAGTTCCTTTCAGAGTCAGATCCACGAACAGGCGGACTCATCCAGAGATTGCAGCTAACAAAATAATAGTGCAACAGTACTTACAAGTCAAAGCCCTACCACAGATGTTAGGGGGTATGCCCAGCCCAGTCTTATCCGGTCATAGACGGGCAAGGACGGGCCCGCCCTTGGCCCGGGCTTCGCCCGGGCGCAGCCCGCGCACGTCCCGCGCTGCGGGAGGCGTCCCGGTCTTTTGAGGGCTTCCTCCCCTCAGCTGACGCCGTGCGCGCTGGCAGCGCAGGGCCTTCTGGGGATTGTAGTACTGCTTCGCTTCGCCGCCGCCGCCGTTCCCCTCACGGCTTTCGAATTGCAAATGTGGGAGAGTCCGGAAATGCGTCGGGTATTCCACACAGCGAGTGACCAGGAGTAAGTGTCCAAGAGCGTCCCCAGACAGTTAAATAGAGGCAGTTAAACAGAACAAAAAAGTCCCTGAGCGGAAGCAGGCAAGTCCTAGAGCTGATCTCAAGATCCCACAAACAAAGTACATACACATAAGTATATACTAAAGTATATTTAAGAGGTCTCTAATGCTCAACCTAAAAAGGGAGAGAGGGGAAGGGAGAGATGCCATGTGGAATATAAACATCAGTGCATAATGCAAAGGAGGGGAGTAAGGGAACATTACAAGGGGACTTTGGTAGAAATAAAGTTGCAAAGTAGTGTGCTATAGAGGAAAAAGAATGGAGAGAAAAGGGCTGTAGAAATCAGGGAATGATGCAGCAGACTGAAGGGATACAGAAGCAAGAAAGCATAGCTACCTCAAGTGCAATAGGTTCTATGACACCACTGCCCAAGTGTGTGTGGCCCAATTCTCTCCAATTACAGTTGTCATACCCAGTGGCGTCACTAGGGTTGTGGTCACCCAGTGTGGGTAACTCATGGTGTCACCCCCTCACGACTTATCCCATGAATCCATGATGGACCTCCTCGAGGAGATGTATTCATTTGTGCAGCACCCACGGAGGGGGTCCTTCTTCTCTGGGGCCTTTCCAAGCCCACTCCTCTACACCGTAGTCTAAAGCACTGCAGAGGTGAAAAGTCAACATTCAGGCCCGACTCGAGGTATGCTAATGCACCTGCCTGCCTACAGAAGACTTCTGCCACTGCGAAACACTTTCAGACCGAAGGCCCCTTTTATCCCAAACAATACATTCACTTGTGATATTCTGTACGGTAACCAGAAGTCATTCTCAGGAAGGAAGACATTTTGTGTGCCACCCTTACACACTCGATGACGACTCCTCACTCCACACTTTCACCCTCCTCTCTCTAACCACCATCTTTCATAGGCCCATCCTTCCGAGGTGGGTAAATTGAATACCTAACTGGGCACTAGTGACATCTATTATTCAAAATACTGTAAAATGGCAGACGTGCAGCAATTTAACGATAAAATAGGCCCCATACATGACTCTCCATTTGCACTGGGATCTTGTAGTCTGGCAAGCATTTTTTTTCGATTCTCCTCTTTCTGATGCCAAGAACAGCAGACAACAGGTCAATATGTGTGCATTATCTATATATGGTCCATGTGTACCTCCTACAATATCGGTTATTGGTTTTGAACATAGTCCCATATATACTTGGCATCCTTCCAATTTAGATGACATGTAAAATGCTACTTTCTATGTGCAGCGCTCTGATGTTCTTAGGCTTTGTAGGCGATATAAAGCTGCTTAAATAGGTAAAAATAGAAAATAACCGTAAATAATAGGTGGGGATTCTGAACTGACATTTGGGTCAGCCGTGTACCTATGGAAGGTAAGTTCTTTTCTTAGGCATTGGCGCCCCTTTCCTATCGATACAGTGGCGTATCCCAAATGACATGCTTGCTGGGGCCAGGGGGTGCCACCAATCCCTTTGTCCTAGTGGAAGAAGCCATCCTACAGAAGAGGAAGCCACCTTTTACATTTCACACGGCTGGCTGCTCTTCTGCTACTTACAGCCACAGAGGAGTCGGCTCCGCCCTGCCCCCACTCCACCCCGCGGCGCTTCCTGGACCTTACCTGGTGATCATGGACGAAGTAACAGCAGGGGCAGTGCTTAAATTTTAAGCACGTCATGTAGTGGTGGGCGTGGGCAGTGATGAAAATGGCGGGTCCGGGAGCCACGTCACGTAAATGACATTTTGAACGTCCTCTACTTCCGGACGCCGACGTCGTAGCCTAATTGGACAATAATCTTGGCCGGCGGCCGGGTAAGGTTCGACAGACAGTAATATTATGCATTTGTCACGGTGTCACCCCATGTGATGGTGTCACCCGGTGCAGTCTGCACCCCCGCACCTCCCTAGTGAAGCTGCTGGTCATACCTAACCAGAGGGGGAGGGGGCTCTGCTATGCCACTGCTTCCAGCTCTGACCTGGTGGTAGCTCCAACCTTTTTTGTACCCAAAGGCATCATGGTAACAGCTTAGATCAGCTCTTTGTGGTGCACAAGAGCCTCCATTGCTGTTACTGGAGAGTGCTACTGGGTAGGCCATTCTTGGGATGTTTCTTTTGTCTGCACCCTAGCGAAGGTAATTGTAAGCATCATCGTGAGGTCCTCTGGAGAATTGCAACGGTTTTCCAAGGACAGAGTAGTGTCCTTAAGGGACGGGTTCTGCAAGGCAGTATTGAAGAACTGTGGTATTATTGCCTATGGTCAAACCACTCAAAGGACTTGTGTTTCTTTCTTTTTCTCTTTTTAGGTTGGATTTAGAAACTTAAAGTGGCCGTTACCCTGTGGTTGCAGTGTCGCCCTGACCACACCTGAATATAGGTATTACAGGGTGTACCGAGTGTTGCCGTCTCAGACCCCCTGCAATTCACTCTTTACACATCACACGGTCCTGAAGAAATGCCATAGGATCCATTAGGGATGTGAAACATGTCGACCTAAATTTATTTACTTTTCACCACCACCACCTAAACTTAGCAGAAGGAAAATACTCACTCCCCTGGCTTGCCAAAATTCTTTAACCATACCACACGGACCCCTGAATAGAGTTTTCTTAGAGTACCAGTGCGGTATTTTTAATTCACTCATGTCACTCCCCACACACCCGCACTCACCACTGCGGCGTTTTTCCAAAAGATCTCTGATAAAGAGCCCTCTTGGGGGACTGCAGCACCACCCCCATGAGGAGCAACGCCCGTTGATGAAGCATGGCACCCACTTGGGTGTGTGAGGGCACTTCTTCAAAAAGGAGGCATTCCCCCCTTTGAGGCTACCTCATCTAACTGATCTTTTGAAAAAGTCACTTTCACTAGTCCTTCCAGCGACCACATATGCCTGCTTTTCTTTCTTTTAGGAACAGTTACCCTCCAGTGATTGTAATGTTAGCTTTGGGAGCTCGGGTACTGGGCCTCTCTCTCTTTCCATTTGCTCCCAGTCCCCCCCTTCTTGTGTTTTTCAAACCAAACCACTCCAAGTCCATGTGAGTTGGCAAGATGGTTATTCTTTACACCCCAGGCAGTCGCTTGTCCAGCTTCAACTGCCACCCACCGTATATCCCATTCTCAAATCTGTCTTGTAAGGTTCTAGCACAAGCAACCATGGAACCTTACTAAGACCTCACACTACTCCTTTCCCAACAAATAATACATATCAATATTTTAACAAACTTGTATATGTTCTTAGACAACTAATTCACCTTGCATTTTCTGAACCCTTCTGTCAACTCTATTTTTGTCCACGCTGACTGGAATGACTCAAATTCTGTACTACCTCATGTTCTTGAGATGTTCTGGAGATGTTCCTGGAATTCCACACACTTTCACAGCCCTATTCAAATTCCAAACCCTACCATCATCTGTTTTGATTGCATTTTTAAAAACTTTGATCGCTCTTCTCCTCTGTGTAAATTTTGATCACTGAGCACACCCTATAGGGACTCTAATGTTCACCATGTCACCCACTTGTATTGTTAAGTCTTTCACCCATTTACTTGTGTCAAAGTACTTCTCTTACACTGATACTAAATAATCTTATCTCATAACCTCCTAGACCATTCAATTTTACCCCCTTGTACCAATCCATCCAACCTGGACATAACTTGGTACTAGGAGATTGACCTTTGAAGAATTCAAAAGGTGACTTCCCAGTTGTGGAGTGAGGAGACATGCAATAGGCCATGATGCGCGCTTGTAATAAACTCTTCCATTTCATATTATTCATGTTTGCCAACCCGTTTGTGCTCTATGCCCCACCCTTTTAGTAAACTTTCAAATTCATCCAAGTAGAACTGAGGACCATTATCAGTGAACAGTGATTTGGGAAAACTTTCATGTTTAAAAATCTCCTTCAAAAACCTTTTTATGCTACACGACGATATGTCCTGGACCCAGCTTAATTCCACCCACCGAGAATAAAGATCCAGTATTACTATCAAGTAAGGAGTTCGATGTTCACCTTTAACTATATCCATTGCAACCTCATCGCACTGATGTTCTAACAACCTCCTGCATACCATCGGAATCTGCCTAGTGAACAGATTCTTATCACTATTACAGCACTCAAAATTAGGCACAGATCTTTCTACCTCAGTATCCAGACCAGGCCACCAGAAGTTGGCACTGAATCTCTCCTTGGTCTTAACAATTCCTAAGGGATCTTCGTATGTCAATGAAATAATTTTGTTTCTTATTCCTACTGAAGGAAGGATCCTGGTACCTCTTAGCAGAATGCTCCTATCTAAAGCCAATCATCTTTCACCAAAGACCATGATGTTGCAAGATTTCCACTTTTATTCACCTTAATAGCATTGAAGGCTTAACAAAAAACCCACTGTCATTCCCCAGTTTAGTTACTCATTCTTCTTCTGGAATTACTACCAAACTGACCTCACACACACTTGCAGACTCCAGTCTCTTCCAAGAACCCATTATCTACCTCCTCACCATCTTCTTCCTCAACGTTACTATTGATAAGGTGAGAAAGGCAATCTGCAAAATAATTATTGGCCCATGGTATGCATTCTACCGCAAAACTGAAATCTTGTAGAGAAATTGCCCATCTCCTTATCCTGGCGGAAATAGCATCCAACCCTTATCTCCTTCAAGTCTTTGTGATCTGACCTAACCTTAAAACAGGTACCCCACACAAAGTTTCTGAATGTATTTAAAGCCCAATAAATTCCTAGAGCTGCTCATTCGATTACTGAGTAATTTGCTTCCATATGTCTCAGGCTTCTGGACACACATGCAATCAACTCTTCCACTCCCTTCCGCATTTGAATCAGAACAGCTCCTAAACCTTTCAAACTAACATCAATTACTAATATCATCTCATCTCCGGCACAGGTGCTTTTAGGCTTGGAATATTTTCTAGATCATTTTTCAAAACTTCAAGCTCTTTTTTGTATTCTACAGACCATACAAACTCAGCTGTTTTACTTAACAGAGATCTTACATTAACTGTTTTCATATCATACCTATACACACATTTGGTAGACAATTCTTTCATACCTAGAACAGAGATTGACTGTTCCTTGTTTTTGGGTTCTTCCAACTTCACTGTAGTGTTCACTAATTCCTGCTTTGGCAAAATACCCTTGGTAGAAATAAGGTGACCTTGATAATCCACCTCTTCTACCCAAAATGTAAATGTCTTTCCCTTCAGACTTCATTAGTCTTGTGAGAACCAAGTGCGTCCTTTCATCATGCTCTTGCTCATCTTTACCAAAAATCAGCAACTCAGCTTGTTAACATCTTTCTCTAGAGATACACTTTAACACCTCAGACATTACCCTCTGAAAAACTGATCCTGCCGATGTGAGCCCAAAAGGTAGTCTCTTGAATTTAAAAGCCCCCATCAGTGTTATGAAAGCTGTCAGATTTGCAAGGGCAAGTCTAACTCAACTGGGTGATATTCAGAAGTCATGTCCAGTGTAGCAAACACTTTTACCCCTTCTAAGGTTGTCACCACCTCTTCAATATTAGGAAGTGAGAATTTGTCCTCCACTACCTCATGATTGAGATCCCTCAAATGAATACACAGTTGAATGTCCCCTTTCCGTTTCTTTGCAGTAACTACTAGTGCTAACCACTCTGCTGACTTCACTGGTTTGATCATATCAATTAGTTTCTGAAACTCATATTTCACTTTCTCTTGCATACTAAGAGGAATACATCATATCTTAGCCACAAACTGGACTGGTTTTCTTTTTAACAATATATAATGCTTATAACCTTTTACAAATCCCAGTTTCTCCTGAAATTATGGACAAAACTCTTCACAAAATGGTTAGTGGGCTGTTGAAGTTTCTGGATTCGAATAGGAGTCCAATTTGAAACATAACAACCTCTGGTGCGCCAACCCAATCAAGCTGTCCCCCTTTTAGTGAGCCATAAACTTTCCCTTCAAGAGTATGACCTCCAAATTCCATTTTCGTAATGAAGTAACCCATCATTTCAAAAGGGGTCCCTCTATATCCACTTGGCTGGATATTGCACTGTTGAGTATGATTACAAAACCGATCATCAAACTGTTTTTTTTAAATATTATTGACAAATGCGAACAAGAATAAAATGTCCTTAATACCTCAACCACACTGATTTTAACTGTAGCCAAAGGATGCTCATGTTTAGAATGACTACATATGCCCTTTGTAGATGACACTTGCTCTATCTGAAACACTGTCCTGCACCACTTAATATACCATTTTTCCTTTTTTACCCTTTCCTAGTCCTACAACACTTGCCAAAGCAACCTTTCTTGCCACATTGATTACATTTGTGACATGTATAGCAGATCAGTTGCTATCAATGACTTTATGCTCCTGTCGTCCACATCTAAAACATTTCCATCTAAATGTACCCTTTACCTGTTTCTCACTATTACTCTTCTTAACTACAGACACCGTTTCATCTGTTTTCTCACTTGTCCCTGCTTGCTTTTAATTTTGCAATTCTTTAAAACATTTCAATATATGCTCCACCCTCTGCCGCCAGTATGACTTCATCCTATTGGCAGCTCATCCGTTAGCCATAGTTGCTCCCTGATCTTATCACTACTACACCTTAATACCAACTGATCCTTTATGCTTTCAATGTTGCACCTCCAAACTTACATATGGCCGCCAACTTTCTGAAATTAGTTACATATCCCTCAACAGTTTCTGTGCAACCTTGCCCCCTCATTCCAAAGTGGTACTTTTCAATTATCGTACTTACCTGTGGTAAGTAATGTTGATATAGCTTTTCTGTACATATCTCATATTCATTCAAGTTTATTGCTTTTCTGCACTTAAATCAGGAAGTGTTTCCAACCACTCTTGCTCTTCACCTCCTAAACAGTGCAGCAATAATTAATATTTGCTCTCTGCACTCAAACTTGTGCCACACACTTGTGCGTAATTTACTAAAGGTTTCTTCCATTTACTCCACTGAGTTGGTGGATTACCTAGACTGTTTAAAAAAAATTGAGGTGGTGTTACATTCTGCATTTCATACCACCGACTAGTGTACTTAAGCAAGTTACCCCAAATACCACTCACAATAATCTATCTGCCAGCTATTGCATGTACATATATCCTACAAGACTTGTAACATGCAGGCCAAGTTAGATTTTGCGGATCGTAATAACCAGTAAAAGTTACCAGTACGTCTGTCCTGGTAATCCGTGTTTTCCTCGCTGCTGTGCCTGTTCCTATTAAATAGATTTACCTACATGACAGACATGGCTTATATTAGCCAGGCAAGACTACAAACAGGTGTGACTGTCACTGCAAAACTGAAAGCAGATGTGCTTGCCATCGTTTCCACTGAAAGACACACAGCAGGTGTGCCTATCAGTGTTTTTGCTAATAATGAACAGTTGCAAATGTGCCAGATGCTGAAATTCAACAGAATTTCCTCCTCCTGTCCTGCGCATCAAACAGCCTCCATACGCCACCGTGACATCAATCACTTTGAGCGTACATTGTTTTCACCTTTTCCTAGGTGCGTTGGTCTAACTCTGCTTATGCCACAATCAAGCAACCACCCAACATGGCCACCATGCTCAGGCCGGGCACCAGATCAATCTACATTTGCACGAGATCTCCACATCTGCACATGCAGAAATCACAAAGCAGGCTCACTACGATTATTTTGTTTTGTCACCAAAAACAAGTCTTCGTTCACTGCTGGGTCCTGCTTCAAATTAAAGTCCTCCTGAAGAGATATGGCTCAGCGAGCCTCCTCAGACCTTCGTGTCCCACGAAATATTGCCAGAAATCAGCATACCGCCTTCGCAGCCATTGTCGGATTGCACCGGATCAGAGCCGAATGTGGTATTGTTGTTAATAGACAAACTACGGCAAGTCCTTGTGAGATGGTAAGGAAGATGGTTTATCCTGAACAACCCAGCCAGCCACTCGTCTAGCTTCAACTGTCACCCAGCATATATCTTGTTCTCGAATCTCTGTCTTGTAAGGTTCTAGCATGAGCAACCATGGAACACTATTAAGACATCACAAGAACCAGCAAACAGTAGAGGGAAGATCCCATCATACCATGCTCCAAGGGTACCTGCTGGGATTGGACTAGGCTTTCAATGAGAAATGGCCGCTTTCTAAGGATATTACTTCTATTCATCCAATTTCCAATCCCTCAGATCAACAAAAACAACAAAAAGTTAACAATCCTATTGAACAAAAAAATATCAGGTGAGTCAGGAAACACTTCCTAATTTTCCAGTCTGTATGCACCATCTACAGTAGATATGGCTCGTCCAGTAACTTTGAATCTCCATTTCATTCATATTGATAACTGACTTCTACAACTCACTGAGGGAACGGATCACGTAGTGGTATACCTCTCCACCAAAGGCCAACTAAACACCTGCCATGTTAGAAATGGATTGGTGAGACTCCTGCCCTGATAATAATTTCACATGGCCTGATGGAGAAGACAAATAACTGTTTGGTTGTGGGTGAGCATGCCAGCTCTGACTTGGTGGTAGCCTCTATCTACTTTGTATCCAAAGACACTATGATAGTCCTGAGGAGCAACTTCCTTGGTGTGCAAACACCCCCTGGCACAAGGGGAATCCTGTGTATTCCATCACCATGGGTGGAGTACTGTGAATTGTAAACTGGCAAGGCACTCTCAGTGATTTCCCTTATGTCAGGAAGGTGATTATGCACCCCAGGGAAGCTAATATTATGCATTACATTGGGGTCTTGGGCCCCTTAGCTGCTAGAGAAGCACTTGAATTGTCTGTGGTCTGGGGGTGTCCTAAAGGTGGAAGGTCCACCAGGGAGTCTGCAGGGCCACCAGAGAGAACACGGAAATCACTATGACAGTCTCCGACATGCTCTCATCACAGCCTGAGCACTACTTTACAGTGGTGGGAGAACGGCAGGGTTGCTGTAAGGATAAGCCCCCACAGGATAAGCTTCAATGACATATGATCATTTTCTAGGAATAGTTCTTTCAATCATTCTATTCCAGCCCTTGATATCAACATAAACAAAATTAATCAACAGTGAGCTATTTCACAACCCATTGAGAGAAAACCTTACGCTAAGCCATGCAATATCTTCCAAACTTCCTACCCAGCACTGTTTACTGCTTCAAAATGGAGGATGTAGTCTTCAAGTACATTAGAATCACTCCACTTCCTTCATAGTCATCCATTCAAAGCTATGCCAATAATATCACCAAGGGCTGCCGTAGACGCAAATATGCCAAAAATCGACAAAATGGAATACAGGCCTATTGAGGCTAACTGCACATTTTGTTGTTGTTTTCATCAGGGCATTTTGAAAAGCCACTCAAACCACTTTGCCCAAGCCTATGAGCTCCCTCAAGAGACACCAACCTGGATGATAATGGAAACCACAGTTTGACCTATGAATACTGCATATATTTGCAGTGTTAGTTTAGTGAGGGAGCCCTCCACATATCTCTAATTAGGTGTATGAGGGTTTTGGGTGCTCTGTCTGTATATCTGGACTCCTTAGGCCGGCTGGGGGCTTCCATCAAATGCCAACAGGGCTCCATGAGTAAAGTCAGTGTAGAGGACCCAATAAGGAAAGATCAGCAGCATGGATCCCAACAGAACCTCAACAGAGCCTTCAAGCTTCTAATTCAAGAGGCCGCAGACAGCTCTCAGTATCACAGTGGAAGCTCTGATTCGAACATGCTATTTAATACACAGAAAGAAGATTCCGCTTCCAGGGCCTGGCAGTTGGGCAGCAACCTAGCCCACTGCTAATTCAAGACTGACTTTTTAAAGTTCAAGGAGCTTCTTCAAAAATATTTTACGTAAAGTAGTATAGCATTGAAACTGCATAAATACTAGAAAATGCTATTCACTAACCTGCATTTGCAGACCTCCACTTCCTCCTCTCCTTTCTATGCAGGGGTCTCCGACATGCTGACGAAGAACTCCACACACATAGGTAAGTATAGATTTTAGTAGTAAATGTGAAAGAGATATGGGGAGGTTGTTGGAAAAAGGGCAATATGTGCTATTAAATGGGAGGAGTTTGGGGGAATTTTAAGGGAGGGTGTGGGGAGGTATATGTGAACCAAACGCCCTCTCACAAAAAAATAAAACCATTGCTATTCACAAACTACTTCTAAAGTTAATATAGCCCTAAAGGTGTCAAAATAGGCTCTTGTGTGCTCCAGACCAGACTTGGGGCAAGTCAGGTACCACACATGGCCACCCAAAGGTACTGTAACATACTCCCATAAAAAATATTGGAGGCAGGGAAATAAAATATATGTGTGTGTGCGTGTGTGTTAAAATAATTCTATATAAGTAGCACTATTACTTGATTATTTCATTATTTTACAATGAAATATTAGACTTAATTTAAAAAAAAAAAAAACTTAAATGAACTTTTTAAACTTATATTCAAAAAGTACCAATGGTTTGGGTCGATTCCACACATACCTGTTAACAAAACTTACTATATATGAAATAAATATAAAAATGTTAGTGAGGGTGGAATTCTTTTATTTATTGTTAAAAAATTATTATAAATCAAATTAATGTATTTAAAAAATGTATTTCAAACACATTTATTTGTTGATTTGATGTGCTGTAGCGCTTTATTATTTAAGATTTTAAAATAACTTACGTTACATTTACATTTTGCATTAAAATAGTTGTTAGAATTCTCCTGCTCCTTAGATTTGGCCAGCTTGTCCAAGTAGGACCTGCATTATTATATTTAAAAATGCTTTCCTCCCCAATTATCTGTTCTGGGGTCGCAAGTTTTTTACAGGCAGGGGACTTAAGACTTAGGGAGAAGATTTTGATGGTATAGTTAGGCTGAACCAGTCTAATGCTCTCTGGGAAATATACATGGCTAATTGTGTGCAAGATATGGCATGATTATGTAGCTTATTTGCCCTGCCAATGCTCTGTCACTTTTACACTTTATTTCATTAATTTTATACCTAGAGTGGCATTTTGTATCTGTTTTAAAAAATGAGCTTTTATCCTTATTTGTCTGTATACACAGCCCTAGACAAATTCATTTGGGCCAATCAGATTTTCTATGTATATATGGTAATATTTTTAAGTTATTGTAATTTTTTTTAATAACACATTTTATTGAGTTTTCATGATACCAGCTGGGCCGTAGTTCTACGTAAATACATTGACACTATGATTGGCTGGATATGTAGAAGTGATATATATTTTTAACTGCGGTTGATACATAAAACAACAAGAACTTTGCGCGGACAGTTCCAAAACCTCTACATTTAAGGAAGTGTAGGTGGGTATTCATGCATACAATGATAGAATGTGGTATACGGCCCGGAAAGGTCCTGGGAATGCTGGTAGCGTCATCCATCAGGGGGTCGGAGAAGGAAGGTCGATACCCCAGTAAGTAGCCCATCTGGAGCAAATTTTCCTAGGTTTCCGTGAGCAGGCGCGAGCCTGGAAACTGCCTTGTCTGCGTCCAGACACCTGTCGAGTTCCTGCTTCCATTTCCACATCTTCGGGGGAGAGACCCCCTTCCATAGTTGGGCGATGTCCCTCTTGGCGCTAGCGAGGGCCAGGAAAAGCAAGTGCTGCTTGTACCTATTCCCCCCATCCCATATGTACTGTGTAGTAGGAATAATTTTGGGTCATATGGGATGTCCCAGGCCAATACCATACCCAAACACTCGAAGACCCTGCACCAGAAGGGCTGTAGGGCTGGTCAGCACCACACTGTGTGGATGAAGGCACCCTCATCACTCTCACAGTGGATACATTGAGGAGATTGGACAACCCCCATCTTCCATAAACGGAGTCTTGTGTAGTACGCCCGATGTATGTACATAAATTGGATGAGGCGATATCGGGAGGACACTGCCGCACCCCAGGGACTACCTATGGCCTCGGCCCAATCGTCAACGGTAAAGTCACGTATGTTGTCCTGCCATGCCCTTTTGGTCTTGTGTAATGTTGTGTTGGAATGTGCTTTAAGCGTCTGATAGACCTGCCTAATTTTATGGGCACCCAGGTCCCCCATGTCAAGTTACTGTATTTTTAAGCGTTTTATTTGGGTACTTTTATGGCTTTATCTGGCACATGCATCAACAATGCCATTTGCGATTCCTTATTAGCGAAAAATAAGGATTCGCTAATAAGGAATAGCAAAAGGCTATGCATGTAGAAATCGCTTAAAAAATAGCGATTTCCAAACATTCCTTAATTGCGACTCGCAAATTGCGAGTCGCAATTAAGGAATACCTCCCCATTCATTCCTATGGGCCCAGAGGCCCATAGGAATGAATGGTAAGACATTCTCAATTTGCGATTCTCAATTAGAGAATCGCAAATAGCTCATGCAATTTCAAGGGTGCCAGGGTGTCAAAAGGGCACCCTGTTGCACCCCTGAAATCTGCATATGATTACATATTGCACACACACGCCCCAAGGGCATGTGTGTGTGTGTAAAATGGAACTTTGAAAAATGCACTTTAGTACATTTTTCAAAGTTTTTGCAAATTACCATGGAGTTCAACTTCATGGTAATTTGCTCCCCCTATTAGCGAAATCGCTAATTTTTTTCCTTTAATGCATTGCATTTAAGGAATCTCAATTTGAGATTACTTAAATTGCGATTTTTGCATTTGGGATGATGCATCTCAAATGCAAAAATACCGGTCGTGAAGGGGCAGATTCTGAGAATCTGCCCGTTTGCGACCGGTTTTTGCTTTGATGCATGTGGGCCTTAGTAGCCAAATAAAGAATCTTTGACTGACTGTTAGAATTCTTGAAAGAATAATCAGTATTAATATTTTTCCCTATACTTAACCTTACCTTAGGGAGATGGACAAAGGGGTGGAGATCTCCAACTACATTTGTAAAATTGCTAATAGGAACTTTACACTTGTAAATCCTGTTGTAGGAGGCGGTATGCCTTAATTTAAGGTGTGGAGACATAAATCATATATAGGTGTAAATCTACCCTGTTAAATGGTGCATTCCGAAAAAGTGTAGATATACACCTACATGTAGCAATAAATATATACATGAGTAAATATACACTGGCATATTTACCTTTCTGACTAGACCCCTCAAAAAAACAAACAGGTTGCTGTCTTCCTAAAATGCATTGTGGTGGCCACCGCCTACATGCAGCTGGCCAGGTACAACTTTCAGGATACTAATCTGATGGAAAAGCTTATGTATAGCACAAGACAAAGCCTAGAGACAAACAAACAGAACACCAAAGAACAAGCAATCATTTAAGGGTATCCAAAATGAGAGGCGCACAGATAGCACAAAGTATCTTTCGTATGCATGTTCCAATATCTATGATTAGCATAGCAAAGCCAATGTACATATTATTCCCAAGCATTTCTGAACAAAAATGTAAATAAACATGAAGGATCATCATCTGCCCTAGGGCAATTGACTTAACCCCTTTGCCGCGGCACGAATTACGCCACGGCGCTGGGGGGGTTTGGGGTCAGCGCGGCGCCGCCATGCTCATGACGGAACCACGCCGTCATGAGTCACGGGCGAGCTGTGCTCATGACGGCGTGGTTCCGTCATGACTCCGCCCACCTGCATTGATCGCCCGCACAGGCGGGGAATCAGTGCCGCGTGGGCGGAGCGGCCGCCAACGGCCGCAGCATGACGGAACCACTCCGTCATGAGCACACGCGCCCGTGGCTCATGACGGAGTGGTTCCGTCATGAGCAGGGAACGGGTTAATTAACGTGAGCCCCACTCATAATAAATACCATCCTTGTCAGGGTGAACAACAAAAGTCACTAAATAAACCTGTGATTACCTCAATGGTATCTTGGCACAAAAGCAGTCAGGCTTAACTTAGAGGTAATGTGTGAAATATTTATGCAGCACTCAACAAGATAGATGCCAAACTACTTTAGAAAAATAGATTAACGTTTAGTAAATAAAATTACACCAAAAAGAAAACAAATCGAATAACTAGAATCAGAGCTATGAATTTTTCATGTTTTCAGTAAAAATAGCTCCGAGAAGCACAAATCAACAATCGTGGTTATCTGGTCATGCTGGACTGGGTAAAAGTCAAATGTTCAGGAGGACCATGATAAAGTACTGGTTGGATACAGGGATGAAGTTCATCCCGGTGGAAAATGTTATCTTCTAAATAAGTCAAGCTTCATGCGTGGAGCCTCAGTTGGAGCTTCACATTAGCGGGGAACAATGAAGAGATTGTTGTTGGAGTGCATTGGCAGGAAACATAAGCATTTGTTTTCTATGGGAAGAGTACCATGCAGCTGAAGTCTGTAGCTTGGAACGTTGAGCCAACAGTCAGATGCAGGTCCTGCATTGGCCTCAGTGAAGCCGCTCTAGTTTGTGAGGTGACTGGAAAGTTTGTTTTTTTGTCTTAGAGATGGGGAGAGGATGCAGCCTAACGGCTAGCGCGGTCGACCTCAAATCTGGGGAACCGAGTTCGAGTCTTGGCAACGACGCTCCACATCCTATGCTTCTAGGCAAATCACTTAATCTCCCTGTGCCTAATAAAAATGAATGTGTCCTTATGTAACGCAACTGATGCTCATGTAAAGCGCTCTGATACCTGATACCTTCGAGTCAAGTTCTTGCTATATAAAACTCTGAAGAACAAAAGAAACGTGAAGAGCCCAGAACCTTTGGATTTTAACCTGTAGTCCAGTTCTTGCATTTCTTGGTTGGATGACTGTATTCTAACACCAATCAAGGATCCAGGATCTGGAGGGGCACCTCTTGGGGGTCAGGACTCACTCCAGCAGAGGTCTGCAGCAGGATCCAGGTAGATCGAGTTGGTGCTGGCCAGCTGGGCAGATGCAGAGAAGGCCTCTGGAAGCTTATTGTGTCCCTTTAGCTTAATCAGAAGGTGAGCCAACAAACCCCTCGAGTCACTTCACTTCTGGGGTCTTGGGTTCAGGGCAAGCAGGCCCAGTCTTTATTGAGGCTTAAGACAGCATGACAGTCTTATTTTTGACTCTCCACAGAATGGGAACAGTCCAGCCCAAATTGCCAAGCCATGTCTTCCCTGGACCGGAAACAAGCATCCTGGAACCGTATTCGGGTTCATAACCCTCATCAGCCAGGCTATCTTGTATCCAGTGGCAAAGTGAGCAAGGGACCCACGTCTGGGCATACCGTGCCAACTTAGGGCAAACAAAGCAAAACCAAAGGGGATGATGGACGGAGTGCTGAACATTGCAAGCACTCACCCCCAGTCAACTGATCTGGGTTTAATCCATCATCATTCTTTAGCTCACTCCGCCACCCCAGTTCAGAAGTCAGGAAGGAGGTGAGGTATAGCCCTCAGGGTACCCTTTGAAGCCCAGGAAGGGCTGAGTGAGTATATCCCCCAGGCCATCCTGCTAGAAGAGGAACACCATTCCTGGTACCTAGGCCCTTTTGTCAACTGTCTGGAAGGAATACACATTAACAGCAATGTGACCATGGACACTGGCAGAAAGACACATTTGGTTTAGGCAAAAAATTCTAACGTTCTAAACTGGTATTTTCAGAATAGTATTTTTAAATCCGACTTTACCGTTAAAGGGTTTTAAAGTACAGTTCAAATGAGTGAAAAAGTATTTCCCTATCTTTTTCCAACCTGAAGCTATCACTCATTAAATGGAATAACCCATTTTTAGTCCACGGGAGAGTTAGTCTTTCTACAGTGAAAAACTATTTGTTTTCACAGCCAGGACATTTAAAACATAAGTATACATGTCCTACTTTTTAAATATCATGCTCCCTGCCCTGTGAGCCTTGATGCCTACCTGAAGGGTGACCTGTTAGTATTAAGAAGGAAGGTTTGGGCAAGGGCAGACCTGGAGTGGGGAAGTGCTTTCCAGGGCTACTTTAATGGGTGGCAAAATGAAATCTGCAGCCCACTACTAGCATTTAAGTTACAGACCCTGGGTATATGTAGTACCAAAGCTATGACCTTTCATGTAAAATAAATAATCCAATCAGGTATAGACCAATTTGCCGTGTTTAGAAGAGAGGGTGCAAGCACTGTACCATGGGTTAGCAGGAGTAAAGTGTGCAGAGTCATAAAACCGACAAAAATGGGTTCGGAAAATGGAAGTAAAAAATCTGGGGTAACCCTGCAGATAGGGCTAGGTCCCAACACAAGGGGAGGCAAGTAAGCACCCCATCCCCCATGGGTGAACCTACTGCACCCCAGAATAAAGGAGTGTAAGAAATAGGATTTCTGGTTGGCTAAGGCTTGCGCCAAAGCCAGGCAGAAACCACAACTCTAGTCAGGGCAAGGGAGTTAAACACTGAAGATAATCCCTGCTCACCCCCTTGGTAGCTTGGCACGAGCAGTCAGGCTTATCCCAGAGGCAATGTGTAAAGTATTTGCACAACGCACACACAGCAGCAACACACTAGTCACACTACAAAAGGAACTCCACACAAGGTTATATAAAAAATAGCCTTTGTATTATCATAAACACATTAGAAACGTAATCACACAAAGGGGAGATCCAGATTTGATTTTCTTAAAAAGAGCAGTGAGAAGTAGGGCAAGATGGCGGTCGGTTGCTCGGCTGAATAAGCGCTCGCTACTACTCTGCGTGTGTCTCCCCTGATGCGGTAGTACTGGCATATGAACAATGGTTTAACTAGCGAAATATCGATAGGAGCTTTGACCGGAGGAGAAATATTAACGCTATTACTCTGTTCGGTATGCTGTGGGCGTTTCTTACCTTACGGCGCTCCTCACTAGTCGGCTCACCGCGTCTGCTGCAGCCCTGGCCCTGGCCGTGTGATCCCCGAGGTGCTCTGCTGCGGTCTCTGGCGCTGCGTGTGCACACCTTCGGTCTGGCACGAAGTGAGATGCCTCCAAAGAGTGCGAGAGCAGGGAAGACCCGAGCTGCCGGGGGGAATTCACCGCTACCCTCCAAAGCCATGGGAAAAGACCAAACCGACCAAAACGACCCAAAACCACAACGAGGTGGACCAACTACAAAAGATGCTCAAACAACCAGCTCTGAGGCTTCAAAAAAGAATACTCCTGCAATTTTCCTGGTGCCAAAGCGCAGAGAGAAGCAAAACCAGAACACTAGCAACGCTAGAGACGGAGAGGTTTTGGAGAGATCCGTGGAGACGAAGGTGAGCGCAATGCTGAGTGGGGCCACAGTGCAAAGATTTGAGGGTCTCTGATGATTTAATTAATAGACAGACAAATGTGGGCTTGCCAAAACCAAATAAATTGGACCCTTCGAAAATTGGAATGAAGGAGGCAGCCGTTGAGCATAGACTGTCCCAGGAACAGAGAGAAAACATTAATGCGAGGTTAAAAAACGAGACAATCAATATACAAGAGGCAGATATAGAAGGTCCCTTTTTTCATTGTCCAATCACTCAAGCTCTTCTGGGGATGAATCCCTACAGGTATCTGAGGATCCCCTTAATCTATCAAACAGACGTTGGAGTGATACCAGTAGCATATGCCTGGAAGAGGAAACTCTGAGAGGTGGTGATCGAATATACACTACCGGGACTACCGGGACTATACGTAAGAGAACAACCCCACAGATATCTGCTAGCAATCAAGCAGATCAAGCAGTTTCAAGCGAACATTCTGAAGGAGGGGTCGCTGAGCAATCAGGAGGGATCTCCCTAACCCTCATTTATGAGACGATGATGGCCCATAGGGAAGAAAGTCGGGCAGAAAGTTTAAAGACACAAGGTGCTTGCAGAAAGCTGCAGAACTCTGTCCGACGGATGACTAAAACATGTTCTGAAATTGGTGAAAGAATGACAGAAGCAGAGACTCGTATCTCCACTTTAGAGGATGAAATGGTGGCACAGAGGATGTCTACAGAGGCACTATTAACTCATAGGGATGACTTATGGTGGAAGATTGAGGACATGGAAAACCGCCTGCGGCGGAATAACTTAAGAATTTTGGGCATACCTAAAGGGGCTGAAGGGGCAGATCCCCACAAATTTGTCGGCAAACTTTTCACCGAGGCATTTCCTGAGTTAACCCAATGGTCCTGGGAAAGTGAGATACAACGGGCCCATAGATTTCCGTTCCAAGTGAAATACCATCAGGCCAATACTAGACCCAGAGCTATATTGATATGCCTTTCTAATTATTTGGCCAGACAGGCAGTATTTGACCTAGCTAGGCCAGATAGACAGAGGAAAGCGTTAGGTACTGAATTTTTTTTCGCCCGGATTTTTGCCACACTACAGTGGAAAAACGATGGCAATTTAGACAACTAATTACCCCTTTTCAAGAGATGGGGGCACAAGCATTTTTACTAGCTCCTGCCAAGCTAAAAATCATCTATAAAGATAAAACGAGATTTTTTTCTTCTGAGTTGAAGGCGAAGGAGTATTTGCAAAAGATTAAGCAATAGGCAATAGGGAAAAAGTATTTATGCAGAAATTATATTCTATAAATTGTTTGTGCCACCACTTCAAGATAATTGATTGCTAATGAGGGCTCTTTCCCCCCTTTTCCATATTTTCTTATTTTATGTCCATGTGATGTGGGTCTTAAGGGGGAAGAAGGGGGTGGTGTTACCTATGGGAAGAGGTAGAGGTGGAATGCATCGGGGGACACTGGGAGCAGGGGAAGCCGGCGAGGCTATCCATCAAAGTAGACCATGGGGTCTATTAGCCTGCATATTGGGGAAGGGGGGGGGGAACTGCTTTCCACTGGCAGGGGAGGCAGGCAAGGGAAGGGAAGGGGGGGTGGGCTTTTTGTGTTGGGGAGGGGGAGGCTGCAAGAGGGGGGGGGTGTGTGGGGGTAAAAATGGTAATAAAAGTCAGTGGCCGTCTTAGGATCTATGAGGGAAAGATAGAAAGAGAGAGGGGTAGCCAAGAAGAGCAGGAAGGGCTATATCTCAATTCAAAATCAGATCGATGGCATGGTTAACAGTGTGCACATTTAATGTGCGGGGTCTTAATGATAGGGGGAAGCGGCAAAGAGTGGCGTACGAAATAAAGAATATGTCGCCTGATATAGTCTGTATCCAAGAGACACATATTCCCTTGGAACAAACATAACTTTTTGAGAGAGCTCGGTTTGGAGATGCAGGTGTGTACTACACAAGGGACTACCACTCGCGGGGTCGCTATACTCTCTAAAAGGGGTCTCTTAAAAATAACTAAAAGTGCTGTAGATAAATATGGACGATGGGCCATGATGGAATGTATTGTTGCTAATAAAAATTATACAATATGCTCTGTCTATGGATCTAATCATGATGAGGAGCATGTAATTCAATATCTTAATATGGAACTAGTTAATTGGACAACTCCAGTGATTCTGACTGGCGATTTCAATATTCAATTGGAAGATATTATTAAAGGCTCTGGAGATGATAAATATAGTGGTAAAAAACCTAGAGTCTATAAAGCTCTACAACAGCTTCAAGAACATGGCTTAGTTGACGTGTGGCCTAGGCTGAAACATTCTGAACCAGGCTATACGCATTATTCATGCTCCCATCAAAAGCTCACTAGAATAGATTTCTTTATATCTAAAATGCTCCTAAAAGACGCACACATATTGATTTATCCCCGTATAACTTCGGATCATAATCCAATTATACTGAAATTTGCAATATCTGGTTTAATTCGACCTAGAAGCACATTCTCCTTTGATAAAAAGTTACTGTTAAATGAAGAGTTTGTTGCTCACATTCGTAAATGGGTGATAGAATTTTTAGCTATAAATCGAGGCTCTACTAAATTAGGGATGGTATGGGATGCGATGAAAGCCGGACTAAGGGGACAGATAATCGGTTTTGGTCTACGTACTCAGAAACACCCGAGACAACATCAGATGCAGCTATACGAGGAGTTACGTTGTTTAGAACACAGATTAATAGAAGCGGTGCGGGATAAGGCGGACATCGCACAGGCACAAACAGAGGTTGCCTGGGGTCAATCTAAGATTAATGAGGAATGGGCTAAAGATATAGCCCAAAAATACCATCTTTTCAGGAGAGATTGTTATGAGTTTGGGGAATCAACTGGCAGATGCTTAGCGAAAAAGATCAGATGCAAGGAAGTTAAAAATTCTATAGAGACAATTGAGGATTCATCAGGGAACATAATAGAAACACCAGAGGGCATTTTAGAAGTATTTAGAACATATTATGAGAAGCTGTATTCTGAGGAGGATCATAGTATGGATGATCAGGAGGACCTATATAAGGACCCATACATGATAACTCTAGATGAAGAAGATAGGAGGGCATTAGAGAAGCCAATATCAATGCAGGAGTTAGTAGATGCTGTGGGCTCATTGGCTATGGGAAAAGCTGCCGGGCCAGATAGACTCTCATTAGAAATATATAAGTGACTACTATCTGAAATTCAGGTAGATATGCTCGAGGTGTGTAGGGAGGCACAAAAAAGCACTGCTCCGCTATCCTGGGGTGAGGCAAGCATTATTTTATTTAAAAAAAAAAAAAAGAAAAACCCCTTACACTCCCAGGATCGTTTAGGCCAATATCGTTAATAAATTGCAATAGTAAAATTTATGCAAAAATTTTAGCGACACGATTATCACATGTCATTAAGACTTTGGTTTCAGTTCACCAGCACGGGTTCATACCAGGTAGAGACACGGTCAATCATATAAGCAGAGTAACAACATTGCTAGACATTGCCAACACACGTAAGCTGCCATGCGGGGTAATATTATTAGACACAGAAAAAGCGTTTGACCGTGTCTCATGGGAGTTTCTATGGTCTACACTTAGGTCAAATGGCCTAGGGGCAGGGTTCATTCAGGCTATAAAGACCATGTATAGATTTCCGAAAGCACGAATATGTACACTAGGGTTAGAATCAAAACCATTAATTATATCAAGAGGAACTCGCCAAGGATGCCCGTGCTCCCCGCTATTATTTGCGATATATATCAACCCGCTCTTGAACCTATTAGAGCATAGATTAAATGAACAGCTGTCAGGCTCTAGGTTGGAGCGGGTTGATATACTTGCTTATGCAGATGATATTGCAATAATTACACCGGATCCTGCAATCACATTGGAGCAGACGGAACAATTGGCAGCAATATTTGGGAAAAGTGCAGGTTACAAATTGAATTTAACCAAGACACAGGTAATCTGTACTGAACAAACGCAATTTAGGGATCAGAGAGTTTTAGAGGTGGCTGTATATTTAGGAATACGCCTGAATGCGTGCCTAGATACGATGGTTAAACTTAATTGGGAACTCCTTCTTAATAAGATTAAAAGAGATTTGGACAGGATGGAAAATTTACACTTGTCGTTACTGGAAAGATGCAATGTTCTTAAAATGAATGTGCTTCCAAAGGTATTATACTTTTTTAGGGCAGTACCGTTGGAAAGAACAAGAAAATAAATGCAAAGACTACAATCTATTTGCAATAGCTTTCTATGGGCACAGGGGAAACCCCGACGGGCACAAAAATTTATGACTCTGCCACGGGATAGAGGAGGTTAGGCAAAACCTAATTTTCAATTTTATTACTGGGCTTGTTCACTACAACACGCTGGAATCCTATTGGTGGGAACTTGTGGTGAAACTCTAGGAGATGTACCTCATATATATCAGCTACTATTAGGTGCAAGGACAGAGAGAACATTCTTTAAAATTATAGAGCCAAGTTACTATAAGAAGACTCGGTTTAAAGTCCTCCAGGCAGCTTATAAGGTCTGGCGCCAAATATAGAGGCAGATAAAGATGGGTAAAATAAATTATTATACACCCACGGATGCAGTGACACTACTCCCATCTATCTTCTTAGATGGCATTATGAATAAATGGAGAAGTAAAGGTATTATAACTTTGGGCCAGTTGGTAGATGTTAGTGGTGTTAAATCTTACGATACATTGATGACTAACTATGATCTGCCTAAAGCGGATTTTTTTTAATATTTGCAGATTCGGGACTTCCTGTGCCGAAGGAGGGATATCTTATGCTTAGTTGAGAAAAATAATCTTTTAGAAATTGTGAAAGCCCAGGGTAAAATTGGGGATATATATCAGGCACTTATTAACATACAAAAGAACGATGTTGAGGCACAGAGTGATAAGTGGAAATTTAGAGTGGCCGCAGAAGGTAATATTCTGCAAGAATCCATTTATCTAGCTGAAAAGCTTTTAATATCCTCAAATTTGAAAACCCAACAATACAAAACCATGTTTAATCTATATTATACACCAGCCAAAATGGCACGTTGGGGTGGAGCAAATGATGACAAATGTACCCGATGTGGGGAGGAACAGGCGGACATAGTCCATATGTTTGCTACATGTTCAGAGTTGAAATTATTGATAAATAAGATACAGACATTTTTAACTGAAGTCACAGGAGAACATATTGAGATTACTCCATTAGTGATGATGTTGGGGGTTATAGATAATAAAACACCTACACAGGGAATGTATATATATATATATATATATATATAGATATTTTATATATATTGCGGTTGCAGTAGCAAGGTTATGTATAGCTTCACTCTGGCGTGAGAAAGAACCCCCTACATTTGAGATGTGGAGAGGCAGGTTATTTGCTATTAGTAAACTCGAGACTAATTTGTATGCCATCAAAAGCCCACCGAAACGCAAACTTGGGAAGAGATATGGGGGGCTCTAACGAAACATCTCTCACCGACAATATAAGATCTCAGTTCAGCCCCGCTGGGTTGGTAGAGACTTTATCCTTCTCTCTCTAATTCAAACAAATATTTACCTTCTATAGTTTTATGGGAGGCCTAATGGATATCAGTATGCATAGATGTAGATGAAATTTACAAATAAAACAGTGTATAGGAGGTTGGGCCTCCCAGAGAGGAAGCCAGAAAGAAAGATACATATTTAGACTCTTGCATTAGTATTGCATTTAGCAGTACTTTACTTTATGATGTGATATATGTACACTTTTTCTGCATTATTTGCTCTTTCTTGTTTTATGTTGATTTTTACGTGATTTCACAATGCTCGGTCTTCTTCTCTGGCAATTTAATATGGCTGTACAAAGTTTCTATTCTCTGTTATGATGAACAAACTCTGTGTCTTCTTATGATTTGTCTTATTGTTTTGTATCAGTTTACTGACTTAATAAAAAAAAAAGAAAAAAAAAAAAAAAGAAAGAAACGTAATCACACATTTACACTGTGCCAACTGGCACTAGGCAATATTCACGAGGGATTATATACAGGAACAGGCCAATCGGGCCATGGTCAGAACCATCAGAACAGGTAAGTAAAACCACAACCAGTAATTACTGGTACCATAATGACCTAAGCATTGCATTTGACACCATCCTAAAATATCATAGCATGATATTAGGCAATAAATCACATTAAGCCTACACCTCATTAGCATAAACACATTATGCATAAACATCCTAAACATAAACACATTATGTCATAGGCATCACAAGCATAAAACACATTATGCATCTCATTAGGCCTAAACCTTTATTACGCATAAATCACATTGGCATTATCCTCACTTTAGGCATCACATCCGGGGTCACCACCCTGTGCATAAATCATTAGCAACAGTGCCCCATCATATCCACTCTCAGCGGGCACACCTAAGGGAAGAGCATTAGGCATAAATCGTATTTGGCATAGGCGTCCTAAACAAACAGGGCACCAGAGTAACATGGGGAAAGTACACATTATGTAATATAACACTGGGCATCATCACATTATGCACCCCACCTTTAGGCATAAATACATGAGGCCTAAACACTGAATTAGCCCCTGTGTACCACAGTAACAATGTTAGGGTGCACACACCTCGTTAGTCCCTCCTGGGCGTCACTGTCACTGTTCACGGGCACCAAATTCCACCAGGTCCCCCAGTACCCACTGGCCCTCACGGGCTTTCACCCTGGTCTCCCTGGCTGTCGATGCAGCCACCACAAATGTGCCACCCAATAAATACCCCGTCGGTGAAGAGACTTCCCTCCGTGTCCTCAAGAGGTAACAGTGCCCTGTGGGGCAGCTGTCCGCTCTCCTCCGGTGCAGCTGAGTGCAAAACTGGGCCCTGGGAACCTTGTGTCCCCAACTTCAAAGCAACTTCACCGGGTCCCCTGCGCCTGGCCCGGTATGTTCATCTACCACTCGGGGCAGCTGCTACCGCGGGTGAAGGGAATCCTACTACCCCCACCCCTTGCAACAGCCGGACTAACCCTTGCGCTGGCGAGTCCGGTTTCAGCAGGTGGTTGTATGGCCTCTCGATGGCCATGACCAAGGTATTACGGCCTCGCATCCCCCTTTCCAGCCGGCCCACCTTCTCTTCCAATGCGGCACGTGGGTCTCCGGCAGGGGGGCCCGTATGGGCACCGAGTCATCCAGAAGTCTTCTGCGCTGTTCTCCGGCCATATGCAGGGCTGTCCCTAGCACGGGAGCCCCGCCTACCTCCAGGCAGCCGGGCTGCCTGACTTTCTCCCACTACGAAGCAATGCCTCTGCAATGTTTCGTCATCAGGACAGCGGGGCAGGCTCCTTCCAAATGCGGGGTGGGCTCCCGCCTTTCCATGCGTACAAATGCGGGGTAGACTCCCGCCTTCCGTCTGGGATCACCGCAATGCGGGGTGGGCTCCCGCTTCCTCCTGAAAACCAGGGGGAATCCCCACGCCGGGGTTTTCTTTAAATGCAACTCCACGCCGCAGGGCACTCAACAGCGGGGTATGCTCCCGCTCTCCTTCGGCAAGTGCGGGGTGGGCTCCCGCTTTTCTGCCATTACCACGGGGTGGGCTTCTGCTCATAATAATCACCAACACAGGACATCAATGCGGGGTGGACTCCCTCTCCTCCACCAGCGGCACGGGGGAATCCCTACATCGGGGAATCCCTCAACGATGGGCAGCTCGGCGCTGCAAAGTCCCAGTGTTCTCCCCGTCCTTGGAGAGATAGATAGCGCTCTCAAGGTGCTCAGGCAAAATGTCAGTGGCTCAAGGCTGGGCAACGAAAGCAACAGGCAGGCCAGCACGCTCAGGCTCCATGGCAAACAGTCCCTTCAGCTGTCTAGCAGGGCAGCCAGTCCATCCCCAGCGGCGGTTCCTCCTGGTAGGCCAGCAGCCTGCCGGCTGCAATTAGGCATCAAACGGCACCCACAAAAAGCACACCTTCATGGGGTCACAACCCCTATATTTATATCACTTTTCCCCTTTGTCTGCAGGACAGGGCTTTGGGGGAACCAGAGGCAACTGGTTCAGGGGGGATTTGGAGCACTGTTGTCAGGGCTCCTCTTCTCCATTGTTAGGTGGGGGCTCGTCATCAGACACACCACAGGGGGCGGAGCCAGCATTCACTAGGGCAGGCACCATCCTATTCAGGGACCAGGGACTTCTCCTCCCACCACTCCAACTGCAGATGTCCCATTCAGCCTAGCGCTAACTCATACTGCCCCTCCTGGAGCCACACACACCTCACCAGCCCCTGTCACTCAAAAGCCAGACATGCAGCTCACATCACATAGCACACAGAAATGCCAACTTCTAAAAGTGGCATTTCTCAGAGGTTTGCAATCTACTGTGAGGGTTTGCGCTCTTTTGTCAAGTTAGTGGAGGGTGAGAAAACGTTGTGGTATGTTCTTGAGGTGGGTTGAGTCATGCCCACTGTCTAGGAGGTTTATTTGATGGGTGAGAGATACCCTGTGTGTTGCCTTGATGTGAGGCAAAATGGGTTAAATGATTCTCACTGTCTAGGGATGAATGACATCCTGTGTGTGTAGTGCCTTTATTGTGAGGTGAGGTGGATACCCTGTGTGTGTTGTTACTTTTAGTGTAAAGCGAGGTGGTGTGATATACCCATTGTTAGTCGGGGTGATAGATACCCTGTTTGTGTGAAGTTTTGCCTTGAGTGTGAGGCGAGGTGGGTTAAGTTATGCATTACCCACTGTTTAAGGGTTGTGAAATTACCCTGTTTGTGTGAAGTTTTGCCTTGAGAGAGAGGCGGGTTGGTGTGATATATCCACTGTTTGTCGGGGTGATAGATACCTTGTTTGTGTGAAGCGAGGTGGGTTAAGTTATATATTACCCACTGTTTCGGGGTTGTGAAGATACCCTGTGTGCAGTTTTGCCATGTTGTGCGGCGAGGTGGTGTGATATACCTACTGTTTGTCGGGGTGATAGATACCCTGTTTGTGTGAAGTTTTGCCTTGAGAGTGAGGCGAGGTGGGTTAAGTTATGCATTACCCACTGTTTAGGGGTTGTGGAGATACCCTGTGTGTAGTTGTGCTTGTAGTGTGATTTAAGGTGGGTGAGCACCCAATGTTTTGAAGAATGGAACTTTTACTTTGTGTTTTCCTACATTGGAAGGGTATGTCGTTTTTGATGAATTTATTGAATGTGTTGTATGTGTATTTTATCATCTTGCATCCATTTGATTTTCTATAATCATTATAAGGGGGAGATGTGTTGTAATCTACTTGTGGGGTTAATGCATCCTCCCCATTGTTGATCTCTCCTTGCTGCTCTGCCAGTGATGAGGTCATTGGAATGCTAGAGTGTTGATGCTTGAAGTGTGAGAGTCAGTTGGAGTGCATGGGCTGAGCATCAGGGAGGCTGCTCCCAGTGGGGCATTACATGGATCTTACCATCATCCTATAATCTATAACTGAAGCTGTAACCGGAAGAATAAATCAATACCCTTTTCTACAAGACATGTCTACGTATCATCTTTCATTTTAACAAAAGTCTAACTTTACGGCTTTCGGTACTCACCAAGGGCATTTACGAGTAGTAAAGTTAGACTTTTGCCTCAGTTAAAAGCTTTGGTCTTAACTTCAAAAGACCAAGCCTTAAGGTTAAATGAGACAAAAATCCAAGTTTACTACTCATAAATGCCCTTTGTGAATACCGAAAGCTGTAAAGTTAGACTTTCGTCTCAGTTTACCTTTGTGAATCGGGCGCACTGTGTCCAACTCCACCCCTTTCCCCTTAAGCCCCTCTCATACACTGATTCATTGCTGGGGAGTAAGAGGGTCCCTGACCCTCCCACCCCTTCCCCCAATCTTACTGACAAAGCTACGCCCCTGCCCTATCTTCTGACAAGGATTTTCAAGTACCAAACCTTGTTGGTGCCTTGGGAAGTCTGGAAGGTCTACATCATGTCACAGTGTTTCCATCAAAATCATGGATTTATGACTCACTGTTATAGCTACGTAAAAGGTCAGCATCTCTGTCTAGCATTCAGACAATATGTTTTTAGAAAAGCGCAGAGCAGACTGCGGCAGGCAGATGGAGAGCCCAGGAGCCTGGGAAGATTACTGGCAGAGGCAAGTCTACTGGCAGGAGTCCACGTGCTACAGCTGAAAGTTACTCTGAAATGCAGGGGTAACATCCCCATAAGGATGTACTAATTCTTGACAGAAATCCCTTCACAAAAGCACAGCCACCGGGGTACTCCGGATAGGACAGTTACAAAAACCATTCAATTCTTTCTCAGACTTCGATTCTGCCTTCAAGGACAGACACTTTTTGGAGGTCACTGGGACTGCCATGAAAATTCAAACAGCTTCACAATTTACACACTATTTAATGGCTGGCCTGGAGCAGTGGAGCAACGCAAAATGATACACACCCCCTGCAAAATGTGGCGAGGGTCCCCGAATCTCCCCTATCGCACAAATACTCGCTACTTTTGAGCTAAATGGGACCCCTCTGAACGGCTGGGGCCCTCTGTCCACCCCAGCGCCATGGCCTGTAGGAGGAGCTACAGGACCAACAACAGAATCTACTGATCTAATGTTATAAAGGGATTGATATTTTGATTGCGTCACCTGGCAAAAAGAGCTGACTAGAGAATAGCACATCATTACACATTCCAATGCAACCACTGCCATTCCTGCATAGAAAGCACAGGCTTTCCCCATCCTTTGAAGCCCACAGAAAGATACAGGTCGCAGTACACTGAGAGCTTTAATCCCACTCAAACAAAGATACCTCTGGTCCTCATCCTGGCAGTGGAGTGACACAGGCACCCGCAGCCCCCGTGGTGCGCAGGGGCCTCAAGTTCCAGGAGGCCCCCTCAGCACAGTACTCTGCCCGGAGAGCTCCTTAATGAGTCCAGAGGGGGCCCCTCCACGTACCTTGCATGGGGGCCACCTCAAGTTTCATTCAGTGAAGCCTGGTGGTGGCGTAAGGCATAATAATGGCCCCCACTGCAAAATGAGATGCTTGGCCCCAGAGTCTTCCATATCTCACAAGTATTCATTGGCCTTGGGCTGAATAGGAGCCCTTGGAGGATCGGGAGCCCCATGAAGGGTTGGGGGCCTAATGAAGAGTTGGGGGCTCCCCTGCGCCGCAGGGGCCTTGCTTTACGCCACTGCAGTCAGGCTAACAAACACCACGTGGTCTGTTTTGAGACAAACACAGCACCATGTAAACACTGTAGGTAAATTACTACGATAGAAACTAGCTCTTCTAGTACACCTGGTTGTGACATGCAATAAAGCACCCACTGAAAAAGATGATGAAATGAAGGGTCCGGGACCTATGCATTCTTCTATCTCTATTGTTGCTCTGTAGGACAGTGTCCTTTTAGAACGGTCTTGTCGTCTCTCTTTACTTTGTCACACTGGTGTATGTAAAGCACTCTGAATCTCCTTGGCTTTGAATGGGGTATGCAAACCTGCTAAATAAATGACTGTGGGTTTTAATATGGAGTATGGCATGGACAGGCAATATACTGACACACTATATTTTTAACCCATTTCGTAGGCACTCCGGTGACTTTAGCACTTCTTGATAATGGACTATGCTAAAATAAAAATGCGTTTTCTGCTCCTTCATATATCTAACCTTTTCATCCATATTTTTCATTTTTGCAATGCACTGTCTGCTAAACAAATGCCAAGCCACACTCCCTCTCTTAAATAGACTCCCCCCCATCTAGTAATAATATAAACTGCATACCTTTTGCTAAATTGCTTTTCTGTTGGCCAGGAAGGGTGTCCTACGGCCCTGAATTTTCATACTGAATCAATTTCTTCTGAATACATTTCTGCTGAAAATCACCCAAAATGCTTCGCGCAAGTCGGGGCACTCGTTATCAGGAAGATAGCCAGCTGTGTGGACAGGGCTCAGGGCGCTCTCGTCTTCCACAGCGCAACACAAACTAGCAGAGACTCACTCACACCAGCTTGGCCATGGTTCCGAGTGGATTTGTGGAAGTCCGATCCTTGTGTGAATAAACCTCGGTCTGGGCAGGGATCAGAATTCCAAAATGTGAGTTTTTTCCTGCACTTCCACAATTTTCCACTGGTAAATGTGGGCAGGTCGAATCTGCTTAAATTTACTAGGTGAAAACATGTGGTACCTTCCCATGTGAGCAGAATGTGGAGCAGTCAGCTCTACCCCATCATGGAAAAGTTGGAATTTGAGGTATTTCTCAAACTCAGTAAATACGGCACCCGACTGAATTAGCCTTTACCGGGTGGTGAGGTACAGGTGGGGCAGTGAGGGACGGGCCAGCTAATACTCATGCTTACCCCCTTCAATGCCCCCGGCAGCTGCCAGACTTCAGTTTACTTAAAAGTACCACTTTCACCTTTGTATAAATACAGTCATGGAGCAGGTAGAACAACATTTTGTATACCTCCTCTATTTTGCATGAAAAGACTAACTATATAACCTACTAAATATAATTTTACTAACGGAGTGGAGTGTTATACTAAACCAACCAATTACATACACCAATTACACGTGGGTAATTGCTATTTGTATGGCAAAATAACTCTAATAACTAAAATATGTACGCATATTAATAGTAGTACATGTGGTAATAGATATCGCATGATTTATGTTGCTTACGTGATGTTTGCGTTCCTGTTTGGATCCTAATGGTGAGTATTATCGCTTTAAATGTCGCTATATGCTAGGAAAATACTAAAATAAAAGGGATTAGTGAGGGTTTAACATTAGCATCATCATTTCTTTGCATTAATTAGTCTTTTGTGTTTGGTTTCGCTTAAGTTGACATTTGGGCCTACCTAGAAAATGGTGACTGAAATCGAGTTCAGAAGTGGCCACCGTCTCGTGAGCGCGATGCCTACTGCGCAGGCTCGGATGGCTCCGTGAACTTCCTGACAAACCCTGTGCACAGTGTCCACGGTCAAGGATAGGATCTTGGTGAACTGCGAAACTTCAGTCAGTAAAAACTGGTCTAAATGACCAAGTGGGACATGCAAGCAAACCTTAAAAAATTGTTGCATAATGACTACGTCATCTACGGAAATGAACCAGCAAAATCCATGGGAACTTCATGGAATAAAATCGGACGTTTTCCAATCAGCCAATCATAGACTTTCGTTGCTTAAAAATGTTTCATGTTATCCCAAAATGTATTATAAAAAGAGCAGTAGAATAGGAGGGGTTTCTTGTCGACGGCATTCGGCAGTTTTGATGACTGCACACCCTCTTTGACTCCACAGACAATGACAGATGCTTGCACGATTTCTGGTCCTTTCGAGATCTTTGGGACTATAACGTGCTGAGCAAAGAATTTTGGACTTTAAGCTTTGGCCTGCTTTATTTGGACAATTAACGGCTAAATTCGGTTATGCAGAGCCAAATGAATTGGAGAAAACCCAGATAGCAAGAATAGGTAAATATAAATGTCCTGCGATATGTATTACTTGACTAAATTTCTAAACTTCTAAACTTTGATTAATCATAAATGTCAAAATTATTTGCAAAACAATATTTAGATAAACAAATATTTGATTAACAGAAATTATGAGTTTGTGGTTTTTCGATAAAGAGAATAATAGATTCTGAGTCTTAAAATGTGTTTTAGCTGGTTCTAAATCACCATCAACCAATCCAACTAATTGGTCCATCGACCAAGTGGGTGGAGTGCCTTGATGTTTGGGATTAGGAATCTATAGGTGGTGAATGTTGATGTATATTCTGTAAAATAACTTTTCTTCCCTATAGGTAATAAGGTACCCCCCCACATGTCCAGGGCGAAATCATCATCTCTCCTGTGTGCAGACTCGTGAGTAAGAGACATGTGAGTGTTGGTGTTTTGGGCCCCACCAATGACTGCGTGTGTGAATGAGCTAGAGTAAAGATGGGTTTCTTGTCCCCCTTTTTCTCTTTTTTTTCCGGCCTCATGCTGGATCAGTTTTTCTGGTAGCAGAATGATGGTTTTATTGCATTAGTTTGGTGATTATTGCTTATGGATTTGATTATTGCTTATTGATTTTCCTATTTTAGAAATATTGATTATTGATTGTGGATGTTCGGATAAGTATTGGTTTATGTATTAACACTCTATGTTGAGTCGCGTTACGTTCTATGTTGTTTAGACGACTTCTGGGATGTAGGAAGTCGAATGTAATAATTCCGTAGTAGGGCAGAGGTAAGCGCTGCTCTCGGGAAAGACGGAATTACTGTGCCCTGTAGGTACACGGGGAAAACGTGTGACGATTGGAGTTGCACGACGCATTGTCTGGGTACGAATTGGTAACATCGTCGTGTGTTGCCGTTAGGGACATTTTCTGTGTGAAAGAAGTGTATGGGTAGCGAAGGCCACCTGTGATATTTTTGGTCTTAAGTACCAGGAGTCCAAAAGGAACTCTGATTGCGCTTATCACTAGAAATGTAATAGGTGTTCCCTAAGCTTGATAGAAGGGTAAAGTAGATGCTACTTTATTAACGAGTGTAATAATTCTGTAGTAGAGCAGATTGCTGCGCTGCTCTCGGGAAAGACAGGATTCTGTGTGAATGAATTACAATTTCCGTATGAAAGTGCGTAAATGAAACTGCATTCGACTTAATTGTGAAACTATGGTTTTATTTCTCAGGAGCAGTGCGTCTCCAACAGGTGTCTTATTTCCAGAGAAATGGTTAGTTAATGCTTGCTAGAAGGGTATGGTAGAGGGAAGTGCTACTTTATCAACGGATGTAATGATTCGGTAGTAGGGCAGATTGTTGCGCTGCTCTCGGGAAAGACGGAATTCTTGTGAAAAAGGTCAAGACTATATTTTTGTTAGTGAAACAGATAATGGTGGCGTATGTCGTTACTAACAGATCTTTAAGTAAAAAGTGAACGTAAAAGTTTGCAGATAAATTTTGTAAAGGAGGGGTCAGCAGAAGCAGGAGTAGCGAGACACCTGACGTCAGAAAGACCGCGCTGGGATTGGTTAGTCAGTAAGGGACGAAGACGCTCCCGATTGGTGCGTTAGTGTGCTCCGCGCTAGGAGTGGAGAATTACAGGGTGACGTAGACGCTCCGGATTGGTGCGTTAGTGTGAGTCGCGCTACATTTGGATAAAACAAACAAAATAGTCGTAGAAGAAATCTAGAGATATAGAAAAGGGAAAATGATGTATTACGATCCACCAGAGAAAGAAAAAGTCCTGGTTCGGAAAGATCAAGAACTTATTTAAAAAGGACAAACCGATTGTGACTAGTTAGGGACAGTTGCTTCCTCCACCGAAATCACCGGCATCCTTTATGGTTGCGAAATATGGCTATCATACATGTATTTGGCTAGACAATTTGGCAAAGTATACAAAAGATGATGGAGTTTTAGCTTTTCCGGAACATGGTTCATTCAATTTAGCGGTATTGAGGAATTTGAGAGAGAGAATGATGAAACTAGAACAGAGACCTAGACCTACTCAGTTTGAAGCATTGACAGAATGGGAAGATGAGATGTATGACAGAGAATGGCAGCGGAGTGGCGGAAGGTACAGACATATGTTTGGTAGACCGTGTGGACAAGAGAATCATGATAGAATGAGGAGATGGAGAAGTGCAAATATGACTGATGGTATGTTCCCGATGAGAAGTGCTGAAGAGACTACTAGTAGAAAATTTACAGAAAAGAGCAATAATACAGGATCAGAAGGTTATAAATATGGTGTGCATGAGTCGGAGGATGATGTTCTTGAGGACATGTTTTATAAAAATCCACCCCCGTATCAACCAAATTCCACTTTATTGACACCAAGTGCCCCAGTAAAAGAATCACCACAGAATATACAATTTGAATCAATACCACAAGAGGTAGGAAGAAGTAATCCCTTTAGAGAAACAGAAAACAACCTAGTAAAATGTCAAATGAAAATTCAGCTGAATTAGCCAGAACTACTTTAGAGTTCACTGAAAAGATAAGGGAATTGACTAAAAACATGGAAGCTGTAACTGTTCCTGTAACAATAGGACCTGTAATGCCGCTTTTTGATAAACAAAAGATTAGTGAGCATTGTCTGATGATTGCTTATAACAGTAACAAAGAAAATGAAATACAAAGAAGCGGTTCAAGAGAAAATTCATGGGGACAAGCAGTAGGAATTTCTGAACAAAGTACTCCTAAAAATTTGACAATAAATCAGAGTCTAAAAAAAAGAGCAATATTGATCACAGAATCAGTACCAGGGTCACCAAAAAGCTTAGAACAAACACAAGATTAAATGATTCCTCTAGGTCCTACTTCTGATGTATTAAGTGAATGGTTAAGGAGTTTACAGCAAAAAGATGCTGAGCCTAGACCTTTAGATGTGTCTAAATTGAAAATAGTTTTGGAAGAGTTAATAGTAGGAACTATTCCAACCGAAAAATTAAAAACATATCAGGATGAGGAATTAATGTTTCTATGCAAAATATAACGTGGAGAGCAAGAAATTTACATGAAAGATTAGAAGAAGTAGCAAATGAAATGGGTATTGACTTTCAAAAGGTAAAGTCATTGCAAAAACCATACAGAGTAGACTTTTCTGAAAAAGATATTAAAAATTTGAATATTACAGGACGGACAACTCAGATTAAAGATTTAATTATTTTACTGAGAAAATGGGACGATGTAGACAAATGGAAAAGTAGATGGTTTAGAAAACGAGACGATGCAACAAACAAAATGTTTGCAGCTTATCCGGTAAGAGAAAAATAAAAGGTAGTAACTGAATGTCCCTTGAGAGAGATTCCAGGTGGAGGCTATGTACATGTCCCCTGGACCAGACAAGATATTTTATCATTCACCAATGAGTTTCCTCACTTGCGCGAGAAGACGGTTGAATGGTACAGGCAGGTAGACAGGTTTGTAAAATTATCAAAAGTACTATGGATTGATTTGAATAGTTTATTTGACATAATTGTACCAGCAGATCTATGAACAGAATGTAAAATTACAATAAGTTGGCCTACTCAAGAATACCGTAGAAATCCCAAAACAGGTGCCCCTGATCCAGAAGTAATGAGAAAATATGAACAAGTAATTACCTTTCTGAAAAATAAAGTACCTCCTAAAGAAACGGATTGGGTAAGGATTGATAGAACTCATCAAGAAGCGAAGGAATCCGTACACGCATATTATGAGAGGTTGATACTTGCCTTTAAGCAGTACAGTGGTGATGAGAATTTGAGTGACAAGGATTTGAGTCATTTTGTATATCGATTTGTGTATGGGTTACGACCTGAAGTAAGTGAAATTATTAAACAGCATACAGTAGATTGGCAAAATAAAAAGATAGATAAAGTACTGAGACATGCAAAATATTATAGTGATGAAATTGAAGCAAAGCAGCGTAAATTAAAAGAAAAAAGCCTTGTGGCCTCAAGTAAAAGTGGCAGAGAGACAGGAAGCTCAATTGATTGAACAAGCAAATGGTACGGGCATGAGGCAAAAATCTAACATTGGGAAAGGGAAAGGACAGATTAGTTTAGATGAAGCCGAAAAGAAATGGCCATGTCATAATTGCTGAAGAATAGGGCATTGGAGAACCGAGTGTAAATTTCCCCCAAGTGCTAATGGTGATAATGCATCATTGAATCCACTGGTGCAGAATGAGGTGAGTTGTCAACCGCAGCGACAGCAGCAGGTTGTTGCCCAACAGAATCAGGCGCCAAAACCGCCTTTTCCACAGAGCGTAAATCCTCAGAAATACAGTAATGAGACAGGATTCTACAACGAAGAACAGGTAACTAAGCTGCCGCGCGCTAGTGCTGTTTCGCAGTATTGGCTACAACGCGATGAGAGTGAGTCAGAATAAAGTTATTGACGGTGCTGAGGGGAGGACGAGGAGTGCATACTTGGCGCAACTCTAGAAGTAGACCAGAAAGGCCCATTTGTGGATGGAAAGGTTAATGATGAAAATATTACTTTCCTAGTAGATACTGGTGCTACTCGTTCAACTGTTAGGTCAGCTGATGTTAAAAATCTTCCTCTCTCGGATGAAACGATCCAAGTAGTTGGAGTACCCAACAGACAGATAAAAACGTATCTCACTGTACCAGTTAAAGTTAACATAGGGAAATTTTCTGAAATGCACCGTTTTGTCGTGTGCGATTCAAGCCCTGTAAATTTGTTAGGGAGAGACTTGCTGTGCAAGATGAACTGCACAATATTCTGTACTCCGAATGGTATAGTTTTTGAGACTCCGGATGAGGACGTACTGTATAAAATTACTATAGCTAATATGGAACCTGAGATTACCGAGGCATTTGCTGGATTTGACCCCGAGGAATTGCATCAAGAATTGAAAAAGACAGTAAAAACGGATGTATGGGATTTCACAGGAGAAGATGTGGGATTGATGAAAAATGTAGATCCTGTAAAAGTTACTGTAAAGGAAGGAGTAAGTTACCCAAATATTCCACAGTACAAATTGACACCCGAGATAATTGCAGGAGTCACTCCTGTAATAGAGAGAATGATTGAACAAGGTATTTTGAGGGAAATAATGAGCAGTCCATGTAATTCACCAATTATGGGTCTGAAAAAGCCTAATGAAACTTTTAGAATAGTACAAGACCTGAGAAAAATAAACAAAATTGTTGTATCATGTTGTCCCATTGTACCGAATCCATCTGTGATTCTGTATCAGATTCCTCACGATGCAGAATGGTACACAGTGATTGATTTGTGTCATGCTTTCTTTTCCATTCCATTGCACCCTGACAGCCAACAGATTTTTGCATTCCAGTTTGGCAAACGCATTTTGGCATGGTGCCGAATCCCACAAGGGTATACAGAGAGTCCCTCAATATTTAATCAGATTTTGAAAAAGTCTTTAGAAGATTTAAAAATGTCTGAGAGTTCGGTACTGGTCCAATATATCGATGACCTGCTTGTGGCATCGAGAACTCAAGAAGCATGTTTAGTGGATACCATTGCATTGTTGAACCATTTGGCAGATGGAGGACTTAAAGTATCCCCATCAAAATTGCAATTCTGTCAGATCTAAGTACAATTTTTTGGGCCACAAAATTGAAAAAGGATTAAAAGTAAATGAAGACAGAATCAAGATAATAAAAGGAATGAGAGCCCCAATGACTCAAAAAGAAGTGAGAATGTTTCTTGGAATGGTTAGATATTGTCGTCAGTGGATCAGTAACTTTTCCCTGATTGTAAAACCTTTGGTACACTTGACAAGAAGCGATGTAAAAGATCCCATTGAATTAAATAAAAAGAGCTGAAGGCTTTTAAACAATTGAGAGATGGGTCGTGTGAAGCAACAGCTCTTGGCATGTCTGACTATGAAAAGGAATTTGAGCTCTATTGCAGCAAAAGAAATGGATGTGCACTTTCTGTATTAATACAGAAACATGGAAAATTGAGGAGACCAATTGCATATTTCTCAGCTATATTAGACCCTGTAGCTGTAGCATTGCCTGGTTGTTTGAAATTTGTAGCAGCCACTTGTAAGAGTCTGGAACAGAGTGAAGGAATTGTGATGGGATATCCTGTGAGTGTGTCTGTACCTCATGATGTGGCAATCCTTTTAACGAGGAGCCACACTCAGTTCATGACGCATAGTCGCCTGACTAAATACGAAAAAGTCCTCTTAGGTGCAACGAATGTGAGCCTTGTGAGATGTCTGAATGTGAGTCCTTCAACATTGCTACCTGATGCTGAGAATGTGGAGGTCAGAGATGATGTGGATCATGACTGTTTGGAAGTGCTTGATTTCTGTACCAAACCACGTCCAGATATAAAAGATGTACCTTTGACAGAAAGTAACTATGTGATGTTCGTGGATGGATCATGCTTGAGACCGGATGAGGAAATTCTGAGTGCAGCGTATGCAGCATGTACGGTAGCAGCTGTGCTGGAAGCATCTTACCTGAAAGGAGTAAAATCAGCCGAGGTTGCTGAACTTTTTGCATTAACGAGAGCATGTAAGTTGGGAACGAATGTGAGAGTGACTGTGATAACCGATAGTCAATATGGCTTTGGTGTAGTGGAACTCCTATAAGGAATGCTGAAGTGGTTGGGAAATTGCTTGAGGCGATACAGCTGCCTAAGCAGTTAGCAGTGGTGAAATGTGCTGCACATACTAAATCCAATGATTATATTTCAGCGGGCAACCGATTTGCCAACGACATGGCTCAGTATTGTGCACGTAATCAGAACTCTGTTAATCGAGGGAGAGAAAAAGAAATGAATTAATGTCCCTTGTTGTTTACTAACACTCTGAATACATGGGAAGAAGTGAGGCAGTTACAGGAAGAAGCGGGAGATGAGGAAATGAGACAGTGTGTAAAAGCAGGATGTGCACCACGGTAAACAGATCATGTGTGGGTTTATCGGGATGGAAGACCAGTTATGCCTGATAGCATGGTTTCTACCATGGCACGGATGTATCATAGACAAGCACATATAGGGAGAGATGCTATGATCAGCTATTTTGACACAGACATGGTATCATGCAAAATTTAGACTTGTAGCTGAAAGCCTTTGTCAAAGATGCCTTATGTGTCAGCAATTCAATCCTGGGAGAAAAACAGTGGCAAGTCTGGGAACTATAGGACGAGAAGGAGGGCCTTTCACGAGAATGCAAATTGACTTCATTGAAATGCCTCCCTACAACAGGTTGAGGTATGTTCTAGTGATGGTTTGTCTGTTCTCTCGATGGGTAGAAGCCTACCCAACAAGGAGTGATGGAAATACAGTAGCCAAGCTGTTATTGAGAGAGTTCATTCCTAGGTTTGGTTTTCCAGTCACGATCGAGTCAGATAGAGGAAAACATTTCCATAATGAAATCATAATATTAATTTGTGAAGCATTGAATGTACAACAGAAACTACATTGTGCCTATCGCCCAGAGGCTTCTGGTATGTTGGAACAGGTAAATGGCACCATTAAAAACAGACTAGGGAAAATGTGTTTAGCCACAGGTTTGAAATGTCCTGATGTCTTGCCTCTGGTACTCATGACCATAAGATATATTCCAGACAGGAATACAGGTTTGAGTCCTCACGAGATTGTAATGGGAAGAGCAATGCGACATGTTTTCATACCAGTCAACAATCTATTGCCTATATCTGATGACTTGGTGTTGGATTATTGCAAGGGGTTGGCTGATTCCATTCATTCTGTGTTTCATCAGGTTGGATCGGATGCCACCACTCTTGAAAAGAAGCCAGCTCATGACCTGAGCCCAGGTGACTGGGTGAGAATAAAAGTGCATAGAAGACGAAACTGTTTGGTCCCACGGTGGGGTAAACCACGTCAGGTGATCCTGACCACGACGACAGCTGTAAAATGTGCAGGAGTGAATAACTGGATTAATGCTAGTCACACCTTGCGAAGTCCAAATCCAGTGGATAACAAGGAAGGAGAATACTTTGAAGAATCAGATACAAGTTCTGAATCAGATGCTGAAGAAATAAGAACAAGACAAACTCCTGAAAGGGGGGAGTCAGAACCAAGTCCAGCTATTGCACCAGAGAATCTTCCTTTATGAAGAAAATTGCAGATTTCTGACACCAGCTCAGAATCATACACTGAAGCAGTACAAGCACATAAGAGTGAAAATAAAAACAGTGAAGAGACTGTCAAAGAAATTCTTGATAAAGAAGTTCCGAATGATAATTCAAGAGAAATTCCACCCGAAATAACAGAAATAGATGGTAAGGTACCAGATACAGAGAGTGAGGGCATTTTTTTGCGGAAGACCCCCGAAGAGTTAAGGAAAGCATACATCCAGGTAGAAGAAGGGACAGCTAGTCAGCAGGAAGATTGTGTGGAAGAATCATGAGGAGGGACATTAGTAGGTAACAAAAAGGAAGTGGTGGAAAGAAAGACTACTGAAAGTAAGAGTCAAGTTGGAACTGAATCAGAGGACCGTGACGAAGAAATACCAGAAGGTCGGTTCCTGAGGAAAAGAGCATGGAGAACTGAAAGAAATGAAAAGGGAAGTAAGTTAAAAAGGCCAGCAAAGGATGAAGTTTGGCCGACAAGATAAAGAAATTGAGATACAGATTGATACGAGTAAATTCATATAGAGCTGAACAGGTGAATGAAGTTTCTACAACAACATAGAAGTCCGCGGGTCTACAGCAGTCTACCTTAAACACAAGCACAGCGTACCAGCTACATACAGATATGCAGAAGTCCTTTTATAAGGGACCAAGTCCCATCACCCACCGAAGTGGCATGCTTCATCATCTGGGACCTCCCTTAACCGCACCTGGTGCGGTTAAAGAGCTACAACTCCTTTAGTTACTGTAAAAAAGGAGGAGCTCAAGGATGTTTATAATTGATGTAACTAGGAGGATATAAATCTCAGAATGAAAAAAGCTGCCAAAAGTGTGGTGAGAATAAGTGCAGTGTGTGGAAAGTGGTTTAAAATTGATTACCACTAGAAAAATATTTTTATTCAATATCCAGGGGTATCAAGAATAAAAAAGCAGGAATATTGGAGGAAACGTGTACACAAATGATTTAGGAACACGACCTCTTAGGTCTACATGTTTCAGCCAACTAGCGTCTCAACAAAATGACAGTGGCTTTCTTCAGGACCATGACATAACACTACTGCAATGTGGAAGACTGAAAAGTGAATATAAAAGGAACGATACAACCTACACAAGTACATGCTTATCTGGAGATATGCGGCACCGTAGGGAAGTACAATTATCACCTGTTAAAAACAAAAGGTAATTTTAAGATATCAACAGGGACAGGCATACATAATTGAAATTGAACTAAGCTGGTCAGGATGGCAAGTGTAGGTAGACAAATGCAAACATTTCAAAAGTAAACGTACGCCGTGAAGGGATATAGAATGCCTTCTTACCCGTCAATGATCGGGGAACGTCCTACACTCCTGGTAACAACTCAGGGCGTGAGGCAACGCTCTAAAAGACAGAAGGAACAGACAAAAACTACTCAAGCATAGTGTTGTCTATTCACTAAAGTCAATACGAACAAAGTTAGCTATATACACACACACAACATGACAAGGCGGTAGATTGACTATCTAAAAATGAATGTAAAATTAATGCTATAGTAGACCCCTCACTGGGAGTACTGACACTCTCCCAGGTATCAGTTGACAGAATACAAGGGTTCTGAATGCAAATGCCAGAAACGCTGGAACAACGCCACAGCAAGCGTGTTCCTCTTGAGCATGACCGGGTTGATTCCAGATACTAGAACTGGAAATAGCAAGACAACACCGGAGCACTGGATATAGTGACCTTTCTCAGTGCCCTTACTCCAGCCCACGAAAAACGCCAAACAAAGCGTCCAAGGGGGGATAGCCCAGCGCAGTGACAAAATAACTCTAGTGTCCAATAATTAAACAGGGGTGAAGACCCGGGCCGGCAGGGTCTAGATAACAAACCTCTCGAGGAGTAACCGGTATTAGGATACAACCTCAGGAATGTGAATTACAACCAACGATCTAAGGTGTCCTTACCTGTCCGTCGTTACCCCGGACCTTCTTCCTGGTTGTTCCGAGTGGTAACCGGAACAGTGTAAGCACACCAAACTTGAAGCCTACCAGTGACTCGTCCGCATCGCGTAGACCAGTGATGTGCGTGACCCTCATCACGTGATTCAGGAGACAAGGTAACGTACGCGATGTGAAACATGCCGATAGTAGAGCATGGCGGGTAATGTAGTTTAACAGCCAAGTGACGATTGCCTATGGGCACTTCAAATTGGTGAATCTGAAAACACACAGGATCTAGCTAGGGTGAGAGTAAGTCCTAAACCCACTCGTTGTCTCAATGTGCACAAATTAAAAGGTGCTTAAAAGGGTCATATTGTTATAAACAACGTGAGTTTTATATCGAGAGAGAACGAATATAAGGTGTAAATTAATCTGCCGTGATGCCACATAGTACTGGATATAATTACTATTGCCAGAATAAATGGAGTAGACACTCGAGGGACAACGTCCTATGCATATCGAGTGTAAAAAAGGGGCAAAGGATCCGTTGTAGTAAGATGCAAGGGGCTGGGAGCAAATGTAAAAAGCTGAAGAGGCTATATGGTATATAGAGACTTCACCCCGCAACCTCCGCAGCATGGCGAGAGGTCTAGCAGGGACAGGATAGAGCAGCAGCTAGTGGTGAGTCTCAGCTCTTACACCTTGACGGACATGGAAGACAAAGTCCTCAATAGAGGTTTGGGCTTTGTTCCGACCAGTCCAGGGGACCCTTTTACCTTACAATGGGAGGTAGCCAACTTTTTTCGAAAAATCAGACTACATTTCTTTTTCAAAGATAAAGATCATGACATTAAGGATGTAGAAGACGGTGCGAGTGATAGTGGTTTGAGAACTAAATCCACTTTCAATCCACCTGCTCAGTCTTTACCTGCACATGTTCTTGCATATGAGACAGCGGTGACGAAAGACATAGTGGCTCTCATGAGTGAACCCACGACACATTATTATAACTTACCTAATCCAGAAAAACAGGCTCTTACTGCTCTTTCCAAGAATTCTACTATCATCATCAAGCCCGCCGATAAGGGTGGAGCTATTGTGATCCTTAATACACAAGATTACAGGATCGAGTATTTAAGACAACTAAGCGATGATAGATTTTACCAACTCCTAGAAAGAGATCCTACACCCCGCATTAAAAAAGAAATCTTTGAGCTGGTCACTGAGGCCAAGCTGGAGGGCTGGATATCAGCACGGGAAGCAGAATATTTGGTGACTGAACATCCGGTCACTCCCTATTTCTATGTTCTACCCAAAATACACAAGGCACAACGTCCCCCGCCGGGTAGACCCATCATTTCTGGTCTGGGTTCACTCCTTGAACCATTGTCCACCTTTGTGGACATCTTTGAGGCCTTTAGTGAAAACCATGCCTACTTACTTGCAGGACACTAAAGACATATTACAGCTGCTCTCTGGTCTGGATTTCAACACTGACACCGATTTCCTCGTCAGTTTTGACGTGGAATCACTATATACCTGCATTCCCCAGACTGAGACCCTTGAAGCCATTAGAGGGCTCCTTGAAGTTAACACAACTGGGTTGAGTTCGCCAGTGACATTCATTATGGATTGTGCCAGGCTGGCCATGACCGAGAACTTTTTTTAAGTTCGAGAGTCAATTCTACCTCCAAACATCGGGTACTTCGATGGGCAGCGTTTTTGCCCCCAGCCTGGCCAATCTCTATGTACATCTGTTTGAACAAAACTCTGTTCTGAATTCCAACAACCCTTTCCGCGACTGTATAGTCGAATGGAAGCGCTATATTGACGATATTTTCGTCATTTGGCGGGGTGAGCTTGCCACTTTAGAGACCTTTCACTTGTGGCTTAATGATCAGAACACCATCCTAAATTTTACCATGGAAGCTAGCAAACTCAGCTTGCCATTTTGGACCTCTGCATCTTTCCTTTTGATAATGGTTTGGCCAGTGAGCTATACACCAAACCAATGGCAAGAAATTCCCTTTTGTCCTACGAAAGTTTCCATCCCAAGTCACTTCGGGCAGGTTTACCTTTTGGGCAATTCCTCAGACTAAGGCGGAACTGTTCCACTGTGGACAGTTTTAAGGAGCATGCTGATGTCCTTTCTAGTAATTTGAAAGCTCGCAAGTATCCCTCTAAGTTGATTCGCCAATCATACAAACGAGCTGGCAATAACAACCGAGAGGCCTTACTTGAGCCATCTACACCTAAGCCCCCTCTGGATAGACTGACATGCGTACAAACGTTCAGTACTCATTCGAACCAACTACAGAAAATCATACGCAAACACTGGCACATAATGAATGTAGGACAGGTACATCTAGCTCCTCCACTATTCTCATTTAAGAGAAGCACCAATTTGCGTGACACTTTGGTTCACACACGCCCGAGAAACACGATGGCCTCTACGACCAACACTCTCTGGAATTTGCCACCTGTTCAGGGTCATTATGCTTGTGGTAATTGTGTGGTATGTATACACACGCAATATACCACCGAAATTGACATTGGAACAAACAAACCTTGGAGACAGTTGAAACACACAAACTGCAATAGCGAGAGAGTAATTTATTTGATTACCTGCCCCTGCGACAAGAAATATGTGGGGACAACCACCAGAAAGATTAAAATGCGGATAATGGAACACAAAAGCACCATTAGATGTCAGAGACAGGCGACTCGTCTAACCAGACATTTTTGGGATTTAAAGCACAGGCCTGAAGACATAAAGTGGACGATACTCGAACAACCTTTCATTCCGTCCCATGTCACTGATATTTCCAAAGAACAACGTTGGGTTTTCAAACTGAGTAGTGACCAAGTGGGGTTGAACGAGGCCATTCCCTGGACCTCACTGTGATAGAGTTGTGTCCCATTTGCCCTGTGGCCACGAGGTCTTTAGCAGCTACTTGTTGTCTGTAACAATGGTTTTAAGCTAATTTCAACATTTTGACCGTTTGTTGTCATCACCGGTTCCCTGTACATCCGTGGACCATATATCTAGGGCTTGCTGCTGATGTTAGGCTACATGTGACGAGAATGAATTCGTTCTACTCGGGTAATACTTCTGTCTCTGTATACCATATAGCCTCTTCAGCTTTTTACATTTACTCCCAGCCCCTTGCATCTTACTACAACGGATCCTTTGCCCCTTTTTTACACTCGATATGCATAGGACGTTGTCCCTTGAGTGTCTACTCCATTTATTCTGGCAATAGTAATTGTATCCAGTACTATGTGGCATCACGGCAGATTAATTTACACCTTATATTCGTTCTCTCTCGATATAAAACTCACATTGTTTATAACAATATGACCCTTTTAAGCACCTTTTAATTTGTGCACATTGAGACAACGAGTGGGTTTAGGACTTACTCTCACCCTAGCTAGATCCTGTGTGTTTTCAGATTCACCAATTTGAAGTGCCCATAGGCAATCGTCACTTGGCTGTTAAACTACATTACCCGCCATGCTCTACTATCGGCATGTTTCACATCGCGTACGTTACCTTGTCTCCTGAATCACGTGATGAGGGTCACGCACATCACTGGTCTACGCGATGCGGACGAGTCACTGGTAGGCTTCAAGTTTGGTGTGCTTACACTGTTCCGGTTACCACTCGGAACAACCAGGAAGAAGGTCCGGGGTAACGACGGACAGGTAAGCACACCTTAGATCGTTGGTTGTAATTCACATTCCTGAGGTTGTATCCTAATACCGGTTACTCCTTGAGAGGTTTGTTATCTAGACCCTGCCGGCCCGGGTCTTCACCCCTGTTTAATTATTGGATACTAGATTTATTTTGTCACAGCGCTGGGCTATCCCCCCTTGGACGCTTTGTTTGGCGTTTTTCGTGGGCTGGAGTAAGGGCACTGAGAAAGGTCACTATATCCAGTGGTCCGGTGTTGTCTTGCTATTTCCAGTTCAAGTATCTGGAATCAACCCGGTCATGCTCGAGAGGAACACGCTTGCTGTGGCGTTGGTCCAGTGTTTCTGGCATTTGCATTCAGAACCCTTGTATTCTGTCAACTGATACCTGGGAGAGTGTCAGTACTCCCAGTGAGGGGTCTACTATAGCATTAATTTTACATTCATTTTTTAGATAGTCAACCTACCGCCTTGTCATGTTGTGTGAATATAGCTAACTTTGTTCGTATTGACTTTAGTGAATAGACAACACTATGCTTGAGTAGTTTTTGTCTGCACCTTCTGTCTTTTAGAGCGTTGCCTCACGCCCTGAGTTGTTACCAGGAGTGTAGGACGTTCCCCGATCATTGACGGGTAAGAAGGCATTCTATATCCCTTCACGGCATACGTTTACTTTTGAAATGTTTGCATTTGTCTACCTACACTTGCCATCCTGACCAGCTTAGTTCAATTATGTATGTCTGTCCCTGTTGATATCTTAAAATTACCTTTTGTTTTTAACAGGTGATAATTGTACTTCCCTACGGTGCCGCATATCTCCAGATAAGCAGGTACTTTTGTAGGTTGTATCGTTCCTTTTATATTCACTTTTCAGTCTTTCACATTGCAGTAGTGTTATGTCATGGTCCTGAAGAAAGCCACTGTCATTTTGTTGAGACGCTAGTTGGCTGAAACATGTAGACCTAAGAGGTCGTGTTCCTAAATCATTTGTGTACACGTTTCCTCCAATATTCCTGCTTTTTTATTCTTGATACCACTGGATATTGAATAAAAATATTTTTCTAGTGGTAATCAATTTTAAACCACTTTCCACACACTGCACTTATTCTCACCACACTTTTGGCAGCTTTTTTTATTCTGAGATTTATATCCTCCTAGTTACATCAATTATAAACACCCTTGTGCTCCTCCTTTTTACAGTAACTAAAGGAGTTGTAGCTCTTTAACCGCACCAGGTGCGGTTAAGGGAGGTCCCAGATGATGAAGCATGCCACTTCGGTGGGTGATGGGACTTGGTCCCTTATAAAAGGACTTCTGCATATCTGTATGTAGCTGGTACGCCGTGCTTGTGTTTAAGGTAGACTGCTGTAGACCCGCGGACTTCTATGTTGTTGTAGTTTCAGTCATTTGGGGATCTGTCCGCGCAGGTCTTTAAACTCCCTTAGACCCTCCTAATAATTGTGTATTTCTTTGAATGAAGTTTCTAGCCAAGAGAAATCAAAAGACGTTGAACAAACACCATCAAAAGAAAGTAAGAGAACGAGAAAACCTAACCAGAAGTATAAATCACCGGAATGGTCGTATGTGGCACTTCCTGAAGTACGAGAAGAGGCAGACAGCCAAGGAGACCTAGAGGTGACTATACCAGAAGTGGTTGAGGAAGACGAAGAATCAGAAATCCTGAGAGTTATCTTGTCCGACTTCGGGGAAGAGACGGATGTTCAGGAAATTCTGAATCAAGATTGTGAAAGGAAAGTAAAAGACGATCAAATGCCAAACTGAAGAGACAAAAGTGCTCTGAAAGGAGAAACTTGAAATTACCTATAAAGATATAAAATTGAAAAGAACCAAGTAGGTGCTTAGAGCCTTGGGTTAGACAAAACTAGTTGTGAAGTAGAAGAGGCTAAGTCAAAAGACACTGATCATTTTTCGAAATGGCAAACACAGAAAGTAGAAAATCTAAATGTGTGTTCCTTAGAAGATGGTGCAAAATGTGTTGTTGTTGTACCGGATTACTAATGCTTCTGTGGAGTGCGTTAGCTTTAATGGTCTCATTTAAGGTTACATTAGAAACAATAGAAGGTCATAGTGAGAATAAGACTAATGTAGAAAAGATTTATCCGACTAAAATAGATAGAAATTATTTACATAAAGATATGTCCATTACTGATTTTTCTAACAATGTTTTTTTCAAAATTATTGTACGAATATATGAAGACAATGGATGTGAGGGATTGCTACGTCTGCATGCAGTTGCCTGCATCAGTATCTGAGGGAGTGACATCTCATCACCTCCCAGTAACATATGGAATAACATGTACTATCTTTGTGCCGGTTTGCTGGCGTGGTGACCTGTGTACCTGCTCCTTGACTCTTGGCGGTGTTCTTTGCCTCTCCTGCCTGGTGTGCTCGTGTCTCCCTCCCGCCGCCGCGTCTGTCACTCTCGTGGCCGCGGTCTGGAGGGAGACTACATTACCCAGGCGCCCTTGCTCCCGAGCCCGGAGGCTCCCGCCCACCACCCGCACCTGGAGGCGATTTAAACAACTTCCTGACCCCCGCGTCGCGAGACCGCGCGCGGGCAGCGCCGGGCTAAGCCCGGGCAAAGGGCGGGCCGTCTGTGGCCGTCAGGGGCCGGAAGAGGCCGGGCTGGGCCTACTCTCTGTGATCTGCGTCAAGACAAGGTATTGTGCTTAGTGGTGTTTGTTAGGTGTAACCATGGTGAAAAAGAAGACCACTGGAGCTAAACCAAATGGGGTGGTAGGGGCAACCCTGGACTCATATCTAGTCAGAGCTGCGAATGTCCTGACTGAAGAAATAGAAAGAACTGAAAGGCGCTTGTTGTTGGGGGTAGGGAATAAGACAACAGCCCTCATCCACGAGACCCTTGATACCCCAGACTTACAAACACAACAATCACCAGGCATTCCCAGGGATCTAGTCGATCTGCCAGAACTTATGACTTCCCCCCCCCCAAACACTATTGAGCATTGTGTGTCCACCTCCCCAATTCATATCCAAGAGCCCCTGGTTGTAGAGGTCTCTCCCTCCCCCCTGGTTTCAATCCACAAGAGCCGGGGGCCCAGCCCCCGCTGTACGATCTAAGAAACAGACTTCGGTACGAATTACTAAATCTGGCGCGGGCCCCCAGCCTTAGCCTCAGCCTCAGGTGGAGGTTTTATCTAACAAACTCTGGGCAGCAATAAAGAAAAAACTGGATGTTATACTGGCCCCCATTACTGACAGATTGATATCTATCGAAGATAGACTTTCTATATTGGAAGCGAAGCCTAGCGCCAAGACAACAATTGTGCAACCTTCTACCCTGGTGTTGTCGGAAACAAGAATCCCTGACCAACCTCAGCGCTCTGTGCCTGTGTTAATGAAGGAAGCTCCCTCTAATGGTGATTATTTGCCCCTCTCAGCGGTGGCAGGCTCTTCCACTTACACTATGATTCCATCATCAACTATGCCTACCCAAAACTGCCAAATTGCTAATGTACATAATAACGAACTGCCCCTTACCGAGCCCACTCCTACTATGAATGTAAATAAAACCTTTCCAGGGAAAGGGCTCCCGTTTGTCAGAGAGGCCATTCCTTTGGTTCTTGTTCTTGCCAATGTCCCCCATCTAAGACCAGGTCAAGCAGAGTCAACAACTGCGCTGATGGATAAAGCATTACATTGGCTTAGTAGGAACATGAACATTGGAGGAGTGGGTGGCCAACAACAACTGGCACGAGAAATTATAATGGCCAGACGTGTTCCATGGCTAGGAAACAACGAGAAAAAATTTGGGGGAGATTGTGTTGTTATTAATTTTGCTACTATGTATGTATTACCTAATGTTCTTGCCAACCTATTGCCACCTCAGAAAAGGGATTCTGGTAAAATTCCACTTACATTGGAATTTTTTATCGGTAATTCCAGATCCCTAAGACGAAATGTGATGCTAAAATCATCTAATGGCCTAAATATAGTTACTGGTAGGAGGGCACTTTCAAGTTTTTCTAGTGATATTAGGCTAGAAAATAGATTTATCGCCTTAACTGATCTGGAGGAATGTGATTGACATAGGGGGAGTGATAACTACCCTGTTCAAACACACCCCCATGAAAACAGAACTCTAGATGATACAATTGCTTGTACTAGTGCCCGAGTCTTTACGTATACCTCCACGAGTAACCAGCAAATATTGGCATCTGTTTGTAATAGGTCAAATGAACAAATGATCTCCTTTGGCAATATAATAAATAATTCTATGGCAGTAAATAGGCGAAAGCCCTTACAAAATACTCTTAATAGTGGTAGCAAAATATCCTTGATATCTTGGAACATTGCAGGTATTGTCCAGAAAATGTTGTCTCCTGATTGGGGCAACTTTATTGACAAATATGACATTTGTCTATTTCAGGAGTCTTGGGCTGTTGATCCTGTTTTTAGGGCTGGATACCTTAACTTTTACATCCCTGCAAAAAAAAAAACCCTAAAGGGCGTCCTGTAGGTGGCCTTGTGACCTGGGTTCGGCAAAACCTAGGCTGTTGTGTAGAACTGTTAAAATCCCCTGATCAAGATATTTTAGTGTTGAAATTTAGTAGGGCTAACGAGAGTACCCTTGCTATTTTTAATGTGTATGCTAGGGGCCAGAGGGGAGGACAAAGCTCAGAGACTAACATCTCTGGACCTACAATTAGAAAATCTTCCCGTTCATATCATTCCCATTGTAGCAGGGGATTTTAACACTACATTTGAACCATTGGGTAACGAGGTGCAGGAGTTATCAATAGAACAGGACCTTAGATGGGGAATCCCAAGGCTTGATTTACCCCCTGTTAAAAGATGGTCAAATGTTGCAATCTAACTTAAGGCGTTGTGCCTTGAAAGAGGCCTCAGGGCTGCAAATGGTCGTACTAGATCAGATTCGAAAGGAGTAACTACCTTTGATAATGGGTGCTCTTACTAGCCGTATCGACTATATATTGATTGATCTTAGGATATGGCATAGACTTGATGACATGAAGGTAACATGGCGGCTTGAAAGTGATCACAATCCCCTATGTATTGATTTCTGGGCCACGATTAGGGAGGGAGACGTGACCCAAGCTGAGGGAACTATATCCTCGGATTTAGCGATCGCAAATGACAAACGCCATGTAAAATGGAACAAAATAGTTGAACATCCTGAAAAGTTGGAAGCCCTTAAAGCTGAAGTAGTTAAGAGCACCGACTTCCTTATGTCAAGAGTCTCTAGTGTAGAATTCCCACTAATTGTGATAGAAGCCCATACAAGTCTATTTGATAACTTGAAAACCTACTTCTTAAAAGATGTGAAGCCAGGGATACAGGTTCCAAAAACCAACGACGCTAGATGGTTTAATACTTCATGTAGATCAGCTCGCCAGAAGCTGAGTGAAGCATTAAGATCAAGAAACCACTTGGGGGTAAGAGGTGCAAGGGATCATTACAGGGATGTGCAAAAAAAGACTGGGACCAAGCATGGTGGCAGGATCTGAGAAGTGCCTGCGCAGCAAAGGATTCGAGAATTTTTTGGAGCATTGTCAACTGGGACAGGGGTGGGCGTCTGGACCCCCCCAGAATAATGTTCCTCAGGCACAATGGGTTTCAATTTTTTAGACCCCAGTACGCTGGTAGCGCAACTGGGGAGGATCTACCATTACATTTTTTAAAGTTTTATTCTGGCACAGTGTTTTTTATCAAGGATGTTGAGGTAGCACTTGATTGTGTGGCAAGGGGCAGAGCTCCAGGTATGGATGGAATACCGGCCGATGTATTTCTTAGTGATAAGCCAACCTGGTGCCAGTACATAGCCCTTCTTGCTAATGCAGTGGCTAATGGTGCTCCAGTGCCCCCATCTTGGAAAGGTGCTGAGATAATTCCTGTTTTTAAGAAAGGAGACAAATCCCTCCCCAGTAACTACAGGCCCATAAGTCTTATTGATTCAATACAAAAGGTTATGGGTCGTTTAGTGTTAGGAAAAGTACTGACCTGGGTTGAGGATGCTAACATTCTGTCCCCATTTCAAGCGGGATTTCGTTCCTGTACCAGCACCACAGACCAAATTTTTCGGTTTTTAACTATCTACTGGAGGAACGTGGTCCTAAATGGGGGGTCACTCTACGCTGTCTTCGTAGATCTTAAATCAGCGTTTGATCTGGTCCATCGGAGGAAATTGTGGGGTGTGCTCAGTGACCTGGGGATGGCTCCGGAATTGATAACACTTCTCGCTCGCTTACATGAGGGCAATTTTGCAAAAGTTAGATGGGGGGCGCAGGGGGAGGTTACCGACTCCTTCCCTGTTGGGCGTGGTGTCCGACAGGGGTGTGTGTTGGCTCCTACCCTGTTCTCTTTGTACATCAACGGGGTAGTTGAGTACCTTTCGGTGACCCCCACTGATGCTCCCCTGTTGGCTGGCAACCATGTCCCTGTCCTCATGTTTGCTGACGATACTCTGCTCATCTCCAGGACACCGAGCGGCCTCCAGAAGGCCATTAATGCATTTGGAGAATTTTGTTCTTTAAGAGGGCTAGAAATAAACACTTCAAAAACCAAGTTTATGGCTTTTAATCAGCACAAATCTTTTAGAGGCAGCATTTTATTAAATAATGTGCCCCTAAAACAGGCGAGTGCGTTTACGTACCTTGGTATCTCCCTCCAGAAGGACTTGGGCTGGAAACACCACTTGGATCTTACAGCTCTAAAACTACACCAGCATATAGGGTGTCTGACCAAGAAATATAAGTCCTCTTTTACAAAACCAGTCACCCCTGCCCTAGAAATTTATAACGCTAAAGCGGTGAGCTCGGCCCTCTATGGAGCTGAGCTCTGGGGATTTCACGATATAAAACAGCTAGCAAGATTAGAAAATAAATTTTTGCGTAACCTTGCTAGCGTTCCACAAAGCACTCCTATGATCCCGCTTCACCTAGACCTAGGGAGGAAAAATATAGCGGACCTAGCAAAGTTACGGCCACTCCTCTATTGGAGACGTCTCTGGGTCACTCCGGAACTTGCGCAATATGCCCTGGGCTTTAAGGATGTGATCTTACGGGACTGCTTCCACAGAGTAGGCTGGCTAAAAGATCAGGTCCCTTCTTATTAAACTGGATCTAGAGACACTCTGGGACAACCCTGAGACGGCAGTCTTTCCATCAAAGGTGCAACTGAAACAGAAATACTGGGAAATGGTCTATGCATCTGTAGTTCATTCCAGTATCTCAACTAGCCTAACAGGTCGCTTTCTGGATTCTAAATCGTGGCCAGTGTGTGAGGCCTACTGGGATTTGATCGAGAGGCCCTTTGACCGAAAACTTTATATTCAGTTCAGGATAGGTAGTCTACCCATCAAGACCTTTACCTGTAAATGGGCTTCTAGAACTGATGACAAATGCCACTGCTGTATTGTTGTATCTTTCCTACTTTGGTTTGTCCCAGTTCCCCCCACCCTCTCCCCACTAGTGGTACCTTCTTAGAATGTTGGGAAGAAGGCTCTGATGGAATGTTGTGAGAGAGCCTGAGGAGGTGAACACCAGCGGCAAGCTGGAGATGTAGCTGTACTGACATTGGAATAAAGAAGAAGTAACTCACCTGTGTGTCAGTCCTTACTTCATTTATTGGCGACGAGAACGGGATGCTGTGAAGGGACAGCGCTGCATCTTCCCCTGTGAGTTTCGTCTTGCAAGCTGGCGGTGTTGTGCATCACCTATGTTGAAACGTATTCACTGGTAAAGAAGGAAGAGTCTGGAAGAAGAGAACGGGCGAGTCTGCTGCATCTTTATGAGTGATTTTTTGAAGGAAATTGAAGAAGCAGTGAGGTGATTTAAGGTGCACGCATTCAGTGGCTAATTAACATTGAAGTCGTATCTGCTCTGAAAGTCACCTTAGCACGGTGTGGCGGAGAGGTCACTGGGGTGTGGACAGAGGAGTAAACGTGCGCATCGTAGCGTTTTCAGTGGTAAAGGACAGAAAGGCAAAGAAAAGGAGTCCGCACTGGAAAAGCGTAGCGATGTGGAAGAAAAGACTCTATTCTTGTTATGATGGCAGACTATGAAAGGAGCCAAGAGGTTTACGTGGTTCGGTGACCGGGACGGGTCAACACAGCTGACGGATTGAGAGCGGTAAAGAAGAGAAAAGCTACAACGTGGAAGGAAGCGCTGAGGTACGAGCATCGAGGTGAGAAAAGGTTAAGGACATTCATCTACACGAACGAAGGACGGAGCTTGGTATGTGCGTTCACCTGAGGAGGAGCGCTGTATTTCAGGCATCGCGGTGAGAGAAGTACGTGAGGAGAGCTTCCTACACGTTAGAGGACTTCCGGGTAAAGTTGATGAGCAGGTAAAAGTGACGGCGATTTCTCGCAGCAGATTCAACAAATTCAAATAGCGCATTATGCCAGGACTTTGAAAGCTGTGTGAAGGTAATCAGCGTTAGTGTTTCTTGAATAGATGTTCGTTCACAAGAAAAGAATCTACAAATCGGAGGGACTGAGCCTACGGATAGGAAGGAAAAGCAAGTTAATGAGGTCATCAAAGGAGTTTTGAGGACAAAGACAGTGAGATTTGCAGTAGGTTGCGTAGCAACTGGAGAAAAAGGGTAAAGGGGATGCTAATAACCTTTTTATTTTCAGAGGGACAATACGAAGCTCTAATGATATGTAGTCGCATATGTTAAGCAGTTAATGTTGTGAAGAGCATATTCCTTAGCATAGTGTTATAAGCTAAGTGGTTGTTACCTTAAGCCCCTCCTCAACAGCCTGTTTTTTCATCTTAGTTCCTCTTCGCTACAAAGAAATGGCAGGAGCAGGCATGAGTCAACCGCCCGCGTTCTTGAATGAAGTAGGAGAACCGGAAATACCATGGCACAGATGGGAGGGTATTTTTAAGTCATACCTTATTGCCATTGGGGGTGGTAATTTTTCGAATGTGAGAAAGCAGCACATTTTACTGCACAATCTGGGTGTTCAGGGAAGGAAGGTATTTGAGGACATCACAGGGAGATTAGTCGAGGATGAAACAGATGAAGAGGTAGGAGGGGATGTATATGAATACACATTGAGGAAGTTGGAGGAGCACTTCAGACATAGAACAAATGTAGTACTGGAAAGGCATACATTTTTTAAAAGAAGCCAGAAGAGGGAGGAGAAAGTTTCATCGTATGTAGCAGTCCTAAGGGGTCTATCAGCAACCTGTGAGTTTGGAGTTTTAGCAGATTCACTTATCAGGGACCAGTTGGTGCGGTGTACCAATGATACTAAGGTGCAGGAAGAATTGTTAACAAGGAATCCAGATTTAGAGGAGGCAATAAACATTGCCAAGGGTTTAGAACACACAGCGATATGCATGAAGGAGATAAGAACATCCTCGAGTGAGAGTAGAGACAAAGGAGAAGCCAAAGCGGGAATGACAGAAGAGTCAATATGTAAAGTGGGTGATAAAATAAAAGAGGCTCCCAGGAAACAGATGGAGAACTGGTTGTTTCAGGTGTGGCAGTCCTAATCACTTGGCTAATAATTGGAGGTGCCCAGCCAGGAACACGGTATGCAGGAAATGCGAAAAGAAGGGTCATTTGGCGAAGGTGTGTAAAGCATTCATACCCAGAGTACATGAAATTGGGTGTGCTGAGGCAGAGTCGGGGGATGGTAAAACGTATATTTTCCAGGTTGGTCACGGAAGCATTGAAGAAAAGGTACAATATCCCTCTTGTGAGGTTATCTTGGATGGTGAAAAATTTCAAATGTATGTAGATTCGTGCTCACCATTTACACTCATTGAAGAGAAGGGATTTAAAGAAAAATTCACTGAAAAGAAAATAGAAATAGAGAATGCAGACATCAATCCTTTGGGTTACAACAAGGAACCCATTCCATTAGTGGGTATGGTGAGGATGAGAATAACTTTTAAGGATAGGCACACTGTAGGTAGAGCATACATCACCAAGCAAGGGTCGAATCTCCTAGGGTGGAAGCACCAGAAGGATTTGGGCATTACATTGGACCCAAACAATGTGGAACAGGTTATGTTGGTTGAACCCCAGGTAGTGAGCAATAATTTAATTAAAGAATTTCCAGAAGTGTTTTCAGATAAATTGGGCAGATTAAAGAATTACATGCACAAAATTGTTTTGAAGGAGGGAGCGAAACCGGTGGTGCACAAGACCCGGTCTATTCCATTACTCATGAGGGAACCATTACAGGAAGAACTTAGAAAGTTGGTAGGACAGGGTGTGATAGAGGAAATAGAGAGCTCGGAGTGGTTGGCACCCATTGTCATTACAACCAAGGATAAAGGGGGCAGCATCAGATTATGTGTGGACTTGAGAGGGTTGAATGAGAATATTATGGTGAATAGACATCCCTTACCAAGGATAAATGAAATGATGAGCACAATTCAGGGTGCAAAATTTTTCAGTGTGCTAGACTTATCGTCGGCCTACCACCAGGTGGACCTACACCCTGAGTCACAGCTTTTGACGGCCTTCAGCACCCCATTTGGAAAATTTTAAATTCGTGAGGATGCCATTTGGATTGGCGTCGGCCGCCGCTGCATTCCAAAGAATAATGCAACATATCCTGAAAGATTGTAGGAAAATCTTGTGTTTTCAAGATGACATTTTGGTGTACGGTTCAAGCGAGCAAGAACATGAGAAAAATGTAAAAATGGCGCTCAACAGATTAAAGGAGGCAGGATTTACTACCAAAGAAATTAAATGCAAATTGGGTATGACATCAGTGGACTATTTGGGGCACACCATTTCGGAGGAGGGAATAAAACCTAAAATCGATTTGGTGGAAGCAGTCAGGAAGGCAAGTACTCCTGTGTGTAGGGAGGAGGTCTTGTCATTCCTGGGTTTGGCAGAATTTATGGCAAAGTATATAAGGAACTTCTCAATGATATCTCAGCCCTTAAGGGATCTAATAAAAAAAAGACTCAACGTTCCCTTTGGGGAAAGAGCAAGAAGAATCTTTCAAGCTGATAAAGGATGCCATAATTTCAGCCCCATTCATAGGAAACTTTGAGGTAACAAGGGATACCTTGATAACAACGGATGCCAGCAGCAAAGGAATTGGGGCTACATTGGCTCAGAGAGTGGACAATAAAGTGCGTGCGGTAGCATTTGTATCAAGAACATTAACAAGTGCAGAAGCAAACTACTCGACCGTAGAGAAAGAGGCATTAGCGGTGTACTGGGCAATAAGACATTTCAAGTTTTTTGTGTGGGGTACACCTTTCGAACTGTGCACGGATCACAAACCCCTACTGGCCATTTTCACAAGAAAGGAAATGGAGAATATGACTCCTCGCATTGCAAAATGGGTCCTGGGGCTACAAGGGTACAACTACAGGATGGTGTATGTACCAGGACCACAGAACAAGGTGGCAGATTTCCTATCAAGGTCTCCTATGGATTCAGACGTAGGGGGTCAAAGGGAAAAGGAGGAAGTTCTGGAGATTTCAGTGAAGGCAGTGGATAAAGAACAATGGAACTTACATATGGGACAAGATGATATCATTAAGTCCGTAAAGAACTATGTAATCAAAGGATGGCCAACCAAGTGCAAGGCACTTCCTGAAGAGATACATACCTACTGGAATGTGAGAGATGAGTTGTCAGTGGAAGGGGATTTTCTTCTAAAGTCAAGAAAGATAGTTCCACCGGGTGGTCTCAGGAACCGCATTATAGATCTTTCGCATGAGGACACCTGGGCAAGAGTCTGTGCAAAGCCAGATTAAGAGCGGACTTTTGGTTTCCATGCATGGATCAATTGATGGAGGAGAAAGTGAATGAATGTGAGGCATGCAGCTTAAGTGACAAAAGCAAGGTGACCAGGCGGATTCCTCTGAGACCAGTAGAGGTACCTGAGGATCCATGGAGCAAGCTGGGGCTGGACATTGCGGGCCCCCTGCATGGGTTAGGTACACAGGACATGTATGTGTTGGTCCTGATTGATTACTATTCAAACTGGATCACACATAAATTTGTGAGTAAAATCAATACGAGGTCTCTAATTGAGTTTTTGACAGAAGTGTTTTCTAAAGAAGGCATCCCAAGCAGCATCATTACAGATAATGGGGTACAATTTGCATCAGAGGAAATGAAGGAATTTCTAGCAGATATGTCTATCACACACATACGTACACCTTTGTATTGTCCAAAGGCCAACGGGAAGGTGGAGAGAGCAAATAGATTGCTAAAGGGTTGCATTCAGTTGGCTGTAACATCACACAAGCCAGTAGAATCGGCAGTAAGAGACATGTTGTGGTCCTACCATACCTCTCCCAATCTAGCCATGGGGTATTCACCGTTTGAGCTTTTGAGGGGGAGAAAGGCGGGCACAAAGTTGTCTCCAAATTGGATGCCTCGAAGAAAAACAGGGGGAGTCAATCCATGTGAGTTCAAAGAGAAAGTATCGGACAAACAGCGTAAATACAAGCAGTGGTACAACAGGAAATGGGGGGCAAGACACAAGTCACTTGTACCGGGACAAAGAGTGTGGATAAGAAAGCCGTTTGGCTTGGGCAGCAAAGGTGACAAATTCTTTCCTCCAGAGAAGATCAGGGAGGTAAGGAGCAATGTGGTCATACTAGAGAATGGGAAAATGTGGAGTATGGATAGAGTGGCCACGAATCAGGGCGAAACTAGATCTAAAGGAGTAGACAAGACCCTGGGGCAGGGTGGTAGACATGAAGAGGAGCAGGAGAGCAGGGGGCAGAGATACAGAAATGCTCCCACATGGCACGAGGACTACATGATTTATTGAAGGGCTATCCTTCACATGACTTAACAGGTTCCCCACAGGTACCACGTGTTTGGGTTCTCTTTGGGAAGGGAGATGTGTTGTATCTTTCCCACTTTGGTTTGTCCCAGTTCCCCCCACCCTCTCCCCACTAGTGGTACCTTCTTAGAATGTTGGGAAGAAGGCTCTGATGGAATGTTGTGAGAGAGCCTGAGGAGGTGAACACCAGCGGCAAGCTGGAGATGTAGCTGTACTGACATTGGAATAAAGAAGAAGTAACTCACCTGTGTGTCAGTCCTTACTTCATGTATGGCAATGGCTGAGACCATTCCCCATGTATTTTTTGTTTGTCCGTTATATGCGGCCCCACGGCGGAGATGGCTGAAGCCGATTTGTATTTTGTTGGGTGCCCGGAGATGTGCTGTTGCGCTGAGAATCTTAGGGTCTGATTGTAGTCCTAGTATAGCTATAGCAGTTGCCAAATTCCTGGGCTGGTCCTGGATCATACGCACTCGCACTTTAAACAAAACTATTGCTGCAACCTAATCCTAAAATGTACTTTTTAAATATGATCTGCTTCACTGTGCTGCCTCTCTTCTTTTAACTGTTCCTAAGGTTTTTAGATACATGACAGTATATGGAATTTAATTATTTTTTATCTTGCAATTGTAATGTATTATGTATTATCTATTTATTATGTTGAGTGATATGTGTTGTATTTATGTGCTTTTATGACAAACTGTTGAAATAAAGCTTTTTGAATTGAACAACATGTAGTGTATTAGCAAGTTTGTTTTACAAAATAGGTAAATTTTAATATTATTTTTCAGATGTAGATAACATATTTTCACAAGTACCTGTAGTTAATAAACTGAATAAAGTAAAACCTGCTAAAGTATTAGGTGAATTCTTCTTAGAAACTAAAGTATTATCATTAGTGTAATTTTTTTGAAATAATCTAACTTGTAGTCTGAAAAGAGAAGATAAGACTTCCCTAGATATGGTAGAAGAAAGGAGATTTAAAATATGCAAAAGAAGGTACCCGAGGGAAAAGAAGAAGAGACAGTTTGCAATGTTGAAAAGGAAAACCATTTGAAGGGAGAAGCTAGTCCAACAATGGCTTTAGATTGGCCTCAGAAAGGGAAGTTGTGTATTAGAAGAAATCAGACTGCATATGATAACTATCTTGTAGGCACAAGTGATTGCCATGATACTTATAGAATCATGGGTGGATGGGGATTTAAAGGAGAAAATTATCCTGTTTTCCCTGGATTATATTTTATCTGCAGGAACAAAGCTTATTATCGATTACCTGACCATTGATATGGCACATGTTATCTAGGCGTGGTTTTCCCAAAGATATTTCATGTGGGAAGAGGAAAAGATGGTGCACATGAGATAGGCGGACAACTAACACGTAGGAGAAGAGAATCTTGGTCAGAAATTCTAGGAGAAATTTTTGAAGCGTTGATACCAGCAGTTGGAATATCTCTGAATGCACATAAAATTAGAAAATTATCAACAGTAGTGGATGGCTTGTCAACAAGCACTGCTGGAGGATTTTTATTGGTAAATACCGAAGTGGTTGCCATGAGAGCCATGGTAATGCAAAATCGACTAGCACTTGATATAATTTTGGCAAAAGAGGGTGGTGTCTGTGGAATGCTGAAAGTTCAACATTGCTGTACTTACATTCCTGACGAAAGTCAAGATTTAAAAACGTACATAAAGAATATAACTGATTTGCATGAGGAGATTGTTCCACTGGAGATTGAAGGCATTTGGGAAAAGATTGGGAAAAAGTTTTCCACTATTAAAATCTTTTTACTAAAATTAGGTAGTACTTTTATTGGTAAAATATTATTTCCAATAACATGTGTGATTATTCTAGTATTAATTCTGAGATTAGGATGTCTATGTAGCAAAATAAGGAAAATACGAAATACCATAAAAAGAGAAACTGTAAAGAAAAGAGACAAAGAAAGAAACAAAAGAGAATTTGAAGAGGTAGAATTAGAAGAGTGGAAAGAGAATATGTATAAAAAGACAAGAGAAGAAGAGACAGGAGAAACAGTCATCTGAACTAACCCAATATTAAGAGAACTGAATTCATTTCTATTTACCAAATTTTTCAAAAATTTAAGGTAGTGTGGTGAGGTTAAAAATCACCAAAGGGGGGATTGATGGAGCAGGTAGAACAACATTTTGTATACCTCCTCTATTTTGCAGGAAAAGACTAACTATATAACCTACTAATTATAATTTTACTAACGGAATGGAGTGTTATACTAAACCAACCAATTACATACACCAATTACACGTGGGAAATTGCTATTAGCATGGCAAAATAACTCTAATAACTTAAATATGTACGCATATTAATAGTAGTACATGTGGTAATGGATATTGCATGATTTATGTTGCTTATGTGATGTTTGCGTTCCTGTTTGGATCCTAATGGTGAGTATTATTGCTTTAAATGCCGCTATATGCTAGGAAAATACTAAAATATAAAGGGATTAGTGAGGGTTTAACATTAGCATCATCATTTCTTAACATTGATTATTCTTTTGTGTTTGTTTCGCTTAAGTTGACATTTGGGCCTACCTAGAAAATGGCGACAGAAATCGAGTTCAGAAGTGGCCACCGTCTTGTGAGCGGGATGGCTCCGTGAACTTCCTGACAAACCCTGTGCACAGTGTCCCGGTCAAGGATAGGATATTGATGGACTGCCAAACTTTAGTCGGTAAAAACTGGTCTAAATGAACAATTGGGACATGCAAGCAAACCTTAAAACATTGTTGCATAAGGACTACGTCATCTATGGAAATGAACCAGCAAATCCATGGGAACTTCATGGAATAAAATCGGACGTTTTCCAATCAGCCAATCATAGACTTTCGTCGCTTAAAAATGTTTCATGTTATCCCAAAATTTATTATAAAAAGAGCAGTAGAATAGGAGGGGTATCTCCTTTTTTCCCATTTTTCTTGTCGACGGCATTCGGCAGTTTGGATGACTGCACACTCTCTTTGACTCCACAGACGATGACAGATGCTTGCACGATTTCTGGTACTTTGGAGATTTTTGGGACTATAACGTGCTGAGCAAAGAATTTGACTTTAAGCTTTGGCCTGCTTTATTTGGACAATTAACGGCTAAATTCGGTTATGCAGAGCCAAATGAATTAGAAAAAACCCAGATAGCAAGAATAGGTAAATATAAATGTCCTGTGATCTGTATTACTTGACTAAATTTCTAAACTTTGATTAATCATAAATGTCGAAATTATTTGCAAAACAATATTTAGATAAACAAATATTTGATCAACAGAAATTATGAGTTTGTGGTTTTTCGATAAAGAGAATAAAAGATTCTGAGTCTTAAAATGTGTTTTAGCTGGTTCTAAATCACCATCAACCAATCCAACTAATTGGTCCATCGACCAACTGGGTGGAGTGCCTTGATGTTTGGGATTAGGAATCTATAGATGGTGAATGTTAATGTATATTCGGTAAAATAACTTTTCTTCACTATAGGTGAATCCCTCCTGTGTGCAGACTCGTGAGTTAGAGACGTGTGAGTGTTGGTGTTATGGGCCCCACCAATGACTGCGTGTGTGAATGAGCTAGAGTGACGACGGGTCTGCGACGCAGGGAGGATAGCTGTAAAGAGATATTATTATTTATTTAATATATTTGGTTTTTTTCCTTGTCCCCCTTTTTGTCTTTTTCTTCCGGCCTCGCGCTGGATCAACAGCACAAAGGAAAAGCTGAAGATCTGCTCTGCACAGTTGGGTCTTCTCAGAGACTGGGAATATGTGGTGTGGAACTACCTCATTTTTTAGTCTTGTACACTGTTTTTGTGACTGGGTGTTTGTATTTAAGCTGCATTTTGTATTCGTTCCCCTGGGAGAATCAGACACAAATTTACAGCTCTTAAAAAGGTCTAACACAGACCACATGTGCCTAAAACATATTGACACTGCCAACTGATCTGCCCTTTTTAGGTCGAACCTCGGCAGTGTATGCGCTGCGAGGCATGCTGCTTTGAGGTAGGGACTTGAAGCTCCACCTATGTCCCACCCATCCTTTCAATTGGCTCCTGTTACCATCCTTGAAAATTGTGGCTTTTCATTCCTGAATAGGCTCGTTAGTCCCTCCTTGGTACCACCTTGTCCGTGTTTGTTACCTCCCATAACGACTGGACCTTATACTGGTCTTGTTAAACGGTCTGCTTTATCTTGGCTGTGAGCACTATTTTTGTTCAATTGTTTGCCCCGATTCCACCCACTATGTCGCAGCACGCCGCCCGCTTTTATTTTAATTACTAATGGCGGTCCACTTTAACTATAGCGACCACTTTTCTTTTTCTTTATTTTAGCAGCGCGGTCTGATTTAAGTATAGTGGGCACGCTTATTTATTTATTCATTATTTGTTTACTAGCGGCCATGTGTCGCTTTCACATTAATGGAGGCAGCACCCCGTTCTTTAGTCAAGCCGCGACTAAAGAAATGTCCGCAGCCGCTATTAAAGTGAAAGCGCTGCATGGGGCGCTTTTACAAAAAAAAGTATTTGTCAACTTGAGAAACAGATGGTTTTTTTTGTAAAAGTGACCCATACCGCGCTTTCACTTAAATGGTGGCCAAGCCCTGTTCTTTAGACGCGGCTTGACTAAAGAAAGGGGTGCGGCCTCCATTAACATGAAAGCGCAGCATGGGTTGCTTTGACACAAAAAATATTTGTAACGGAATAGGTCTTGAATTTGCGAGAGTTTGAGCTGTTGGCATTGTAAATGCCAACTGGTCAAACTCTCGCAAATGCGAGGCCTATTGCATTGCAAATGCATGTTTTATAATGGAAGACGGTACGAGTATCAAGATGCATTGTCTTCATTGGATTTGAATATTGTGTCTGTGAAACATATTTTAAGGTGGTAAAATCATTAAGTTAACTATCTGGGTTGTTAAGCTCTCACTCCCACTGTTTGATCCTGGGCAAATCAATGTTTATGTTCATGAAGGGCTCCATTGTAGATCCTTTCAGGTTTTCCACTTCGTTGAACAGAGCTTGCTCAAAGACTTGTATTTCCACTGATACTAGATGGGTCGGTGGGCAAAAGGTGGATTTGTTACGTAGGTTGGTGTCGCTCTTGGTGGCAATTTTGAAAACTAGCACATTCTCAATGACACAAATCCTTACAGAGTCAAGATACTCTTCTGGAAACGCTACATCGATGATGTCATTATTGACTCTAACAACACCCAAGACAGCCTACCAGAATTCCACAGATGGATCAACACTAGAGATGAATTTCGCCAACTCACATATACAACAGATGAACATAAACTGGATTTTCTGGACATTGGTACATAGTAGACCACCCCCTAACAAACCAAGAACAGAATCGATAACAAACACATGGAACCTCACACCCATAATTGGTCACTATCCCTGCGGGTCCTGCTCTGTCTGGAAACTAACAAGAGTTACAAAAACTCTTCAACTCAAAATGGACCTAAAATGGACCCTGAGACACCATATGAATTGCAACACGACCCAAGTAATAAAACTTTTATAACTAGGAGAAAATTATTTTCCTGTTTTTTGTATATACACAACTTCCCTGCCACCGTAAGCACCCCTATCTGTGCTCCTGTTTTGTTTTCATACTCAGCTTGGGCCGCCACGCTTTATCTTGCATCTACAGCGCAGCACCCATTTCACGGCCGGCACACTTTATCACACACAGCTTTCACTTTTTACAGAGCCTTGGAGCGGCAGAGTTGAGTGCCGAGAGCAAAAAGCAGGAGGTTGCCTTGCTTTCTACTTCAGCCGCTACAAGCCTCTCGACTCCAGCACAGTATGTAAAAGCACTACAGTTCCCATTGTTTTTTAATACTCTACTACCACTGGATTTAATTTGTTGATTTAACGGCTCCAATTGCAGCATCACCTTTGCTCGATTGTCTTCTGCCTCTAGTCTGTTGTAGTCCTTCCTTTGTTTCTTCAGCCAGGCTGTCTTTCTCTGAAGTCCCCAATTAAGTGGAGAAACTGCCCAAGTTAAAGAGGCCTGCTTAAGAGACAGTGGTCACTAGACAGGGGAAATGGATAAGGAAAGTGATGAAAAATAAGCCCGGAGTCAGGACTCTATTTTAACGCTGTCCAGCCGGAGAGGAATACTTTAATATTTATATATTCAAAGATATGAATAACCGCAATAAAAAAGTGTGACACAAGCCTGCAACCTACTAGACATACAGAACGGACACAAAATACACAATAGAATAGCAATAAAGGCTCAGGCAGAGTGACTTGTTTTTATGTTGTACATTCTGATAACACAAACAAGAATATGGTAGGACACTGTTACACATAAATATTATTCAATGAAAAATATGTATATGGGGTACATTAGGTCGACGACGTCGATCCTATTGTTACTACTCCTAAATGCCTTTTGTGAATACCGAAAGTTAGGGATTTTGTCTCCGATTACTTTTGTGAATCGGGCCCTAAATGATCAAAGGGCACTAAAGCAACAGGTGCTTTTATCAACCAACTACACCCCCATTCACCGGGCACTAAACTCAATAAGATTCCTTTAACTCTCAGTCTGACACATAAATGGTAATTTACAGATGTACTACAATTCTCTGTTTTGCCTCCAATTTCTACAACTGTCGTGGAAGGTATTCTCGCATTTTATTGTGCAAACACTGACTCTAGACCAGTGCTTAATTTGTGCCAAGGGTTTCCGATGCGCACCACCGGCACTTAATAGTCAACACCGGTGCTTGTGACAGTGTCACAAGGTGGCGCTGCCTGGCTAATTTCGAGATGACCACAACAACAGTCAATTATTAATTTAAAATACATTAAAAATGACTATCACCTGCTGCCCTAGCCCCTCAGAGCTGGTGGGCATGGAATAGTCTGAATTGTCACACTTGTAGGAGTGTGATGGTTAAAAGTTGTGTTGTTGCCATCATTGGCAGCATGGCAGGGGCAATGTTTGGTGCAAGCTGCAGTAACCTCCTGATGAGAGCCCGAACACTTATTTATTTACAAATTAAGCACTGCCCTAGACGTAGGTCCAAGCAGCATTGCTTCTAGTGCCAAAGGCCAGCACTTCTAGATTTTTTCACTACACTTCATGAGAGTCTCACACTGTGATTTGGGGTAGGGGATGGGAGTCAGGGAAGGCGGGGAATATTGCCACAGCTCCAACAATTGTACTCAAGTCATTTTTTCTTCCCTTTGCATTCTAGTTCATGTTGGTGTGTGCCCCCTTTGATGACATGATACACTTTCAGAACACAATAAGACAACGAGAATAGTGAGCTACAAGCACGTAACATGAGAACACTCTAAATTTCAGTCACTATCAAGTTAAATTCTGTTTAAAAATAACGACATTGGCCTTTACTATAGTGCCAATTCTATCCCTTACTCAAAGAAGGAGGGGTGCTCAGACAGGAAAGCATGCCCCAAATCGATAAAATCCGTGACATAACAAGGTCGTCCAATGATGTTGCGCCGTTTTTTTGCTGCATTAGAATCAGCCTCACAAAAATCAGCACATCCGTGAACAATAAACTGCACCGTGCCTAAATGCAGAGGCTAAAGGAAACTAGGGCTTGCTACAACAGCAACACCTCACTTTTAAAAAGCCTGCCCTTTAAATGAAAGGAAGCAGAGTAAAGGTAATAGGTTTTTATACAGAGCTCCGTATTGCACTTTTGCTGTTTCTAAGCCCTATAGATAAAGGCCTTCACTCTTACCCAACTTCAGTTTACAATAAATTCCAATGTGCCTCTGTGAAAGGCTTGAAGGATACTAGTGAACATTCAAGTTGTTGCCCACAGAACACAGAATCAAAATGATGTAGTTGGCATAAAACAATGTGCAATCCGTGTAGCTTATTTACTAATACATTATTCATATGTGATAAGATTCTTTCTAGAAAGGCACCACATTATCCACCTCAATTTCTGCTCCATGAGGCCCTTGATTTGAGCTTGCAATAAAAGACACAAAACTCTCCTTCATTGAGGCCAAGTTGGTTAAGGTGGTTTTGGTGGCCTAAATAAAAAAACTAAAATAGACTTCCTAGAAATTCTAAAATAGATTAAAATTGTGCATACACACAACACCTGCACGTATGGCACACTACAAAACCTTGAAATGTAAGCTCCTCTCTATGGCACTAATCGAGTTACCCAGAGATCTGCTTGTTGTTTTAACTGTGCGTTATCTATGGAGAATTAGTTTTAAAAGGGTTGCTTTGTGTTATCTGTAGACCTTAATAAAATTGGTAACAAAAATGCTTATAACACTTTATTATAACCTTTCAACACGCTGCTCTTCAACATCGCTTAAAAACATTGCCAAAGCCAATAGCTCTTGCTAGCCACCTATAAGAGCCTAAAGGCAAGACCTATTGGCTATGCCAATGCTTGTTTGTTGTTATAATTATTAGGAGGCACTCTCCCTTTAAACAAATACTCTTCGCTATGGCCTGGAAGCGTGATTCAGGCCACCATTTCCAGAAGGAAACTAGCTAATAGGGAATTGCTGATACTTCAGGACATAGTGTGCATACAGCGTGCAAATCGCCCCCCTCATTTTGCGACAACTACATCCTTATTCTCCTCACCATCCCTTAGGCACTATAGAAAAACATGAGGCAGTTGGTTGGTCGTCACTGCATAGTCCTTTATTATATCTTAAAGCAGAGTAATATTTTATTGTTCATTTTCTGAGACACTTGACCATTTTTCAAAGCATGGGTAAACCAAACAACACACTTGTTAGTCAAAAGATGTAGGTTATTTCCATTCCAAGGAATACATTTTCAAATGATATTATTTACATTCCAGTCATGGCCTCAGCCATCTGGATATCAAGACATGCACTTCGGTCAAGAAACCCCCTATGCTTGCTGTGCCAGCAGGCTCCAACTTGCACTGTTTTATCAGTAGTAACTTTCAGTCCTATTCCTCCAACACAGCGAGAGGCACTACCACCAGGGCACTGCTTACGCCTTGGCCCCACCGGAGTTCCAGAACACTGGATACCCCCTCTAAAGTTTCTTAACATCCACATAGGCATCTCAGGTAGGGCAGGAGAGTCCAGGACCCCCAGCAGGTCATTCCCCCCTCCTGCCAGCCCTGAGCCCCCATTAAATCGACACCATTTTCCTTGCCTGGGACTCCGCCACAGGGTGAGGAGCTTACTTGCTCTCTCGTCCTCCACCACCTATCGCTTGCTCACCTGACTCTACTGCCATGGCACCTAGGACCTTCTGAATTTACAATACGGGCCCTTTACTAGACAAATGCATACCATCTGGTAGATGTAGCTCTGAGTTGGACGCCTGTATCAGACTGTGCCTGATCGTCCTCAAGGGTGATCCAGCCAATTACTTAGCGACTGCCTGGTTCAATTTCTTCACCGATCTGTTCATAGATTGCGTGGACACGCCCTTGGCCCAAAACTGACATGGAATTACCTCTGACAAAAATATAACTGTGCCTGGCAACAGGTTCCTCACCCAGGAAAGCAAAGAGAATAATGCTTCTTTAACCCCCTCTGGCTAGCAGGGATCATATTATTACCTCCCAAATGAATAACCAGCATACCTGTGTCTGTGGCTGCCGGACAACTGTATGGAAATTAACCAGAAAAAGAAAAAACAAATAAGGAGGAGGAGAAGTCATAACCCTATTGTGCAATAGCAGTAGAGCTATGCTCCCTGTCACCCCCTTTTTAAGCTAAATGGGTTCTCACATAGCGCTCAAAACAAGGCGCCTTCCATCTGCCTACCCTTTTTATGGCTTCAAATGACAAGCCCATTGAGGCTGCTGTTGTGGCAGCCCCAATGCAAAAAGAATGGGACGTGAAGGGTGAGGTCTCCTCCCCAACAACGACAAGGCACACTTACATAAGCGTGTGAACAGAAATCTAGTCAGCGGGGAACCATCTGCATGCAACAATAGCCTGGAATCCCCTGCTCCCGGACACATCTGGAAGAATGCTTGTATCAAAGCCACCGGACAATACGTGACACCTGGAGCAGCCTGCAGGTGTACCCATGCTCCCCTCCCCAAAGGGTCCCTATTTGACCTCCTTACCCTGACCTGTAGCATGTCCTTTGATATTACCACATCATCTAGGTTAAACCCCCCCTCTTGATTGATTTATTTTATTTGAATTTTTTTTTTTTTTATATATATAGCCTGAATCGACCCCCGAAGGCGGATCTCTGCGCTTTGGACAGGCAGCATGGATATAGTGCAATTACAGCTGGATCAAGAACAGAAAAGTGTAGTCTTGAGCAACTTCCTGAAGTGCAAATGATCAGGGCATGGTCTCAAGAGTATAGGGAGTTCGTTCCAGTAACGGGGGCCAAGATGAGAAAGGGCCTTCTCTCCTAATCTAGCCTTCCTAACTCGGGGAACCACAAGAAGATGTTTAGAGCCAGAACGAAGGGGTCTGGGAGGTAGGTACGGTGTGAATTTCTCTGAGAGGTAAATTGGGCCTAGATCAAACGATGCCTTATGGATGGTGCTGCAAACTTTGAATCTTACCCATTGGCGAATAGGAAGCCAATGAAGTTGCAAGAGAAGAGGGCGGGAGAGAGTCCTAGGAGGGGCATTAAGGACCAGTTGCGCTGCTGTGTTCTGGACTATCTGTAGTCTGCTGAGCGAGGCCTCATTGGCGGAGATTGGCAGCCCATTACAGTAGTCCAGACGGCTTAATACAAGTACTTGCATCAGAGTTTTCCGAGTTGAATCGGGAAGCAGAGGGAAGACTCAATGGAGCAGGCCCATTGTGTGGAAACAGGAGCCAGCTATCTGAGCAGTATGCTCCTTCAGAGTAAAGCGTCCACAGAGAAGGGGCCTTTCCGGAGAGCAGAATCTCTGTTTTCCTCCCATTACACTGGAGGAAATTACTCTTCATCCTGTGTGAGATGGCTCGCATACCAGAAGAGAAGGCCGACTGTATGGATGGAGTGAATTTATCAAATGGAAAGAGCAACTGAGTATCGTCGGAAAAGGATATGGGGGTGAACCCATACGTCCTCAGGAGATTGGCCAAGGGAGCGACATAGATGTTAAACAATGTGGGGCTCAAGCTAGAGCCCAGAGGTACTCCCTTGGACAGTTTCATAGGTGCCGAACGATACGTGCCTAAGTTAACGGTCTGGGAGCGAGCAGATAGAAAGCTCGTCATCCACCTTAAGGCAGAGTTCCTTAGACCAATCGCCTTTAGTCTTCTGAGCAATATCCGATGTGACACCTTGTCGAACGCTGCGGATAGGTCCAACAGCATCAATATCGTAGAATGGCCCTTATCTAGGGTCATCCTGATGTTATCTGTGACCGCTAGCAGAGCTAATTCGGTGCTGTATTTGGGTCTAAAGCCGGACTGGGAAGAATCTAAACACCCAGTAAGTTCGACATGGTTGGAGAGATGATTGTTTATGAGTTTCTCCAGTAGTTTGCTCAGAAACGGAAGAAGCGAGATGGGGCGGAGATTGGTAAGATCCGTAAAAGGGACTTTAGAGTTCTTACGGATAGACCTAACCTGTGCTGCTTTCCATTCTGATGGTACATGGCCTTCTCTCAGAGAGAGATTCAATCGAAGGGAACAATTGATTAGCCAGGGAAGTGACCACTTTGGCCGGGATAGGGTCCAAAGGGGACTCTGATTTTATCTTATGAATCAGTGACTCCACCTCTGCCGATGTCAGTGTGGGGAAGCACTCTAGAAACTGAGGTGTTGCCTGTTCTGGTTGGTGAAATGTCATTGGGGCCAGAGGCTGGTTTCGTGGTGAGACAATTTTTTCATAGATAAGCTCTATTTTTTGTGAAAAGTATAGAGGAATATCGTTGCATAGCGTTTGCGTGGGTGCCTCAGAGTTTTCACAGGCCTTAGAGTTGATAAAGGACTGAAGAATGTGATGTAGAGTTTTAGGGGCGTTACCAGCCTGGGCGAATTGCGATACTATATGGATTTTTGCACAATGTTTATGTTTTTATGATAGCTGGACAGGGTGGTGAGAAACCGATCTTTGCCCTTCTCGTCATGAGTGGTGCGCCAGCTTCTCTCATGTTTCCTGCAGAGTTGTTTCTGTACTCGCAACTGAGGAGAGAACCAGGCAGTCTGTGGGCGTTTAGAGTGATTTTAGTGGTGCAAGATGGTCGATGGCCATAGAAACAGCGGAATTGTATTTGGCCAAGGCTTCCTCTATATTGTCAGGTGCAATATTCCAAGGCATTGGGAAGGAGGCTTGAAATCTCTCCGGGGTAATTTTTTGCCACTGCCTACGGGTGTGGAATGTGACAGGATTGAATTTCTTCAACTCCCTTGGGCCCTGGATAAAAAATGTGATTAACGAATGGTCAGACCAAATTAATTGTTGGGGGGGGTTCTCACTGAATTCTGGGAGAGTTGGAGAAGACTATGTCTAGTGTGTGGCCAGCTATATGATTTGGACCTTCATTAAGTTTAGACATGCCCAGGAGGGCTAGGTCTGCCAGAAGTGTCTTGCATCAGCATTGGAGGGGCATTCGCTGTGAATATTAAAGTCCCCTAGCAGTAAAATATTGCTGCATGCAATCACGTGGGGAGCTAATGGCTCGGTAAGTTGTAATGAAAATTCAGCTAAGGGTCCTGGGAGTCGATAGACTAAGGCCCCCTTCCAGCTAACTTGGGAGGAGAGGTCTATCCTAAAAACTAGAATTTCCATAGTGGCATTGCAGTGCTGATCCAGGATACCGACTGTAATGCTGCCTTTGTGCACAATAGCAATTCCACCCCCCCATCTTTAATGGTGTGTCTAATCTAATAAATGTGTAGCCTTCAGGCAAGCCTAACACTATAGAGGGAACAGAATGGGGCTTAAGACAGGTTTCGGTCAGGAACTCCAGCTCAGGCTGTGGTGAAGACAGTAGATCCCAAACCTCACTGGAATGCTTAGGCAGGGATCGTATGTTACATAGCAGACTTTTCCATCCTTTCCGAGGCTTATCTGGGGATATGCCTGTAGCGTGGTCAGGGAAGGGGGCGGGTTCAAGGGTGCGAGAGACAACACTGGGGGAAGACAATAGGGTACCTTGTGAGTCAGTATCATCTCCCCAAAATGGCCCTGAAACTGACAAACTCAGCAAGAAAAAGGGCCTTCAGGGGCTGGCCAGACCTCAATCCGGCAGGAGAGGGATGGATAAGTCCTTAGCTCCATTAGCTCCTGTCTAGAATACGGCTTGCGGGGAGGAGGGCCTTGTGTAGGGATTAGTAAACCAGGGTCTGTGGCTCCTGGCATCCGGTTATGGAGGGATGGTTGGGCCGCTAAAACACCAACCTCCCTCGAAACCCAAAGTAAGTCAAATAAGTCAAACTCCCTCCACAACAATCGTGCTAGTCTCGCGGTGGACCAGGGAGAAGTGACTATGTGCGAGGATGTGCAGGTAAGCAGCAATCAACCAGTAAAGATACACTTAGTTAAAAAACAATTAAAACGTTCAAATGCTGTGCAAATCGCAAAATATCTAGAGGAGCCGGGAGTGCAGCTTTCAGCCCAGCGCCTGTCATCGAAGCGGGTATAAGTTAATAAATCCTGAATGCCCCAAAGAAGGCCAATGAATATGCTAGCGACAAAGAAGGGTACAAAGTTCCTCATGTACAGTGACGAAGAAGAGCCATTAAGAGAATCTCTCAGCTGGTTAGTGCTAAGAAAGGCCGGTCAGAAAAAGGGGAAGGAATTCCCCTAATTTGAACTAGTGCTCTCACACACCCAGCAAGCTAGGTGTCATGCTTCATCATATGAGCACTGCCCCTCGTCAAGTCGGCGCTGCAATCCTTGACGGGCTCCCGAAACCGGGGCTCTTTATCGGGTATCTTTTGTTCGAGCCGAGGGTGCTTGGGGGTGAGGGGCCTAGTGTGGTGTAATGTAGCAGAGAAATGTGAATTAAAAGGGGTTAGTTGGTCCTAATTCAACTTTATTCCAAAGGTCAACTACCCTATTAAAAATGTGTAGAGTGGCTGATATGCTAGAAGTTAGGTGTCTAGGTAAAAGCTCTACTCTATGTGATCAACATGTTTCTTGCCACAGACGTCAGGAGGATCAGGGCAATTCGTCAGGATCAAGGTAATACTGTCTACAACAATATGTGGTAAGGTGCTATCTACATACCACTTCTTATAGTTTGTTCCTATAGGGAAAAAGAAGAAACTCTTTATAACAAATAAAATAGCTCTTTATGCTGTACATAGCTATGAATATTGTGTCAAAGTGATCACCGTGCTCAGGCGTGCAACACGCAATCTCATTAGATAGTGGTGTCTCGAACGCCATTCGGGAGTGTGGGATGGGGCGGGCAATTTAATTATCCAAACCAATCTACGGGAAGCAAAAGAGGACTCACCTAAAAAAGTTGCTACAGTTGTTAGCAACGGTGCTGGCGGTAAAAAGGAACCCAATTGGGTCCTAAGAGGGGACAAAAATAGTCAGAAAACCGTCTCTATTAGTATCTGTATATTTATTAAAAAGACGGAATAACCACATAGCAGGTCTAAGTCTAAGTGCCATCAGGTAGCTGGACAAAGCCGTAGTTACCGAATACCTAGCCGATCCATCCGTAACGGACACAAAGGACGGGTCAAAGTAGTGACCTCGGTGCTGAGAGTCCGTGGGAATAGACCTGGGAGGTTCCAGTCGACAGTAGGCAGATGTGGCTCCTCGGGTGTAGAAAGGAAATTAAAAATAGAGTCAGTACTCACCGACGTGGATTCACGTCCAGGGAAATGACCTACCCAAACCGCCAGGAACCGGGGTGGTAGGTATCGAAGGGAGAGCCGAGAAGATAAACAGTTGTTCCGTATACGTCATCGAGTGCGTAGCACGTCGTGACGGAATGCGCTCGGGGAGTACAACTATCTGATTGGTCCCAGGCATGAAAGAGCGTTACCGTTGCTAGGTAACCTAGTGATGTTGTATAATAGCCAATACGAGTGTCTCGCTGTTGAGTACGCTGTGTGTGAACTCCACGTCCACCAAAAAGATTATCTTGAAACATTGGGGCATTCTAAACACAGGCGACCTACAGATACCTGCACCAAGGTTTGCCTACACCAGAACTAGCAGCCTCAGAGATATCTTGATTCATACGAGACCCAAGAAGCACACTACCCCATCACAAACCACCCTATGGGGACTTCCACCAGTAAAAGGACATTTTCCCTGTGGCACGTGTATAGTGTGCCCACTTACAACGATCACTAAAGAAATTGCGTTAAGACCCAATTTCAAGTGGTGCATACAAAAACACACGAATTGTAACACCAAACAGTGCATTTACCTGATTACTTGCCCCTGTGACCTACAGTACATAGGGATGACTATGCGTCCAGTTAAAACACGTATAACTGAACACAGGAGTAACATACGTTGCCAACGAACCACTACGAAACTATACAGACACTTCATTGAGACACAACATACTTCTGATTCATTACGCTGGGTCATATTAGAATCTCATGCCCAGATTTCCAAATCTTCCCTATTCAGACTCGAACAGAGATGGGTACATAGATTATCAAGCCATATCGAGGGCCTCAATGATGACATACCCTGGAATACATTATCTTGAACTGGGAACCATATGCCCAATACCAACTGGTCATATCCCACTCTGAATTCTGGAACACCTTGTTGAACAGTTCATGGAAATAACTTCCTAAGTGGAAGGACATAAGGCCCTTCAATCTTGGTCCTCTAGCTAAGTAGTGCCCTCTATCCACTCAGGATGAGCCATCTCTATCTAAGTAGTGCCTTGTATTCAACCATGATGAGCGATTGGTGACTGATCAATATACTACTGTCATGTACTTCACCAGTGGAAATTGTGTTTCACATCCGACGCCATTCGGGAGTGACATATCTTATCTTAGCACCCTAGGCATTACCTACTACACGACCACATAACTAACCAGCATGACGCCCCCCTCCTTGTTTATGAGCGGTCCTATCACTAATATGACTCTGGTCTCTAACCCGCCGACCCTTGAACCAGTAGCGTTGCGGTACCTCCCGTTGGTTCACATACCAATTCTCGGCTGATTTACCCTCCGCAATATATTGCGCTTACTGATGAGACCACTTCATTAGGTCGCGTAGCAACAAAGACGCTGCTCTGGGTATGAATCCACCTTTTGGCCTTACTCCATTTGCACAACACGTCACACCGTGATGGGTTGCGCACTATCACATCACACACAGCGTACTCAACAGCGAGACACTCGTATTGGCTATTATACAACATCACTAGGTTACCTAGCAACGGTAACGCTCTTTCATGCCTGGGACCAATCAGATAGTTGTACTCCCCGAGCGCATTCCGTCACGACGTGCTACGCACTCGATGACGTATACGGAACAACTGTTTATCTTCTCGGCTCTCCCTTCGATACCTACCACCCCGGTTCCTGGCGGTTTGGGTAGGTCATTTCCCTGGACGTGAATCCACGTCGGTGAGTACTGACTCTATTTTTAATTTCCTTTCTACACCCGAGGAGCCACATCTGCCTACTGTCGACTGGAACCTCCCAGGTCTATTCCCACGGACTCTCAGCACCGAGGTCACTACTTTGACCCGTCCTTTGTGTCCGTTACGGATGGATCGGCTAGGTATTCGGTAACTACGGCTTTGTCCAGCTACCTGATGGCACTTAGACTTAGACCTGCTATGTGGTTATTCCGTCTTTTTAATAAATATACAGATACTAATAGAGACGGTTTTCTGACTATTTTTGTCCCCTCTTAGGACCCAATTGGGTTCCTTTTTACCGCCAGCACCGTTGCTAACAACTGTAGCAACTTTTTTAGGTGAGTCCTCTTTTGCTTCCCGTAGATTGGTTTGGATAATTAAATTGCCCGCCCCATCCCACACTCCCGAATGGCGTTCGAGACACCACTATCTAATGAGATTGCGTGTTGCACGCCTGAGCACGGTGATCACTTTGACACAATATTCATAGCTATGTACAGCATAAAGAGCTATTTTATTTGTTATAAAGAGTTTCTTCTTTTTCCCTATAGGAACAAACTATAAGAAGTGGTATGTAGATAGCACCTTACCACATATTGTTGTAGACAGTATTACCTTGATCCTGACGAATTGCCCTGATCCTCCTGACGTCTGTGGCAAGAAACATGTTGATCACAGAGTAGAGCTTTTACCTAGACACCTAACTTCTAGCATATCAGCCACTCTACACATTTTTAATAGGGTAGTTGACCTTTGGAATAAAGTTGAATTAGGACCAACTAACCCCTTTTAATTCACATTTCTCTGCTACATTACACCACACTAGGCCCCTCACCCCCAAGCACCCTCGGCTCTAACAAAAGATCCCCGATAAAGAGCCCCGGTTTCGGGAGCCCGTCAAGGATTGCAGCGCCGACTTGACGAGGGGCAGTGCTCATATGATGAAGCATGACACCTAGCTTGCTGGGTGTGTGAGAGCACTAGTTCAAATTAGGGGAATTCCTTCCCCTTTTTCTGACCGGCCTTTCTTAGCACTAACCAGCTGAGAGATTCTCTTAATGGCTCTTCTTCGTCACTGTACATGAGGAACTTTGTACCCTTCTTTGTCGCTAGTCATATGGGGTATGTACACTGGACCTCTCTAAATAACAACACCCCTAGTCCCTACTTTTGATATAAGACAATGAATATGCTAGGCAGGTGTCTCATAAATGGATGCACAAACCTGAGGTAATACCTCCAAGATACGTGATAACCTACCAGCATCAATGGGTCTCCTCCCGTCCTTTAAACCCGAGGACAGGCGTTCCCAACCTTTTAAGGCCCGTCGGACCCTGGAATCCTTGGTGGGGTCAGCAACCCCTTCCAACCCTGCAAAGAAGGCAATTGCCGCCAGCTGTCTCCTAGCTATAGACCATGATTTCCCAGTTTAACCAAAAATAAGAGCAACCCCTGTGGTGTGAATTTCTCAGCCCCCCCCCCCCGGGATCCCTGAAGGAAGCTGTATATGCTTGCAATGCCATCTCATACATACTCTTAGTCTTGAGAGCCAGAGAGGCAGCTGTCCGATCAGGAGCAATGGGGCACCAAGCTTCCACAACTCCTCCGGAAAAAACGCCATCTGACTGTCTGCTTGCGGCCATCGTTCTCTGAATTCTGTTAACTTAGAACGAGACAGGACATCATCTACTATATTGTCTACCCCCGGCACATGCTTAGCAATGAAATACACATTATGCTTCAGGCAGCAACGAACGAGCTCCTTGAGTAAGCGTAGTACCAAAGGGCATTTAGCCCTCTGGTTGTTTATTGCCATCGCTGCGGACATACTGTGGGACCAGAACACAATGCGTTTGTTAGCTAGGAAGGTGCACCACCTTGTGCCCAATATTGCGCCGAACCTCAATCTGCCTGCTGCGTCGGTGTAGAGCGCCACTTCTGCACTAGATTGTGCTGCTTGCTGCAAGAGCCATTGAACCCAGTCAGGAACCCCCTCCAAGTAAGTTAATCATCTTTCGCTTCAGATGACAGCCTGGTGGGGTGATGTTTTTCCTGTAATCCAGACATTGACCTGACAATGTCCCTGGGGAACCCCCTGCCCATGGGTATCACCCTGAGCATGAAATTTAATTGTCCCACCAGAAACTGTAACTGATGCAAGGTAACCTTACGGGTAGCTAGACACTCATCTATGGAAGCCCTGAACGCCAACATTTTTCCTTTGAGAGCCTGCACACCCCCGCTATGGTATCTATTTCTATGCCCAGAAAAACCATGCAAGTCACTTGACCCTCTGTTTTATCAGCTGCCAAGGGGACCCCCAATTCCCGTGCCTACTGTTGGAAGCCCAGAAGGGCCTTCCCACAAGTCGGGGAGCCTGAAGGACCCAAGAATAGAAAGTTATCCAAATAGTGCACAACGTCTTGTGATGACACCAGGTCTTTTACTGCCCATCCCAAGAAACAACTGAATGACTCAAACACAGAACAGGCAATAGAACAACCCATTGACATACATAGGTCTACAAAGAAATTACCTTCAAAAGTAAAACCTAACAATCGAGTGTCATCTGGGTGCACCGGCAAAATGCAACTTCTGTGTCAGATTTGGCCATCAAAGCACCCTTACCTAATCTCTGCAGCTTGTGAATTGCTGTGTCAAATGTAGTGTAACACACTGTGCAAAGTTCTAGTGCCAAGTTCTAGTGCCAATCTGTCATTGACTGAGGAACCTGTGGGCATGACAGGTTGTGGATCAGTGTTTATTTCCCTGCCTCCTTCTTAGGGACCAGCCCCAAAGGGGAACACACCAGGTCCTGCCATGGGGCACTTTGGAACGGGCATGCCACCCTCCCTAACATTACTTCTTTCATGATTTTTTCTTTGGTGACCGGGTTACGTAGAACAGATAGCTGGTTGCACGGGGTACCGTGAAAGGAGGAGCGCTATACGGAATACGGAAGCCATATTTAAAACAATGATACAATAGGTGCGCCTCTTGCCTGGAATCATACTTACTGAGGAGATGGGCCAATCGTACAAGCGGATGGGGGTGGGTACTTCCTTATGACAACTGGGAATTGCGACCCCAGGGAGGATGCTGATCTTTTGGATTCCCCAATTTTTTGAAGCACTTGCTCTCTGGGTGACCCTGGGTTCCACAGAAGGAGCAGAGGTGTTTAAATTTGCAAGCGGTCCCACTACTACATTCATTTTTGTTATACTGACAGCAAGCCTGTTTCTTGTCTCCTGCCCCTTTGTTAGCCCAAAAAGGATGCGGGGCTCTGGTAACTGGCGGTGCCAAGTAGAATTCTGCATGCCGTATGTTAATTTCCCGCTAATCCCATGCCTTCTCTGGTCCCACCGCCTTCATCTGTCTAAATTTGTTGTCATATTGCAACCAAGCCGAGCCATGAAATTCTGAAGCTGCTCCAAGGATCATTGACATGTAGCTAAACAGTTGAGCAGCAACCGCTGGGAACCTTTCCACCATAGTAGCCGAGTAGATAGAGAACCCTGTAACCCAGTTCTTTATGGACCAGTCCACCCATACTTTATATTTTTTTTAACTCCCCCTCTTTACCTGCCCTGCTCTTCCCTGGTACCAATCCCGCATTAATGAGATCAAAAACATCAATATATTTCCCTTTGAAAATCTTTTCCCTGGTTTCTGCCAGCACGTGCCATGTAATATCTGCTGATGGGGCTAAAGCAGGTGCCGCGGAACCATAGAGCATTGGGCTGACAGGGGGGGGGGGTCTGTACTGTCACTATTGCTGCTGGGGCCGCTAGAGGCTGCTGTACCGACCCTGGGGTTACTAGATTACCATGATGAGCCTGCGATGTGGTGGCGACTACCAGTGGAGACTGTGCCACCCAACCCGATTGTACCCACACCTGCGCCACCCCACTGCTCTGTTGTGTTACTATTGGTGCCGGCGCCTGTACCATGGACAGTGCTCCTACGGTCACACCACCCTGTGCTGGCGCAACTCCTTGAACACTCTCGGTTGTCTGCTTCGTAGGAGCTGTGCTGTTTTTAGCGGAGTCCCCCACCTGGGGTGTTCCCCCATTTGCCTGGCCCCCCAAACTGCTGCAAGCTCCTTGCCCCTCTACACTGGGGCCTTTGTTCGTGACTACTGCCTCCGGGGGTCTATCCCCAACCACTGCCTCACCTGCCACGACCGCCTGTGCTTTCGTCTCCCACTTAACCGGTTTCTGAAGGGCATCATTGTACCGAGCAGCGACTTTCATTGGCCATTTGGGCAATAGGGCAACCTGCTGGGACCTCTCTTCCGACACCTGCCCCAGCGTCTGAAGGGCCCACTCTATGCTGTGTGTCTTCACGATGTTCCAGAGCTCACTGAGAGATGGAATTCCTCTGGAGTGGCTGGAGCATCCTTGCCATTTCGGGCATGCTTTGGCGGTATCCTGCGACTAAACGCGCACTAGGTAAATAAAAAGAGTTAGTTTTTTGGGATGCCTCAACCTTTAAACCAACACAACACGCCTCTGCCCATTGCTAGGGGCCACCAAAACGGACCGGAAGTCATGTGCCTATTTCCGTTTCCCCATCAATGTGCTCCCTTGTGACACAGCTGCTGGTGCTCATTGAAAATTACCCAAGGCACCGGGAATACTTACAACCCTAATGCCCCAGCATCACGCTTCATGCCGCTAAAATTACTGCAATCTCCACCCTAAACCGGGGCACCCAGACTACTCACAAACTGAGTTCCCCGGCTTAACATGCCATTAAACACAAACCCCAACTGGATTCCCGATCATGCATATATTAAAACATCCCCCATGCGTAAACGAAAGTATGCAACATGGATACTTACTACCCTAATGCCCTGGATTAGTCCTGAAAATATATGCCATGGTACGAGCACCAGTTACATTACTTTCCGAAACATTGTGTACCAAAACTGTGGTTAGCCCAGAATCAAGGAATATTGAGCATCCCTACCGGTACTCCAACCTCCCACAACGGCACTTTACCCAAGCGCGTGGACAAACATTTTTACAACTTTATTTAAACGGCAAAATCCCCAGCTATGACACCAGTGCTAAAAACACTTCGACATATTTCAATTACTTCTCAAACCCCGAGTACGCTGTGAGGCCCTCTCCCTCCACTGTGTGCAGCGAACCAGCCTACTAACCTGCGTCCTTTCCCCCGATAGCACTTCAAAAACCACCTTCCGGGAAACCTCTTGAGCACTGTCGCACCACGTGGACGAACTGAGACGCCGATGGGTAGCTGGTAACTTGTTGCTGGTCTGCCGCCTTCCGAGCTGCCTGAAAGGAGAAAGAGGGTTTCTCTGCCTCTACCGCCGCTTTTATCCCTGCCGGGGAGAGGAAGGCGACCCTGCGCCCTTTGATGATGTTGCAAAGGGGCCGCCCGCAACACCTTTCACTTCCTTCCGGCCCCAACATGCCTCACCTACAGTAAGGACAGAAACACTACCAGCTCCCACCCAAGATGCAACTAAGGGCGCCACGCCCCTAGGTGCTGGTGGCACCGATCAGTTTCTGCCTCTCCTAGTTAGGCCTGGGCAGAGTGACAAATAAAATCTGCTGCTCCCCCGTGGAGTTACGCAACCGGTGAAGTGAGGTAAGTCGCACTGCTTGTGCTGATTTTTAGCGCCGGGTGTTTTACCCGCGATGTAAAATCAGCACAAGATGCACCACACGCATTTCAAGAGGACGCAGCTTCTTTATGCTGCTCGAGTAGATTTTCTACTCGAGCAGCAGCTTCCTTAACATGAGCGGCAGGTTTCTCACCGTGAACGGTAGCGACCTGCCGTGACAGCTTTCATTGAGAAATCTCGCCGGGAGGTGGTCAAGCATTGGATTTTCCTCGCTCACGCTCAAGCATGTGAGAGGAAAACCTCTGCATTCTAAGCAGAGTGGAAAAGACTCCACAAACTCCGAGAGTGGAGCGGAGTTTACCGCCCAGGCTTACTCTTAGTCAAGTGGAATAAAGGCAGTCACATGGCTGGTGGTAGCGCAAGTCTTATATTAGGCAGAGAGCATTGCATGGAAGTATGCTGACCGCCTCCTTCTAGATCACTAAAGATATACAGGGGCAGATTTATGAGGTTTTGCCGTAGGGAAGCGCAGCAGGCCTTCCTGCTGCGCTTCCCTACGGCAAAAGAAAAGGGCAGGGATGCGCCGTATCTATAAAATATCTATAGATACAAAATATCTATAGATACAAAAAAGTATCTATAAAATGCGGCGCATTTCTGTCCTTTTCCCCTGCGCCGGCGCACAATGGGCTGCCTGCGTCAACGCTGGCACCTCTGCACCATGGTGCAAGGGTGTCTGCGTTGCGGAGATGAATATTTTTGTACAGGAAGGGAAACCTTTCTGTACAAAAATAATCACAAGAGGGTTTTCCTCTTTGTATGGGTGCTGCAGAATGCAGCACACATAGAAAAAGGAAAAACGAGGAGAAATAAAGATATTTCTCCCAGTTGCGCCTCCCTTACGCCTCCCCTGGGGAGGCGGAAGCTTTTGGCGCTGCCTCAGATTTACGATTTCTCGTAAATCTGGGGCAGTGTCAAAAGGCCATGGATGTTGCTGGGAACGCCCCCAGCAACACCCATTGCATGCCCCTTTAATGCAGAACACTGCGTTAAAGGGACTGGTATTTATGAGGCAGCATTAAGCCAAAAAAAGTGGCTCAGTGCTGCCTGATAAATATCACGCAGGCTTCTGCACCACGGAACGTCACAAAAAGTGACGTTCCGATGGCGCAACGGGCCTCATAAATCTGCCCCATAGTTTCCAGTCCTGCTTTTTTTCACCTACAATCATTGACTTCAGGTCTGTTTAGTCTAATGAGTACTGTGGAAACAAAACAAGACTACAACACCCAGAATGCATTATGTTATCGCACACAAGACCAGGGCAGGAAACAGTGTTGATAATGACCTGGGGGGGAGGTGGTCACCCTACGTGTAAGTGACCCTCCCCCCAGCCCTGACGATCTCCCAGAGCCACACACAGGTTTCCTAATTGACAGCGGAGCCTCTGCTCGTTACCTTGCAAATGGAGTTACTTTGTGTTGAACACAGCAGCGCGTGGCTGGCACGTTTCAAGCCTCAATTAGCCACGCTCACGGAAACGTAGGTGGCAAATAAAGTGGAGATTGTCAAACCGGAAGAGGAGCGCTGCAAGAGTGAATGCACTCAGCCCGCCTGTGTTTACAGCTCCAGGTGCGGAGATGCACTGGTGATTACAGTTAATCCTGCTGCCTCCATTATAGCAGCTGCGATTCAAAGCACTTTATATTAAAATCCATATCGCTCGATGATTACATCTATCCGAGATATGCTACAGCAGCACAGCAAGGGCTGCCAAGAATAATAAATGACTTCCCATGCTAGACGCGCAGCTCCTTCGCTTTTCGAGGGGAAAAAAATGTTGTAGTCCCCTTTTTATCCATTGAATCCCAAAACAAATACTTAGGTGCTGGTTGATTCAGAAATGTATTAGTAGACAGCAGGTTCGAATAATCAGGCCTTGTTCTAAAGGGTGGGTTAGTTGGGCCGCGCCCACCCAAGGAAGAGCTCTGGCCACCCCAAGGTCGAGCAGAGCTTCAAAAACGGATTGTTTTCTCTGTAATGTTTCACACGGACCTGCAGCTGCACAGGCTCTGCCTCATAGCTCATTTTAATCAATAGCATCATTAACTTGGGTTCTTTAAGGTCTGGGGACAGGTTTGAATACAGGTTTGAACCAGCAGAGATGGTAACTGCTCTAATGCATCGATGAACAGGTCTCCTGAACACCCCCACTGTAACAACAGCGGCTGCAGCTCCCAATACAAGGTGCTTAGGAGTCACAATCAGTGTTATGACAAAAATGCTTTGCAAATTATTTTCCCTTTTCTAAAATGTCCTGCTGTGAGATCATTCCTAAATTGCAAAACTTTCAGGGATAGAATGTTGCTTTGTGGAGGGTCCTTTGTTTAACCCACAGGACTCCTGTTTGATTCTCAGCAGGGTCCTCTCTCGAGTGCATCACGCTGACGCAGACAAAATTGCTATCACTTGGTGAACTCCTAGAAACATTACTGCTTGCAGTGCTGCAAAATGGTAAATTATACAGCAACGGGTTCTTCATCAAACAAGCATTGGCAAAGTCAACAAGTCTCGCCTACGCCATCTTGTACAGCAGCATAGCTGTACAGCATGGCTAAAAGTTAGAAAAAGAGCTATGTGCAGCATTGCTGTTCAGCATGGCTAAAATTTACAACATCTTTTCTCTTTTTTTCTAAATTTTTGTCATGCTGCACAGCCACGCTACTGGAAATGGTGGCTAAAAACATTTTCATAGCCAAAAGCTCTTGCATATGCAAGGCCTATTGACTTTGCCAATGCTTGTTGCTCTAATTGTGGTATTAAGGAAGCTAGTTGTAGAAAATACCATTTTGTAGGAAACCGTCAAGATCGGACTGGTGTGAAGCTTGGCTCTCTTTATAAGCGTTCACCTTGTTTGTGGACTGGATCAGTAATGGCGCTGAGTGTGGAGGTGACTGGCCTTCAGTCCTGTGAAGGACAGTGCTGGCTTGGGCAGTGTCAGTAGAGTCTCCGCCAGTCTGCCGAGATAGAAGTTCCCACTTAGCTGGTCTGCTTCTTGCTTCTCACCACCACTGGCATTTCTAGGTGACCAGTCATTAAAGGTTTTTACAGGAAACATTAGTGGGTATATTCATATTTAAGCAATACTCGTTTTATAATCTGCCTTGAAAGGGTTGTAGTATGAGGTGTCCTCACAGAGATTCGTACACTTACACTTCAGATTAAGTAGATGTTGTAAGTAGGCACATTAACCCACTTTTGCACCGTGATAACAGCCAGTGTGCGCAGGTGTCTTTGAGGGAGGGGGTTTTGTATACCCTGCTCTAAGAACTAAAAAATGGATTTGGCTCCGACATTTATGATCCTGGTGCAGATGTGACCAAGAACAAGTGGAGCCCTGATCTCTAGATCAGTTGACTGGGGGTGAGTGCTTGCAATGTTCAACACTCCGTCCATCATTTCCTTTGGTTTATACTTTGTTCGCCATAAGTTGGCAGGGTATGCTCAGACGTGAGTCCCTTGCTCACTTTGCCACTGGATTCAAGCAAGCCTGGCTGAAGACGGCTGAAATGCCAGAAACCGGTCCTAGGAAGCTTGTTTCCGGTCCAGGGAAGACATGGCTTGGCAGTTCGGGCTGGACTGTTCCCATGAGGCACAGGGTCAGACTGATTTGCATATGGCCATGTCTGAACTGGGGTGGCAGAGTGGGCTAAAGAACGGTGATGGATTAAACCCAGATCAGTTGACTGGGGGTGAGTGCTTGCAATGTTCAACACTCCGTCCATCATTTCCTTTGGTTTATACTTTGTTCGCCATAAGTTGGCAGGGTATGCTCAGACGTGAGTCCCTTGCTCACTTTGCCACTGGATTCAAGCAAGCCTGGCTGAAGACGGCTGAAATGCCAGAAACCGGTCCTAGGAAGCTTGTTTCCGGTCCAGGGAAGACATGGCTTGGCAGTTCGGGCTGGACTGTTCCCATGAGGCACAGGGTCAGACTGATTTGCATATGGCCATGTCTGAACTGGGGTGGCAGAGTGGGCTAAAGAACGGTGATGGATTAAACCCAGATCAGTTGACTGGGGGTGAGTGCTTGCAATGTTCAACACTCCGTCCATCATTTCCTTTGGTTTATACTTTGTTCGCCATAAGTTGGCAGGGTATGCTCAGACGTGAGTCCCTTGCTCACTTTGCCACTGGATTCAAGCAAGCCTGGCTGAAGACGGCTGAAATGCCAGAAACCGGTCCTAGGAAGCTTGTTTCCGGTCCAGGGAAGACATGGCTTGGCAGTTCGGGCTGGACTGTTCCCATGAGGCACAGGGTCAGACTGATTTGCATATGGCCATGTCTGAACTGGGGTGGCAGAGTGGGCTAAAGAACGGTGATGGATTAAACCCAGATCAGTTGACTGGGGGTGAGTGCTTGCAATGTTCAACACTCCGTCCATCATTTCCTTTGGTTTATACTTTGTTCGCCATAAGTTGGCAGGGTATGCTCAGACATGAGTCCCTTGCTCACTTTGCCACTGGATTCAAGCAAGCCTGGCTGAAGACGGCTGAAATGCCAGAAACCGGTCCTAGGAAGCTTGTTTCCGGTCCAGGGAAGACATGGCTTGGCAGTTCGGGCTGGACTGTTCCCATGAGGCACAGGGTCAGACTGATTTGCATATGGCCATGTCTGAACTGGGGTGGCAGAGTGGGCTAAAGAACGGTGATGGATTAAACCCAGATCAGTTGACTGGGGGTGAGTGCTTGCAATGTTCAACACTCCGTCCATCATTTCCTTTGGTTTATACTTTGTTCGCCATAAGTTGGCAGGGTATGCTCAGACGTGAGTCCCTTGCTCACTTTGCCACTGGATTCAAGCAAGCCTGGCTGAAGACGGCTGAAATGCCAGAAACCGGTCCTAGGAAGCTTGTTTCCGGTCCAGGGAAGACATGGCTTGGCAGTTCGGGCTGGACTGTTCCCATGAGGCACAGGGTCAGACTGATTTGCATATGGCCATGTCTGAACTGGGGTGGCAGAGTGGGCTAAAGAACGGTGATGGATTAAACCCAGATCAGTTGACTGGGGGTGAGTGCTTGCAATGTTCAACACTCCGTCCATCATTTCCTTTGGTTTATACTTTGTTCGCCATAAGTTGGCAGGGTATGCTCAGACGTGAGTCCCTTGCTCACTTTGCCACTGGATTCAAGCAAGCCTGGCTGAAGACGGCTGAAATGCCAGAAACCGGTCCTAGGAAGCTTGTTTCCGGTCCAGGGAAGACATGGCTTGGCAGTTCGGGCTGGACTGTTCCCATGAGGCACAGGGTCAGACTGATTTGCATATGGCCATGTCTGAACTGGGGTGGCAGAGTGGGCTAAAGAACGGTGATGGATTAAACCCAGATCAGTTGACTGGGGGTGAGTGCTTGCAATGTTCAACACTCCGTCCATCATTTCCTTTGGTTTATACTTTGTTCGCCATAAGTTGGCAGGGTATGCTCAGACGTGAGTCCCTTGCTCACTTTGCCACTGGATTCAAGCAAGCCTGGCTGAAGACGGCTGAAATGCCAGAAACCGGTCCTAGGAAGCTTGTTTCCGGTCCAGGGAAGACATGGCTTGGCAGTTCGGGCTGGACTGTTCCCATGAGGCACAGGGTCAGACTGATTTGCATATGGCCATGTCTGAACTGGGGTGGCAGAGTGGGCTAAAGAACGGTGATGGATTAAACCCAGATCAGTTGACTGGGGGTGAGTGCTTGCAATGTTCAACACTCCGTCCATCATTTCCTTTGGTTTATACTTTGTTCGCCATAAGTTGGCAGGGTATGCTCAGACGTGAGTCCCTTGCTCACTTTGCCACTGGATTCAAGCAAGCCTGGCTGAAGACGGCTGAAATGCCAGAAACCGGTCCTAGGAAGCTTGTTTCCGGTCCAGGGAAGACATGGCTTGGCAGTTCGGGCTGGACTGTTCCCATGAGGCACAGGGTCAGACTGATTTGCATATGGCCATGTCTGAACTGGGGTGGCAGAGTGGGCTAAAGAACGGTGATGGATTAAACCCAGATCAGTTGACTGGGGGTGAGTGCTTGCAATGTTCAACACTCCGTCCATCATTTCCTTTGGTTTATACTTTGTTCGCCATAAGTTGGCAGGGTATGCTCAGACGTGAGTCCCTTGCTCACTTTGCCACTGGATTCAAGCAAGCCTGGCTGAAGACGGCTGAAATGCCAGAAACCGGTCCTAGGAAGCTTGTTTCCGGTCCAGGGAAGACATGGCTTGGCAGTTCGGGCTGGACTGTTCCCATGAGGCACAGGGTCAGACTGATTTGCATATGGCCATGTCTGAACTGGGGTGGCAGAGTGGGCTAAAGAACGGTGATGGATTAAACCCAGATCAGTTGACTGGGGGTGAGTGCTTGCAATGTTCAACACTCCGTCCATCATTTCCTTTGGTTTATACTTTGTTCGCCATAAGTTGGCAGGGTATGCTCAGACGTGAGTCCCTTGCTCACTTTGCCACTGGATTCAAGCAAGCCTGGCTGAAGACGGCTGAAATGCCAGAAACCGGTCCTAGGAAGCTTGTTTCTGGTCCAGGGAAGACATGGCTTGGCAGTTCGGGCTGGACTGTTCCCATGAGGCACAGGGTCAGACTGATTTGCATATGGCCATGTCTGAACTGGGGTGGCAGAGTGGGCTAAAGAACGGTGATGGATTAAACCCAGATCAGTTGACTGGGGGTGAGTGCTTGCAATGTTCAACACTCCGTCCATCATTTCCTTTGGTTTATACTTTATACTCTGATCCTCTACTGGCATGTAACATCGCCTAGTTTGTTAAGGGCTGTTAGAAAGTGGATCATTAGTAGTGGTAAATATGCACCTACTACTGTCAATAAGGCCACTACCACAGACTAGGGCTCAGAATAGGTCTCAGAAAATTAATCCCATGATCAACCCTTGGCTGCGAGCAGGTAGGCTTAAATTTAGAGACAGGTATGTAAAGCATTTTTTTTAAAAACAATTCAGTAAATATTTAAGACACAACACACAATACAAATCCAACACCAATCTATAAAAATAGGAAATATTTGTATTTTTAAAGTGACACCAAAATGAAAACAATCCAATGTAGGGAATCGGCCAAATGAATTTTTAAACATTTAGCACTATATAGCATATAGAAATCTTTAGCACCTATTGGGACATCTGGTCGCACTGGACTGGGACAAAGTCAAAGTTTCAAGGTGGACCGCGATGGATCTGCGTGGCTACCCCTTTTGGTAGGCCTCAGTCAAAGTTTTCACCTTCTGACTTAGAAACTTTTCTAGAGCTTTTTCTGTAGGGTCCCTTGATGCTCTCCACAAGTCCAGATTCGGTGAGGGTTTGCCAGCTTGCCTTTCGACGAGCCCCCGCTCAAACTATGGGAGTTAGACCTCCAGAGCTTTCCAGTGGGACAAACCAGGGATCCAGGCCGCCTCGCGGTTGAAGGTGGGCGGCTTGACTATTGTGGTTGGAGCCGGTCAAGTCTTTTTCCCTTTGATTGAGGGTCATCGGCCAGGCTGGTCAGGTCGAGTCAGTCCGCTTATGGAGCTTTTTTCCAAAGTTGCTCCAAACTTCTGGAACTTCTTCCTGAAGTTCCTTTGAGGGTCCCAAAGTGTCCAAAACGTACTCCAAGAATCTGGAAGCACCAAGATGGTCGTTGAACTTTTGGGACTTCCGTTCCCACAATCCACTGGATGCTCTCCAGGCTGGTGATTCTTGATGGTGATGGTCCGGGTGAGCTCTGTTAATCTGCATCTTTCAGGGAGTCCACTCTTGTTGGATCTGGCCATTTTTGCAGGGTTACCCCCAAACATTTTGCCTGCCTCCTGTATTTTGTCTGACCTGGTTTTGTTGGTTTTATGACTTTGGGCACTTGACCACTGCTGATCAGTGCTAAAGTGCATGTGCTCTCTCCTGTAAACTTGGTAAGATTTGGCTACACCTGCTTGGCATATGTAATTTACCTATAAGTCCCTTGTACAGTGGTATTCTATGTACAGAGGGCCTGTAAGTAAAATGCTACTTGTGGGGCCGCAGCACTGCTTGCGCAACCCACAGAAGTAGCCTTTCAAACCTATCTCAGGCTTCTGCCGCTGCAGGGCCTGCATTCGCAGTTTGCTTGCACAGTGACGTGGCATTTAAAGTGTTTGCCAAGTCTGAAACTCCCCTTTTACTATATATAGGTCACCCCCAAAGTAGGCACCAAGTAGCCCTATGGGCAGGGTGCTTTGTAGGTAAAAGGTAGGATAATGTGCCTTTGTTGTGTGGCATGTCCTGGTAGTGACAAACAGCCTATTTGGTTTCTCACTGCTGTGAGGCTGCCCCTCTCATAGGTTTGCATTGGGAATTCCATGATATGTGTTTCAGTGGCCATTTCTGATATCAAAGGGGTAGCGTGGCCATGTTTGGTATGTTTGGAAGAGTAGTGATAAATCCTACTTATTGGTGAAAGCAGATTTGTTATAACTGTTTTAGAAATGCCACTTTTAGAAGTGGACATTTCTGTTTGATTATGACTCTTTGTGCCCTGTCTGGTTATTTGGTTTGGACTGACAGGAGCAGGGAGTGTGCAGGGGCGTAACAAAGGCCCCTGCATCCCCCGCGGTGCGGGGGGGCCGCAAGCTCCAGGGGGCCCCCTCAACAGATCTTTTTGCACAGAATTATCAACCTTTCCATCCCATGCCAATTCAATAAATGGCCTCGAGGTGTCAGTGTGCTATGTATCCAACGTCGTGAAACCTAATCCTGTGGTCTGGATAAACAATGAGGTGAAAACAGATGGGAAACAGACCATATATTTCACACACCACTTAACCTTTTCGGGGTTACTGATTTTGCAACCAGTACTAGTCACCCCAGTTCAATATTTGTGATAGTTTACACCTCAGCCATTTCCAATGTATCATAGTAGATAACTTGCATTTTTGGTTTCTCGTTTATCTCTGCTTAACGGAGAGATATTTTTAAAGGTGATTTTTAAAATATGAAGGAAATGCATTTTCATAAAGATAGTAGTGTAACAAATGTACCCATATCCCTGGGTGGACTCGAACTACCAGCTTTCGGTTAACAGCCGAACGCGCTAACCGATTGCGCCACAGAGACTACGGTGATGACTTTTTCACTATTACATCTTTTTTCACTATTACATCCTGTGAGGAAGAAGTATGATTGTTTGAGTGTAGGAGTGTCAAGGTGTTTTGGAGTTGCTGTGGACCGTGTTATAGTTAAACAATAATATTTGAAAATAAAGCATATTTGGCACACTGTGTTGGCTTTGTCATTGCTGATATAAGTTAGGGAGGGTCACTGGAATGTAAAGAATTAATGAACGCAGCTCAACTCTTTAACAATACCAAATGCCTCACTTAAGTGCTGATTGGTGCACAGGGATCGGGATGTCTTAATCTAAAAGGGCTCTTGATCCGGATTATTCGTGTCGCATCCTGTTCTGGATGCTGTGAAAACACTGCCTCGTAAGTGATCTTATGTTTGTCGTGTCCGGGAGGTGAATTGGTGTTGGGATAAAAAATGCAAATAGGCAACACATAATACACCTTTTATTTAGAATCTTTCCTGAGCTCAAATACCTGCAGGGATAACAAATATATCACAATGCATTACTCCAATAAAAGAATATTACTAATGCATACATGGTAAAGTCGTGTTGAAACCAAAATGTGTGCATATTTTTGTATTTGTAGTTTGCAATAATTGCTAAGGTTTCACAATGCAGTCTATTTGGAAAAGTGGGTCCTTCCCATCAAGTACCGATGGGTGTGAGAAACACTAAGCTCTTTTATACAGTCCTTGCTCCCCTAATTGCACCTTGAATTCAATCATCCGAAGGCACTTCCGTAGTATACTCTGGCAGATATGAGTGAGATATGCTACAGGCAATGCTTCTCTATGGCAGACATTAGGCTGAAATCTACAAGTCAACAAAGGGCAAAGCAAATTCATCTGTCAAATGTGGTGAAATGCAAATGTGCAGTAATCATGATCTAACATATGTATTAAAGTATAGAGGAATGCCTAATGACAAATCAAAACACTCCTTGGCTCTTTTAATCGAACCAATGTTATCTCTGTGGGTGAAGGGCGGAAAAGGAAATAGACTGATTTCAAAAGACCCCAAAGCTGCAGACAGTGGATGCTCTGTTTCTTCGGCTGTATTTCCCAAGGCTCAAAAACCTATAGTACAAATGGAAATACCAAGAGTCCCAAACTCGATATTACCCAATTTACCAAATTGGTGCAACATAATAACATTAAAATGATAATATGGAGTATCAAAGGTTAGCAGGATGTATTAGATCTATATAAATTGAGCAAGCATGTCGATTAAACTGTGGAAAGTAACATTTTGACAAAGCCTTGATAACACTTCACACTTGTATGGAACACACAGTACACATAGAGAACATGTACATGGAGGCAAATATTTCAGCACTACAAACTAGTAGGCGCATGAAATAAATGAGATACATGTTCAGCTGGAAATTGATCAGGCAGACATGGACACAGCGGAGACTGCATTACCACATAAAATTAATTTTACCATGTGTACACTTCCAATAATTAAGGAAAGTACATGAAACTGAAATATGCTTTATTGTTCGGGTATCAGATACAGCGCTAATGCATGTTTGACTATATGGGAAAGGGAGGAAAAGTGTTAATATTCACAACACCCCACGCAGTTATTCCGTTCAGAAAATTAGAAAGAGGTATGTTCACAAGTAAAAGAACATGATTTATTTTAGTTCAGAACTTCTATTGTTTTAGAACTGCTATAAAGAGTGGCACCTCGCCTTAAAATCCCAACTTATAAGAAAAAACCATGGGTGGCACACCCTTCTCTGTTCAAGCAGCCAAACTATGGAACTCCTTACCCCCCAACATAAGATCTACGGATAACCACCTTATCTTCAGAAAACTACTCAAGAATTGGCTCTTCCCCACATAACCACCATACGCAAACAGATATATACAGCATATCCCTCTGTATAGAAGCATTTATTTGGCCTATAGATATGTACCTATATATGTGTATTGCTTTGTATAAACCAGTGGCGTAACACAGGCCCCACAGCCCCTGCTGTGCGGGGGGGCCCTGAACTGAAGGGGGCCCCCTCGGCACAGTACTCGGGCCTGAGAGCTCTGGATTAAATCTGGAGTGGGGCCCCTCCATGTACCTTGCAGGGGCCCCCCTCAACGTTTGTTACGCCACTGGGAGTGTGCATTCACTCTAGACAGTCACAAGGGGGGGTTGAGGTGTGCTCTTGCCTGAGTGACTCAGCACTAGGCTGAATAGACATGGTCTGCGTTTAGTGTGGTGGGAGGAGTTTTGTTGGCATCTGAATAGGGCTGTGCCTGCCTTTCACAATGCTGACTTGGCCTCCCTGTAGTCTTGAGCCACGGCTCGGGGTTGAATGGGGGTGTCATGACCTTCTAAAGTTGTTTGAAGATCCCCCATCAAACAAAGACTTTGTGGGTATAAGTACAGGGGCTGTGACCCCATGATTTTAGACACTACGTGGAACTTGTAGCCAGATGCTGCTGGCTCCACATGCAGCACCAGAGAAACCACCAGTTTGAATTTGATTTGCTGACCTGCTCAAAAAGGATTGCTCTTCAATTACAAAAAAAACTTGTGTGCTGGCCTGCTATCCACATTTCTGCTTGTGTGCCACAGTGTTCTTCAAGGGCATGTTCGCGTGCCACCCTGGTTGTTTTGCAAATCCAGGGTCATTGAAAGTTGCCTCAGTCCACCTCCACTGTGGGATTCTTGTCTGCGAGTCTGGCAAGGACGGGGAATGCCATAGGAGTTATTTTATTATACTCTTGATCCCTTGTTGTGACAGTCAGTGAGAGGTTAGCACTGTGCTTCTACTTCTTAGGGAAGCCTAGCACAGGGAGAGCATTGCATTATTGCCCCCCCCCCCCTTTGTTGACCAAGGATCGGCGGGTGGTGGGCGTCTTTCCCCCTGTTGCGAGCGAGGGGCCAAGATCATGTGGAGAACGCCTCTCTGCTGGCCAAGTAGCTCAGTGCTTCCCCTGCCCTCTCCAGCAGGATTGGCAGCTGCTACAGGTGTGAGGGCACAGGTTGAGGCTGCACCGAAGGCCCTTCCGGTTCCAGAGTCTGGCTTTCTCCATGGGCGGGACCCAATCACCAGAGGAGATGTCCACCGACGAGAGATGGAGACTTCGCTCTGTGTCTTCCCGGCCCGGAGGGGCCTGATCGGAGTCCTACAGTGGGCTGCCAGCGTCTTTGTTCCCATTAGAGGAGGGCGGATGAGCCCATGAAGCAAGGGCGGCACCGCAAGTTGTCAGGCAGCCCCAGCGCTTGATTTGCAGGTGGAGGACCCAGCAAGGTCTCACTGCCGAAGGTGGCAGTGTGTGCATGCCCCTGTCCAGGCACATACCTTGGGGCATTTGTGAAGGTTCATCCCGGGGGGAAGTCTTTGACATAGGCTCCTGCTTCAAGAAGTAGGGAACTTTCTGTGGATTATCCTATTGCCCCTAATAGGAGGACAGGTGTTCCTGCACTATATTATGCAAATGTGATTACTGTAGCCCTACTGGTAGGTGCGCAGATGCTCCTGCGGTCTACGCGGTACTTGTGGAGCCAGGATCAATTTGGGTACATCATTATAAATTAGAGGAGCACAAAGGTTCTGTGGCTTGTTGCTGATGGGCTTACGGCAGATGATGGGTTCCTAGTGATATATATGGTGATTTATGTACCAGGATGTTTGGTGACCCTTGTATTTTTTCTTACCTAACTGCTTCATATCTATGCCCTGATGTTGTGATTATGTTATTTTTCCTCACATTTTCAGGTCTGGCATAGTAAGCCCAGCAGCCATGATGTATGTATGACCTAACTTGCATTACAGGCCCTGATGTATTCTAATAGTATATGTTGTTTTCGCCTTGCATGTTCAGGATAAAGGACATTATTTCAGTATTCGCATTATATCTGCAGTAATGGTGGTTTTATATCATGTGCAACCTATAAGTATTCACTTGATTACACTAACTTGTGATGTTATGACAATTGCCTGGTTGGCGAAGTGATTTATGTAAGTGTGGTCTTATGTGTTTTATGTATAATACAAATTATATTTTTATATAACCTTGTGTGGAGCCTCTTTTTGTGGTCTGCCTAGTGTGTCACTGATGCGTGTGTGTGTGCTGCGCAAATATATTGCCTCTGGCATAAGCCTGACTGCTCTGCCAAGCTACCAATGGGGTGAATAGGGGTTATCTTGGGTATGTAAAACCCTTACCCTGACTAGGGTGGTGGGTTCTGCCTGGCTTAGGTGCATATCTTAGTTAATCAGAAACCCCATTTCTAACAAGTCTTTTTTCCTCTTGAAGCCAGTAAGGTCCAAAGGGCTGTGGATGCAGATTGTGCAGCAGGAGCAGTCACTCAGAGTGCAGGGTTGGTGCAAATCAAACTTCCAGCATGGCCCCTTCTTCTTCTCTTGTTTCAAGCAGCAGATCAGATACATATTCAGTGTTCTCTGGGGTCAAGCAGGGGGGCACTCCGGTCAAATGAGCTGCAGGGCAACACCCCAGAGCATGGCCACCTCCTCCATGGTCTCGCAGAAAGAACTATTCTTCCAAAATTCAATATGGCTGAAGTCTCAGCAGAGCGGCAAGAGCTAGCCAAACCAACTTCCAGGATGGCTCATCTCCATAGTCTTCCTCTTCCTGGTATCTGCACATTCCTTCCTTAAGCCTGCCATCGTGCTGGGTTCAGAGTGGAGGGGTGTAGATTGGCCCAGCTTCTTCTGCCTGTCCCCTTCTTCCTTTAAAGCTCATGGTTTATGACCCCTCCCCTTTGCTCTGGCAGTCCTGTGTAGCAGAACCCTCTCCTCCCAGGTGGCTCCTCACCCTGGTGCCACCATCAAAGCAGCCTGGCTAAACCTCATAACTCTGACCAATAAGGGGAGACCACAGGGAGGCTGAATTTTGGCGTACAGACAAGAACGTCTTTTAACTTATTTTATGTACATTTTAGGATAGAATTCAACAACTGCATATTGTTTGATTTATCAATACCATTTGCCTAAGTCCTTAAATTATATTTTTCAGTTGTTCCTTGCCGTAGTTATTAATTCGTAAACTTTTGCAATGTTAACTTATGTGGCTGGGGAACTACAATGGGGAAAATTAAATGTCAATTTTCTCCTACACCAGGGCCTAATAAACTGCTTTTATAAGGACCATGTTTATAACTACATGACCACAACTCCACCCCTGAGACACCTAGGGGAGGATTTAGGGGCCCTGAATATACAAAAATAATGTAGACCGTCACTCCACAGTGCTCCTAGCACAAAAGTTGATTTTGAGAAGCACTTTACTACAATGAGGGAAGTGAAATGTACAATTTCTCTATCCCCTGGGCATATAAAACCTCTTTTACAAGGATCCTCCTTATAAGCGTCTGACCCCCAACCCCTGTGACACCTAGGGGAGACCCTGTGGGTACCTAATATGCCACAATGTTGTAGTTTATCCATTTTTAAGTGGGCCTAAACCCAAAGTGAATTTGGGTCACAATCTACATTTGAAAACAGTTCTGCAAGACGGGGCTGCTTTTAAGATGACTTCAGGCTTTCAGCAGTGCATAGATGCTAGTGCTGGCCTCCAAACTGCCATGCTCATTATATACTAGGGACTTAAAGGTAGTTTTAATGCCCCTGCCCTATTATGTACTATAGCCTTATATGGGAGGTCATGCCAATCATAGGGATACCCTGACCCATAGTGTACCTTATTGTATGTAAGTGTTTTCACTGTATTCTAAGTGTGTTTTCAGCATAGCACATGCCTGGGCCTGGTTAGGCAGAGCCCAGGGACAGTCACAGACAGTTACCACCAGTGCCAGTCAGCAACTGGGGATGCCCATGGCACAGGGTGACTTTGCAAAAAGTGCCTGCTGCAGGGATCTTTGTGCAAACTGCACCAGTTCTCAGGCTCAAATACTAGTTGGACAGATGTTCATCCTAGTGAGGTAGATAAAATGAGAGCCTTTGAATTGGATAAATGCACTATTGTCTAAGCGACAATCATTTGATTCTTGGTATGCACTGTAGACACGCTCAGCTTTCTGATGCAGGTGAATCCTTGCAGTGCATACCAATGCGCATAATAAACTGGATCATATGAAAGTCATTCAGGCTGAAACCTGTCCAGCTTTTGGCATCTTACCTGAGACTACCAGTACAAATAAAAATTTCTGTCAAATGTGATTGTTTGGAGAAACCGTGTGGAAGGTATTAAATAATGCAAGTAAATACTGTGCAGCAGTATGGACAATGGGTGGGAGGGAAGAAGCAACACGTACAACAGGAAGAAGGAACACAGACAACAAAATGGTGGTAGTTGAGAGTGAAGAAGCAACATGGGAAGAAGCATCATCGGGAAAGAAGAAAGAAGCAACACTGGGTAAGAAGAAAGCAAATGTGAAGTAGAAGGAAAGAAGTAACAAGTGGGAAGAAGAAAGAAGCAACACAGAAAATAAAGTAAATGAGAGGTGGGAGGGAAGAAGAGAAATGGATAACAGGAGGGTGGGAATGAAGTAGAAGCATAGACAACAGGAGGGTATGAAGTAGGTAGGAAGAAGCAGCATGGGAAGAAGCAACACAGAAGAAGTACTTGGTCCATGCTCCAAATAAAAGAAGAGAAAGTAAAATCAGCATATGTCAGCCAATTAGCAGGCATCAAACAAGAGTGACAATAAAGCCAATGAATGGTAAGCACTTGACCTTCTCCAAGCCCCTTTCAGTAAACAAAATGTCATCAAAAAGAAAACATATGCGCTAGTGCATGCGCTGCCTCAGGCGAAAACTAAAAACAAGTGATTATATCATTTTTTAAGATAAAAAACAGAGGTTTCAAAATATGTTGAAGCTATATATGCAGCAGGCTACGACACATAAGTAACACAATTTAAAAACTACTGAAACACATCAGTTGAGTTTTGTTTTAAAAAGAAAATGCATTATAACATTATACAAATACCTTAATTATTCCTTATTATGTTAGAAGGTATATACTGTAATAGTGATAATCATTCACACACTTAGATAAGCATTTTGTATAGCACAATATTGTTTCATAAGTACATTACTTGATGTATTCCATATCGTTATGATAAATGTTTTACAGCTCATAGTGTGCACCCATTATACCCCTATATACTGTTGAAATTTGTATTTTAAATGAGTGTCTAAGAAGAACGATGGTGTGCACAGTATGGTTCCCTTGTTTGTTTAATATAGGACACTACATTATTTTTTTCCTAAATGAATAAAGCATCTTTTATGCCAAGTTCAGTACTATATACACAATACCAAACCAATTTCAGGTTACAGAACACCCATACATTGAAATACTAGCGGTGCAAACATGCTGTTACTTCTTGCATAAGGGGCTGATGGGTAAACTAGAAATGCCCACTCAAGAAATAAGATTATTAGAAGCTACAACAGCTCAAAAACAATGGGGTATATTAACAAGAACTTGTGATTACTACCGCAAGAGTAGTGTGCGCCCATTTTACCCTTATATACTGTTGAAATTAGTATTTTAAATGAGTGTCTAAGAAGAACTATGGTGTGCACAGTATGGTTCCCTTGTTTGTTTAATATAGGACACTACAATATTGTTTTCCTAAATGAATAAAGCATCTTTTATGCCAAGTTCAGTACTATATACACAATACCAAACCAAATTCAGGTTACAGAACACCCATACATCGAAATACTAGCGGTGCAAACATGCTGTTACTTCTTGCATAATGGGCTGATGGGTAAACTAGAAATGCCCACTCAAGAAATAAGATTATTAGAAGCTAGAACAGCTAAAAAACAATGGGGTATATTCACAAGAACGTGTGATAACTACCGCAAGAGTAGCCTAACGCAACTTCCAATATCGCAGCCCAATGTGGGAAAATTACGCCGTGCCTACCAAGTATTCACAACGTGGCGGTAGCATGCGATAGTCACTAGATAACGCGTCAACTGGCCGTTCAAAATCCAACGCCACACCGCAAAAATGCGAAACGCGAACACAAAAAAACATGTGACGAGGCCAATCGCGGTACAAAAAGTCGCAAAAACCAGCCACAGGCCTGCCAATACTACGTGTCTGTCGGGCAAATGCACCACAAAAAACGCAGAAACAACACACCAGAAACAAGCCAAAGCACGCAGAAACATGGATGCAAACTGACCCAGCGTAGAGGCCAACGCGAACCCCACAACCTCCACAGACCACCAGCAAGGAACAATAGGCTCGGGGAAGGCCAAGGAGAAGAGGTAGAGGAAGACGGGGTGCAGACCTCAGGAAAACAAGACCAGCACCACGGAGGTGACAAAACACTAACAGCAACTGACCCACAAGCAGATCACCTGGAATGCAGTCGGAGTGCCGAGGAGGCCAACCCAGGAGGCCAAGAGGTGCCGGCATGATGTTACAACCGAAACCAGGCACAAACCCGCTGCCAACAAGAAGGCAGCAACGGTGAAAGGAGGTGGCAGTCCAGCAACACAGGAGGAGCTGAAGGAAACCAAGGCCACAGTCATCAGTGTGGAGACGGTGCAAGGAGTAGGGAGTACGGACACAGCTAGAGAGGACCTGACCACATCATCAGGGCGAGTAACAAACAGGGACTGGGGGCACGGGGGAGATGGGCACAATGGAACACATGCACAACAAGGCGTAGCACCCTGCACACCCACAATCACCCAGGATGATGTCCCTCATCCCCTTGGCACACTGCAGCACACACACATAGCAAGAACAGCACACCCACATTGACGCCAACGTGGTACAATATGCATAGCCGACACTGCAGAACAGAGGACACAACTGGCTCCGCACATGCACAGAAACGTGTCTACTACATCTGACAGAGCAGGAAACTGTGAAATGGAAATGTACGCGTACGACCTCTCCTCCGTCATGTAGTCCAAATGTACACTGTCCCGCAGCAGGATTCAGCACCTCATGAACACTCACAATGTACATTGTCATACAGTCTGCATGAAGACCAGAATAATGAGCAAACATACATGTCAACACAATGTTAACATGCATCTCCCCTTCACATTGCAGAGGGGCACACAACACCTCCAGCAGAGCACACAAGACAACACATCTGTGATACCAGAGAGGACCACCACACCTTCAACACCGACACCCTAAAACAGCCATGGACATCCCACGCAACCCACCACCAGGACCCGGGCAGACAGGCTACTCAGAGAAGGACACACAGCCTACAACACACCACACAGCAGGAAGCACCCGCAAGCACAGCTGGCTCACGACACTTCACTCCCCCACACATTGCACCCCGTTGCCATTTGTCAGCACACCAAAAGGAGGTGGCCGAACAGGCGTGGTCGGGGTCCGAACCCATTGAAGGCGAACTAGATCACATACGTTGGTGTCCATTGCACTTCAGGGACCACCCACACCCCACAAAGGAGACCCACACAGCCATAGAGACACATGCAGATGCACATTCACAGTACAGAACCACGCCCAGTGGCACGCAAATAGCAGTCACACACCCACGTTGGCTCTGCCTACGACGGCCCAGCCCACTCCCCTTACGAATTGAGTGGGTGACGACAAAACTACATGGCCAAGCTCCAACCCGCTGCCTGCGGTAACATGTCTGCATCCGCTGTACACAGCACAATGTAATGTCGTAGGGCCCAGGACCCTCATGCATACAACAAGACCACAGGGTCACACGCAGATATCATGTTGAACTGGCTACGGGCATTGCGCCCGGCCCCTTAATTGGCAGGGCCACATGTACAGTGACTCCTGTGCTGGATGTGTGTGGGGTGAGTGTAAGCCAGCCCGCACGGAGTGCTTGGTGCTGGCAACCACTTGAACAGTGGACACCAGTGCAACGGGAACTGAAAACACCTGCATAACAGAGTCAACTGCTGAGCAACATGGAGGGAGACAAAGAAAGTCCAGAGGACACACAACATGCAAGCAGAAGTGTCGATGAGTTGCAGTGCACTGTGGTAGGGACACTAGAGATGAGCGCGCTCATGTGAAGAAAAAGTCTCGGATTGTGTCCCTTCAAGAAATTCCTGATGCAGATGCAGTGTGGTGTGTGAGACCTGCATCAGCTTCATCAACAATGTCTCAGTTCTCCCACACTGCTTGAGATGAGATTGCTGCGCAGCCTCTTCACAGCACAAAACACAATCAGTAACGGACGATGGCTTGTGGGGCACTGAGTCAGTGGCACCTGGAGTGCTGAGTAGGGTATCAGTCTGATGATGGCATCCACGACAGGTGTTTTTCAACTCCGTTGGTTTGTCAGGACCACCGTTTCGACCCTGGCAGATGGCGGTTGTCCTGGCGGAGGTGTTGTGTGCCTCCTGTGGTGATGCAACGTCCGGGCCGCTCAGGACTCGATTTGATGTGTGAGCCCTGGTGGTCTGCAGTTGATGCCAGAGGCAGTGGACAGAGCAGGGCCACATGCTCATGGCATCGATGACCCCAGGAGCACAGTCACAGAGGTCATCCAATATTCAATCAGACAGGGTCCCTGACGTGAGCTGCACAGAGTTAGTGTCCCCGGATGCACAGCGGCCAGCACAGGCACCCTGCCACGGGATGGTGACTTGCGGTGCAGTCAGATAGGCCATGCGACTTGAGCGGGTCCTCATCAATGTCCGAGTGTATGTTGCGGAGTGTTGCGGAGGACAGTGGAAGGTGTCCTCCAGGGAATGAGGCGAAAGGTCTGATGTTATTCGGAAGCAGCAAATGGTGGGCTGGAATGCCACGGCCTCGTTTTCGGCAAGTCAGTATCACTGCCATGATGGCGACGACAAGCCCAAGTCCATGGACTCAGTCGCCCCCAAAGTCCAACCAGAAAGTGACCATGGGTCTCGGGGAATAGACATCTTGACACCTGGGCTAAAAGGGGATGCAGTCTGCGATGAGGCCTGTACAATGACATGAAGTCTTCCATAAACAAACCAAGGCTGAATTTGAAGGTGTGTGTGACCTATTCTACCACAGTGTAGGCCGGGGGCAGTGGTCAGCAAGGGCCCACAGCCAGCTGTCGTTGGCTGCGATGGACAGAGTTAGTGGCAACAGGGCAGTTGTCGGTAGTGTTCGATCACCTCTGTGACGATGATCCTATTCCCTCCGGGCTGCAACGCGTCATCCTCTCACGCCTCTCCTTGCATGCGTAGATATGTAATCTGCCATTGAACAATCGATGTTCATTTCCAGTTCTGTGACCTACTTGTGCGCAGCGTAGGCCGAGGGCAATAGTTCACAAAGGCCAACAGGCACGTGTGGTTGTAATGCTATGCACAGACTTGGTGGCACCACATCGAAGGGAGTATAATGACATGAACTCTACCTTAAATAATGTTCACTGCCATGGTGTAATCAAGACTCAGTTCCAAATGTGTGACCTACTTGACCATGGTGTAGGCCGGAGGCGGCAGTAAAGTACGTCAACGAGAAAGGACTAAAGCGGGCCTCTGTCGTGGAGCCCGTGATGGTCTGAGGAGGCTGCCAAGGTCGCAGGCCACGGGCTTGGTGCTTGCACCTGCATGTGGTGGGCCCTCCGTGACACACGCTGGTGTCAGCAGGTGATCAGTGTGGCCTGGTGGTGCAGGGGCGGGCCTTACATGTTCGGGGTCCAGCGGGCTGGGGTACGGAAGGCGCACAGGATCGCAGGCAACTCCGCTTACGAGGACGGCGTTGGTCTTGTGACGTGATGGGCGGTGCCACCCTGGCATAGACGTTGAGCTTTCCGGAAGAGGACCACACTCAGGACTACGTGCTTTTTATTCACACCCCTACGCTGGCCTGGTGTACGCCGGGCCATCCCACTCCTCTCACGCTTACGGGGGAGAAGTAACAGACAACATTTCTGCAAAATCCCCCACTGGCCGGGGTGACATGGTTGCGTCCACTGTCCACTACACTCCATACACCAGAGGTGTATATCGCCATGAATATGGGTGTGTTCTGCATACTGCGGTCTGTCCAGCACATCTCCGCCACTCTTGGCATTGTGTAGTTTCCCAATCATGGTTCTCCTGCCTCCTTCACACATGCCTGGTTGCCACCTCTCCCCACATTCGGCTAGTGTGTGGCTGAGGTGCCATGCAGTTGATGGCTCATGTTCACGACTTGCCCAGGTTACCATTGTGAGTTGTCCTGTCGTGTCTGGTGGATGGGCATGTTGTTTTGCATGTTGGTTTTGTTTTTGTGACGTGTGCATTGCCAGAGTTGTGGGTTGCATGGTTGTGGAGTTGAGGTGAGTGGGGTGTTCATTTGGTACTTGCCAAGGGGCTGTGCATTTCCCTTGGTGCCATTCTGGGGACGCTGGTTGCTGATGGACTGTCGGAGGATGGTGGAATCATGCGCACTGGCTGGGTATTTGGAGGCGAGATTGGTGGAGGTTCCACGGTGTTCAGTTGTTGCCTGCACATCGATGTGAGATGTGTGCTTTATGTAGCGGGGATTGTGTGCTGTGTCGGCAGGGGGCACAGGCATGACATGTGTGCTGTGGATTGCCCACAACACGTGCGTGCATCCAGCTATGGTGTATGGTCCTTGCTTGGTCTCCAGCGGATCCTGCGCATTATGTTTGACATATGGGGACTGGGGTACCAGGCTGTGGTGATGTCCACGACAGGTGTGAGTGACTTGGATGTGGCTGGCTATGTGACTCCTCCGACTGTGGCAGATGTTGGTTGGGGGGTATAAGGAGCCAACAGGTGCAGCCCAGCCAGCAGCTTTGTGTGGGATGGGATGTTGGTTGTCCGGTGTGTTGGTGCCGTCTGCCTGTTGGACATTGTTGGTCATGATGCGTGCAATGTTTGTACTTTTGAGCCTGTATTGGGCAATGACATTGTCAGGTGTTGGGTCTGTGAGGCTAGTGTGTTTCCTGGGGGTCCACTGTCTTTGTTAGCGCTGCCTGGGTGGTGGTCCGGGAGGGGTTCCGGGTGCTGTATGGGGTTCTGGGGTGGTGACGGTGGGTGTTGTGGCCCTCTTGGGTGTCAAGGCCGCATGGCCAGTGGCTCCATGGCATCTGCTGCCCTTCCGATGTGGCTGTGGGCTGTGCTCCCTTTTGTGGTGCAGGCTGCGGTCTGACTTAGCATCAGGTCAGAGCAGGTGTTATTTTCCTGCTGCTAACGCACCTTATCGCCTGTTTTGTGTTCTTATCACAGTTCTGGCTGTTTGTTGTGAATGTTGTGGAGTTCTGTTGTCTTGGCTTATGGCACGGGAACGCCTACTCTGCATCTCATTAGCGATAGTTGCGGGGGTCATCCGTGGCGATGTTTTTTGTGGCTGCTATCGCCGGTATACTGGTGCTGTGGGCTGTTAACACCGACTTGTGAATGGAGAGATACGTTTATCGCAACTTTGGCTGCGATAAAGTGCCGTTAACTCGGTGATAGTTCCTTGTGAATATGCCCCAATGTTGTTGATATTAACAGTAGTATTGGGCTATATACAAAACAACTAGATGGCTTTGAGTCCAGATGGGGAAAGACATAGGGCTAATATAAATGGCTTAGTGTAGGAAACATATGCATACCCAAGAGTTATCAGCAAGGTATGGTTTACGCTTGGTCCAATAGAAAAATCTCCATACAGTGTACTAACCAAGGATTCAACTGTGGATATTTGGGTGAACTACTACCGAAACGTGCTTATGAGGCTGTGGCCAAGAGGGTACTTTTGTCAACACGTTGTGGAGTTGCTCAGTCATACAGAAACACTGGGAGTAAGTTGGAATGAAGCAGCTGGTGGTGACACTGGGGTTCCCTCACAAGGAAATATATAGCACTATCATAGGCCAGCACATTACCACCAGACACTGAGGAATGGACCTGCAATATATGAACTGGTGTATGGCAGCAGCCAAGGTGGAATGTAAAGGGAGGGGTAGTCTGAAGATATTTCAAAAAGCTTGGAGGGCCTGAAGGAACATAATTAAGTTGGTTAAGTGAGGACAGCAAGTCAAGGAGAACAGGTAGCAATGTACCATAGAGCCACAAACAAAGTGAATACTAATTACAAGAACTCAAAACCTACCCTGTAGCAAATATTATGTAGATGGAACCGTTTATAAGCAGATCATGCCATGTTGCCTGTATTAGTCACATATGTGGTCATAACTGTAATATGTACATCCTGCAGACTCCATATTTCCTTTTGCAGTGTAGTCGCGAAAAGTTACCAACTGTTGAAATTACCATAAAAAATAAAAATCTGATGAAAAAAAATATATTTTCAAAAATTATTTTCATCCTATAATCCGTAGCATCTGTAATCAAGGTTAATTTAACTTTGTGTAACCCCATGTACATCCCAAGATTTCTTTATTCAAATATTTCAAAAGGTAAACCAAAAATGGATTTTGAAGCCCCACATATATTTACTAAAAAAAGGCACTGAGCTGGAAATCCCTAATGTTCACCAATTATGGTTAACACCACCAAAACACATAACTTGTGCTGTCTGCCATGTTGTTTTTTAGATAGCTGTATTCTTTGTCTTTGTTCTGTTCGCAAAGGTATTTTGAGTATGGCGGGTGATGCAAGTTCTGCGACCTTGTCGCCGTGTTCCGTGTCTCTGCTCCTGCTCTCCTCGTCTTGGAACAGGAAGTACAGCCAGGCACCACTGACCAATCACAATGCTGTAATGCAGCATTGTGATTGGTAAGCACCCAGGCTCCCCTGACCAATCACAATGCTGTAATGCAGTGTTGTGATTGGTCTGAGTGCCGTGACACAGCGCTCAGGCCGGGGCTGGAGAGGTGGACACGTTCTCCATGCAGGCTGTAATTCAGCCTGCATGGAGAAAAGGGAAAGTGGGGGTGACTGGCTTGGGAGGCCCAAGAGGGCAGACCAAACAGTCATTGCGCACTTAGGAGTGGGCAAACCACTCCTCCAGTGCCCTGCTCCAAAAGCAAAGCAGCCCCGCCCTTCCAACCGCAGAGTAGCACCATGCACCAAACATAAAATGATAATAACTCAAAGAGTGATCATTTTATGTTTCGTACTTTGCACTGCTTAAAAGCAGTAGTTGAGGCTCCTCTGCCATAGCGGAGGAGCCGCCATTGCTGGCACACCAGCATGTATTCAGGTCAGGTTTGAGGTGCAGAGATGGAGCAGTTTGTGGGCGACAGTGGTGGTGTTGCCAGGATCAGTTTGAGGTGCAGTGACGCTGGCAGAGGGGCAAGGGTATAGCGTCACCGTATATGGTGTCACCCCAGCCCTGGTGTAGTGGGGAGTGCTGCAGCCAGCTTTGAGCTGCAGTAGCAATGGCAGAGTTAGTTGTGGACCCCACTGCTGGTATTAGCAGGGGGTGCTGGCAGGTTAGATATGCTATGCTTTGGCAGAGCAGTAAGTAGATCCCAGGAGTGGCGAGCAGGGGATGTTGCAGGTCAGTTTTAAGTTTCATTGGCACTGGCAGAGCTGGTTGTGGACCTCTGTGCTGGCAGTGCAGGAGGGGCTTTACTTCAGTTTGAGATGGAGCAGGACTGGCAGCTCTAGCTCTGTGTCCTAGTGCTGGTAGGTACCAGGTGCAGGGACACTGGCTGTGCGGTGCGTGGGTCCCAATGCTGATAGAGTGGGGGCACCATAGACTAGCTTTTAGGTGCAGTGGAGAGTTGTAAACTCTGAGGTGCAGTGGTAGCTTTGAGGAGCGATGTGGAGCTGTGTATGAACCCCACTGCTGGCACAGCAGGGAGTGCTGAAGATCAGCTTTGAGGTGCTGTGCAGAGATGTGTATGGACCCCACTGCTGGCACACTAGAGAGTGTGGAAGGCCAGCTTTGAGGAGCTGTCTGGAGCTGTGTATTGCCCCACTGCTGGCACAGCAGGGAGAGCTGAAGATCAGCTTCGAGGAGCTGTGCGGAGCTGTGTATAGACTCCACTGCTGGCACAGCAGAGAGTGCTGAATATCAGCTTTGAGGAGCAGTGCAGAGCTGTGTATGGACCCCACTGCTGGACCAGCAGGGAGTGCTGAAGATCAGCTTTGAGGAGCAGTGCAGAGCTGTGTATGGACCCCACTGCTGGACCAGCAGGGAGTGCTGAAGATCAGCTTTGAGGAGCAGTGCAAAGATGTGTATGGACTCCTCTGCTGGCACAGCAGGGAGTGCAGAAGACCAGCTTTGAGGTGCTGTGCAGAGATGTGTATGGACTCCACTGCTGGAACAGCAGGGAGTACGGAAGACCAGCTTTGAGGTGCAGTGGTAGAGTAGCTCTGGGTTCCTGTGCTCGTGCAGCAGGGACTGCAGAAGACCAGCTTTGAGGAGCAGTGTGACATTGTGTATGGATACCACTTCTTGCACAGCAGAGAGTGCTGAAGATCAGCTTTGAGGTGCTGTGCAGAGATGTGTATGGACCCCTCGGCTGGCAAACTAGGGAGTGTCGAAGATCAGTTTGAGGAGCTGTGTGGAGCTGTGTATGGACCCCACTGCTGGCACAGCAGGGAGTGTTGAAGATCAGCTTTGAGGAGCAGTGCAGAGCTGTGTATGGACTCCACTGCTGGCACAGCAGGGAGTGCTGAAGATCAGCTTTTGAGGTACAGTGCAGAGCTGTGTATTGATCCCACTGCTCGCACAGCAGGGAATGCTGAAGATCAGCTTTGAGCATCAGTGCAGAGCTGTGTATGAACTCCACTGCTGGCACAGCAGGGAGTGCTGAAGATCAGCTTTGAGGAGCAGTGCAGAGCTCTGTATGGACTCCACTGCTGGCACAGCAGGGAATGAGGAAGACCAGCTTTGAGGTGCTGTGCAGAGTTGTGTATGGACCCAACTGCTGGCACATCAGGGAGTGCTGAAGATCAGCTTTGAGGTGCTGTGCAGAGATGTGTATGGACCCCTCTGCTGGCACACTAGGGAGTGTGGAAGACCAGCTTTGAGGAGCTGTGCGGAGCTGTGTATGGACCTCACTGCTGGCACAGCAGGGAGTGCTGAAGATCAGCTTCGAGGAGCAGTGCAGAGCTGTGTATGGACTCCACTGCTGGCACAGCAGGGGGTGCTGAAGATCAGCTTTGAGGAGCAGTGCAGAGCTGTATATGGACCCCACTGCTGGCACAGCAGGGAGTGCTGAAGATCAGCTTTGAGGTGCTGTGCAGGGATGTGTCTGGACCCCTCTGCTGGCACACTAGGGAGTGTAGAAGACCAGCTTTGAGGAGCTGTGCGGAGCTGTGTATGGACCCCACTGCTGGCACAGCAGTAAGTGCTGAATATCAGCTTTGAGGAGCAGTGCAGAGCTGTGTATGGACTCCCCTGCTGCCACAGCGGGGAGTGCTGAAGATCAGCTTTGAAGAGCAGTGCAGAGTGTGTATGAACTCCACTGCTGGCACAACATGGAGTGCTCAAGATCAGCTTTGAGGAGCAGTGCAGAGCTGTGTATTGATCCCACTGCTTGCACAACAGGGAGTGCTGAAGATCAGCTTTGAGGATCAGTGCAGAGCTGCGTATGGACCCTACTGCTGGCACAGCAGGGAGTTCTGAAGATCAGCTTTTGAGGTACAGTGCAGGGATGTGTATGGACCCCTCTGCTGGCACACTAGGGAGTGTGGAAGACCAGCTTTGAGGAGCTGTGCGGAGCTGTGTATGGACCCCACTGCTGGCACAGCAGGGAGTGCTGAAGATCAGCTTCGAGGAGCAGTGCAGAGCTGTGTATGGACTCCACTGCTGGCACAGCAGGGGGTGCTGAAGATCAGCTTTGAGGAGCAGTGCAGGGCTGTATATGGACCCCACTGCTGGCACAGCAGGGAGTGCTGAAGATCAGCTTTGAGGTGCTGTGCAGGGATGTGTCTGGACCCCTCTGCTGGCACACTAGGGAGTGTGGAAGACCAGCTTTGAAGAGCTGTGCGGAGCTGTGTATGGACCCCACTACTGGCACAGCAGTAAGTGCTGAATATCGGCTTTGAGGAGCAGTGCAGAGCTGTGTATGGACTCCCCTGCTGCCACAGCAGGGAGTGCTGAATATCAGCTTTGAAGAGCAGTGCAGAGCTGTGTATGGACTCCACTGCTGGCACAGCATGGAGTGCTCAAGATCAGCTTTGAGGAGCAGTGCAGATGTGTGTATTGATCCCACTGCTGGCACAACAGGGAGTGCTGAAGATCAGCTTTGAGGAGCAGTGCAGAGCTGTGTATGGACCCTACTGCTGGCACATCAGGGAGTGCTGAAGATCAGCTTTGAGGTGCTGTGCAGAGATGTGTATGGACCCCTCTGCTGGCACACTAGGGAGTGTGGAAGACCAGCTTTGACGAGCTGTGTGGAGCTGTGTATGGACCCCACTGCTGGCACAGCAGGGAGTGCTGAAGATCAGCTTCGAGGAGCAGTGCAGAGCTGTGTATGGACTCCACTGCTGGCACAGCAGGGGGTGCTGAAGATCAACTTTGAGGAGCAGTGCAAAGCTGTATATGGACCACACTGCTGGCACAGCAGGGAGTGCTGAAGATCAGCTTTGAGGTGCTGTGCAGGGATGTGTCTGGACCCCTCTGCTGGCACACTAGGGAGTGTGGAAGACCAGCTTTGAGGAGCTGTGCGGAGCTGTGTATGGACCCCACTGCTGGCACAGCAGTAAGTGCTGAATATCAGCTTTGAGGAGCAGTGCAGAGCTGTGTATGGACTCCCCTGCTGCCACAGCAGGGAGTGCTGAAGATCAGCTTTGAAGAGCAGTGCAGAGCTGTGTATGGACTCCACTGCTGGCACAGCATGGAGTGCTCAAGATCAGCTTTGAGGAGCAGTGCAGAGCTGTGTATTGATCCCACTGCTGGCACAACAGGGAGTGCTGAAGATCAGCTTTGAGGAGCAGTGCAGAGCTGTGTATGGACCCTACTGCTGGCACAGCAGGGAGTTCTGAAGATCAGTTTTGAGGAGCAGTGCAGAGCTGTGTATTGATCCCAATGCTGGCACAGCAGGGAGTGCTGAAGATCAGCTTTGAGGAGCAGAGCAGAGCTGTGTATGGACTCCCCTGCTGCCACAGCAGGGAGTGCTCAAGATCAGCTTTGAGGAGCAGTGCAGAGCTGTGTGTGAACTACACTGCTGGCACAACATGGAGTGCTCAAGATCAGCTTTGAGGAGCAGTGCAGAGCTGTGTATTGATCCCACTGCTGGCACAGCAGGGAGTGCTGAAGATCAGCTTTGAGGAGCAGTGCAGAGCTGTGTATGGACCCTACTGCTGGCACAGCAGGGAGTTCTGAAGATCAGTTTTGAGGAGCAGTGCAGAGCTGTGTATTGATCCCAATGCTGGCACAGCAGGGAGTGCTGAAGATCAGCTTTGAGGAGCAGAGCAGAGCTGTGTATGGACTCCCCTGCTGCCACAGCAGGGAGTGCTCAAGATCAGCTTTGAGGAGCAGTGCAGAGCTGTGTGTGGACTACACTGCTGGCACAACATGGAGTGCTCAAGATCAGCTTTGAGGAGCAGTGCAGAGCTGTGTATTGATCCCACTGCTGGCACAGCAGGGAGTGCTGAAGATCAGCTTTGAGGTGCAGTGCAGAGCTGTGTATGGACCCTACTGCTGGCACAGCAGGGAGTTCTGAAGATCAGATTTGAGGAGCAGTGCAGAGCTGTGTATGGACCCCACTGCTGGCACAGCAGGGAGTGCTGAAGATCAGCTTTGAGGAGCAGAGCTGTGTATGGACTCCCCTGCTGGCACAGCAGGGAGTGCTGAAGATCAGCTTTGAGGAGCAGTGCAGAGCTGTGTATTGATCCCACTGCTGGCACAGCAAGGAGTGCTCAAGATCAGCGTTGAGGTGCAGTGCAGAGCTGTGTAACTATGGACCCCACTGCTGGCCCAGCACGGAGTGCAGCAGATTAGTGCTGGGGCAGTGGCGGAACTGCTTTCGAGCCCCAGTGCTGGCCCAATAGATGAAGGTGCCACTCAGCCTCGAGATGCTCTGGCGGAGCTGGCTGCGCGGCCATTGCTGCTATAGAGGGAGTGTCCCGTGTCACCTTTGACGAGCAGTGACTGGCAGAGCTCTGCGCGCGCCCTTGTGTTTATATCATGGAAGAGATGCATCTGCAGAGCTGCGTGTGGGGCGAGGGTCTCACTGATAGAACAGCAGTGGCTGCTGCAGACCCAGGAGTGGCACGCAGTAACAGAACAATGCCGCCAGGGGGCACTGCCGGGCGGGATTGAAGCGCGCCGGCAGAGCAGGGCCTGCCTCTAATAGGGGTATAGGAGTACAGCCTCAGATCCCCATGGAGATTCTTGACTGAACTGTTTATCCCATGAAGTGAAATAACGAGCCGTACCATTACAAATCCTTGTTCATCCACCCGTGAGCTACCGCGGCAGAGGTTAATGAAGATGGCCACTTCTTATCCATCGCTGTGATTTTTTTTGTTCAGCCCTAGAATTAGATGAGCTGGAGAACAAGGGCTGAATGGACAGGCCGGGAGAAGACGGACAAGCTGATGGTAGCGGAAATTACTAAACCCACGTCTGATGGGGTGGGGGCTGTAGGCAGCATCCCACAGTCTGAAGAATGTTCCCTATGTGCTAGGTGTGCTGCCCCTGTGCCTGGTGAAGGACAACATGTGTCTGTGTGTGGAAGCAGTGGACTGGAAACCACTTCCTCCGGGCTTTCTCTCTGTCTTCCCCTCTTTGTCTCTCAGTTATTCTGCAGCCCGCCCCTCCCTTCATCTGATTCTCGTACGCTCCTTCTTACGAGACCAGTATCTCCGTCGCTCTCTCCCCCTTTCTTCGTCCATCTTTTCTCTTTTCTCTCGGAATCTACTCTTCTCTCTCTCGGTCTCTCTCACTCGCTCCCCCCTTTCTCTATGTATGCAGCATGTAAGGCAATTATATAGCACAAACCCTGTTCTACAGCTAGACGCTCTCTTTCTGCTTCTTCTTCTCTTTCCCTCTATCTTTTCTCGCTCTCTCTCTCGCTCTCTCTGTTTTCCTCGTACTTTCCCTCTCTTTCCCTCTCGCTGGCTTTCGGTCTGTCTTTTTCTCTAGCTTTCTTCTCTCTGTCATCCCTCTGTCCCTCCTGCTCTTTTTCATGCTTTCAAGTTGTCAGGGGATCCAAAGGAGCATTACCGCACCATCCCCAAGCTCTCTTTCTCCTGCAAGAATATTTAGATTATAGAGAAAGAGGTCCACTCTGGCCACGCCCTGCTTGGCCAACAGTTGGGCCTCAGACCAGAATGGCCATGCTGACTACTTTGGCAGGTATCAAGGATGACCTCATACCTTCAATTGAAAAAGGCCAACAACAAGGGCTTAATTTGAGCCTGTGGTTGCAGGTAGGGACCAACAGCACTCATTATTGATAATTAGCATTTATTTTCCCTCATCAGACATTGACCCAGAGCAAGAGATTAAAAACACATAAGTAAGAAAAAGGAAGAAAAAGAAGAAAGAAGAGAAAGACGATAAATTGTTACAGAGAGAGCAAGAAACTTCAAGAGAGATAGAGGGTAGGGAGTGTCTGTCTTGTGGTGGATAAAAGAGGCGTGAGGTGGACATAGGCATGCATGGCTTAACCACGCACGCATCTACAATGGAGCCCAAACAACGAATGCATCGGCACAATGCATCCCTTCACTACGCATGCCTTTACCATGCTATTTCGTGGTAAAGGCATGATTGGTAAAAGGATGTGTGGTAAAGAGCAAAACTCAGCCCCTCCACCCTGAGCCCTAAAACCCTGACCTATAAACAACCTAACCCCCCTTATCCCGACAAAACTGCCCCCAAAACCTAAATCTACCCTGACCCCCCACTGCCCTGAGCCTTAAAACCCTGGCCCCTGCCCTATAAAGAACCCAACCCTGATCCCTAAAACTACCCCCAACCCGAAAACCTAAAACTATCCCAACCCCCTCCTGCCTTGATCCCTAAAACCCTGCCCCCTACCCTATAAAGCCCAAGCCCTAAAAACAACCCCATCCCTAAAACCTTGGGAAAGGATGTGGTCTGATGGCTAGAGCTGCCTACTTTGGTACTGGAAACCAAGGTTCAAGCCTCGGGGTCACGTCCACATCATGTGATTCTGGGCAGATCACTTAATCTCCCGGTGCCCACCCAAAAAAAAATAATAATGAATGTGTCCTTGTGTAACGCAACCGGTGCTCATACCTTCGGGTTGAGTTCGCGCTATATAAATCTGCAGAAAAAAAAAGCTAAAACTACCCAAACCCCCACAGAGCCCTAAAACTCACCCCCCTTCCCTATAAACAGCTCGACTCCCGAACCCTAAAAACTACCCACCCCTAAAACTACCTCCCCAAACCCAGCCCCAGCCCCTCTTACCTGTCCACATCGTGCTTTCTATCACCACACTTCCTGATCCTGTCCTTGCCAATCCAGACACCTAGACCGCGCACTGCCTTAACCTTGCATATGCATGGATGCGTGGTTAAGGCATATGAGTCGTTAACACAAGCGTGATTGTGCTTGCAGGAAAGTGACACACGTGGCTTTGCATGTGTTGTACAGGCTGTTTCCCGTTTTCAGCGCGCCAACATTAAATTGCAGTGGCCTTGGGCTCCTAAGCAAAATTTTGGGACCTGGCACTTATTTTTTACAAATTAAGCTCAATCCCTCTTGATCACCCTCTGGAAGCAGGGGCATAACAAAGGCCCCCGCAGTGCGGGGGGCCCCGAGATCCAGTGGGTCCCCTCAGTGCAGGACCCTGGTCTAAGAGATCCCGAGTAAGTCAGGAAGGAGGCCTCTCAAGTTTCCTTACGCCACTGGCTGCGGGCTGCCCCTAAATGCAGCTTCCGTTCGTGACTCATTTTAATGGGCTTTTCATGGGGCCAGAGGAATTTGGGAGTACTGCTGTCACTAATACAAATCCTACAGCTATCAGGGAAATATTGTAACACACAAAAGAGGAACTTATTGTCATAACGAGGAGTGTGAAAAATGGTAGCATTTCATTGCAAAATGTGATAAAATTAAATAATTACTTTTGTGAAACTGCACGGTTTGCATAACAAGCATTTGCAATGCAATAGGTCTCGCATTTATAAGAGTTTGAGCTATTGGCATTGTAAAATTACAATGCCTTTTATTTATGTTTTGGTTTTAAAACAAATAAAAGGCATTGTCATTTACAATGTCAGTAGCATAAACTCGCATAAAAGCAGTGTGTGGAGTGCAGCAGTGTGCGGCGTGCAGCAGTGTGCGGCGTGCAGCAGTGTGTGGCGTGGAGCAGTGTGTGGCGTGCAGCAGTGTGTGGCATGCAGCAGTGTGCGGCGTGCAGCAGTGTGTGGCATGCAGTCAATCATCAATCATCAATCATAACACTTGTATAGCGCGCTACTCACCCGGCAGGGTCTCAAGGCGCTTGGGGGAAGGGGTCTGCTATCGCTCGAACAGCCAGGTCTTGAGTTGTCTCCTGAAGGCGAGATGGTCCTGGGTCAGCCGAAGATGGATGGGGAGGGAGTTCCATGTCTTGGCCGCCAGGTAGGAGAAGGATCTGACACCAGCGGTGGCTCTTCGGATGCGTGGGGCGGCGGCGAAGGCGAGGCTTGTCGAACGTAGCTGGCGGGTGGGCGTGTAGAAGGTCAGGCGGTCGTTGAGGTACTTGGGGCCCAGGTCGTGGAGAGATTTGTGTGCGTGGGTGAGGAGCCTGAACGTGATCCTCTTGCTGACGGGGAGCCAGTGCAGGTCCTTCAGGTGGCTGGAGATGTGGATGCGTCGGGGGATGTTCAGGATCAGTCAGGCGGAGGCGTTCTGGATGCGTTGGAGTCTTTTCTGTAGCTTGGCTGTGGTTCCGGCGTAGAGGGCGTTTCCGTAGTCCAGTCGGCTGGTGAAGAGTGCCTGGGTGACCGTCTTCCTGGTTTCGGTCGGGATCCATCGGAAGATCTTGCGGAGCATGCGTAGGGTGTTGAAGCATGATGAGGAGACGGCGTTGACTTGTCTGGTCATCGAGAGGGAGGAGTCCAGGATGAAGCAGGGCATGCAGCAGTGCTTCGTGTAGCAGTGTGAGGCATGCAGCACTGTGTGGCGTGCAGCGGCGTGCAGCAGTGTGCGGCGTGCAGCAGTGTGTGGCGTGCAGCAGTGTGCTGCGTGCAGCAGTGTCGTGCAGCATGCAGCAGTGAGTAATGCAGCAGTGTGCAGCAGTGTGTGGCGTGCAGCAGTGTGTGGCGTGCAGCAGTGTGTGCCGTGCAGCAGTGTTTCGTGTAGCATTGTGCGGCGTGCAGCAGTGTGTGGCGTGCAGCAGTGTGTGGCGTGCAGCAGTGTGTGGCGTGCAGCAGTGTTTCGTGTAGCAGTGTGCGGCGTGCAGCAGTGTGCGGCGTGCAGCAGTGTGCGACGTGCCGCAGTGTGCTGCGTGCAGCAGTGTGTGGCGTGCAGCAGTGTGTGGCGTGCAGCAGTGTGTGGCATGCAGCGGCATGCAGCAGTGTGTGGCGTGCAGCAGTGTGTGGCGTGCAGCAGTGTGTGGCATGTAGCAGTGTGCGGCGTGCAGCAGTGAGCGGCGTGCAGCAGTGTGTGGCATGCAGCAGTGTGAGGCGTGCAGCAGTGTGAGGCATGCAGCAGTGTGTGGTGTGCAGCAGTGTGTGGTGTGCAGCAGTGTGTGGCATGCAGCAGTGTGAGGCATGCAGCAGTGTGAGGCGTGCAGCAGTGTGTCGTGTAGCAGTGTGAGGCATGCAGCAGTGTGCGGCATGTAGCAGTGTGCGGCGTGCAGCAGTGTGTAATGCAGCAGTGTGTAATGCAGCAGTGTGCACAGCAGTGTGTGGCGTGCGGTAGTGTGCGGCGTGCAGCAGTGTGCAGCGTGCAGCAGTGTGTGGCGTGCAGCAGTATGTGGCGTGCAGCAGTGTGTGGCGTGGTTTGTAAACAACAAGAAAAGCGGACATCAAAGGAAGGGTGGGAGGGAACGAGCATATGGGGTGTAAGTTATAACGAAATTTAATTGTTGTAAGAGGGGATGCAGGAAGTGAGGCCGAGCGCGCGCTGGCGAAAGCAGTCTGCTGCTTTCAAGTCCGATGCCAGATGCCAGCTTCGCGCTTGAATGCCTCACATGCACTGGCCATAAACCGCATTCCTAAGGACTTGTGCCCCTTACTAAATCTCTCTGAATGCGTGAAGCGGCGCACGCGCAGGAAGTAGCTGGTGGCAAATGGAATGCGGGTGGTTGTGCGCATAACCGCCACCCGATCGCCTGGGAAGCCTTTGGGAGCATTTTCTGAAGCCCCTACATAAAAATTATGAGGGTGTCTGCGAGAAAGGTGTTGTAATAGAAAAAAACGCAGGAAAGACACAAGGGAATAGGAGGTTTGCAACACCTTTTCAGGGAAATTGCTACAGATGTGGAAGATTTGGACACATGGCTAATGCAAGTGAGTGTCCTGCTAATAGGGTTACTTGCAATGTATGTGGAAAAAGAGGACATTTTGGGAAAAATTGTAGGATGAGGAATAGGAGAGATTCAAGATCAGAAATAAAGGAAGTCAGTTTTCAAGTTAGTGAGAGTGAGGTGGAACATCCCTCTGAGTGGGTTTTGGTGGGGGATGTTAGAGTCAAAATGAAATTTGATTCATGCTCTCACATCACGTTTTTCTCAAAGGATTTTTTTATGAAGAATTTTCAAGGAAGGAAGAAACTGTCCAAACCTAATATTAAACCTACGGGTTATGGTGGGTTGCCAAAGAAGGAAGCGTTGGCAATTTTCTGGGCCATAAACAAGTTCAGAAAGTTCGTGTGGGGATCTTCTTTCGTTGTCAGGTCTGATCATAAACCCCTGAAAGAAATTTTTGAGAAGAAGGGTTTGGACGCAATTTCCTCGAGGATCAGGAGATGGGTCATTTCCTTACAGGAGTATAACTTCATATTTGAATACATTCCAGGAAAGGCAAATGTAACGGCAGACTGTCTGTCGAGATTGGTGGAGGTGGTAGAGAATGATAAATCTCAGGATGAAAATGATCAGTGTGATGCTGAGTGTGGCATAAGAGTTTGTGACGTTACGCTGGGGGCTGTAAAGGAAGATGAATGGAGGGATGAGTTGCAAAAGGATAGTGAATTGTGTTCTGTGATGTCTCTTTTGGAACAGCATAAGTCTCGAAGTCTGGTTAAACCTTGGTCCTTAGTTGCGAATGAGTTAGCTGTTGTTTATGGGGTTCTAATGAGGGGCACAAGAATGATTCCCCCATTGAGTTTGAGAGAAGTCATCGTGAACATGGCTCATGAAGGGCATATGGGCATTTCTAAAACCAAAGA